>NC_064616.1:10007500-11257500 GCF_023898315.1 Schistocerca nitens
TCGTCATTAACAGGCTCTGAACGTTACAATTAACTTTCAGTTTTGCGTCGGATTCGAAAATCTAGACTCACAGGAGATCGACCATAAGGTGCCAGAGGCAGCAATAGACCCTTGGAGACAGGGCGGCCGGAGGACGATGTATTGAATCGCGACGCAATTTGTGTGTTCCATAGTCATTAACAGGCTCTGAACGTTACAATCAACTGTCAGTTTTGCGTCGGATTCGAAAACCTAGACTCACATGAGAACGACCATAAGGTGCCCGAGGCAGCAAAAATCCTTGGAGACAGGTCGGACGGAGGACGATGTATTGAATCGCGACGCAATTTGTGTGTTCCATCGTCATTAACAGGCACTGAACGTTACAATTAACTGTCAGTTTTGCGTCGGATTCGAAAATCTATACTCACAGGAGATCGACCATAAGGTGCCCGAAGCAGCTATAGACCCTTGGAGACAGGTCGGCCGGAGGACGATGTATTGAATCGCGACGCGATTTGTGTGTTCCATCGTCATTAACAGGCTCTGAACGTTACAATTAACTGTCAGTTTTGCGTCGCATTCGAAAATCTAGACTCACAGGAGATCGACCATAAGGTGCCCGAGGCAGCAATAGACCCTTGGAGATAGGTCTGACGGAGGACGATGTATTGAATCGCGACGGGATTTGTGTGTTCCATCGTCATTAACAGGCTCTGAACGGTACAATTAACTGTCAGTTTTGCGTCGCATTCGAAAATCTAGACTCACAGGAGATCGACCATAAGGTGCCCGAGGCAGCAATAGACCCTTGGAGACCGGTCGGCCGGAGGACGATGTATTGAATCGCGACGCAATTTGTGTGTTCCATTGTCATTAAGAGGCTCTGAACCTTACAATTAAATGTCAGTTTTGCGTCGGATTCGAAAATCTAGACTCACAGGAGAACGACCATAAGGTGTCCGAGGCAGCACAAGACCCTTGGAGACAAGTCGGCTGGAGGACGATGTATTGAATCGCGACGCAATTTGTGTGTTCCATCGTCATTAACAGGCTCTGAACGTTACAATTAACTGTCAGTTTTGCGTCGGATTCGAAAATCTAGACTCACAGGAGATCGACCATAAGGTGCCCGAGGCAGCAAAAATCCTTGGAGACAGGTCGGCCGGAGGACGATGTATTGAATCGCGACGCAATGTGTGTGTTCCATTGTCATTAAGAGGCTCTGAACCTTACGATTAACTGTCAGGTTTGCGTCGGATTCGAAAATCTAGACTCACAGGAGATCGACCATAAGGTGCCCGAGGCAGCAATAGACCCTTGGAGACAGGGCGGCCGGAGGACGATGTATTGAATCGCGACGCGATTTGTGTGTTCCATCGTCATTAACAGGCTCTGAACGTTACAATTAACTGTCAGTTTTGCGTCGGATTCGAAAATCTAGACTCACAGGAGATCGACCATAAGGTGTCCGAGGGAGCAATAGACCCTTGGAGACAGGTCGGCCGGAGGACGATGAATCGCGACGCGATTTGTGTGTTCCATTGTCATTAAGAGGCTCTGAACCTTACAATTAACTGTCAGTTTTGCATGGCATTCGAAAATCTAGACTCACAGGAGATCGACCATAAGGTGTCCTAGGCAGCACTAGACCTTTGGAGACAAGTCGGCTGGAGGACGACGTATTGAATCGCGACGCAATTTGTGTGTTCCATCGTCATTAACAGGCTCTGAACGTTACAATTAACTGTCAGTTTTGCGTCGGATTCGAAAATCTAGACTCACAGGAGATCGACCATAATGTACCCGAGGCAGCAATAGACCCTTGGAGACAGGTCGGCCGGAGGACGATGTATTGAATCGCGACGCAATTTGTGTGTTCCATTGTCATTAAGAGGCTCTGAACCTTACAATTAACTGTCAGTTTTGCGTCGGATTCGAAAATCTAGACTCACAGAGGAACGACCATAAGGTGCCCGAGGCAGCACTAGACCCTTGGAGACAAGTCGGCTGGAGGACCATGTATTGAATCGGGACGCGATTTGTGTGTTCCATCGTCATTAACAGGCTCTGAACGTTACAATCAACTGTCAGTTTTGCGTCGGATTCGAAAATCTAGACTCACAGGAGAACGACCATAAGGTGCCCGAGGCAGCAATAGACCCTTGGAGACAGATCGGCCGGAGGACGATGTATTGAATCGCGACGCAATTTGTGTGTTCCATCGTCATTAACAGGCTCTGAATGTTACAATTAACTGTCAGTTTTGCGTCGGATTCGAAAATCTAGACTCACAGGAGATCGACCATAAGGTGCCCGATGCAGCAATAGACCCTTGGAGACAGGTCTGCCGGAGGACGATGTATTGAATCGCGACGCAATTTGTGTGTTCCATTGTCATTAAGAGGCTCTGAACCTTACAATTAACTGTCAGTTTTGCGTCGGATTCGAAAATCTAGACTCACAGAGGAACGACCATAAGGTGCCCGAGGCAGCACTAGACCATTGGAGACAAGTCAGCTGGAGGACCATGTATTGAATCGCGACGCGATTTGTGTGTTCCATCGTCATTAACAGGCTCTGAACGTTACAATCAACTGTCAGTTTTGCGTCGGATTCGAAAATCTAGACTCACAGGAGAACGACCATAAGGTGCCCGAGGCAGCAATAGACCCTTGGAGACAGGTCGGCCGGAGGACGATGTATTGAATCGCGACGCAATTTGTGTGTTCCATCGTCATTAACAGGCTCTGAACGTTACAATTAACTGTCAGTTTTGCGTCGGATTCGAAAATCTAGACTCACAGGAGATCGACCATAAGGTGCCCGAGGCAGCAATAGACCCTTGGAGACAGGGCGGCCGGAGGACGATGTATTGAATCGCGACGCGATTTGTGTGTTCCATCGTCATTAACAGGCTCTGAACGTTACAAGTAACTGTCAGTTTTGCGTCGGATTCGAAAATCTAGACTCACAGGAGATCGACCATAAGGTGCCCGAGGGAGCAATAGACCCTTGGAGACAGGTCGGCCGGAGGACGATGTATTGAATCGCGACGCGATTTGTGTGTTCCATTGTCATTAAGAGGCTCTGAACCTTACAATTAACTGTCAGTTTTGCGTCGCATTCGAAAATCTAGACTCACAGGAGATCGACCATAAGGTGTCCGAGGCAGCACTAGACCCTTGGAGACAAGTCGGCTGGAGGACGACGTATTGAATCGCGACGCAATTTGTGTGTTCCATCGTCATTAACAGGCTCTGAACGTTACAATTAACTGTCAGTTTTGCGTCGGATTCGAAAATCTAGACTCACAGGAGATCGACCATAAGGTGCCCGAGGCAGCAATAGACCCTTGGAGACAGGTCGGCCGGAGGACGATGTATTGAATCGCGACGCAATTTGTGTGTTCCATTGTCATTAAGAGGCTCTGAACCTTACAATTAACTGTCAGTTTTGCGTCGAATTTGAAAATCTAGACTCAAAGAAGAACGACCATAAGGTGCCCGAGGCAGCACTAGACGCTTGGAGACAAGTCGGCTGGAGGACGATGTATTGAATCGCGAAGCGATTTGTGTGTTCCATCGTCATTAACAGGCTCTGAACGTTACAATTAACTGTCAGTTTTGCGTCGGATTCGAAAATCTAGACTCACAGGAGATCGACCATAAGGTGCCCGAGGCAGCAATAGACCCTTGGAGACAGGTCGGCCGGAGGACGATGTATTGAATCGCGACGGAATTTGTGTGTTCCATTGTCATTAAGAGGCTCTGAACCTTACAATTAACTGTCAGTTTTGCGCCGGATTCGAAAATCTAGACTCACAGAGGAACGACCATAAGGTGCCCGAGGCAGCACTAGACCCTTGGAGACAAGACGGCTGGAGGACCATGTATTGAATCGCGACGCGATTTGTGTGTTCCATAGTCATTAACAGGCTCTGAACGTTACAATCAACTGTCAGTTTTGCGTCGGATTCGAAAACCTAGACTCACATGAGAACGAGCATAAGGTGCCCGAGGCAGCAATACACCCTTGGAGACAGGTCGGACGGAGGACGATGTATTGAATCGCGACGCAATTTGTGTGTTCCATCGTCATTAACAGGCTCTGAACGTTACAATTAACTGTCAGTTTTGCGTCGGATTCGAAAATCTCGACTCACAGGAGATCGACCATAAGGTGCCCGAAGCAGCTATAGACCCTTGGAGACAGGTCGGCCGGAGGACGATGTATTGAATCGCGACGCGATTTGTGTGTTCCATCGTCATGAACAGGCTCTGAACGTTACAATTAACTGTCAGTTTTGCGTCGCATTCGAAAATCTAGACTCACAGGAGATCGACCATAAGGTGCCCGAGGCAGCAATAGACCCTTGGAGACAGGTCGGCCGGAGGACGATGTATTGAATCGCGAAGCAATTTGTGTGTTCCATTGTCATTAAGAGGCTCTGAACCTTACAATTAACTGTCAGATTTGCGTCGAATTTGAAAATCTAGACTCAAAGAAGAACGACCATAAGGTGCCCGAGGCAGCACTAGACCCTTGGAGACAAGTCGGCTGGAGGACGATGTATTGAATCGCGACGCGATTTGTGTGTTCCATCGTCATTAACAGGCTCTGAACGTTACAATTAACTGTCAGTTTTGCGTCGGATTCGAAAATCTAGACTCACAGGAGATCGACCATAAGGTGCCAGAGGCAGCAATAGACCCTTGGAGACAGGGCGGCCGGAGGACGATGTATTGAATCGCGACGCAATTTGTGTGTTCCATTGTCATTAAGAGGATCTGAACGGTACAATTAACTGTCAGTTTTGCGTCGCATTCGAAAATCTAGACTCACAGGAGATCGACCATAAGGTGCCCGAGGCAGCAATAGACCCTTGGAGACCGGTCGGCCGGAGGACGATGTATTGAATCGCGACGCAGTTTGTGTGTTCCATTGTCATTAAGAGGCTCTGAACCTTACAATTAAATGTCAGTTTTGCGTCGGATTCGAAAATCTAGACTCACAGGAGAACGACCATAAGGTGTCCGAGGCAGCACAAGACCCTTGGAGACAAGTCGGCTGGAGGACGATGTATTGAATCGCGACGCAATTTGTGTGTTCCATCGTCATTAACAGGCTCTGAACGTTACAATTAACTGTCAGTTTTGCGTCGGATTCGAAAATCTAGACTCACAGGAGATCGACCATAAGGTGCCCGAGGCAGCAAAAATCCTTGGAGACAGGTCGGCCGGAGGACGATGTATTGAATCGCGACGCAATGTGTGTGTTCCATTGTCATTAAGAGGCACTGAACCTTACGACTAACTGTCAGTTTTGCGTCGGATTCGAAAATCTAGACTCAGAGGAGAACGACGATAACGTGCCCGAGGCAGCACTAGACCCTTGGAGACATGTCGGCCGGAGGACGATGTATTGAATCGCGACGCGATTTGTGTGTTCCATCGTCATTAACTGGCTCTGAACGTTACAATTAACTGTCAGTTTTGCGTCGGATTCGAAAATCTAGACTCACAGGAGATCGACCATAAGGTGCCCGAGGCAGCAATACACCCTTGGAGACAGGTCGGCCGGAGGACGATGTATTGAATCGCGTTGCGATTTGTGTGTTCCATCGTCATTAACAGGCTCTGACCTTTACAATTAACTGTCAGTTTTGCGTCGGATTCGAAAATCTAGACTCACAGGAGAACGACCATAAGGTGCCCGAGGCAGCAATAGACCCTTGGAGACAAGTCGGCTGGAGGACCATGTATTGAATCGCGACGCGATTCGTGTGTTCCATCGTCATTAATAGGCTCTGAACGTTACAATCAACTGTCAGTTTTGCGTCGGATTCGAAAATCTAGACTCAGAGGAGAACGACCATAAGGTGCCCGACGCAGCACTATACCCTTGGAGACACGTCGGCTGGAGGACGATGTATTGAATCGCGACGCGATTTGTGTGTTCCATCGTCATTAACAGGCTCTGAACGTTACAATTAACTGTCAGTTTTGCGTCGGATTCGAAAATCTAGACTCACAGGAGATCGACCATAAGGTGCCCGAGGCAGCAATAGACCCTTGGAGACAGGTCGGCCGAAGGACGATGTATTGAATCGCGACGCAATTTGTGTGTTCCATCGTCATTAACAGGCTCTGAACGTTACAATTAACTGTCAGTTTTGCGTCGGATTCGAAAATCTAGACTCACAGGAGATCGACCATAAGGTGCCCGAGGCAGCAATAGACCCTTGGAGACAGGTCGGCCGGAGGACGATGTATTGAATCGCGACGCGATTTGTGTGTTCCATCGTCATTAACTGGCTCTGAACGTTACAATTAACTGTCAGTTTTGCGTCGGATTCGAAAATCTAGACTCACAGGAGATCGACCATAAGGTGCCCGAGGCAGCAATACACCCTTGGAGACAGGTCGGCCGGAGGACGATGTATTGAATCGCGACGCGATTTGTGTGTTCCATTGTCATTAAGAGGCTCTGAACCTTACAATTAACTGTCAGTTTTGCGTCGAATTTGAAAATCTAGACTCAAAGAAGAACGACCATAAGGTGCCCGAGGCAGCACTAGGCGCTTGGATACAAGACGGCTGGAGGACGATGTATTGAATCGCGACGCGATTTGTGTGTTCCATCGTCATTAACAGGCTCTGAACGTTACAATTAACTGTCAGTTTTGCGTCGGATTCGAAAATCTAGACTCACAGGAGATCGACCATAAGGTGCCCGAGGCAGCAATAGACCCTTGGATACAGGTCGGCCGGAGGACGATGTATTGAATCGCTACGCGATTTGTGTGTTCCATTGTCATTAAGAGGCTCTGAACCTTACAATTAACTGTCAGATTTGCGTCGAATTTGAAAATCTAGACTCAAAGAAGAACGACCAAAAGGTGCCCGAGGCAGCACTAGACCCTTGGAGACAAGTCGGCTGGAGGACGATGTATTGAATCGCGACGCGATTTGTGTGTTCCATCGTCATTAACAGGCTCTGAACGTTACAATTAACTGTCAGTTTTGCGTCGGATTCGAAAATCTAGACTCACAGGAGATCGACCATAAGGTGCCAGAGGCAGCAATAGACCCTTGGAGACAGGGCGGCCGGAGGACGATGTATTGAATCGCGACGCAATTTGTGTGTTCCATTGTCATTAAGAGGCTCTGAACCTTACAATTAACTGTCAGTTTTGCGCCGGATTCGAAAATCTAGACTGACAGAGGAACGACCATAAGGTGCCAGAGGCAGCACTAGACCCTTGGAGACAAGTCGGCTGGAGGACCATGTATTGAATCGCGACGCGATTTGTGTGTTCCATAGTCATTAACAGGCTCTGAACGTTACAATCAACTGTCAGTTTTGCGTCGGATTCGAAAACCTAGACTCACATGAGAACGACCATAAGGTGCCCGAGGCAGCAATACACCCTTGGAGACAGGTCGGACGGAGGACGATGTATTGAATCGCGACGCAATTTGTGTGTTCCATCGTCATTAACAGGCTCTGAACGTTACAATTAACTGTCAGTTTTGCGTCGGATTCGAAAATCTCGACTCACAGGAGATCGACCATAAGGTGCCCGAGGCAGCTATAGACCCTTGGAGACAGGTCGGCCGGAGGACGATGTATTGAATCGCGACGCGATTTGTGTGTTCCATCGTCATTAACAGGCTCTGAACGTTACAATTAACTGTCAGTTTTGCGTCGGGTTCGAAAATCTAGACTCACAGGAGATCGACCATAAGGTGCCCGAGGCAGCAATAGACCCTTGGAGACAGGTCTGACGGAGGACGATGTATTGAATCGCGACGGGATTTGTGTGTTCCATCGTCATTAACAGGCTCTGAACGGTACAATTAACTGTCAGTTTTGCGTCGCATTCGAAAATCTAGACTCACAGGAGATCGACCATAAGGTGCCCGAGGCAGCAATAGACCCTTGGAGACCGGTCGGCCGGAGGACGATGTATTGAATCGCGACGCAATTTGTGTGTTCCATCGTCATTAACAGGCTCTGAACGTTACAATTAACTGTCAGTTTTGCGTCGGATTCGAAAATCTAGACTCACAGGAGATCGACCATAAGGTGCCCGAGGCAGCAAAAATCCTTGGAGACAGGTCGGCCGGAGGACGATGTATTGAATCGCGACGCAATGTGTGTGTTCCATTGTCATTAAGAGGCTCTGAACCTTACGATTATCTTTCAGTTTTGCGTCGGATTCGAAAATCTAGACTCAGAGGAGAACGACGATAACGTGCCCGTGGCAGCACTAGACCCTTGGAGACATGTCGGCCGGAGGACAATGTATTGAATCGCGACGCGATTTGTGTGTTCCATCGTCATTAACAGGCCCTGAACGTTACAATTAACTGTCAGTTTTGCGTCGGATTCGAAAATCTAGACTCACAGGAGATCGACCATAATGTACCCGAGGTAGCAATAGACCCTTGGAGACAGGTCGGCCGGAGGACGATGTATTGAATCGCGACGCAATTTGTGTGTTCCATTGTCATTAAGAGGCTCTGAACCTTACAATTAACTGTCAGTTTTGCGTCGGATTCGAAAATCTAGACTCACAGAGGAACGACCATAAGGTGCCCGAGGCAGCACTAGACCCTTGGAGACAAGTCGGCTGGAGGACCATGTATTGAATCGGGACGCGATTTGTGTGTTCCATCGTCATTAACAGGCTCTGAATGTTACAATTAACTGTCGGTTTTGCGTCGGATTCGAAAATCTAGACTCACAGGAGATCGACCATAAGGTGCCCGAGGCAGCATTAGACCCTTGGAGACAGGTCGGCCGGCGGACGATGTATTGAATCGCTACGCGATTTGTGTGTTCCATTGTCATTAAGAGGCTCTGAACCTTACAATTAACTGTCAGATTTGCGTCGAATTTGAAAATCTAGACTCAAAGAAGAACGACCATAAGGTGCCCGAGGCAGCACTAGACCCTTGGAGACAAGTCGGCTGGAGGACGATGTATTGAATCGCGACGCGATTTGTGTGTTCCATCGTCATTAACAGGCTCTGAACGTTACAATTAACTTTCAGTTTTGCGTCGGATTCGAAAATCTAGACTCACAGGAGATCGACCATAAGGTGCCAGAGGCAGCAATAGACCCTTGGAGACAGGGCGGCCGGAGGACGATGTATTGAATCGCGACGCAATTTGTGTGTTCCATTGTCATTAAGAGGCTCTGAACCTTACAATTAACTGTCAGTTTTGCGCCGGATTCGAAAATCTAGACTCACAGAGGAACGACCATAAGGTGCCCGAGGCAGCACTAGACCCTTGGAGACAAGACGGCTGGAGGACCATGTATTGAATCGCGACGCGATTTGTGTGTTCCATAGTCATTAACAGGCTCTGAACGTTACAATCAACTGTCAGTTTTGCGTCGGATTCGAAAACCTAGACTCACATGAGAACGACCATAAGGTGCCCGAGGCAGCAATACACCCTTGGAGACAGATCGGCCGGAGGACGATGTATTGAATCGCGACGCAATTTGTGTGTTCCATCGTCATTAACAGGCTCTGAATGTTACAATTAACTGTCAGTTTTGCGTCGGATTCGAAAATCTAGACTCACAGGAGATCGACCATAAGGTGCCCGATGCAGCAATAGACCCTTGGAGACAGGTCGGCCGGAGGACGATGTATTGAATCGCGACGCAATTTGTGTGTTCCATTGTCATTAAGAGGCTCTGAACCTTACAATTAACTGTCAGTTTTGCGTCGGATTCGAAAATCTAGACTCACAGAGGAACGACCATAAGGTGCCCGAGGCAGCACTAGACCATTGGAGACAAGTCAGCTGGAGGACCATGTATTGAATCGCGACGCGATTTGTGTGTTCCATCGTCATTAACAGGCTCTGAACGTTACAATCAACTGTCAGTTTTGCGTCGGATTCGAAAATCTAGACTCACAGGAGATCGACCATAAGGTGTCCTAGGCAGCACTAGACCTTTGGAGACAAGTCGGCTGGAGGACGACGTATTGAATCGCGACGCAATTTGTGTGTTCCATCGTCATTAACAGGCTCTGAACGTTACAATTAACTGTCAGTTTTGCGTCGGATTCGAAAATCTAGACTCACAGGAGATCGACCATAATGTACCCGAGGCAGCAATAGACCCTTGGAGACAGGTCGGCCGGAGGACGATGTATTGAATCGCGACGCAATTTGTGTGTTCCATTGTCATTAAGAGGCTCTGAACCTTACAATTAACTGTCAGTTTTGCGTCGGATTCGAAAATCTAGACTCACAGAGGAACGACCATAAGGTGCCCGAGGCAGCACTAGACCCTTGGAGACAAGTCGGCTGGAGGACCATGTATTGAATCGGGACGCGATTTGTGTGTTCCATCGTCATTAACAGGCTCTGAACGTTACAATCAACTGTCAGTTTTGCGTCGGATTCGAAAATCTAGACTCACAGGAGAACGACCATAAGGTGCCCGAGGCAGCAATAGACCCTTGGAGACAGATCGGCCGGAGGACGATGTATTGAATCGCGACGCAATTTGTGTGTTCCATCGTCATTAACAGGCTCTGAATGTTACAATTAACTGTCAGTTTTGCGTCGGATTCGAAAATCTAGACTCACAGGAGATCGACCATAAGGTGCCCGATGCAGCAATAGACCCTTGGAGACAGGTCGGCCGGAGGACGATGTATTGAATCGCGACGCAATTTGTGTGTTCCATTGTCATTAAGAGGCTCTGAACCTTACAATTAACTGTCAGTTTTGCGTCGGATTCGAAAATCTAGACTCACAGAGGAACGACCATAAGGTGCCCGAGGGAGCAATAGACCCTTGGAGACAGGTCGGCCGGAGGACGATGTATTGAATCGCGACGCGATTTGTGTGTTCCATTGTCATTAAGAGGCTCTGAACCTTACAATTAACTGTCAGTTTTGCGTCGCATTCGAAAATCTAGACTCACAGGAGATCGACCATAAGGTGTCCGAGGCAGCACTAGACCCTTGGAGACAAGTCGGCTGGAGGACGACGTATTGAATCGCGACGCAATTTGTGTGTTCCATCGTCATTAACAGGCTCTGAACGTTACAATTAACTGTCAGTTTTGCGTCGGATTCGAAAATCTAGACTCACAGGAGATCGACCATAAGGTGCCCGAGGCAGCAATAGACCCTTGGAGACAGGTCGGCCGGAGGACGATGTATTGAATCGCGACGCAATTTGTGTGTTCCATTGTCATTAAGAGGCTCTGAACCTTACAATTAACTGTCAGTTTTGCGTCGAATTTGAAAATCTAGACTCAAAGAAGAACGACCATAAGGTGCCCGAGGCAGCACTAGACGCTTGGAGACAAGTCGGCTGGAGGACGATGTATTGAATCGCGAAGCGATTTGTGTGTTCCATCGTCATTAACAGGCTCTGAACGTTACAATTAACTGTCAGTTTTGCGTCGGATTCGAAAATCTAGACTCACAGGAGATCGACCATAAGGTGCCCGAGGCAGCAATAGACCCTTGGAGACAGGTCGGCCGGAGGACGATGTATTGAATCGCGACGGAATTTGTGTGTTCCATTGTCATTAAGAGGCTCTGAACCTTACAATTAACTGTCAGTTTTGCGCCGGATTCGAAAATCTAGACTCACAGAGGAACGACCATAAGGTGCCCGAGGCAGCACTAGACCCTTGGAGACAAGACGGCTGGAGGACCATGTATTGAATCGCGACGCGATTTGTGTGTTCCATAGTCATTAACAGGCTCTGAACGTTACAATCAACTGTCAGTTTTGCGTCGGATTCGAAAACCTAGACTCACATGAGAACGAGCATAAGGTGCCCGAGGCAGCAATACACCCTTGGAGACAGGTCGGACGGAGGACGATGTATTGAATCGCGACGCAATTTGTGTGTTCCATCGTCATTAACAGGCTCTGAACGTTACAATTAACTGTCAGTTTTGCGTCGGATTCGAAAATCTCGACTCACAGGAGATCGACCATAAGGTGCCCGAAGCAGCTATAGACCCTTGGAGACAGGTCGGCCGGAGGACGATGTATTGAATCGCGACGCGATTTGTGTGTTCCATCGTCATGAACAGGCTCTGAACGTTACAATTAACTGTCAGTTTTGCGTCGCATTCGAAAATCTAGACTCACAGGAGATCGACCATAAGGTGCCCGAGGCAGCAATAGACCCTTGGAGACAGGTCGGCCGGAGGACGATGTATTGAATCGCGAAGCAATTTGTGTGTTCCATTGTCATTAAGAGGCTCTGAACCTTACAATTAACTGTCAGATTTGCGTCGAATTTGAAAATCTAGACTCAAAGAAGAACGACCATAAGGTGCCCGAGGCAGCACTAGACCCTTGGAGACAAGTCGGCTGGAGGACGATGTATTGAATCGCGACGCGATTTGTGTGTTCCATCGTCATTAACAGGCTCTGAACGTTACAATTAACTGTCAGTTTTGCGTCGGATTCGAAAATCTAGACTCACAGGAGATCGACCATAAGGTGCCAGAGGCAGCAATAGACCCTTGGAGACAGGGCGGCCGGAGGACGATGTATTGAATCGCGACGCAATTTGTGTGTTCCATTGTCATTAAGAGGATCTGAACGGTACAATTAACTGTCAGTTTTGCGTCGCATTCGAAAATCTAGACTCACAGGAGATCGACCATAAGGTGCCCGAGGCAGCAATAGACCCTTGGAGACCGGTCGGCCGGAGGACGATGTATTGAATCGCGACGCAGTTTGTGTGTTCCATTGTCATTAAGAGGCTCTGAACCTTACAATTAAATGTCAGTTTTGCGTCGGATTCGAAAATCTAGACTCACAGGAGAACGACCATAAGGTGTCCGAGGCAGCACAAGACCCTTGGAGACAAGTCGGCTGGAGGACGATGTATTGAATCGCGACGCAATTTGTGTGTTCCATCGTCATTAACAGGCTCTGAACGTTACAATTAACTGTCAGTTTTGCGTCGGATTCGAAAATCTAGACTCACAGGAGATCGACCATAAGGTGCCCGAGGCAGCAAAAATCCTTGGAGACAGGTCGGCCGGAGGACGATGTATTGAATCGCGACGCAATGTGTGTGTTCCATTGTCATTAAGAGGCACTGAACCTTACGACTAACTGTCAGTTTTGCGTCGGATTCGAAAATCTAGACTCAGAGGAGAACGACGATAACGTGCCCGAGGCAGCACTAGACCCTTGGAGACATGTCGGCCGGAGGACGATGTATTGAATCGCGACGCGATTTGTGTGTTCCATCGTCATTAACTGGCTCTGAACGTTACAATTAACTGTCAGTTTTGCGTCGGATTCGAAAATCTAGACTCACAGGAGATCGACCATAAGGTGCCCGAGGCAGCAATACACCCTTGGAGACAGGTCGGCCGGAGGACGATGTATTGAATCGCGTTGCGATTTGTGTGTTCCATCGTCATTAACAGGCTCTGACCTTTACAATTAACTGTCAGTTTTGCGTCGGATTCGAAAATCTAGACTCACAGGAGAACGACCATAAGGTGCCCGAGGCAGCAATAGACCCTTGGAGACAAGTCGGCTGGAGGACCATGTATTGAATCGCGACGCGATTCGTGTGTTCCATCGTCATTAATAGGCTCTGAACGTTACAATCAACTGTCAGTTTTGCGTCGGATTCGAAAATCTAGACTCAGAGGAGAACGACCATAAGGTGCCCGACGCAGCACTATACCCTTGGAGACACGTCGGCTGGAGGACGATGTATTGAATCGCGACGCGATTTGTGTGTTCCATCGTCATTAACAGGCTCTGAACGTTACAATTAACTGTCAGTTTTGCGTCGGATTCGAAAATCTAGACTCACAGGAGATCGACCATAAGGTGCCCGAGGCAGCAATAGACCCTTGGAGACAGGTCGGCCGAAGGACGATGTATTGAATCGCGACGCAATTTGTGTGTTCCATCGTCATTAACAGGCTCTGAACGTTACAATTAACTGTCAGTTTTGCGTCGGATTCGAAAATCTAGACTCACAGGAGATCGACCATAAGGTGCCCGAGGCAGCAATAGACCCTTGGAGACAGGTCGGCCGGAGGACGATGTATTGAATCGCGACGCGATTTGTGTGTTCCATCGTCATTAACTGGCTCTGAACGTTACAATTAACTGTCAGTTTTGCGTCGGATTCGAAAATCTAGACTCACAGGAGATCGACCATAAGGTGCCCGAGGCAGCAATACACCCTTGGAGACAGGTCGGCCGGAGGACGATGTATTGAATCGCGACGCGATTTGTGTGTTCCATTGTCATTAAGAGGCTCTGAACCTTACAATTAACTGTCAGTTTTGCGTCGAATTTGAAAATCTAGACTCAAAGAAGAACGACCATAAGGTGCCCGAGGCAGCACTAGGCGCTTGGATACAAGACGGCTGGAGGACGATGTATTGAATCGCGACGCGATTTGTGTGTTCCATCGTCATTAACAGGCTCTGAACGTTACAATTAACTGTCAGTTTTGCGTCGGATTCGAAAATCTAGACTCACAGGAGATCGACCATAAGGTGCCCGAGGCAGCAATAGACCCTTGGAGACAGGTCGGCCGGAGGACGATGTATTGAATCGCTACGCGATTTGTGTGTTCCATTGTCATTAAGAGGCTCTGAACCTTACAATTAACTGTCAGATTTGCGTCGAATTTGAAAATCTAGACTCAAAGAAGAACGACCAAAAGGTGCCCGAGGCAGCACTAGACCCTTGGAGACAAGTCGGCTGGAGGACGATGTATTGAATCGCGACGCGATTTGTGTGTTCCATCGTCATTAACAGGCTCTGAACGTTACAATTAACTGTCAGTTTTGCGTCGGATTCGAAAATCTAGACTCACAGGAGATCGACCATAAGGTGCCAGAGGCAGCAATAGACCCTTGGAGACAGGGCGGCCGGAGGACGATGTATTGAATCGCGACGCAATTTGTGTGTTCCATTGTCATTAAGAGGCTCTGAACCTTACAATTAACTGTCAGTTTTGCGCCGGATTCGAAAATCTAGACTGACAGAGGAACGACCATAAGGTGCCAGAGGCAGCACTAGACCCTTGGAGACAAGTCGGCTGGAGGACCATGTATTGAATCGCGACGCGATTTGTGTGTTCCATAGTCATTAACAGGCTCTGAACGTTACAATCAACTGTCAGTTTTGCGTCGGATTCGAAAACCTAGACTCACATGAGAACGACCATAAGGTGCCCGAGGCAGCAATACACCCTTGGAGACAGGTCGGACGGAGGACGATGTATTGAATCGCGACGCAATTTGTGTGTTCCATCGTCATTAACAGGCTCTGAACGTTACAATTAACTGTCAGTTTTGCGTCGGATTCGAAAATCTCGACTCACAGGAGATCGACCATAAGGTGCCCGAGGCAGCTATAGACCCTTGGAGACAGGTCGGCCGGAGGACGATGTATTGAATCGCGACGCGATTTGTGTGTTCCATCGTCATTAACAGGCTCTGAACGTTACAATTAACTGTCAGTTTTGCGTCGGGTTCGAAAATCTAGACTCACAGGAGATCGACCATAAGGTGCCCGAGGCAGCAATAGACCCTTGGAGACAGGTCTGACGGAGGACGATGTATTGAATCGCGACGGGATTTGTGTGTTCCATCGTCATTAACAGGCTCTGAACGGTACAATTAACTGTCAGTTTTGCGTCGCATTCGAAAATCTAGACTCACAGGAGATCGACCATAAGGTGCCCGAGGCAGCAATAGACCCTTGGAGACCGGTCGGCCGGAGGACGATGTATTGAATCGCGACGCAATTTGTGTGTTCCATCGTCATTAACAGGCTCTGAACGTTACAATTAACTGTCAGTTTTGCGTCGGATTCGAAAATCTAGACTCACAGGAGATCGACCATAAGGTGCCCGAGGCAGCAAAAATCCTTGGAGACAGGTCGGCCGGAGGACGATGTATTGAATCGCGACGCAATGTGTGTGTTCCATTGTCATTAAGAGGCTCTGAACCTTACGATTATCTTTCAGTTTTGCGTCGGATTCGAAAATCTAGACTCAGAGGAGAACGACGATAACGTGCCCGTGGCAGCACTAGACCCTTGGAGACATGTCGGCCGGAGGACAATGTATTGAATCGCGACGCGATTTGTGTGTTCCATCGTCATTAACAGGCCCTGAACGTTACAATTAACTGTCAGTTTTGCGTCGGATTCGAAAATCTAGACTCACAGGAGATCGACCATAATGTACCCGAGGTAGCAATAGACCCTTGGAGACAGGTCGGCCGGAGGACGATGTATTGAATCGCGACGCAATTTGTGTGTTCCATTGTCATTAAGAGGCTCTGAACCTTACAATTAACTGTCAGTTTTGCGTCGGATTCGAAAATCTAGACTCACAGAGGAACGACCATAAGGTGCCCGAGGCAGCACTAGACCCTTGGAGACAAGTCGGCTGGAGGACCATGTATTGAATCGGGACGCGATTTGTGTGTTCCATCGTCATTAACAGGCTCTGAATGTTACAATTAACTGTCGGTTTTGCGTCGGATTCGAAAATCTAGACTCACAGGAGATCGACCATAAGGTGCCCGAGGCAGCATTAGACCCTTGGAGACAGGTCGGCCGGCGGACGATGTATTGAATCGCTACGCGATTTGTGTGTTCCATTGTCATTAAGAGGCTCTGAACCTTACAATTAACTGTCAGATTTGCGTCGAATTTGAAAATCTAGACTCAAAGAAGAACGACCATAAGGTGCCCGAGGCAGCACTAGACCCTTGGAGACAAGTCGGCTGGAGGACGATGTATTGAATCGCGACGCGATTTGTGTGTTCCATCGTCATTAACAGGCTCTGAACGTTACAATTAACTTTCAGTTTTGCGTCGGATTCGAAAATCTAGACTCACAGGAGATCGACCATAAGGTGCCAGAGGCAGCAATAGACCCTTGGAGACAGGGCGGCCGGAGGACGATGTATTGAATCGCGACGCAATTTGTGTGTTCCATTGTCATTAAGAGGCTCTGAACCTTACAATTAACTGTCAGTTTTGCGCCGGATTCGAAAATCTAGACTCACAGAGGAACGACCATAAGGTGCCCGAGGCAGCACTAGACCCTTGGAGACAAGACGGCTGGAGGACCATGTATTGAATCGCGACGCGATTTGTGTGTTCCATAGTCATTAACAGGCTCTGAACGTTACAATCAACTGTCAGTTTTGCGTCGGATTCGAAAACCTAGACTCACATGAGAACGACCATAAGGTGCCCGAGGCAGCAATACACCCTTGGAGACAGGTCGGACGGAGGACGATGTATTGAATCGCGACGCAATTTGTGTGTTCCATCGTCATTAACAGGCTCTGAACGTTACAATTAACTGTCAGTTTTGCGTCGGATTCGAAAATCTATACTCACAGGAGATCGACCATAAGGTGCCCGAAGCAGCTATAGACCCTTGGAGACAGGTCGGCCGGAGGACGATGTATTGAATCGCGACGCGATTTGTGTGTTCCATCGTCATGAACAGGCTCTGAACGTTACAATTAACTGTCAGTTTTGCGTCGCATTCGAAAATTTAGACTCACAGGAGATCGACCATAAGGTGCCCGAGGCAGCAATAGACCCTTGGAGACAGGTCGGCCGGAGGACGATGTATTGAATCGCGAAGCAATTTGTGTGTTCCATTGTCATTAAGAGGCTCTGAACCTTACAATTAACTGTCAGTTTTGCGTCGAATTTGAAAATCTAGACTCAAAGAAGAACGACCATAAGGTGCCCGAGGCAGCACTAGACCCTTGGAGACAAGTCGGCTGGAGGACCATGTATTGAATCGCGACGCGATTTGTGTGTTCCATAGTCATTAACAGGCTCTGAACGTTACAATCAACTGTCAGTTTTGAGTCGGATTCGAAAACCTAGACTCACATGAGAACGACCATAAGGTGCCCGAGGCAGCAATACACCCTTGGAGGCAGGTCGGACGGAGGACGATGTATTGAATCGCGACGCAATTTGTGTGTTCCATCGTCATTAACAGGCTCTGAACGTTACAATTAACTGTCAGTTTTGCGTCGGATTCGAAAATCTATACTCACAGGAGATCGACCATAAGGTGCCCGAAGCAGCTATAGACCCTTGGAGACAGGTCGGCCGGAGGACGATGTATTGAATCGCGACGCGATTTGTGTGTTCCATCGTCATTAACAGGCTCTGAACGTTACAATTAACTGTCAGTTTTGCGTCGCATTCGAAAATCTAGACTCACAGGAGATCGACCATAAGGTGCCCGAGGCAGCAATAGACCCTTGGAGATAGGTCTGACGGAGGACGATGTATTGAATCGCGACGGGATTTGTGTGTTCCATCGTCATTAACAGGCTCTGAACGGTACAATTAACTGTCAGTTTTGCGTCGCATTCGAAAATCTAGACTCACAGGAGATCGACCATAAGGTGCCCGAGGCAGCAATAGACCCTTGGCGACAGGTCGGCCGGAGGACGATGTATTGAATCGCGACGCAGTTTGTGTGTTCCATTGTCATTAAGAGGCTCTGAACCTTACAATTAAATGTCAGTTTTGCGTCGGATTCGAAAATCTAGACTCACAGGAGAACGACCATAAGGTGTCCGAGGCAGCACAAGACCCTTGGAGACAAGTCGGCTGGAGGACGATGTATTGAATCGCGACGCAATTTGTGTGTTCCATCGTCATTAACAGGCTCTGAACGTTACAATTAACTGTCAGTTTTGCGTCGGATTCGAAAATCTAGACTCACAGGAGATCGACCATAAGGTGCCCGAGGCAGCAAAAATCCTTGGAGACAGGTCGGCCGGAGGACGATGTATTGAATCGCGACGCAATGTGTGTGTTCCATTGTCATTAAGAGGCTCTGAACCTTACGATTAACTGTCAGTTTTGCGTCGGATTCGAAAATCTAGACTCAGAGGAGAACGACGATAACGTGCCCGAGGCAGCACTAGACCCTTGGAGACATGTCGGCCGGAGGACGATGTATTGAATCGCGACGCGATTTGTGTGTTCCATCGTCATTAACAGGCTCTGAACGTTACAATTAACTGTCAGTTTCGCGTCAGATTCGAAAATCTAGATTCACAGGAGATCGACCATAATGTACCCGAGGCAGCAATAGACCCTTGGAGACAGGTCGGCCGGAGGACGATGTATTGAATCGCGACGCAATTTGTGTGTTCCATTGTCATTAAGAGGCTCTGAACCTCGCAATTAATTCTCAGTTTTGCGTCGGATTCGAAAATCTAGACTCACAGAGGAACGACCATAAGGTGCCCGAGGCAGCACTAGACCCTCGGAGACAAGTCGGCTGGAGGACCATGTATTGAATCGGGACGCGATTTGTGTGTTCCATCGTCATTAACAGGCTCTGAACGTTACAATCAACTGTCAGTTTTGCGTCGGATTCGAAAATCTAGACTCACAGGAGAACGACCATAAGGTGCCCGAGGCAGCAATAGACCCTTGGAGACAGATCGGCCGGAGGACGATGTATTGAATCGCGACGCAATTTGTGTGTTCCATCGTCATTAACAGGCTCTGAATGTTACAATTAACTGTCAGTTTTGCGTCGGATTCGAAAATCTAGACTCACAGGAGAACGACCATAAGGTGCCCGAGGCAGCAATAGACCCTTGGAGACAAGTCGGCTGGAGGACCATGTATTGAATCGCGACGCGATTCGTGTGTTCCATCGTCATTAATAGGCTCTGAACGTTACAATCAACTGTCAGTTTTGCGTCGGATTCGAAAATCTAGACTCAGAGGAGAACGACCATAAGGTGCCCGACGCAGCACTATACCCTTGGAGACACGTCGGCTGGAGGACGATGTATTGAATCGCGACGCGATTTGTGTGTTCCATCGTCATTAACAGGCTCTGAACGTTACAATTAACTGTCAGTTTTGCGTCGGATTCGAAAATCTAGACTCACAGGAGATCGACCATAAGGTGCCCGAGGCAGCAATAGACCCTTGGAGACAGGTCGGCCGGAGGACGATGTATTGAATCGCGACGCAATTTGTGTGTTCCATCGTCATTAACAGGCTCTGAACGTTACAATTAACTGTCAGTTTTGCGTCGGATTCGAAAATCTAGACTCACAGGAGATCGACCATAAGGTGCCCGAGGCAGCAATAGACCCTTGGAGACAGGTCGGCCGGAGGACGATGTATTGAATCGCGACGCGATTTGTGTGTTCCATCGTCATTAACAGGCTCTGAACGTTACAATTAACTGTCAGTTTTGCGTCGGATTCGAAAATCTAGACTCACAGAAGATCGACCATAAGGTGCCCGAGGCAGCAATAGACCCTTGGAGACAGGTCGGCCGGAGGACGATGTATTGAATCGCGACGCAATTTGTGTGTTCCATTGTCATTAAGAGGCTCTGAACCTTACAATTAACTGTCAGTTTTGCGTCGAATTTGAAAATCTAGACTCAAAGAAGAACGACCATAAGGTGCCCGAGGCAGCACTAGGCGCTTGGAGACAAGTCGGCTGGAGGACGATGTATTGAATCGCGACGCGATTTGTGTGTTCCATCGTCATTAACAGGCTCTGAACGTTACAATTAACTGTCAGTTTTGCGTCGGATTCGAAAATCTAGACTCACAGGAGATCGACCATAAGGTGCCCGAGGCAGCAATAGACCCTTGGAGACAGGTCGGCCGGAGGACGATGTATTGAATCGCTACGCGATTTGTGTTTTCCATTGTCATTAAGAGGCTCTGAACCTTACAATTAACTGTCAGATTTGCGTCGAATTTGAAAATCTAGACTCAAAGAAGAACGACCATAAGGTGCCCGAGGCAGCACTAGACCCTTGGAGACAAGTCGGCTGGAGGACGATGTATTGAATCGCGACGCGATTTGTGTGTTCCATCGTCATTAACAGGCTCTGAACGTTACAATTAACTGTCAGTTTTGCGTCGGATTCGAAAATCTAGACTCACAGGAGATCGACCATAAGGTGCCAGAGGCAGCAATAGACCCTTGGAGACAGGGCGGCCGGAGGACGATGTATTGAATCGCGACGCAATTTGTGTGTTCCATTGTCATTAAGAGGCTCTGAACCTTACAATTAACTGTCAGTTTTGCGCCGGATTCGAAAATCTAGACTCACAGAGGAACGACCATAAGGTGCCCGAGGCAGCACTAGACCCTTGGAGACAAGTCGGCTGGAGGACCATGTATTGAATCGCGACGCGATTTGTGTGTTCCATAGTCATTAACAGGCTCTGAACGTTACAATCAACTGTCAGTTTTGCGTCGGATTCGAAAACCTAGACTCACATGAGAACGACCATAAGGTGCCCGAGGCAGCAATACACCCTTGGAGACAGGTCGGACGGAGGACGATGTATTGAATCGCGACGCAATTTGTGTGTTCCATCGTCATTAACAGGCTCTGAACGTTACAATTAACTGTCAGTTTTGCGTCGGATTCGAAAATCTCGACTCACAGGAGATCGACCATAAGGTGCCCGAGGCAGCTATAGACCCTTGGAGACAGGTCGGCCGGAGGACGATGTATTGAATCGCGACGCGATTTGTGTGTTCCATCGTCATTAACAGGCTCTGAACGTTACAATTAACTGTCAGTTTTGCGTCGGGTTCGAAAATCTAGACTCACAGGAGATCGACCATAAGGTGCCCGAGGCAGCAATAGACCCTTGGAGACAGGTCTGACGGAGGACGATGTATTGAATCGCGACGGGATTTGTGTGTTCCATCGTCATTAACAGGCTCTGAACGGTACAATTAACTGTCAGTTTTGCGTCGCATTCGAAAATCTAGACTACCAGGAGATCGACCATAAGGTGCCCGAGGCAGCAATAGACCCTTGGAGACCGGTCGGCCGGAGGACGATGTATTGAATCGCGACGCAATTTGTGTGTTCCATCGTCATTAACAGGCTCTGAACGTTACAATTAACTGTCAGTTTTGCGTCGGATTCGAAAATCTAGACTCACAGGAGATCGACCATAAGGTGCCCGAGGCAGCAAAAATCCTTGGAGACAGGTCGGCCGGAGGACGATGTATTGAATCGCGACGCAATGTGTGTGTTCCATTGTCATTAAGAGGCTCTGAACTTTACGATTATCTGTCAGTTTTGCGTCGGATTCGAAAATCTAGACTCAGAGGAGAACGACGATAACGTGCCCGAGGCAGCACTAGACCCTTGGAGACATGTCGGCCGGAGGACAATGTATTGAATCGCGACGCGATTTGTGTGTTCCATCGTCATTAACAGGCTCTGAACGTTACAATTAACTGTCAGTTTTGCGTCGGATTCGAAAATCTAGACTCACAGGAGATCGACCATAATGTACCCGAGGCAGCAATAGACCCTTGGAGACAGGTCGGCCGGAGGACGATGTATTGAATCGCGACGCAATTTGTGTGTTCCATTGTCATTAAGAGGCTCTGAACCTTACAATTAACTGTCAGTTTTGCGTCGGATTCGAAAATCTAGACTCACAGAGGAACGACCATAAGGTGCCCGAGGCAGCACTAGACCCTTGGAGACAAGTCGGTTGGAGGACCATGTATTGAATCGGGACGCGATTTGTGTGTTCCATCGTCATTAACAGGCTCTGAATGTTACAATTAACTGTCGGTTTTGCGTCGGATTCGAAAATCTAGACTCACAGGAGATCGACCATAAGGTGCCCGAGGCAGCATTAGACCCTTGGAGACAGGTCGGCCGGCGGACGATGTATTGAATCGCGTTGCGATTTGTGTGTTCCATCGTCATTAACAGGCTCTGACCTTTACAATTAACTGTCAGTTTTGCGTCGGATTCGAAAATCTAGACTCACAGGAGAACGACCATAAGGTGCCCGAGGCAGCAATAGACCCTTGGAGACAAGTCGGCTGGAGGACCATTGTTTGAATCGCGACGCGATTCGTGTGTTCCATCGTCATTAATAGGCTCTGAACGTTACAATCAACTGTCAGTTTTGCGTCGGATTCGAAAATCTAGACTCACAGGAGATCGACCGTAAGGTGCCCGAGGCAACAATAGATCCTTGGAGACAGGTCGGCCGGAGGACGATGTATTGAATCGCGACGCAATTTGTGTGTTCCATTGTCATTAAGAGGCTCTGAACCTTACAATTAACTGTCAGTTTTGCGTCGGATTCGAAAATCTAGACTCACAGAGGAACGACCATAAGGTGCCCGAGGCAGCACTAGACCATTGGAGACAAGTCGGCTGGAGGACCATGTATTGAATCGCGACGCGATTTGTGTGTTCCATCGTCATTAACAGGCTCTGAACGTTACAATCAATTGTCAGTTTTGCGTCGGATTCGAAAATCTAGACTCACAGGAGAACGACCATAAGGTGCCCGAGGCAGCAATAGACCCTTGGAGACAGGTCGGCCGGAGGACGATGTATTGAATCGCGACGCAATTTGTGTGTTCCATCGTCATTAACAGGCTCTGAACGTTACAATTAACTGTCAGTTTTGCGTCGGATTCGAAAATCTAGACTCACAGGAGATCGACCATAAGGTGCCCGAGGCAGCAAAAATCCTTGGAGACAGGTCGGCCGGAGGACGATGTATTGAATCGAGACGCAATTTGTGTGTTCCATTGTCATTAAGAGGCTCTGAACCTTACGATTAACTGTCAGTTTTGCGTCGGATTCGAAAATCTAGACTCAGAGGAGAACGACCATAACGTGCCCGAGGCAGCACTAGACCCTTGGAGACATGTCGGCCGGAGAACGATGTATTGAATCGCGATGCGATTTGTGTGTCCCATCGTCATTAACAGGCTCTGAACGTTACAATTAACTGTCAGTTTTGCGTCGGATTCGAAAATCTAGACTGACAGGAGATCGACCATAATGTACCCGAGGCAGCAATAGACCCTTGGAGACAGGTCGGCCGGAGGACGATGTATTGAATCGCGACGCAATTTGTGTGTTCCATCGTCATTAACAGGCTCTGAATGTTACAATTAACTGTCGGTTTTGCGTCGGATTCGAAAATCTAGACTCACAGGAGATCGACCATAAGGTGCCCGAAGCAGCTATAGAACCTTGGAGACAGGTCGGCCGGAGGACGATGTATTGAATCGCGACGCGATTTGTGTGTTCCATCGTCATTAACAGGCTCTGTACGTTACAATTAACTGTCAGTTTTGCGTCGGATTCGAAAATCTAGACTCACAGGAGATCGACCATAAGCTGCCCGAGGCAGCAATAGACCCTTGGAGACAGGTCGGCCGGAGGACGATGTATTGAATCGCGACGCGATTTGTGTGTTCCATCGTCATTAACTGGCTCTGAACGTTACAATTAACTGTCAGTTTTGCGTCGGATTCGAAAATCTAGACTCACAGGAGAACGACCATAAGGTGCCCGAGGCAGCAATAGACCCTTGGAGACAGGTCGGCCGGAGGACGATGTATTGAATCGCGACGCGATTTGTGTGTTCCATCGTCATTAACTGGCTCTGAACGTTACAATTAACTGTCAGTTTTGCGTCGGATTCGAAAATCTAGACTCACAGGAGATCGACCATAAGGTGCCAGAGGCAGCAATACACCCTTGGAGACAGGTCGGCCGGAGGACGATGTATTGAATCGCGACGCGATTTGTGTGTTCCATTGTCATTAAGAGGCTCTGAACCTTACAATTAACTGTCAGTTTTGCGTCGCATTCGAAAATCTAGACTCACAGGAGAACGACCATAAGGTGTCCGAGGCAGCACTAGACCCTTGGAGACAAGTCGGCTGGAGGACGACGTATTGAATCGCGACGCAATTTGTGTGTTCCATCGTCATTAACAGGCTCTGAACGTTACAATTAACTCTCAGTTTTGCGTCGGATTCGAAAATCTAGACTCACAGAAGATCGACCATAAGGTGCCCGAGGCAGCAATAGACCCTTGGAGACAGGTCGGCCGGAGGACGATGTATTGAATCGCGACGCAATTTGTGTGTTCCATTGTCATTAAGAGGCTCTGAACCTTACAATTAACTGTCAGTTTTGCGTCGAATTTGGAAATCTAGACTCAAAGAAGAACGACCATAAGGTGCCCGAGGCAGCACTAGGCGCTTGGAGACAAGTCGGCTGGAGGACGATGTATTGAATCGCGACGCGATTTGTGTGTTCCATCGTCATTAACAGGCTCTGAACGTTACAATTAACTGTCAGTTTTGCGTCGGATTCGAAAATCTAGACTCACAGGAGATCGACCATAAGGTGCCCGAGGCAGAAATACACCCTTGGAGACAGGTCGGCCGGAGGACGATGTATTGAATCGCTACGCGATTTGTGTGTTCCATTGTCATTAAGAGGCTCTGAACCTTACAATTAACTGTCAGATTTGCATCGAATTTGAAAATCTAGACTCAAAGAAGAACGACCATAAGGTGCCCGAGGCAGCACTAGACCCTTGGAGACAAGTCGGCTGGAGGACGATGTATTGAATCGCGACGCGATTTGTGTGTTCCATCGTCATTAACAGGCTCTGAACGTTACAATTAACTGTCAGTTTTGCGTCGGATTCGAAAATCTAGACTCACAGGAGATCGACCATAAGGTGCCAGAGGCAGCAATAGACCCTTGGAGACAGGGCGGCCGGAGGACGATGTATTGAATCGCGACGCAATTTGTGTGTTCCATTGTCATTAAGAGGCTCTGAACCTTACAATTAACTGTCAGTTTTGCGCCGGATTCGAAAATCTAGACTCACAGAGGAACGACCATAAGGTGCCCGAGGCAGCACTAGACCCTTGGAGACAAGTCGGCTGGAGGACCATGTATTGAATCGCGACGCGATTTGTGTGTTCCATAGTCATTAACAGGCTCTGAACGTTACAATCAACTGTCAGTTTTGCGTCGGATTCGAAAACCTAGACTCACATGAGAACGACCATAAGGTGCCCGAGGCAGCAATACACCCTTGGAGACAGGTCGGACGGAGGACGATGTATTGAATCGCGACGCAATTTGTGTGTTCCATCGTCATTAACAGGCTCTGAACGTTACAATTAACTGTCAGTTTTGCGTCGGATTCGAAAATCTCGACTCACAGGAGATCGACCATAAGGTGCCCGAAGCAGCTATAGACCCTTGGAGACAGGTCGGCCGGAGGACGATGTATTGAATCGCGACGCGATTTGTGTGTTCCATCGTCATTAACAGGCTCTGAACGTTACAATTAACTGTCAGTTTTGCGTCGGGTTCGAAAATCTAGACTCACAGGAGATCGACCATAAGGTGCCCGAGGCAGCAATAGACCCTTGGAGACAGGTCTGACGGAGGACGATGTATTGAATCGCGACGGGATTTGTGTGTTCCATCGTCATTAACAGGCTCTGAACGTTACAATCAATTGTCAGTTTTGCGTCGGATTCGAAAATCTAGACTCACAGGAGAACGACCATAAGGTGCCCGAGGCAGCACTAGACCCTTGGAGACATGTCGGCCGGAGGACAATGTATTGAATCGCGACGCAATTTGTGTGTTCCATTGTCATTAAGAGGCTCTGAACCTTACAATTAACTGTCAGTTTTGCGTCGGATTCGAAAATCTAGACTCACAGAGGAACGACCATAAGGTGCCCGAGGCAGCACTAGACCCTTGGAGACAAGTCGGCTGGAGAACCATGTATTGAATCGGGACGCGATTTGTGTGTTCCATCGTCATTAACAGGCTCTGAATGTTACAATTAACTGTCGGTTTTGCGTCGGATTCGAAAATCTAGACTCACAGGAGATCGACCATAAGGTGCCCGAGGCAGCATTAGACCCTTGGAGACAGGTCGGCCGGCGGACGATGTATTGAATCGCGTTGCGATTTGTGTGTTCCATCGTCATTAACAGGCTCTGACCTTTACAATTAACTGTCAGTTTTGCGTCGGATTCGAAAATCTAGACTCACAGGAGAACGACCATAAGGTGCCCGAGGCAGCAATAGACCCTTGGAGACAAGTCGGCTGGAGGACCATGTATTGAATCGCGACGCGATTTGTGTGTTCCATCGTCATTAACAGGCTCTGAACGTTACAATCAATTGTCAGTTTTGCGTCGGATTCGAAAATCTAGACTCACAGGAGAACGACCATAAGGTGCCCGAGGCAGCAATAGATCCTTGGAGACAGGTCGGCCGGAGGACGATGTATTGAATCGCGACGCAATTTGTGTGTTCCATCGTCATTAACAGGCTCTGAACGTTACAATTAACTGTCAGTTTTGCGTCGGATTCGAAAATCTAGACTCACAGGAGATCGACCATAAGGTGCCCGAGGCAGCAAAAATCCTTGGAGACAGGTCGGCCGGAGGACGATGTATTGAATCGAGACGCAATTTGTGTGTTCCATTGTCATTAAGAGGCTCTGAACCTTACGATTAACTGTCAGTTTTGCGTCGGATTCGAAAATCTAGACTCAGAGGAGAACGACCATAACGTGCCCGAAGCAGCACTAGACCCTTGGAGACATGTCGGCCGGAGAACGATGTATTGAATCGCGATGCGATTTGTGTGTCCCATCGTCATTAACAGGCTCTGAACGTTACAATTAACTGTCAGTTTTGCGTCGGATTCGAAAATCTAGACTGACAGGAGATCGACCATAATGTACCCGAGGCAGCAATAGACCCTTGGAGACAGGTCGGCCGGAGGACGATGTATTGAATCGCGACGCAATTTGTGTGTTCCATCGTCATTAACAGGCTCTGAACGTTACAATTAACTGTCAGTTTTGCGTCGGATTCGAAAATCTATACTCACAGGAGATCGACCATAAGGTGCCCGAAGCAGCTATAGAACCTTGGAGACAGGTCGGCCGGAGGACGATGTATTGAATCGCGACGCGATTTGTGTGTTCCATCGTCATTAACAGGCTCTGAACGTTACAATTAACTGTCAGTTTTGCGTCGGATTCGAAAATCTAGACTCACAGGAGATCGACCATAATGTACCCGAGGCAGCAATAGACCCTTGGAGACAGGTCTGACGGAGGACGATGTATTGAATCGCGACGGGATTTGTGTGTTCCATCGTCATTAACAGGCTCTGAACGGTACAATTAACTGTCAGTTTTGCGTCGCATTCGAAAATCTAGACTCACAGGAGATCGACCATAAGGTGCCCGAGGCAGCAATAGACCCTTGGAGACCGGTCGGCCGGAGGACGATGTATTGAATCGCGACGCAATATGTGTGTTCCATTGTCATTAAGAGGCTCTGAACCTTACAATTAACTGTCAGTTTTGCGTCGGATTCGAAAATCTAGACTCACAGGAGAACGACCATAAGGTGTCCGAGGCAGCACAAGACCCTTGGAGACAAGTCGGCTGGAGGACGATGTATTGAATCGCGACGCAATTTGTGTGTTCCATCGTCATTAACAGGCTCTGAACGTTACAATTAACTGTCAGTTTTGCGTCGGATTCGAAAATCTAGACTCACAGGAGATCGACCATAAGGTGCCCGAGGCAGCAAAAATCCTTGGAGACAGGTCGGCCGGAGGACGATGTATTGAATCTCGACGCAATGTGTGTGTTCCATTGTCATTAAGAGGCTCTGAACCTTACGATTAACTGTCAGTTTTGCGTCGGATTCGAAAATCTAGACTCAGAGGAGAACGACGATAACGTGCTTGAGTCAGCACTAGACCCTTGGAGACATGTCGGCCGGAGGACAATGTATTGAATCGCGACGCGATTTGTGTGTTCCATCGTCATTAACAGGCTCTGAACGTTACAATTAACTGTCAGTTTTGCGTCGGATTCGAAAATCTAGACTCACAGGAGATCGACCATAATGTACCCGAGGCAGCAATAGCCCCTTGGAGACAGGTCGGCCGGAGGACGATGTATTGAATCGCGACGCAATTTGTGTGTTCCATTGTCATTAAGAGGCTCTGAACCTTACAATTAACTGTCAGTTTTGCGTCGGATTCGAAAATCTAGACTCACAGAGGAACGACCATAAGGTGCCCGAGGCAGCACTAGACCCTTGGAGAGAAGTCGGCTGGAGGACCATGTATTGAATCGGGACGCGATTTGTGTGTTCCATCGTCATTAACAGGCTCTGAACGTTACAATTAACTGTCAGTTTTGCGTCGGATTCGAAAATCTAGACTCACAGGAGAACGACCATAAGGTGCCCGAGGCAGCAATAGACCCTTGGAGACAGATCGGCCGGAGGACGATGTATTGAATCGCGACGGAATTTGTGTGTTCCATCGTCATTAACAGGCTCTGAACGTTACAATTAACTGTCAGTTTTGCGTCGGATTCGAAAATCTAGACTCACAGGAGATCGACCATAATGTACCCGAGGCAGCAATAGCCCCTTGAAGACAGGTCGGCCGGAGGACGATGTATTGAATCGCGACGCAATTTGTGTGTTCCATTGTCATTAAGAGGCTCTGAACCTTACAATTAACTGTCAGTTTTGCGTCGGTTTCGAAAATCTAGACTCACAGAGGAACGACCATAAGGTGCCCGAGGCAGCACTAGACCCTTGGAGAGAAGTCGGCTGGAGGACCATGTATTGAATCGGGACGCGATTTGTGTGTTCCATCGTCATTAACAGGCTCTGAACGTTACAATCAACTGTCAGTTTTGCGTCGGATTCGAATATCTAGACTCACAGGAGATCGACCATAAGGTGCCCGAGGCAGCAATAGACCCTTGGAGACAGGTCGGCCGGAGGACGATGTATTGAATCGCGTTGCGATTTGTGTGTTCCATCGTCATTAACAGGCTCTGACCTTTACAATTAACTGTCAGTTTTGCGTCGGATTCGAAAATCTAGACTCACAGGAGAACGACCATAAGGTGCCCGAGGCAGCAATAGACCCTTGGAGACAAGTCGGCTGGAGGACCATGTATTGAATCGCGACGCGATTCGTGTGTTCCATCGTCATTAATAGTCTCTGAACATTACAATCAACTGTCAGTTTTGCGTCGGATTCGAAAATCTAGACTCACAGGAGATCGACCATAAGGTGCCCGAGGCAGCAATAGACCCTTGGAGACAGGTCGGCCGGAGGACGATGTATTGAATCGCGACGCAATTTGTGTGTTCCATTGTCATTAAGAGGCTCTGAACCTTACAATTAACTGTCAGTTTTGCGTCGGATTCGAAAATCTAGACTCACAGAGGAACGACCATAAGGTGCCCGAGGCAGCACTAGACCATTGGAGACAAGTCGGCTGGAGGACCATGTATTGAATCGCGACGCGATTTGTGTGTTCCATCGTCATTAACAGGCTCTGAACGTTACAATCAACTGTCAGTTTTGCGTCGGATTCGAAAATCTAGACTCACAGGAGATCGACCATAAGGTGCCCGAGGCAGCAATAGACCCTTGGAGACAGGTCGGCCGGAGGACGATGTATTGAATCGCGACGCAATTTGTGTGTTCCATCGTCATTAACAGGCTCTGAACGATACAATTAACTGTCAGTTTTGCGTCGGATTCGAAAATCTAGACTCACAGGAGATCGACCATAAGGTGCCCGAGGCAGCAAAAATCCTTGGAGACATGTCGGCCGGAGGACGATGTATTGAATCTCGACGCAATGTGTGTGTTCCATTGTCATTAAGAGGCTCTGAACCTTACGATTAACTGTCAGTTTTGCGTCGGATTCGAAAATCTAGACTCAGAGGAGAACGACGATAACGTGCTTGAGGCAGCACTAGACCCTTGGAGACATGTCGGCCGGAGGACAATGTATTGAATCGCGACGCGATTTGTGTGTCCCATCGTCATTAACAGGCTCTGAACGTTACAATTAACTGTCAGTTTTGCGTCGGATTCGAAAATCTAGACTGACAGGAGATCGACCATAATGTACCCGAGGCAGCAATAGACCCTTGGAGACAGGTCGGCCGGAGGACGATGTATTGAATCGCGACGCAATTTGTGTGTTCCATCGTCATTAACAGGCTCTGAACGTTACAATTAACTGTCAGTTTTGCGTCGGATTCGAAAATCAATAGTCACAGGAGATCGACCATAAGGTGCCCGAAGCAGCCATAGACCCTTGGAGACAGGTCGGCCGGAGGACGATGTATTGAATCGCGACGCGATTTGTGTGTTCCATCGTCATTAACAGGCTCTGAACGTTACAATTAACTGTCAGTTTTGCGTCGCATTCGAAAATCTAGACTCACAGGAGATCGACCATAATGTACCCGAGGCAGCAATAGACCCTTGGAGACAGGTCTGACGGAGGACGATGTATTGAATCGCGACGGGATTTGTGTGTTCCATCGTCATTAACAGGCTCTGAACGGTACAATTAACTGTCAGTTTTGCGTCGCATTCGAAAATCTAGACTCACAGGAGATCGACCATAAGGTGCCCGAGGCAGCAATAGACCCTTGGAGACCGGTCGGCCGGAGGACGATGTATTGAATCGCGACGCAATTTGTGTGTTCCATTGTCATTAAGAGGCTCTGAACCTTACAATTAACTGTCAGTTTTGCGTCGGATTCGAAAATCTAGACTCACAGGAGAACGACCATAAGGTGTCCGAGGCAGCACAAGACCCTTGGAGACAAGTCGGCTGGAGGACGATGTATTGAATCGCGACGCAATTTGTGTGTTCCATCGTCATTAACAGGCTCTGAACGTTACAATTAACTGTCAGTTTTGCGTCGCATTCGAAAATCTAGACTCACAGGAGATCGACCATAAGGTGCCCGAGGCAGCACTAGACGCTTGGAGACAGGTCGGCCGGAGGACGATGTATTGAATCGCGACGCAATGTGTGTGTTCCATTGTCATTAAGAGGCTCTGAACCTTACGATTAACTGTCAGTTTTGCGTCGGATTCGAAAATCTAGACTCAGAGGAGAACGACGATAACGTGCTTGAGGCAGCACTAGACCCTTGGAGACATGTCGGCCGGAGGACAATGTATTGAATCGCGACGCGATTTGTGTGTTCCATCGTCATTAACAGGCTCTGAACGTTACAATTAACTGTCAGTTTTGCGTCGGATTCGAAAATCTAGACTCACAGGAGATCGACCATAATGTACCCGAGGCAGCAATAGCCCCTTGGAGACAGGTCGGCCGGAGGACGATGTATTGAATCGCGACGCAATTTGTGTGTTCCATTGTCATTAAGAGGCTCTGAACCTTACAATTAACTGTCAGTTTTGCGTCGGATTCGAAAATCTAGACTCACAGAGGAACGACCATAAGGTGCCCGAGGCAGCACTAGACCCTTGGAGAGAAGTCGGCTGGAGGACCATGTATTGAATCGGGACGCGATTTGTGTGTTCCATCGTCATTAACAGGCTCTGAACGTTAAAATCAACTGTCAGTTTTGCGTCGGATTCGAAAATCTAGACTCACAGGAGAACGACCATAAGGTGCCCGAGGCAGCAATAGACCCTTGGAGACAGATCGGCCGGAGGACGATGTATTGAATCGCGACGCAATTTGTGTGTTCCATCGTCATTAACAGGCTCTGAATGTTACAATTAACTGTCAGTTTTGCGTCGGATTCGAAAATCTAGACTCACAGGAGATCGACCATAAGGTGCCCGAGGCAGCAATAGACCCTTGGAGACAGGTCGGCCGGAGGACGATGTATTGAATCGCGTTGCGATTTGTGTGTTCCATCGTCATTAACAGGCTCTGACCTTTACAATTAACTGTCAGTTTTGCGTCGGATTCGAAAATCTAGACTCACAGGAGAACGACAATAAGGTGCCCGAGGCAGCATTAGACCCTTGGAGACAAGTCATCTGGAGGACCATGTATTGAATCGCGACGCGATTCGTGTGTTCCATCGTCATTAATAGGCTCTGAACGTTACAATCAACTGTCAGTTTTGCGTCGGATTCGAAAATCTAGACTCACAGGAGATCGACCATAAGGTGCCCGAGGCAGCAATAGACCCTTGGAGACAGGTCGGCCGGAGGACGATGTATTGAATCGCGACGCAATTTGTGTGTTCCATTGTCATTAAGAGGCTCTGAACGTTACAATTAACTGTCAGTTTTGCGTCGGATTCGAAAATCTAGACTCACAGAGGAACGACCATAAGGTGCCCGAGGCAGCACTAGACCCTTGGAGACAAGTCGGCTGGAGGACCATGTATTGAATCGCGACGCGATTTGTGTGTTCCATCGTCATTAACAGGCTCTGAACGTTACAATCAACTGTCAGTTTTGCGTCGGATTCGAAAATCTAGACTCACAGGAGAACGACCATAAGGTGCCCGAGGCAGCAATAGACCCTTGGAGACAGGTCGGCCGGAGGACGATGTATTGAATCGCGACGCAATTTGTGTGTTCCATCGTCATTAACAGGCTCTGAACGTTACAATTAACTGTCAGTTTTGCGTCGGATTCGAAAATCTAGACTCACAGGAGATCGACCATAAGGTGCCCGAGGCAGCAATAGACCCTTGGAGACAGGTCGGCCGGAGGACGATGTATTGGATCGCTACGCGATTTGTGTGTTCCATTGTCATTAAGAGGCTCGGAACCTTACAATTAACTGTCAGATTTGCGTCGAATTTGAAAATCTAGACTCAAAGAAGAACGACCATAAGGTGCCCGAGGTAGCACTAGACCCTTGGAGACAAGTCGGCTGGAGGACGATGTATTGAATCGCGACGCAATTTGTGTGTTCCATCGTCATTAACAGGCTCTGAACGTTACAATTAACTGTCAGTTTTGCGTCGGATTCGAAAATCTAGACTCACAGGAGATCGACCATAAGGTGCCAGAGGCAGCAATAGACCCTTGGAGACAGGGCGGCCGGAGGACGATGTATTGAATCGCGACGCAATTTGTGTGTTCCATTGTCATTAAGAGGCTCTGAACCTTACAATTAACTGTCAGTTTTGCGCCGGATTCGAAAATCTAGACTCACAGAGGAACGACCATAAGGTGCCCGAGGCAGCACTAGACCCTTGGAGACAAGTCGGCTGGAGGACCATGTATTGAATCGCGACGCGATTTGTGTGTTCCATAGTCATTAACAGGCTCTGAACGTTACAATCAACTGTCAGTTTTGCGTCGGATTCGAAAACCTAGACTCACATGAGAACGACCACAAGGTGCCCGAGGCAGCAATACACCCTTGGAGACAGGTCGGACGGAGGACGATGTATTGAATCGCGACGCAATTTGTGTGTTCCATCGTCATTAACAGGCTCTGAACGTTACAATTAACTGTCAGTTTTGCGTCGCATTCGAAAATCTCGACTCACAGGAGATCGACCATAAGGTGCCCGAGGCAGCTATAGACCCTTGGAGACAGGTCGGCCGGAGGACGATGTATTGAATCGCGACGCAATTTGTGTGTTCCATCGTCATTAACAGGCTCTGAACGTTACAATTAACTGTCAGTTTTGCGTCGGATTCGAAAATCTATACTCACAGGAGATCGACCATAAGGTGCCCGAAGCAGCTATAGACCCTTGGAGACAGGTCGGCCGGAGGACGATGTATTGAATCGCGACGCGATTTGTGTGTTCCATCGTCATTAACAGGCTCTGAACGTTACAATTAACTGTCAGTTTTGCGTCGCATTCGAAAATCTAGACTCACAGGAGATCGACCATAATGTACCCGAGGCAGCAATAGACCCTTGGAGACAGGTCTGACGGAGGACGATGTATTGAATCGCGACGGGATTTGTGTGTTCCATCGTCATTAACAGGCTCTGAACGGTACAATTAACTGTCAGTTTTGCGTCGCATTCGAAAATCTAGACTCACAGGAGATCGACCATAAGGTGCCCGAGGCAGCAATAGACCCTTGGAGACCGGTCGGCCGGAGGACGATGTATTGAATCGCGACGCAATTTGTGTGTTCCATTGTCATTAAGAGGCTCTGAACCTTACAATTAACTGTCAGTTTTGGGTCGGATTCGAAAATCTAGACTCACAGGAGAACGACCATAAGGTGTCCGAGGCAGCACAAGACCCTTGGAGACAAGTCGGCTGGAGGACGATGTATTGAATCGCAACGCAATTTCTGTGTTCCATCGTCATTAACAGGATCTGAACGTTACAATTAACTGTCAGTTTTGCGTCGGATTCGAAAATCTAGACTCACAGGAGATCGACCATAAGGTGCCCGAGGCAGCAAAAATCCTTGGAGACAGGTCGGCCGGAGGACGATGTATTGAATATCGACGCAATGTGTGTGTTCCATTGTCATTAAGAGGCTCTGAACCTTACGATTAACTGTCAGTTTTGCGTCGGATTCGAAAATCTAGACTCAGAGGAGAACGACGATAACGTGCTTGAGGCAGCACTAGACCCTTGGAGACATGTCGGCCGGAGGACAATGTATTGAATCGCGACGCGATTTGTGTGTTCCATCGTCATTAACAGGCTCTGAACGTTACAATTAACTGTCAGTTTTGCGTCGGATTCGAAAATCTAGACTCACAGGAGATCGACCATAATGTACCCGAGGCAGCAATAGCCCCTTGGAGACAGGTCGGCCGGAGGACGATGTATTGAATCGCGACGCAATTTGTGTGTTCCATTGTCATTAAGAGGCTCTGAACCTTACAATTAACTGTCAGTTTTGCGTCGGATTCGAAAATCTAGACTCACAGAGGAACGACCATAAGGTGCCCGAGGCAGCACTAGACCCTTGGAGAGAAGTCGGCTGGAGGACCATGTATTGAATCGGGACGCGATTTGTGTGTTCCATCGTCATTAACAGGCTCTGAACGTTACAATCAACTGTCAGTTTTGCGTCGGATTCGAAAATCTAGACTCACAGGAGAACGACCATAAGGTGCCCGAGGCAGTAATAGACCCTTGGAGACAGATCGGCCGGAGGACGATGTATTGAATCGCGACGCAATTTGTGTGTTCCATCGTCATTAACAGGCTCTGAATGTTACAATTAACTGTCAGTTTTGCGTCGGATTCGAAAATCTAGACTCACAGGAGATCGACCATAAGGTGCCCGAGGCAGCAATAGACCCTTGGAGACAGGTCGGCCGGAGGACGATGTATTGAATCGCGTTGCGATTTGTGTGTTCCATCGTCATTAACAGGCTCTGACCTTTACAATTAACTGTCAGTTTTGCGTCGGATTCGAAAATCTAGACTCACAGGAGAACGACCATAAGGTGCCCGAGGCAGCAATAGACCCTTGGAGACAAGTCGGCTGGAGGACCATGTATTGAATCGCGACGCGATTCGTGTGTTCCATCGTCATTAATAGGCTCTGAACGTTACAATCAACTGTCAGTTTTGCGTCGGATTCGAAAATCTAGACTCACAGGAGATCGACCATAAGGTGCCCGAGGCAGCAATAGACCCTTGGAGACAGGTCGGCCGGAGGACGATGTATTGAATCGCGACGCAATTTGTGTGTTCCATTGTCATTAAGAGGCTCTGAACCTTACAATTAACTGTCAGTTTTGCGTCGGATTCGAAAATCTAGACTCACAGAGGAACGACCATAAGGTGCCCGAGGCAGCACTAGACCATTGGAGACAAGTCGGCTGGAGGACCATGTATTGAATCGCGACGCGATTTGTGTGTTCCATCGTCATTAACAGGCTCTGAACGTTACAATCAACTGTCAGTTTTGCGTCGGATTCGAAAACCTAGACTCACATGAGAACGACCATAAGTTGCCCGAGGCAGCAATACACCCTTGGAGACAGGTCGGACGGAGGACGATGTATTGAATCGCGACGCAATTTGTGTGTTCCATCGTCATTAACAGGCTCTGAACGTTACAATTAACTGTCAGTTTTGCGTCGGATTCGAAAATCTAGACTCACAGGAGATCGACCATAAGGTGCCCGAGGCAGCAATAGACCCTTGGAGACAGGTCTGACGGAGGACGATGTATTGAATCGCGACGGGATTTGTGTGTTCCATCGTCATTAACAGGCTCTGAACGGTACAATTAACTGTCAGTTTTGCGTCGCATTCGAAAATCTAGACTCACAGGAGATCGACCATAAGGTGCCCGAGGCAGCAATAGACCCTTGGAGACCGGTCGGCCGGAGGACGATGTATTGAATCGCGACGCGATTTGTGTGTTCTATTGTCATTAAGAGGCTCTGAACCTTACAATTAACTGTCAGTTTTGCGTCGGATTCGAAAATCTAGACTCACAGCAGGACGACCATAAGGTGTCCGAGGCAGCAATAGACCCTTGGAGACAAGTCGGCTGGAGGACCATTGTTTGAATCGCGACGCGTTTCGTGTGTTCCATCGTCATTAACAGGCTCTGAACGTTACAATTAACTGTCAGTTTTGCGTCGGATTCGAAAATCTAGACTCACAGGAGATCGACCATAAGGTGCCCGAGGCAGCAAAAATCCTTGGAGACAGGTCGGCCGAAGGACGATGTATTGAATCGCGACGCAATTTGTGTGTTCCATTGTCATTAAGAGGCTCTGAACCTTACGATTAACTGTCAGTTTTGCGTCGGATTCGAAAATCTAGACTCAGAGGAGAACGACCATAACGTGCCCGAGGCAGCACTAGACCCTTGGAGACATGTCGGCCGGAGAACGATGTATTGAATCGCGATGCGATTTGTGTGTCCCATCGTCATTAACAGGCTCTGAACGTTACAATTAACTGTCAGTTTTGCGTCGGATTCGAAAATCTAGACTGACAGGAGATCGACCATAATGTACCCGAGGCAGCTATAGACCCTTGGAGACAGGTCGGCCGGAGGACGATGTATTGAATCGCGACGCGATTTGTGTGTTCCATCGTCATTAACAGGCTCTGAACGTTACAATTAACTGTCAGTTTTGCGTCGGATTCGAAAATCTAGACTCACAGGAGATCGACCATAAGGTGCCAGAGGCAGCAATAGACCCTTGGAGACAGGGCGGCCGGAGGACGATGTATTGAATCGCGACGCAATTTGTGTGTTCCATTGTCATTAAGAGGCTCTGAACGGTACAATTAACTGTCAGTTTTGCGCCGGATTCGAAAATCTAGACTCACAGAGGAACGACCATAAGGTGCCCGAGGCAGCACTAGACCCTTGGAGACAAGTCGGCTGGAGGACCATGTATTGAATCGCGACGCGATTTGTGTGTTCCATAGTCATTAACAGGCTCTGAACGTTACAATCAACTGTCAGTTTTGCGTCGGATTCGAAAACCTAGACTCACATGAGAACGACCACAAGGTGCCCGAGGCAGCAATACACCCTTGGAGACAGGTCGGACGGAGGACGATGTATTGAATCGCGACGCAATTTGTGTGTTCCATCGTCATTAACAGGCTCTGAACGTTACAATTAACTGTCAGTTTTGCGTCGCATTCGAAAATCTCGACTCACAGGAGATCGACCATAAGGTGCCCGAGGCAGCTATAGACCCTTGGAGACAGGTCGGCCGGAGGACGATGTATTGAATCGCGACGCAATTTGTGTGTTCCATCGTCATTAACAGGCTCTGAACGTTACAATTAACTGTCAGTTTTGCGTCGGATTCGAAAATCTATACTCACAGGAGATCGACCATAAGGTGCCCGAAGCAGCTATAGACCCTTGGAGACAGGTCGGCCGGAGGACGATGTATTGAATCGCGACGCGATTTGTGTGTTCCATCGTCATTAACAGGCTCTGAACGTTACAATTAACTGTCAGTTTTGCGTCGCATTCGAAAATCTAGACTCACAGGAGATCGACCATAATGTACCCGAGGCAGCAATAGACCCTTGGAGACAGGTCTGACGGAGGACGATGTATTGAATCGCGACGGGATTTGTGTGTTCCATCGTCATTAACAGGCTCTGAACGGTACAATTAACTGTCAGTTTTGCGTCGCATTCGAAAATCTAGACTCACAGGAGATCGACCATAAGGTGCCCGAGGCAGCAATAGACCCTTGGAGACCGGTCGGCCGGAGGACGATGTATTGAATCGCGACGCAATTTGTGTGTTCCATTGTCATTAAGAGGCTCTGAACCTTACAATTAACTGTCAGTTTTGGGTCGGATTCGAAAATGTAGACTCACAGGAGAACGACCATAAGGTGTCCGAGGCAGCACAAGACCCTTGGAGACAAGTCGGCTGGAGGACGATGTATTGAATCGCAACGCAATTTGTGTGTTCCATCGTCATTAACAGGATCTGAACGTTACAATTAACTGTCAGGTTTGCGTCGGATTCGAAAATCTAGACTCACAGGAGATCGACCATAAGGTGCCCGAGGCAGCAAAAATCCTTGGAGACAGGTCGGCCGGAGGACGATGTATTGAATCTTGACGCAATGTGTGTGTTCCATTGTCATTAAGAGGCTCTGAACCTTACGATTAACTGTCAGTTTTGCGTCGGATTCGAAAATCTAGACTCAGAGGAGAACGACGATAACGTGCTTGAGGCAGCACTAGACCCTTGGAGACATGTCGGCCGGAGGACAATGTATTGAATTGCGACGCGATTTGTGTGTTCCATCGTCATTAACAGGCTCTGAACGTTACAATTAACTGTCAGTTTTGCGTCGGATTCGAAAATCTAGACTCACAGGAGATCGACCATAATGTACCCGAGGCAGCAATAGCCCCTTGGAGACAGGTCGGCCGGAGGACGATGTATTGAATCGCGACGCAATTTGTGTGTTCCATTGTCATTAAGAGGCTCTGAACCTTACAATTAACTGTCAGTTTTGCGTCGGATTCGAAAATCTAGACTCACAGAGGAACGACCATAAGGTGCCCGAGGCAGCACTAGACCCTTGGAGACAAGTCGGCTGGAGGACCATGTATTGAATCGGGACGCGATTTGTGTGTTCCATCGTCATTAACAGGCTCTGAACGTTACAATCAACTGTCAGTTTTGCGTCGGATTCGAAAATCTAGACTCACAGGAGAACGACCATAAGGTGCCCGAGGCAGTAATAGACCCTTGGAGACAGATCGGCCGGAGGACGATGTATTGAATCGCGACGCAATTTGTGTGTTCCATCGTCATTAACAGGCTCTGAATGTTACAATTAACTGTCAGTTTTGCGTCGGATTCGAAAATCTAGACTCACAGAGGAACGACCATAAGGTGCCCGAGGCAGCACTAGACCCTTGGAGACAAGTCGGCTGGAGGACCATGTATTGAATCGCGACGCGATTTGTGTGTTCCATCGTCATTAACAGGCTCTGAACGTTACAATCAACTGTCAGTTTTGCGTCGGATTCGAAAATCTAGACTCACAGGAGAACGACCATAAGGTGCCCGAGGCAGCAATAGACCCTTGGAGACAGGTCGGCCGGAGGACGATGTATTGAATCGCGACGCAATTTGTGTGTTCCATCGTCATTAACAGGCTCTGAACGTTACAATTAACTGTCAGTTTTGCGTCGGATTCGAAAATCTAGACTCACAGGAGATCGACCATAAGGTGCCCGAGGCAGCAATAGACCCTTGGAGACAGGTCGGCCGGAGGACGATGTATTGGATCGCTACGCGATTTGTGTGTTCCATTGTCATTAAGAGGCTCGGAACCTTACAATTAACTGTCAGATTTGCGTCGAATTTGAAAATCTAGACTCAAAGAAGAACGACCATAAGGTGCCCGAGGTAGCACTAGACCCTTGGAGACAAGTCGGCTGGAGGACGATGTATTGAATCGCGACGCAATTTGTGTGTTCCATCGTCATTAACAGGCTCTGAACGTTACAATTAACTGTCAGTTTTGCGTCGGATTCGAAAATCTAGACTCACAGGAGATCGACCATAAGGTGCCAGAGGCAGCAATAGACCCTTGGAGACAGGGCGGCCGGAGGACGATGTATTGAATCGCGACGCAATTTGTGTGTTCCATTGTCATTAAGAGGCTCTGAACCTTACAATTAACTGTCAGTTTTGCGCCGGATTCGAAAATCTAGACTCACAGAGGAACGACCATAAGGTGCCCGAGGCAGCACTAGACCCTTGGAGACAAGTCGGCTGGAGGACCATGTATTGAATCGCGACGCGATTTGTGTGTTCCATAGTCATTAACAGGCTCTGAACGTTACAATCAACTGTCAGTTTTGCGTCGGATTCGAAAACCTAGACTCACATGAGAACGACCACAAGGTGCCCGAGGCAGCAATACACCCTTGGAGACAGGTCGGACGGAGGACGATGTATTGAATCGCGACGCAATTTGTGTGTTCCATCGTCATTAACAGGCTCTGAACGTTACAATTAACTGTCAGTTTTGCGTCGCATTCGAAAATCTCGACTCACAGGAGATCGACCATAAGGTGCCCGAGGCAGCTATAGACCCTTGGAGACAGGTCGGCCGGAGGACGATGTATTGAATCGCGACGCAATTTGTGTGTTCCATCGTCATTAACAGGCTCTGAACGTTACAATTAACTGTCAGTTTTGCGTCGGATTCGAAAATCTATACTCACAGGAGATCGACCATAAGGTGCCCGAAGCAGCTATAGACCCTTGGAGACAGGTCGGCCGGAGGACGATGTATTGAATCGCGACGCGATTTGTGTGTTCCATCGTCATTAACAGGCTCTGAACGTTACAATTAACTGTCAGTTTTGCGTCGCATTCGAAAATCTAGACTCACAGGAGATCGACCATAATGTACCCGAGGCAGCAATAGACCCTTGGAGACAGGTCTGACGGAGGACGATGTATTGAATCGCGACGGGATTTGTGTGTTCCATCGTCATTAACAGGCTCTGAACGGTACAATTAACTGTCAGTTTTGCGTCGCATTCGAAAATCTAGACTCACAGGAGATCGACCATAAGGTGCCCGAGGCAGCAATAGACCCTTGGAGACCGGTCGGCCGGAGGACGATGTATTGAATCGCGACGCAATTTGTGTGTTCCATTGTCATTAAGAGGCTCTGAACCTTACAATTAACTGTCAGTTTTGGGTCGGATTCGAAAATCTAGACTCACAGGAGAACGACCATAAGGTGTCCGAGGCAGCACAAGACCCTTGGAGACAAGTCGGCTGGAGGACGATGTATTGAATCGCAACGCAATTTCTGTGTTCCATCGTCATTAACAGGATCTGAACGTTACAATTAACTGTCAGTTTTGCGTCGGATTCGAAAATCTAGACTCACAGGAGATCGACCATAAGGTGCCCGAGGCAGCAAAAATCCTTGGAGACAGGTCGGCCGGAGGACGATGTATTGAATCTCGACGCAATGTGTGTGTTCCATTGTCATTAAGAGGCTCTGAACCTTACGATTAACTGTCAGTTTTGCGTCGGATTCGAAAATCTAGACTCAGAGGAGAACGACGATAACGTGCTTGAGGCAGCACTAGACCCTTGGAGACATGTCGGCCGGAGGACAATGTATTGAATCGCGACGCGATTTGTGTGTTCCATCGTCATTAACAGGCTCTGAACGTTACAATTAACTGTCAGTTTTGCGTCGGATTCGAAAATCTAGACTCACAGGAGATCGACCATAATGTACCCGAGGCAGCAATAGCCCCTTGGAGACAGGTCGGCCGGAGGACGATGTATTGAATCGCGACGCAATTTGTGTGTTCCATTGTCATTAAGAGGCTCTGAACCTTACAATTAACTGTCAGTTTTGCGTCGGATTCGAAAATCTAGACTCACAGAGGAACGACCATAAGGTGCCCGAGGCAGCACTAGACCCTTGGAGACAAGTCGGCTGGAGGACCATGTATTGAATCGGGACGCGATTTGTGTGTTCCATCGTCATTAACAGGCTCTGAACGTTACAATCAACTGTCAGTTTTGCGTCGGATTCGAAAATCTAGACTCACAGGAGAACGACCATAAGGTGCCCGAGGCAGTAATAGACCCTTGGAGACAGATCGGCCGGAGGACGATGTATTGAATCGCGACGCAATTTGTGTGTTCCATCGTCATTAACAGGCTCTGAATGTTACAATTAACTGTCAGTTTTGCGTCGGATTCGAAAATCTAGACTCACAGGAGATCGACCATAAGGTGCCCGAGGCAGCAATAGACCATTGGAGACAGGTCGGCCGGAGGACGATGTATTGAATCGCGTTGCGATTTGTGTGTTCCATCGTCATTAACAGGCTCTGACCTTTACAATTAACTGTCAGTTTTGCGTCGGATTCGAAAATCTAGACTCACAGGAGAACGACCATAAGGTGCCCGAGGCAGCAATAGACCCTTGGAGACAAGTCGGCTGGAGGACCATGTATTGAATCGCGACGCGATTCGTGTGTTCCATCGTCATTAATAGGCTCTGAACGTTACAATCAACTGTCAGTTTTGCGTCGGATTCGAAAATCTAGACTCACAGGAGATCGACCATAAGGTGCCCGAGGCAGCAATAGACCCTTGGAGACAGGTCGGCCGGAGGACGATGTATTGAATCGCGACGCAATTTGTGTGTTCCATTGTCATTAAGAGGCTCTGAACCTTACAATTAACTGTCAGTTTTGCGTCGGATTCGAAAATCTAGACTCACAGAGGAACGACCATAAGGTGCCCGAGGCAGCACTAGACCATTGGAGACAAGTCGGCTGGAGGACCATGTATTGAATCGCGACGCGATTTGTGTGTTCCATCGTCATTAACAGGCTCTGAACGTTACAATCAACTGTCAGTTTTGCGTCGGATTCGAAAATCTAGACTCACAGGAGAACGACCATAAGGTGCCCGAGGCAGCAATAGACCCTTGGAGACAGGTCGGCCGGAGGACGATGTATTGAATCGCGACGCAATTTCTGTGTTCCATCGTCATTAACAGGCTCTGAACGTTAGAATTAACTGTCAGTTTTGCGTCGGATTCGAAAATCTCGACTCACAGGAGATCGACCATAAGGTGCCCGAGGTAGCAATAGACCCTTGGAGACAGGTCGGCCGGAGGACGATGTATTGAATCGCTACGCGATTTGTGTGTTCCATTGTCATTAAGAGGCTCTGAACCTTACAATTAACTGTCGGATTTGCGTCGAATTTGAAAATCTAGACTCAAAGAAGAACGACCATAAGGTGCCCGAGGCAGCACTAGACCCTTGGAGACAAGTCGGCTGGAGGACGATGTATTGAATCGCGACGCGATTTGTGTGTTCCATCGTCATTAACAGGCTCTGAACGTTACAATTAACTGTCAGTTTTGCGTCGGATTCGAAAATCTAGACTCACAGGAGATCGACCATAAGGTGCCAGAGGCAGCAATAGACCCTTGGAGACAGGGCGGCCGGAGGACGATGTATTGAATCGCGACGCAATTTGTGTGTTCCATTGTCATTAAGAGGCTCTGAACCTTACAATTAACTGTCAGTTTTGCGCCGGATTCGAAAATCTAGACTCACAGAGGAACGACCATAAGGTGCCCGAGGCAGCACTAGACCCTTGGAGACAAGTCGGCTGGAGGACCATGTATTGAATCGCGACGCGATTTGTGTGTTCCATAGTCACTAACAGGCTCTGAACGTTACAATCAACTGTCAGTTTTGCGTCGGATTCGAAAACCTAGACTCACATGAGAACGACCATAAGTTGCCCGAGGCAGCAATACACCCTTGGAGACAGGTCGGACGGAGGACGATGTATTGAATCGCGACGCAATTTGTGTGTTCCATCGTCATTAACAGGCTCTGAACGTTACAATTAACTGTCAGTTTTGCGTCGGATTCGAAAATCTCGACTCACAGGAGATCGACCATAAGGTGCCCGAGGCAGCTATAGACCCTTGGAGACAGGTCCGCCGGAGGACGATGTATTGAATCGCGACGCGATTTGTGTGTTCCATCGTCATTAACAGGCTCTGAACGTTACAATTAACTGTCAGTTTTGCGTCGGATTCGAAAATCTAGACTCACAGGAGATCGACCATAAGGTGCCCGAGGCAGCAATAGACCCTTGGAGACAGGTCTGACGGAGGACGATGTATTGAATCGCGACGGGATTTGTGTGTTCCATCGTCATTAACAGGCTCTGAACGGTACAATTAACTGTCAGTTTTGCGTCGCATTCGAAAATCTAGACTCACAGGAGATCGACCATAAGGTGCCCGAGGCAGCAATAGACCCTTGGAGACCGGTCGGCCGGAGGACGATGTATTGAATCGCGACGCGATTTGTGTGTTCTATTGTCATTAAGAGGCTCTGAACCTTACAATTAACTGTCAGTTTTGCGTCGGATTCGAAAATCTAGACTCACAGCAGAACGACCATAAGGTGTCCGAGGCAGCAATAGACCCTTGGAGACCAGTCGGCTGGAGGACCATTGTTTGAATCGCGACGCGTTTCGTGTGTTCCATCGTCATTAACAGGCTCTGAACGTTACAATTAACTGTCAGTTTTGCGTCGGATTCGAAAATCTAGACTCACAGGAGATCGACCATAAGGTGCCCGAGGCAGCAAAAATCCTTGGAGACATGTCGGCCGGAGAACGATGTATTGAATCGCGATGCGATTTGTGTGTCCCATCGTCATTAACAGGCTCTGAACGTTACAATTAACTGTCAGTTTTGCGTCGGATTCGAAAATCTAGACTGACAGGAGATCGACCATAATGTACCCGAGGCAGCTATAGACCCTTGGAGACAGGTCGGCCGGAGGACGATGTATTGAATCGCGACGCGATTTGTGTGTTCCATCGTCATTAACAGGCTCTGAACGTTACAATTAACTGTCAGTTTTGCGTCGGATTCGAAAATCTAGACTCACAGGAGATCGACCATAAGGTGCCAGAGGCAGCAATAGACCCTTGGAGACAGGGCGGCCGGAGGACGATGTATTGAATCGCGACGCAATTTGTGTGTTCCATTGTCATTAAGAGGCTCTGAACCTTACAATTAACTGTCAGTTTTGCGCCGGATTCGAAAATCTAGACTCACAGAGGAACGACCATAAGGTGCCCGAGGCAGCACTAGACCCTTGGAGACAAGTCGGCTGGAGGACCATGTATTGAATCGCGACGCGATTTGTGTGTTCCATAGTCATTAACAGGCTCTGAACGTTACAATCAACTGTCAGTTTTGCGTCGGATTCGAAAACCTAGACTCACATGAGAACGACCACAAGGTGCCCGAGGCAGCAATACACCCTTGGAGACAGGTCGGACGGAGGACGATGTATTGAATCGCGACGCAATTTGTGTGTTCCATCGTCATTAACAGGCTCTGAACGTTACAATTAACTGTCAGTTTTGCGTCGCATTCGAAAATCTCGACTCACAGGAGATCGACCATAAGGTGCCCGAGGCAGCTATAGACCCTTGGAGACAGGTCGGCCTGAGGACGATGTATTGAATCGCGACGCAATTTGTGTGTTCCATCGTCATTAACAGGCTCTGAACGTTACAATTAACTGTCAGTTTTGCGTCGGATTCGAAAATCTATACTCACAGGAGATCGACCATAAGGTGCCCGAAGCAGCTATAGACCCTTGGAGACAGGTCGGCCGGAGGACGATGTATTGAATCGCGACGCGATTTGTGTGTTCCATCGTCATTAACAGGCTCTGAACGTTACAATTAACTGTCAGTTTTGCGTCGCATTCGAAAATCTAGACTCACAGGAGATCGACCATAATGTACCCGAGGCAGCAATAGACCCTTGGAGACAGGTCTGACGGAGGACGATGTATTGAATCGCGACGGGATTTGTGTGTTCCATCGTCATTAACAGGCTCTGAACGGTACAATTAACTGTCAGTTTTGCGTCGCATTCGAAAATCTAGACTCACAGGAGATCGACCATAAGGTGCCCGAGGCAGCAATAGACCCTTGGAGACCGGTCGGCCGGAGGACGATGTATTGAATCGCGACGCAATTTGTGTGTTCCATTGTCATTAAGAGGCTCTGAACCTTACAATTAACTGTCAGTTTTGGGTCGGATTCGAAAATGTAGACTCACAGGAGAACGACCATAAGGTGTCCGAGGCAGCACAAGACCCTTGGAGACAAGTCGGCTGGAGGACGATGTATTGAATCGCAACGCAATTTGTGTGTTCCATCGTCATTAACAGGATCTGAACGTTACAATTAACTGTCAGGTTTGCGTCGGATTCGAAAATCTAGACTCACAGGAGATCGACCATAAGGTGCCCGAGGCAGCAAAAATCCTTGGAGACAGGTCGGCCGGAGGACGATGTATTGAATCTTGACGCAATGTGTGTGTTCCATTGTCATTAAGAGGCTCTGAACCTTACGATTAACTGTCAGTTTTGCGTCGGATTCGAAAATCTAGACTCAGAGGAGAACGACGATAACGTGCTTGAGGCAGCACTAGACCCTTGGAGACATGTCGGCCGGAGGACAATGTATTGAATTGCGACGCGATTTGTGTGTTCCATCGTCATTAACAGGCTCTGAACGTTACAATTAACTGTCAGTTTTGCGTCGGATTCGAAAATCTAGACTCACAGGAGATCGACCATAATGTACCCGAGGCAGCAATAGCCCCTTGGAGACAGGTCGGCCGGAGGACGATGTATTGAATCGCGACGCAATTTGTGTGTTCCATTGTCATTAAGAGGCTCTGAACCTTACAATTAACTGTCAGTTTTGCGTCGGATTCGAAAATCTAGACTCACAGAGGAACGACCATAAGGTGCCCGAGGCAGCACTAGACCCTTGGAGACAAGTCGGCTGGAGGACCATGTATTGAATCGGGACGCGATTTGTGTGTTCCATCGTCATTAACAGGCTCTGAACGTTACAATCAACTGTCAGTTTTGCGTCGGATTCGAAAATCTAGACTCACAGGAGAACGACCATAAGGTGCCCGAGGCAGTAATAGACCCTTGGAGACAGATCGGCCGGAGGACGATGTATTGAATCGCGACGCAATTTGTGTGTTCCATCGTCATTAACAGGCTCTGAATGTTACAATTAACTGTCAGTTTTGCGTCGGATTCGAAAATCTAGACTCACAGGAGATCGACCATAAGGTGCCCGAGGCAGCAATAGACCCTTGGAGACAGGTCGGCCGGAGGACGATGTATTGAATCGCGTTGCGATTTGTGTGTTCCATCGTCATTAACAGGCTCTGACCTTTACAATTAACTGTCAGTTTTGCGTCGGATTCGAAAATCTAGACTCACAGGAGAACGACCATAAGGTGCCCGAGGCAGCAATAGACCCTTGGAGACAAGTCGGCTGGAGGACCATGTATTGAATCGCGACGCGATTCGTGTGTTCCATCGTCATTAATAGGCTCTGAACGTTACAATCAACTGTCAGTTTTGCGTCGGATTCGAAAATCTAGACTCACAGGAGATCGACCATAAGGTGCCCGAGGCAGCAATAGACCCTTGGAGACAGGTCGGCCGGAGGACGATGTATTGAATCGCGACGCAATTTGTGTGTTCCATTGTCATTAAGAGGCTCTGAACCTTACAATTAACTGTCAGTTTTGCGTCGGATTCGAAAATCTAGACTCACAGAGGAACGACCATAAGGTGCCCGAGGCAGCACTAGACCATTGGAGACAGGTCGGCTGGAGGACCATGTATTGAATCGCGACGCGATTTGTGTGTTCCATCGTCATTAACAGGCTCTGAACGTTACAATCAACTGTCAGTTTTGCGTCGGATTCGAAAATCTAGACTCACAGGAGAACGACCATAAGGTGCCCGAGGCAGCAATAGACCCTTGGAGACAGGTCGGCCGGAGGACGATGTATTGAATCGCGACGCAATTTCTGTGTTCCATCGTCATTAACAGGTTCTGAACGTTAGAATTAACTGTCAGTTTTGCGTCGGATTCGAAAATCTAGACTCACAGGAGATCGACCATTAGGTGCCCGAGGTAGCAATAGACCCTTGGAGACAGGTCGGCCGGAGGACGATGTATTGAATCGCTACGCGATTTGTGTGTTCCATTGTCATTAAGAGGCTCTGAACCTTACAATTAACTGTCAGATTTGCGTCGAATTTGAAAATCTAGACTCAAAGAAGAACGACCATAAGGTGCCCGAGGCAGCACTAGACCCTTGGAGACAAGTCGGCTGGAGGACGATGTATTGAATCGCGACGCGATTTGTGTGTTCCATCGTCATTAACAGGCTCTGAACGTTACAATTAACTGTCAGTTTTGCGTCGGATTCGAAAATCTAGACTCACAGGAGATCGACCATAAGGTGCCAGAGGCAGCAATAGACCCTTGGAGACAGGGCGGCTGGAGGACGATGTATTGAATCGCGACGCAATTTGTGTGTTCCATTGTCATTAAGAGGCTCTGAACCTTACAATTAACTGTCAGTTTTGCGCCGGATTCGAAAATCTAGACTCACAGAGGAACGACCATAAGGTGCCCGAGGCAGCACTAGACCCTTGGAGACAAGTCGGCCGGAGGACCATGTATTGAATCGCGACGCGATTTGTGTGTTCCATAGTCATTAACAGGCTCTGAACGTTACAATCAACTGTCAGTTTTGCGTCGGATTCGAAAACCTAGACTCACATGAGAACGACCATAAGGTGCCCGAGGCAGCAATACACCCTTGGAGACAGGTCGGACGGAGGACGATGTATTGAATCGCGACGCAATTTGTGGATTCCATCGTCATTAACAGGCTCTGAACGTTACAATTAACTGTCAGTTTTGCGTCGGATTCGAAAATCTCGACTCACAGGAGATCGACCATAAGGTGCCCGAGGCAGCTATAGACCCTTGGAGACAGGTCCGCCGGAGGACGATGTATTGAATCGCGACGCGATTTGTGTGTTCCATCGTCATTAACAGGCTCTGAACGTTACAATTAACTGTCAGTTTTGCGTCGCATTCGAAAATCTAGACTCACAGGAGATCGACCATAAGGTGCCCGAGGCAGCAATAGACCCTTGGAGACAGGTCTGACGGAGGACGATGTATTGAATCGCGACGGGATTTGTGTGTTCCATCGTCATTAACAGGCTCTGAACGGTACAATTAACTGTCAGTTTTGCGTCGCATTCGAAAATCTAGACTCACAGGAGATCGACCATAAGGTGCCCGAGGCAGCAATAGACCCTTGGAGACCGGTCGGCCGGAGGACGATGTATTGAATCGCGACGCGATTTGTGTGTTCTATTGTCATTAAGAGGCTCTGAACCTTACGATTAACTGTCAGTTTTGCGTCGGATTCGAAAATCTAGACTCACAGCAGAACGACCATAAGGTGTCCGAGGCAGCAATAGACCCTTGGAGACAAGTCGGCTGGAGGACCATTGTTTGAATCGCTACGCGTTTCGTGTGTTCCATCGTCATTAACAGGCTCTGAACGTTACAATTAACTGTCAGTTTTGCGTCGGATTCGAAAATCTAGACTCACAGGAGATCGACCATAAGATGCCCGAGGCAGCAAAAATCCTTGGAGACAGGTCGGCCGAAGGACGATGTATTGAATCGCGACGCAATTTGTGTGTTCCATTGTCATTAAGAGGCTCTGAACCTTACGATTAACTGTCAGTTTTGCGTCGGATTCGAAAATCTAGACTCAGAGGAGAACGACCATAACGTGCCCGAGGCAGCACTAGACCCTTGGAGACATGTCGGCCGGAGAACGATGTATTGAATCGCGATGCGATTTGTGTGTCCCATCGTCATTAACAGGCTCTGAACGTTACAATTAACTGTCAGTTTTGCGTCGGATTCGAAAATCTAGACTGACAGGAGATCGACCATAATGTACCCGAGGCAGCAATAGACCCTTGGAGACAGGTCGGCCGGAGGACGATGTATTGAATCGCGACGCGATTTGTGTGTTCCATCGTCATTAACAGGCTCTGAACGTTACAATTAACTGTCAGTTTTGCGTCGCATTCGAAAATCTAGACTCACTGGAGATCGACCATAAGGTGCCCGAGGCAGCAATAGACCCTTGGAGACAGGTCTGACGGAGGACGATGTATTGAATCGCGACGGGATTTGTGTGTTCCATCGTCATTAACAGGCTCTGAACGGTACAATTAACTGTCAGTTTTGCGTCGCATTCGAAAATCTAGACTCACAGGAGATCGACCATAAGGTGCCCGAGGCAGCAATAGACCCTTGGAGACCGGTCGGCCGGAGGACGATGTATTGAATCACGACGCAATTTGTGTGTTCCATTGTCATTAAGAGGCTCTGAACCTTACAATTAACTGTCAGTTTTGCGTCGGATTCGAAAATCTAGACACACAGGAGATCGACCATAAGGTGTCCGAGGCAGCACAAGACCCTTGGAGACAAGTCGGCTGGAGGACGATGTATTGAATCGCGACGCAATTTGTGTGTTCCATCGTCATTAACAGGCTCTGAACGTTACAATTAACTGTCAGTTTTGCGTCGGATTCGAAAATCTAGACTCACAGGAGATCGACCATAAGGTGCCCGAGGCAGCAAAAATCCTTGGAGACAGGTCGGCCGGAGGACGATGTATTGAATCGCGACGCAATGTGTGTGTTCCATTGTCATTAAGAGGCTCTGAACCTTACGATTAACTGTCAGTTTTGCGTCGGATTCGAAAATCTAGACTCAGAGGAGAACGACGATAACGTGCCCGAGGCAGCACTAGACCCTTGGAGACATGTCGGCCGGAGGACGATGTATTGAATCGCGACGCGATTTGTGTGTTCCATCGTCATTAACAGGCTCTGAACGTTACAATTAACTGTCAGTTTTGCGTCGGATTCGAAAATCCAGACTCACAGGAGATCGACCATAATGTACCCGAGGCAGCAATAGACCCTTGGAGACAGGTCGGCCGGAGGATGATGTATTGAATCGCGACGCAATTTGTGTGTTCCATTGTCATTAAGAGGCTCTGAACCTTACAATTAACTGTCAGTTTTGCGTCGGATTCGAAAATCTAGACTCACAGAGGAACGACCATAAGGTGCCCGAGGCAGCACTAGACCCTTGGAGACAAGTCGGCTGGATGACCATGTATTGAATCGGGACGCGATTTGTGTGTTCCATCGTCATTAACAGGCTCTGAACGTTACAATCAACTGTCAGTTTTGCGTCGGATTCGAAAATCTAGACTCACAGGAGTACGACCATAAGGTGCCCGAGGCAGCAATAGACCCTTGGAGACAGATCGGCCGGAGGACGATGTATTGAATCGCGACGCAATTTGTGTGTTCCATCGTCATTAACAGGCTCTGAATGTTACAATTAACTGTCAGTTTTGCGTCGGATTCGAAAATCTAGACTCAGAGGAGATCGACCATAAGGTGCCTGAGGCAGCAATAGACCCTTGGAGACAGGTCGGCCGGAGGACGATGTATTGAATCGCGTTGCGATTTGTGTGTTCCATCGTCATTAACAGGCTCTGACCTTTACAATTAACTGTCAGTTTTGCGTCGGATTCGAAAATCTAGACTCACAGGAGAACGACCATAAGGTGTCCGAGGCAGCACAAGACCCTTGGAGACAAGTCGGCTGGAGGACGATGTATTGAATCGCGACGCAATTTGTGTGTTCCATCGTCATTAACAGGCTCTGAACGTTACAATCAACTGTCAGTTTTGCGTCGGATTCGAAAATCTAGACTCAGAGGAGAACGACCATAAGGTGCCCGACGCAGCACTATACCCTTGGAGACACGTCGGCTGGAGGACGATGTATTGAATCGCGACGCGATTTGTGTGTTCCATCGTCATTAACAGGCTCTGAACGTTACAATTAACTGTCAGTTTTGCGTCGGATTCGAAAATCTAGACTCACAGGAGATCGACCATAAGGTGCCCGAGGCAGCAATAGACCCTTGGAGACAGGTCGGCCGGAGGACGATGTATTGAATCGCGACGCAATTTGTGTGTTCCATTGTCATTAAGAGGCTCTGAACCTTACAATTAACTGTCAGTTTTGCGTCGGATTCGAAAATCTAGACTCACAGAGGAACGACCATAAGGTGCCCGAGGCAGCACTAGACCATTGGAGACAAGTCGGCTGGAGGACCATGTATTGAATCGCCACGCGATTTGTGTGTTCCATCGTCATTAACAGGCTCTGAAGGTTACAATCAACTGTCAGTTTTGCGTCGGATTCGAAAATCTAGACTCACAGGAGAACGACCATAAGGTGCCCGAGGCAGCAATAGACCCTTGGAGACAGATCGGCCGGAGGACGATGTATTGAATCGCGACGCAATTTGTGTGTTCCATCGTCATTAACAGGCTCTGAATGTTACAATTAACTGTCAGTTTTGCGTCGGATTCGAAAATCTAGACTCACAGGAGATCGACCATAAGGTGCCCGAGGCAGCAATAGACCCTTGGAGATAGGTCGGCCGGAGGACGATGTATTGAATCGCGTTGCGATTTGTGTGTTCCATCGTCATTAACAGGCTCTGACCTTTACAATTAACTGTCAGTTTTGCGTCGGATTCGAAAATCTAGACTCACAGGAGAACGACCATAAGGTGCCCGAGGCAGCAAGAGATCCTTGGAGACAAGTCGGCTGGAGGACCATGTATTGAATCGCGACGCGATTTGTGTGTTCCATAGTCATTAACAGGCTCTGAACGTTACAATCAACTGTCAGTTTTGCGTCGGATTCGAAAACCTAGACTCACATGAGAACGACCATAAGGTGCCCGAGGCAGCAATAGACCCTTGGAGACAGATCGGCCGGAGGACGATGTATTGAATCGCGACGCAATTTGTGTGTTCCATCGTCATTAACAGGCTCTGAATGTTACAATTAACTGTCAGTTTTGCGTCGGATTCGAAAATCTAGACTCACAGGAGATCGACCATAAGGTGCCAGAGGCAGCAATAGACCCTTGGAGACAGGGCGGCCGGAGGACGATGTATTGAATCGCGACGCAATTTGTGTGTTCCATTGTCATTAAGAGGCTCTGAACCTTACAATTAACTGTCAGTTTTGCGCCGGATTCGAAAATCTAGACTCACAGAGGAACGACCATAAGGTGCCCGAGGCAGCACTAGACCCTTGGAGACAAGTCGGCTGGAGGACCATGTATTGAATCGCGACGCGATTTGTGTGTTCCATAGTCATTAACAGGCTCTGAACGTTACAATCAACTGTCAGTTTTGCGTCGGATTCGAAAACCTAGACTCACATGAGAACGACCATAAGGTGCCCGAGGCAGCAATACACCCTTGGAGACAGGTCGGACGGAGGACGATGTATTGAATCGCGACGCAATTTGTGTGTTCCATCGTCATTAACAGGCTCTGAACGTTACAATTAACTGTCAGTTTTGCGTCGGATTCGAAAATCTCGACTCACAGGAGATCGACCATAAGGTGCCCGAGGCAGCTATAGACCCTTGGAGACAGGTCGGCCGGAGGACGATGTATTGAATCGCGACGCAATTTGTGTGTTCCATCGTCATTAACAGGCTCTGAACGTTACAATTAACTGTCAGTTTTGCGTCGGATTCGAAAATCTATACTCACAGGAGATCGACCATAAGGTGCCCGAAGCAGCTATGGACCCTTGGAGACAGGTCGGCCGGAGGACGATGTATTGAATCGCGGCGCGATTTGTGTGTTCCATCGTCATTAACAGGCTCTGAAGGTTACAATCAACTGTCAGTTTTGCGTCGGATTCGAAAATCTAGACTCACAGGAGAACGACCAAAAAGTGCCCGAGGCAGCAATAGACCCTTGGAGACAGATCGGCCGGAGGACGATGTATTGAATCGCGACGCAATTTGTGTGTTCCATCGTCATTAACAGGCTCTGAATGTTACAATTAACTGTCAGTTTTGCGTCGGATTCGAAAATCTAGACTCACAGGAGATCGACCATAAGGTGCCCGAGGCAGCAATAGACCCTTGGAGATAGGTCGGCCGGAGGACGATGTATTGAATCGCGTTGCGATTTGTGTGTTCCATCGTCATTAACAGGCTCTGACCTTTACAATTAACTGTCAGTTTTGCGTCGGATTCGAAAATCTAGACTCACAGGAGAACGACCATAAGGTGCCCGAGGCAGCAAGAGATCCTTGGAGACAAGTCGGCTGGAGGACCATGTATTGAATCGCGACGCGATTTGTGTGTTCCATAGTCATTAACAGGCTCTGAACGTTACAATCAACTGTCAGTTTTGCGTCGGATTCGAAAACCTAGACTCACATGAGAACGACCATAAGGTGCCCGAGGCAGCAATAGACCCTTGGAGACAGATCGGCCGGAGGACGATGTATTGAATCGCGACGCAATTTGTGTGTTCCATCGTCATTAACAGGCTCTGAATGTTACAATTAACTGTCAGTTTTGCGTCGGATTCGAAAATCTAGACTCACAGGAGATCGACCATAAGGTGCCAGAGGCAGCAATAGACCCTTGGAGACAGGGCGGCCGGAGGACGATGTATTGAATCGCGACGCAATTTGTGTGTTCCATTGTCATTAAGAGGCTCTGAACCTTACAATTAACTGTCAGTTTTGCGCCGGATTCGAAAATCTAGACTCACAGAGGAACGACCATAAGGTGCCCGAGGCAGCACTAGACCCTTGGAGACAAGTCGGCTGGAGGACCATGTATTGAATCGCGACGCGATTTGTGTGTTCCATAGTCATTAACAGGCTCTGAACGTTACAATCAACTGTCAGTTTTGCGTCGGATTCGAAAACCTAGACTCACATGAGAACGACCATAAGGTGCCCGAGGCAGCAATACACCCTTGGAGACAGGTCGGACGGAGGACGATGTATTGAATCGCGACGCAATTTGTGTGTTCCATCGTCATTAACAGGCTCTGAACGTTACAATTAACTGTCAGTTTTGCGTCGGATTCGAAAATCTCGACTCACAGGAGATCGACCATAAGGTGCCCGAGGCAGCTATAGACCCTTGGAGACAGGTCGGCCGGAGGACGATGTATTGAATCGCGACGCAATTTGTGTGTTCCATCGTCATTAACAGGCTCTGAACGTTACAATTAACTGTCAGTTTTGCGTCGGATTCGAAAATCTATACTCACAGGAGATCGACCATAAGGTGCCCGAAGCAGCTATGGACCCTTGGAGACAGGTCGGCCGGAGGACGATGTATTGAATCGCGGCGCGATTTGTGTGTTCCATCGTCATTAACAGGCTCTGAACGTTACAATTAACTGTCAGTTTTGCGTCGCATTCGAAAATCTAGACTCACAGGAGATCGACCATAATGTACCCGAGGCAGCAATAGACCCTTGGAGACAGGTCTGACGGAGGACGATGTATTGAATCGCGACGGGATTTGTGTGTTCCATCGTCATTAACAGGCTCTGAACGGTACAATTAACTGTCAGTTTTGCGTCGCATTCGAAAATCTAGACTCACAGGAGATCGACCATAAGGTGCCCGAGGCAGCAATAGACCCTTGGAGACCGGTCGGCCGGAGGACGATGTATTGAATCGCGACGCAATTTGTGTGTTCCATTGTCATTAAGAGGCTCTGAACCTTACAATTAACTGTCAGTTTTGCGTCGGATTCGAAAATCTAGACTCACAGGAGAACGACCATAAGGTGTCCGAGGCAGCACAAGACCCTTGGAGACAAGTCGGCTGGAGGACGATGTATTGAATCGCGACGCAATTTGTGTGTTCCATCGTCATTAACAGGCTCTGAACGTTACAATTAACTGTCAGTTTTGCGTCGGATTCGAAAATCTAGACTCACAGGAGATCGACCATAAGGTGCCCGAGGCAGCAAAAATCCTTGGAGACAGGTCGGCCGGAGGACGATGTATTGAATCTCGACGCAATGTGTGTGTTCCATTGTCATTAAGAGGCTCTGAACCTTACGATTAACTGTCAGTTTTGCGTCGGATTCGAAAATCTAGACTCAGAGGAGAACGACGATAACGTGCTTGAGGCAGCACTAGCCCCTTGGAGACATGTCGGCCGGAGGACAATGTATTGAATCGCGACGCGATTTGTGTGTTCCATCGTCATTAACAGGCTCTGAACGTTACAATTAACTGTCAGTTTTGCGTCGGATTCGAAAATCTAGACTCACAGGAGATCGACCATAATGTACCCGAGGCAGCAATAGCCCCTTGGAGACAGGTCGGCCGGAGGACGATGTATTGAATCGCGGCGCGATTTGTGTGTTCCATCGTCATTAACAGGCTCTGAATGTTACATTTAACTGTCAGTTTTGCGTCGGATTCGAAAATCTAGACTCACAGGAGATCGACCATAAGGTGCCCGAGGCAGCAATAGACCCTTGGAGACAGGTCGGCCGGAGGACGATGTATTGAATCGCGTTGCGATTTGTGTGTTCCATCGTCATTAACAGGCTCTGACCTTTACAATTAACTGTCAGTTTTGCGTCGGATTCGAAAATCTAGACCCACAGGAGAACGACCATAAGGTGCCCGAGGCAGCAATAGACCCTTGGAGACAAGTCGGCTGGAGGACCATGTATTGAATCGCGACGCGATTCGTGTGTTCCATCGTCATTAATAGGCTCTGAACGTTACAATCAACTGTCAGTTTTGCGTCGGATTCGAAAATCTAGACTCACAGGAGATCGACCATAAGGTTCCCGAGGCAGCAATAGACCCTTGGAGACAGGTCGGCCGGAGGACGATGTATTGAATCGCGACGCAATTTGTGTGTTCCATTGTCATTAAGAGGCTCTGAACCTTACAATTAACTGTCAGTTTTGCGTCGGATTCGAAAATCTAGACTCACAGAGGAACGACCATAAGGTGCCCGAGGCAAAACTAGACCATTGGAGACAAGTCGGCTGGAGGACCATGTATTGAATCGCGACGCGATTTGTGTGTTCCATCGTCATTAACAGGCTCTGAACGTTACAATCAACTGTCAGTTTTGCGTCGGATTCGAAAATCTAGACTCACAGGAGAACGACCATAAGGTGCCCGAGGCAGCAATAGACCCTTGGAGACAGGTCGGCCGGAGGACGATGTATTGAATCGCGACGCAATTTCTGTGTTCCATCGTCATTAACAGGCTCTGAACGTTAGAATTAACTGTCAGTTTTGCGTCGGATTCGAAAATCTAGACTCACAGGAGATCGACCATAAGGTGCCCGAGGCAGCAATAGACCCTTGGAGACAGGTCGGCCGGAGGACGATGTATTGAATCGCTACGCGATTTGTGTGTTCCATTGTCATTAAGAGGCTCTGAACCTTACAATTAACTGTCAGATTTGCGTCGAATTTGAAAATCTAGACTCAAAGAAGAACGACCATAAGGTGCCCGAGGCAGCACTAGACCCTTGGAGACAAGTCGGCTGGAGGACGATGTATTGAATCGCGACGCGATTTGTGTGTTCCATCGTCATTAACAGGCTCTGAACGTTACAATTAACTGTCAGTTTTGCGTCGGATCCGAAAATCTAGACTCACAGGAGATCGACCATAAGGTGCCAGAGGCAGCAATAGACCCTTGGAGACAGGGCGGCCGGAGGACGATGTATTGAATCGCGACGCAATTTGTGTGTTCCATTGTCATTAAGAGGCTCTGAACCTTACAATTAACTGTCAGTTTTGCGCCGGATTCGAAAATCTAGACTCACAGAGGAACGACCATAAGGTGCCCGAGGCAGCACTAGACCCTTGGAGACAAGTCGGCTGGAGGACCATGTATTGAATCGCGACGCGATTTGTGTGTTCCATAGTCATTAACAGGCTCTGAACGTTACAATCAACTGTCAGTTTTGCGTCGGATTCGAAAACCTAGACTCACATGAGAACGACCATAAGGTGCCCGAGGCAGCAATACACCCTTGGAGACAGGTCGGACGGAGGACGATGTATTGAATCGCGACGCAATTTGTGTGTTCCATCGTCATTAACAGGCTCTGAACGTTACAATTAACTGTCAGTTTTGCGTCGGATTCGAAAATCTCGACTCACAGGAGATCGACCATAAGGTGCCCGAGGCAGCTATAGACCCTTGGAGACAGGTCGGCCGGAGGACGATGTATTGAATCGCGACGCGATTTGTGTGTTCCATCGTCATTAACAGGCTCTGAACGTTACAATTAACTGTCAGTTTTGCGTCGGATTCGAAAATCTAGACTCACAGGAGATCGACCATAAGGTGCCCGAGGCAGCAATAGACCCTTGGAGACAGGTCTGACGGAGGACGATGTATTGAATCGCGACGGGATTTGTGTGTTCCATCGTCATTAACAGGCTCTGAACGGTACAATTAACTGTCAGTTTTGCGTCGCATTCGAAAATCTAGACTCACAGGAGATCGACCATAAGGTGCCCGAGGCAGCAATAGACCCTTGGAGACAGGTCGGCCGGAGGACGATGTATTGAATCGCGACGCGATTTGTGTGTTCCATTGTCATTAAGAGGCTCTGAACCTTACAATTAACTGTCAGTTTTGCGTCGGATTCGAAAATCTAGACTCAGAGGAGAAGGTCCATAACGTGCCCGAGGCAGCACTAGACCCTTGGAGACATGTCGGCCGGAGAACGATGTATTGAATCGCGATGCGATTTGTGTGTCCCATCGTCATTAACAGGCTCTGAACGTTACAATTAACTGTCAGTTTTGCGTCGGATTCGAAAATCTGGACTGACAGGAGATCGACCATAATGTACCCGAGGCAGCAATAGACCCTTGGAGACAGGTCGGCCGGAGGACGATGTATTGAATCGCGACGCAATTTGTGTGTTCCATCGTCATTAACAGGCTCTGAACGTTACAATTAACTGTCAGTTTTGCGTCGGATTCGAAAATCTATACTCACAGGAGATCGACCATAAGGTGCCCGAAGCAGCTATAGACCCTTGGAGACAGGTCGGCCGGAGGATGATGTATTGAATCGCGACGCGATTTGTGTGTTCCATCGTAATTAACAGGCTCTGAACGTTACAATTAACTGTCAGTTTTGCGTCGCATTCGAAAATCTAGACTCACAGGAGATCGACCATAAGGTGCCCGAGGCAGCAATAGACCCTTGGAGACAGGTCTGACGGAGGACGATGTATTGAATCGCGACGGGATTTGTGTGTTCCATCGTCATTAACAGGCTCTGAACGGTACAATTAACTGTCAGTTTTGCGTCGCATTCGAAAATCTAGACTCACAGGAGATCGACCATAAGGTGCCCGAGGCAGCAATAGACCCTTGGAGACCGGTCGGCCGGAGGACGATGTATTGAATCACGACGCAATTTGTGTGTTCCATTGTCATTAAGAGGCTCTGAACCTTACAATTAACTGTCAGTTTTGCGTCGGATTCGAAAATCTAGACACACAGGAGATCGACCATAAGGTGTCCGAGGCAGCACAAGACCCTTGGAGACAAGTCGGCTGGAGGACGATGTATTGAATCGCGACGCAATTTGTGTGTTCCATCGTCATTAACAGGCTCTGAACCTTACAATTAACTGTCAGTTTTGCGTCGGATTCGAAAATCTAGACTCACAGAGGAACGACCATAAGGTGCCCGAGGCAGCACTAGACCATTGGAGACAAGTCGGCTGGAGGACCATGTATTGAATCGCGACGCGATTTGTGTGTTCCATCGTCATTAACAGGCTCTGAACGTTACAATCAACTGTCAGTTTTGCGTCGGATTCGAAAATCTAGACTCACAGGAGAACGACCATAAGGTGCCCGAGGCAGCAATAGACCCTTGGAGACAGGTCGGCCGGAGGACGATGTATTGAATCGCGACGCAATTTCTGTGTTCCATCGTCATTAACAGGCTCTGAACGTTAGAATTAACTGTCAGATTTGCGTCGGATTCGAAAATCTAGACTCACAGGAGATCGACCATAAGGTGCCCGAGGCAGCAATAGACCCTTGGAGACAGGTCGGCCGGAGGACGATGTATTGAATCGCTACGCGGTTTGTGTGTTCCATTGTCATTAAGAGGCTCTGAACCTTACAATTAACTGTCAGATTTGCGTCGAATTTGAAAATCTAGACTCAAAGAAGAACGACCATAAGGTGCCCGAGGCAGCACTAGACCCTTGGAGACAAGTCGGCTGGAGGACGATGTATTGAATCGCGACGCGATTTGTGTGTTCCATCGTCATTAACAGGCTCTGAACGTTACAATTAACTGTCAGTTTTGCGTCGGATTCGAAAATCTAGACTCACAGGAGATCGACCATAAGGTGCCAGAGGCAGCAATAGACCCTTGGAGACAGGGCGGCCGGAGGACGATGTATTGAATCGCGACGCAATTTGTGTGTTCCATTGTCATTAAGAGGCTCTGAACCTTACAATTAACTGTCAGTTTTGCGCCGGATTCGAAAATCTAGACTCACAGAGGAACGACCATAAGGTGCCCGAGGCAGCACTAGACCCTTGGAGACAAGTCGGCTGGAGGACCATGTATTGAATCGCGACGCGATTTGTGTGTTCCATAGTCATTAACAGGCTCTGAACGTTACAATCAACTGTCAGTTTTGCGTCGGATTCGAAAACCTAGACTCACATGAGAACGACCATAAGGTGCCCGAGGCAGCAATACACCCTTGGAGACCGGTCGGCCGGAGGACGATGTATTGAATCGCGACGCGATTTGTGTGTTCCATTGTCATTAAGAGGCTCTGAACCTTACAATTAACTGTCAGTTTTGCGTCGGATTCGAAAATCTAGACTCACAGGAGAACGACCATAAGGTGTCCGAGGCAGCAATAGACCCTTGGAGACAAGTCGGCTGGAGGACCATTGTTTGAATCGCGACGCGATTCGTGTGTTCCATCGTCATTAACAGGCTCTGAACGTTACAATTAACTGTCAGTTTTGCGTCGGATTCGAAAATCTAGACTCACAGGAGATCGACCATAAGGTGCCCGAGGCAGCAAAAATCCTTGGAGACAGGTCGGCCGAAGGACGATGTATTGAATCGCGACGCAATTTGTGTGTTCCATTGTCATTAAGAGGCTCTGAACCTTACGATTAACTGTCAGTTTTGCGTCGGATTCGAAAATCTAGACTCAGAGGAGAACGACCATAACGTGCCCGAGGCAGCACTAGACCCTTGGAGACATGTCGGCCGGAGAACGATGTATTGATCGCGATGCGATTTGTGTGTCCCATCGTCATTAACAGGCTCTGAACGTTACAATTAACTGTCAGTTTTGCGTCGGATTCGAAAATCTAGACTGACAGGAGATCGACCATAATGTACCCGAGGCAGCAATAGACCCTTGGAGACAGGTCGGCCGGAGTACGATGTATTGAATCGCGACGCAATTTGTGTGTTCCATCGTCATTAACAGGTTCTGAACGTTACAATTAACTGTCAGTTTTGCGTCGGATTCGAAAATCTATACTCACAGGAGATCGACCATAAGGTGCCCGAAGCAGCTATAGACCCTTGGAGACAGGTCGGCCGGAGGACGATGTATTGAATCGCGACGCGATTTGTGTGTTCCATCGTCATTAACAGGCTCTGAACGTTACAATTAACTGTCAGTTTTGCGTCGCATTCGAAAATCTAGACTCACAGGAGATCGACCATAAGGTGCCCGAGGCAGCAATAGACCCTTGGAGACAGGTCTGACGGAGGACGATGTATTGAATCGCGACGGGATTTGTGTGTTCCATCGTCATTAACAGGCTCTGAACGGTACAATTAACTGTCAGTTTTGCGTCGCATTCGAAAATCTAGACTCACAGGAGATCGACCATAAGGTGCCTGAGGCAGCAATAGACCCTTGGAGACCGATCGGCCGGAGGACGATATATTGAATCACGAAGCAATTTGTGTGTTCCATTGTCATTAAGAGGCTCTGAACCTTACAATTAACTGTCAGTTTTGCGTCGGATTCGAAAATCTAGACACACAGGAGATCGACCATAAGGTGTCCGAGGCAGCACAAGACCCTTGGAGACAAGTCGGCTGGAGGACGATGTATTGAATCGCGACGCAATTTGTGTGTTCCATCGTCATTAACAGGCTCTGAACGTTACAATTAACTGTCAGTTTTGCGTCGGATTCGAAAATCTAGACTCACAGGAGATCGACCATAAGGTGCCCGAGGCAGCAAAAATCCTTGGAGACAGGTCGGCCGGAGGACGATGTATTGAATCGCGACGCAATGTGTGTGTTCCATTGTCATTAAGAGGCTCTGAACCTTACGATTAACTGTCAGTTTTGCGTCGGATTCGAAAATCTAGACTCAGAGGAGAACGACGATAACGTGCCCGAGGCAGCACTAGACCCTTGGAGACATGTCGGCCGGAGGACGATGTATTGAATCGCGACGCGATTTGTGTGTTCCATCGTCATTAACAGGCTCTGAACGTTACAATTAACTGTCAGTTTTGCGTCGGATTCGAAAATCTAGACTCACAGGAGATCGACCATAATGTACCCGAGGCAGCAATAGACCCTTGGAGACAAGTCGGCTGGAGGACCATGTATTGAATCGGGACGCGATTTGTGTGTTCCATCGTCATTAACAGGGTCTGAACGTTACAATCAACTGTCAGTTTTGCGTCGGATTCGAAAATCTAGACTCACAGGAGAACGACCATAAGCTGCCCGAGGCAGCAATAGACCCTTGGAGACAGATCGGCCGGAGGACGATGTATTGAATCGCGACGCAATTTGTGTGTTCCATCGTCATTAACAGGCTCCGAATGTTACAATTAACTGTCAGTTTTGCGTCGGATTCGAAAATCTAAACTCACAGGAGATCGACCATAAGGTGCCTGAGGCAGCAATAGACCCTTGGAGACAGGTCGGCCGGAGGACGATGTATTGAATCGCGTTGCGATTTGTGTGTTCCATCGTCATTAACAGGCTCTGACCTTTACAATTAACTGTCAGTTTTGCGTCGGATTCGAAAATCTAGACTCACAGGAGAACGACCATAAGGAGCCCGAGGCAGCAATAGACCCTTGGAGACAAGTCGGCTGGAGGACCATGTATTGAATCGCGACGCGATTCGTGTGTTCCATCGTCATTAATAGGCTCTGAACGTTACAATCAACTGTCAGTTTTGCGTCGGATTCGAAAATCTAGACTCACAGGAGAACGACCATAAGGTGCCCGAGGCAGCAATAGACCCTTGGAGACAGGTCGGCCGGAGGACGATGTATTGAATCGCGACGCAATTTCTGTGTTCCATCGTCATTAACAGGCTCTGAACGTTAGAATTAACTGTCAGTTTTGCGTCGGATTCGAAAATCTAGACTCACAGGAGATCGACCATAAGGTGCCCGAGGCAGCAATAGACCCTTGGAGACAGGTCGGCCGGAGGACGATGTATTGAATCGCTACGCGGTTTGTGTGTTCCATTGTCATTAAGAGGCTCTGAACCTTACAATTAACTGTCAGATTTGCGTCGAATTTGAAAATCTAGACTCAAAGAAGAACGACCATAAGGTGCCCGAGGCAGCACTAGACCCTTGGAGACAAGTCGGCTGGAGGACGATGTATTGAATCGCGACGCGATTTGTGTGTTCCATCGTCATTAACAGGCTCTGAACGTTACAATTAACTGTCAGTTTTGCGTCGGATTCGAAAATCTAGACTCACAGGAGATCGACCATAAGGTGCCAGAGGCAGCAATAGACCCTTGGAGACAGGGCGGCCGGAGGACGACGTATTGAATCGCGACGCAATTTGTGTGTTCCATTGTCATTAAGAGGCTCTGAACCTTACAATTAACTGTCAGTTTTGCGCCGGATTCGAAAATCTAGACTCACAGAGGAACGACCATAAGGTGCCCGAAGCAGCACTAGACCCTTGGAGACAAGTCGGCTGGAGGACCATTGTTTGAATCGCGACGCGATTCGTGTGTTCCATCGTCATTAACAGGCTCTGAACGTTACAATTAACTGTCAGTTTTGCGTCGGATTCGAAAATCTAGACTCACAGGAGATCGACCATAAGGTGCCCGAGGCAGCAAAAATCCTTGGAGACAGGTCGGCCGAAGGACGATGTATTGAATCGCGACGCAATTTGTGTGTTCCATTGTCATTAAGAGGCTCTGAACCTTACGATTAACTGTCAGTTTTGCGTCGGATTCGAAAATCTAGACTCAGAGGAGAACGACCATAACGTGCCCGAGGCAGCACTAGACCCTTGGAGACATGTCGGCCGGAGAACGATGTATTGAATCGCGATGCGATTTGTGTGTCCCATCGTCATTAACAGGCTCTGAACGTTACAATTAACTGTCAGTTTTGCGTCGGATTCGAAAATCTAGACTCACAGGAGATCGACCATAAGGTGCCCGAGGCAGCAATAGACCCTTGGAGACAGGTCGGCCGGAGGACGATGTATTGAATCGCTACGCGGTTTGTGTGTTCCATTGTCATTAAGAGGCTCTGAACCTTACAATTAACTGTCAGATTTGCGTCGAATTTGAAAATCTAGACTCAAAGAAGAACGACCATAAGGTGCCCGAGGCAGCACTAGACCCTTGGAGACAGATCGGCCGGAGGACGATGTATTGAATCGCGACGCAATTTGTGTGTTCCATCGTCATTAACAGGCTCCGAATGTTACAATTAACTGTCAGTTTTGCGTCGGATTCGAAAATCTAAACTCACAGGAGATCGACCATAAGGTGCCTGAGGCAGCAATAGACCCTTGGAGACAGGTCGGCCGGAGGACGATGTATTGAATCGCGTTGCGATTTGTGTGTTCCATCGTCATTAACAGGCTCTGACCTTTACAATTAACTGTCAGTTTTGCGTCGGATTCGAAAATCTAGACTCACAGGAGAACGACCATAAGGAGCCCGAGGCAGCAATAGACCCTTGGAGACAAGTCGGCTGGAGGACCATGTATTGAATCGCGACGCGATTCGTGTGTTCCATCGTCATTAATAGGCTCTGAACGTTACAATCAACTGTCAGTTTTGCGTCGGATTCGAAAATCTAGACTCACAGGAGAACGACCATAAGGTGCCCGAGGCAGCAATAGACCCTTGGAGACAGGTCGGCCGGAGGACGATGTATTGAATCGCGACGCAATTTCTGTGTTCCATCGTCATTAACAGGCTCTGAACGTTAGAATTAACTGTCAGTTTTGCGTCGGATTCGAAAATCTAGACTCACAGGAGATCGACCATAAGGTGCCCGAGGCAGCAATAGACCCTTGGAGACAAGTCGGCCGGAGGACGATGTATTGAATCGCTACGCGGTTTGTGTGTTCCATTGTCATTAAGAGGCTCTGAACCTTACAATTAACTGTCAGATTTGCGTCGAATTTGAAAATCTAGACTCAAAGAAGAACGACCATAAGGTGCCCGAGGCAGCACTAGACCCTTGGAGACAAGTCGGCTGGAGGACGATGTATTGAATCGCGACGCGATTTGTGTGTTCCATCGTCATTAACAGGCTCTGAACGTTACAATTAACTGTCAGTTTTGCGTCGGATTCGAAAATCTAGACTCACAGGAGATCGACCATAAGGTGCCAGAGGCAGCAATAGACCCTTGGAGACAGGGCGGCCGGAGGACGACGTATTGAATCGCGACGCAATTTGTGTGTTCCATTGTCATTAAGAGGCTCTGAACCTTACAATTAACTGTCAGTTTTGCGCCGGATTCGACAATCTAGACTCACAGAGGAACGACCATAAGGTGCCCGAGGCAGCACTAGACCCTTGGAGACAAGTCGGCTGGAGGACCATTGTTTGAATCGCGACGCGATTCGTGTGTTCCATCGTCATTAACAGGCTCTGAACGTTACAATTAACTGTCAGTTTTGCGTCGGATTCGAAAATCTAGACTCACAGGAGATCGACCATAAGGTGCCCGAGGCAGCAAAAATCCTTGGAGACAGGTCGGCCGAAGGACGATGTATTGAATCGCGACGCAATTTGTGTGTTCCATTGTCATTAAGAGGCTCTGAACCTTACGATTAACTGTCAGTTTTGCGTCGGATTCGAAAATCTAGACTCAGAGGAGAACGACCATAACGTGCCCGAGGCAGCACTAGACCCTTGGAGACATGTCGGCCGGAGAACGATGTATTGAATCGCGATGCGATTTGTGTGTCCCATCGTCATTAACAGGCTCTGAACGTTACAATTAACTGTCAGTTTTGCGTCGGATTCGAAAATCTAGACTGACAGGAGATCGACCATAATGTACCCGAGGCAGCAATAGACCCTTGGAGACAGGTCGGCCGGAGGACGATGTATTGAATCGCGACGCAATTTGTGTGTTCCATCGTCATTAACAGGTTCTGAACGTTACAATTAACTGTCAGTTTTGCGTCGGATTCGAAAATCTATACTCACAGGAGATCGACCATAAGGTGCCCGAAGCAGCTATAGACCCTTGGAGACAGGTCGGCCGGAGGACGATGTATTGAATCGCGACGCGATTTGTGTGTTCCATCGTCATTAACAGGCTCTGAACGTTACAATTAACTGTCAGTTTTGCGTCGCATTCGAAAATCTAGACTCACAGGAGATCGACCATAAGGTGCCCGAGGCAGCAATAGACCCTTGGAGACAGGTCTGACGGAGGACGATGTATTGAATCGCGACGGGATTTGTGTGTTCCATCGTCATTAACAGGCTCTGAACGGTACAATTAACTGTCAGTTTTGCGTCGCATTCGAAAATCTAGACTCACAGGAGATCGACCATAAGGTGCCCGAGGCAGCAATAGACCCTTGGAGACCGGTCGGCCGGAGGACGATGTATTGAATCACGACGCAATTTGTGTGTTCCATTGTCATTAAGAGGCTCTGAACCTTACAATTAACTGTCAGTTTTGCGTCGGATTCGAAAATCTAGACACACAGGAGATCGACCATAAGGTGTCCGAGGCAGCACAAGACCCTTGGAGACAAGTTGGCTGGAGGACGATGTATTGAATCGCGACGCAATTTGTGTGTTCCATCGTCATTAACAGGCTCTGAACGTTACAATTAACTGTCAGTTTTGCGTCGGATTCGAAAATCTAGACTCACAGGAGATCGACCATAAGGTGCCCGAGGCAGCAAAAATCCTTGGAGACAGGTCGGCCGGAGGACGATGTATTGAATCGCGACGCAATGTGTGTGTTCCATTGTCATTAAGAGGCTCTGAACCTTACGATTAACTGTCAGTTTTGCGTCGGATTCGAAAATCTAGACTCAGAGGAGAACGACGATAACGTGCCCGAGGCAGCACTAGACCCTTGGAGACATGTCGGCCGGAGGACGATGTATTGAATCGCGACGCGATTTGTGTGTTCCATCGTCATTAACAGGCTCTGAACGTTACAATTAACTGTCAGTTTTGCGTCGGATTCGAAAATCTAGACTCACAGGAGATCGACCATAATGTACCCGAGGCAGCAATAGACCCTTGGAGACAAGTCGGCTGGAGGACCATGTATTGAATCGGGACGCGATTTGTGTGTTCCATCGTCATTAACAGGCTCTGAACGTTACAATCAACTGTCAGTTTTGCGTCGGATTCGAAAATCTAGACTCACAGGAGAACGACCATAAGCTGCCCGAGGCAGCAATAGACCCTTGGAGACAGATCGGCCGGAGGACGATGTATTGAATCGCGACGCAATTTGTGTGTTCCATCGTCATTAACAGGCTCTGAATGTTACAATTAACTGTCAGTTTTGCGTCGGATTCGAAAATCTAAACTCACAGGAGATCGACCATAAGGTGCCTGAGGCAGCAATAGACCCTTGGAGACAGGTCGGCCGGAGGACGATGTATTGAATCGCGTTGCGATTTGTGTGTTCCATCGTCATTAACAGGCTCTGACCTTTACAATTAACTGTCAGTTTTACGTCGGATTCGAAAATCTAGACTCACAGGAGAACGACCATAAGGTGCCCGAGGCAGCAATAGAGCCTTGGAGACAAGTCGGCTGGAGGACCATGTATTGAATCGCGACGCGATTCGTGTGTTCCATCGTCATTAATAGGCTCTGAACGTTACAATCAACTGTCAGTTTTGCGTCGGATTCGAAAATCTAGACTCAGAGGAGAACGACCATAAGGTGCCCGACGCAGCACTATACCCTTGGAGACACGTCGGCTGGAGGACGATGTATTGAATCGCGACGCGATTTGTGTGTTCCATCGTCATTAACAGGCTCTGAACGTTACAATTAACTGTCAGTTTTGCGTCGGATTCGAAAATCTAGACTCACAGGAGATCGACCATAAGGTGCCCGAGGCAGCAATAGACCCTTGGAGACAGGTCGGCCGGAGGACGATGTATTGAATCGCGACGCAATTTGTGTGTTCCATTGTCATTAAGAGGCTCTGAACCTTACAATTAACTGTCAGTTTTGCGTCGGATTCGAAAATCTAGACTCACAGAGGAACGACCATAAGGTGCCCGAGGCAGCACTAGACCATTGGAGACAAGTCGGCCGGAGGACCATGTATTGAATCGCCACGCGATTTGTGTGTTCCATCGTCATTAACAGGCTCTGAAGGTTACAATCAACTGTCAGTTTTGCGTCGGATTCGAAAATCTAGACTCACAGGAGAACGACCATAAGGTGCCCGAGGCAGCAATAGACCCTTGGAGACAGATCGGCCGGAGGACGATGTATTGAATCGCGACGCAATTAGTGTGTTCCATTGTCATTAAGAGGCCCTGAACCTTACAATTAACTGTCAGTTTTGCGCCGGATTCGAAAATCTAGACTCACAGAGGAACGACCATAAGGTGCCCGAGGCAGCACTAGACCCTTGGAGACAAGTCGGCTGGAGGACCATGTATTGAATCGCGACGCGATTTGTGTGTTCCATAGTCATTAACAGGCTCTGAACGTTACAATCAACTGTCAGTTTTGCGTCGGATTCGAAAACCTAGACTCACATGAGAACGACCATAAGGTGCCCGAGGCAGCAATACACCCTTGGAGACAGGTCGGACGGAGGACGATGTATTGAATCGCGACGCAATTTGTGTGTTCCATCGTCATTAACAGGCTCTGAACGTTACAATTAACTGTCAGTTTTGCGTCGGATTCGAAAATCTCGACTCACAGGAGATCGACCATAAGGTGCCCGAAGCAGCTATAGACCCTTGGAGACAGGTCGGCCGGAGGACGATGTATTGAATCGCTGCGCGATTTGTGTGTTCCATTGTCATTAAGAGGCTCTGAACCTTACAATTAACTGTCAGATTTGCGTCGAATTTGAAAATCTAGACTCAAAGAAGAACGACCATAAGGTGCCCGAGGCAGCACTAGACCCTTGGAGACAAGTCGGCTGGAGGACGATGTATTGAATCGCGACGCGATTTGTGTGTTCCATCGTCATTAACAGGCTCTGAACGTTACAATTAACTGTCAGTTTTGCGTGGAATTCGAAAATCTAGACTCACAGGAGATCGACCATAAGGTGCCAGAGGCAGCAATAGACCCTTGGAGACAGGGCGGCCGGAGGACGATGTATTGAATCGCGACGCAATTTGTGTGTTCCATTGTCATTAAGAGGCTCTGAACCTTACAATTAACTGTCAGTTTTGCGCCGGATTCGAAAATCTAGACTCACAGAGGAACGACCATAAGGTGCCCGAGGCAGCACTAGACCCTTGGAGACAAGTCGGCTGGAGGACCATGTATTGAATCGCGACGCGATTTGTGTGTTCCATAGTCATTAACAGGCTCTGAACGTTACAATCAACTGTCAGTTTTGCGTCGGATTCGAAAACCTAGACTCACATGAGAACGACCATAAGGTGCCCGAGGCAGCAATACACCCTTGGAGACAGGTCGGACGGAGGACGATGTATTGAATCGCGACGCAATTTGTGTGTTCCATCGTCATTAACAGGCTCTGAACGTTACAATTAACTGTCAGTTTTGCGTCGGATTCGAAAATCTAGACTCACAGGAGATCGACCATAAGGTGCCCGAGGCAGCTATAGACCCTTGGAGACAGGTCGGCCGGAGGACGATGTATTGAATCGCGACGCGATTTGTGTGTTCCATCGTCATTAACAGGCTCTGAACGTTACAATTAACTGTCAGTTTTGCGTCGGATTCGAAAATCTAGACTCACAGGAGATCGACCATAAGGTGCCCGAGGCAGCAATAGACCCTTGGAGACAGGTCTGACGGAGGACGATGTATTGAATCGCGACGGGATTTGTGTGTTCCATCGTCATTAACAGGCTCTGAACGGTACAATTAACTGTCAGTTTTGCGTCGCATTCGAAAATCTAGACTCACAGGAGATCGACCATAAGGTGCCCGAGGCAGCAATAGACCCTTGGAGACCGGTCGGCCGGAGGATGATGTATTGAATCGCGACGCGATTTGTGTGTTCCATTGTCATTAAGAGGCTCTGAACCTTACAATTAACTGTCAGTTTTGCGTCGGATTCGAAAATCTAGACTCACAGAGGAACGACCATAAGGTGCCCGAGGCAGCACTAGACCAATGGAGACAAGTCGGCTGGAGGACCATGTATTGAATCGCGACGCGATTTGTGTGTTCCATCGTCATTAACAGGCTCTGAACGTTACAATCAACTGTCAGTTTTGCGTCGGATTCGAAAATCTAGACTCACAGGAGAACGACCATAAGGTGCCCGAGGCAGCAATAGACCCTTGGAGACAGGTCGGCCGGAGGACGATGTATTGAATCGCGACGCAATTTGTGTGTTCCATCGTCATTAACAGGCTCTGAACGTTACAATTAACTATCAGTTTTGCGTCGGATACGAAAATCTATACTCACAGGAGATCGACCATAAGGTGCCCGAGGCAGCAAAAATCCTTGGAGACAGGTCGGCCGGAGGACGATGTATTGAATCGCGACGCAATTTGTGTGTTCCATTGTCATTAAGAGGCTCTGAACCTTACGATTAACTGTCAGTTTTGCGTCGGATTCGAAAATCTAGACTCAGAGGAGAACGACCATAACGTGCCCGAGGCAGCACTAGACCCTTGGAGACATATCGGCCGGAGAACGATGTATTGAATCGCGATGCGATTTGTGTGTCCCATCGTCATTAACAGGCTCTGAACGTTACAATTAACTGTCAGTTTTGCGTCGGATTCGAAAATCTAGACTGACAGGAGATCGACCATAATGTACCCGAGGCAGCAATAGACCATTGGAGACAGGTCGGCCGGAGGACGATGTATTGAATCGCGACGCAATTTGTGTGTTCCATCGTCATTAACAGGCTCTGAACGTTACAATTAACTGTCAGTATTGCGTCGGATTCGAAAATCTATACTCACAGGAGATCGACCATAAGGTGCCCGAAGCAGCTATAGACCCTTGGAGACAGGTCGGCCGGAGGACGATGTATTGAATCGCGACGCGATTTGTGTGTTCCATCGTCATTAACAGGCACTGAACGTTACAATTAACTGTCAGTTTTGCGTCGCATTCGAAAATCTAGACTCACAGGAGATCGACCATAAGGTGCCCGAGGCAGCAATAGACCCTTGGAGACCGGTCGGCCGGAGGACGATGTATTGAATCGCGACGCAATGTGTGTGTTCCATTGTCATTAAGAGGCTCTGAACCTTACGATTAACTGTCAGTTTTGCGTCGGATTCGAAAATCTAGACTCAGAGGAGATCGACGATAACGTGCCCGAGGCAGCACTAGACCCTTGGAGACAAGTCGGCTGGAGGACCATGTATTGAATCGCGACGCGATTTGTGTGTTCCATAGTCATTAACAGGCTCTGAACGTTACAATCAACTGTCAGTTTTGCGTCGGATTCGAAAACCTAGACTCACATGAGAACGACCATAAGGTGCCCGAGGCAGCAATACACCCTTGGAGACAGGTCGGACGGAGGACGATGTATTGAATCGCGACGCAATTTGTGTGTTCCATCGTCATTAACAGGCTCTGAACGTTACAATTAACTGTCAGTTTTGCGCCGGATTCGAAAATCTAGACTCACAGAGGAACGACCATAAGGTGCCCGAGGCAGCACTAGACACTTGGAGACAAGTCGCCTGGAGGACCATGTATTGAATCGCGACGCGATTTGTGTGTTCCATAGTCAATAACAGGCTCTGAACGTTACAATCAACTGTCAGTTTTGCGCCGGATTCGAAAACCTAGACTCACATGAGAACGGCCATAAGGTGCCCGAGGCAGCAATACACCCTTGGAGACAGGTCGGACGGAGGACGATGTATTGAATCGCGACGCAATTTGTGTGTTCCATCGTCATTAACAGGCTCTGAACGTTACAATTAACTGTCAGTTTTGCGTCGGATTCGAAAATCTAGACTCACAGGAGATCGACCATAAGGTGCCCGAGGCAGCTATAGACCCTTGGAGACAGGTCGGCCGGAGGACGATGTATTGAATCGCGACGCGATTTGTGTGTTCCATCGTCATTAACAGGCTCTGAACGTTACAATTAACTGTCAGTTTTGCGTCGGATTCGAAAATCTAGACTCACAGGAGATCGACCATAAGGTGCCCGAGGCAGCAATAGACCCTTGGAGACAGGTCTGACGGAGGACGATGTATTGAATCGCGACGGGATTTGTGTGTTCCATCGTCATTAACAGGTTCTGAACGGTACAATTAACTGTCAGTTTTGCGTCGGATTCGAAAATCTAGACTCACAGGAGATCGACCATAAGGTGCCCGAGGCAGCAATAGACCCTTGGAGACCGGTCGGCCGGAGGATGATGTATTGAATCGCGACGCGATTTGTGTGTTCCATTGTCATTAAGAGGCTCTGAACCTTACAATTAACTGTCAGTTTTGCGTCGGATTCGAAAATCTAGACTCACAGAGGAACGACCATAAGGTGCCCGAGGCAGCACTAGACCAATGGAGACAGGTCGGCTGGAGGACCATGTATTGAATCGCGACGCGATTTGTGTGTTCCATCGTCATTAACAGGCTCTGAACGTTACAATCAACTGTCAGTTTTGCGTCGGATTCGAAAATCTAGACTCACAGGAGAACGACCATAAGGTGCCCGAGGCAGCAATAGACCCTTGGAGACAGGTCGGCCGGAGGACGATGTATTGAATCGCGACGCAATTTGTGTGTTCCATCGTCATTAACAGGCTCTGAACGTTACAATTAACTGTCAGTTTTGCGTCGGATTCGAAAATCTAGACTCACAGGAGATCGACCATAAGGTGCCCGAGGCAGCAAAAATCCTTGGAGACAGGTCGGCCGGAGGACGATGTATTGAATCGCGACGCAATTTGTGTGTTCCATTGTCATTAAGAGGCTCTGAACCTTACAATTAACTGTCAGTTTTGCGTCGGATTCGAAAATCTAGACTCAGAGGAGAACGACCATAACGTGCCCGAGGCAGCACTAGACCCTTGGAGACATGTCGGCCGGAGAACGATGTTTTGAATCGCGATGCGATTTGTGTATCCCATCGTCATTAACAGGCTCTGAACGTTACAATTAACTGTCAGTTTTGCGTCGGATTCGAAAATCTAGACTGACAGGAGATCGAACATAATGTACCCGAGGCAGCAATAGACCCTTGGAGACAGGTCGGCCGGAGGACGATGTATTGAATCGCGACGCAATTTGTGTGTTCCATCGTCATTAACAGGCTCTGAACGTTACAATTAACTGTCAGTATTGCGTCGGATTCGAAAATCTATACTCACAGGAGATCGACCATAAGGTGCCCGAAGCAGCTATAGACCCTTGGAGACAGGTCGGCCGGAGGACGATGTATTGAATCGCGACGCGATTTGTGTGTTCCATCGTCATTAACAGGCTCTGAACGTTACAATTAACTGTCAGTTTTGCGTCGCATTCGAAAATCTAGACTCACAGGAGATCGACCATAAGGTGCCCGAGGCAGCAATAGACCCTTGGAGACCGGTCGGCCGGAGGACGATGTATTGAATCGCGACGGGATTTGTGTGTTCCATCGTCATTAACAGGCTCTGAACGGTACAATTAACTGTCAGTTTTGCGTCGCATTCGAAAATCTAGACTCACAGGAGAACGACCATAAGGTGTCCGAGGCAGCACAAGACCCTTGGAGACAAGTCGGCTGGAGGACGATGTATTGAATCGCGACGCAATTTGTGTGTTCCATCGTCATTAACAGGCTCTGAACGTTACAATTAACTGTCAGTTTTGCGTCGGATTCGAAAATCTAGACTCACAGGAGATCGACCATAAGATGCCCGAGGCAGCAAAAATCCTTGGAGACAGGTCGGCCGGAGGACGATGTATTGAATCGCGACGCAATGTGTGTGTTCCATTGTCATTAAGAGGCTCTGAACCTTACGATTAACTGTCAGTTTTGCGTCGGATTCGAAAATCTAGACTCAGAGGAGATCGACGATAACGTGCCCGAGGCAGCACTAGACCCTTGGAGACAAGTCGGCTGGAGGACCATGTATTGAATCGCGACGCGATTTGTGTGTTCCATAGTCATTAACAGGCTCTGAACGTTACAATCAACTGTCAGTTTTGCGTCGGATTCGAAAACCTAGACTCACATGAGAACGACCATAAGGTGCCCGAGGCAGCAATACACCCTTGGAGACAGGTCGGACGGAGGACGATGTATTGAATCGCGACGCAATTTGTGTGTTCCATCGTCATTAACAGGCTCTGAACGTTACAATTAACTGTCAGTTTTGCGTCGGATTCGAAAATCTCGACTCACAGGAGATCGACCATAAGGTGCCCGAGGCAGCTATAGACCCTTGGAGACAGGTCGGCCGGAGGACGATGTATTGAATCGCGACGCGATTTGTGTGTTCCATCGTCATTAACAGGCTCTGAACGTTACAATTAACTGTCAGTTTTGCGTCGGATTCGAAAATCTAGACTCACAGGAGATCGACCATAAGGTGCCCGAGGCAGCAATAGACCCTTGGAGACAGGTCTGACGGAGGACGATGTATTGAATCGCGACGGGATTTGTGTGTTCCATCGTCATTAACAGGCTCTGAACGGTACAATTAACTGTCAGTTTTGCGTCGCATTCGAAAATCTAGACTCACAGGAGATCGACCATAAGGTGCCCGAGGCAGCAATAGACCCTTGGAGACCGGTCGGCCGGAGGACGCTGTATTGAATCGCGACGCGATTTGTGTGTTCCATTGTCATTAAGAGGCTCTGAACCTTACAATTAACTGTCAGTTTTGCGTCGGATTCGAAAATCTAGACTCACAGGAGAACGACCATAAGGTGTCCGAGGCAACACAAGACCCTTGGAGACAAGTCGGCTGGAGGACGATGTATTGAATCGCGACGCGATTTGTGTGTTCCATCGTCATTAACAGGCTCTGAACGTTACAATTAACTGTCAGTTTTGCGTCGGATTCGAAAATCTAGACTCACAGGAGATCGACAATAAGGTGCCCGAAGCAGCTATAGACCCTTGGAGACAGGTCGGCCGGAGGACGATGTATTGAATCGCGACGCGATTTGTGTGTTCCATCGTCATTAACAGGCTCTGAACGTTACAATTAACTGTCAGTTTTGCGTCGCATTCGAAAATCTAGACTCACAGGAGATCGACCATAAGGTGCCCGAGGCAGCAATAGACCCTTGGAGACAGGTCTGACGGAGGACGATGTATTGAATCGCGACGGGATTTGTGTGTTCCATCGTCATTAACAGGCTCTGAACGGTACAATTAACTGTCAGTTTTGCGTCGCATTCGAAAATCTAGACTCACAGGAGATCGACCATAAGGTGCCAGAGGCAGCAATAGACCCTTGGAGACAGGGCGGCCGGAGGACGATGTATTGAATCGCGACTCAATTTGTGTGTTCCATTGTCATTAAGAGGCTCTGAACCTTACAATTAACTGTCAGTTTTGCGCCGGATTCGAAAATCTAGACTCACAGAGGAACGACCATAAGGTGCCCGAGGCAGCACTAGACCCTTGGAGACAAGCGGCTGGAGGACCATGTATTGAATCGCGACGCGATTTGTGTGTTCCATAGTCATTAACAGGCTCTGAACGTTACAATCAACTGTCAGTTTTGCGTCGGATTCGAAAACCTAGACTCACATGAGAACGACCATAAGGTGCCCGAGGCAGCAATACACCCTTGGAGACAGGTCGGACGGAGGACGATGTATTGAATCGCGACGCAATTTGTGTGTTCCATCGTCATTAACAGGCTCTGAACTTTACAATTAACTGTCAGTTTTGCGTCGGATTCGAAAATCTCGACTCACAGGAGATCGACCATAAGGTGCCCGAGGCAGCTATAGACCCTTGGAGACAGGTCGGCCGGAGGACGATGTATTGAATCGCGACGCGATTTGTGTGTTCCATCGTCATTAACAGGCTCTGAACGTTACAATTAACTGTCAGTTTTGCGTCGGATTCGAAAATCTAGACTCACAGGAGATCGACCATAAGGTGCCCGAGGCAGCAATAGACCCTTGGAGACAGGTCGGCCGGAGGACGATGTATTGAATCGCGACGCGATTTGTGTGTTCCATCGTCAATAACAGGCTCTGAACGTTACAATTAACTGTCAGTTTTGCGTCGCATTCGAAAATCTAGACTCACAGGAGATCGACCATAAGGTGCCCGAGGCAGCAATAGACCCTTGGAGACAGGTCTGACGGAGGACGATGTATTGAATCGCGACGGGATTTGTGTGTTCCATCGTCATTAACAGGCTCTGAACGGTACAATTAACTGTCAGTTTTGCGTCGCATTCGAAAATCTAGACTCACAGGAGATCGACCATAAGGTGCCCGAGGCAGCAATAGACCCTTGGAGACCGGTCGGCCGGAGGACGATGTATTGAATCGCGACGCAATGTGTGTGTTCCATTGTCATTAAGAGGCTCTGAACCTTACAATTAACTGTCAGTTTTGCGTCGGATTCGAAAATCTAGACTCACAGGATATCGACCATAAGGTGTCCGAGGCAGCACAAGACCCTTGGAGACAAGTAGGCTGGAGGACGATGTATTGAATCGCGACGCAATTTGTGTGTTCCATCGTCATTAACAGGCTCTGAACGTTACAATTAACTGTCAGTTTTGCGTCGGATTCGAAAATCTAGACTCACAGGAGATCGACCATAAGGTGCCCCAGGCAGCAAAAATCCTTGGAGACAAGTCGGCCGGAGGACGATGTATTGAATCGCGACGCAATGTGTGTGTTCCATTGTCATTAAGAGGCTCTGAACCTTACGATTAACTGTCAGTTTTGCGTCGGATTCGAAAATCTAGACTCAGAGGAGAACGACGATAACGTGCCCGAGGCAGCACTAGACCCTTGGAGACATGTCGGCCGGAGGACGATGTATTGAATCGCGACGCGATTTGTGTGTTCCATCGTCATTAACAGGCTCTGAACGTTACAATTAACTGTCAGTTTTGTGTCGGATTCGAAAATCTAGACTCACAGGAGATCGACCATAATGTACCCGAGGCAGCAATAGACCCTTGGAGACAGGTCGGCCGGAGGACGATGTATTGAATCGCGACGCAATTTGTGTGTTCCATTGTCATTAAGAGGCTCTGAACCTTACAATTAACTGTCAGTTTTGCGTCGGATTCGAAAATCTAGACTCACAGAGGAACGACCATAAGGTGCCCGAGGCAGCACTAGACCCTTGGAGACAAGTCGGCTGGAGGACCATGTATTGAATCGGGACGCGATTTGTGTGTTCCATCGTCATTAACAGGCTCTGAACGTTACAATCAACTGTCAGTTTTGCGTCGGATTCGAAAATCTAGACTCACAGGAGAACGACCGTAAGGTGCCCGAGGCAGCAATAGAACCTTGGAGACAAGTCGGCTGGAGGACCATGTATTGAATCGCGACGCGATTCGTGTGTTCCATCGTCATTAATAGGCTCTGAACGTTACAATCAACTGTCAGTTTTGCGTCGGATTCGAAAATCTAGACTCAGAGGAGAACGACCATAAGGTGCCCGACGCAGCACTATACCCTTGGAGACACGTCGGCTGGAGGACGATGTATTGAATCGCGACGCGATTTGTGTGTTCCATCGTCATTAACAGGCTCTGAACGTTACAATTAACTGTCAGTTTTGCGTCGGATTCGAAAATCTAGACTCACAGGAGATCGACCATAAGGTGCCCGAGGCAGCAATAGACCCTTGGAGACAGGTCGGCCGGAGGACGATGTATTGAATCGCGACGCAATTTGTGTGTTCCATTGTCATTAAGAGGCTCTGAACCTTACAATTAACTGTCAGTTTTGCGTCGGATTCGAAAATCTAGACTCACAGAGGAACGACCATAAGGTGCCCGAGGCAGCACTAGACCATTGGAGACAAGTCGGCTGGAGGACCATGTATTGAATCGCGACGCGATTTGTGTGTTCCATCGTCATTAACAGGCTCTGAACGTTACAATCAACTGTCAGTTTTGCGTCGGATTCGAAAATCTAGACTCAAAGAAGAACGACCATAAGGTGCCCGAGGCAGCACTAGACGCTTGGAGACAAGTCGGCTGGAGGACGATGTATTGAATCGCGACGCGATTTGTGTGTTCCATCGTCATTAACAGGCTCTGAACGTTACAATTAACTGTCAGTTTTGCGTCGGATTCGAAAATCTAGACTCACAGGAGATCGACCATAAGGTGCCAGAGGCAGCAATAGACCCTTGGAGACAGGGCGGCCGGAGGACGATGTATTGAATCGCGACGCAATTTGTGTGTTCCATTGTCATTAAGAGGCTCTGAACCTTACAATTAACTGTCAGTTTTGCGTCGGATTCGAAAATCTAGACTCAGAGGAGATCGACGATAACGTGCCCGAGGCAGCACTAGACCCTTGGAGACAAGTCGGCTGGAGGACCATGTATTGAATCGCGACGCGATTTGTGTGTTCCATCGTCATTAACAGGCTCTGAACGGTACAATTAACTGTCAGTTTTGCGTCGCATTCGAAAATCTAGACTCACAGGAGATCGACCATAAGGTGCCCGAGGCAGCAATAGACCCTTGGAGACCGGTCGGCCGGAGGATGATGTATTGAATCGCGACGCGATTTGTGTGTTCCATTGTCATTAAGAGGCTCTGAACCTTACAATTAACTGTCAGTTTTGCGTCGGATTCGAAAATCTAGACTCACAGAGGAACGACCATAAGGTGCCCGAGGCAGCACTAGACCAATGGAGACAAGTCGGCTGGAGGACCATGTATTGAATCGCGACGCGATTTGTGTGTTCCATCGTCATTAACAGGCTCTGAACGTTACAATTAACTGTCAGTTTTGCGTCGCATTCGAAAATCTAGACTCACAGGAGATCGACCATAAGGTGCCCGAGGCAGCAATAGACCCTTGGAGACCGGTCGGCCGGAGGACGATGTATTGAATCGCGACGGGATTTGTGTGTTCCATCGTCATTAACAGGCTCCGAACGGTACAATTAACTGTCAGTTTTGCGTCGCATTCGAAAATCTAGACTCACAGGAGAACGACCATAAGGTGTCCGAGGCAGCACAAGACCCTTGGAGACAAGTCGGCTGGAGGACGATGTATTGAATCGCGACGCAATTTGTGTGTTCCATCGTCATTAACAGGCTCTGAACGTTACAATTAACTGTCAGTTTTGCGTCGGATTCGAAAATCTAGACTCACAGGAGATCGACCATAAGGTGCCCGAGGCAGCAAAAATCCTTGGAGACAGGTCGGCCGGAGGACGATGTATTGAATCGCGACGCAATGTGTGTGTTCCATTGTCATTAAGAGGCTCTGAACCTTACGATTAACTGTCAGTTTTGCGTCGGATTCGAAAATCTAGACTCAGAGGAGATCGACGATAACGTGCCCGAGGCAGCACTAGACCCTTGGAGACAAGTCGGCTGGAGTACCATGTATTGAATCGCGACGCGATTTGTGTGTTCCATAGTCATTAACAGGCTCTGAACGTTACAATCAACTGTCAGTTTTGCGTCGGATTCGAAAACCTAGACTCACATGAGAACGACCATAAGGTGCCCGAGGCAGCAATACACCCTTGGAGACAGGTCGGACGGAGGACGATGTATTGAATCGCGACGCAATTTGTGTGTTCCATCGTCATTTACAGGCTCTGAACGTTACAATTAACTGTCAGTTTTGCGTCGGATTCGAAAATCTCGACTCACAGGAGATCGACCATAAGGTGCCCGAGGCAGCTATAGACCCTTGGAGACAGGTCGGCCGGAGGACGATGTATTGAATCGCGACGCGATTTGTGTGTTCCATCGTCATTAACAGGCTCTGAACGTTACAATTAACTGTCAGTTTTGCGTCGGATTCGAAAATCTAGACTCACAGGAGATCGACCATAAGGTGCCCGAGGCAGCAATAGACCCTTGGAGACAGGTCTGACGGAGGACGATGTATTGAATCGCGACGGGATTTGTGTGTTCCATCGTCATTAACAGGCTCTGAACGGTACAATTAACTGTCAGTTTTGCGTCGCATTCGAAAATCTAGACTCACAGGAGATCGACCATAAGGTGCCCGAGGCAGCAATAGACCCTTGGAGACCGGTCGGCCGGAGGACGCTGTATTGAATCGCGACGCGATTTGTGTGTTCCATTGTCATTAAGAGGCTCTGAACCTTACAATTAACTGTCAGTTTTGCGTCGGATTCGAAAATCTAGACTCACAGGAGAACGACCATAAGGTGTCCGAGGCAGCACAAGACCCTTGGAGACAAGTCGGCTGGAGGACGATGTATTGAATCGCGACGCGATTTGTGTGTTCCATCGTCATTAACAGGCTCTGAACGTTACAATTAACTGTCAGTTTTGCGTCGGATTCGAAAATCTAGACTCACAGGAGATCGACAATAAGGTGCCCGAAGCAGCTATAGACCCTTGGAGACAGGTCGGCCGGAGGACGATGTATTGAATCGCGACGCGATTTGTGTGTTCCATCGTCATTAACAGGCTCTGAACGTTACAATTAACTGTCAGTTTTGCGTCGCATTCGAAAATCTAGACTCACAGGAGATCGACCATAAGGTGCCCGAGGCAGCAATAGACCCTTGGAGACAGGTCTGACGGAGGACGATGTATTGAATCGCGACGGGATTTGTGTGTTCCATCGTCATTAACAGGCTCTGAACGGTACAATTAACTGTCAGTTTTGCGTCGCATTCGAAAATCTAGACTCACAGGAGATCGACCATAAGGTGCCAGAGGCAGCAATAGACCCTTGGAGACAGGGCGGCCGGAGGACGATGTATTGAATCGCGACTCAATTTGTGTGTTCCATTGTCATTAAGAGGCTCTGAACCTTACAATTAACTGTCAGTTTTGCGCCGGATTCGAAAATCTAGACTCACAGAGGAACGACCATAAGGTGCCCGAGGCAGCACTAGACCCTTGGAGACAAGTCGGCTGGAGGACCATGTATTGAATCGCGACGCGATTTGTGTGTTCCATAGTCATTAACAGGCTCTGAACTTTACAATCAACTGTCAGTTTTGCGTCGGATTCGAAAACCTAGACTCACATGAGAACGACCATAAGGTGCCCGAGGCAGCAATACACCCTTGGAGACAGGTCGGACGGAGGACGATGTATTGAATCGCGACGCAATTTGTGTGTTCCATCGTCATTAACAGGCTCTGAACGTTACAATTAACTGTCAGTTTTGCGTCGGATTCGAAAATTTCGACTCACAGGAGATCGACCATAAGGTGCCCGAGGCAGCTATAGACCCTTGGAGACAGGTCGGCCGGAGGACGATGTATTGAATCGCGACGCGATTTGTGTGTTCCATCGTCATTAACAGGCTCTGAACGTTACAATTAACTGTCAGTTTTGCGTCGGATTCGAAAATCTAGACTCACAGGAGATCGACCATAAGGTGCCCGAGGCAGCAATAGACCCTTGGAGACCGGTCGGCCGGAGGACGATGTATTGAATCGCGACGCGATTTGTGTGTTCCATTGTCATTAAGAGGCTCTGAACCTTACAATTAACTGTCAGTTTTGCGTCGGATTCGAAAATCTAGACTCACAGGAGAACGACCATAAGGTGTCCGAGGCAGCACAAGACCCTTGGAGACAAGTCGGCTGGAGGACGATGTATTGAATCGCGACGCAATTTGTGTGTTCCATCGTCATTAACAGGCTCTGAACGTTACAATTAACTGTCAGTTTTGCGTCGGATTCGAAAATCTAGACTCACAGGAGATCGACCATAAGGTGCCCGAGGCAGCACTAGACGCTTGGAGACAGGTCGGCCGGAGGACGATGTATTGAATCGCGACGCAATTTGTGTGTTCCATTGTCATTAAGAGGCTCTGAACCTTACGATTAACTGTCAGTTTTGCGTCGGATTCGAAAATCTAGACTCAGAGGAGAACGACCATAACGTGCCCGAGGCAGCACTAGACCCTTGGAGACATGTCGGCCGGAGAACGATGTATTGAATCGCGATGCGATTTGTGTGTCTCATCGTCATTAACAGGCTCTGAACGTTACAATTAACTGTCAGTTTTGCGTCGGATTCGAAAATGTAGACTCACAGGAGAACGACCATAATGTACCCGAGGCAGCAATAGACCCTTGGAGACAGGTCGGCCGGAGGACGATGTATTGAATCGCGACGCAATTTGTGTGTTCCATCGTCATTAACAGGCTCTGAACGTTACAATTAACTGTCAGTTTTGCGTCGGATTCGAAAATCTATACTCACAGGAGATCGACAATAAGGTGCCCGAAGCAGCTATAGACCCTTGGAGACAGGTCGGCCGGAGGACGATGTATTGAATCGCGACGCGATTTGTGTGTTCCATCGTCATTAACAGGCTCTGAACGTTACAATTAACTGTCAGTTTTGCGTCGCATTCGAAAATCTAGACTCACAGGAGATCGACCATAAGGTGCCCGAGGCAGCAATAGACCCTTGGAGACAGGTCTGACGGAGGACGATGTATTGAATCGCGACGGGATTTGTGTGTTCCATCGTCATTAACAGGCTCTGAACGGTACAATTAACTGTCAGTTTTGCGTCGCATTCGAAAATCTAGACTCACAGGAGATCGACCATAAGGTGCCCGAGGCAGCAATAGACCCTTGGAGACCGGTCGGCCGGAGGACGATGTATTGAATCGCGACGCAATGTGTGTGTTCCATTGTCATTAAGAGGCTCTGAACCTTACAATTAACTGTCAGTTTTGCGTCGGATTCGAAAATCTAGACTCACAGGAGATCGACCATAAGGTGTCCGAGGCAGCACAAGACCCTTGGAGACAAGTCGGCTGGAGGACGATGTATTGAATCGCGACGCAATTTGTGTGTGCCATCGTCATTAACAGGCTCTGAACGTTACAATTAACTGTCAGTTTTGCGTCGGATTCGAAAATCTAGACTCACAGGAGATCGACCATAAGGTGCCCCAGGCAGCAAAAATCCTTGGAGACAAGTCGGCCGGAGGACGATGTATTGAATCGCGACGCAATGTGTGTGTTCCATTGTCATTAAGAGGCTCTGAACCTTACGATTAACTGTCAGTTTTGCGTCGGATTCGAAAATCTAGACTCAGAGGAGAACGACGATAACGTGCCCGAGGCAGCACTAGACCCTTGGAGACATGTCGGCCGGAGGGCGATGTATTGAATCGCGACGCGATTTGTGTGTTCCATCGTCATTAACAGGCTCTGAACGTTACAATTAACTGTCAGTTTTGTGTCGGATTCGAAAATCTAGACTCACAGGAGATCGACCATAATGTACCCGAGGCAGCAATAGACCCTTGGAGACAGGTCGGCCGGAGGACGATGTATTGAATCGCGACGCAATTTGTGTGTTCCATTGTCATTAAGAGGCTCTGAACCTTACAATTAACTGTCAGTTTTGCGTCGGGTTCGAAAATCTAGACTCACAGAGGAACGACCATAAGGTGCCCGAGGCAGCACTAGACCCTTGGAGACAAGTCGGCTGGAGGACCATGTATTGAATCGGGACGCGATTTGTGTGTTCCATCGTCATTAACAGGCTCTGAACGTTACAATCAACTGTCAGTTTTGCGTCGGATTCGAAAATCTAGACTCACAGGAGAACGACCATAAGGTGCCCGAGGCAGCAATAGACCCTTGGAGACAAGTCGGCTGGAGGACCATGTATTGAATCGCGACGCGATTCGTGTGTTCCATCGTCATTAATAGGCTCTGAACGTTACAATCAACTGTCAGTTTTGCGTCGGATTCGAAAATCTAGACTCAGAGGAGAACGACCATAAGGTGCCCGACGCAGCACTATACCCTTGGAGACACGTCGGCTGGAGGACGATGTATTGAATCGCGACGCGATTTGTGTGTTCCATCGTCATTAACAGGCTCTGAACGTTACAATTAACTGTCAGTTTTGCGTCGGATTCGAAAATCTAGACTCACAGGAGATCGACCATAAGGTGCCCGAGGCAGCAATAGACCCTTGGAGACAGGTCGGCCGGAGGACGATGTATTGAATCGCGACGCAATTTGTGTGTTCCATTGTCATTAAGAGGCTCTGAACCTTACAATTAACTGTCAGTTTTGCGTCGGATTCGAAAATCTAGACTCACAGAGGAACGACCATAAGGTGCCCGAGGCAGCACTAGACCATTGGAGACAAGTCGGCTGGAGGACCATGTATTGAATCGCGACGCGATTTGTGTGTTCCATCGTCATTAACAGGCTCTGAACGTTACAATCAACTGTCAGTTTTGCGTCGGATTCGAAAATCTAGACTCAAAGATTAAGGACCATAAGGTGCCCGAGGCAGCACTAGACGCTTGGAGACAAGTCGGCTGGAGGACGATGTATTGAATCGCGACGCGATTTGTGTGTTCCATCGTCATTAACAGGCTCTGAACGTTACAATTAATTGTCAGTTTTGCGTCGGATTCGAAAATCTAGACTCACAGGAGATCGACCATAAGGTGCCAGAGGCAGCAATAGACCCTTGGAGACAGGGCGGCCGGAGGACGATGTATTGAATCGCGACGCGATTTGTGTGTTCCATCGTCATTAACAGGCTCTGAACGTTACAATTAACTGTCAGTTTTGCGTCGGATTCGAAAATCTGGACTCACAGGAGATCGACCATAAGGTGCCCGAGGCAGCAATAGACCCTTGGAGACAGGTCTGACGGAGGACGATGTATTGAATCGCGACGGGATTTGTGTGTTCCATCGTCATTAACAGGCTCTGAACGGTACAATTAACTGTCAGTTTTGCGTCGCATTCGAAAATCTAGACTCACAGGAGATCGACCATAAGGTGCCCGAGGCAGCAATAGACCCTTGGAGACCGGTCGGCCGGAGGACGCTGTATTGAATCGCGACGCGATTTGTGTGTTCCATTGTCATTAAGAGGCTCTGAACCTTACAATTAACTGTCAGTTTTGCGCCGGATTCGAAAATCTAGACTCACAGAGGAACGACCATAAGGTGCCCGAGGCAGCACTAGACCCTTGGAGACAAGTCGGCTGGAGGACCATGTATTGAATCGCGACGCGATTTGTGTGTTCCATAGTCATTAACAGGCTCTGAACGTTACAATCAACTGTCAGTTTTGCGTCGGATTCGAAAACCTAGACTCACATGAGAACGACCATAAGGTGCCCGAGGCAGCAATAGACCCTTGGAGACAGGTCGGACGGAGGACGATGTATTGAATCGCGACGCAATTTGTGTGTTCCATCGTCATTAACAGGCTCTGAACGTTACAATTAACTGTCAGTTTTGCGTCGGATTCGAAAATCTCGACTCACAGGAGATCGACCATAAGGTGCCCGAGGCAGCTATAGACCCTTGGAGACAGGTCGGCCGGAGGACGATGTATTGAATCGCGACGCGATTTGTGTGTTCCATCGTCATTAACAGGCTCTGAACGTTACAGTTAACTGTCAGTTTTGCGTCGGATTCGAAAATCTAGACTCACAGGAGATCGACCATAAGGTGCCCGAGGCAGCAATAGACCCTTGGAGACAGGTCTGACGGAGGACGATGTATTGAATCGCGACGGGATTTGTGTGTTCCATCGTCATTAACAGGCTCTGAACGGTACAATTAACTGTCAGTTTTGCGTCGGATTCGAAAATCTAGACTCACAGGAGATCGACCATAAGGTGCCCGAGGCAGCAATAGACCCTTGGAGACCGGTCGGCCGGAGGACGATGTATTGAATCGCGACGCGATTTGTGTGTTCCATTGTCATTAAGAGGCTCTGAACCTTACAATTAACTGTCAGTTTTGCGTCGGATTCGAAAATCTAGACTCACAGGAGAACGACCATAAGGTGTCCGAGGCAGCACAAGACCCTTGGAGACAAGTCGGCTGGAGGACGATGTATTGAATCGCGACGCAATTTGTGTGTTCCATCGTCATTAACAGGCTCTGAACGTTACAATTAACTGTCAGTTTTGCGTCGGATTCGAAAATCTAGACTCACAGGAGATCGACCATAAGGTGCCCGAGGCAGCAAAAATCCTTGGAGACAGGTCGGCCGGAGGACGATGTATTGAATCGCGACGCAATTTGTGTGTTCCATTGTCATTAAGAGGCTCTGAACCTTACGATTAACTGTCAGTTTTGCGTCGGATTCGAAAATCTAGACTCAGAGGAGAACGACCATAACGTGCCCGAGGCAGCACTAGACCCTTGGAGACATGTCGGCCGGAGAACGATGTATTGAATCGCGATGCGATTTGTGTGTCTCATCGTCATTAACAGGCTCTGAACGTTACAATTAACTGTCAGTTTTGCGTCGGATTCGAAAATCTAGACTCACAGGAGAACGACCATAATGTACCCGAGGCAGCAATAGACCCTTGGAGACAGGTCGGCCGGAGGACGATGTATTGAATCGCGACGCAATTTGTGTGTTCCATCGTCATTAACAGGCTCTGAACGTTACAATTAACTGTCAGTTTTGCGTCGGATTCGAAAATCTATACTCACAGGAGATCGACAATAAGGTGCCCGAAGCAGCTATAGACCCTTGGAGACAGGTCGGCCGGAGGACGATGTATTGAATCGCGACGCGATTTGTGTGTTCCATCGTCATTAACAGGCTCTGAACGTTACAATTAACTGTCAGTTTTGCGTCGCATTCGAAAATCTAGACTCACAGGAGATCGACCATAAGGTGCCCGAGGCAGCAATAGACCCTTGGAGACAGGTCTGACGGAGGACGATGTATTGAATCGCGACGGGATTTGTGTGTTCCATCGTCATTAACAGGCTCTGAACGGTACAATTAACTGTCAGTTTTGCGTCGCATTCGAAAATCTAGACTCACAGGAGATCGACCATAAGGTGCCCGAGGCAGCAATAGACCCTTGGAGACCGGTCGGCCGGAGGACGATGTATTGAATCGCGACGCAATGTGTGTGTTCCATTGTCATTAAGAGGCTCTGAACCTTACAATTAACTGTCAGTTTTGCGTCGGATTCGAAAATCTAGACTCACAGGAGATCGACCATAAGGTGTCCGAGGCAGCACAAGACCCTTGGAGACAAGTCGGCTGGAGGACGATGTATTGAATCGCGACGCAATTTGTGTGTGCCATCGTCATTAACAGGCTCTGAACGTTACAATTAACTGTCAGTTTTGCGTCGGATTCGAAAATCTAGACTCACAGGAGATCGACCATAAGGTGCCCCAGGCAGCAAAAATCCTTGGAGACAAGTCGGCCGGAGGACGATGTATTGAATCGCGACGCAATTTGTGTGTTCCATCGTCATTAACAGGCTCTGAATGTTACAATTAACTGTCAGTTTTGCGTCGGATTCGAAAATCTAGACTCAGAGGAGATCGACCATAAGGTGCCTGAGGCAGCAATAGACCCTTGGAGACAGGTCGGCCGGAGGACGATGTATTGAATCGCGTTGCGATTTGTGTGTTCCATCGTCATTAACAGGCTCTGACCTTTACAATTAACTGTCAGTTTTGCGTCGGATTCGAAAATCTAGACTCACAGGAGAACGACCATAAGGTGTCCGAGGCAGCACAAGACCCTTGGAGACAAGTCGGCTGGAGGACGATGTATTGAATCGCGACGCAATTTGTGTGTTCCATCGTCATTAACAGGCTCTGAACGTTACAATCAACTGTCAGTTTTGCGTCGGATTCGAAAATCTAGACTCAGAGGAGAACGACCATAAGGTGCCCGACGCAGCACTATACCCTTGGAGACACGTCGGCTGGAGGACGATGTATTGAATCGCGACGCGATTTGTGTGTTCCATCGTCATTAACAGGCTCTGAACGTTACAATTAACTGTCAGTTTTGCGTCGGATTCGAAAATCTAGACTCACAGGAGATCGACCATAAGGTGCCCGAGGCAGCAATAGACCCTTGGAGACAGGTCGGCCGGAGGACGATGTATTGAATCGCGACGCAATTTGTGTGTTCCATTGTCATTAAGAGGCTCTGAACCTTACAATTAACTGTCAGTTTTGCGTCGGATTCGAAAATCTAGACTCACAGAGGAACGACCATAAGGTGCCCGAGGCAGCACTAGACCATTGGAGACAAGTCGGCTGGAGGACCATGTATTGAATCGCCACGCGATTTGTGTGTTCCATCGTCATTAACAGGCTCTGAAGGTTACAATCAACTGTCAGTTTTGCGTCGGATTCGAAAATCTAGACTCACAGGAGAACGACCATAAGGTGCCCGAGGCAGCAATAGACCCTTGGAGACAGATCGGCCGGAGGACGATGTATTGAATCGCGACGCAATTTGTGTGTTCCATCGTCATTAACAGGCTCTGAATGTTACAATTAACTGTCAGTTTTGCGTCGGATTCGAAAATCTAGACTCACAGGAGATCGACCATAAGGTGCCCGAGGCAGCAATAGACCCTTGGAGATAGGTCGGCCGGAGGACGATGTATTGAATCGCGTTGCGATTTGTGTGTTCCATCGTCATTAACAGGCTCTGACCTTTACAATTAACTGTCAGTTTTGCGTCGGATTGGAAAATCTAGACTCACAGGAGAACGACCATAAGGTGCCCGAGGCAGCAAGAGATCCTTGGAGACAAGTCGGCTGGAGGACCATGTATTGAATCGCGACGCGATTTGTGTGTTCCATAGTCATTAACAGGCTCTGAACGTTACAATCAACTGTCAGTTTTGCGTCGGATTCGAAAACCTAGACTCACATGAGAACGACCATAAGGTGCCCGAGGCAGCAATAGACCCTTGGAGACAGATCGGCCGGAGGACGATGTATTGAATCGCGACGCAATTTGTGTGTTCCATCGTCATTAACAGGCTCTGAATGTTACAATTAACTGTCAGTTTTGCGTCGGATTGAAAATCTAGACTCACAGGAGATCGACCATAAGGTGCCAGAGGCAGCAATAGACCCTTGGAGACAGGGCGGCCGGAGGACGATGTATTGAATCGCGACGCAATTTGTGTGTTCCATTGTCATTAAGAGGCTCTGAACCTTACAATTAACTGTCAGTTTTGCGCCGGATTCGAAAATCTAGACTCACAGAGGAACGACCATAAGGTGCCCGAGGCAGCACTAGACCCTTGGAGACAAGTCGGCTGGAGGACCATGTATTGAATCGCGACGCGATTTGTGTGTTCCATAGTCATTAACAGGCTCTGAACGTTACAATCAACTGTCAGTTTTGCGTCGGATTCGAAAACCTAGACTCACATGAGAACGACCATAAGGTGCCCGAGGCAGCAATACACCCTTGGAGACAGGTCGGACGGAGGACGATGTATTGAATCGCGACGCAATTTGTGTGTTCCATCGTCATTAACAGGCTCTGAACGTTACAATTAACTGTCAGTTTTGCGTCGGATTCGAAAATCTCGACTCACAGGAGATCGACCATAAGGTGCCCGAGGCAGCTATAGACCCTTGGAGACAGGTCGGCCGGAGGACGATGTATTGAATCGCGACGCAATTTGTGTGTTCCATCGTCATTAACAGGCTCTGAACGTTACAATTATCTGTCAGTTTTGCGTCGGATTCGAAAATCTATACTCACAGGAGATCGACCATAAGGTGCCCGAAGCAGCTATGGACCCTTGGAGACAGGTCGGCCGGAGGACGATGTATTGAATCGCGGCGCGATTTGTGTGTTCCATCGTCATTAACAGGCTCTGAACGTTACAATTAACTGTCAGTTTTGCGTCGCATTCGAAAATCTAGACTCACAGGAGATCGACCATAATGTACCCGAGGCAGCAATAGACCCTTGGAGACAGGTCTGACGGAGGACGATGTATTGAATCGCGACGGGATTTGTGTGTTCCATCGTCATTAACAGGCTCTGAACGGTACAATTAACTGTCAGTTTTGCGTCGCATTCGAAAATCTAGACTCACAGGAGATCGACCATAAGGTGCCCGAGGCAGCAATAGACCCTTGGAGACCGGTCGGCCGGAGGACGATGTATTGAATCGCGACGCAATTTGTGTGTTCCATTGTCATTAAGAGGCTCTGAACCTTACAATTAACTGTCAGTTTTGCGTCGGATTCGAAAATCTAGACTCACAGGAGAACGACCATAAGGTGTCCGAGGCAGCACAAGACCCTTGGAGACAAGTCGGCTGGAGGACGATGTATTGAATCGCGACGCAATTTGTGTGTTCCATCGTCATTAACAGGCTCTGAACGTTACAATTAACTGTCAGTTTTGCGTCGGATTCGAAAATCTAGACTCACAGGAGATCGACCATAAGGTGCCCGAGGCAGCAAAAATCCTTGGAGACAGGTCGGCCGGAGGACGATGTATTGAATCTCGACGCAATGTGTGTGTTCCATTGTCATTAAGAGGCTCTGAACCTTACGATTAACTGTCAGTTTTGCGTCGGATTCGAAAATCTAGACTCAGAGGAGAACGACGATAACGTGCTTGAGGCAGCACTAGCCCCTTGGAGACATGTCGGCCGGAGGACAATGTATTGAATCGCGACGCGATTTGTGTGTTCCATCGTCATTAACAGGCTCTGAACGTTACAATTAACTGTCAGTTTTGCGTCGGATTCGAAAATCTAGACTCACAGGAGATCGACCATAATGTACCCGAGGCAGCAATAGCCCCTTGGAGACAGGTCGGCCGGAGGACGATGTATTGAATCGCGACGCAATTTGTGTGTTCCATTGTCATTAAGAGGCTCTGAACCTTTCAATTAACTGTCAGTTTTGCGTCGGATTCGAAAATCTAGACTCACAGAGGAACGACCATAAGGTGCCCGAGGCAGCACTAGACCCTTGGAGACAAGTCGGCTGGAGGACCATGTATTGAATCGGGACGCGATTTGTGTGTTCCATCGTCATTAACAGGCTCTGAACGTTACAATCAACTGTCAGTTTTGCGTCGGATTCGAAAATCTAGACTCACAGGAGAACGACCATAAGGTGCCCGAGGCAGCAATAGACCCTTGGAGACAGATCGGCCGGAGGACGATGTATTGAATCGCGACGCAATTTGTGTGTTCCATCGTCATTAACAGGCTCTGAATGTTACAATTAACTGTCAGTTTTGCGTCGGATTCGAAAATCTAGACTCACAGGAGATCGACCATAAGGTGCCCGAGGCAGCAATAGACCCTTGGAGACAGGTCGGCCGGAGGACGATGTATTGAATCGCGTTGCGATTTGTGTGTTCCATCGTCATTAACAGGCTCTGACCTTTACAATTAACTGTCAGTTTTGCGTCGGATTCGAAAATCTAGACCCACAGGAGAACGACCATAAGGTGCCCGAGGCAGCAATAGACCCTTGGAGACAAGTCGGCTGGAGGACCATGTATTGAATCGCGACGCGATTCGTGTGTTCCATCGTCATTAATAGGCTCTGAACGTTACAATCAACTGTCAGTTTTGCGTCGGATTCGAAAATCTAGACTCACAGGAGATCGACCATAAGGTTCCCGAGGCAGCAATAGACCCTTGGAGACAGGTCGGCCGGAGGACGATGTATTGAATCGCGACGCAATTTGTGTGTTCCATTGTCATTAAGAGGCTCTGAACCTTACAATTAACTGTCAGTTTTGCGTCGGATTCGAAAGTCTAGACTCACAGAGGAACGACCATAAGGTGCCCGAGGCAGCACTAGACCATTGGAGACAAGTCGGCTGGAGGACCATGTATTGAATCGCGACGCGATTTGTGTGTTCCATCGTCATTAACAGGCTCTGAACGTTACAATCAACTGTCAGTTTTGCGTCGGATTCGAAAATCTAGACTCACAGGAGAACGACCATAAGGTGCCCGAGGCAGCAATAGACCCTTGGAGACAGGTCGGCCGGAGGACGATGTATTGAATCGCGACGCAATTTCTGTGTTCCATCGTCATTAACAGGCTCTGAACGTTAGAATTAACTGTCAGTTTTGCGTCGGATTCGAAAATCTAGACTCACAGGAGATCGACCATAAGGTGCCCGAGGCAGCAATAGACCCTTGGAGACAGGTCGGCCGGAGGACGATGTATTGAATCGCTACGCGATTTGTGTGTTCCATTGTCATTAAGAGGCTCTGAACCTTACAATTAACTGTCAGATTTGCGTCGAATTTGAAAATCTAGACTCAAAGAAGAACGACCATAAGGTGCCCGAGGCAGCACTAGACCCTTGGAGACAAGTCGGCTGGAGGACGATGTATTGAATCGCGACGCGATTTGTGTGTTCCATCGTCATTAACAGGCTCTGAACGTTACAATTAACTGTCAGTTTTGCGTCGGATCCGAAAATCTAGACTCACAGGAGATCGACCATAAGGTGCCAGAGGCAGCAATAGACCCTTGGAGACAGGGCGGCCGGAGGACGATGTATTGAATCGCGACGCAATTTGTGTGTTCCATTGTCATTAAGAGGCTCTGAACCTTACAATTAACTGTCAGTTTTGCGCCGGATTCGAAAATCTAGACTCACAGAGGAACGACCATAAGGTGCCCGAGGCAGCACTAGACCCTTGGAGACAAGTCGGCTGGAGGACCATGTATTGAATCGCGACGCGATTTGTGTGTTCCATAGTCATTAACAGGCTCTGAACGTTACAATCAACTGTCAGTTTTGCGTCGGATTCGAAAACCTAGACTCACATGAGAACGACCATAAGGTGCCCGAGGCAGCAATACACCCTTGGAGACAGGTCGGACGGAGGACGATGTATTGAATCGCGACGCAATTTGTGTGTTCCATCGTCATTAACAGGCTCTGAACGCTACAATTAACTGTCAGTTTTGCGTCGGATTCGAAAATCTCGACTCACAGGAGATCGACCATAAGGTGCCCGAGGCAGCTATAGACCCTTGGAGACAGGTCGGCCGGAGGACGATGTATTGAATCGCGACGCGATTTGTGTGTTCCATCGTCATTAACAGGCTCTGAACGTTACAATTAACTGTCAGTTTTGCGTCGGATTCGAAAATCTAGACTCACAGGAGATCGACCATAAGGTGCCCGAGGCAGCAATAGACCCTTGGAGACAGGTCTGACGGAGGACGATGTATTGAATCGCGACGGGATTTGTGTGTTCCATCGTCATTAACAGGCTCTGAACGGTACAATTAACTGTCAGTTTTGCGTCGCATTCGAAAATCTAGACTCACAGGAGATCGACCATAAGGTGCCCGAGGCAGCAATAGACCCTTGGAGACAGGTCGGCCGGAGGACGATGTATTGAATCGCGACGCGATTTGTGTGTTCCATTGTCATTAAGAGGCTCTGAACCTTACAATTAACTGTCAGTTTTGCGTCGGATTCGAAAATCTAGACTCAGAGGAGAAGGACCATAACGTGCCCGAGGCAGCACTAGACCCTTGGAGACATGTCGGCCGGAGAACGATGTATTGAATCGCGATGCGATTTGTGTGTCCCATCGTCATTAACAGGCTCTGAACGTTACAATTAACTGTCAGTTTTGCGTCGGATTCGAAAATCTGGACTGACAGGAGATCGACCATAATGTACCCGAGGCAGCAATAGACCCTTGGAGACAGGTCGGCCGGAGGACGATGTATTGAATCGCGACGCAATTTGTGTGTTCCATCGTCATTAACAGGCTCTGAACGTTACAATTAACTGTCAGTTTTGCGTCGGATTCGAAAATCTATACTCACAGGAGATCGACCATAAGGTGCCCGAAGCAGCTATAGACCCTTGGAGACAGGTCGGCCGGAGGACGATGTATTGAATCGCGACGCGATTTGTGTGTTCCATCGTAATTAACAGGCTCTGAACGTTACAATTAACTGTCAGTTTTGCGTCGCATTCGAAAATCTAGACTCACAGGAGATCGACCATAAGGTGCCCGAGGCAGCAATAGACCCTTGGAGACAGGTCTGACGGAGGACGATGTATTGAATCGCGACGGGATTTGTGTGTTCCATCGTCATTAACAGGCTCTGAACGGTACAATTAACTGTCAGTTTTGCGTCGCATTCGAAAATCTAGACTCACAGGAGATCGACCATAAGGTGCCCGAGGCAGCAATAGACCCTTGGAGACCGGTCGGCCGGAGGACGATGTATTGAATCACGACGCAATTTGTGTGTTCCATTGTCATTAAGAGGCTCTGAACGTTACAATTAACTGTCAGTTTTGCGTCGGATTCGAAAATCTAGACACACAGGAGATCGACCATAAGGTGTCCGAGGCAGCACAAGACCCTTGGAGACAAGTCGGCTGGAGGACGATGTATTGAATCGCGACGCAATTTGTGTGTTCCATCGTCATTAACAGGCTCTGAACCTTACAATTAACTGTCAGTTTTGCGTCGGATTCGAAAATCTAGACTCACAGAGGAACGACCATAAGGTGCCCGAGGCAGCACTAGACCATTGGAGACAAGTCGGCTGGAGGACCATGTATTGAATCGCGACGCGATTTGTGTGTTCCATCGTCATTAACAGGCTCTGAACGTTACAATCAACTGTCAGTTTTGCGTCGGATTCGAAAATCTAGACTCACAGGAGAACGACCATAAGGTGCCCGAGGCAGCAATAGACCCTTGGAGACAGGTCGGCCGGAGGACGATGTATTGAATCGCGACGCAATTTCTGTGTTCCATCGTCATTAACAGGCTCTGAACGTTAGAATTAACTGTCAGTTTTGCGTCGGATTCGAAAATCTAGACTCACAGGAGATCGACCATAAGGTGCCCGAGGCAGCAATAGACCCTTGGAGACAGGTCGGCCGGAGGACGATGTATTGAATCGCTACGCGGTTTGTGTGTTCCATTGTCATTAAGAGGCTCTGAACCTTACAATTAACTGTCAGATTTGCGTCGAATTTGAAAATCTAGACTCAAAGAAGAACGACCATAAGGTGCCCGAGGCAGCACTAGACCCTTGGAGACAAGTCGGCTGGAGGACGATGTATTGAATCGCGACGCGATTTGTGTGTTCCATCGTCATTAACAGGCTCTGAACGTTACAATTAACTGTCAGTTTTGCGTCGGATTCGAAAATCTAGACTCACAGGAGATCGACCATAAGGTGCCAGAGGCAGCAATAGACCCTTGGAGACAGGGCGGCCGGAGGACGATGTATTGAATCGCGACGCAATTTGTGTGTTCCATTGTCATTAAGAGGCTCTGAACCTTACAATTAACTGTCAGTTTTGCGCCGGATTCGAAAATCTAGACTCACAGAGGAACGACCATAAGGTGCCCGAGGCAGCACTAGACCCTTGGAGACAAGTCGGCTGGAGGACCATGTATTGAATCGCGACGCGATTTGTGTGTTCCATAGTCATTAACAGGCTCTGAACGTTACAATCAACTGTCAGTTTTGCGTCGGATTCGAAAACCTAGACTCACATGAGAACGACCATAAGGTGCCCGAGGCAGCAATACACCCTTGGAGACCGGTCGGCCGGAGGACGATGTATTGAATCGCGACGCGATTTGTGTGTTCCATTGTCATTAAGAGGCTCTGAACCTTACAATTAACTGTCAGTTTTGCGTCGGATTCGAAAATCTAGACTCACAGGAGAACGACCATAAGGTGTCCGAGGCAGCAATAGACCCTTGGAGACAAGTCGGCTGGAGGACCATTGTTTGAATCGCGACGCGATTCGTGTGTTCCATCGTCATTAACAGGCTCTGAACGTTACAATTAACTGTCAGTTTTGCGTCGGATTCGAAAATCTAGACTCACAGGAGATCGACCATAAGGTGCCCGAGGCAGCAAAAATCCTTGGAGACAGGTCGGCCGAAGGACGATGTATTGAATCGCGACGCAATTTGTGTGTTCCATTGTCATTAAGAGGCTCTGAACCTTACGATTAACTGTCAGTTTTGCGTCGGATTCGAAAATCTAGACTCAGAGGAGAACGACCATAACGTGCCCGAGGCAGCACTAGACCCTTGGAGACATGTCGGCCGGAGAACGATGTATTGAATCGCGATGCGATTTGTGTGTCCCATCGTCATTAACAGGCTCTGAACGTTACAATTAACTGTCAGTTTTGCGTCGGATTCGAAAATCTAGACTGACAGGAGATCGACCATAATGTACCCGAGGCAGCAATAGACCCTTGGAGACAGGTCGGCCGGAGTACGATGTATTGAATCGCGACGCAATTTGTGTGTTCCATCGTCATTAACAGGTTCTGAACGTTACAATTAACTGTCAGTTTTGCGTCGGATTCGAAAATCTATACTCACAGGAGATCGACCATAAGGTGCCCGAAGCAGCTATAGACCCTTGGAGACAGGTCGGCCGGAGGACGATGTATTGAATCGCGACGCGATTTGTGTGTTCCATCGTCATTAACAGGCTCTGAACGTTACAATTAACTGTCAGTTTTGCGTCGGATTCGAAAATCTAGACTCACAGGAGATCGACCATAAGGTGCCCGAGGCAGCAATAGACCCTTGGAGACAGGTCGGCCGGAGGACGATGTATTGAATCGCGACGCAATTTGTGTGTTCCATTGTCATTAAGAGGCTCTGAACCTTACAATTAACTGTCAGTTTTGCGTCGGATTCGAAAATCTAGACTCACAGAGGAACGACCATAAGGTGCCCGAGGCAGCACTAGACCATTGGAGACAAGTCGGCCGGAGGACCATGTATTGAATCGCCACGCGATTTGTGTGTTCCATCGTCATTAACAGGCTCTGAAGGTTACAATCAACTGTCAGTTTTGCGTCGGATTCGAAAATCTAGACTCACAGGAGAACGACCATAAGGTGCCCGAGGCAGCAATAGACCCTTGGAGACAGATCGGCCGGAGGACGATGTATTGAATCGCGACGCAATTAGTGTGTTCCATTGTCATTAAGAGGCCCTGAACCTTACAATTAACTGTCAGTTTTGCGCCGGATTCGAAAATCTAGACTCACAGAGGAACGACCATAAGGTGCCCGAGGCAGCACTAGACCCTTGGAGACAAGTCGGCTGGAGGACCATGTATTGAATCGCGACGCGATTTGTGTGTTCCATAGTCATTAACAGGCTCTGAACGTTACAATCAACTGTCAGTTTTGCGTCGGATTCGAAAACCTAGACTCACATGAGAACGACCATAAGGTGCCCGAGGCAGCAATAGACCCTTGGAGACAGGTCGGCCGGAGGACGATGTATTGAATCGCGACGCAATTTCTGTGTTCCATCGTCATTAACAGGCTCTGAACGTTAGAATTAACTGTCAGTTTTGCGTCGGATTCGAAAATCTAGACTCACAGGAGATCGACCATAAGGTGCCCGAGGCAGCAATAGACCCTTGGAGACAGGTCGGCCGGAGGACGATGTATTGAATCGCTACGCGGTTTGTGTGTTCCATTGTCATTAAGAGGCTCTGAACCTTACAATTAACTGTCAGATTTGCGTCGAATTTGAAAATCTAGACTCAAAGAAGAACGACCATAAGGTGCCCGAGGCAGCACTAGACCCTTGGAGACAAGTCGGCTGGAGGACGATGTATTGAATCGCGACGCGATTTGTGTGTTCCATCGTCATTAACAGGCTCTGAACGTTACAATTAACTGTCAGTTTTGCGTCGGATTCGAAAATCTAGACTCACAGGAGATCGACCATAAGGTGCCAGAGGCAGCAATAGACCCTTGGAGACAGGGCGGCCGGAGGACGATGTATTGAATCGCGACGCAATTTGTGTGTTCCATTGTCATTAAGAGGCTCTGAACCTTACAATTAACTGTCAGTTTTGCGCCGGATTCGAAAATCTAGACTCACAGAGGAACGACCATAAGGTGCCCGAGGCAGCACTAGACCCTTGGAGACAAGTCGGCTGGAGGACCATGTATTGAATCGCGACGCGATTTGTGTGTTCCATAGTCATTAACAGGCTCTGAACGTTACAATCAACTGTCAGTTTTGCGTCGGATTCGAAAACCTAGACTCACATGAGAACGACCATAAGGTGCCCGAGGCAGCAATACACCCTTGGAGACCGGTCGGCCGGAGGACGATGTATTGAATCGCGACGCGATTTGTGTGTTCCATTGTCATTAAGAGGCTCTGAACCTTACAATTAACTGTCAGTTTTGCGTCGGATTCGAAAATCTAGACTCACAGGAGAACGACCATAAGGTGTCCGAGGCAGCAATAGACCCTTGGAGACAAGTCGGCTGGAGGACCATTGTTTGAATCGCGACGCGATTCGTGTGTTCCATCGTCATTAACAGGCTCTGAACGTTACAATTAACTGTCAGTTTTGCGTCGGATTCGAAAATCTAGACTCACAGGAGATCGACCATAAGGTGCCCGAGGCAGCAAAAATCCTTGGAGACAGGTCGGCCGAAGGACGATGTATTGAATCGCGACGCAATTTGTGTGTTCCATTGTCATTAAGAGGCTCTGAACCTTACGATTAACTGTCAGTTTTGCGTCGGATTCGAAAATCTAGACTCAGAGGAGAACGACCATAACGTGCCCGAGGCAGCACTAGACCCTTGGAGACATGTCGGCCGGAGAACGATGTATTGAATCGCGATGCGATTTGTGTGTCCCATCGTCATTAACAGGCTCTGAACGTTACAATTAACTGTCAGTTTTGCGTCGGATTCGAAAATCTAGACTGACAGGAGATCGACCATAATGTACCCGAGGCAGCAATAGACCCTTGGAGACAGGTCGGCCGGAGGACGATGTATTGAATCGCGACGCAATTTGTGTGTTCCATCGTCATTAACAGGCTCTGAACGTTACAATTAACTGTCAGTATTGCGTCGGATTCGAAAATCTATACTCACAGGAGATCGACCATAAGGTGCCCGAAGCAGCTATAGACCCTTGGAGACAGGTCGGCCGGAGGACGATGTATTGAATCGCGACGCGATTTGTGTGTTCCATCGTCATTAACAGGCACTGAACGTTACAATTAACTGTCAGTTTTGCGTCGCATTCGAAAATCTAGACTCACAGGAGATCGACCATAAGGTGCCCGAGGCAGCAATAGACCCTTGGAGACCGGTCGGCCGGAGGACGATGTATTGAATCGCGACGCAATGTGTGTGTTCCATTGTCATTAAGAGGCTCTGAACCTTACGATTAACTGTCAGTTTTGCGTCGGATTCGAAAATCTAGACTCAGAGGAGGTCGACGATAACGTGCCCGAGGCAGCACTAGACCCTTGGAGACAAGTCGGCTGGAGGACCATGTATTGAATCGCGACGCGATTTGTGTGTTCCATAGTCATTAACAGGCTCTGAACGTTACAATCAACTGTCAGTTTTGCGTCGGATTCGAAAACCTAGACTCACATGAGAACGACCATAAGGTGCCCGAGGCAGCAATACACCCTTGGAGACAGGTCGGACGGAGGACGATGTATTGAATCGCGACGCAATTTGTGTGTTCCATCGTCATTAACAGGCTCTGAACGTTACAATTAACTGTCAGTTTTGCGCCGGATTCGAAAATCTAGACTCACAGAGGAACGACCATAAGGTGCCCGAGGCAGCACTAGACACTTGGAGACAAGTCGGCTGGAGGACCATGTATTGAATCGCGACGCGATTTGTGTGTTCCATAGTCATTAACAGGCTCTGAACGTTACAATCAACTGTCAGTTTTGCGCCGGATTCGAAAACCTAGACTCACATGAGAACGGCCATAAGGTGCCCGAGGCAGCAATACACCCTTGGAGACAGGTCGGACGGAGGACGATGTATTGAATCGCGACGCAATTTGTGTGTTCCATCGTCATTAACAGGCTCTGAACGTTACAATTAACTGTCAGTTTTGCGTCGGATTCGAAAATCTAGACTCACAGGAGATCGACCATAAGGTGCCCGAGGCAGCTATAGACCCTTGGAGACAGGTCGGCCGGAGGACGATGTATTGAATCGCGACGCGATTTGTGTGTTCCATCGTCATTAACAGGCTCTGAACGTTACAATTAACTGTCAGTTTTGCGTCGGATTCGAAAATCTAGACTCACAGGAGATCGACCATAAGGTGCCCGAGGCAGCAATAGACCCTTGGAGACAGGTCTGACGGAGGACGATGTATTGAATCGCGACGGGATTTGTGTGTTCCATCGTCATTAACAGGTTCTGAACGGTACAATTAACTGTCAGTTTTGCGTCGGATTCGAAAATCTAGACTCACAGGAGATCGACCATAAGGTGCCCGAGGCAGCAATAGACCCTTGGAGACCGGTCGGCCGGAGGATGATGTATTGAATCGCGACGCGATTTGTGTGTTCCATTGTCATTAAGAGGCTCTGAACCTTACAATTAACTGTCAGTTTTGCGTCGGATTCGAAAATCTAGACTCACAGAGGAACGACCATAAGGTGCCCGAGGCAGCACTAGACCAATGGAGACAAGTCGGCTGGAGGACCATGTATTGAATCGCGACGCGATTTGTGTGTTCCATCGTCATTAACAGGCTCTGAACGTTACAATCAACTGTCAGTTTTGCGTCGGATTCGAAAATCTAGACTCACAGGAGAACGACCATAAGGTGCCCGAGGCAGCAATAGACCCTTGGAGACAGGTCGGCCGGAGGACGATGTATTGAATCGCGACGCAATTTGTGTGTTCCATCGTCATTAACAGGCTCTGAACGTTACAATTAACTGTCAGTTTTGCGTCGGATTCGAAAATCTAGACTCACAGGAGATCGACCATAAGGTGCCCGAGGCAGCAAAAATCCTTGGAGACAGGTCGGCCGGAGGACGATGTATTGAATCGCGACGCAATTTGTGTGTTCCATTGTCATTAAGAGGCTCTGAACCTTACGATTAACTGTCAGTTTTGCGTCGGATTCGAAAATCTAGACTCAGAGGAGAACGACCATAACGTGCCCGAGGCAGCACTAGACCCTTGGAGACATGTCGGCCGGAGAACGATGTTTTGAATCGCGATGCGATTTGTGTGTCCCATCGTCATTAACAGGCTCTGAACGTTACAATTAACTGTCAGTTTTGCGTCGGATTCGAAAATCTAGACTGACAGGAGATCGAACATAATGTACCCGAGGCAGCAATAGACCCTTGGAGACAGGTCGGCCGGAGGACGATGTATTGAATCGCGACGCAATTTGTGTGTTCCATCGTCATTAACAGGCTCTGAACGTTACAATTAACTGTCAGTATTGCGTCGGATTCGAAAATCTATACTCACAGGAGATCGACCATAAGGTGCCCGAAGCAGCTATAGACCCTTGGAGACAGGTCGGCCGGAGGACGATGTATTGAATCGCGACGCGATTTGTGTGTTCCATCGTCATTAACAGGCTCTGAACGTTACAATTAACTGTCAGTTTTGCGTCGCATTCGAAAATCTAGACTCACAGGAGATCGACCATAAGGTGCCCGAGGCAGCAATAGACCCTTGGAGACCGGTCGGCCGGAGGACGATGTATTGAATCGCGACGGGATTTGTGTGTTCCATCGTCATTAACAGGCTCTGAACGGTACAATTAACTGTCAGTTTTGCGTCGCATTCGAAAATCTAGACTCACAGGAGAACGACCATAAGGTGTCCGAGGCAGCACAAGACCCTTGGAGACAAGTCGGCTGGAGTACGATGTATTGAATCGCGACGCAATTTGTGTGTTCCATCGTCATTAACAGGCTCTGAACGTTACAATTAACTGTCAGTTTTGCGTCGGATTCGAAAATCTAGACTCACAGGAGATCGACCATAAGGTGCCCGAGGCAGCAAAAATCCTTGGAGACAGGTCGGCCGGAGGACGATGTATTGAATCGCGACGCAATGTGTGTGTTCCATTGTCATTAAGAGGCTCTGAACCTTACGATTAACTGTCAGTTTTGCGTCGGATTCGAAAATCTAGACTCAGAGGAGATCGACGATAACGTGCCCGAGGCAGCACTAGACCCTTGGAGACAAGTCGGCTGGAGGACCATGTATTGAATCGCGACGCGATTTGTGTGTTCCATAGTCATTAACAGGCTCTGAACGTTACAATCAACTGTCAGTTTTGCGTCGGATTCGAAAACCTAGACTCACATGAGAACGACCATAAGGTGCCCGAGGCAGCAATACACCCTTGGAGACAGGTCGGACGGAGGACGATGTATTGAATCGCGACGCAATTTGTGTGTTCCATCGTCATTAACAGGCTCTGAACGTTACAATTAACTGTCAGTTTTGCGTCGGATTCGAAAATCTCGACTCACAGGAGATCGACCATAAGGTGCCCGAGGCAGCTATAGACCCTTGGAGACAGGTCGGCCGGAGGACGATGTATTGAATCGCGACGCGATTTGTGTGTTCCATCGTCATTAACAGGCTCTGAACGTTACAATTAACTGTCAGTTTTGCGTCGGATTCGAAAATCTAGACTCACAGGAGATCGACCAAAAGGTGCCCGAGGCAGCAATAGACCCTTGGAGACAGGTCTGACGGAGGACGATGTATTGAATCGCGACGGGATTTGTGTGTTCCATCGTCATTAACAGGCTCTGAACGGTACAATTAACTGTCAGTTTTGCGTCGCATTCGAAAATCTAGACTCACAGGAGATCGACCATAAGGTGCCCGAGGCAGCAATAGACCCTTGGAGACCGGTCGGCCGGAGGACGCTGTATTGAATCGCGACGCGATTTGTGTGTTCCATTGTCATTAAGAGGCTCTGAACCTTACAATTAACTGTCAGTTTTGCGTCGGATTCGAAAATCTAGACTCACAGGAGAACGACCATAAGGTGTCCGAGGCAACACAAGACCCTTGGAGACAAGTCGGCTGGAGGACGATGTATTGAATCGCGACGCGATTTGTGTGTTCCATCGTCATTAACAGGCTCTGAACGTTACAATTAACTGTCAGTTTTGCGTCGGATTCGAAAATCTAGACTCACAGGAGATCGACAATAAGGTGCCCGAAGCAGCTATAGACCCTTGGAGACAGGTCGGCCGGAGGACGATGTATTGAATCGCGACGCGATTTGTGTGTTCCATCGTCATTAACAGGCTCTGAACGTTACAATTAACTGTCAGTTTTGCGTCGCATTCGAAAATCTAGACTCACAGGAGATCGACCATAAGGTGCCCGAGGCAGCAATAGACCCTTGGAGACAGGTCTGACGGAGGACGATGTATTGAATCGCGACGGGATTTGTGTGTTCCATCGTCATTAACAGGCTCTGAACGGTACAATTAACTGTCAGTTTTGCGTCGCATTCGAAAATCTAGACTCACAGGAGATCGACCATAAGGTGCCAGAGGCAGCAATAGACCCTTGGAGACAGGGCGGCCGGAGGACGATGTATTGAATCGCGACTCAATTTGTGTGTTCCATTGTCATTAAGAGGCTCTGAACCTTACAATTAACTGTCAGTTTTGCGCCGGATTCGAAAATCTAGACTCACAGAGGAACGACCATAAGGTGCCCGAGGCAGCACTAGACCCTTGGAGACAAGTCGGCTGGAGGACCATGTATTGAATCGCGACGCGATTTGTGTGTTCCATAGTCATTAACAGGCTCTGAACGTTACAATCAACTGTCAGTTTTGCGTCGGATTCGAAAACCTAGACTCACATGAGAACGACCATAAGGTGCCCGAGGCAGCAATACACCCTTGGAGACAGGTCGGACGGAGGACGATGTATTGAATCGCGACGCAATTTGTGTGTTCCATCGTCATTAACAGGCTCTGAACGTTACAATTAACTGTCAGTTTTGCGTCGGATTCGAAAATCTCGACTCACAGGAGATCGACCATAAGGTGCCCGAGGCAGCTATAGACCCTTGGAGACAGGTCGGCCGGAGGACGATGTATTGAATCGCGACGCGATTTGTGTGTTCCATCGTCATTAACAGGCTCTGAACGTTACAATTAACTGTCAGTTTTGCGTCGGATTCGAAAATCTAGACTCACAGGAGATCGACCATAAGGTGCCCGAGGCAGCAATAGACCCTTGGAGACAGGTCTGACGGAGGACGATGTATTGAATCGCGACGGGATTTGTGTGTTCCATCGTCATTAACAGGCTCTGAACGGTACAATTAACTGTCAGTTTTGCGTCGGATTCGAAAATCTAGACTCACAGGAGATCGACCATAAGGTGCCCGAGGCGGCAATAGACCCTTGGAGACCGGTCGGCCGGAGGACGATGTATTGAATCGCGACGCGATTTGTGTGTTCCATTGTCATTAAGAGGCTCTGAACCTTACAATTAACTGTCAGTTTTGCGTCGGATTCGAAAATCTAGACTCACAGGAGAACGACCATAAGGTGTCCGAGGCAGCACAAGACCCTTGGAGACAAGTCGGCTGGAGGACGATGTATTGAATCGCGACGCAATTTGTGTGTTCCATCGTCATTAACAGGCTCTGAACGTTACAATTAACTGTCAGTTTTGCGTCGGATTCGAAAATCTAGACTCACAGGAGATCGACCATAAGGTGCCCGAGGCAGCAAAAATCCTTGGAGACAGGTCGGCCGGAGGACGATGTATTGAATCGCGACGCAATTTGTGTGTTCCATTGTCATTAAGAGGCTCTGAACCTTACGATTAACTGTCAGTTTTGCGTCGGATTCGAAAATCTAGACTCAGAGGAGAACGACCATAACGTGCCCGAGGCAGCACTAGACCCTTGGAGACATGTCGGCCGGAGAGCGATGTATTGAATCGCGATGCGATTTGTGTGTCTCATCGTCATTAACAGGCTCTGAACGTTACAATTAACTGTCAGTTTTGCGTCGGATTCGAAAATCTAGACTCACAGGAGAACGACCATAATGTACCCGAGGCAGCAATAGACCCTTGGAGTCAGGTCGGCCGGAGGACGATGTATTGAATCGCGACGCGATTTGTGTGTTCCATCGTCAATAACAGGCTCTGAACGTTACAATTAACTGTCAGTTTTGCGTCGCATTCGAAAATCTAGACTCACAGGAGATCGACCATAAGGTGCCCGAGGCAGCAATAGACCCTTGGAGACAGGTCTGACGGAGGACGATGTATTGAATCGCGACGGGATTTGTGTGTTCCATCGTCATTAACAGGCTCTGAACGGTACAATTAACTGTCAGTTTTGCGTCGCATTCGAAAATCTAGACTCACAGGAGATCGACCATAAGGTGCCCGAGGCAGCAATAGACCCTTGGAGACCGGTCGGCCGGAGGACGATGTATTGAATCGCGACGCAATGTGTGTATTCCATTGTCATTAAGAGGCTCTGAACCTTACAATTAACTGTCAGTTTTGCGTCGGATTCGAAAATCTAGACTCACAGGAGATCGACCATAAGGTGTCCGAGGCAGCACAAGACCCTTGGAGACAAGTCGGCTGGAGGACGATGTATTGAATCGCGACGCAATTTGTGTGTTCCATCGTCATTAACAGGCTCTGAACGTTACAATTAACTGTCAGTTTTGCGTCGGATTCGAAAATCTAGACTCACAGGAGATCGACCATAAGGTGCCCCAGGCAGCAAAAATCCTTGGAGACAAGTCGGCCGGAGGACGATGTATTGAATCGCGACGCAATGTGTGTGTTCCATTGTCATTAAGAGGCTCTGAACCTTACGATTAACTGTCAGTTTTGCGTCGGATTCGAAAATCTAGACTCAGAGGAGAACGACGATAACGTGCCCGAGGCAGCACTAGACCCTTGGAGACATGTCGGCCGGAGGACGATGTATTGAATCGCGACGCGATTTGTGTGTTCCATCGTCATTAACAGGCTCTGAACGTTACAATTAACTGTCAGTTTTGTGTCGGATTCGAAAATCTAGACTCACAGGAGATCGACCATAATGTACCCGAGGCAGCAATAGACCCTTGGAGACAGGTCGGCCGGAGGACGATGTATTGAATCGCGACGCAATTTGTGTGTTCCATTGTCATTAAGAGGCTCTGAACCTTACAATTAACTGTCAGTTTAGCGTCGGATTCGAAAATCTAGACTCACAGAGGAACGACCATAAGGTGCCCGAGGCAGCACTAGACCCTTGGAGACAAGTCGGCTGGAGGACCATGTATTGAATCGGGACGCGATTTGTGTGTTCCATCGTCATTAACAGGCTCTGAACGTTACAATCAACTGTCAGTTTTGCGTCGGATTCGAAAATCTAGACTCACAGGAGAACGACCGTAAGGTGCCCGAGGCAGCAATAGACCCTTGGAGACAAGTCGGCTGGAGGACCATGTATTGAATCGCGACGCGATTCGTGTGTTCCTTCGTCATTAATAGGCTCTGAACGTTACAATCAACTGTCAGTTTTGCGTCGGATTCGAAAATCTAGACTCAGAGGAGAACGACCATAAGGTGCCCGACGCAGCACTATACCCTTGGAGACACGTCGGCTGGAGGACGATGTATTGAATCGCGACGCGATTTGTGTGTTCCATCGTCATTAACAGGCTCTGAACGTTACAATTAACTGTCAGTTTTGCGTCGGATTCGAAAATCTAGACTCACAGGAGATCGACCATAAGGTGCCCGAGGCAGCAATAGACCCTTGGAGACAGGTCGGCCGGAGGACGATGTATTGAATCGCGACGCAATTTGTGTGTTCCATTGTCATTAAGAGGCTCTGAACCTTACAATTAACTGTCAGTTTTGCGTCGGATTCGAAAATCTAGACTCACAGAGGAACGACCATAAGGTGCCCGAGGCAGCACTAGACCATTGGAGACAAGTCGGCTGGAGGACCATGTATTGAATCGCGACGCGATTTGTGTGTTCCATCGTCATTAACAGGCTCTGAACGTTACAATCAACTGTCAGTTTTGCGTCGGATTCGAAAATCTAGACTCAAAGAAGAACGACCATAAGGTGCCCGAGGCAGCACTAGACGCTTGGAGACAAGTCGGCTGGAGGACGATGTATTGAATCGCGACGCGATTTGTGTGTTCCATCGTCATTAACAGGCTCTGAACGTTACAATTAACTGTCAGTTTTGCGTCGGATTCGAAAATCTAGACTCACAGGAGATCGACCATAAGGTGCCAGAGGCAGCATTAGACCCTTGGAGACAGGGCGGCCGGAGGACGATGTATTGAATCGCGACGCAATTTGTGTGTTCCATTGTCATTAAGAGGCTCTGAACCTTACAATTAACTGTCAGTTTTGCGTCGGATTCGAAAATCTAGACTCAGAGGAGATCGACGATAACGTGCCCGAGGCAGCACTAGACCCTTGGAGACAAGTCGGCTGGAGGACCATGTATTGAATCGCGACGCGATTTGTGTGTTCCATCGTCATTAACAGGCTCTGAACGGTACAATTAACTGTCAGTTTTGCGTCGCATTCGAAAATCTAGACTCACAGGAGATCGACCATAAGGTGCCCGAGGCAGCAATAGACCCTTGGAGACCGGTCGGCCGGAGGATGATGTATTGAATCGCGACGCGATTTGTGTGTTCCATTGTCATTAAGAGGCTCTGAACCTTACAATTAACTGTCAGTTTTGCGTCGGATTCGAAAATCTAGACTCACAGAGGAACGACCATAAGGTGCCCGAGGCAGCACTAGACCAATGGAGACAAGTCGGCTGGAGGACCATGTATTGAATCGCGACGCGATTTGTGTGTTCCATCGTCATTAACAGGCTCTGAACGTTACAATCAACTGTCAGTTTTGCGTCGGATTCGAAAATCTAGACTCACAGGAGAACGACCATAAGGTGCCCGAGGCAGCAATAGACCCTTGGAGACAGGTCGGCCGGAGGACGATGTATTGAATCGCGACGCAATTTGTGTGTTCCATCGTCATTAACAGGCTCTGAACGTTACAATTAACTGTCAGTTTTGCGTCGGATTCGAAAATCTAGACTCACAGGAGATCGACCATAAGGTGCCCGAGGCAGCAAAAATCCTTGGAGACAGGTCGGCCGGAGGACGATGTATTGAATCGCGACGCAATTTGTGTGTTCCATTGTCATTAAGAGGCTCTGAACCTTACGATTAACTGTCAGTTTTGCGTCGGATTCGAAAATCTAGACTCAGAGGAGAACGACCATAACGTGCCCGAGGCAGCACTAGACCCTTGGAGACATGTCGGCCGGAGAACGATGTATTGAATCGCGATGCGATTTGTGTGTCCCATCGTCATTAACAGGCTCTGAACGTTACAATTAACTGTCAGTTTTGCGTCGGATTCGAAAATCTAGACTGACAGGAGATCGACCATAATGTACCCGAGGCAGCAATAGACCCTTGGAGACAGGTCGGCCGGAGGACGATGTATTGAATCGCGACGCGTTTTGTGTGTTCCATCGTCATTAACAGGCTCTGAACGTTACAATTAACTGTCAGTATTGCGTCGGATTCGAAAATCTATACTCACAGGAGATCGACCATAAGGTGCCCGAAGCAGCTATAGACCCTTGGAGACAGGTCGGCCGGAGGACGATGTATTGAATCGCGACGCGATTTGTGTGTTCCATCGTCATTAACAGGCTCTGAACGTTACAATTAACTGTCAGTTTTGCGTCGCATTCGAAAATCTAGACTCACAGGAGATCGACCATAAGGTGCCCGAGGCAGCAATAGACCCTTGGAGACCGGTCGGCCGGAGGACGATGTATTGAATCGCGACGGGATTTGTGTGTTCCATCGTCATTAACAGGCTCCGAACGGTACAATTAACTGTCAGTTTTGCGTCGCATTCGAAAATCTAGACTCACAGGAGAACGACCATAAGGTGTCCGAGGCAGCACAAGACCCTTGGAGACAAGTCGGCTGGAGGACGATGTATTGAATCGCGACGCAATTTGTGTGTTCCATCGTCATTAACAGGCTCTGAACGTTACAATTAACTGTCAGTTTTGCGTCGGATTCGAAAATCTAGACTCACAGGAGATCGACCATAAGGTGCCCGAGGCAGCAAAAATCCTTGGAGACAGGTCGGCCGGAGGACGATGTATTGAATCGCGACGCAATGTGTGTGTTCCATTGTCATTAAGAGGCTCTGAACCTTACGATTAACTGTCAGTTTTGCGTCGGATTCGAAAATCTAGACTCAGAGGAGATCGACGATAACGTGCCCGAGGCAGCACTAGACCCTTGGAGACAAGTCGGCTGGAGGACCATGTATTGAATCGCGACGCGATTTGTGTGTTCCATAGTCATTAACAGGCTCTGAACGTTACAATCAACTGTCAGTTTTGCGTCGGATTCGAAAACCTAGACTCACATGAGAACGACCATAAGGTGCCCGAGGCAGCAATACACCCTTGGAGACAGGTCGGACGGAGGACGATGTATTGAATCGCGACGCAATTTGTGTGTTCCATCGTCATTAACAGGCTCTGAACGTTACAATTAACTGTCAGTTTTGCGTCGGATTCGAAAATCTCGACTCACAGGAGATCGACCATAAGGTGCCCGAGGCAGCTATAGACCCTTGGAGACAGGTCGGCCGGAGGACGATGTATTGAATCGCGACGCGATTTGTGTGTTCCATCGTCATTAACAGGCTCTGAACGTTACAATTAACTGTCAGTTTTGCGTCGGATTCGAAAATCTAGACTCACAGGAGATCGACCATAAGGTGCCCGAGGCAGCAATAGACCCTTGGAGACAGGTCTGACGGAGGACGATGTATTGAATCGCGACGGGATTTGTGTGTTCCATCGTCATTAACAGGCTCTGAACGGTACAATTAACTGTCAGTTTTGCGTCGCATTCGAAAATCTCGACTCACAGGAGATCGACCATAAGGTGCCCGAGGCAGCAATAGACCCTTGGAGACCGGTCGGCCGGAGGACGCTGTATTGAATCGCGACGCGATTTGTGTGTTCCATTGTCATTAAGAGGCTCTGAACCTTACAATTAACTGTCAGTTTTGCGTCGGATTCGAAAATCTAGACTCACAGGAGAACGACCATAAGGTGTCCGAGGCAGCACAAGACCCTTGGAGACAAGTCGGCTGGAGGACGATGTATTGAATCGCGACGCGATTTGTGTGTTCCATCGTCATTAACAGGCTCTGAACGTTACAATTAACTGTCAGTTTTGCGTCGGATTCGAAAATCTAGACTCACAGGAGATCGACAATAAGGTGCCCGAAGCAGCTATAGACCCTTGGAGACAGGTCGGCCGGAGGACGATGTATTGAATCGCGACGCGATTTGTGTGTTCCATCGTCATTAACAGGCTCTGAACGTTACAATTAACTGTCAGTTTTGCGTCGCATTCGAAAATCTAGACTCACAGGAGATCGACCATAAGGTGCCCGAGGCAGCAATAGACCCTTGGAGACAGGTCTGACGGAGGACGATGTATTGAATCGCGACGGGATTTGTGTGTTCCATCGTCATTAACAGGCTCTGAACGGTACAATTAACTGTCAGTTTTGCGTCGCATTCGAAAATCTAGACTCACAGGAGATCGACCATAAGGTGCCAGAGGCAGCAATAGACCCTTGGAGACAGGGCGGCCGGAGGACGATGTATTGAATCGCGACTCAATTTGTGTGTTCCATTGTCATTAAGAGGCTCTGAACCTTACAATTAACTGTCAGTTTTGCGCCGGATTCGAAAATCTAGACTCACAGAGGAACGACCATAAGGTGCCCGAGGCAGCACTAGACCCTTGGAGACAAGTCGGCTGGAGGACCATGTATTGAATCGCGACGCGATTTGTGTGTTCCATAGTCATTAACAGGCTCTGAACGTTACAATCAACTGTCAGTTTTGCGTCGGATTCGAAAACCTAGACTCACATGAGAACGACCATAAGGTGCCCGAGGCAGCAATACACCCTTGGAGACAGGTCGGACGGAGGACGATGTATTGAATCGCGACGCAATTTGTGTGTTCCATCGTCATTAACAGGCTCTGAACGTTACAATTAACTGTCAGTTTTGCGTCGGATTCGAAAATCTCGACTCACAGGAGATCGACCATAAGGTGCCCGAGGCAGCTATAGACCCTTGGAGACAGGTCGGCCGGAGGACGATGTATTGAATCGCGACGCGATTTGTGTGTTCCATCGTCATTAACAGGCTCTGAACGTTACAATTAACTGTCAGTTTTGCGTCGGATTCGAAAATCTAGACTCACAGGAGATCGACCATAAGGTGCCCGAGGCAGCAATAGACCCTTGGAGACCGGTCGGCCGGAGGACGATGTATTGAATCGCGACGCGATTTGTGTGTTCCATTGTCATTAAGAGGCTCTGAACCTTACAATTAACTGTCAGTTTTGCGTCGGATTCGAAAATCTAGACTCACAGGAGAACGACCATAAGGTGTCCGAGGCAGCACAAGACCCTTGGAGACAAGTCGGCTGGAGGACGATGTATTGAATCGCGACGCAATTTGTGTGTTCCATCGTCATTAACAGGCTCTGAACGTTACAATTAACTGTCAGTTTTGCGTCGGATTCGAAAATCTAGACTCACAGGAGATCGACCATAAGGTGCCCGAGGCAGCACTAGACGCTTGGAGACAGGTCGGCCGGAGGACGATGTATTGAATCGCGACGCAATTTGTGTGTTCCATTGTCATTAAGAGGCTCTGAACCTTACGATTAACTGTCAGTTTTGCGTCGGATTCGAAAATCTAGACTCAGAGGAGAACGACCATAACGTGCCCGAGGCAGCACTAGACCCTTGGAGACATGTCGGCCGGAGAACGATGTATTGAATCGCGATGCGATTTGTGTGTCTCATCGTCATTAACAGGCTCTGAACGTTACAATTAACTGTCAGTTTTGCGTCGGATTCGAAAATCTAGACTCACAGGAGAACGACCATAATGTACCCGAGGCAGCAATAGACCCTTGGAGACAGGTCGGCCGGAGGACGATGTATTGAATCGCGACGCAATTTGTGTGTTCCATCGTCATTAACAGGCTCTGAACGTTACAATTAACTGTCAGTTTTGCGTCGGATTCGAAAATCTATACTCACAGGAGATCGACAATAAGGTGCCCGAAGCAGCTATAGACCCTTGGAGACAGGTCGGCCGGAGGACGATGTATTGAATCGCGACGCGATTTGTGTGTTCCATCGTCATTAACAGGCTCTGAACGTTACAATTAACTGTCAGTTTTGCGTCGCATTCGAAAATCTAGACTCACAGGAGATCGACCATAAGGTGCCCGAGGCAGCAATAGACCCTTGGAGACAGGTCTGACGGAGGACGATGTATTGAATCGCGACGGGATTTGTGTGTTCCATCGTCATTAACAGGCTCTGAACGGTACAATTAACTGTCAGTTTTGCGTCGCATTCGAAAATCTAGACTCACAGGAGATCGACCATAAGGTGCCCGAGGCAGCAATAGACCCTTGGAGACCGGTCGGCCGGAGGACGATGTATTGAATCGCGACGCAATGTGTGTGTTCCATTGTCATTAAGAGGCTCTGAACCTTACAATTAACTGTCAGTTTTGCGTCGGATTCGAAAATCTAGACTCACAGGAGATCGACCATAAGGTGTCCGAGGCAGCACAAGACCCTTGGAGACAAGTCGGCTGGAGGACGATGTATTGAATCGCGACGCAATTTGTGTGTGCCATCGTCATTAACAGGCTCTGAACGTTACAATTAACTGTCAGTTTTGCGTCGGATTCGAAAATCTAGACTCACAGGAGATCGACCATAAGGTGCCCGAGGCAGCAAAAATCCTTGGAGACAAGTCGGCCGGAGGACGATGTATTGAATCGCGACGCAATGTGTGTGTTCCATTGTCATTAAGAGGCTCTGAACCTTACGATTAACTGTCAGTTTTGCGTCGGATTCGAAAATCTAGACTCAGAGGAGAACGACGATAACGTGCCCGAGGCAGCACTAGACCCTTGGAGACATGTCGGCCGGAGGGCGATGTATTGAATCGCGACGCGATTTGTGTGTTCCATCGTCATTAACAGGCTCTGAACGTTACAATTAACTGTCAGTTTTGTGTCGGATTCGAAAATCTAGACTCACAGGAGATCGACCATAATGTACCCGAGGCAGCAATAGACCCTTGGAGACAGGTCGGCCGGAGGACGATGTATTGAATCGCGACGCAATTTGTGTGTTCCATTGTCATTAAGAGGCTCTGAACCTTACAATTAACTGTCAGTTTTGCGTCGGATTCGAAAATCTAGACTCACAGAGGAACGACCATAAGGTGCCCGAGGCAGCACTAGACCCTTGGAGACAAGTCGGCTGGAGGACCATGTATTGAATCGGGACGCGATTTGTGTGTTCCATCGTCATTAACAGGCTCTGAACGTTACAATCAACTGTCAGTTTTGCGTCGGATTCGAAAATCTAGACTCACAGGAGAACGACCATAAGGTGCCCGAGGCAGCAATAGACCCTTGGAGACAAGTCGGCTGGAGGACCATGTATTGAATCGCGACGCGATTCGTGTGTTCCATCGTCATTAATAGGCTCTGAACGTTACAATCAACTGTCAGTTTTGCGTCGGATTCGAAAATCTAGACTCAGAGGAGAACGACCATAAGGTGCCCGACGCAGCACTATACCCTTGGAGACACGTCGGCTGGAGGACGATGTATTGAATCGCGACGCGATTTGTGTGTTCCATCGTCATTAACAGGCTCTGAACGTTACAATTAACTGTCAGTTTTGCGTCGGATTCGAAAATCTAGACTCACAGGAGATCGACCATAAGGTGCCCGAGGCAGCAATAGACCCTTGGAGACAGGTCGGCCGGAGGACGATGTATTGAATCGCGACGCAATTTGTGTGTTCCATTGTCATTAAGAGGCTCTGAACCTTACAATTAACTGTCAGTTTTGCGTCGGATTCGAAAATCTAGACTCACAGAGGAACGACCATAAGGTGCCCGAGGCAGCACTAGACCATTGGAGACAAGTCGGCTGGAGGACCATGTATTGAATCGCGACGCGATTTGTGTGTTCCATCGTCATTAACAGGCTCTGAACGTTACAATCAACTGTCAGTTTTGCGTCGGATTCGAAAATCTAGACTCAAAGAAGAACGACCATAAGGTGCCCGAGGCAGCACTAGACGCTTGGAGACAAGTCGGCTGGAGGACGATGTATTGAATCGCGACGCGATTTGTGTGTTCCATCGTCATTAACAGGCTCTGAACGTTACAATTAACTGTCAGTTTTGCGTCGGATTCGAAAATCTAGACTCACAGGAGATCGACCATAAGGTGCCAGAGGCAGCAATAGACCCTTGGAGACAGGGCGGCCGGAGGACGATGTATTGAATCGCGACGCGATTTGTGTGTTCCATCGTCATTAACAGGCTCTGAACGTTACAATTAACTGTCAGTTTTGCGTCGGATTCGAAAATCTGGACTCACAGGAGATCGACCATAAGGTGCCCGAGGCAGCAATAGACCCTTGGAGACAGGTCTGACGGAGGACGATGTATTGAATCGCGACGGGATTTGTGTGTTCCATCGTCATTAACAGGCTCTGAACGGTACAATTAACTGTCAGTTTTGCGTCGCATTCGAAAATCTAGACTCACAGGAGATCGACCATAAGGTGCCCGAGGCAGCAATAGACCCTTGGAGACCGGTCGGCCGGAGGACGCTGTATTGAATCGCGACGCGATTTGTGTGTTCCATTGTCATTAAGAGGCTCTGAACCTTACAATTAACTGTCAGTTTTGCGCCGGATTCGAAAATCTAGACTCACAGAGGAACGACCATAAGGTGCCCGAGGCAGCACTAGACCCTTGGAGACAAGTCGGCTGGAGGACCATGTATTGAATCGCGACGCGATTTGTGTGTTCCATAGTCATTAACAGGCTCTGAACGTTACAATCAACTGTCAGTTTTGCGTCGGATTCGAAAACCTAGACTCACATGAGAACGACCATAAGGTGCCCGAGGCAGCAATAGACCCTTGGAGACAGGTCGGACGGAGGACGATGTATTGAATCGCGACGCAATTTGTGTGTTCCATCGTCATTAACAGGCTCTGAACGTTACAATTAACTGTCAGTTTTGCGTCGGATTCGAAAATCTCGACTCACAGGAGATCGACCATAAGGTGCCCGAGGCAGCTATAGACCCTTGGAGACAGGTCGGCCGGAGGACGATGTATTGAATCGCGACGCGATTTGTGTGTTCCATCGTCATTAACAGGCTCTGAACGTTACAATTAACTGTCAGTTTTGCGTCGGATTCGAAAATCTAGACTCACAGGAGATCGACCATAAGGTGCCCGAGGCAGCAATAGACCCTTGGAGACAGGTCTGACGGAGGACGATGTATTGAATCGCGACGGGATTTGTGTGTTCCATCGTCATTAACAGGCTCTGAACGGTACAATTAACTGTCAGTTTTGCGTCGGATTCGAAAATCTAGACTCACAGGAGATCGACCATAAGGTGCCCGAGGCAGCAATAGACCCTTGGAGACCGGTCGGCCGGAGGACGATGTATTGAATCGCGACGCGATTTGTGTGTTCCATTGTCATTAAGAGGCTCTGAACCTTACAATTAACTGTCAGTTTTACGTCGGATTCGAAAATCTAGACTCACAGGAGAACGACCATAAGGTGTCCGAGGCAGCACAAGACCCTTGGAGACAAGTCGGCTGGAGGACGATGTATTGAATCGCGACGCAATTTGTGTGTTCCATCGTCATTAACAGGCTCTGAACGTTACAATTAACTGTCAGTTTTGCGTCGGATTCGAAAATCTAGACTCACAGGAGATCGACCATAAGGTGCCCGAGGCAGCAAAAATCCTTGGAGACAGGTCGGCCGGAGGACGATGTATTGAATCGCGACGCAATTTGTGTGTTCCATTGTCATTAAGAGGCTCTGAACCTTACGATTAACTGTCAGTTTTGCGTCGGATTCGAAAATCTAGACTCAGAGGAGAACGACCATAACGTGCCCGAGGCAGCACTAGACCCTTGGAGACATGTCGGCCGGAGAACGATGTATTGAATCGCGATGCGATTTGTGTGTCTCATCGTCATTAACAGGCTCTGAACGTTACAATTAACTGTCAGTTTTGCGTCGGATTCGAAAATCTAGACTCACAGGAGAACGACCATAATGTACCCGAGGCAGCAATAGACCCTTGGAGACAGGTCGGCCGGAGGACGATGTATTGAATCGCGACGCAATTTGTGTGTTCCATCGTCATTAACAGGCTCTGAACGTTACAATTAACTGTCAGTTTTGCGTCGGATTCGAAAATCTATACTCACAGGAGATCGACAATAAGGTGCCCGAAGCAGCTATAGACCCTTGGAGACAGGTCGGCCGGAGGACGATGTATTGAATCGCGACGCGATTTGTGTGTTCCATCGTCATTAACAGGCTCTGAACGTTACAATTAACTGTCAGTTTTGCGTCGCATTCGAAAATCTAGACTCACAGGAGATCGACCATAAGGTGCCCGAGGCAGCAATAGACCCTTGTAGACAGGTCTGACGGAGGACGATGTATTGAATCGCGACGGGATTTGTGTGTTCCATCGTCATTAACAGGCTCTGAACGGTACAATTAACTGTCAGTTTTGCGTCGCATTCGAAAATCTAGACTCACAGGAGATCGACCATAAGGTGCCCGAGGCAGCAATAGACCCTTGGAGACCGGTCGGCCGGAGGACGATGTATTGAATCGCGACGCAATGTGTGTGTTCCATTGTCATTAAGAGGCTCTGAACCTTACAATTAACTGTCAGTTTTGCGTCGGATTCGAAAATCTAGACTCACAGGAGATCGACCATAAGGTGTCCGAGGCAGCACAAGACCCTTGGAGACAAGTCGGCTGGAGGACGATGTATTGAATCGCGACGCAATTTGTGTGTGCCATCGTCATTAACAGGCTCTGAACGTTACAATTAACTGTCAGTTTTGCGTCGGATTCGAAAATCTAGACTCACAGGAGATCGACCATAAGGTGCCCCAGGCAGCAAAAATCCTTGGAGACAAGTCGGCCGGAGGACGATGTATTGAATCGCGACGCAATGTGTGTGTTCCATTGTCATTAAGAGGCTCTGAACCTTACGATTAACTGTCAGTTTTGCGTCGGATTCGAAAATCTAGACTCAGAGGAGAACGACGATAACGTGCCCGAGGCAGCACTAGACCCTTGGAGACATGTCGGCCGGAGGACGATGTATTGAATCGCGACGCGATTTGTGTGTTCCATCGTCATTAACAGGCTCTGAACGTTACAATTAACTGTCAGTTTTGTGTCGGATTCGAAAATCTAGACTCACAGGAGATCGACCATAATGTACCGAGGCAGCAATAGACCCTTGGAGACAGGTCGCCCGGAGGACGATGTATTGAATCGCGACGCAATTTGTGTGTTCCATTGTCATTAAGAGGCTCTGAACCTTACAATTAACTGTCAGTTTTGCGTCGGATTCGAAAATCTATACTCACAGAGGAACGACCATAAGGTGCCCGAGGCAGCACTAGACCCTTGGAGACAAGTCTGCTGGAGGACCATGTATTGAATCGGGACGCGATTTGTGTGTTCCATCGTCATTAACAGGCTCTGAACGTTACAATCAACTGTCAGTTTTGCGTCGGATTCGAAAATCTAGACTCACAGGAGAACGACCATAAGGTGCCCGAGGCAGCAATAGACCCTTGGAGACAAGTCGGCTGGAGGACCATGTATTGAATCGCGACGCGATTCGTGTGTTCCATCGTCATTAATAGGCTCTGAACGTTACAATCAACTGTCAGTTTTGCGTCGGATTCGAAAATCTAGACTCAGAGGAGAACGACCATAAGGTGCCCGACGCAGCACTATACCCTTGGAGACACGTCGGCTGGAGGACGATGTATTGAATCGCGACGCGATTTGTGTGTTCCATCGTCATTAACAGGCTCTGAACGTTACAATTAACTGTCAGTTTTGCGTCGGATTCGAAAATCTAGACTCACAGGAGATCGACCATAAGGTGCCCGAGGCAGCAATAGACCCTTGGAGACAGGTCGGCCGGAGGACGATGTATTGAATCGCGACGCAATTTGTGTGTTCCATTGTCATTAAGAGGCTCTGAACCTTACAATTAACTGTCAGTTTTGCGTCGGATTCGAAAATCTAGACTCACAGAGGAACGACCATAAGGTGCCCGAGGCAGCACTAGACCATTGGAGACAAGTCGGCTGGAGGACCATGTATTGAATCGCGACGCGATTTGTGTGTTCCATCGTCATTAACAGGCTCTGAACGTTACAATCAACTGTCAGTTTTGCGTCGGATTCGAAAATCTAGACTCAAAGAAGAACGACCATAAGGTGCCCGAGGCAGCACTAGACGCTTGGAGACAAGTCGGCTGGAGGACGATGTATTGAATCGCGACGCGATTTGTGTGTTCCATCGTCATTAACAGGCTCTGAACGTTACAATTAACTGTCAGTTTTGCGTCGGATTCGAAAATCTAGACTCACAGGAGATCGACCATAAGGTGCCAGAGGCAGCAATAGACCCTTGGAGACAGGGCGGCCGGAGGACGATGTATTGAATCGCGACGCAATTTGTGTGTTCCATTGTCATTAAGAGGCTCTGAACCTTGCAATTAACTGTCAGTTTTGCGTCGGATTCGAAAATCTACACTCAGAGGAGATCGACGATAACGTGCCCGAGGCAGCACTAGACCCTTGGAGACAAGTCGGCTGGAGGACCATGTATTGAATCGCGACGCGATTTGTGTGTTCCATAGTCATTAACAATCTCTGAACGTTACAATCAACTGTCAGTTTTGCGTCGGATTCGAAAACCTAGACTCACATGAGAACGACCATAAGGTGCCCGAGGCAGCAATACACCCTTGGAGACAGGTCGGACGGAGGACGATGTATTGAATCGCGACGCAATTTGTGTGTTCCATCGTCATTAACAGGCTCTGAACGTTACAATTAACTGTCAGTTTTGCGCCGGATTCGAAAATCTAGACTCACAGAGGAACGACCATAAGGTGCCCGAGGCAGCACTAGACACTTGGAGACAAGTCGGCTGGAGGACCATGTATTGAATCGCGACGCGATTTGTGTGTTCCATAGTCATTAACAGGCTCTGAACGTTACAATCAACTGTCAGTTTTGCGTCGGATTCGAAAACCTAGACTCACATGAGAACGGCCATAAGGTGCCCGAGGCAGCAATACACCCTTGGAGACAGGTCGGACGGAGGACGATGTATTGAATCGCGACGCAATTTGTGTGTTCCATCGTCATTAACAGGCTCTGAACGTTACAATTAACTGTCAGTTTTGCGTCGGATTCGAAAATGTAGACTCACAGGAGATCGACCATAAGGTGCCCGAGGCAGCTATAGACCCTTGGAGACAGGTCGGCCGGAGGACGATGTATTGAATCGCGACGCGATTTGTGTGTTCCATCGTCATTAACAGGCTCTGAACGTTACAATTAACTGTCAGTTTTGCGTCGGATTCGAAAATCTAGACTCACAGGAGATCGACCATAAGGTGCCCGAGGCAGCAATAGACCCTTGGAGACAGGTCTGACGGAGGACGATGTATTGAATCGCGACGGGATTTGTGTGTTCCATCGTCATTAACAGGCTCTGAACGGTACAATTAACTGTCAGTTTTGCGTCGCATTCGAAAATCTAGACTCACAGGAGATCGACCATAAGGTGCCTGAGGCAGCAATAGACCCTTGGAGACCGGTCGGCCGGAGGATGATGTATTGAATCGCGACGCGATTTGTGTGTTCCATTGTCATTAAGAGGCTCTGAACCTTACAATTAACTGTCAGTTTTGCGTCGGATTCGAAAGTCTAGACTCACAGAGGAACGACCATAAGGTGCCCGAGGCAGCACTAGACCAATGGAGACAAGTCGGCTGGAGGACCATGTATTGAATCGCGACGCGATTTGTGTGTTCCATCGTCATTAACAGGCTCTGAACGTTACAATTAACTGTCAGTTTTGCGTCGCATTCGAAAATCTAGACTCACAGGAGATCGACCATAAGGTGCCCGAGGCAGCAAAAATCCTTGGAGACAGGTCGGCCGGAGGACGATGTATTGAATCGCGACGCAATTTGTGTGTTCCATTGTCATTAAGAGGCTCTGAAACTTACGATTAACTGTCAGTTTTGCGTCGGATTCGAAAAACTAGACTCAGAGGAGAACGACCATAACGTGCCCGAGGCAGCACTAGACCCTTGGAGACATGTCGGCCGGAGAACGATGTATTGAATCGCGATGCGATTTGTGTGTCCCATCGTCATTAACAGGCTCTGAACGTTACAATTAACTGTCAGTTTTGCGTCGGATTCGAAAATCTAGACTGACAGGAGATCGACCATAATGTACCCGAGGCAGCAATAGACCCTTGGAGACAGGTCGGCCGGAGGACGATGTATTGAATCGCGACGCAATTTGTGTGTTCCATCGTCATTAACAGGCTCTGAACGTTACAATTAACTGTCAGTATTGCGTCGGATTCGAAAATCTATACTCACAGGAGATCGACCATAAGGTGCCCGAAGCAGCTATAGACCCTTGGAGACAGGTCGGCCGGAGGACGATGTATTGAATCGCGACGCGATTTGTGTGTTCCATCGTCATTAACAGGCTCTGAACGTTACAATTAACTGTCAGTTTTGCGTCGCATTCGAAAATCTAGACTCACAGGAGATCGACCATAAGGTGCCCGAGGCAGCAATAGACCCTTGGAGACCGGTCGGCCGGAGGACGATGTATTGAATCGCGACGGGATTTGTGTGTTCCATCGTCATTAACAGGCTCTGAACGGTACAATTAACTGTCAGTTTTGCGTCGCATTCGAAAATCTAGACTCACAGGAGAACGACCATAAGGTGTCCGAGGCAGCACAAGACCCTTGGAGACAAGTCGGCTGGAGGACGATGTATTGAATCGCGACGCAATTTGTGTGTTCCATCGTCATTAACAGGCTCTGAACGTTACAATTAACTGTCAGTTTTGCGTCGGATTCGAAAATCTAGACTCACAGGAGATCGACCATAAGGTGCCCGAGGCAGCAAAAATCCTTGGAGACAGGTCGGCCGGAGGACGATGTATTGAATCGCGACGCAATGTGTGTGTTCCATTGTCATTAAGAGGCTCTGAACCTTACGATTAACTGTCAGTTTTGCGTCGGATTCGAAAATCTAGACTCAGAGGAGATCGACGATAACGTGCCCGAGGCAGCACTAGACCCTTGGAGACAAGTCGGCTGGAGGACCATGTATTTTATCGCGACGCGATTTGTGTGTTCCATAGTCATTAACAGGCTCTGAACGTTACAATCAACTGTCAGTTTTGCGTCGGATTCGAAAACCTAGACTCACATGAGAACGACCATAAGGTGCCCGAGGCAGCAATACACCCTTGGAGACAGGTCGGACGGAGGACGATGTATTGAATCGCGACGCAATTTGTGTGTTCCATCGTCATTAACAGGCTCTGAACGTTACAATTAACTGTCAGTTTTGCGTCGGATTCGAAAATCTCGACTCACAGGAGATCGACCATAAGGTGCCCGAGGCAGCTATAGACCCTTGGAGACAGGTCGGCCGGAGGACGATGTATTGAATCGCGACGCGATTTGTGTGTTCCATCGTCATTAACAGGCTCTGAACGTTACAATTAACTGTCAGTTTTGCGTCGGATTTGAAAATCTAGACTCACAGGAGATCGACCATAAGGTGCCCGAGGCAGCAATAGACCCTTGGAGACAGGTCTGACGGAGGACGATGTATTGAATCGCGACGGGATTTGTGTGTTCCATCGTCATTAACAGGCTCTGAACGGTACAATTAACTGTCAGTTTTGCGTCGCATTCGAAAGACTAGACTCACAGGAGATCGACCATAAGGTGCCCGAGGCAGCAATAGACCCTTGGAGACCGGTCGGCCGGAGGACGCTGTATTGAATCGCGACGCGATTTGTGTGTTCCATTGTCATTAAGAGGCTCTGAACCTTACAATTAACTGTCAGTTTTGCGTCGGATTCGAAAATCTAGACTCACAGGAGAACGACCATAAGGTGTCCGAGGCAGCACAAGACCCTTGGAGACAAGTCGGCTGGAGGACGATGTATTGAATCGCGACGCGATTTGTGTGTTCCATCGTCATTAACAGGCTCTGAACGTTACAATTAACTGTCAGTTTTGCGTCGGATTCGAAAATCTAGACTCACAGGAGATCGACAATAAGGTGCCCGAAGCAGCTATAGACCCTTGGAGACAGGTCGGCCGGAGGACGATGTATTGAATCGCGACGCGATTTGTGTGTTCCATCGTCATTAACAGGCTCTGAACGTTACAATTAACTGTCAGTTTCTCGTCGGATTCGAAAATCTAGACTCACAGGAGATCGACCATAAGGTGCCCGAGGCAGCAATAGACCCTTGGAGACAGGTCTGACGGAGGACGATGTATTGAATCGCGACGGGATTTGTGTGTTCCATCGTCATTAACAGGCTCTGAACGTTACAATTAACTGTCAGTTTTGCGTCGCATTCGAAAATCTAGACTCACAGGAGATCGACCATAAGGTGCCAGAGGCAGCAATAGACCCTTGGAGACAGGGCGGCCGGAGGACGATGTATTGAATCGCGACTCAATTTGTGTGTTCCATTGTCATTAAGAGGCTCTGAACCTTACAATTAACTGTCAGTTTTGCGCCGGATTCGAAAATCTAGACTCACAGAGGAACGACCATAAGGTGCCCGAGGCAGCACTAGATCCTTGGAGACAAGTCGGCTGGAGGACCATGTATTGAATCGCGACGCGATTTGTGTGTTCCATAGTCATTAACAGGCTCTGAACGTTACAATCAACTGTCAGTTTTGCGTCGGATTCGAAAACCTAGACTCACATGAGAACGACCATAAGGTGCCCGAGGCAGCAATACACCCTTGGAGACAGGTCGGACGGAGGACGATGTATTGAATCGCGACGCAATTTGTGTGTTCCATCGTCATTAACAGGCTCTGAACGTTACAATTAACTGTCAGTTTTGCGTCGGATTCGAAAATCTCGACTCACAGGAGATCGACCATAAGGTGCCCGAGGTAGCTATAGACCCTTGGAGACAGGTCGGCCGGAGGACGATGTATTGAATCGCGACGCGATTTGTGTGTTCCATCGTCATTAACAGGCTCTGAACGTTACAATTAACTGTCAGTTTTGCGTCGGATTCGAAAATCTAGACTCACAGGAGATCGACCATAAGGTGCCCGAGGCAGCAATAGACCCTTGGAGACAGGTCTGACGGAGGACGATGTATTGAATCGCGACGGGATTTGTGTGTTCCATCGTCATTAACAGGCTCTGAACGGTACAATTAACTGTCAGTTTTGCGTCGGATTCGAAAATCTAGACTCACAGGAGATCGACCATAAGGTGCCCGAGGCAGCAATAGACCCTTGGAGACCGGTCGGCCGGAGGACGATGTATTGAATCGCGACGCGATTTGTGTGTTCCATTGTCATTAAGAGGCTCTGAACCTTACGATTAACTGTCAGTTTTGCGTCGGATTCGAAAATCTAGACTCACAGGAGAACGACCATAACGTGCCCGAGGCAGCACTAGACCCTTGGAGACATGTCGGCCGGAGAACGATGAATTGAATCGCGATGCGATTTGTGTGTCTCATCGTCATTAACAGGCTCTGAACGTTACAATTAACTGTCAGTTTTGCGTCGGATTCGAAAATCTAGACTCACAGGAGAACGACCATAATGTACCCGAGGCAGCAATAGACCCTTGGAGACAGGTCGGCCGGAGGACGATGTATTGAATCGCGACGCAATTTGTGTGTTCCATCGTCATTAACAGGCTCTGAACGTTACAATTAACTGTCAGTTTTGCGTCGGATTCGAAAATCTATACTCACAGGAGATCGACAATAAGGTGCCCGAAGCAGCTATAGACCCTTGGAGACAGGTCGGCCGGAGGACGATGTATTGAATCGCGACGCGATTTGTGTGTTCCATCGTCATTAACAGGCTCTGAACGTTACAATTAACTATCAGTTTTGCGTCGCATTCGAAAATCTAGACTCACAGGAGATCGACCATAAGGTGCCCGAGGCAGCAATAGACCCTTGGAGACAGGTCTGACGGAGGACGATGTATTGAATCGCGACGGGATTTGTGTGTTCCATCGTCATTAACAGGCTCTGAACGGTACAATTAACTGTCAGTTTTGCGTCGCATTCGAAAATCTAGACTCACAGGAGATCGACCATAAGGTGCCCGAGGCAGCAATAGACCCTTGGAGACCGGTCGGCCGGAGGACCATGTATTGAATCGCGACGCAATGTGTGTGTTCCATTGTCATTAAGAGGCTCTGAACCTTACAATTAACTGTCAGTTTTGCGTCGGATTCGAAAATCTAGACTCACAGGAGATCGACCATAAGGTGTCCGAGGCAGCACAAGACCCTTGGAGACAAGTCGGCTGGAGGACGATGTATTGAATCGCGACGCAATTTGTGTGTTCCATCGTCATTAACAGGCTCTGAACGTTACAATTAACTGTCAGTTTTGCGTCGGATTCGAAAATCTAGACTCACAGGAGATCGACCATAAGGTGCCCCAGGCAGCAAAAATCCTTGGAGACAAGTCGGCCGGAGGACGATGTATTGAATCGCGACGCAATGTGTGTGTTCCATTGTCATTAAGAGGCTCTGAACCTTACGATTAACTGTCAGTTTTGCGTCGGATTCGAAAATCTAGACTCAGAGGTGAACGACGATAACGTGCCCGAGGCAGCACTAGACCCTTGGAGACATCTCGGCCGGAGGACGATGTATTGAATCGCGACGCGATTTGTGTGTTCCATCGTCATTAACAGGCTCTGAACGTTACAATTAACTGTCAGTTTTGTGTCGGATTCGAAAATCTAGACTCACAGGAGATCGACCATAATGTACCCGAGGCAGCAATAGACCCTTGGAGACAGGTCGGCCGGAGGACGATGTATTGAATCGCGACGCAATTTGTGTGTTCCATTGTCATTAAGAGGCTCTGAACCTTACAATTAACTGTCAGTTTTGCGTCGGATTCGAAAATCTAGACTCCCAGAGGAACGACCATAAGGTGCCCGAGGCAGCACTAGACCCTTGGAGACAAGTCGGCTGGAGGACCATGTATTGAATCGGGACGCGATTTGTGTGTTCCATCGTCATTAACAGGCTCTGAACGTTACAATCAACTGTCAGTTTGGCGTCGGATTCGAAAATCTAGACTCACAGGAGAACGACCATAAGGTGCCCGAGGCAGCAATAGACCCTTGGAGACAAGTCGGCTGGAGGACCATGTATTGAATCGCGACGCGATTCGTGTGTTCCATCGTCATTAATAGGCTCTGAACGTTACAATCAACTGTCAGTTTTGCGTCGGATTCGAAAATCTAGACTCAGAGGAGAACGACCATAAGGTGCCCGACGCAGCACTATACCCTTGGAGACACGTCGGCTGGAGGACGATGTATTGAATCGCGACGCGATTTGTGTGTTCCATCGTCATTAACAGGCTCTGAACGTTACAATTAACTGTCAGTTTTGCGTCGGATTCGAAAATCTAGACTCACAGGAGATCGACCATAAGGTGCCCGAGGCAGCAATAGACCCTTGGAGACAGGTCGGCCGGAGGACGATGTATTGAATCGCGACGCAATTTGTGTGTTCCATTGTCATTAAGAGGCTCTGAACCTTACAATTAACTGTCAGTTTTGCGTCGGATTCGAAAATCTAGACTCACAGAGGAACGACCATAAGGTGCCCGAGGCAGCACTAGACCATTGGAGACAAGTCGGCTGGAGGACCATGTATTGAATCGCGACGCGATTTGTGTGTTCCATCGTCATTAACAGGCTCTGAACGTTACAATCAACTGTCAGTTTTGCGTCGGATTCGAAAATCTAGACTCAAAGAAGAACGACCATAAGGTGCCCGAGGCAGCACTAGACGCTTGGAGACAAGTCGGCTGGAGGACGATGTATTGAATCGCGACGCGATTTGTGTGTTCCATCGTCATTAACAGGCTCTGAACGTTACAATTAACTGTCAGTTTTGCGTCGGATTCGAAAATCTAGACTCACAGGAGATCGACCATAAGGTGCCAGAGGCAGCAATAGACCCTTGGAGACAGGGCGGCCGGAGGACGATGTATTGAATCGCGACGCAATTTGTGTGTTCCATTGTCATTAAGAGGCTATGAACCTTACAATTAACTGTCAGTTTTGCGCCGGATTCGAAAATCTAGACTCACGGAGGAACGACCATAAGGTGCCCGAGGCAGCACTAGACCCTTGGAGACAAGTCGGCTGGAGGACCATGTACTGAATCGCGACGCGATTTGTGTGTTCCATAGTCATTAACAGGCTCTGAACGTTACAATCAACTGTCAGTTTTGCGCCGGATTCGAAAACCTAGACTCACATGAGAACGACCATAAGGTGCCCGAGGCAGCAATACACCCTTGGAGACAGGTCTGACGGAGGACGATGTATTGAATCGCGACGCAATTTGTGTGTTCCATCGTCATTAACAGGCTCTGAACGTTACAATTAACTGTCAGTTTTGCGTCGGATTCGAAAATCTCGACTCACAGGAGATCGACCATAAGGTGCCCGAGGCAGCTATAGACCCTTGGAGACAGGTCGGCCGGAGGACGATGTATTGAATCGCGACGCGATTTGTGTGTTCCATCGTCATTAACAGGCTCTGAACGTTACAATTAACTGTCAGTTTTGCGTCGGATTCGAAAATCTAGACTCACAGGAGATCGACCATAAGGTGCCCCAGGCAGCAAAAATCCTTGGAGACAAGTCGGCCGGAGGACGATGTATTGAATCGCGACGCAATGTGTGTGTTCCATTGTCATTAAGAGGCTCTGAACCTTACGATTAACTGTCAGTTTTGCGTCGGATTCGAAAATCTAGACTCAGAGGAGAACGACGATAACGTGCCCGAGGCAGCACTAGACCCTTGGAGACATGTCGGCCGGAGGACGATGTATTGAATCGCGACGCGATTTGTGTGTTCCATCGTCATTAACAGGCTCTGAACGTTACAATTAACTGTCAGTTTTGTGTCGGATTCGAAAATCTAGACTCACAGGAGATCGACCATAATGTACCCGAGGCAGCAATAGACCCTTGGAGACAGGTCGGCCGGAGGACGATGTATTGAATCGCGACGCAATTTGTGTGTTCCATTGTCATTAAGAGGCTCTGAACCTTACAATTAACTGTCAGTTTTGCGTCGGATTCGAAAATCTAGACTCACAGAGGAACGACCATAAGGTGCCCGAGGCAGCACTAGACCCTTGGAGACAAGTCGGCTGGAGGACCATGTATTGAATCGGGACGCGATTTGTGTGTTCCATCGTCATTAACAGGCTCTGAACGTTACAATCAACTGTCAGTTTGGCGTCGGATTCGAAAATCTAGACTCACAGGAGAACGACCATAAGGTGCCCGAGGCAGCAATAGACCCTTGGAGACAAGTCGGCTGGAGGACCATGTATTGAATCGCGACGCGATTCGTGTGTTCCATCGTCATTAATAGGCTCTGAACGTTACAATCAACTGTCAGTTTTGCGTCGGATTCGAAAATCTAGACTCAGAGGAGAACGACCATAAGGTGCCCGACGCAGCACTATACCCTTGGAGACACGTCGGCTGGAGGACGATGTATTGAATCGCGACGCGATTTGTGTGTTCCATCGTCATTAACAGGCTCTGAACGTTACAATTAACTGTCAGTTTTGCGTCGGATTCGAAAATCTAGACTCACAGGAGATCGACCATAAGGTGCCCGAGGCAGCAATAGACCCTTGGAGACAGGTCGGCCGGAGGACGATGTATTGAATCGCGACGCAATTTGTGTGTTCCATTGTCATTAAGAGGCTCTGAACCTTACAATTAACTGTCAGTTTTGCGTCGGATTCGAAAATCTAGACTCACAGAGGAACGACCATAAGGTGCCCGAGGCAGCACTAGACCATTGGAGACAAGTCGGCTGGAGGACCATGTATTGAATCGCGACGCGATTTGTGTGTTCCATCGTCATTAACAGGCTCTGAACGTTACAATCAACTGTCAGTTTTGCGTCGGATTCGAAAATCTAGACTCAAAGAAGAACGACCATAAGGTGCCCGAGGCAGCACTAGACGCTTGGAGACAAGTCGGCTGGAGGACGATGTATTGAATCGCGACGCGATTTGTGTGTTCCATCGTCATTAACAGGCTCTGAACGTTACAATTAACTGTCAGTTTTGCGTCGGATTCGAAAATCTAGACTCACAGGAGATCGACCATAAGGTGCCAGAGGCAGCAATAGACCCTTGGAGACAGGGCGGCCGGAGGACGATGTATTGAATCGCGACGCAATTTGTGTGTTCCATTGTCATTAAGAGGCTCTGAACCTTACAATTAACTGTCAGTTTTGCGCCGGATTCGAAAATCTAGACTCACAGAGGAACGACCATAAGGTGCCCGAGGCAGCACTAGACCCTTGGAGACAAGTCGGCTGGAGGACCATGTATTGAATCGCGACGCGATTTGTGTGTTCCATAGTCATTAACAGGCTCTGAACGTTACAATCAACTGTCAGTTTTGCGCCGGATTCGAAAACCTAGACTCACATGAGAACGACCATAAGGTGCCCGAGGCAGCAATACACCCTTGGAGACAGGTCTGACGGAGGACGATGTATTGAATCGCGACGCAATTTGTGTGTTCCATCGTCATTAACAGGCTCTGAACGTTACAATTAACTGTCAGTTTTGCGTCGGATTCGAAAATCTCGACTCACAGGAGATCGACCATAAGGTGCCCGAGGCAGCTATAGACCCTTGGAGACAGGTCGGCCGGAGGACGATGTATTGAATCGCGACGCGATTTGTGTGTTCCATCGTCATTAACAGGCTCTGAACGTTACAATTAACTGTCAGTTTTGCGTCGGATTCGAAAATCTAGACTCACAGGAGATCGACCATAAGGTGCCCGAGGCAGCAATAGACCCTTGGAGACAGGGCGGCCGGAGGACGATGTATTGAATCGCGACGCAATTTGTGTGTTCCATTGTCATTAAGAGGCTCTGAACCTTACAATTAACTGTCAGTTTTGCGTCGGATTCGAAAATCTAGACTCACAGAGGAACGACCATAAGGTGCCCGAGGCAGCACTAGACCCTTGGAGACAAGTCAGCTGGAGGACCATGTATTGAATCGCGACGCGATTTGTGTGTTCCATAGTCATTAACAGGCTCTGAACGTTACAATCAACTGTCAGTTTTGCGTCGGATTCGAAAACCTAGACTCACATGAGAACGACCATAAGGTGCCCGAGGCAGCAATACACCCTTGGAGACAGGTCGGACGGAGGACGATGTATTGAATCGCGACGCAATTTGTGTGTTCCATCGTCATTAACAGGCTCTGAACGTTACAATTAACTGTCAGTTTTGCGTCGGATTCGAAAATCTTGACTCACAGGAGATCGACCATAAGGTGCCCGAGGCAGCTATAGACCCTTGGAGACAGGTCGGCCGGAGGACGATGTATTGAATCGCGACGCGATTTGTGTGTTCCATCGTCATTAACAGGCTCTGAACGTTACAATTAACTGTCAGTTTTGCGTCGGATTCGAAAATCTAGACTCACAGGAGATCGACCATAAGGTGCCCGAGGCAGCAATAGACCCTTGGAGACAGGTCTGACGGAGGACGATGTATTGAATCGCGACGGGATTTGTGTGTTCCATCGTCATTAACAGGCTCTGAACGGTACAATTAACTGTCAGTTTTGCGTCGCATTCGAAAATCTAGACTCACAGGAGATCGACCATAAGGTGCCCGAGGCAGCAATAGACCCTTGGAGACCGGTCGGCCGGAGGACGATGTATTGAATCGCGACGCAATTTGTGTGTTCCATTGTCATTAAGAGGCTCTGAACCTTACAATTAACTGTCAGTTTTGCGTCGGATTCGAAAATCTAGACTCACAGGAGAACGACCATAAGGTGTCCGAGGCAGCACAAGACCCTTGGAGACAAGTCGGCTGGAGGACGATGTATTGAATTGCGACGCAATTTGTGTGTTCCATCGTCATTAACAGGCTCTGAACGTTACAATTAACTGTCAGTTTTGCGTCGGATTCGAAAATCTAGACTTACAGGAGATCGACCATAAGGTGCCCGAGGCAGCAAAAATCCTTGGAGACAGGTCGGCCGGAGGACGATGTATTGAATCGCGACGCATTTTGTGTGTTCCATTGTCATTAAGAGGCTCTGAACCTTACGATTAACTGTCAGTTTTGCGTCGGATTCGAAAATCTAGACTCAGAGGAGAACGACCATAACGTGCCCGAGGCAGCACTAGACCCTTGGAGACATGTCGGCCGGAGAACGATGTATTGAATCGCGATGCGATTTGTGTGTCCCATCGTCATTAACAGGCTCTGAACGTTACAATTAACTGTCAGTTTTGCGTCGGATTCGAAAATCTATACTCACAGGAGATCGACAATAAGGTGCCCGAAGCAGCTATAGACCCTTGGAGACAGGTAGGCCGGAGGACGATGTATTGAATCGCGACGCGATTTGTGTGTTCCATCGTCATTAACAGGCTCTGAACGTTACAATTAACTGTCAGTTTTGCGTCGCATTCGAAAATCTAGACTCACAGGAGATCGACCATAAGGTGCCCGAGGCAGCAATAGACCCTTGGAGACAGGTCTGACGGAGGACGATGTATCGAATCGCGATGCGATTTGTGTGTCCCATCGTCATTAACAGGCTCTGAACGTTACAATTAACTGTCAGTTTTGCGTCGGATTCGAAAATCTATACTCACAGGAGATCGACAATAAGGTGCCCGAAGCAGCTATAGACCCTTGGAGACAGGTCGGCCGGAGGACGATGTATTGAATCGCGACGCGATTTGTGTGTTCCATCGTCATTAACAGGCTCTGAACCTTACAATTAACTGTCAGTTTTGCGCCGGATTCGAAAATCTAGACTCACAGAGGAACGACCATAAGGTGCCTGAGGCAGCACTAGACCCTTGGAGACAAGTCGGCTGGAGGACCATGTATTGAATCGCGACGCGATTTGTGTGTTCCATAGTCATTAACAGGCTCTGAACGTTACAATCAACTGTCAGTTTTGCGTCGGATTCGAAAACCTAGACTCACATGAGAACGACCATAAGGTGCCCGAGGCAGCAATACACCCTTGGAGACAGGTCTGACGGAGGACGATGTATTGAATCGCGACGCAATTTGTGTGTTCCATCGTCATTAACAGGCTCTGAACGTTACAATTAACTGTCAGTTTTGCGTCGGATTCGAAAATCTCGACTCACAGGAGATCGACCATAAGGTGCCCGAGGCAGCTATAGACCCTTGGAGACAGGTCGGCCGGAGGACGATGTATTGAATCGCGACGCGATTTGTGTGTTCCATCGTCATTAACAGGCTCTGAACGTTACAATTAACTGTCAGTTTTGCGTCGGATTCGAAAATCTAGACTCACAGGAGATCGACCATAAGGTGCCCCAGGCAGCAAAAATCCTTGGAGACAAGTCGGCCGGAGGACGATGTATTGAATCGCGACGCAATGTGTGTGTTCCATTGTCATTAAGAGGCTCTGAACCTTACGATTAACTGTCAGTTTTGCGTCGGATTCGAAAATCTAGACTCAGAGGAGAACGACGATAACGTGCCCGAGGCAGCACTAGACCCTTGGAGACATGTCGGCCGGAGGACGATGTATTGAATCGCGACGCGATTTGTGTGTTCCATCGTCATTAACAGGCTCTGAACGTTACAATTAACTGTCAGTTTTGTGTCGGATTCGAAAATCTAGACTCACAGGAGATCGACCATAATGTACCCGAGGCAGCAACAGACCCTTGGAGACAGGTCGGCCGGAGGACGATGTATTGAATCGCGACGCAATTTGTGTGTTCCATTGTCATTAAGAGGCTCTGAACCTTACAATTAACTGTCAGTTTTGCGTCGGATTCGAAAATCTAGACTCACAGAGGAACGACCATAAGGTGCCCGAGGCAGCACTAGACCCTTGGAGACAAGTCGGCTGGAGGACCATGTATTGAATCGGGACGCGATTTGTGTGTTCCATCGTCATTAACAGGCTCTGAACGTTACAATCAACTGTCAGTTTGGCGTCGGATTCGAAAATCTAGACTCACAGGAGAACGACCATAAGGTGCCCGAGGCAGCAATAGACCCTTGGAGACAAGTCGGCTGGAGGACCATGTATTGAATCGCGACGCGATTCGTGTGTTCCATCGTCATTAATAGGCTCTGAACGTTACAATCAACTGTCAGTTTTGCGTCGGATTCGAAAATCTAGACTCAGAGGAGAACGACCATAAGGTGCCCGACGCAGCACTATACCCTTGGAGACACGTCGGCTGGAGGACGATGTATTGAATCGCGACGCGATTTGTGTGTTCCATCGTCATTAACAGGCTCTGAACGTTACAATTAACTGTCAGTTTTGCGTCGGATTCGAAAATCTAGACTCACAGGAGATCGACCATAAGGTGCCCGAGGCAGCAATAGACCCTTGGAGACAGGTCGGCCGGAGGACGATGTATTGAATCGCGACGCAATTTGTGTGTTCCATTGTCATTAAGAGGCTCTGAACCTTACAATTAACTGTCAGTTTTGCGTCGGATTCGAAAATCTAGACTCACAGAGGAACGACCATAAGGTGCCCGAGGCAGCACTAGACCATTGGAGACAAGTCGGCTGGAGGACCATGTATTGAATCGCGACGCGATTTGTGTGTTCCATCGTCATTAACAGGCTCTGAACGTTACAATCAACTGTCAGTTTTGCGTCGGATTCGAAAATCTAGACTCAAAGAAGAACGACCATAAGGTGCCCGAGGCAGCACTAGACGCTTGGAGACAAGTCGGCTGGAGGACGATGTATTGAATCGCGACGCGATTTGTGTGTTCCATCGTCATTAACAGGCTCTGAACGTTACAATTAACTGTCAGTTTTGCGTCGGATTCAAAAATCTAGACTCACAGGAGATCGACCATAAGGTGCCAGAGGCAGCAATAGACCCTTGGAGACAGGGCGGCCGGAGGACGATGTATTGAATCGCGACGCAATTTGTGTGTTCCATTGTCATTAAGAGGCTCTGAACCTTACAATTAACTGTCAGTTTTGCGCCGGATTCGAAAATCTAGACTCACAGAGGAACGACCATAAGGTGCCCGAGGCAGCACTAGACCCTTGGAGACAAGTCGGCTGGAGGACCATGTATTGAATCGCGACGCGATTTGTGTGTTCCATAGTCATTAACAGGCTCTGAACGTTACAATCAACTGTCAGTTTTGCGCCGGATTCGAAAACCTAGACTCACATGAGAACGACCATAAGGTGCCCGAGGCAGCAATACACCCTTGGAGACAGGTCTGACGGAGGACGATGTATTGAATCGCGACGCAATTTGTGTGTTCCATCGTCATTAACAGGCTCTGAACGTTACAATTAACTGTCAGTTTTGCGTCGGATTCGAAAATCTCGACTCACAGGAGATCGACCATAAGGTGCCCGAGGCAGCTATAGACCCTTGGAGACAGGTCGGCCGGAGGACGATGTATTGAATCGCGACGCGATTTGTGTGTTCCATCGTCATTAACAGGCTCTGAACGTTACAATTAACTGTCAGTTTTGCGTCGGATTCGAAAATCTAGACTCACAGGAGATCGACCATAAGGTGCCCGAGGCAGCAATAGACCCTTGGAGACAGGGCGGCCGGAGGACGATGTATTGAATCGCGACGCAATTTGTGTGTTCCATTGTCATTAAGAGGCTCTGAACCTTACAATCAACTGTCAGTTTTGCGTCGGATTCGAAAACCTAGACTCACATGAGAACGACCATAAGGTGCCCGAGGCAGCAATACACCCTTGGAGACAGGTCGGACGGAGGACGATGTATTGAATCGCGACGCAATTTGTGTGTTCCATCGTCATTAACAGGCTCTGAACGTTACAATTAACTGTCAGTTTTGCGTCGGATTCGAAAATCTTGACTCACAGGAGATCGACCATAAGGTGCCCGAGGCAGCTATAGACCCTTGGAGACAGGTCGGCCGGAGGACGATGTATTGAATCGCGACGCGATTTGTGTGTTCCATCGTCATTAACAGGCTCTGAACGTTACAATTAACTGTCAGTTTTGCGTCGGATTCGAAAATCTAGACTCACAGGAGATCGACCATAAGGTGCCCGAGGCAGCAATAGACCCTTGGAGACAGGTCTGACGGAGGACGATGTATTGAATCGCGACGGGATTTGTGTGTTCCATCGTCATTAACAGGCTCTGAACGGTACAATTAACTGTCAGTTTTGCGTCGCATTCGAAAATCTAGACTCACAGGAGATCGACCATAAGGTGCCCGAGGCAGCAATAGACCCTTGGAGACCGGTCGGCCGGAGGACGATGTATTGAATCGCGACGCAATTTGTGTGTTCCATTGTCATTAAGAGGCTCTGAACCTTACAATTAACTGTCAGTTTTGCGTCGGATTCGAAAATCTAGACTCACAGGAGAACGACCATAAGGTGTCCGAGGCAGCACAAGACCCTTGGAGACAAGTCGGCTGGAGGACGATGTATTGAATTGCGACGCAATTTGTGTGTTCCATCGTCATTAACAGGCTCTGAACGTTACAATTAACTGTCAGTTTTGCGTCGGATTCGAAAATCTAGACTTACAGGAGATCGACCATAAGGTGCCCGAGGCAGCAAAAATCCTTGGAGACAGGTCGGCCGGAGGACGATGTATTGAATCGCGACGCATTTTGTGTGTTCCATTGTCATTAAGAGGCTCTGAACCTTACGATTAACTGTCAGTTTTGCGTCGGATTCGAAAATCTAGACTCAGAGGAGAACGACCATAACGTGCCCGAGGCAGCACTAGACCCTTGGAGACATGTCGGCCGGAGAACGATGTATTGAATCGCGATGCGATTTGTGTGTCCCATCGTCATTAACAGGCTCTGAACGTTACAATTAACTGTCAGTTTTGCGTCGGATTCGAAAATCTATACTCACAGGAGATCGACAATAAGGTGCCCGAAGCAGCTATAGACCCTTGGAGACAGGTAGGCCGGAGGACGATGTATTGAATCGCGACGCGATTTGTGTGTTCCATCGTCATTAACAGGCTCTGAACGTTACAATTAACTGTCAGTTTTGCGTCGCATTCGAAAATCTAGACTCACAGGAGATCGACCATAAGGTGCCCGAGGCAGCAATAGACCCTTGGAGACAGGTCTGACGGAGGACGATGTATCGAATCGCGATGCGATTTGTGTGTCCCATCGTCATTAACAGGCTCTGAACGTTACAATTAACTGTCAGTTTTGCGTCGGATTCGAAAATCTATACTCACAGGAGATCGACAATAAGGTGCCCGAAGCAGCTATAGACCCTTGGAGACAGGTCGGCCGGAGGACGATGTATTGAATCGCGACGCGATTTGTGTGTTCCATCGTCATTAACAGGCTCTGAACCTTACAATTAACTGTCAGTTTTGCGCCGGATTCGAAAATCTAGACTCACAGAGGAACGACCATAAGGTGCCTGAGGCAGCACTAGACCCTTGGAGACAAGTCGGCTGGAGGACCATTTATTGAATCGCGACGCGATTTGTGTGTTCCATAGTCATTAACAGGCTCTGAACGTTACAATCAACTGTCAGTTTTGCGTCGGATTCGAAAACCTAGACTCACATGAGAACGACCATAAGGTGCCCGAGGCAGCAATACACCCTTGGAGACAGGTCGGACGGAGGACGATGTATTGAATCGCGACGCAATTTGTGTGTTCCATCGTCATTAACAGGCTCTGAACGTTACAATTAACTGTCAGTTTTGCGTCGGATTCGAAAATCTCGACTCACAGGAGATCGACCATAAGGTGCCCGAGGCAGCTATAGACCCTTGGAGACAGGTCGGCCAGAGGACGATGTATTGAATCGCGACGCGATTTGTGTGTTCCATCGTCATTAACAGGCTCTGAACGTTACAATTAACTGTCAGTTTTGCGTCGGATTCGAAAATCTAGACTCACAGGAGATCGACCATAAGGTGCCCGAGGCAGCAATAGACCCTTGGAGACAGGTCTGACGGAGGACGATGTATTGAATCGCGACGGGATTTGTGTGTTCCATCGTCATTAACAGGCTCTGAACGGTACAATTAACTGTCAGTTTTGCGTCGGATTCGAAAATCTAGACTCACAGGAGATCGACCATAAGGTGCCCGAGGCAGCAATAGACCCTTGGAGACCGGTCGGCCGGAGGACGATGTATTGAATCGCGACGCGATTTGTGTGTTCCATTGTCATTAAGAGGCTCTGAACCTTACAATTAACTGTCAGTTTTGCGTCGGATTCGAAAATCTAGACTCACAGGAGAACGACCATAAGGTGTCCGAGGCAGCAGAAGACCCTTGGAGACAAGTCGGCTGGAGGACGATGTATTGAATCGCGACGCAATTTGTGTGTTCCATCGTCATTAACAGGCTCTGAACGTTACAATTAACTGTCAGTTTTGCGTCGGATTCGAAAATCTAGACTCACAGGAGATCGACCATAAGGTGCCCGAGGCAGCAAATATCCTTGGAGACAGGTCGGCCGGAGGACGATGTATTGAATCGCGACGCAATTTGTGTGTTCCATTGTCATTAAGAGGCTCTGAACCTTACGATTAACTGTCAGTTTTGCGTCGGATTCGAAAATCTAGACTCAGAGGAGAACGACCATAACGTGCCCGAGGCAGCACTAGACCCTTGGAGACATGTCGGCCGGAGAACGATGTATTGAATCGCGATGCGATTTGTGTGTCTCATCGTCATTAACAGGCTCTGAACGTTACAATTAACTGTCAGTTTTGCGTCGCATTCGAAAGACTAGACTCACAGGAGATCGACCATAAGGTGCCCGAGGCAGCAATAGACCCTTGGAGACCGGTCGGCCGGAGGACGCTGTATTGAATCGCGACGCGATTTGTGTGTTCCATTGTCATTAAGAGGCTCTGAACCTTACAATTAACTGTCAGTTTTGCGTCGGATTCGAAAATCTAGACTCACAGGAGAACGACCATAAGGTGTCCGAGGCAGCACAAGACCCTTGGAGACAAGTCGGCTGGAGGACGATGTATTGAATCGCGACGCGATTTGTGTGTTCCATCGTCATTAACAGGCTCTGAACGTTACAATTAACTGTCAGTTTTGCGTCGGATTCGAAAATCTAGACTCACAGGAGATCGACAATAAGGTGCCCGAAGCAGCTATAGACCCTTGGAGACAGGTCGGCCGGAGGACGATGTATTGAATCGCGACGCGATTTGTGTGTTCCATCGTCATTAACAGGCTCTGAACGTTACAATTAACTGTCAGTTTTGCGTCGGATTCGAAAATCTAGACTCACAGGAGATCGACCATAAGGTGCCCGAGGCAGCAATAGACCCTTGGAGACAGGTCTGACGGAGGACGATGTATTGAATCGCGACGGGATTTGTGTGTTCCATCGTCATTAACAGGCTCTGAACGTTACAATTAACTGTCAGTTTTGCGTCGCATTCGAAAATCTAGACTCACAGGAGATCGACCATAAGGTGCCAGAGGCAGCAATAGACCCTTGGAGACAGGGCGGCCGGAGGACGATGTATTGAATCGCGACTCAATTTGTGTGTTCCATTGTCATTAAGAGGCTCTGAACCTTACAATTAACTGTCAGTTTTGCGCCGGATTCGAAAATCTAGACTCACAGAGGAACGACCATAAGGTGCCCGAGGCAGCACTAGATCCTTGGAGACAAGTCGGCTGGAGGACCATGTATTGAATCGCGACGCGATTTGTGTGTTCCATAGTCATTAACAGGCTCTGAACGTTACAATCAACTGTCAGTTTTGCGTCGGATTCGAAAACCTAGACTCACATGAGAACGACCATAAGGTGCCCGAGGCAGCAATACACCCTTGGAGACAGGTCGGACGGAGGACGATGTATTGAATCGCGACGCAATTTGTGTGTTCCATCGTCATTAACAGGCTCTGAACGTTACAATTAACTGTCAGTTTTGCGTCGGATTCGAAAATCTCGACTCACAGGAGATCGACCATAAGGTGCCCGAGGCAGCTATAGACCCTTGGAGACAGGTCGGCCGGAGGACGATGTATTGAATCGCGACGCGATTTGTGTGTTCCATCGTCATTAACAGGCTCTGAACGTTACAATTAACTGTCAGTTTTGCGTCGGATTCGAAAATCTAGACTCACAGGAGATCGACCATAAGGTGCCCGAGGCAGCAATAGACCCTTGGAGACAGGTCTGACGGAGGACGATGTATTGAATCGCGACGGGATTTGTGTGTTCCATCGTCATTAACAGGCTCTGAACGGTACAATTAACTGTCAGTTTTGCGTCGGATTCGAAAATCTAGACTCACAGGAGATCGACCATAAGGTGCCCGAGGCAGCAATAGACCCTTGGAGACCGGTCGGCCGGAGGACGATGTATTGAATCGCGACGCGATTTGTGTGTTCCATTGTCATTAAGAGGCTCTGAACCTTACAATTAACTGTCAGTTTTGCGTCGGATTCGAAAATCTAGACTCACAGGAGAACGACCATAAGGTGTCCGAGGCAGCACAAGACCCTTGGAGACAAGTCGGCTGGAGGGCGATGTATTGAATCGCGACGCAATTTGTGTGTTCCATCGTCATTAACAGGCTCTGAACGTTACAATTAACTGTCAGTTTTGCGTCGGATTCGAAAATCTAGACTCACAGGAGATCGACCATAAGGTGCCCGAGGCAGCAAAAATCCTTGGAGACAGGTCGGCCGGAGGACGATGTATTGAATCGCGACGCAATTTGTGTGTTCCATTGTCATTAAGAGGCTCTGAACCTTACGATTAACTGTCAGTTTTGCGTCGGATTCGAAAATCTAGACTCACAGGAGAACGACCATAACGTGCCCGAGGCAGCACTAGACCCTTGGAGACATGTCGGCCGGAGAACGATGAATTGAATCGCGATGCGATTTGTGTGTCTCATCGTCATTAACAGGCTCTGAACGTTACAATTAACTGTCAGTTTTGCGTCGGATTCGAAAATCTAGACTCACAGGAGAACGACCATAATGTACCCGAGGCAGCAATAGACCCTTGGAGACAGGTCGGCCGGAGGACGATGTATTGAATCGCGACGCAATTTGTGTGTTCCATCGTCATTAACAGGCTCTGAACGTTACAATTAACTGTCAGTTTTGCGTCGGATTCGAAAATCTATACTCACAGGAGATCGACAATAAGGTGCCCGAAGCAGCTATAGACCCTTGGAGACAGGTCGGCCGGAGGACGATGTATTGAATCGCGACGCGATTTGTGTGTTCCATCGTCATTAACAGGCTCTGAACGTTACAATTAACTATCAGTTTTGCGTCGCATTCGAAAATCTAGACTCACAGGAGATCGACCATAAGGTGCCCGAGGCAGCAATAGACCCCTGGAGACAGGTCTGACGGAGGACGATGTATTGAATCGCGACGGGATTTGTGTGTTCCATCGTCATTAACAGGCTCTGAACGGTACAATTAACTGTCAGTTTTGCGTCGCATTCGAAAATCTAGACTCACAGGAGATCGACCATAAGGTGCCCGAGGCAGCAATAGACCCTTGGAGACCGGTCGGCCGGAGGACCATGTATTGAATCGCGACGCAATGTGTGTGTTCCATTGTCATTAAGAGGCTCTGAACCTTACAATTAACTGTCAGTTTTGCGTCGGATTCGAAAATCTAGACTCACAGGAGATCGACCATAAGGTGTCCGAGGCAGCACAAGACCCTTGGAGACAAGTCGGCTGGAGGACGATGTATTGAATCGCGACGCAATTTGTGTGTTCCATCGTCATTAACAGGCTCTGAACGTTACAATTAACTGTCAGTTTTGCGTCGGATTCGAAAATCTAGACTCACAGGAGATCGACCATAAGGTGCCCCAGGCAGCAAAAATCCTTGGAGACAAGTCGGCCGGAGGACGATGTATTGAATCCCGACGCAATGTGTGTGTTCCATTGTCATTAAGAGGCTCTGAACCTTACGATTAACTGTCAGTTTTGCGTCGGATTCGAAAATCTAGACTCAGAGGAGAACGACGATAACGTGCCCGAGGCAGCACTAGACCCTTGGAGACATCTCGGCCGGAGGACGATGTATTGAATCGCGACGCGATTTGTGTGTTCCATCGTCATTAACAGGCTCTGAACGTTACAATTAACTGTCAGTTTTGTGTCGGATTCGAAAATCTAGACTCACAGGAGATCGACCATAATGTACCCGAGGCAGCAATAGACCCTTGGAGACAGGTCGGCCGGAGGACGATGTATTGAATCGCGACGCAATTTGTGTGTTCCATTGTCATTAAGAGGCTCTGAACCTTACAATTAACTGTCAGTTTTGCGTCGGATTCGAAAATCTAGACTCACAGAGGAACGACCATAAGGTGCCCGAGGCAGCACTAGACCCTTGGAGACAAGTCGGCTGGAGGACCATGTATTGAATCGGGACGCGATTTGTGTGTTCCATCGTCATTAACAGGCTCTGAACGTTACAATCAACTGTCAGTTTGGCGTCGGATTCGAAAATCTAGACTCACAGGAGAACGACCATAAGGTGCCCGAGGCAGCAATAGACCCTTGGAGACAAGTCGGCTGGAGGACCATGTATTGAATCGCGACGCGATTCGTGTGTTCCATCGTCATTAATAGGCTCTGAACGTTACAATCAACTGTCAGTTTTGCGTCGGATTCGAAAATCTAGACTCAGAGGAGAACGACCATAAGGTGCCCGACGCAGCACTATACCCTTGGAGACACGTCGGCTGGAGGACGATGTATTGAATCGCGACGCGATTTGTGTGTTCCATCGTCATTAACAGGCTCTGAACGTTACAATTAACTGTCAGTTTTGCGTCGGATTCGAAAATCTAGACTCACATGAGATCGACCATAAGGTGCCCGAGGCAGCAATAGACCCTTGGAGACAGGTCGGCCGGAGGACGATGTATTGAATCGCGACGCAATTTGTGTGTTCCATTGTCATTAAGAGGCTCTGAACCTTACAATTAACTGTCAGTTTTGCGTCGGATTCGAAAATCTAGACTCACAGAGGAACGACCATAAGGTGCCCGAGGCAGCACTAGACCATTGGAGACAAGTCGGCTGGAGGACCATGTATTGAATCGCGACGCGATTTGTGTGTTCCATCGTCATTAACAGGCTCTGAACGTTACAATCAACTGTCAGTTTTGCGTCGGATTCGAAAATCTAGACTCAAAGAAGAACGACCATAAGGTGCCCGAGGCAGCACTAGACGCTTGGAGACAAGTCGGCTGGAGGACGATGTATTGAATCGCGACGCGATTTGTGTGTTCCATCGTCATTAACAGGCTCTGAACGGTACAATTAACTGTCAGTTTTGCGTCGGATTCGAAAATCTAGACTCACAGGAGATCGACCATAAGGTGCCCGAGGCAGCAATAGACCCTTGGAGACCGGTCGGCCGGAGGACGATGTATTGAATCGCGACGCGATTTGTGTGTTCCATTGTCATTAAGAGGCTCTGAACCTTACAATTAACTGTCAGTTTTGCGTCGGATTCGAAAATCTAGACTCACAGGAGAACGACCATAAGGTGTCCGAGGCAGCACAAGACCCTTGGAGACAAGTCGGCTGGAGGGCGATGTATTGAATCGCGACGCAATTTGTGTGTTCCATCGTCATTAACAGGCTCTGAACGTTACAATTAACTGTCAGTTTTGCGTCGGATTCGAAAATCTAGACTCACAGGAGATCGACCATAAGGTGCCCGAGGCAGCAAAAATCCTTGGAGACAGGTCGGCCGGAGGACGATGTATTGAATCGCGACGCAATTTGTGTGTTCCATTGTCATTAAGAGGCTCTGAACCTTACGATTAACTGTCAGTTTTGCGTCGGATTCGAAAATCTAGACTCACAGGAGAACGACCATAACGTGCCCGAGGCAGCACTAGACCCTTGGAGACATGTCGGCCGGAGAACGATGAATTGAATCGCGATGCGATTTGTGTGTCTCATCGTCATTAACAGGCTCTGAACGTTACAATTAACTGTCAGTTTTGCGTCGGATTCGAAAATCTAGACTCACAGGAGAACGACCATAATGTACCCGAGGCAGCAATAGACCCTTGGAGACAGGTCGGCCGGAGGACGATGTATTGAATCGCGACGCAATTTGTGTGTTCCATCGTCATTAACAGGCTCTGAACGTTACAATTAACTGTCAGTTTTGCGTCGGATTCGAAAATCTATACTCACAGGAGATCGACAATAAGGTGCCCGAAGCAGCTATAGACCCTTGGAGACAGGTCGGCCGGAGGACGATGTATTGAATCGCGACGCGATTTGTGTGTTCCATCGTCATTAACAGGCTCTGAACGTTACAATTAACTATCAGTTTTGCGTCGCATTCGAAAATCTAGACTCACAGGAGATCGACCATAAGGTGCCCGAGGCAGCAATAGACCCCTGGAGACAGGTCTGACGGAGGACGATGTATTGAATCGCGACGGGATTTGTGTGTTCCATCGTCATTAACAGGCTCTGAACGGTACAATTAACTGTCAGTTTTGCGTCGCATTCGAAAATCTAGACTCACAGGAGATCGACCATAAGGTGCCCGAGGCAGCAATAGACCCTTGGAGACCGGTCGGCCGGAGGACCATGTATTGAATCGCGACGCAATGTGTGTGTTCCATTGTCATTAAGAGGCTCTGAACCTTACAATTAACTGTCAGTTTTGCGTCGGATTCGAAAATCTAGACTCACAGGAGATCGACCATAAGGTGTCCGAGGCAGCACAAGACCCTTGGAGACAAGTCGGCTGGAGGACGATGTATTGAATCGCGACGCAATTTGTGTGTTCCATCGTCATTAACAGGCTCTGAACGTTACAATTAACTGTCAGTTTTGCGTCGGATTCGAAAATCTAGACTCACAGGAGATCGACCATAAGGTGCCCCAGGCAGCAAAAATCCTTGGAGACAAGTCGGCCGGAGGACGATGTATTGAATCCCGACGCAATGTGTGTGTTCCATTGTCATTAAGAGGCTCTGAACCTTACGATTAACTGTCAGTTTTGCGTCGGATTCGAAAATCTAGACTCAGAGGAGAACGACGATAACGTGCCCGAGGCAGCACTAGACCCTTGGAGACATCTCGGCCGGAGGACGATGTATTGAATCGCGACGCAATTTGTGTGTTCCATCGTCATTAATAGGCTCTGAACGTTACAATCAACTGTCAGTTTTGCGTCGGATTCGAAAATCTAGACTCAGAGGAGAACGACCATAAGGTGCCCGACGCAGCACTATACCCTTGGAGACACGTCGGCTGGAGGACGATGTATTGAATCGCGACGCGATTTGTGTGTTCCATCGTCATTAACAGGCTCTGAACGTTACAATTAACTGTCAGTTTTGCGTCGGATTCGAAAATCTAGACTCACAGGAGATCGACCATAAGGTGCCCGAGGCAGCAATAGACCCTTGGAGACAGGTCGGCCGGAGGACGATGTATTGAATCGCGACGCAATTTGTGTGTTCCATTGTCATTAAGAGGCTCTGAACCTTACAATTAACTGTCAGTTTTGCGTCGGATTCGAAAATCTAGACTCACAGAGGAACGACCATAAGGTGCCCGAGGCAGCACTAGACCATTGGAGACAAGTCGGCTGGAGGACCATGTATTGAATCGCGACGCGATTTGTGTGTTCCATCGTCATTAACAGGCTCTGAACGTTACAATCAACTGTCAGTTTTGCGTCGGATTCGAAAATCTAGACTCAAAGAAGAACGACCATAAGGTGCCCGAGGCAGCACTAGACGCTTGGAGACAAGTCGGCTGGAGGACGATGTATTGAATCGCGACGCGATTTGTGTGTTCCATCGTCATTAACAGGCTCTGAACGTTACAATTAACTGTCAGTTTTGCGTCGGATTCGAAAATCTAGACTCACAGGAGATCGACCATAAGGTGCCAGAGGCAGCAATAGACCCTTGGAGACAGGGCGGCCGGAGGACGATGTATTGAATCGCGACGCAATTTGTGTGTTCCATTGTCATTAAGAGGCTCTGAACCTTACAATTAACTGTAAGTTTTGCGCCGGATTCGAAAATCTAGACTCACAGAGGAACGACCATAAGGTGCCCGAGGCAGCACTAGACCCTTGGAGACAAGTCGGCTGGAGGACCATGTACTGAATCGCGACGCGATTTGTGTGTTCCATAGTCATTAACAGGCTCTGAACGTTACAATCAACTGTCAGTTTTGCGCCGGATTCGAAAACCTAGACTCACATGAGAACGACCATAAGGTGCCCGAGGCAGCAATACACCCTTGGAGACAGGTCTGACGGAGGACGATGTATTGAATCGCGACGCAATTTGTGTGTTCCATCGTCATTAACAGGCTCTGAACGTTACAATTAACTGTCAGTTTTGCGTCGGATTCGAAAATCTAGACTCACAGGAGATCGACCATAAGGTGCCCGAGGCAGCAAAAATCCTTGGAGACAGGTCGGCCGGAGGACGATGTATTGAATCGCGACGCAATTTGTGTGTTCCATTGTCATTAAGAGGCTCTGAACCTTACGATTAACTGTCAGTTTTGCGTCGGATTCGAAAATCTAGACTCACAGGAGAACGACCATAACGTGCCCGAGGCAGCACTAGACCCTTGGAGACATGTCGGCCGGAGAACGATGAATTGAATCGCGATGCGATTTGTGTGTCTCATCGTCATTAACAGGCTCTGAACGTTACAATTAACTGTCAGTTTTGCGTCGGATTCGAAAATCTAGACTCACAGGAGAACGACCATAATGTACCCGAGGCAGCAATAGACCCTTGGAGACAGGTCGGCCGGAGGACGATGTATTGAATCGCGACGCAATTTGTGTGTTCCATCGTCATTAACAGGCTCTGAACGTTACAATTAACTGTCAGTTTTGCGTCGGATTCGAAAATCTATACTCACAGGAGATCGACAATAAGGTGCCCGAAGCAGCTATAGACCCTTGGAGACAGGTCGGCCGGAGGACGATGTATTGAATCGCGACGCGATTTGTGTGTTCCATCGTCATTAACAGGCTCTGAACGTTACAATTAACTATCAGTTTTGCGTCGCATTCGAAAATCTAGACTCACAGGAGATCGACCATAAGGTGCCCGAGGCAGCAATAGACCCCTGGAGACAGGTCTGACGGAGGACGATGTATTGAATCGCGACGGGATTTGTGTGTTCCATCGTCATTAACAGGCTCTGAACGGTACAATTAACTGTCAGTTTTGCGTCGCATTCGAAAATCTAGACTCACAGGAGATCGACCATAAGGTGCCCGAGGCAGCAATAGACCCTTGGAGACCGGTCGGCCGGAGGACCATGTATTGAATCGCGACGCAATGTGTGTGTTCCATTGTCATTAAGAGGCTCTGAACCTTACAATTAACTGTCAGTTTTGCGTCGGATTCGAAAATCTAGACTCACAGGAGATCGACCATAAGGTGTCCGAGGCAGCACAAGACCCTTGGAGACAAGTCGGCTGGAGGACGATGTATTGAATCGCGACGCAATTTGTGTGTTCCATCGTCATTAACAGGCACTGAACGTTACAATTAACTGTCAGTTTTGCGTCGGATTCGAAAATCTAGACTCACAGGAGATCGACCATAAGGTGCCCCAGGCAGCAAAAATCCTTGGAGACAAGTCGGCCGGAGGACGATGTATTGAATCGCGACGCAATGTGTGTGTTCCATTGTCATTAAGAGGCTCTGAACCTTACGATTAACTGTCAGTTTTGCGTCGGATTCGAAAATCTAGACTCAGAGGAGAACGACGATAACGTGCCCGAGGCAGCACTAGACCCTTGGAGACATCTCGGCCGGAGGACGATGTATTGAATCGCGACGCGATTTGTGTGTTCCATCGTCATTAACAGGCTCTGAACGTTACAATTAACTGTCAGTTTTGTGTCGGATTCGAAAATCTAGACTCACAGGAGATCGACCATAATGTACCCGAGGCAGCAATAGACCCTTGGAGACAGGTCGGCCGGAGGACGATGTATTGAATCGCGACGCAATTTGTGTGTTCCATTGTCATTAAGAGGCTCTGAACCTTACAATTAACTGTCAGTTTTGCGTCGGATTCGAAAATCTAGACTCACAGAGGAACGACCATAAGGTGCCCGAGGCAGCACTAGACCCTTGGAGACAAGTCGGCTGGAGGACCATGTATTGAATCGGGACGCGATTTGTGTGTTCCATCGTCATTAACAGGCTCTGAACGTTACAATCAACTGTCAGTTTGGCGTCGGATTCGAAAATCTAGACTCACAGGAGAACGACCATAAGGTGCCCGAGGCAGCAATAGACCCTTGGAGACAAGTCGGCTGGAGGACCATGTATTGAATCGCGACGCGATTCGTGTGTTCCATCGTCATTAATAGGCTCTGAACGTTACAATCAACTGTCAGTTTTGCGTCGGATTCGAAAATCTAGACTCAGAGGAGAACGACCATAAGGTGCCCGACGCAGCACTATACCCTTGGAGACACGTCGGCTGGAGGACGATGTATTGAATCGCGACGCGATTTGTCTGTTCCATCGTCATTAACAGGCTCTGAACGTTACAATTAACTGTCAGTTTTGCGTCGGATTCGAAAATCTAGACTCACAGGAGATCGACCATAAGGTGCCCGAGGCAGCAATAGACCCTTGGAGACAGGTCGGCCGGAGGACGATGTATTGAATCGCGACGCAATTTGTGTGTTCCATTGTCATTAAGAGGCTCTGAACCTTACAATTAACTGTCAGTTTTGCGTCGGATTCGAAAATCTAGACTCACAGAGGAACGACCATAAGGTGCCCGAGGCAGCACTAGACCATTGGAGACAAGTCGGCTGGAGGACCATGTATTGAATCGCGACGCGATTTGTGTGTTCCATCGTCATTAACAGGCTCTGAACGTTACAATCAACTGTCAGTTTTGCGTCGGATTCGAAAATCTATACTCACAGGAGATCGACAATAAGGTGCCCGAAGCAGCTATAGACCCTTGGAGACAGGTCGGCCGGAGGACGATGTATTGAATCGCGACGCGATTTGTGTGTTCCATCGTCATTAACAGGCTCTGAACGTTACAATTAACTATCAGTTTTGCGTCGCATTCGAAAATCTAGACTCACAGGAGATCGACCATAAGGTGCCCGAGGCAGCAATAGACCCCTGGAGACAGGTCTGACGGAGGACGATGTATTGAATCGCGACGGGATTTGTGTGTTCCATCGTCATTAACAGGCTCTGAACGGTACAATTAACTGTCAGTTTTGCGTCGCATTCGAAAATCTAGACTCACAGGAGATCGACCATAAGGTGCCCGAGGCAGCAATAGACCCTTGGAGACCGGTCGGCCGGAGGACCATGTATTGAATCGCGACGCAATGTGTGTGTTCCATTGTCATTAAGAGGCTCTGAACCTTACAATTAACTGTCAGTTTTGCGTCGGATTCGAAAATCTAGACTCACAGGAGATCGACCATAAGGTGTCCGAGGCAGCACAAGACCCTTGGAGACAAGTCGGCTGGAGGACGATGTATTGAATCGCGACGCAATTTGTGTGTTCCATCGTCATTAACAGGCTCTGAACGTTACAATTAACTGTCAGTTTTGCGTCGGATTCGAAAATCTAGACTCACAGGAGATCGACCATAAGGTGCCCCAGGCAGCAAAAATCCTTGGAGACAAGTCGGCCGGAGGACGATGTATTGAATCGCGACGCAATGTGTGTGTTCCATTGTCATTAAGAGGCTCTGAACCTTACGATTAACTGTCAGTTTTGCGTCGGATTCGAAAATCTAGACTCAGAGGAGAACGACGATAACGTGCCCGAGGCAGCACTAGACCCTTGGAGACATCTCGGCCGGAGGACGATGTATTGAATCGCGACGCGATTTGTGTGTTCCATCGTCATTAACAGGCTCTGAACGTTACAATTAACTGTCAGTTTTGTGTCGGATTCGAAAATCTAGACTCACAGGAGATCGACCATAATGTACCCGAGGCAGCAATAGACCCTTGGAGACAGGTCGGCCGGAGGACGATGTATTGAATCGCGACGCAATTTGTGTGTTCCATTGTCATTAAGAGGCTCTGAACCTTACAATTAACTGTCAGTTTTGCGTCGGATTCGAAAATCTAGACTCACAGAGGAACGACCATAAGGTGCCCGAGGCAGCACTAGACCCTTGGAGACAAGTCGGCTGGAGGACCATGTATTGAATCGGGACGCGATTTGTGTGTTCCATCGTCATTAACAGGCTCTGAACGTTACAATCAACTGTCAGTTTGGCGTCGGATTCGAAAATCTAGACTCACAGGAGAACGACCATAAGGTGCCCGAGGCAGCAATAGACCCTTGGAGACAAGTCGGCTGGAGGACCATGTATTGAATCGCGACGCGATTCGTGTGTTCCATCGTCATTAATAGGCTCTGAACGTTACAATCAACTGTCAGTTTTGCGTCGGATTCGAAAATCTAGACTCAGAGGAGAACGACCATAAGGTGCCCGACGCAGCACTATACCCTTGGAGACACGTCGGCTGGAGGACGATGTATTGAATCGCGACGCGATTTGTGTGTTCCATCGTCATTAACAGGCTCTGAACGTTACAATTAACTGTCAGTTTTGCGTCGGATTCGAAAATCTAGACTCACAGGAGATCGACCATAAGGTGCCCGAGGCAGCAATAGACCCTTGGAGACAGGTCGGCCGGAGGACGATGTATTGAATCGCGACGCAATTTGTGTGTTCCATTGTCATTAAGAGGCTCTGAACCTTACAATTAACTGTCAGTTTTGCGTCGGATTCGAAAATCTAGACTCACAGAGGAACGACCATAAGGTGCCCGAGGCAGCACTAGACCATTGGAGACAAGTCGGCTGGAGGACCATGTATTGAATCGCGACGCGATTTGTGTGTTCCATCGTCATTAACAGGCTCTGAACGTTACAATCAACTGTCAGTTTTGCGTCGGATTCGAAAATCTAGACTCAAAGAAGAACGACCATAAGGTGCCCGAGGCAGCACTAGACGCTTGGAGACAAGTCGGCTGGAGGACGATGTATTGAATCGCGACGCGATTTGTGTGTTCCATCGTCATTAACAGGCTCTGAACGTTACAATTAACTGTCAGTTTTGCGTCGGATTCGAAAATCTAGACTCACAGGAGATCGACCATAAGGTGCCAGAGGCAGCAATAGACCCTTGGAGACAGGGCGGCCGGAGGACGATGTATTGAATCGCGACGCAATTTGTGTGTTCCATTGTCATTAAGAGGCTCTGAACCTTACAATTAACTGTAAGTTTTGCGCCGGATTCGAAAATCTAGACTCACAGAGGAACGACCATAAGGTGCCCGAGGCAGCACTAGACCCTTGGAGACAAGTCGGCTGGAGGACCATGTACTGAATCGCGACGCGATTTGTGTGTTCCATAGTCATTAACAGGCTCTGAACGTTACAATCAACTGTCAGTTTTGCGCCGGATTCGAAAACCTAGACTCACATGAGAACGACCATAAGGTGCCCGAGGCAGCAATACACCCTTGGAGACAGGTCTGACGGAGGACGATGTATTGAATCGCGACGCAATTTGTGTGTTCCATCGTCATTAACAGGCTCTGAACGTTACAATTAACTGTCAGTTTTGCGTCGGATTCGAAAATCTCGACTCACAGGAGATCGACCATAAGGTGCCCGAGGCAGCTATAGACCCTTGGAGACAGGTCGGCCGGAGGACGATGTATTGAATCGCGACGCGATTTGTGTGTTCCATCGTCATTAACAGGCTCTGAACGTTACAATTAACTGTCAGTTTTGCGTCGGATTCGAAAATCTAGACTCACAGGAGATCGACCATAAGGTGCCCCAGGCAGCAAAAATCCTTGGAGACAAGTCGGCCGGAGGACGATGTATTGAATCGCGACGCAATGTGTGTGTTCCATTGTCATTAAGAGGCTCTGAACCTTACGATTAACTGTCAGTTTTGCGTCGGATTCGAAAATCTAGACTCAGAGGAGAACGACGATAACGTGCCCGAGGCAGCACTAGACCCTTGGAGACATGTCGGCCGGAGGACGATGTATTGAATCGCGACGCGATTTGTGTGTTCCATCGTCATTAACAGGCTCTGAACGTTACAATTAACTGTCAGTTTTGTGTCGGATTCGAAAATCTAGACTCACAGGAGATCGACCATAATGTACCCGAGGCAGCAATAGACCCTTGGAGACAGGTCGGCCGGAGGACGATGTATTGAATCGCGACGCAATTTGTGTGTTCCATTGTCATTAAGAGGCTCTGAACCTTACAATTAACTGTCAGTTTTGCGTCGGATTCGAAAATCTAGACTCACAGAGGAACGACCATAAGGTGCCCGAGGCAGCACTAGACCCTTGGAGACAAGTCGGCTGGAGGACCATGTATTGAATCGCGACGCGATTCGTGTGTTCCATCGTCATTAATAGGCTCTGAACGTTACAATCAACTGTCAGTTTTGCGTCGGATTCGAAAATCTAGACTCAGAGGAGAACGACCATAAGGTGCCCGACGCAGCACTATACCCTTGGAGACACGTCGGCTGGAGGACGATGTATTGAATCGCGACGCGATTTGTGTGTTCCATCGTCATTAACAGGCTCTGAACGTTACAATTAACTGTCAGTTTTGCGTCGGATTCGAAAATCTAGACTCACAGGAGATCGACCATAAGGTGCCCGAGGCAGCAATAGACCCTTGGAGACAGGTCGGCCGGAGGACGATGTATTGAATCGCGACGCAATTTGTGTGTTCCATTGTCATTAAGAGGCTCTGAACCTTACAATTAACTGTCAGTTTTGCGTCGGATTCGAAAATCTAGACTCACAGAGGAACGACCATAGGGTGCCCGAGGCAGCACTAGACCATTGGAGACAAGTCGGCTGGAGGACCATGTATTGAATCGCGACGCGATTTGTGTGTTCCATCGTCATTAACAGGCTCTGAACGTTACAATCAACTGTCAGTTTTGCGTCGGATTCGAAAATCTAGACTCAAAGAAGAACGACCATAAGGTGCCCGAGGCAGCACTAGACGCTTGGAGACAAGTCGGCTGGAGGACGATGTATTGAATCGCGACGCGATTTGTGTGTTCCATCGTCATTAACAGGCTCTGAACGTTACAATTAACTGTCAGTTTTGCGTCGGATTCGAAAATCTAGACTCACAGGAGATCGACCATAAGGTGCCAGAGGCAGCAATAGACCCTTGGAGACAGGGCGGCCGGAGGACGATGTATTGAATCGCGACGCAATTTGTGTGTTCCATTGTCATTAAGAGGCTCTGAACCTTACAATTAACTGTCAGTTTTGCGCCGGATTCGAAAATCTAGACTCACAGAGGAACGACCATAAGGTGCCCGAGGCAGCACTAGACCCTTGGAGACAAGTCGGCTGGAGGACCATGTATTGAATCGCGACGCGATTTGTGTGTTCCATAGTCATTAACAGGCTCTGAACGTTACAATCAACTGTCAGTTTTGCGCCGGATTCGAAAACCTAGACTCACATGAGAACGACCATAAGGTGCCCGAGGCAGCAATACACCCTTGGAGACAGGTCTGACGGAGGACGATGTATTGAATCGCGACGCAATTTGTGTGTTCCATCGTCATTAACAGGCTCTGAACGTTACAATTAACTGTCAGTTTTGCGTCGGATTCGAAAATCTCGACTCACAGGAGATCGACCATAAGGTGCCCGAGGCAGCTATAGACCCTTGGAGACAGGTCGGCCGGAGGACGATGTATTGAATCGCGACGCGATTTGTGTGTTCCATCGTCATTAACAGGCTCTGAACGTTACAATTAACTGTCAGTTTTGCGTCGGATTCGAAAATCTAGACTCACAGGAGATCGACCATAAGGTGCCCGAGGCAGCAATAGACCCTTGGAGACAGGGCGGCCGGAGGACGATGTATTGAATCGCGACGCAATTTGTGTGTTCCATTGTCATTAAGAGGCTCTGAACCTTACAATTAACTGTCAGTTTTGCGTCGGATTCGAAAATCTAGACTCACAGAGGAACGACCATAAGGTGCCCGAGGCAGCACTAGACCCTTGGAGACAAGTCAGCTGGAGGACCATGTATTGAATCGCGACGCGATTTGTGTGTTCCATAGTCATTAACAGGCTCTGAACGTTACAATCAACTGTCAGTTTTGCGTCGGATTCGAAAACCTAGACTCACATGAGAACGACCATAAGGTGCCCGAGGCAGCAATACACCCTTGGAGACAGGTCGGACGGAGGACGATGTATTGAATCGCGACGCAATTTGTGTGTTCCATCGTCATTAACAGGCTCTGAACGTTACAATTAACTGTCAGTTTTGCGTCGGATTCGAAAATCTTGACTCACAGGAGATCGACCATAAGGTGCCCGAGGCAGCTATAGACCCTTGGAGACAGGTCGGCCGGAGGACGATGTATTGAATCGCGACGCGATTTGTGTGTTCCATCGTCATTAACAGGCTCTGAACGTTACAATTAACTGTCAGTTTTGCGTCGGATTCGAAAATCTAGACTCACAGGAGATCGACCATAAGGTGCCCGAGGCAGCAATAGACCCTTGGAGACAGGTCTGACGGAGGACGATGTATTGAATCGCGACGGGATTTGTGTGTTCCATCGTCATTAACAGGCTCTGAACGGTACAATTAACTGTCAGTTTTGCGTCGCATTCGAAAATCTAGACTCACAGGAGATCGACCATAAGGTGCCCGAGGCGACCGGTCGGCCGGAGGACGATGTATTGAATCGCGACGCAATTTGTGTGTTCCATTGTCATTAAGAGGCTCTGAACCTTACAATTAACTGTCAGTTTTGCGTCGGATTCGAAAATCTAGACTCACAGGAGAACGACCATAAGGTGTCCGAGGCAGCACAAGACCCTTGGAGACAAGTCGGCTGGAGGACGATGTATTGAATTGCGACGCAATTTGTGTGTTCCATCGTCATTAACAGGCTCTGAACGTTACAATTAACTGTCAGTTTTGCGTCGGATTCGAAAATCTAGACTTACAGGAGATCGACCATAAGGTGCCCGAGGCAGCAAAAATCCTTGGAGACAGGTCGGCCGGAGGACGATGTATTGAATCGCGACGCATTTTGTGTGTTCCATTGTCATTAAGAGGCTCTGAACCTTACGATTAACTGTCAGTTTTGCGTCGGATTCGAAAATCTAGACTCAGAGGAGAACGACCATAACGTGCCCGAGGCAGCACTAGACCCTTGGAGACATGTCGGCCGGAGAACGATGTATTGAATCGCGATGCGATTTGTGTGTCCCATCGTCATTAACAGGCTCTGAACGTTACAATTAACTGTCAGTTTTGCGTCGGATTCGAAAATCTATACTCACAGGAGATCGACAATAAGGTGCCCGAAGCAGCTATAGACCCTTGGAGACAGGTCGGCCGGAGGACGATGTATTGAATCGCGACGCGATTTGTGTGTTCCATCGTCATTAACAGGCTCTGAACGTTACAATTAACTGTCAGTTTTGCGTCGCATTCGAAAATCTAGACTCACAGGAGATCGACCATAAGGTGCCCGAGGCAGCAATAGACCCTTGGAGACAGGTCTGACGGAGGACGATGTATTGAATCGCGATGCGATTTGTGTGTCCCATCGTCATTAACAGGCTCTGAACGTTACAATTAACTGTCAGTTTTGCGTCGGATTCGAAAATCTATACTCACAGGAGATCGACAATAAGGTGCCCGAAGCAGCTATAGACCCTTGGAGACAGGTCGGCCGGAGGACGATGTATTGAATCGCGACGCGATTTGTGTGTTCCATCGTCATTAACAGGCTCTGAACCTTACAATTAACTGTCAGTTTTGCGCCGGATTCGAAAATCTAGACTCACAGAGGAACGACCATAAGGTGCCTGAGGCAGCACTAGACCCTTGGAGACAAGTCGGCTGGAGGACCATGTATTGAATCGCGACGCGATTTGTGTGTTCCATAGTCATTAACAGGCTCTGAACGTTACAATCAACTGTCAGTTTTGCGTCGGATTCGAAAACCTAGACTCACATGAGAACGACCATAAGGTGCCCGAGGCAGCAATACACCCTTGGAGACAGGTCGGACGGAGGACGATGTATTGAATCGCGACGCAATTTGTGTGTTCCATCGTCATTAACAGGCTCTGAACGTTACAATTAACTGTCAGTTTTGCGTCGGATTCGAAAATCTCGACTCACAGGAGATCGACCATAAGGTGCCCGAGGCAGCTATAGACCCTTGGAGACAGGTCGGCCAGAGGACGATGTATTGAATCGCGACGCGATTTGTGTGTTCCATCGTCATTAACAGGCTCTGAACGTTACAATTAACTGTCAGTTTTGCGTCGGATTCGAAAATCTAGACTCACAGGAGATCGACCATAAGGTGCCCGAGGCAGCAATAGACCCTTGGAGACAGGTCTGACGGAGGACGATGTATTGAATCGCGACGGGATTTGTGTGTTCCATCGTCATTAACAGGCTCTGAACGTTACAATTAACTGTCAGTTTTGCGTCGGATTCGAAAATCTAGACTCACAGGAGATCGACCATAAGGTGCCCGAGGCAGCAATAGACCCTTGGAGACCGGTCGGCCGGAGGACGATGTATTGAATCGCGACGCGATTTGTGTGTTCCATTGTCATTAAGAGGCTCTGAACCTTACAATTAACTGTCAGTTTTGCGTCGGATTCGAAAATCTAGACTCACAGGAGAACGACCATAAGGTGTCCGAGGCAGCAGAAGACCCTTGGAGACAAGTCGGCTGGAGGACGATGTATTGAATCGCGACGCAATTTGTGTGTTCCATCGTCATTAACAGGCTCTGAACGTTACAATTAACTGTCAGTTTTGCGTCGGATTCGAAAATCTAGACTCACAGGAGATCGACCATAAGGTGCCCGAGGCAGCAAAAATCCTTGGAGACAGGTCGGCCGGAGGACGATGTATTGAATCGCGACGCAATTTGTGTGTTCCATTGTCATTAAGAGGCTCTGAACCTTACGATTAACTGTCAGTTTTGCGTCGGATTCGAAAATCTAGACTCAGAGGAGAACGACCATAACGTGCCCGAGGCAGCACTAGACCCTTGGAGACATGTCGGCCGGAGAACGATGTATTGAATCGCGATGCGATTTGTGTGTCTCATCGTCATTAACAGGCTCTGAACGTTACAATTAACTGTCAGTTTTGCGTCGGATTCGAAAATCTAGACTCACAGGAGAACGACCTTAATGTACGCGAGGCAGCAATAGACCCTTGGAGACAGGTCGGCCGGAGGACGATGTATTGAATCGCGACGCAATTTGTGTGTTCCATCGTCATTAACAGGCTCTGAACGTTACAATTAACTGTCAGTTTTGCGTCGGATTCGAAAATCTATACTCACAGGAGATCGACAATAAGGTGCCCGAAGCAGCTATAGACCCTTGGAGACAGGTCGGCCGGAGGACGATGTATTGAATCGCGACGCGATTTGTGTGTTCCATCGTCATTAACAGGCTCTGAACGTTACAATTAACTGTCAGTTTTGCGTCGCATTCGAAAATCTAGACTCACAGGAGATCGACCATAAGGTGCCCGAGGCAGCAATAGACCCTTGGAGACAGGTCTGACGGAGGACGATGTACTGAATCGCGACGGGATTTGTGTGTTCCATCGTCATTAACAGGCTCTGAACGGTACAATTAACTGTCAGTTTTGCGTCGCATTCGAAAATCTAGACTCACAGGAGATCGACCATAAGGTGCCCGAGGCAGCAATAGACCCTTGGAGACCGGTCGGCCGGAAGACGATGTATTGAATCGCGACGCAATTTGTGTGTTCCATTGTCATTAACAGGCTCTGAACCTTACAATTAACTGTCAGTTTTGCGTCGGATTCGAAAATCTAGACTCACAGGAGATCGACCATAAGGTGTCCGAGGCAGCACAAGACCCTTGGAGACAAGTCGGCTGGAGGACGATGTATTGAATCGCGACGCAATTTGTGTGTTCCATCGTCATTAACAGGCTCTGAACGTTTCAATTAACTGTCAGTTTTGCGTCGGATTCGAAAATCTAGACTCACAGGAGATCGACCATAAGGTGCCCGAGGCAGCAAAAATCCTTGGAGACAAGTCGGCCGGAGGACGATGTATTGAATCGCGACGCAATGTGTGTGTTCCATTGTCATTAAGAGGCTCTGAACCTTACGATTAACTGTCAGTTTTGCGTCGGATTCGAAAATCTAGACTCAGAGGAGAACGACGATAACGTGCCCGAGGCAGCACTAGACCCTTGGAGACATGTCGGCCGGAGGACGATGTATTGAATCGCGACGCGATTTGTGTGTTCCATCGTCATTAACAGGCTCTGAACGTTACAATTAACTGTCAGTTTTGTGTCGGATTCGAAAATCTAGACTCACAGGAGATCGACCATAATGTACCCGAGGCAGCAATAGACCCTTGGAGACAGGTCGGCCGGAGGACGATGTATTGAATCGCGACGCAATTTGTGTGTTCCATTGTCATTAAGAGGCTCTGAACCTTACAATTAACTGTCAGTTTTGCGTCGGATTCGAAAATCTAGACTCACAGAGGAACGACCATAAGGTGCCCGAGGCAGCACTAGACCCTTGGAGACAAGTCGGCTGGAGGACCATGTATTGAATCGGGACACGATTTGTGTGTTCCATCGTCATTAACAGGCTCTGAACGTTACAATCAACTGTCAGTTTTGCGTCGGAATCGAAAATCTAGACTCACAGGAGAACGACCATAAGGTGCCCGAGGCAGCAATAGACCCTTGGAGACAAGTCGGCTGGAGGACCATGTATTGAATCGCGACGCGATTCGTGTGTTCCATCGTCATTAATAGGCTCTGAACGTTACAATCAACTGTCAGTTTTGCGTCGGATTCGAAAATCTAGACTCAGAGGAGAACGACCATAAGGTGCCCGACGCAGCACTATACCCTTGGAGACACGTCGGCTGGAGGACGATGTATTGAATCGCGACGCGATTTGTGTGTTCCATCGTCATTAACAGGCTCTGAACGTTACAATTAACTGTCAGTTTTGCGTCGGATTCGAAAATCTAGACTCACAGGAGATCGACCATAAGGTGCCCGAGGCAGCAATAGACCCTTGGAGACAGGTCGGCCGGAGGACGATGTATTGAATCGCGACGCAATTTGTGTGTTCCATTGTCATTAAGAGGCTCTGAACCTTACAATTAACTGTCAGTTTTGCGTCGGATTCGAAAATCTAGACTCACAGAGGAACGACCATAAGGTGCCCGAGGCAGCACTAGACCATTGGAGACAAGTCGGCTGGAGGACCATGTATTGAATCGCGACGCGATTTGTGTGTTCCATCGTCATTAACAGGCTCTGAACGTTACAATCAACTGTCAGTTTTGCGTCGGATTCGAAAATCTAGACTCAAAGAAGAACGACCATAAGGTGCCCGAGGCAGCACTAGACGCTTGGAGACAAGTCGGCTGGAGGACGATGTATTGAATCGCGACGCGATTTGTGTGTTCCATCGTCATTAACAGGCTCTGAACGTTACAATTAACTGTCAGTTTTTCGTCGGATTCGAAAATCTAGACTCACAGGAGATCGACCATAAGGTGCCAGAGGCAGCAATAGACCCTTGGAGACAGGGCGGCCGGAGGACGATGTATTGAATCGCGACGCAATTTGTGTGTTCCATTGTCATTAAGAGGCTCTGAACCTTACAATTAACTGTCAGTTTTGCGCCGGATTCGAAAATCTAGACTCACAGAGGAACGACCATAAGGTGCCCGAGGCAGCACTAGACCCTTGGAGACAAGTCGGCTGGAGGACCATGTATTGAATCGCGACGCGATTTGTGTGTTCCATAGTCATTAACAGGCTCTGAACGTTACAATCAACTGTCAGTTTTGCGTCGGATTCGAAAACCTAGACTCACATGAGAACGACCATAAGGTGCCCGAGGCAGCAATACACCCTTGGAGACAGGTCGGACGGAGGACGATGTATTGAATCGCGACGCGATTTGTGTGTTCCATCGTCATTAACAGGCTCTGAACGTTACAATTAACTGTCAGTTTTGCGTCGGATTCGAAAATCTAGACTCACAGGAGATCGACCATAAGGTGCCCGAGGGAGCAATAGACCCTTGGAGACAGGTCGGCCGGAGGACGATGTATTGAATCGCGACGCGATTTGTGTGTTCCATTGTCATTAAGAGGCTCTGAACCTTACAATTAACTGTCAGTTTTGCGTCGCATTCGAAAATCTAGACTCACAGGAGATCGACCATAAGGTGTCCGAGGCAGCACTAGACCCTTGGAGACAAGTCGGCTGGAGGACGACGTATTGAATCGCGACGCAATTTGTGTGTTCCATCGTCATTAACAGGCTCTGAACGTTACAATTAACTGTCAGTTTTGCGTCGGATTCGAAAATCTAGACTCACAGGAGATCGACCATAAGGTGCCCGAGGCAGCAATAGACCCTTGGAGACAGGTCGGCCGGAGGACGATGTATTGAATCGCGACGCAATTTGTGTGTTCCATTGTCATTAAGAGGCTCTGAAACTTACAATTAACTGTCAGTTTTGCGTCGAATTTGAAAATCTAGACTCAAAGAAGAACGACCATAAGGTGCCCGAGGCAGCACTAGACGCTTGGAGACAAGTCGGCTGGAGGACGATGTATTGAATCGCGACGCGATTTGTGTGTTCCATCGTCATTAACAGGCTCTGAACGTTACAATTAACTGTCAGTTTTGCGTCGGATTCGAAAATCTAGACTCACAGGAGATCGACCATAAGGTGCCCGAGGCAGCAATAGACCCTTGGAGACAGGTCGGCCGGAGGACGATGTATTGAATCGCTACGCGATTTGTGTGTTCCATTGTCATTAAGAGGCTCTGAACCTTACTATTAACTGTCAGATTTGCGTCGAATTTGAAAATCTAGACTCAAAGAAGAACGACCATCAGGTGCACGAGGCAGCACTAGACCCTTGGAGACAAGTCGGCTGGAGGACGATGTATTGAATCGCGACGCGATTTGTGTGTTCCATCGTCATTAACAGGCTCTGAACGTTACAATTAACTTTCAGTTTTGCGTCGGATTCGAAAATCTAGACTCACAGGAGATCGACCATAAGGTGCCAGAGGCAGCAATAGACCCTTGGAGACAGGGCGGCCGGAGGACGATGTATTGAATCGCGACGCAATTTGTGTGTTCCATTGTCATTAAGAGGCTCTGAACCTTACAATTAACTGTCAGTTTTGCGCCGGATTCGAAAATCTAGACTCACAGAGGAACGACCATAAGGTGCCCGAGGCAGCACTAGACCCTTGGAGACAAGACGGCTGGAGGACCATGTATTGAATCGCGACGCGATTTGTGTGTTCCATCGTCATTAACAGGCTCTGAACGTTACAATCAACTGTCAGTTTTGCGTCGGATTCGAAAACCTAGACTCACATGAGAACGACCATAAGGTGCCCGAGGCAGCAATACACCCTTGGAGACAGGTCGGACGGAGGACGATGTATTGAATCGCGACGCAATTTGTGTGTTCCATCGTCATTAACAGGCTCTGAACGTTACAATTAACTGTCAGTTTTGCGTCGGATTCGAAAATCTATACTCACAGGAGATCGACCATAAGGTGCCCGAAGCAGCTATAGACCCTTGGAGACAGGTCGGCCGGAGGACGATGTATTGAATCGCGACGCGATTTGTGTGTTCCATCGTCATTAACAGGCTCTGAACGTTACAATTAACTGTCAGTTTTGCGTCGCATTCGAAAATCTAGACTCACAGGAGATCGACCATAAGGTGCCCGAGGCAGCAATAGACCCTTGGAGACAGGTCGGCCGGAGGACGATGTATTGAATCGCGAAGCAATTTGTGTGTTCCATTGTCATTAAGAGGCTCTGAACCTTACAATTAACTGTCAGTTTTGCGTCGAATTTGAAAATCTAGACTCAAAGAAGAACGACCATAAGGTGCCCGAGGCAGCACTAGACGCTTGGAGACAAGTCGGCTGGAGGACGATGTATTGAATCGCGACGCGATTTGTGTGTTCCATCGTCATTAACAGGCTCTGAACGTTACAATTAACTGTCAGTTTTGCGTCGGATTCGAAAATCTAGACTCACAGGAGATCGACCATAAGGTGCCCGAGGCAGCAATAGACCCTTGGAGACAGGTCGGCCGGAGGACGATGTATTGAATCGCTACGCGATTTGTGTGTTCCATTGTCATTAAGAGGCTCTGAACCTTACAATTAACTGTCAGATTTGCGTCGAATTTGAAAATCTAGACTCAAAGAAGAACGACCATAAGGTGCCCGAGGCAGCACTAGACCCTTGGAGACAAGTCGGCTGGAGGACGATGTATTGAATCGCGACGCGATTTGTGTGTTCCATCGTCATTAACAGGCTCTGAACGTTACAATTAACTGTCAGTTTTGCGTCGGATTCGAAAATCTAGACTCACAGGAGATCGACCATAAGGTGCCAGAGGCAGCAATAGACCCTTGGAGACAGGGCGGCCGGAGGACGATGTATTGAATCGCGACGCAATTTGTGTGTTCCATTGTCATTAAGAGGATCTGAACCTTACAATTAACTGTCAGTTTTGCGCCGGATTCGAAAATCTAGACTCACAGAGGAACGACCATAAGGTGCCCGAGGCAGCACTAGACCCTTGGAGACAAGTCGGCTGGAGGACCATGTATTGAATCGCGACGCGATTTGTGTGTTCCATAGTCATTAACAGGCTCTGAACGTTACAATCAACTGTCAGTTTTGCGTCGGATTCGAAAACCTAGACTCACATGAGAACGACCATAAGGTGCCCGAGGCAGCAAAAATCCTTGGAGACAGGTCGGACGGAGGACGATGTATTGAATCGCGACGCAATTTGTGTGTTCCATCGTCATTAACAGGCACTGAACGTTACAATTAACTGTCAGTTTTGCGTCGGATTCGAAAATCTATACTCACAGGAGATCGACCATAACGTGCCCGAAGCAGCTATAGACCCTTGGAGACAGGTCGGCCGGAGGACGATGTATTGAATCGCGACGCGATTTGTGTGTTCCATCGTCATTAACAGGCTCTGAACGTTACAATTAACTGTCAGTTTTGCGTCGCATTCGAAAATCTAGACTCACAGGAGATCGACCATAAGGTGCCCGAGGCAGCAATAGACCCTTGGAGATAGGTCTGACGGAGGACGATATATTGAATCGCGACGGGATTTGTGTGTTCCATCGTCATTAACAGGCTCTGAACGGTACAATTAACTGTCAGTTTTGCGTCGCATTCGAAAATCTAGACTCACAGGAGATCGACCATAAGGTGCCCGAGGCAGCAATAGACCCTTGGAGACCGGTCGGCCGGAGGACGATGTATTGAATCGCGACGCAATTTGTGTGTTCCATTGTCATTAAGAGGCTCTGAACCTTACAATTAAATGTCAGTTTTGCGTCGGATTCGAAAATCTAGACTCACAGGAGAACGACCATAAGGTGTCCGAGGCAGCACAAGACCCTTGGAGACAAGTCGGCTGGAGGACGATGTATTGAATCGCGACGCAATTTGTGTGTTCCATCGTCATTAACAGGCTCTGAACGTTACAATTAACTGTCAGTTTTGCGTCGGATTCGAAAATCTAGACTCACAGGAGATCGACCATAAGGTGCCCGAGGCAGCAAAAATCCTTGGAGACAGGTCGGCCGGAGGACGATGTATTGAATCGCGACGCAATGTGTGTGTTCCATTGTCATTAAGAGGCTCTGAACCTTACGATTAACTGTCAGGTTTGCGTCGGATTCGAAAATCTAGACTCACAGGAGATCGACCATAAGGTGCCCGAGGCAGCAATAGACCCTTGGAGACAGGGCGGCCGGAGGACGATGTATTGAATCGCGACGCGATTTGTGTGTTCCATCGTCATTAACAGGCTCTGAACGTTACAATTAACTGTCAGTTTTGCGTCGGATTCGAAAATCTAGACTCACAGGAGATCGACCATAAGGTGCCCGAGGGAGCAATAGACCCTTGGAGACAGGTCGGCCGGAGGACGATGTATTGAATCGCGACGCGATTTGTGTGTTCCATTGTCATTAAGAGGCTCTGAACCTTACTATTAACTGTCAGATTTGCGTCGAATTTGAAAATCTAGACTCAAAGAAGAACGACCATCAGGTGCACGAGGCAGCACTAGACCCTTGGAGACAAGTCGGCTGGAGGACGATGTATTGAATCGCGACGCGATTTGTGTGTTCCATCGTCATTAACAGGCTCTGAACGTTACAATTAACTTTCAGTTTTGCGTCGGATTCGAAAATCTAGACTCACAGGAGATCGACCATAAGGTGCCAGAGGCAGCAATAGACCCTTGGAGACAGGGCGGCCGGAGGACGATGTATTGAATCGCGACGCAATTTGTGTGTTCCATTGTCATTAAGAGGCTCTGAACCTTACAATTAACTGTCAGTTTTGCGCCGGATTCGAAAATCTAGACTCACAGAGGAACGACCATAAGGTGCCCGAGGCAGCACTAGACCCTTGGAGACAAGACGGCTGGAGGACCATGTATTGAATCGCGACGCGATTTGTGTGTTCCATAGTCATTAACAGGCTCTGAACGTTACAATCAACTGTCAGTTTTGCGTCGGATTCGAAAACCTAGACTCACATGAGAACGACCATAAGGTGCCCGAGGCAGCAATACACCCTTGGAGACAGGTCGGACGGAGGACGATGTATTGAATCGCGACGCGATTTGTGTGTTCCATCGTCATTAACAGGCTCTGAACGTTACAATTAACTGTCAGTTTTGCGTCGCATTCGAAAATCTAGACTCACAGGAGATCGACCATAAGGTGCCCGAGGCAGCAATAGACCCTTGGAGACAGGTCGGCCGGAGGACGATGTATTGAATCGCGAAGCAATTTGTGTGTTCCATTGTCATTAAGAGGCTCTGAACCTTACAATTAACTGTCAGTTTTGCGTCGAATTTGAAAATCTAGACTCAAAGAAGAACGACCATAAGGTGCCCGAGGCAGCACTAGACGCTTGGAGACAAGTCGGCTGGAGGACGATGTATTGAATCGCGACGCGATTTGTGTGTTCCATCGTCATTAACAGGCTCTGAACGTTACAATTAACTGTCAGTTTTGCGTCGGATTCGAAAATCTAGACTCACAGGAGATCGACCATAAGGTGCCCGAGGCAGCAATAGACCCTTGGAGACAGGTCGGCCGGAGGACGATGTATTGAATCGCTACGCGATTTGTGTGTTCCATTGTCATTAAGAGGCTCTGAACCTTACAATTAACTGTCAGATTTGCGTCGAATTTGAAAATCTAGACTCAAAGAAGAACGACCATAAGGTGCCCGAGGCAGCACTAGACCCTTGGAGACAAGTCGGCTGGAGGACGATGTATTGAATCGCGACGCGATTTGTGTGTTCCATCGTCATTAACAGGCTCTGAACGTTACAATTAACTGTCAGTTTTGCGTCGGATTCGAAAATCTAGACTCACAGGAGATCGACCATAAGGTGCCAGAGGCAGCAATAGACCCTTGGAGACAGGGCGGCCGGAGGACGATGTATTGAATCGCGACGCAATTTGTGTGTTCCATTGTCATTAAGAGGATCTGAACCTTACAATTAACTGTCAGTTTTGCGCCGGATTCGAAAATCTAGACTCACAGAGGAACGACCATAAGGTGCCCGAGGCAGCACTAGACCCTTGGAGACAAGTCGGCTGGAGGACCATGTATTGAATCGCGACGCGATTTGTGTGTTCCATAGTCATTAACAGGCTCTGAACGTTACAATCAACTGTCAGTTTTGCGTCGGATTCGAAAACCTAGACTCACATGAGAACGACCATAAGGTGCCCGAGGCAGCAAAAATCCTTGGAGACAGGTCGGACGGAGGACGATGTATTGAATCGCGACGCAATTTGTGTGTTCCATCGTCATTAACAGGCACTGAACGTTACAATTAACTGTCAGTTTTGCGTCGGATTCGAAAATCTATACTCACAGGAGATCGACCATAACGTGCCCGAAGCAGCTATAGACCCTTGGAGACAGGTCGGCCGGAGGACGATGTATTGAATCGCGACGCGATTTGTGTGTTCCATCGTCATTAACAGGCTCTGAACGTTACAATTAACTGTCAGTTTTGCGTCGCATTCGAAAATCTAGACTCACAGGAGATCGACCATAAGGTGCCCGAGGCAGCAATAGACCCTTGGAGATAGGTCTGACGGAGGACGATGTATTGAATCGCGACGGGATTTGTGTGTTCCATCGTCATTAACAGGCTCTGAACGGTACAATTAACTGTCAGTTTTGCGTCGCATTCGAAAATCTAGACTCACAGGAGATCGACCATAAGGTGCCCGAGGCAGCAATAGACCCTTGGAGACCGGTCGGCCGGAGGACGATGTATTGAATCGCGACGCAATTTGTGTGTTCCATTGTCATTAAGAGGCTCTGAACCTTACAATTAAATGTCAGTTTTGCGTCGGATTCGAAAATCTAGACTCACAGGAGAACGACCATAAGGTGTCCGAGGCAGCACAAGACCCTTGGAGACAAGTCGGCTGGAGGACGATGTATTGAATCGCGACGCAATTTGTGTGTTCCATCGTCATTAACAGGCTCTGAACGTTACAATTAACTGTCAGTTTTGCGTCGGATTCGAAAATCTAGACTCACAGGAGATCGACCATAAGGTGCCCGAGGGAGCAAAAATCCTTGGAGACAGGTCGGCCGGAGGACGATGTATTGAATCGCGACGCAATGTGTGTGTTCCATTGTCATTAAGAGGCTCTGAACCTTACGATTAACTGTCAGGTTTGCGTCGGATTCGAAAATCTAGACTCACAGGAGATCGACCATAAGGTGCCCGAGGCAGCAATAGACCCTTGGAGACAGGGCGGCCGGAGGACGATGTATTGAATCGCGACGCGATTTGTGTGTTCCATCGTCATTAACAGGCTCTGAACGTTACAATTAACTGTCAGTTTTGCGTCGGATTCGAAAATCTAGACTCACAGGAGATCGACCATAAGGTGCCCGAGGGAGCAATAGACCCTTGGAGACAGGTCGGCCGGAGGACGATGTATTGAATCGCGACGCGATTTGTGTGTTCCATTGTCATTAAGAGGCTCTGAACCTTACAATTAACTGTCAGTTTTGCGTCGCATTCGAAAATCTAGACTCACAGGAGATCGACCATAAGGTGTCCGAGGCAGCACTAGACCTTTGGAGACAAGTCGGCTGGAGGACGACGTATTGAATCGCGACGCAATTTGTGTGTTCCATCGTCATTAACAGGCTCTGAACGTTACAATTAACTGTCAGTTTTGCGTCGGATTCGAAAATCTAGACTCACAGGAGATCGACCATAATGTACCCGAGGCAGCAATAGACCCTTGGAGACAGGTCGGCCGGAGGACGATGTATTGAATCGCGACGCAATTTGTGTGTTCCATTGTCATTAAGAGGCTCTGAACCTTACAATTAACTGTCAGTTTTGCGCGGATTCGAAAATCTAGACTCACAGAGGAACGACCATAAGGTGCCCGAGGCAGCACTAGACCATTGGAGACAAGTCGGCTGGAGGACCATGTATTGAATCGCGACGCGATTTGTGTGTTCCATCGTCATTAACAGGCTCTGAACGTTACAATCAACTGTCAGTTTTGCGTCGGATTCGAAAATCTAGACTCACAGGAGAACGACCATAAGGTGCCCGAGGCAGCAATAGACCCTTGGAGACAGGTCGGCCGGAGGACGATGTATTGAATCGCGACGCAATTTGTGTGTTCCATCGTCATTAACAGGCTCTGAACGTTACAATTAACTGTCAGTTTTGCGTCGGATTCGAAAATCTAGACTCACAGGAGATCGACCATAAGGTGCCCGAGGCAGCAATAGACCCTTGGAGACAGGGCGGCCGGAGGACGATGTATTGAATCGCGACGCGATTTGTGTGTTCCATCGTCATTAACAGGCTCTGAACGTTACAATTAACTGTCAGTTTTGCGTCGGATTCGAAAATCTAGACTCACAGGAGATCGACCATAAGGTGCCCGAGGGAGCAATAGACCCTTGGAGACAGGTCGGCCGGAGGACGATGTATTGAATCGCGACGCGATTTGTGTGTTCCATTGTCATTAAGAGGCTCTGAACCTTACAATTAACTGTCAGTTTTGCGTCGCATTCGAAAATCTAGACTCACAGGAGATCGACCATAAGGTGTCCGAGGCAGCACTAGACCTTTGGAGACAAGTCGGCTGGAGGACGACGTATTGAATCGCGACGCAATTTGTGTGTTCCATCGTCATTAACAGGCTCTGAACGTTACAATTAACTGTCAGTTTTGCGTCGGATTCGAAAATCTAGACTCACAGGAGATCGACCATAAGGTGTCCGAGGCAGCACTAGACCCTTGGAGACAAGTCGGCTGGAGGACGACGTATTGAATCGCGACGCAATTTGTGTGTTCCATCGTCATTAACAGGCTCTGAACGTTACAATTAACTGTCAGTTTTGCGTCGGATTCGAAAATCTAGACTCACAGGAGATCGACCATAAGGTGCCCGAGGCAGCAATAGACCCTTGGAGACAGGTCGGCCGGAGGACGATGTATTGAATCGCGACGCAATTTGTGTGTTCCATTGTCATTAAGAGGCTCTGAACCTTACAATTAACTGTCAGTTTTGCGTCGAATTTGAAAATCTAGACTCAAAGAAGAACGACCATAAGGTGCCCGAGGCAGCACTAGACGCTTGGAGACAAGTCGGCTGGAGGACGATGTATTGAATCGCGAAGCGATTTGTGTGTTCCATCGTCATTAACAGGCTCTGAACGTTACAATTAACTGTCAGTTTTGCGTCGGATTCGAAAATCTAGACTCACAGGAGATCGACCATAAGGTGCCCGAGGCAGCAATAGACCCTTGGAGACAGGTCGGCCGGAGGACGATGTATTGAATCGCGACGCAATTTGTGTGTTCCATTGTCATTAAGAGGCTCTGAAACTTACAATTAACTGTCAGTTTTGCGTCGAATTTGAAAATCTAGACTCAAAGAAGAACGACCATAAGGTGCCCGAGGCAGCACTAGACGCTTGGAGACAAGTCGGCTGGAGGACGATGTATTGAATCGCGACGCGATTTGTGTGTTCCATCGTCATTAACAGGCTCTGAACGTTACAATTAACTGTCAGTTTTGCGTCGGATTCGAAAATCTAGACTCACAGGAGATCGACCATAAGGTGCCCGAGGCAGCAATAGACCCTTGGAGACAGGTCGGCCGGAGGACGATGTATTGAATCGCTACGCGATTTGTGTGTTCCATTGTCATTAAGAGGCTCTGAACCTTACTATTAACTGTCAGATTTGCGTCGAATTTGAAAATCTAGACTCAAAGAAGAACGACCATCAGGTGCACGAGGCAGCACTAGACCCTTGGAGACAAGTCGGCTGGAGGACGATGTATTGAATCGCGACGCGATTTGTGTGTTCCATCGTCATTAACAGGCTCTGAACGTTACAATTAACTTTCAGTTTTGCGTCGGATTCGAAAATCTAGACTCACAGGAGATCGACCATAAGGTGCCAGAGGCAGCAATAGACCCTTGGAGACAGGGCGGCCGGAGGACGATGTATTGAATCGCGACGCAATTTGTGTGTTCCATTGTCATTAAGAGGCTCTGAACCTTACAATTAACTGTCAGTTTTGCGCCGGATTCGAAAATCTAGACTCACAGAGGAACGACCATAAGGTGCCCGAGGCAGCACTAGACCCATGGAGACAAGACGGCTGGAGGACCATGTATTGAATCGCGACGCGATTTGTGTGTTCCATAGTCATTAACAGGCTCTGAACGTTACAATCAACTGTCAGTTTTGCGTCGGATTCGAAAACCTAGACTCACATGAGAACGACCATAAGGTGCCCGAGGCAGCAATACACCCTTGGAGACAGGTCGGACGGAGGACGATGTATTGAATCGCGACGCAATTTGTGTGTTCCATCGTCATTAACAGGCTCTGAACGTTACAATTAACTGTCAGTTTTGCGTCGGATTCGAAAATCTATACTCACAGGAGATCGACCATAAGGTGCCCGAAGCAGCTATAGACCCTTGGAGACAGGTCGGCCGGAGGACGATGTATTGAATCGCGACGCGATTTGTGTGTTCCATCGTCATTAACAGGCTCTGAACGTTACAATTAACAGTCAGTTTTGCGTCGCATTCGAAAATCTAGACTCACAGGAGATCGACCATAAGGTGCCCGAGGCAGCAATAGACCCTTGGAGACAGGTCGGCCGGAGGACGATGTATTGAATCGCGAAGCAATTTGTGTGTTCCATTGTCATTAAGAGGCTCTGAACCTTACAATTAACTGTCAGTTTTGCGTCGAATTTGAAAATCTAGACTCAAAGAAGAACGACCATAAGGTGCCCGAGGCAGCACTAGACGCTTGGAGACAAGTCGGCTGGAGGACGATGTATTGAATCGCGACGCGATTTGTGTGTTCCATCGTCATTAACAGGCTCTGAACGTTACAATTAACTGTCAGTTTTGCGTCGGATTCGAAAATCTAGACTCACAGGAGATCGACCATAAGGTGCCCGAGGCAGCAATAGACCCTTGGAGACAGGTCGGCCGGAGGACGATGTATTGAATCGCTACGCGATTTGTGTGTTCCATTGTCATTAAGAGGCTCTGAACCTTACAATTAACTGTCAGATTTGCGTCGAATTTGAAAATCTAGACTCAAAGAAGAACGACCATAAGGTGCCCGAGGCAGCACTAGACCCTTGGAGACAAGTCGGCTGGAGGACGATGTATTGAATCGCGACGCGATTTGTGTGTTCCATCGTCATTAACAGGCTCTGAACGTTACAATTAACTGTCAGTTTTGCGTCGGATTCGAAAATCTAGACTCACAGGAGATCGACCATAAGGTGCCAGAGGCAGCAATAGACCCTTGGAGACAGGGCGGCCGGAGGACGATGTATTGAATCGCGACGCAATTTGTGTGTTCCATTGTCATTAAGAGGATCTGAACCTTACAATTAACTGTCAGTTTTGCGCCGGATTCGAAAATCTAGACTCACAGAGGAACGACCATAAGGTGCCCGAGGCAGCACTAGACCCTTGGAGACAAGTCGGCTGGAGGACATTGTATTGAATCGCGACGCGATTTGTGTGTTCCATAGTCATTAACAGGCTCTGAACGTTACAATCAACTGTCAGTTTTGCGTCGGATTCGAAAACCTAGACTCACATGAGAACGACCATAAGGTGCCCGAGGCAGCAAAAATCCTTGGAGACAGGTCGGACGGAGGACGATGTATTGAATCGCGACGCAATTTGTGTGTTCCATCGTCATTAACAGGCACTGAACGTTACAATTAACTGTCAGTTTTGCGTCGGATTCGAAAATCTATACTCACAGGAGATCGACCATAACGTGCCCGAAGCAGCTATAGACCCTTGGAGACAGGTCGGCCGGAGGACGATGTATTGAATCGCGACGCGATTTGTGTGTTCCATCGTCATTAACAGGCTCTGAACGTTACAATTAACTGTCAGTTTTGCGTCGCATTCGAAAATCTAGACTCACAGGAGATCGACCATAAGGTGCCCGAGGCAGCAATAGACCCTTGGAGATAGGTCTGACGGAGGACGATGTATTGAATCGCGACGGGATTTGTGTGTTCCATCGTCATTAACAGGCTCTGAACGGTACAATTAACTGTCAGTTTTGCGTCGCATTCGAAAATCTAGACTCACAGGAGATCGACCATAAGGTGCCCGAGGCAGCAATAGACCCTTGGAGACCGGTCGGCCGGAGGACGATGTATTGAATCGCGACGCAATTTGTGTGTTCCATTGTCATTAAGAGGCTCTGAACCTTACAATTAAATGTCAGTTTTGCGTCGGATTCGAAAATCTAGACTCACAGGAGAACGACCATAAGGTGTCCGAGGCAGCACAAGACCCTTGGAGACAAGTCGGCTGGAGGACGATGTATTGAATCGCGACGCAATTTGTGTGTTCCATCGTCATTAACAGGCTCTGAACGTTACAATTAACTGTCAGTTTTGCGTCGGATTCGAAAATCTAGACTCACAGGAGATCGACCATAAGGTGCCCGAGGCAGCAAAAATCCTTGGAGACAGGTCGGCCGGAGGACGATGTATTGAATCGCGACGCAATGTGAGTGTTCCATTGTCATTAAGAGGCTCTGAACCTTACGATTAACTGTCAGGTTTGCGTCGGATTCGAAAATCTAGACTCACAGGAGATCGACCATAAGGTGCCCGAGGCAGCAATAGACCCTTGGAGACAGGGCGGCCGGAGGACGATGTATTGAATCGCGACGCGATTTGTGTGTTCCATCGTCATTAACAGGCTCTGAACGTTACAATTAACTGTCAGTTTTGCGTCGGATTCGAAAATCTAGACTCACAGGAGATCGACCATAAGGTGCCCGAGGGAGCAATAGACCCTTGGAGACAGGTCGGCCGGAGGACGATGTATTGAATCGCGACGCGATTTGTGTGTTCCATTGTCATTAAGAGGCTCTGAACCTTACAATTAACTGTCAGTTTTGCGTCGCATTCGAAAATCTAGACTCACAGGAGATCGACCATAAGGTGTCCGAGGCAGCACTAGACCTTTGGAGACAAGTCGGCTGGAGGACGACGTATTGAATCGCGACGCAATTTGTGTGTTCCATCGTCATTAACAGGCTCTGAACGTTACAATTAACTGTCAGTTTTGCGTCGGATTCGAAAATCTAGACTCACAGGAGATCGACCATAATGTACCCGAGGCAGCAATAGACCCTTGGAGACAGGTCGGCCGGAGGACGATGTATTGAATCGCGACGCAATTTGTGTGTTCCATTGTCATTAAGAGGCTCTGAACCTTACAATTAACTGTCAGTTTTGCGTCGGATTCGAAAATCTAGACTCACAGAGGAACGACCATAAGGTGCCCGAGGCAGCACTAGACCATTGGAGACAAGTCGGCTGGAGGACCATGTATTGAATCGCGACGCGATTTGTGTGTTCCATCGTCATTAACAGGCTCTGAACGTTACAATCAACTGTCAGTTTTGCGTCGGATTCGAAAATCTAGACTCACAGGAGAACGACCATAAGGTGCCCGAGGCAGCAATAGACCCTTGGAGACAGGTCGGCCGGAGGACGATGTATTGAATCGCGACGCAATTTGTGTGTTCCATCGTCATTAACAGGCTCTGAACGTTACAATTAACTGTCAGTTTTGCGTCGGATTCGAAAATCTAGACTCACAGGAGATCGACCATAAGGTGCCCGAGGCAGCAATAGACCCTTGGAGACAGGGCGGCCGGAGGACGATGTATTGAATCGCGACGCGATTTGTGTGTTCCATCGTCATTAACAGGCTCTGAACGTTACAATTAACTGTCAGTTTTGCGTCGGATTCGAAAATCTAGACTCACAGGAGATCGACCATAAGGTGCCCGAGGGAGCAATAGACCCTTGGAGACAGGTCGGCCGGAGGACGATGTATTGAATCGCGACGCGATTTGTGTGTTCCATTGTCATTAAGAGGCTCTGAACCTTACAATTAACTGTCAGTTTTGCGTCGCATTCGAAAATCTAGACTCACAGGAGATCGACCATAAGGTGTCCGAGGCAGCACTAGACCCTTGGAGACAAGTCGGCTGGAGGACGACGTATTGAATCGCGACGCAATTTGTGTGTTCCATCGTCATTAACAGGCTCTGAACGTTACAATTAACTGTCAGTTTTGCGTCGGATTCGAAAATCTAGACTCACAGGAGATCGACCATAAGGTGCCCGAGGCAGCAATAGACCCTTGGAGACAGGTCGGCCGGAGGACGATGTATTGAATCGCGACGCAATTTGTGTGTTCCATTGTCATTAAGAGGCTCTGAACCTTACAATTAACTGTCAGTTTTGCGTCGAATTTGAAAATCTAGACTCAAAGAAGAACGACCATAAGGTGCCCGAGGCAGCACTAGACGCTTGGAGACAAGTCGGCTGGAGGACGATGTATTGAATCGCGAAGCGATTTGTGTGTTCCATCGTCATTAACAGGCTCTGAACGTTACAATTAACTGTCAGTTTTGCGTCGGATTCGAAAATCTAGACTCACAGGAGATCGACCATAAGGTGCCCGAGGCAGCAATAGACCCTTGGAGACAGGGCGGCCGGAGGACGATGTATTGAATCGCGACGCGATTTGTGTGTTCCATCGTCATTAACAGGCTCTGAACGTTACAATTAACTGTCAGTTTTGCGTCGGATTCGAAAATCTAGACTCACAGGAGATCGACCATAAGGTGCCCGAGGGAGCAATAGACCCTTGGAGACAGGTCGGCCGGAGGACGATGTATTGAATCGCGACGCGATTTGTGTGTTCCATTGTCATTAAGAGGCTCTGAACCTTACAATTAACTGTCAGTTTTGCGTCGCATTCGAAAATCTAGACTCACAGGAGATCGACCATAAGGTGTCCGAGGCAGCACTAGACCTTTGGAGACAAGTCGGCTGGAGGACGACGTATTGAATCGCGACGCAATTTGTGTGTTCCATCGTCATTAACAGGCTCTGAACGTTACAATTAACTGTCAGTTTTGCGTCGGATTCGAAAATCTAGACTCACAGGAGATCGACCATAATGTACCCGAGGCAGCAATAGACCCTTGGAGACAGGTCGGCCGGAGGACGATGTATTGAATCGCGACGCAATTTGTGTGTTCCATTGTCATTAAGAGGCTCTGAACCTTACAATTAACTGTCAGTTTTGCGTCGGATTCGAAAATCTAGACTCACAGAGGAACGACCATAAGGTGCCCGAGGCAGCACTAGACCATTGGAGACAAGTCGGCTGGAGGACCATGTATTGAATCGCGACGCGATTTGTGTGTTCCATCGTCATTAACAGGCTCTGAACGTTACAATCAACTGTCAGTTTTGCGTCGGATTCGAAAATCTAGACTCACAGGAGAACGACCATAAGGTGCCCGAGGCAGCAATAGACCCTTGGAGACAGGTCGGCCGGAGGACGATGTATTGAATCGCGACGCAATTTGTGTGTTCCATCGTCATTAACAGGCTCTGAACGTTACAATTAACTGTCAGTTTTGCGTCGGATTCGAAAATCTAGACTCACAGGAGATCGACCATAAGGTGCCCGAGGCAGCAATAGACCCTTGGAGACAGGGCGGCCGGAGGACGATGTATTGAATCGCGACGCGATTTGTGTGTTCCATCGTCATTAACAGGCTCTGAACGTTACAATTAACTGTCAGTTTTGCGTCGGATTCGAAAATCTAGACTCACAGGAGATCGACCATAAGGTGCCCGAGGGAGCAATAGACCCTTGGAGACAGGTCGGCCGGAGGACGATGTATTGAATCGCGACGCGATTTGTGTGTTCCATTGTCATTAAGAGGCTCTGAACCTTACAATTAACTGTCAGATTTGCGTCGAATTTGAAAATCTAGACTCAAAGAAGAACGACCATAAGGTGCCCGAGGCAGCACTAGACCCTTGGAGACAAGTCGGCTGGAGGACGATGTATTGAATCGCGACGCGATTTGTGTGTTCCATCGTCATTAACAGGCTCTGAACGTTACAATTAACTGTCAGTTTTGCGTCGGATTCGAAAATCTAGACTCACAGGAGATCGACCATAAGGTGCCAGAGGCAGCAATAGACCCTTGGAGACAGGGCGGCCGGAGGACGATGTATTGAATCGCGACGCAATTTGTGTGTTCCATTGTCATTAAGAGGATCTGAACCTTACAATTAACTGTCAGTTTTGCGCCGGATTCGAAAATCTAGACTCACAGAAGAACGACCATAAGGTGCCCGAGGCAGCACTAGACCCTTGGAGACAAGTCGGCTGGAGGACCATGTATTGAATCGCGACGCGATTTGTGTGTTCCATAGTCATTAACAGGCTCTGAACGTTACAATCAACTGTCAGTTTTGCGTCGGATTCGAAAACCTAGACTCACATGAGAACGACCATAAGGTGCCCGAGGCAGCAATACACCCTTGGAGACAGGTCGGACGGAGGACGATGTATTGAATCGCGACGCAATTTGTGTGTTCCATCGTCATTAACAGGCTCTGAACGTTACAATTAACTGTCAGTTTTGCGTCGGATTCGAAAATCTATACTCACAGGAGATCGACCATAAGGTGCCCGAAGCAGCTATAGACCCTTGGAGACAGGTCGGCCGGAGGACGATGTATTGAATCGCGACGCGATTTGTGTGTTCCATCGTCATTAACAGGCTCTGAACGTTACAATTAACTGTCAGTTTTGCGTCGCATTCGAAAATCTAGACTCACAGGAGATCGACCATAAGGTGCCCGAGGCAGCAATAGACCCTTGGAGATAGGTCTGACGGAGGACGATGTATTGAATCGCGACGGGATTTGTGTGTTCCATCGTCATTAACAGGCTCTGAACGGTACAATTAACTGTCAGTTTTGCGTCGCATTCGAAAATCTAGACTCACAGGAGATCGACCATAAGGTGCCCGAGGCAGCAATAGACCCTTGGAGACCGGTCGGCCGGAGGACGATGTATTGAATCGCGACGCAGTTTGTGTGTTCCATTGTCATTAAGAGGCTCTGAACCTTACAATTAAATGTCAGTTTTGCGTCGGATTCGAAAATCTAGACTCACAGGAGAACGACCATAAGGTGTCCGAGGCAGCACAAGACCCTTGGAGACAAGTCGGCTGGAGGACGATGTATTGAATCGCGACGCAATTTGTGTGTTCCATCGTCATTAACAGGCTCTGAACGTTACAATTAACTGTCAGTTTTGCGTCGGATTCGAAAATCTAGACTCACAGGAGATCGACCATAAGGTGCCCGAGGCAGCAAAAATCCTTGGAGACAGGTCGGCCGGAGGACGATGTATTGAATCGCGACGCAATGTGTGTGTTCCATTGTCATTAAGAGGCACTGAACCTTACGATTAACTGTCAGTTTTGCGTCGGATTCGAAAATCTAGACTCAGAGGAGAACGACGATAACGTGCCCGAGGCAGCACTAGACCCTTGGAGACATGTCGGCCGGAGGACGATGTATTGAATCGCGACGCGATTTGTGTGTTCCATCGTCATTAACAGGCTCTGAACGTTACAATTAACTGTCAGTTTTGCGTCGGATTCGAAAATCTAGACTCACAGGAGATCGACCATAATGTACCCGAGGCAGCAATAGACCCTTTGAGACAGGTCGGCCGGAGGACGATGTATTGAATCGCGACGCAATTTGTGTGTTCCATTGTCATTAAGAGGCTCTGAACCTCGCAATTAACTCTCAGTTTTGCGTCGGATTCGAAAATCTAGACTCACAGAGGAACGACCATAAGGTGCCCGAGGCAGCACTAGACCCTTGGAGACAAGTCGGCTGGAGGACCATGTATTGAATCGGGACGCGATTTGTGTGTTCCATCGTCATTAACAGGCTCTGAACGTTACAATCAACTGTCAGTTTTGCGTCGGATTCGAAAATCTAGACTCACAGGAGAACGACCATAAGGTGCCCGAGGCAGCAATAGACCCTTGGAGACAGATCGGCCGGAGGACGATGTATTGAATCGCGACGCAATTTGTGTGTTCCATCGTCATTAACAGGCTCTGAATGTTACAATTAACTGTCAGTTTTGCGTCGGATTCGAAAATCTAGACTCACAGGAGATCGACCATAAGGTGCCCGAGGCAGCAATAGACCCTTGGAGACAGGGCGGCCGGAGGACGATGTATTGAATCGCGACGCGATTTGTGTGTTCCATCGTCATTAACAGGCTCTGAACGTTACAATTAACTGTCAGTTTTGCGTCGGATTCGAAAATCTAGACTCACAGGAGATCGACCATAAGGTGCCCGAGGGAGCAATAGACCCTTGGAGACAGGTCGGCCGGAGGACGATGTATTGAATCGCGACGCGATTTGTGTGTTCCATTGTCATTAAGAGGCTCTGAACCTTACAATTAACTGTCAGTTTTGCGTCGCATTCGAAAATCTAGACTCACAGGAGATCGACCATAAGGTGTCCGAGGCAGCACTAGACCCTTGGAGACAAGTCGGCTGGAGGACGACGTATTGAATCGCGACGCAATTTGTGTGTTCCATCGTCATTAACAGGCTCTGAACGTTACAATTAACTGTCAGTTTTGCGTCGGATTCGAAAATCTAGACTCACAGGAGATCGACCATAAGGTGCCCGAGGCAGCAATAGACCCTTGGAGACAGGTCGGCCGGAGGACGATGTATTGAATCGCGACGCAATTTGTGTGTTCCATTGTCATTAAGAGGCTCTGAACCTTACAATTAACTGTCAGTTTTGCGTCGAATTTGAAAATCTAGACTCAAAGAAGAACGACCATAAGGTGCCCGAGGCAGCACTAGACGCTTGGAGACAAGTCGGCTGGAGGACGATGTATTGAATCGCGAAGCGATTTGTGTGTTCCATCGTCATTAACAGGCTCTGAACGTTACAATTAACTGTCAGTTTTGCGTCGGATTCGAAAATCTAGACTCACAGGAGATCGACCATAAGGTGCCCGAGGCAGCAATAGACCCTTGGAGACAGGGCGGCCGGAGGACGATGTATTGAATCGCGACGCGATTTGTGTGTTCCATCGTCATTAACAGGCTCTGAACGTTACAATTAACTGTCAGTTTTGCGTCGGATTCGAAAATCTAGACTCACAGGAGATCGACCATAAGGTGCCCGAGGGAGCAATAGACCCTTGGAGACAGGTCGGCCGGAGGACGATGTATTGAATCGCGACGCGATTTGTGTGTTCCATTGTCATTAAGAGGCTCTGAACCTTACAATTAACTGTCAGTTTTGCGTCGCATTCGAAAATCTAGACTCACAGGAGATCGACCATAAGGTGTCCGAGGCAGCACTAGACCTTTGGAGACAAGTCGGCTGGAGGACGACGTATTGAATCGCGACGCAATTTGTGTGTTCCATCGTCATTAACAGGCTCTGAACGTTACAATTAACTGTCAGTTTTGCGTCGGATTCGAAAATCTAGACTCACAGGAGATCGACCATAATGTACCCGAGGCAGCAATAGACCCTTGGAGACAGGTCGGCCGGAGGACGATGTATTGAATCGCGACGCAATTTGTGTGTTCCATTGTCATTAAGAGGCTCTGAACCTTACAATTAACTGTCAGTTTTGCGTCGGATTCGAAAATCTAGACTCACAGAGGAACGACCATAAGGTGCCCGAGGCAGCACTAGACCATTGGAGACAAGTCGGCTGGAGGACCATGTATTGAATCGCGACGCGATTTGTGTGTTCCATCGTCATTAACAGGCTCTGAACGTTACAATCAACTGTCAGTTTTGCGTCGGATTCGAAAATCTAGACTCACAGGAGAACGACCATAAGGTGCCCGAGGCAGCAATAGACCCTTGGAGACAGGTCGGCCGGAGGACGATGTATTGAATCGCGACGCAATTTGTGTGTTCCATCGTCATTAACAGGCTCTGAACGTTACAATTAACTGTCAGTTTTGCGTCGGATTCGAAAATCTAGACTCACAGGAGATCGACCATAAGGTGCCCGAGGCAGCAATAGACCCTTGGAGACAGGGCGGCCGGAGGACGATGTATTGAATCGCGACGCGATTTGTGTGTTCCATCGTCATTAACAGGCTCTGAACGTTACAATTAACTGTCAGTTTTGCGTCGGATTCGAAAATCTAGACTCACAGGAGATCGACCATAAGGTGCCCGAGGGAGCAATAGACCCTTGGAGACAGGTCGGCCGGAGGACGATGTATTGAATCGCGACGCGATTTGTGTGTTCCATTGTCATTAAGAGGCTCTGAACCTTACAATTAACTGTCAGATTTGCGTCGAATTTGAAAATCTAGACTCAAAGAAGAACGACCATAAGGTGCCCGAGGCAGCACTAGACCCTTGGAGACAAGTCGGCTGGAGGACGATGTATTGAATCGCGACGCGATTTGTGTGTTCCATCGTCATTAACAGGCTCTGAACGTTACAATTAACTGTCAGTTTTGCGTCGGATTCGAAAATCTAGACTCACAGGAGATCGACCATAAGGTGCCAGAGGCAGCAATAGACCCTTGGAGACAGGGCGGCCGGAGGACGATGTATTGAATCGCGACGCAATTTGTGTGTTCCATTGTCATTAAGAGGATCTGAACCTTACAATTAACTGTCAGTTTTGCGCCGGATTCGAAAATCTAGACTCACAGAAGAACGACCATAAGGTGCCCGAGGCAGCACTAGACCCTTGGAGACAAGTCGGCTGGAGGACCATGTATTGAATCGCGACGCGATTTGTGTGTTCCATAGTCATTAACAGGCTCTGAACGTTACAATCAACTGTCAGTTTTGCGTCGGATTCGAAAACCTAGACTCACATGAGAACGACCATAAGGTGCCCGAGGCAGCAATACACCCTTGGAGACAGGTCGGACGGAGGACGATGTATTGAATCGCGACGCAATTTGTGTGTTCCATCGTCATTAACAGGCTCTGAACGTTACAATTAACTGTCAGTTTTGCGTCGGATTCGAAAATCTATACTCACAGGAGATCGACCATAAGGTGCCCGAAGCAGCTATAGACCCTTGGAGACAGGTCGGCCGGAGGACGATGTATTGAATCGCGACGCGATTTGTGTGTTCCATCGTCATTAACAGGCTCTGAACGTTACAATTAACTGTCAGTTTTGCGTCGCATTCGAAAATCTAGACTCACAGGAGATCGACCATAAGGTGCCCGAGGCAGCAATAGACCCTTGGAGATAGGTCTGACGGAGGACGATGTATTGAATCGCGACGGGATTTGTGTGTTCCATCGTCATTAACAGGCTCTGAACGGTACAATTAACTGTCAGTTTTGCGTCGCATTCGAAAATCTAGACTCACAGGAGATCGACCATAAGGTGCCCGAGGCAGCAATAGACCCTTGGAGACCGGTCGGCCGGAGGACGATGTATTGAATCGCGACGCAGTTTGTGTGTTCCATTGTCATTAAGAGGCTCTGAACCTTACAATTAAATGTCAGTTTTGCGTCGGATTCGAAAATCTAGACTCACAGGAGAACGACCATAAGGTGTCCGAGGCAGCACAAGACCCTTGGAGACAAGTCGGCTGGAGGACGATGTATTGAATCGCGACGCAATTTGTGTGTTCCATCGTCATTAACAGGCTCTGAACGTTACAATTAACTGTCAGTTTTGCGTCGGATTCGAAAATCTAGACTCACAGGAGATCGACCATAAGGTGCCCGAGGCAGCAAAAATCCTTGGAGACAGGTCGGCCGGAGGACGATGTATTGAATCGCGACGCAATGTGTGTGTTCCATTGTCATTAAGAGGCACTGAACCTTACGATTAACTGTCAGTTTTGCGTCGGATTCGAAAATCTAGACTCAGAGGAGAACGACGATAACGTGCCCGAGGCAGCACTAGACCCTTGGAGACATGTCGGCCGGAGGACGATGTATTGAATCGCGACGCGATTTGTGTGTTCCATCGTCATTAACAGGCTCTGAACGTTACAATTAACTGTCAGTTTTGCGTCGGATTCGAAAATCTAGACTCACAGGAGATCGACCATAATGTACCCGAGGCAGCAATAGACCCTTTGAGACAGGTCGGCCGGAGGACGATGTATTGAATCGCGACGCAATTTGTGTGTTCCATTGTCATTAAGAGGCTCTGAACCTCGCAATTAACTCTCAGTTTTGCGTCGGATTCGAAAATCTAGACTCACAGAGGAACGACCATAAGGTGCCCGAGGCAGCACTAGACCCTTGGAGACAAGTCGGCTGGAGGACCATGTATTGAATCGGGACGCGATTTGTGTGTTCCATCGTCATTAACAGGCTCTGAACGTTACAATCAACTGTCAGTTTTGCGTCGGATTCGAAAATCTAGACTCACAGGAGAACGACCATAAGGTGCCCGAGGCAGCAATAGACCCTTGGAGACAGATCGGCCGGAGGACGATGTATTGAATCGCGACGCAATTTGTGTGTTCCATCGTCATTAACAGGCTCTGAATGTTACAATTAACTGTCAGTTTTGCGTCGGATTCGAAAATCTAGACTCACAGGAGATCGACCATAAGGTGCCCGAGGCAGCAATAGACCCTTGGAGACAGGTCGGCCGGAGGACGATGTATTGAATCGCGTTGCGATTTGTGTGTTCCATCGTCATTAACAGGCTCTGACCTTTACAATTAACTGTCAGTTTTGCGTCGGATTCGAAAATCTAGACTCACAGGAGAACGACCATAAGGTGCCCGAGGCAGCAATAGACCCTTGGAGACAAGTCGGCTGGAGGACCATGTATTGAATCGCGACGCGATTCGTGTGTTCCATCGTCATTAATAGGCTCTGAACGTTACAATCAACTGTCAGTTTTGCGTCGGATTCGAAAATCTAGACTCAGAGGAGAACGACCATAAGGTGCGCGACGCAGCACTATACCCTTGGAGACACGTCGGCTGGAGGACGATGTATTGAATCGCGACGCGATTTGTGTGTTCCATCGTCATTAACAGGCTCTGAACGTTACAATTAACTGTCAGTTTTGCGTCGGATTCGAAAATCTAGACTCACAGGAGATCGACCATAAGGTGCCCGAGGCAGCAATAGACCCTTGGAGACAGGTCGGCCGGAGGACGATGTATTGAATCGCGACGCAATTTGTGTGTTCCATCGTCATTAACAGGCTCTGAACGTTACAATTAACTGTCAGTTTTGCGTCGGATTCGAATATCTAGACTCACAGGAGATCGACCATAAGGTGCCCGAGGCAGCAATAGACCCTTGGAGACAGGTCGGCCGGAGGACGATGTATTGAATCGCGACGCGATTTGTGTGTTCCATCGTCATTAACTGGCTCTGAACGTTACAATTAACTGTCAGTTTTGCGTCGGATTCGAAAATCTAGACTCACAGGAGATCGACCATAAGGTGCCCGAGGCAGCAATACACCCTTGGAGACAGGTCGGCCGGAGGACGATGTATTGAATCGCGACGCGATTTGTGTGTTCCATTGTCATTAAGAGGCTCTGAACCTTACAATTAACTGTCAGTTTTGCGTCGCATTCGAAAATCTAGACTCACAGGAGAACGACCATAAGGTGTCCGAGGCAGCACTGGACCCTTGGAGACAAGTCGGCTGGAGGACGACGTATTGAATCGCGACGCAATTTGTGTGTTCCATCGTCATTAACAGGCTCTGAACTTTACAATTAACTGTCAGTTTTGCGTCGGATTCGAAAATCTAGACTCACAGAAGATCGACCATAAGGTGCCCGAGGCAGCAATAGACCCTTGGAGACAGGTCGGCCGGAGGACGATGTATTGAATCGCGACGCAATTTGTGTGTTCCATTGTCATTAAGAGGCTCTGAACCTTACAATTAACTGTCAGTTTTGCGTCGAATTTGAAAATCTAGACTCAAAGAAGAACGACCATAAGGTGCCCGAGGCAGCACTAGGCGCTTGGATACAAGACGGCTGGAGGACGATGTATTGAATCGCGACGCGATTTGTGTGTTCCATCGTCATTAACAGGCTCTGAACGTTACAATTAACTGTCAGTTTTGCGTCGGATTCGAAAATCTAGACTCACAGGAGATCGACCATAAGGTGCCCGAGGCAGCAATAGACCCTTGGAGACAGGTCGGCCGGAGGACGATGTATTGAATCGCTACGCGATTTGTGTGTTCCATTGTCATTAAGAGGCTCTGAACCTTACAATTAACTGTCAGATTTGCGTCGAATTTGAAAATCTAGACTCAAAGAAGAACGACCAAAAGGTGCCCGAGGCAGCACTAGACCCTTGGAGACAAGTCGGCTGGAGGACGATGTATTGAATCGCGACGCGATTTGTGTGTTCCATCGTCATTAACAGGCTCTGAACGTTACAATTAACTGTCAGTTTTGCGTCGGATTCGAAAATCTAGACTCACAGGAGATCGACCATAAGGTGCCAGAGGCAGCAATAGACCCTTGGAGACAGGGCGGCCGGAGGACGATGTATTGAATCGCGACGCAATTTGTGTGTTCCATTGTCATTAAGAGGCTCTGAACCTTACAATTAACTGTCAGTTTTGCGCCGGATTCGAAAATCTAGACTGACAGAGGAACGACCATAAGGTGCCCGAGGCAGCACTAGACCCTTGGAGACAAGTCGGCTGGAGGACCATGTATTGAATCGCGACGCGATTTGTGTGTTCCATAGTCATTAACAGGCTCTGAACGTTACAATCAACTGTCAGTTTTGCGTCGGATTCGAAAACCTAGACTCACATGAGAACGACCATAAGGTGCCCGAGGCAGCAATACACCCTTGGAGACAGGTCGGACGGAGGACGATGTATTGAATCGCGACGCAATTTGTGTGTTCCATCGTCATTAACAGGCTCTGAACGTTACAATTAACTGTCAGTTTTGCGTCGGATTCGAAAATCTCGACTCACAGGAGATCGACCATAAGGTGCCCGAGGCAGCTATAGACCCTTGGAGACAGGTCGGCCGGAGGACGATGTATTGAATCGCGACGCGATTTGTGTGTTCCATCGTCATTAACAGGCTCTGAACGTTACAATTAACTGTCAGTTTTGCGTCGGGTTCGAAAATCTAGACTCACAGGAGATCGACCATAAGGTGCCCGAGGCAGCAATAGACCCTTGGAGACAGGTCTGACGGAGGACGATGTATTGAATCGCGACGGGATTTGTGTGTTCCATTGTCATTAAGAGGCTCTGAACCTTACAATTAACTGTCAGTTTTGCGTCGGATTCGAAAATCTAGACTCACAGAGGAACGACCATAAGGTGCCCGAGACAGCACTAGACCCTTGGAGACAAGTCGGCTGGAGGACCATGTATTGAATCGGGACGCGATTTGTGTGTTCCATCGTCATTAACAGGCTCTGAATGTTACAATTAACTGTCGGTTTTGCGTCGGATTCGAAAATCTAGACTCACAGGAGATCGACCATAAGGTGCCCGAGGCAGCATTAGACCCTTGGAGACAGGTCGGCCGGCGGACGATGTATTGAATCGCTACGCGATTTGTGTGTTCCATTGTCATTAAGAGGCTCTGAACCTTACAATTAACTGTCAGATTTGCGTCGAATTTGAAAATCTAGACTCAAAGAAGAACGACCATAAGGTGCCCGAGGCAGCACTAGACCCTTGGAGACAAGTCGGCTGGAGGACGATGTATTGAATCGCGACGCGATTTGTGTGTTCCATCGTCATTAACAGGCTCTGAACGTTACAATTAACTTTCAGTTTTGCGTCGGATTCGAAAATCTAGACTCACAGGAGATCGACCATAAGGTGCCAGAGGCAGCAATAGACCCTTGGAGACAGGGCGGCCGGAGGACGATGTATTGAATCGCGACGCAATTTGTGTGTTCCATTGTCATTAAGAGGCTCTGAACCTTACAATTAACTGTCAGTTTTGCGCCGGATTCGAAAATCTAGACTCACAGAGGAACGACCATAAGGTGCCCGAGGCAGCACTAGACCCTTGGAGACAAGACGGCTGGAGGACCATGTATTGAATCGCGACGCGATTTGTGTGTTCCATAGTCATTAACAGGCTCTGAACGTTACAATCAACTGTCAGTTTTGCGTCGGATTCGAAAACCTAGACTCACATGAGAACGACCATAAGGTGCCCGAGGCAGCAATACACCCTTGGAGACAGGTCGGACGGAGGACGATGTATTGAATCGCGACGCAATTTGTGTGTTCCATCGTCATTAACAGGCTCTGAACGTTACAATTAACTGTCAGTTTTGCGTCGGATTCGAAAATCTAGACTCACAGGAGATCGACCATAAGGTGCCCGAGGCAGCAATAGACCCTTGGAGACAGGTCGGCCGGAGGACGATGTATTGAATCGCTACGCGATTTGTGTGTTCCAATGTCATTAAGAGCCTCTGAACCTTACAATTAACTGTCAGATTTGCGTCGAATTTGAAAATCTAGACTCAAAGAAGAACGACCATAAGGTGCCCGAGGCAGCACTAGACCCTTGGAGACAAGTCGGCTGGAGGACGATGTATTGAATCGCGACGCGATTTGTGTGTTCCATCGTCATTAACAGGCTCTGAACGTTACAATTAACTGTCAGTTTTGCGTCGGATTCGAAAATCTAGACTCACAGGAGATCGACCATAAGGTGCCAGAGGCAGCAATAGACCCTTGGAGACAGGGCGGCCGGAGGACGATGTATTGAATCGCGACGCAATTTGTGTGTTCCATTGTCATTAAGAGGATCTGAACCTTACAATTAGCTGTCAGTTTTGCGCCGGATTCGAAAATCTAGACTCACAGAGGAACGACCATAAGGTGCCCTAGGCAGCACTAGACCCTTGGAGACAAGTCGGCTGGAGGACCATGTATTGAATCGCGACGCGATTTGTGTGTTCCATAGTCATTAACAGGCTCTGAACGTTACAATCAACTGTCAGTTTTGCGTCGGATTCGAAAACCTAGACTCACATGAGAACGACCATAAGGTGCCCGAGGCAGCAATACACCCTTGGAGACAGGTCGGACGGAGGACGATGTATTGAATCGCGACGCAATTTGTGTGTTCCATCGTCATTAACAGGCTCTGAACGTTACAATTAACTGTCAGTTTTGCGTCGGATTCGAAAATCTATACTCACAGGAGATCGACCATAAGGTGCCCGAAGCAGCTATAGACCCTTGGAGACAGGTCGGCCGGAGGACGATGTATTGAATCGCGACGCGATTTGTGTGTTCCATCGTCATTAACAGGCTCTGAACGTTACAATTAACTGTCAGTTTTGCGTCGCATTCGAAAATCTAGACTCACAGGAGATCGACCATAAGGTGCCCGAGGCAGCAATAGACCCTTGGAGATAGGTCTGACGGAGGACGATGTATTGAATCGCGACGGGATTTGTGTGTTCCATCGTCATTAACAGGCTCTGAACGGTACAATTAACTGTCAGTTTTGCGTCGCATTCGAAAATCTAGACTCACAGGAGATCGACCATAAGGTGCCCGAGGCAGCAATAGACCCTTGGCGACAGGTCGGCCGGAGGACGATGTATTGAATCGCGACGCAGTTTGTGTGTTCCATTGTCATTAAGAGGCTCTGAACCTTACAATTAAATGTCAGTTTTGCGTCGGATTCGAAAATCTAGACTCACAGGAGAACGACCATAAGGTGTCCGAGGCAGCACAAGACCCTTGGAGACAAGTCGGCTGGAGGACGATGTATTGAATCGCGACGCAATTTGTGTGTTCCATCGTCATTAACAGGCTCTGAACGTTACAATTAACTGTCAGTTTTGCGTCGGATTCGAAAATCTAGACTCACAGGAGATCGACCATAAGGTGCCCGAGGCAGCAAAAATCCTTGGAGACAGGTCGGCCGGAGGACGATGTATTGAATCGCGACGCAATGTGTGTGTTCCATTGTCATTAAGAGGCTCTGAACCTTACGATTAACTGTCAGTTTTGCGTCGGATTCGAAAATCTAGACTCAGAGGAGAACGACGATAACGTGCCCGAGGCAGCACTAGACCCTTGGAGACATGTCGGCCGGAGGACGATGTATTGAATCGCGACGCGATTTGTGTGTTCCATCGTCATTAACAGGCTCTGAACGTTACAATTAACTGTCAGTTTCGCGTCAGATTCGTAAATCTAGATTCACAGGAGATCGACCATAATGTACCCGAGGCAGCAATAGACCCTTGGAGACAGGTCGGCCGGAGGACGATGTATTGAATCGCGACGCAATTTGTGTGTTCCATTGTCATTAAGAGGCTCTGAACCTCGCAATTAACTCTCAGTTTTGCGTCGGATTCGAAAATCTAGACTCACAGAGGAACGACCATAAGGTGCCCGAGGCAGCACTAGACCCTTGGAGACAAGTCGGCTGGAGGACCATGTATTGAATCGGGACGCGATTTGTGTGTTCCATCGTCATTAACAGGCTCTGAACGTTACAATCAACTGTCAGTTTTGCGTCGGATTCGAAAATCTAGACTCACAGGAGAACGACCATAAGGTGCCCGAGGCAGCAATAGACCCTTGGAGACAGATCGGCCGGAGGACGATGTATTGAATCGCGACGCAATTTGTGTGTTCCATCGTCATTAACAGGCTCTGAATGTTACAATTAACTGTCAGTTTTGCGTCGGATTCGAAAATCTAGACTCACAGGAGAACGACCATAAGGTGCCCGAGGCAGCAATAGACCCTTGGAGACAAGTCGGCTGGAGGACCATGTATTGAATCGCGACGCGATTCGTGTGTTCCATCGTCATTAATAGGCTCTGAACGTTACAATCAACTGTCAGTTTTGCGTCGGATTCGAAAATCTAGACTCAGAGGAGAACGACCATAAGGTGCCCGACGCAGCACTATACCCTTGGAGACACGTCGGCTGGAGGACGATGTATTGAATCGCGACGCGATTTGTGTGTTCCATCGTCATTAACAGGCTCTGAACGTTACAATTAACTGTCAGTTTTGCGTCGGATTCGAAAATCTAGACTCACAGGAGATCGACCATAAGGTGCCCGAGGCAGCAATAGACCCTTGGAGACAGGTCGGCCGGAGGACGATGTATTGAATCGCGACGCAATTTGTGTGTTCCATCGTCATTAACAGGCTCTGAACGTTACAATTAACTGTCAGTTTTGCGTCGGATTCGAAAATCTAGACTCACAGGAGATCGACCATAAGGTGCCCGAGGCAGCAATAGACCCTTGGAGACAGGTCGGCCGGAGGACGATGTATTGAATCGCGACGCGATTTGTGTGTTCCATCGTCATTAACAGGCTCTGAACCTTACAATTAACTGTCAGTTTTGCGTCGAATTTGAAAATCTAGACTCAAAGAAGAACGACCATAAGGTGCCCGAGGCAGCACTAGGCGCTTGGAGACAAGTCGGCTGGAGGACGATGTATTGAATCGCGACGCGATTTGTGTGTTCCATCGTCATTAACAGGCTCTGAACGTTACAATTAACTGTCAGTTTTGCGTCGGATTCGAAAATCTAGACTCACAGGAGATCGACCATAAGGTGCCCGAGGCAGCAATGGACCCTTGGAGACAGGTCGGCCGGAGGACGATGTATTGAATCGCTACGCGGTTTGTGTTTTCCATTGTCATTAAGAGGCTCTGAACCTTACAATTAACTGTCAGATTTGCGTCGAATTTGAAAATCTAGACTCAAAGAAGAACGACCATAAGGTGCCCGAGGCAGCACTAGACCCTTGGAGACAAGTCGGCTGGAGGACGATGTATTGAATCGCGACGCGATTTGTGTGTTCCATCGTCATTAACAGGCTCTGAACGTTACAATCAACTGTCAGTTTTGCGTCGGATTCGAAAACCTAGACTCACATGAGAACGACCATAAGGTGCCCGAGGCAGCAATACACCCTTGGAGACAGGTCGGACGGAGGACGATGTATTGAATCGCGACGCAATTTGTGTGTTCCATCGTCATTAACAGGCTCTGAACGTTACAATTAACTGTCAGTTTTGCGTCGGATTCGAAAATCTCGACTCACAGGAGATCGACCATAAGGTGCCCGAGGCAGCTATAGACCCTTGGAGACAGGTCGGCCGGAGGACGATGTATTGAATCGCGACGCGATTTGTGTGTTCCATCGTCATTAACAGGCTCTGAACGTTACAATTAACTGTCAGTTTTGCGTCGGGTTCGAAAATCTAGACTCACAGGAGATCGACCATAAGGTGCCCGAGGCAGCAATAGACCCTTGGAGACAGGTCTGACGGAGGACGATGTATTGAATCGCGACGGGATTTGTGTGTTCCATCGTCATTAACAGGCTCTGAACGGTACAATTAACTGTCAGTTTTGCGTCGCATTCGAAAATCTAGACTCACAGGAGATCGACCATAAGGTGCCCGAGGCAGCAATAGACCCTTGGAGACCGGTCGGCCGGAGGACGATGTATTGAATCGCGACGCAATTTGTGTGTTCCATCGTCATTAACAGGCTCTGAACGTTACAATTAACTGTCAGTTTTGCGTCGGATTCGAAAATCTAGACTCACAGGAGATCGACCATAAGGTGCCCGAGGCAGCAAAAATCCTTGGAGACAGGTCGGCCGGAGGACGATGTATTGAATCGCGACGCAATGTGTGTGTTCCATTGTCATTAAGAGGCTCTGAACCTTACGATTATCTGTCAGTTTTGCGTCGGATTCGAAAATCTAGACTCAGAGGAGAACGACGATAACGTGCCCGAGGCAGCACTAGACCCTTGGAGACATGTCGGCCGGAGGACAATGTATTGAATCGCGACGCGATTTGTGTGTTCCATCGTCATTAACAGGCTCTGAACGTTACAATTAACTGTCAGTTTTGCGTCGGATTCGAAAATCTAGACTCACAGGAGATCGACCATAATGTACCCGAGGCAGCAATAGACCCTTGGAGACAGGTCGGCCGGAGGACGATGTATTGAATCGCGACGCAATTTGTGTGTTCCATTGTCATTAAGAGGCTCTGAACCTTACAATTAACTGTCAGTTTTGCGTCGGATTCGAAAATCTAGACTCACAGAGGAACGACCATAAGGTGCCTGAGGCAGCACTAGACCCTTGGAGACAAGTCGGTTGGAGGACCATGTATTGAATCGGGACGCGATTTGTGTGTTCCATCGTCATTAACAGGCTCTGAATGTTACAATTAACTGTCGGTTTTGCGTCGGATTCGAAAATCTAGACTCACAGGAGATCGACCATAAGGTGCCCGAGGCAGCATTAGACCCTTGGAGACAGGTCGGCCGGCGGACGATGTATTGAATCGCGTTGCGATTTGTGTGTTCCATCGTCATTAACAGGCTCTGAACGTTACAATTAACTGTCAGTTTTGCGTCGGATTCGAAAATCTAGACTCACAGGAGATCGACCATAAGGTGCCCGAGGCAGCAAAAATCCTTGGAGACAGGTCGGCCGGAGGACGATGTATTGAATCGAGACGCAATTTGTGTGTTCCATTGTCATTAAGAGGCTCTGAACCTTACGATTAACTGTCAGTTTTGCGTCGGATTCGAAAATCTAGACTCAGAGGAGAACGACCATAACGTGCCCGAGGCAGCACTAGACCCTTGGAGACATGTCGGCCGGAGAACGATGTATTGAATCGCGATGCGATTTGTGTGTCCCATCGTCATTAACAGGCTCTGAACGTTACAATTAACTGTCAGTTTTGCGTCGGATTCGAAAATCTAGACTCACAGGAGAACGACCATAAGGTGCCCGAGGCAGCAATAGACCCTTGGAGACAAGTCGGCTGGAGGACCATTGTTTGAATCGCGACGCGATTCGTGTGTTCCATCGTCATTAATAGGCTCTGAACGTTACAATCAACTGTCAGTTTTGCGTCGGATTCGAAAATCTAGACTCACAGGAGATCGACCGTAAGGTGCCCGAGGCAACAATAGATCCTTGGAGACAGGTCGGCCGGAGGACGATGTATTGAATCGCGACGCAATTTGTGTGTTCCATTGTCATTAAGAGGCTCTGAACCTTACAATTAACTGTCAGTTTTGCGTCGGATTCGAAAATCTAGACTCACAGAGGAACGACCATAAGGTGCCCGAGGCAGCACTAGACCATTTGAGACAAGTCGGCTGGAGGACCATGTATTGAATCGCGACGCGATTTGTGTGTTCCATCGTCATTAACAGGCTCTGAACGTTACAATCAATTGTCAGTTTTGCGTCGGATTCGAAAATCTAGACTCACAGGAGAACGACCATAAGGTGCCCGAGGCAGCAATAGACCCTTGGAGACAGGTCGGCCGGAGGACGATGTATTGAATCGCGACGCAATTTGTGTGTTCCATCGTCATTAACAGGCTCTGAACGTTACAATTAACTGTCAGTTTTGCGTCGGATTCGAAAATCTAGACTCACAGGAGATCGACCATAAGGTGCCCGAGGCAGCAAAAATCCTTGGAGACAGGTCGGCCGGAGGACGATGTATTGAATCGAGACGCAATTTGTGTGTTCCATTGTCATTAAGAGGCTCTGAACCTTACGATTAACTGTCAGTTTTGCGTCGGATTCGAAAATCTAGACTCAGAGGAGAACGACCATAACGTGCCCGAGGCAGCACTAGACCCTTGGAGACATGTCGGCCGGAGAACGATGTATTGAATCGCGATGCGATTTGTGTGTCCCATCGTCATTAACAGGCTCTGAACGTTACAATTAACTGTCAGTTTTGCGTCGGATTCGAAAATCTAGACTGACAGGAGATCGACCATAATGTACCCGAGGCAGCAATAGACCCTTGGAGACAGGTCGGCCGGAGGACGATGTATTGAATCGCGACGCAATTTGTGTGTTCCATCGTCATTAACAGGCTCTGAATGTTACAATTAACTGTCGGTTTTGCGTCGGATTCGAAAATCTAGACTCACAGGAGATCGACCATAAGGTGCCCGAAGCAGCTATAGAACCTTGGAGACAGGTCGGCCGGAGGACGATGTATTGAATCGCGACGCGATTTGTGTGTTCCATCGTCATTAACAGGCTCTGTACGTTACAATTAACTGTCAGTTTTGCGTCGGATTCGAAAATCTAGACTCACAGGAGATCGACCATAAGGTGTCCGAGGCAGCAATAGACCCTTGGAGACAGGTCGGCCGGAGGACGATGTATTGAATCGCGACGCGATTTGTGTGTTCCATCGTCATTAACTGGCTCTGAACGTTACAATTAACTGTCAGTTTTGCGTCGGATTCGAAAATCTAGACTCACAGGAGATCGACCATAAGGTGCCCGAGGCAGCAATACACCCTTGGAGACAGGTCGGCCGGAGGACGATGTATTGAATCGCGACGCGATTTGTGTGTTCCATTGTCATTAAGAGGCTCTGAACCTTACAATTAACTGTCAGTTTTGCGTCGCATTCGAAAATCTAGACTCACAGGAGAACGACCATAAGGTGTCCGAGGCAGCACTAGACCCTTGGAGACAAGTCGGCTGGAGGACGACGTATTGAATCGCGACGCAATTTGTGTGTTCCATCGTCATTAACAGGCTCTGAACCTTACAATTAACTGTCAGTTTTGCGTCGAATTTGAAAATCTAGACTCAAAGAAGAACGACCATAAGGTGCCCGAGGCAGCACTAGGCGCTTGGAGACAAGTCGGCTGGAGGACGATGTATTGAATCGCGACGCGATTTGTGTGTTCCATCGTCATTAACAGGCTCTGAACGTTACAATTAACTGTCAGTTTTGCGTCGGATTCGAAAATCTAGACTCACAGGAGATCGACCATAAGGTGCCCGAGGCAGCAATACACCCTTGGAGACAGGTCGGCCGGAGGACGATGTATTGAATCGCTACGCGATTTGTGTGTTCCATTGTCATTAAGAGGCTCTGAACCTTACAATTAACTGTCAGATTTGCATCGAATTCGAAAATCTAGACTCACAGGAGATCGACCATAAGGTGCCCGAGGCAGCACTAGACCCTTGGAGACAAGTCGGCTGGAGGACGATGTATTGAATCGCGACGCGATTTGTGTGTTCCATCGTCATTAACAGGCTCTGAACGTTACAATTAACTGTCAGTTTTGCGTCGGATTCGTAAATCTAGACTCACAGGAGATCGACCATAAGGTGCCAGAGGCAGCAATAGACCCTTGGAGACAGGGCGGCCGGAGGACGATGTATTGAATCGCGACGCAATTTGTGTGTTCCATTGTCATTAAGAGGCTCTGAACCTTACAATTAACTGTCAGTTTTGCGCCGGATTCGAAAATCTAGACTCACAGAGGAACGACCATAAGGTGCCCGAGGCAGCACTAGACCCTTGGAGACAAGTCGGCTGGAGGACCATGTATTGAATCGCGACGCGATTTGTGTGTTCCATAGTCATTAACAGGCTCTGAACGTTACAATCAACTGTCAGTTTTGCGTCGGATTCGAAAACCCAGACTCACATGAGAACGACCATAAGGTGCCCGAGGCAGCAATACACCCTTGGAGACAGGTCGGACGGAGGACGATGTATTGAATCGCGACGCAATTTGTGTGTTCCATCGTCATTAACAGGCTCTGAACGTTACAATTAACTGTCAGTTTTGCGTCGGATTCGAAAATCTCGACTCACAGGAGATCGACCATAAGGTGCCCGAGGCAGCAAAAATCCTTGGAGACAGGTCGGCCGGAGGACGATGTATTGAATCGCGACGCAATGTGTGTGTTCCATTGTCATTAAGAGGCTCTGAACCTTACGATTATCTGTCAGTTTTGCGTCGGATTCGAAAATCTAGACTCAGAGGAGAACGACGATAACGTGCCCGAGGCAGCACTAGACCCTTGGAGACATGTCGGCCGGAGGACAATGTATTGAATCGCGACGCGATTTGTGTGTTCCATCGTCATTAACAGGCTCTGAACGTTACAATTAACTGTCAGTTTTGCGTCGGATTCGAAAATCTAGACTCACAGGAGATCGACCATAATGTACCCGAGGCAGCAATAGACCCTTGGAGACAGGTCGGCCGGAGGACGATGTATTGAATCGCGACGCAATTTGTGTGTTCCATTGTCATTAAGAGGCTCTGAACCTTACAATTAACTGTCAGTTTTGCGTCGGATTCGAAAATCTAGACTCACAGAGGAACGACCATAAGGTGCCCGAGGCAGCACTAGACCCTTGGAGACAAGTCGGCTGGAGGACCATGTATTGAATCGGGACGCGATTTGTGTGTTCCATCGTCATTAACAGGCTCTGAATGTTACAATTAACTGTCGGTTTTGCGTCGGATTCGAAAATCTAGACTCACAGGAGATCGACCATAAGGTGCCCGAGGCAGCATTAGACCCTTGGAGACAGGTCGGCCGGCGGACGATGTATTGAATCGCGTTGCGATTTGTGTGTTCCATCGTCATTAACAGGCTCTGACCTTTACAATTAACTGTCAGTTTTGCGTCGGATTCGAAAACCTAGACTCACATGAGAACGACCATAAGGTGCCCGAGGCAGCAATACACCCTTGGAGACAGGTCGGACGGAGGACGATGTATTGAATCGCGACGCAATTTGTGTGTTCCATCGTCATTAACAGGCTCTGAACGTTACAATTAACTGTCAGTTTTGCGTCGGATTCGAAAATCTCGACTCACAGGAGATCGACCATAAGGTGCCCGAGGCAGCAAAAATCCTTGGAGACAGGTCGGCCGGAGGACGATGTATTGAATCGCGACGCAATGTGTGTGTTCCATTGTCATTAAGAGGCTCTGAACCTTACGATTATCTGTCAGTTTTGCGTCGGATTCGAAAATCTAGACTCAGAGGAGAACGACGATAACGTGCCCGAGGCAGCACTAGACCCTTGGAGACATGTCGGCCGGAGGACAATGTATTGAATCGCGACGCGATTTGTGTGTTCCATCGTCATTAACAGGCTCTGAACGTTACAATTAACTGTCAGTTTTGCGTCGGATTCGAAAATCTAGACTCACAGGAGATCGACCATAATGTACCCGAGGCAGCAATAGACCCTTGGAGACAGGTCGGCCGGAGGACGATGTATTGAATCGCGACGCGATTTGTGTGTTCCATTGTCATTAAGAGGCTCTGAACCTTACAATTAACTGTCAGTTTTGCGTCGCATTCGAAAATCTAGACTCACAGGAGAACGACCATAAGGTGTCCGAGGCAGCACTAGACCCTTGGAGACAAGTCGGCTGGAGGACGACGTATTGAATCGCGACGCAATTTGTGTGTTCCATCGTCATTAACAGGCTCTGAACGTTACAATTAACTGTCAGTTTTGCGTCGGATTCGAAAATCTAGACTCACAGAAGATCGACCATAAGGTGCCCGAGGCAGCAATAGACCCTTGGAGACAGGTCGGCCGGAGGACGATGTATTGAATCGCGACGCAATTTGTGTGTTCCATTGTCATTAAGAGGCTCTGAACCTTACAATTAACTGTCAGTTTTGCGTCGAATTTGAAAATCTAGACTCAAAGAAGAACGACCATAAGGTGCCCGAGGCAGCACTAGGCGCTTGGAGACAAGTCGGCTGGAGGACGATGTATTGAATCGCGACGCGATTTGTGTGTTCCATCGTCATTAACAGGCTCTGAACGTTACAATTAACTGTCAGTTTTGCGTCGGATTCGAAAATCTAGACTCACAGGAGATCGACCATAAGGTGCCCGAGGCAGCAATACACCCTTGGAGACAGGTCGGCCGGAGGACGATGTATTGAATCGCGACGCAATTTGTGTGTTCCATTGTCATTAAGAGGCTCTGAACCTTACAATTAACTGTCAGATTTGCATCGAATTCGAAAATCTAGACTCACAGGAGATCGACCATAAGGTGCCCGAGGCAGCACTAGACCCTTGGAGACAAGTCGGCTGGAGGACGATGTATTGAATCGCGACGCGATTTGTGTGTTCCATCGTCATTAACAGGCTCTGAACGTTACAATTAACTGTCAGTTTTGCGTCGGATTCGAAAATCTAGACTCACAGGAGATCGACCATAAGGTGCCAGAGGCAGCAATAGACCCTTGGAGACAGGGCGGCCGGAGGACGATGTATTGAATCGCGACGCAATTTGTGTGTTCCATTGTCATTAAGAGGCTCTGAACCTTACAATTAACTGTCAGTTTTGCGCCGGATTCGAAAATCTAGACTCACAGAGGAACGACCATAAGGTGCCCGAGGCAGCACTAGACCCTTGGAGACAAGTCGGCTGGAGGACCATGTATTGAATCGCGACGCGATTTGTGTGTTCCATAGTCATTAACAGGCTCTGAACGTTACAATCAACTGTCAGTTTTGCGTCGGATTCGAAAACCTAGACTCACATGAGAACGACCATAAGGTGCCCGAGGCAGCAATACACCCTTGGAGACAGGTCGGACGGAGGACGATGTATTGAATCGCGACGCAATTTGTGTGTTCCATCGTCATTAACAGGCTCTGAACGTTACAATTAACTGTCAGTTTTGCGTCGGATTCGAAAATCTCGACTCACAGGAGATCGACCATAAGGTGCCCGAGGCAGCAAAAATCCTTGGAGACAGGTCGGCCGGAGGACGATGTATTGAATCGCGACGCAATGTGTGTGTTCCATTGTCATTAAGAGGCTCTGAACCTTACGATTATCTGTCAGTTTTGCGTCGGATTCGAAAATCTAGACTCAGAGGAGAACGACGATAACGTGCCCGAGGCAGCACTAGACCCTTGGAGACATGTCGGCCGGAGGACAATGTATTGAATCGCGACGCGATTTGTGTGTTCCATCGTCATTAACAGGCTCTGAACGTTACAATTAACTGTCAGTTTTGCGTCGGATTCGAAAATCTAGACTCACAGGAGATCGACCATAATGTACCCGAGGCAGCAATAGACCCTTGGAGACAGGTCGGCCGGAGGACGATGTATTGAATCGCGACGCAATTTGTGTGTTCCATTGTCATTAAGAGGCTCTGAACCTTACAATTAACTGTCAGTTTTGCGTCGGATTCGAAAATCTAGACTCACAGAGGAACGACCATAAGGTGCCCGAGGCAGCACTAGACCCTTGGAGACAAGTCGGCTGGAGGACCATGTATTGAATCGGGACGCGATTTGTGTGTTCCATCGTCATTAACAGGCTCTGAATGTTACAATTAACTGTCGGTTTTGCGTCGGATTCGAAAATCTAGACTCACAGGAGATCGACCATAAGGTGCCCGAGGCAGCATTAGACCCTTGGAGACAGGTCGGCCGGCGGACGATGTATTGAATCGCGTTGCGATTTGTGTGTTCCATCGTCATTAACAGGCTCTGACCTTTACAATTAACTGTCAGTTTTGCGTCGGATTCGAAAATCTAGACTCACAGGAGAACGACCATAAGGTGCCCGAGGCAGCAATAGACCCTTGGAGACAAGTCGGCTGGAGGACCATGTATTGAATCGCGACGCGATTTGTGTGTTCCATCGTCATTAACAGGCTCTGAACGTTACAATCAATTGTCAGTTTTGCGTCGGATTCGAAAATCTAGACTCACAGGAGAACGACCATAAGGTGCCCGAGGCAGCAATAGACCCTTGGAGACAGGTCGGCCGGAGGACGATGTATTGAATCGCGACGCTATTTGTGTGTTCCATCGTCATTAACAGGCTCTGAACGTTACAATTAACTGTCAGTTTTGCGTCGGATTCGAAAATCTAGACTCACAGGAGATCGACCATAAGGTGCCCGAGGCAGCAAAAATCCTCGGAGACAGGTCGGCCGGAGGACGATGTATTGAATCGAGACGCAATTTGTGTGTTCCATTGTCATTAAGAGGCTCTGAACCTTACGATTAACTGTCAGTTTTGCGTCGGATTCGAAAATCTAGACTCAGAGGAGAACGACCATAACGTGCCCGAAGCAGCACTAGACCCTTGGAGACATGTCGGCCGGAGAACGATGTATTGAATCGCGATGCGATTTGTGTGTCCCATCGTCATTAACAGGCTCTGAACGTTACAATTAACTGTCAGTTTTGCGTCGGATTCGAAAATCTAGACTGACAGGAGATCGACCATAATGTACCCGAGGCAGCAATAGACCCTTGGAGACAGGTCGGCCGGAGGACGATGTATTGAAACGCGACGCAATTTGTGTGTTCCATCGTCATTAACAGGCTCTGAACGTTACAATTAACTGTCAGTTTTGCGTCGGATTCGAAAATCTATACTCACAGGAGATCGACCATAAGGTGCCCGAAGCAGCTATAGAACCTTGGAGACAGGTCGGCCGGAGGACGATGTATTGAATCGCGACGCGATTTGTGTGTTCCATCGTCATTAACAGGCTCTGAACGTTACAATTAACTGTCAGTTTTGCGTCGGATTCGAAAATCTAGACTCACAGGAGATCGACCATAATGTACCCGAGGCAGCAATAGACCCTTGGAGACAGGTCTGACGGAGGACGATGTATTGAATCGCGACGGGATTTGTGTGTTCCATCGTCATTAACAGGCTCTGAACGGTACAATTAACTGTCAGTTTTGCGTCGCATTCGAAAATCTAGACTCACAGGAGATCGACCATAAGGTGCCCGAGGCAGCAATAGACCCTTGGAGACCGGTCGGCCGGAGGACGATGTATTGAATCGCGACGCAATATGTGTGTTCCATTGTCATTAAGAGGCTCTGAACCTTACAATTAACTGTCAGTTTTGCGTCGGATTCGAAAATCTAGACTCACAGGAGAACGACCATAAGGTGTCCGAGGCAGCACAAGACCCTTGGAGACAAGTCGGCTGGAGGACGATGTATTGAATCGCGACGCAATTTGTGTGTTCCATCGTCATTAACAGGCTCTGAACGTTACAATTAACTGTCAGTTTTGCGTCGGATTCGAAAATCTAGACTCACAGGAGATCGACCATAAGGTGCCCGAGGCAGCAAAAATCCTTGGAGACAGGTCGGCCGGAGGACGATGTATTGAATCTCGACGCAATGTGTGTGTTCCATTGTCATTAAGAGGCTCTGAACCTTACGATTAACTGTCAGTTTTGCGTCGGATTCGAAAATCTAGACTCAGAGGAGAACGACGATAACGTGCTTGAGTCAGCACTAGACCCTTGGAGACATGTCGGCCGGAGGACAATGTATTGAATCGCGACGCGATTTGTGTGTTCCATCGTCATTAACAGGCTCTGAACGTTACAATTAACTGTCAGTTTTGCGTCGGATTCGAAAATCTAGACTCACAGGAGATCGACCATAAGGTGCCCGAGGCAGCAAAAATCCTTGGAGACAGGTCGGCCGGAGGACGATGTATTGAATCGAGACGCAATTTGTGTGTTCCATTGTCATTAAGAGGCTCTGAACCTTACGATTAACTGTCAGTTTTGCGTCGGATTCGAAAATCTAGACTCAGAGGAGAACGACCATAACGTGCCCGAGGCAGCACTAGACCCTTGGAGACATGTCGGCCGGAGAACGATGTATTGAATCGCGATGCGATTTGTGTGTCCCATCGTCATTAACAGGCTCTGAACGTTACAATTAACTGTCAGTTTTGCGTCGGATTCGAAAATCTAGACTGACAGGAGATCGACCATAATGTACCCGAGGCAGCAATAGACCCTTGGAGACAGGTCGGCCGGAGGACGATGTATTGAATCGCGACGCAATTTGTGTGTTCCATCGTCATTAACAGGCTCTGAATGTTACAATTAACTGTCGGTTTTGCGTCGGATTCGAAAATCTAGACTCACAGGAGATCGACCATAAGGTGCCCGAAGCAGCTATAGAACCTTGGAGACAGGTCGGCCGGAGGACGATGTATTGAATCGCGACGCGATTTGTGTGTTCCATCGTCATTAACAGGCTCTGTACGTTACAATTAACTGTCAGTTTTGCGTCGGATTCGAAAATCTAGACTCACAGGAGATCGACCATAAGGTGCCCGAGGCAGCAATAGACCCTTGGAGACAGGTCGGCCGGAGGACGATGTATTGAATCGCGACGCGATTTGTGTGTTCCATCGTCATTAACTGGCTCTGAACGTTACAATTAACTGTCAGTTTTGCGTCGGATTCGAAAATCTAGACTCACAGGAGATCGACCATAAGGTGCCCGAGGCAGCAATACACCCTTGGAGACAGGTCGGCCGGAGGACGATGTATTGAATCGCGACGCGATTTGTGTGTTCCATTGTCATTAAGAGGCTCTGAACCTTACAATTAACTGTCAGTTTTGCGTCGGATTCGAAAATCTAGACTCACAGGAGATCGACCATAAGGTGCCCGAGGCAGCAATAGACCCTTGGAGACAGGTCGGCCGGAGGACGATGTATTGAATCGCGACGCGATTTGTGTGTTCCATCGTCATTAACAGGCTCTGAACGTTACAATTAACTGTCAGTTTTGCGTCGGATTCGAAAATCTAGACTCACAGGAGATCGACCATAATGTACCCGAGGCAGCAATAGACCCTTGGAGACAGGTCGGCCGGAGGACGATGTATTGAATCGCGACGCAATTTGTGTGTTCCATTGTCATTAAGAGGCTCTGAACCTTACAATTAACTGTCAGTTTTGCGTCGGATTCGAAAATCTAGACTCACAGAGGAACGACCATAAGGTGCCCGAGGCAGCACTAGACCCTTGGAGACAAGTCGGCTGGAGGACCATGTATTGAATCGGGACGCGATTTGTGTGTTCCATCGTCATTAACAGGCTCTGAATGTTACAATTAACTGTCGGTTTTGCGTCGGATTCGAAAATCTAGACTCACAGGAGATCGACCATAAGGTGCCCGAGGCAGCATTAGACCCTTGGAGACAGGTCGGCCGGCGGACGATGTATTGAATCGCGTTGCGATTTGTGTGTTCCATCGTCATTAACAGGCTCTGACCTTTACAATTAACTGTCAGTTTTGCGTCGGATTCGAAAATCTAGACTCACAGGAGAACGACCATAAGGTGCCCGAGGCAGCAATAGACCCTTGGAGACAAGTCGGCTGGAGGACCATGTATTGAATCGCGACGCGATTTGTGTGTTCCATCGTCATTAACAGGCTCTGAACGTTACAATCAATTGTCAGTTTTGCGTCGGATTCGAAAATCTAGACTCACAGGAGAACGACCATAAGGTGCCCGAGGCAGCAATAGACCCTTGGAGACAGGTCGGCCGGAGGACGATGTATTGAATCGCGACGCTATTTGTGTGTTCCATCGTCATTAACAGGCTCTGAACGTTACAATTAACTGTCAGTTTTGCGTCGGATTCGAAAATCTAGACTCACAGGAGATCGACCATAAGGTGCCCGAGGCAGCAAAAATCCTCGGAGACAGGTCGGCCGGAGGACGATGTATTGAATCGAGACGCAATTTGTGTGTTCCATTGTCATTAAGAGGCTCTGAACCTTACGATTAACTGTCAGTTTTGCGTCGGATTCGAAAATCTAGACTCAGAGGAGAACGACCATAACGTGCCCGAAGCAGCACTAGACCCTTGGAGACATGTCGGCCGGAGAACGATGTATTGAATCGCGATGCGATTTGTGTGTCCCATCGTCATTAACAGGCTCTGAACGTTACAATTAACTGTCAGTTTTGCGTCGGATTCGAAAATCTAGACTGACAGGAGATCGACCATAATGTACCCGAGGCAGCAATAGACCCTTGGAGACAGGTCGGCCGGAGGACGATGTATTGAAACGCGACGCAATTTGTGTGTTCCATCGTCATTAACAGGCTCTGAACGTTACAATTAACTGTCAGTTTTGCGTCGGATTCGAAAATCTATACTCACAGGAGATCGACCATAAGGTGCCCGAAGCAGCTATAGAACCTTGGAGACAGGTCGGCCGGAGGACGATGTATTGAATCGCGACGCGATTTGTGTGTTCCATCGTCATTAACAGGCTCTGAACGTTACAATTAACTGTCAGTTTTGCGTCGGATTCGAAAATCTAGACTCACAGGAGATCGACCATAATGTACCCGAGGCAGCAATAGACCCTTGGAGACAGGTCTGACGGAGGACGATGTATTGAATCGCGACGGGATTTGTGTGTTCCATCGTCATTAACAGGCTCTGAACGGTACAATTAACTGTCAGTTTTGCGTCGCATTCGAAAATCTAGACTCACAGGAGATCGACCATAAGGTGCCCGAGGCAGCAATAGACCCTTGGAGACCGGTCGGCCGGAGGACGATGTATTGAATCGCGACGCAATATGTGTGTTCCATTGTCATTAAGAGGCTCTGAACCTTACAATTAACTGTCAGTTTTGCGTCGGATTCGAAAATCTAGACTCACAGGAGAACGACCATAAGGTGTCCGAGGCAGCACAAGACCCTTGGAGACAAGTCGGCTGGAGGACGATGTATTGAATCGCGACGCAATTTGTGTGTTCCATCGTCATTAACAGGCTCTGAACGTTACAATTAACTGTCAGTTTTGCGTCGGATTCGAAAATCTAGACTCACAGGAGATCGACCATAAGGTGCCCGAGGCAGCAAAAATCCTTGGAGACAGGTCGGCCGGAGGACGATGTATTGAATCTCGACGCAATGTGTGTGTTCCATTGTCATTAAGAGGCTCTGAACCTTACGATTAACTGTCAGTTTTGCGTCGGATTCGAAAATCTAGACTCAGAGGAGAACGACGATAACGTGCTTGAGTCAGCACTAGACCCTTGGAGACATGTCGGCCGGAGGACAATGTATTGAATCGCGACGCGATTTGTGTGTTCCATCGTCATTAACAGGCTCTGAACGTTACAATTAACTGTCAGTTTTGCGTCGGATTCGAAAATCTAGACTCACAGGAGATCGACCATAAGGTGCCCGAGGCAGCAAAAATCCTTGGAGACAGGTCGGCCGGAGGACGATGTATTGAATCGAGACGCAATTTGTGTGTTCCATTGTCATTAAGAGGCTCTGAACCTTACGATTAACTGTCAGTTTTGCGTCGGATTCGAAAATCTAGACTCAGAGGAGAACGACCATAACGTGCCCGAGGCAGCACTAGACCCTTGGAGACATGTCGGCCGGAGAACGATGTATTGAATCGCGATGCGATTTGTGTGTCCCATCGTCATTAACAGGCTCTGAACGTTACAATTAACTGTCAGTTTTGCGTCGGATTCGAAAATCTAGACTGACAGGAGATCGACCATAATGTACCCGAGGCAGCAATAGACCCTTGGAGACAGGTCGGCCGGAGGACGATGTATTGAATCGCGACGCAATTTGTGTGTTCCATCGTCATTAACAGGCTCTGAATGTTACAATTAACTGTCGGTTTTGCGTCGGATTCGAAAATCTAGACTCACAGGAGATCGACCATAAGGTGCCCGAAGCAGCTATAGAACCTTGGAGACAGGTCGGCCGGAGGACGATGTATTGAATCGCGACGCGATTTGTGTGTTCCATCGTCATTAACAGGCTCTGTACGTTACAATTAACTGTCAGTTTTGCGTCGGATTCGAAAATCTAGACTCACAGGAGATCGACCATAAGGTGCCCGAGGCAGCAATAGACCCTTGGAGACAGGTCGGCCGGAGGACGATGTATTGAATCGCGACGCGATTTGTGTGTTCCATCGTCATTAACTGGCTCTGAACGTTACAATTAACTGTCAGTTTTGCGTCGGATTCGAAAATCTAGACTCACAGGAGATCGACCATAAGGTGCCCGAGGCAGCAATACACCCTTGGAGACAGGTCGGCCGGAGGACGATGTATTGAATCGCGACGCGATTTGTGTGTTCCATTGTCATTAAGAGGCTCTGAACCTTACAATTAACTGTCAGTTTTGCGTCGCATTCGAAAATCTAGACTCACAGGAGAACGACCATAAGGTGTCCGAGGCAGCACTAGACCCTTGGAGACAAGTCGGCTGGAGGACGACGTATTGAATCGCGACGCAATTTGTGTGTTCCATCGTCATTAACAGGCTCTGAACGTTACAATTAACTGTCAGTTTTGCGTCGGATTCGAAAATCTAGACTCACAGAAGATCGACCATAAGGTGCCCGAGGCAGCAATAGACCCTTGGAGACAGGTCGGCCGGAGGACGATGTATTGAATCGCGACGCAATTTGTGTGTTCCATTGTCATTAAGAGGCTCTGAACCTTACAATTAACTGTCAGTTTTGCGTCGAATTTGAAAATCTAGACTCAAAGAAGAACGACCATAAGGTGCCCGAGGCAGCACTAGGCGCTTGGAGACAAGTCGGCTGGAGGACGATGTATTGAATCGCGACGCGATTTGTGTGTTCCATCGTCATTAACAGGCTCTGAACGTTACAATTAACTGTCAGTTTTGCGTCGGATTCGAAAATCTAGACTCACAGGAGATCGACCATAAGGTGCCCGAGGCAGCAATACACCCTTGGAGACAGGTCGGCCGGAGGACGATGTATTGAATCGCTACGCGATTTGTGTGTTCCATTGTCATTAAGAGGCTCTGAACCTTACAATTAACTGTCAGATTTGCATCGAATTTGAAAATCTAGACTCAAAGAAGAACGACCATAAGGTGCCCGAGGCAGCACTAGACCCTTGGAGACAAGTCGGCTGGAGGACGATGTATTGAATCGCGACGCGATTTGTGTGTTCCATCGTCATTAACAGGCTCTGAACGTTACAATTAACTGTCAGTTTTGCGTCGGATTCGAAAATCTAGACTCACAGGAGATCGACCATAAGGTGCCAGAGGCAGCAATAGACCCTTGGAGACAGGGCGGCCGGAGGACGATGTATTGAATCGCGACGCAATTTGTGTGTTCCATTGTCATTAAGAGGCTCTGAACCTTACAATTAACTGTCAGTTTTGCGCCGGATTCGAAAATCTAGACTCACAGAGGAACGACCATAAGGTGCCCGAGGCAGCACTAGACCCTTGGAGACAAGTCGGCTGGAGGACCATGTATTGAATCGCGACGCGATTTGTGTGTTCCATAGTCATTAACAGGCTCTGAACGTTACAATCAACTGTCAGTTTTGCGTCGGATTCGAAAACCTAGACTCACATGAGAACGACCATAAGGTGCCCGAGGCAGCAATACACCCTTGGAGACAGGTCGGACGGAGGACGATGTATTGAATCGCGACGCAATTTGTGTGTTCCATCGTCATTAACAGGCTCTGAACGTTACAATTAACTGTCAGTTTTGCGTCGGATTCGAAAATCTCGACTCACAGGAGATCGACCATAAGGTGCCCGAGGCAGCTATAGACCCTTGGAGACAGGTCGGCCGGAGGACGATGTATTGAATCGCGACGCGATTTGTGTGTTCCATCGTCATTAACAGGCTCTGAACGTTACAATTAACTGTCAGTTTTGCGTCGGGTTCGAAAATCTAGACTCACAGGAGATCGACCATAAGGTGCCCGAGGCAGCAATAGACCCTTGGAGACAGGTCTGACGGAGGACGATGTAATGAATCGCGACGGGATTTGTGTGTTCCATCGTCATTAACAGGCTCTGAACGGTACAATTAACTGTCAGTTTTGCGTCGCATTCGAAAATCTAGACTCACAGGAGATCGACCATAAGGTGCCCGAGGCAGCAATAGACCCTTGGAGACCGGTCGGCCGGAGGACGATGTATTGAATCGCGACGCAATTTGTGTGTTCCATCGTCATTAACAGGCTCTGAACGTTACAATTAACTGTCAGTTTTGCGTCGGATTCGAAAATCTAGACTCACAGGAGATCGACCATAAGGTGCCCGAGGCAGCAAAAATCCTTGGAGACAGGTCGGCCGGAGGACGATGTATTGAATCGCGACGCAATGTGTGTGTTCCATTGTCATTAAGAGGCTCTGAACCTTACGATTATCTGTCAGTTTTGCGTCGGATTCGAAAATCTAGACTCAGAGGAGAACGACGATAACGTGCCCGAGGCAGCACTAGACCCTTGGAGACATGTCGGCCGGAGGACAATGTATTGAATCGCGACGCGATTTGTGTGTTCCATCGTCATTAACAGGCTCTGAACGTTACAATTAACTGTCAGTTTTGCGTCTGATTCGAAAATCTAGACTCACAGGAGATCGACCATATTGTACCCGAGGCAGCAATAGACCCTTGGAGACAGGTCGGCCGGAGGACGATGTATTGAATCGCGACGCAATTTGTGTGTTCCATTGTCATTAAGAGGCTCTGAACCTTACAATTAACTGTCAGTTTTGCGTCGGATTCGAAAATCTAGACTCACAGAGGAACGACCATAAGGTGCCCGAGGCAGCACTAGACCCTTGGAGACAAGTCGGCTGGAGGACCATGTATTGAATCGGGACGCGATTTGTGTGTTCCATCGTCATTAACAGGCTCTGAATGTTACAATTAACTGTCGGTTTTGCGTCGGATTCGAAAATCTAGACTCACAGGAGATCGACCATAAGGTGCCCGAGGCAGCATTAGACCCTTGGAGACAGGTCGGCCGGCGGACGATGTATTGAATCGCGTTGCGATTTGTGTGTTCCATCGTCATTAACAGGCTCTGACCTTTACAATTAACTGTCAGTTTTGCGTCGGATTCGAAAATCTAGACTCACAGGAGAACGACCATAAGGTGCCCGAGGCAGCAATAGACCCTTGGAGACAAGTCGGCTGGAGGACCATGTATTGAATCGCGACGCGATTTGTGTGTTCCATCGTCATTAACAGGCTCTGAACGTTACAATCAATTGTCAGTTTTGCGTCGGATTCGAAAATCTAGACTCACAGGAGAACGACCATAAGGTGCCCGAGGCAGCAATAGACCCTTGGAGACAGGTCGGCCGGAGGACGATGTATTGAATCGCGACGCTATTTGTGTGTTCCATCGTCATTAACAGGCTCTGAACGTTACAATTAACTGTCAGTTTTGCGTCGGATTCGAAAATCTAGACTCACAGGAGATCGACCATAAGGTGCCCGAGGCAGCAAAAATCCTTGGAGACAGGTCGGCCGGAGGACGATGTATTGAATCGAGACGCAATTTGTGTGTTCCATTGTCATTAAGAGGCTCTGAACCTTACGATTAACTGTCAGTTTTGCGTCGGATTCGAAAATCTAGACTCAGAGGAGAACGACCATAACGTGCCCGAAGCAGCACTAGACCCTTGGAGACATGTCGGCCGGAGAACGATGTATTGAATCGCGTTGCGATTTGTGTGTCCCATCGTCATTAACAGGCTCTGAACGTTACAATTAACTGTCAGTTTTGCGTCGGATTCGAAAATCTAGACTGACAGGAGATCGACCATAATGTACCCGAGGCAGCAATAGACCCTTGGAGACAGGTCGGCCGGAGGACGATGTATTGAATCGCGACGCAATTTGTGTGTTCCATCGTCATTAACAGGCTCTGAACGTTACAATTAACTGTCAGTTTTGCGTCGGATTCGAAAATCTATACTCACAGGAGATCGACCACAAGGTGCCCGAAGCAGCTATAGAACCTTGGAGACAGGTCGGCCGGAGGACGATGTATTGAATCGCGACGCGATTTGTGTGTTCCATCGTCATTAACAGGCTCTGAACGTTACAATTAACTGTCAGTTTTGCGTCGGATTCGAAAATCTAGACTCACAGGAGATCGACCATAATGTACCCGAGGCAGCAATAGACCCTTGGAGACAGGTCTGACGGAGGACGATGTATTGAATCGCGACGGGATTTGTGTGTTCCATCGTCATTAACAGGCTCTGAACGGTACAATTAACTGTCAGTTTTGCGTCGCATTCGAAAATCTAGACTCACAGGAGATCGACCATAAGGTGCCCGAGGCAGCAATAGACCCTTGGAGACCGGTCGGCCGGAGGACGATGTATTGAATCGCGACGCAATATGTGTGTTCCATTGTCATTAAGAGGCTCTGAACCTTACAATTAACTGTCAGTTTTGCGTCGGATTCGAAAATCTAGACTCACAGGAGAACGACCATAAGGTGTCCGAGGCAGCACAAGACCCTTGGAGACAAGTCGGCTGGAGGACGATGTATTGAATCGCGACGCAATTTGTGTGTTCCATCGTCATTAACAGGCTCTGAACGTTACAATTAACTGTCAGTTTTGCGTCGGATTCGAAAATCTCGACTCACAGGAGATCGACCATAAGGTGCCCGAGGCAGCAAAAATCCTTGGAGACAGGTCGGCCGGAGGACGATGTATTGAATCGCGACGCAATGTGTGTGTTCCATTGTCATTAAGAGGCTCTGAACCTTACGATTATCTGTCAGTTTTGCGTCGGATTCGAAAATCTAGACTCAGAGGAGAACGACGATAACGTGCCCGAGGCAGCACTAGACCCTTGGAGACATGTCGGCCGGAGGACAATGTATTGAATCGCGACGCGATTTGTGTGTTCCATCGTCATTAACAGGCTCTGAACGTTACAATTAACTGTCAGTTTTGCGTCGGATTCGAAAATCTAGACTCACAGGAGATCGACCATAATGTACCCGAGGCAGCAATAGACCCTTGGAGACAGGTCGGCCGGAGGACGATGTATTGAATCGCGACGCGATTTGTGTGTTCCATTGTCATTAAGAGGCTCTGAACCTTACAATTAACTGTCAGTTTTGCGTCGCATTCGAAAATCTAGACTCACAGGAGAACGACCATAAGGTGTCCGAGGCAGCACTAGACCCTTGGAGACAAGTCGGCTGGAGGACGACGTATTGAATCGCGACGCAATTTGTGTGTTCCATCGTCATTAACAGGCTCTGAACGTTACAATTAACTGTCAGTTTTGCGTCGGATTCGAAAATCTAGACTCACAGAAGATCGACCATAAGGTGCCCGAGGCAGCAATAGACCCTTGGAGACAGGTCGGCCGGAGGACGATGTATTGAATCGCGACGCAATTTGTGTGTTCCATTGTCATTAAGAGGCTCTGAACCTTACAATTAACTGTCAGTTTTGCGTCGAATTTGAAAATCTAGACTCAAAGAAGAACGACCATAAGGTGCCCGAGGCAGCACTAGGCGCTTGGAGACAAGTCGGCTGGAGGACGATGTATTGAATCGCGACGCGATTTGTGTGTTCCATCGTCATTAACAGGCTCTGAACGTTACAATTAACTGTCAGTTTTGCGTCGGATTCGAAAATCTAGACTCACAGGAGATCGACCATAAGGTGCCCGAGGCAGCAATACACCCTTGGAGACTGGTCGGCCGGAGGACGATGTATTGAATCGCTACGCGATTTGTGTGTTCCATTGTCATTAAGAGGCTCTGAACCTTACAATTAACTGTCAGATTTGCATCGAATTCGAAAATCTAGACTCACAGGAGATCGACCATAAGGTGCCCGAGGCAGCACTAGACCCTTGGAGACAAGTCGGCTGGAGGACGATGTATTGAATCGCGACGCGATTTGTGTGTTCCATCGTCATTAACAGGCTCTGAACGTTACAATTAACTGTCAGTTTTGCGTCGGATTCGAAAATCTAGACTCACAGGAGATCGACCATAAGGTGCCAGAGGCAGCAATAGACCCTTGGAGACAGGGCGGCCGGAGGACGATGTATTGAATCGCGACGCAATTTGTGTGTTCCATTGTCATTAAGAGGCTCTGAACCTTACAATTAACTGTCAGTTTTGCGCCGGATTCGAAAATCTAGACTCACAGAGGAACGACCATAAGGTGCCCGAGGCAGCACTAGACCCTTGGAGACAAGTCGGCTGGAGGACCATGTATTGAATCGCGACGCGATTTGTGTGTTCCATAGTCATTAACAGGCTCTGAACGTTACAATCAACTGTCAGTTTTGCGTCGGATTCGAAAACCTAGACTCACATGAGAACGACCATAAGGTGCCCGAGGCAGCAATACACCCTTGGAGACAGGTCGGACGGAGGACGATGTATTGAATCGCGACGCAATTTGTGTGTTCCATCGTCATTAACAGGCTCTGAACGTTACAATTAACTGTCAGTTTTGCGTCGGATTCGAAAATCTCGACTCACAGGAGATCGACCATAAGGTGCCCGAGGCAGCAAAAATCCTTGGAGACAGGTCGGCCGGAGGACGATGTATTGAATCGCGACGCAATGTGTGTGTTCCATTGTCATTAAGAGGCTCTGAACCTTACGATTATCTGTCAGTTTTGCGTCGGATTCGAAAATCTAGACTCAGAGGAGAACGACGATAACGTGCCCGAGGCAGCACTAGACCCTTGGAGACATGTCGGCCGGAGGACAATGTATTGAATCGCGACGCGATTTGTGTGTTCCATCGTCATTAACAGGCTCTGAACGTTACAATTAACTGTCAGTTTTGCGTCGGATTCGAAAATCTAGACTCACAGGAGATCGACCATAATGTACCCGAGGCAGCAATAGACCCTTGGAGACAGGTCGGCCGGAGGACGATGTATTGAATCGCGACGCAATTTGTGTGTTCCATTGTCATTAAGAGGCTCTGAACCTTACAATTAACTGTCAGTTTTGCGTCGGATTCGAAAATCTAGACTCACAGAGGAACGACCATAAGGTGCCCGAGGCAGCACTAGACCCTTGGAGACAAGTCGGCTGGAGGACCATGTATTGAATCGGGACGCGATTTGTGTGTTCCATCGTCATTAACAGGCTCTGAATGTTACAATTAACTGTCGGTTTTGCGTCGGATTCGAAAATCTAGACTCACAGGAGATCGACCATAAGGTGCCCGAGGCAGCATTAGACCCTTGGAGACAGGTCGGCCGGCGGACGATGTATTGAATCGCGTTGCGATTTGTGTGTTCCATCGTCATTAACAGGCTCTGACCTTTACAATTAACTGTCAGTTTTGCGTCGGATTCGAAAATCTAGACTCACAGGAGAACGACCATAAGGTGCCCGAGGCAGCAATAGACCCTTGGAGACAAGTCGGCTGGAGAACCATGTATTGAATCGCGACGCGATTTGTGTGTTCCATCGTCATTAACAGGCTCTGAACGTTACAATCAATTGTCAGTTTTGCGTCGGATTCGAAAATCTAGACTCACAGGAGAACGACCATAAGGTGCCCGAGGCAGCAATAGACCCTTGGAGACAGGTCGGCCGGAGGACGATGTATTGAATCGCGACGCTATTTGTGTGTTCCATCGTCATTAACAGGCTCTGAACGTTACAATTAACTGTCAGTTTTGCGTCGGATTCGAAAATCTAGACTCACAGGAGATCGACCATAAGGTGCCCGAGGCAGCAAAAATCCTTGGAGACAGGTCGGCCGGAGGACGATGTATTGAATCGAGACGCAATTTGTGTGTTCCATTGTCATTAAGAGGCTCTGAACCTTACGATTAACTGTCAGTTTTGCGTCGGATTCGAAAATCTAGACTCAGAGGAGAACGACCATAACGTGCCCGAAGCAGCACTAGACCCTTGGAGACATGTCGGCCGGAGAACGATGTATTGAATCGCGATGCGATTTGTGTGTCCCATCGTCATTAACAGGCTCTGAACGTTACAATTAACTGTCAGTTTTGCGTCGGATTCGAAAATCTAGACTGACAGGAGATCGACCATAATGTACCCGAGGCAGCAATAGACCCTTGGAGACAGGTCGGCCGGAGGACGATGTATTGAAACGCGACGCAATTTGTGTGTTCCATCGTCATTAACAGGCTCTGAACGTTACAATTAACTGTCAGTTTTGCGTCGGATTCGAAAATCTATACTCACAGGAGATCGACCATAAGGTGCCCGAAGCAGCTATAGAACCTTGGAGACAGGTCGGCCGGAGGACGATGTATTGAATCGCGACGCGATTTGTGTGTTCCATCGTCATTAACAGGCTCTGAACGTTACAATTAACTGTCAGTTTTGCGTCGGATTCGAAAATCTAGACTCACAGGAGATCGACCATAATGTACCCGAGGCAGCAATAGACCCTTGGAGACAGGTCTGACGGAGGACGATGTATTGAATCGCGACGGGATTTGTGTGTTCCATCGTCATTAACAGGCTCTGAACGGTACAATTAACTGTCAGTTTTGCGTCGCATTCGAAAATCTAGACTCACAGGAGATCGACCATAAGGTGCCCGAGGCAGCAATAGACCCTTGGAGACCGGTCGGCCGGAGGACGATGTATTGAATCGCGACGCAATATGTGTGTTCCATTGTCATTAAGAGGCTCTGAACCTTACAATTAACTGTCAGTTTTGCGTCGGATTCGAAAATCTAGACTCACAGGAGAACGACCATAAGGTGTCCGAGGCAGCACAAGACCCTTGGAGACAAGTCGGCTGGAGGACGATGTATTGAATCGCGACGCAATTTGTGTGTTCCATCGTCATTAACAGGCTCTGAACGTTACAATTAACTGTCAGTTTTGCGTCGGATTCGAAAATCTAGACTCACAGGAGATCGACCATAAGGTGCCCGAGGCAGCAAAAATCCTTGGAGACAGGTCGGCCGGAGGACGATGTATTGAATCTCGACGCAATGTGTGTGTTCCATTGTCATTAAGAGGCTCTGAACCTTACGATTAACTGTCAGTTTTGCGTCGGATTCGAAAATCTAGACTCAGAGGAGAACGACGATAACGTGCTTGAGTCAGCACTAGACCCTTGGAGACATGTCGGCCGGAGGACAATGTATTGAATCGCGACGCGATTTGTGTGTTCCATCGTCATTAACAGGCTCTGAACGTTACAATTAACTGTCAGTTTTGCGTCGGATTCGAAAATCTAGACTCACAGGAGATCGACCATAAGGTGCCCGAGGCAGCAAAAATCCTTGGAGACAGGTCGGCCGGAGGACGATGTATTGAATCGAGACGCAATTTGTGTGTTCCATTGTCATTAAGAGGCTCTGAACCTTACGATTAACTGTCAGTTTTGCGTCGGATTCGAAAATCTAGACTCAGAGGAGAACGACCATAACGTGCCCGAGGCAGCACTAGACCCTTGGAGACATGTCGGCCGGAGAACGATGTATTGAATCGCGATGCGATTTGTGTGTCCCATCGTCATTAACAGGCTCTGAACGTTACAATTAACTGTCAGTTTTGCGTCGGATTCGAAAATCTAGACTGACAGGAGATCGACCATAATGTACCCGAGGCAGCAATAGACCCTTGGAGACAGGTCGGCCGGAGGACGATGTATTGAATCGCGACGCAATTTGTGTGTTCCATCGTCATTAACAGGCTCTGAATGTTACAATTAACTGTCGGTTTTGCGTCGGATTCGAAAATCTAGACTCACAGGAGATCGACCATAAGGTGCCCGAAGCAGCTATAGAACCTTGGAGACAGGTCGGCCGGAGGACGATGTATTGAATCGCGACGCGATTTGTGTGTTCCATCGTCATTAACAGGCTCTGTACGTTACAATTAACTGTCAGTTTTGCGTCGGATTCGAAAATCTAGACTCACAGGAGATCGACCATAAGGTGCCCGAGGCAGCAATAGACCCTTGGAGACAGGTCGGCCGGAGGACGATGTATTGAATCGCGACGCGATTTGTGTGTTCCATCGGCATTAACTGGCTCTGAACGTTACAATTAACTGTCAGTTTTGCGTCGGATTCGAAAATCTAGACTCACAGGAGATCGACCATAAGGTGCCCGAGGCAGCAATACACCCTTGGAGACAGGTCGGCCGGAGGACGATGTATTGAATCGCGACGCGATTTGTGTGTTCCATTGTCATTAAGAGGCTCTGAACCTTACAATTAACTGTCAGTTTTGCGTCGCATTCGAAAATCTAGACTCACAGGAGAACGACCATAAGGTGTCCGAGGCAGCACTAGACCCTTGGAGACAAGTCGGCTGGAGGACGACGTATTGAATCGCGACGCAATTTGTGTGTTCCATCGTCATTAACAGGCTCTGAACGTTACAATTAACTGTCAGTTTTGCGTCGGATTCGAAAATCTAGACTCACAGAAGATCGACCATAAGGTGCCCGAGGCAGCAATAGACCCTTGGAGACAGGTCGGCCGGAGGACGATGTATTGAATCGCGACGCAATTTGTGTGTTCCATTGTCATTAAGAGGCTCTGAACCTTACAATTAACTGTCAGTTTTGCGTCGAATTTGAAAATCTAGACTCAAAGAAGAACGACCATAAGGTGCCCGAGGCAGCACTAGGCGCTTGGAGACAAGTCGGCTGGAGGACGATGTATTGAATCGCGACGCGATTTGTGTGTTCCATCGTCATTAACAGGCTCTGAACGTTACAATTAACTGTCAGTTTTGCGTCGGATTCGAAAATCTAGACTCACAGGAGATCGACCATAAGGTGCCCGAGGCAGCAATACACCCTTGGAGACAGGTCGGCCGGAGGACGATGTATTGAATCGCTACGCGATTTGTGTGTTCCATTGTCATTAAGAGGCTCTGAACCTTACAATTAACTGTCAGATTTGCATCGAATTTGAAAATCTAGACTCAAAGAAGAACGACCATAAGGTGCCCGAGGCAGCACTAGACCCTTGGAGACAAGTCGGCTGGAGGACGATGTATTGAATCGCGACGCGATTTGTGTGTTCCATCGTCATTAACAGGCTCTGAACGTTACAATTAACTGTCAGTTTTGCGTCGGATTCGAAAATCTAGACTCACAGGAGATCGACCATAAGGTGCCAGAGGCAGCAATAGACCCTTGGAGACAGGGCGGCCGGAGGACGATGTATTGAATCGCGACGCAATTTGTGTGTTCCATTGTCATTAAGAGGCTCTGAACCTTACAATTAACTGTCAGTTTTGCGCCGGATTCGAAAATCTAGACTCACAGAGGAACGACCATAAGGTGCCCGAGGCAGCATTAGACCCTTGGAGACAGGTCGGCCGGCGGACGATGTATTGAATCGCGTTGCGATTTGTGTGTTCCATCGTCATTAACAGGCTCTGACCTTTACAATTAACTGTCAGTTTTGCGTCGGATTCGAAAATCTAGACTCACAGGAGAACGACCATAAGGTGCCCGAGGCAGCAATAGACCCTTGGAGACAAGTCGGCTGGAGGACCATGTATTGAATCGCGACGCGATTTGTGTGTTCCATCGTCATTAACAGGCTCTGAACGTTACAATCAATTGTCAGTTTTGCGTCGGATTCGAAAATCTAGACTCACAGGAGAACGACCATAAGGTGCCCGAGGCAGCAATAGACCCTTGGAGACAGGTCGGCCGGAGGACGATGTATTGAATCGCGACGCTATTTGTGTGTTCCATCGTCATTAACAGGCTCTGAACGTTACAATTAACTGTCAGTTTTGCGTCGGATTCGAAAATCTAGACTCACAGGAGATCGACCATAAGGTGCCCGAGGCAGCAAAAATCCTTGGAGACAGGTCGGCCGGAGGACGATGTATTGAATCGAGACGCAATTTGTGTGTTCCATTGTCATTAAGAGGCTCTGAACCTTACGATTAACTGTCAGTTTTGCGTCGGATTCGAAAATCTAGACTCAGAGGAGAACGACCATAACGTGCCCGAAGCAGCACTAGACCCTTGGAGACATGTCGGCCGGAGAACGATGTATTGAATCGCGTTGCGATTTGTGTGTCCCATCGTCATTAACAGGCTCTGAACGTTACAATTAACTGTCAGTTTTGCGTCGGATTCGAAAATCTAGACTGACAGGAGATCGACCATAATGTACCCGAGGCAGCAATAGACCCTTGGAGACAGGTCGGCCGGAGGACGATGTATTGAATCGCGACGCAATTTGTGTGTTCCATCGTCATTAACAGGCTCTGAACGTTACAATTAACTGTCAGTTTTGCGTCGGATTCGAAAATCTATACTCACAGGAGATCGACCATAAGGTGCCCGAAGCAGCTATAGAACCTTGGAGACAGGTCGGCCGGAGGACGATGTATTGAATCGCGACGCGATTTGTGTGTTCCATCGTCATTAACAGGCTCTGAACGTTACAATTAACTGTCAGTTTTGCGTCGGATTCGAAAATCTAGACTCACAGGAGATCGACCATAATGTACCCGAGGCAGCAATAGACCCTTGGAGACAGGTCTGACGGAGGACGATGTATTGAATCGCGACGGGATTTGTGTGTTCCATCGTCATTAACAGGCTCTGAACGGTACAATTAACTGTCAGTTTTGCGTCGCATTCGAAAATCTAGACTCACAGGAGATCGACCATAAGGTGCCCGAGGCAGCAATAGACCCTTGGAGACCGGTCGGCCGGAGGACGATGTATTGAATCGCGACGCAATATGTGTGTTCCATTGTCATTAAGAGGCTCTGAACCTTACAATTAACTGTCAGTTTTGCGTCGGATTCGAAAATCTAGACTCACAGGAGAACGACCATAAGGTGTCCGAGGCAGCACAAGACCCTTGGAGACAAGTCGGCTGGAGGACGATGTATTGAATCGCGACGCAATTTGTGTGTTCCATCGTCATTAACAGGCTCTGAACGTTACAATTAACTGTCAGTTTTGCGTCGGATTCGAAAATCTAGACTCACAGGAGATCGACCATAAGGTGCCCGAGGCAGCAAAAATCCTTGGAGACAGGTCGGCCGGAGGACGATGTATTGAATCTCGACGCAATGTGTGTGTTCCATTGTCATTAAGAGGCTCTGAACCTTACGATTAACTGTCAGTTTTGCGTCGGATTCGAAAATCTAGACTCAGAGGAGAACGACGATAACGTGCTTGAGTCAGCACTAGACCCTTGGAGACAGATCGGCCGGAGGACGATGTATTGAATCGCGACGCAATTTGTGTGTTCCATCGTCATTAACAGGCTCTGAACGTTACAATTAACTGTCAGTTTTGCGTCGGATTCGAAAATCTAGACTCACAGGAGATCGACCATAATGTACCCGAGGCAGCAATAGCCCCTTGGAGACAGGTCGGCCGGAGGACGATGTATTGAATCGCGACGCAATTTGTGTGTTCCATTGTCATTAAGAGGCTCTGAACCTTACAATTAACTGTCAGTTTTGCGTCGGTTTCGAAAATCTAGACTCACAGAGGAACGACCATAAGGTGCCCGAGGCAGCACTAGACCCTTGGAGAGAAGTCGGCTGGAGGACCATGTATTGAATCGGGACGCGATTTGTGTGTTCCATCGTCATTAACAGGCTCTGAACGTTACAATCAACTGTCAGTTTTGCGTCGGATTCGAAAATCTAGACTCACAGGAGATCGACCATAAGGTGCCCGAGGCAGCAATAGACCCTTGGAGACAGGTCGGCCGGAGGACGATGTATTGAATCGCGTTGCGATTTGTGTGTTCCATCGTCATTAACAGGCTCTGACCTTTACAATTAACTGTCAGTTTTGCGTCGGATTCGAAAATCTAGACTCACAGGAGAACGACCATAAGGTGCCCGAGGCAGCAATAGACCCTTGGAGACAAGTCGGCTGGAGGACCATGTATTGAATCGCGACGCGATTCGTGTGTTCCATCGTCATTAATAGTCTCTGAACATTACAATCAACTGTCAGTTTTGCGTCGGATTCGAAAATCTAGACTCACAGGAGATCGACCATAAGGTGCCCGAGGCAGCAATAGACCCTTGGAGACAGGTCGGCCGGAGGACGATGTATTGAATCGCGACGCAATTTGTGTGTTCCATTGTCATTAAGAGGCTCTGAACCTTACAATTAACTGTCAGTTTTGCGTCGGATTCGAAAATCTAGACTCACAGAGGAACGACCATAAGGTGCCCGAGGCAGCACTAGACCATTGGAGACAAGTCGGCTGGAGGACCATGTATTGAATCGCGACGCGATTTGTGTGTTCCATCGTCATTAACAGGCTCTGAACGTTACAATCAACTGTCAGTTTTGCGTCGGATTCGAAAATCTAGACTCACAGGAGAACGACCATAAGGTGCCCGAGGCAGCAATAGACCCTTGGAGACAGGTCGGCCGGAGGACGATGTATTGAATCGCGACGCAATTTGTGTGTTCCATCGTCATTAACAGGATCTGAACGTTACAATTAACTGTCAGTTTTGCGTCGGATTCGAAAATCTAGACTCACAGGAGATCGACCATAAGGTGCCCGAGGCAGCAAAAATCCTTGGAGACAGGTCGGCCGGAGGACGATGTATTGAATCTCGACGCAATGTGTGTGTTCCATTGTCATTAAGAGGCTCTGAACCTTACGATTAACTGTCAGTTTTGCGTCGGATTCGAAAATCTAGACTCAGAGGAGAACGACGATAACGTGCTTGAGGCAGCACTAGACCCTTGGAGACATGTCGGCCGGAGGACAATGTATTGAATCGCGACGCGATTTGTGTGTCCCATCGTCATTAACAGGCTCTGAACGTTACAATTAACTGTCAGTTTTGCGTCGGATTCGAAAATCTAGACTGACAGGAGATCGACCATAATGTACCCGAGGCAGCAATAGACCCTTGGAGACAGGTCGGCCGGAGGACGATGTATTGAATCGCGACGCAATTTGTGTGTTCCATCGTCATTAACAGGCTCTGAACGTTACAATTAACTGTCAGTTTTGCGTCGGATTCGAAAATCAATACTCACAGGAGATCGACCATAAGGTGCCCGAAGCAGCTATAGACCCTTGGAGACAGGTCGGCCGGAGGACGATGTATTGAATCGCGACGCGATTTGTGTGTTCCATCGTCATTAACAGGCTCTGAACGTTACAATTAACTGTCAGTTTTGCGTCGCATTCGAAAATCTAGACTCACAGGAGATCGACCATAATGTACCCGAGGCAGCAATAGACCCTTGGAGACAGGTCTGACGGAGGACGATGTATTGAATCGCGACGGGATTTGTGTGTTCCATCGTCATTAACAGGCTCTGAACGGTACAATTAACTGTCAGTTTTGCGTCGCATTCGAAAATCTAGACTCAGAGGAGATCGACCATAAGGTGCCCGAGGCAGCAATAGACCCTTGGAGACCGGTCGGCCGGAGGACGATGTATTGAATCGCGACGCAATTTGTGTGTTCCATTGTCATTAAGAGGCTCTGAACCTTACAATTAACTGTCAGTTTTGCGTCGGATTCGAAAATCTAGACTCACAGGAGAACGACCATAAGGTGTCCGAGGCAGCACAAGACCCTTGGAGACAAGTCGGCTGGAGGACGATGTATTGAATCGCGACGCAATTTGTGTGTTCCATCGTCATTAACAGGCTCTGAACGTTACAATTAACTGTCAGTTTTGCGTCGCATTCGAAAATCTAGACTCACAGGAGATCGACCATAAGGTGCCCGAGGCAGCACTAGACGCTTGGAGACAGGTCGGCCGGAGGACGATGTATTGAATCGCGACGCAATGTGTGTGTTCCATTGTCATTAAGAGGCTCTGAACCTTACGATTAACTGTCAGTTTTGCGTCGGATTCGAAAATCTAGACTCAGAGGAGAACGACGATAACGTGCTTGAGGCAGCACTAGACCCTTGGAGACTTGTCGGCCGGAGGACAATGTATTGAATCGCGACGCGATTTGTGTGTTCCATCGTCATAAACAGGCTCTGAACGTTACAATTAACTGTCAGTTTTGCGTCGGATTCGAAAATCTAGACTCACAGGAGATCGACCATAATGTACCCGAGGCAGCAATAGCCCCTTGGAGACAGGTCGGCCGGAGGACGATGTATTGAATCGCGACGCAATTTGTGTGTTCCATTGTCATTAAGAGGCTCTGAACCTTACAATTAACTGTCAGTTTTGCGTCGGATTCGAAAATCTAGACTCACAGAGGAACGACCATAAGGTGCCCGAGGCAGCACTAGACCCTTGGAGAGAAGTCGGCTGGAGGACCATGTATTGAATCGGGACGCGATTTGTGTGTTCCATCGTCATTAACAGGCTCTGAACGTTACAATCAACTGTCAGTTTTGCGTCGGATTCGAAAATCTAGACTCACAGGAGAACGACCATAAGGTGCCCGAGGCAGCAATAGACCCTTGGAGACAGATCGGCCGGAGGACGATGTATTGAATCGCGACGCAATTTGTGTGTTCCATCGTCATTAACAGGCTCTGAATGTTACAATTAACTGTCAGTTTTGCGTCGGATTCGAAAATCTAGACTCACAGGAGATCGACCATAAGGTGCCCGAGGCAGCAATAGACCCTTGGAGACAGGTCGGCCGGAGGACGATGTATTGAATCGCGTTGCGATTTGTGTGTTCCATCGTCATTAACAGGCTCTGACCTTTACAATTAACTGTCAGTTTTGCGTCGGATTCGAAAATCTAGACTCACAGGAGAACGACCATAAGGTGCCCGAGGCAGCATTAGACCCTTGGAGACAAGTCATCTGGAGGACCATGTATTGAATCGCGACGCGATTCGTGTGTTCCATCGTCATTAATAGGCTCTGAACGTTACAATCAACTGTCAGTTTTGCGTCGGATTCGAAAATCTAGACTCACAGGAGATCGACCATAAGGTGCCCGAGGCAGCAATAGACCCTTGGAGACAGGTCGGCCGGAGGACGATGTATTGAATCGCGACGCAATTTGTGTGTTCCATTGTCATTAAGAGGCTCTGAACCTTACAATTAACTGTCAGTTTTGCGTCGGATTCGAAAATCTAGACTCACAGAGGAACGACCATAAGGTGCCCGAGGCAGCACTAGACCCTTGGAGACAAGTCGGCTGGAGGACCATGTATTGAATCGCGACGCGATTTGTGTGTGCCATCGTCATTAACAGGCTCTGAACGTTACAATCAACTGTCAGTTTTGCGTCGGATTCGAAAATCTAGACTCACAGGAGAACGACCATAAGGTGCCCGAGGCAGCAATAGACCCTTGGAGACAGGTCGGCCGGAGGACGATGTATTGAATCGCGACGCAATTTGTGTGTTCCATCGTCATTAACAGGCTCTGAACGTTACAATTAACTGTCAGTTTTGCGTCGGATTCGAAAATCTAGACTCACAGGAGATCGACCATAAGGTGCCCGAGGCAGCAATAGACCCTTGGAGACAGGTCGGCCGGAGGACGATGTATTGGATCGCTACGCGATTTGTGTGTTCCATTGTCATTAAGAGGCTCTGAACCTTACAATTAACTGTCAGATTTGCGTCGAATTTGAAAATCTAGACTCAAAGAAGAACGACCATAAGGTGCCCGAGGTAGCACTAGACCCTTGGAGACAAGTCGGCTGGAGGACGATGTATTGAATCGCGACGCAATTTGTGTGTTCCATCGTCATTAACAGGCTCTGAACGTTACAATTAACTGTCAGTTTTGCGTCGGATTCGAAAATCTAGACTCACAGGAGATCGACCATAAGGTGCCAGAGGCAGCAATAGACCCTTGGAGACAGGGCGGCCGGAGGACGATGTATTGAATCGCGACGCAATTTGTGTGTTCCATTGTCATTAAGAGGCTCTGAACCTTACAATTAACTGTCAGTTTTGCGCCGGATTCGAAAATCTAGACTCACAGAGGAACGACCATAAGGTGCCCGAGGCAGCACTAGACCCTTGGAGACAAGTCGGCTGGAGGACCATGTATTGAATCGCGACGCGATTTGTGTGTTCCATAGTCATTAACAGGCTCTGAACGTTACAATCAACTGTCAGTTTTGCGTCGGATTCGAAAACCTAGACTCACATGAGAACGACCACAAGGTGCCCGAGGCAGCAATACACCCTTGGAGACAGGTCGGACGGAGGACGATGTATTGAATCGCGACGCAATTTGTGTGTTCCATCGTCATTAACAGGCTCTGAACGTTACAATTAACTGTCAGTTTTGCGTCGCATTCGAAAATCTCGACTCACAGGAGATCGACCATAAGGTGCCCGAGGCAGCTATAGACCCTTGGAGACAGGTCGGCCGGAGGACGATGTATTGAATCGCGACGCAATTTGTGTGTTCCATCGTCATTAACAGGCTCTGAACGTTACAATTAACTGTCAGTTTTGCGTCGGATTCGAAAATCTATACTCACAGGAGATCGACCATAAGGTGCCCGAAGCAGCTATAGACCCTTGGAGACAGGTCGGCCGGAGGACGATGTATTGAATCGCGACGCGATTTGTGTGTTCCATCGTCATTAACAGGCTCTGAACGTTACAATTAACTGTCAGTTTTGCGTCGCATTCGAAAATCTAGACTCACAGGAGATCGACCATAATGTACCCGAGGCAGCAATAGACCCTTGGAGACAGGTCTGACGGAGGACGATGTATTGAATCGCGACGGGATTTGTGTGTTCCATCGTCATTAACAGGCTCTGAACGGTACAATTAACTGTCAGTTTTGCGTCGCATTCGAAAATCTAGACTCACAGGAGATCGACCATAAGGTGCCCGAGGCAGCAATAGACCCTTGGAGACCGGTCGGCCGGAGGACGATGTATTGAATCGCGACGCAATTTGTGTGTTCCATTGTCATTAAGAGGCTCTGAACCTTACAATTAACTGTCAGTTTTGGGTCGGATTCGAAAATCTAGACTCACAGGAGAACGACCATAAGGTGTCCGAGGCAGCACAAGACCCTTGGAGACAAGTCGGCTGGAGGACAATGTATTGAATCGCAACGCAATTTGTGTGTTCCATCGTCATTAACAGGATCTGAACGTTACAATTAACTGTCAGTTTTGCGTCGGATTCGAAAATCTAGACTCACAGGAGATCGACCATAAGGTGCCCGAGGCAGCAAAAATCCTTGGAGACAGGTCGGCCGGAGGACGATGTATTGAATCTCGACGCAATGTGTGTGTTCCATTGTCATTAAGAGGCTCTGAACCTTACGATTAACTGTCAGTTTTGCGTCGGATTCGAAAATCTAGACTCAGAGCAGAACGACGATAACGTGCTTGAGGCAGCACTAGACCCTTGGAGACATGTCGGCCGGAGGACAATGTATTGAATCGCGACGCGATTTGTGTGTTCCATCGTCATTAACAGGCTCTGAACGTTACAATTAACTGTCAGTTTTGCGTCGGATTCGAAAATCTAGACTCACAGGAGATCGACCATAATGTACCCGAGGCAGCAATAGCCCCTTGGAGACAGGTCGGCCGGAGGACGATGTATTGAATCGCGACGCAATTTGTGTGTTCCATTGTCATTAAGAGGCTCTGAACCTTACAATTAACTGTCAGTTTTGCGTCGGATTCGAAAATCTAGACTCACAGAGGAACGACCATAAGGTGCCCGAGGCAGCACTAGACCCTTGGAGACAAGTCGGCTGGAGGACCATGTATTGAATCGGGACGCGATTTGTGTGTTCCATCGTCATTAACAGGCTCTGAACGTTACAATCAACTGTCAGTTTTGCGTCGGATTCGAAAATCTAGACTCACAGGAGAACGACCATAAGGTGCCCGAGGCAGTAATAGACCCTTGGAGACAGATCGGCCGGAGGACGATGTATTGAATCGCGACGCAATTTGTGTGTTCCATCGTCATTAACAGGCTCTGAATGTTACAATTAACTGTCAGTTTTGCGTCGGATTCGAAAATCTAGACTCACAGGAGATCGACCATAAGGTGCCCGAGGCAGCAATAGACCCTTGGAGACAGGTCGGCCGGAGGACGATGTATTGAATCGCGTTGCGATTTGTGTGTTCCATCGTCATTAACAGGCTCTGACCTTTACAATTAAATGTCAGTTTTGCGTCGGATTCGAAAATCTAGACTCACAGGAGAACGACCATAAGGTGCCCGAGGCAGCAATAGACCCTTGGAGACAAGTCGGCTGGAGGACCATGTATTGAATCGCGACGCGATTCGTGTGTTCCATCGTCATTAATAGGCTCTGAACGTTACAATCAACTGTCAGTTTTGCGTCGGATTCGAAAATCTAGACTCACAGGAGATCGACCATAAGGTGCCCGAGGCAGCAATAGACCCTTGGAGACAGGTCGGCCGGAGGACGATGTATTGAATCGCGACGCAATTTGTGTGTTCCATTGTCATTAAGAGGCTCTGAACCTTACAATTAACTGTCAGTTTTGCGTCGGATTCGAAAATCTAGACTCACAGAGGAACGACCATAAGGTGCCCGAGGCAGCACTAGACCATTGGAGACAAGTCGGCTGGAGGACCATGTATTGAATCGCGACGCGATTTGTGTGTTCCATCGTCATTAACAGGCTCTGAACGTTACAATCAACTGTCAGTTTTGCGTCGGATTCGAAAATCTAGACTCACAGGAGAACGACCATAAGGTGCCCGAGGCAGCAATAGACCCTTGGAGACAGGTCGGCCGGAGGACGATGTATTGAATCGCGACGCAATTTCTGTGTTCCATCGTCATTAACAGGCTCTGAACGTTAGAATTAACTGTCAGTTTTGCGTCGGATTCGAAAATCTAGACTCACAGGAGATCGACCATAAGGTGCCCGAGGTAGCAATAGACCCTTGGAGACAGGTCGGCCGGAGGACGATGTATTGAATCGCTACGCGATTTGTGTGTTCCATTGTCATTAAGAGGCTCTGAACCTTACAATTAACTGTCAGATTTGCGTCGAATTTGAAAATCTAGACTCAAAGAAGAACGACCATAAGGTGCCCGAGGCAGCACTAGACCCTTGGAGACCGGTCGGCCGGAGGACGATGTATTGAATCGCGACGCGATTTGTGTGTTCTATTGTCATTAAGAGGCTCTGAACCTTACAATTAACTGTCAGTTTTGCGTCGGATTCGAAAATCTAGACTCACAGCAGAACGACCATAAGGTGTCCGAGGCAGCAATAGACCCTTGGAGACAAGTCGGCTGGAGGACCATTGTTTGAATCGCGACGCGTTTCGTGTGTTCCATCGTCATTAACAGGCTCTGAACGTTACAATTAACTGTCAGTTTTGCGTCGGATTCGAAAATCTAGACTCACAGGAGATCGACCATAAGGTGCCCGAGGCAGCAAAAATCCTTGGAGACAGGTCGGCCGAAGGACGATGTATTGAATCGCGACGCAATTTGTGTGTTCCATTGTCATTAAGAGGCTCTGAACCTTACGATTAACTGTCAGTTTTGCGTCGGATTCGAAAATCTAGACTCAGAGGAGAACGACCATAACGTGCCCGAGGCAGCACTAGACCCTTGGAGACATGTCGGCCGGAGAACGATGTATTGAATCGCGATGCGATTTGTGTGTCCCATCGTCATTAACAGGCTCTGAACGTTACAATTAACTGTCAGTTTTGCGTCGGATTCGAAAATCTAGACTGACAGGAGATCGACCATAATGTACCCGAGGCAGCAATAGACCCTTTGAGACAGGTCGGCCGGAGGACGATGTATTGAATCGCGACGCAATTTGTGTGTTCCATCGTCATTAACAGGCTCTGAACGTTACAATTAACTGTCAGTTTTGCGTCGGATTCGAAAATCTAGACTCACAGGAGATCGACCATAAGGTGCCAGAGGCAGCAATAGACCCTTGGAGACAGGGCGGCCGGAGGACGATGTATTGAATCGCGACGCAATTTGTGTGTTCCATTGTCATTAAGAGGCTCTGAACCTTACAATTAACTGTCAGTTTTGCGCCGGATTCGAAAATCTAGACTCACAGAGGAACGACCATAAGGTGCCCGAGGCAGCACTAGACCCTTGGAGACAAGTCGGCTGGAGGACCATGTATTGAATCGCGACGCGATTTGTGTGTTCCATAGTCATTAACAGGCTCTGAACGTTACAATCAACTGTCAGTTTTGCGTCGGATTCGAAAACCTAGACTCACATGAGAACGACCACAAGGTGCCCGAGGCAGCAATACACCCTTGGAGACAGGTCGGACGGAGGACGATGTATTGAATCGCGACGCAATTTGTGTGTTCCATCGTCATTAACAGGCTCTGAACGTTACAATTAACTGTCAGTTTTGCGTCGCATTCGAAAATCTCGACTCACAGGAGATCGACCATAAGGTGCCCGAGGCAGCTATAGACCCTTGGAGACAGGTCGGCCGGAGGACGATGTATTGAATCGCGACGCAATTTGTGTGTTCCATCGTCATTAACAGGCTCTGAACGTTACAATTAACTGTCAGTTTTGCGTCGGATTCGAAAATCTATACTCACAGGAGATCGACCATAAGGTGCCCGAAGCAGCTATAGACCCTTGGAGACAGGTCGGCCGGAGGACGATGTATTGAATCGCGACGCGATTTGTGCGTTCCATCGTCATTAACAGGCTGTGAACGTTACAATTAACTGTCAGTTTTGCGTCGCATTCGAAAATCTAGACTCACAGGAGATCGACCATAATGTACCCGAGGCAGCAATAGACCCTTGGAGACAGGTCTGACGGAGGACGATGTATTGAATCGCGACGGGATTTGTGTGTTCCATCGTCATTAACAGGCTCTGAACGGTACAATTAACTGTCAGTTTTGCGTCGCATTCGAAAATCTAGACTCACAGGAGATCGACCATAAGGTGCCCGAGGCAGCAATAGACCCTTGGAGACCGGTCGGCCGGAGGACGATGTATTGAATCGCGACGCAATTTGTGTGTTCCATTGTCATTAAGAGGCTCTGAACCTTACAATTAACTGTCAGTTTTGGGTCGGATTCGAAAATCTAGACTCACAGGAGAACGACCATAAGGTGTCCGAGGCAGCACAAGACCCTTGGAGACAAGTCGGCTGGAGGACGATGTATTGAATCGCAACGCAATTTGTGTGTTCCATCGTCATTAACAGGATCTGAACGTTACAATTAACTGTCAGTTTTGCGTCGGATTCGAAAATCTAGACTCACAGGAGATCGACCATAAGGTGCCCGAGGCAGCAAAAATCCTTGGAGACAGGTCGGCCGGAGGACGATGTATTGAATCTCGACGCAATGTGTGTGTTCCATTGTCATTAAGAGGCTCTGAACCTTACGATTAACTGTCAGTTTTGCGTCGGATTCGAAAATCTAGACTCAGAGGAGAACGACGATAACGTGCTTGAGGCAGCACTAGACCCTTGGAGACATGTCGGCCGGAGGACAATGTATTGAATCGCGACGCGATTTGTGTGTTCCATCGTCATTAACAGGCTCTGAACGTTACAATTAACTGTCAGTTTTGCGTCGGATTCGAAAATCTAGACTCACAGGAGAACGACCATAAGGTGCCCGAGGCAGCAATAGACCCTTGGAGACAGGTCGGCCGGAGGACGATGTATTGAATCGCGACGCAATTTCTGTGTTCCATCGTCATTAACAGGCTCTGAACGTTAGAATTAACTGTCAGTTTTGCGTCGGATTCGAAAATCTAGACTCACAGGAGATCGACCATAAGGTGCCCGAGGTAGCAATAGACCCTTGGAGACAGGTCGGCCGGAGGACGATGTATTGAATCGCTACGCGATTTGTGTGTTCCATTGTCATTAAGAGGCTCTGAACCTTACAATTAACTGTCAGATTTGCGTCGAATTTGAAAATCTAGACTCAAAGAAGAACGACCATAAGGTGCCCGAGGCAGCACTAGACCCTTGGAGACAAGTCGGCTGGAGGACGATGTATTGAATCGCGACGCGATTTGTGTGTTCCATCGTCATTAACAGGCTCTGAACGTTACAATTAACTGTCAGTTTTGCGTCGGATTCGAAAATCTAGACTCACAGGAGATCGACCATAAGGTGCCAGAGGCAGCAATAGACCCTTGGAGACAGGGCGGCCGGAGGACGATGTATTGAATCGCGACGCAATTTGTGTGTTCCATTGTCATTAAGAGGCTCTGAACCTTACAATTAACTGTCAGTTTTGCGCCGGATTCGAAAATCTAGACTCACAGAGGAACGACCATAAGGTGCCCGAGGCAGCACTAGACCCTTGGAGACAAGTCGGCTGGAGGACCATGTATTGAATCGCGACGCGATTTGTGTGTTCCATAGTCATTAACAGGCTCTGAACGTTACAATCAACTGTCAGTTTTGCGTCGGATTCGAAAACCTAGACTCACATGAGAACGACCATAAGGTGCCCGAGGCAGCAATACACCCTTGGAGACAGGTCGGACGGAGGACGATGTATTGAATCGCGACGCAATTTGTGTGTTCCATCGTCATTAACAGGCTCTGAACGTTACAATTAACTGTCAGTTTTGCGTCGGATTCGAAAATCTCGACTCACAGGAGATCGACCCTTGGAGACAGGTCCGCCGGAGGACGATGTATTGAATCGCGACGCGATTTGTGTGTTCCATCGTCATTAACAGGCTCTGAACGTTACAATTAACTGTCAGTTTTGCGTCGGATTCGAAAATCTAGACTCACAGGAGATCGACCATAAGGTGCCCGAGGCAGCAATAGACCCTTGGAGACAGGTCTGACGGAGGACGATGTATTGAATCGCGACGGGATTTGTGTGTTCCATCGTCATTAACAGGCTCTGAACGGTACAATTAACTGTCAGTTTTGCGTCGCATTCGAAAATCTAGACTCACAGGAGATCGACCATAAGGTGCCCGAGGCAGCAATAGACCCTTGGAGACCGGTCGGCCGGAGGACGATGTATTGAATCGCGACGCGATTTGTGTGTTCTATTGTCATTAAGAGGCTCTGAACCTTACAATTAACTGTCAGTTTTGCGTCGGATTCGAAAATCTAGACTCACAGCAGAACGACCATAAGGTGTCCGAGGCAGCAATAGACCCTTGGAGACAAGTCGGCTGGAGGACCATTGTTTGAATCGCGACGCGTTACGTGTGTTCCATCGTCATTAACAGGCTCTGAACGTTACAATTAACTGTCAGTTTTGCGTCGGATTCGAAAATCTAGACTCACAGGAGATCGACCATAAGGTGCCCGAGGCAGCAAAAATCCTTGGAGACAGGTCGGCCGAAGGACGATGTATTGAATCGCGACGCAATTTGTGTGTTCCATTGTCATTAAGAGGCTCTGAACCTTACGATTAACTGTCAGTTTTGCGTCGGATTCGAAAATCTAGACTCAGAGGAGAACGACCATAACGTGCCCGAGGCAGCACTAGACCCTTGGAGACATGTCGGCCGGAGAACGATGTATTGAATCGCGATGCGATTTGTGTGTCCCATCGTCATTAACAGGCTCTGAACGTTACAATTAACTGTCAGTTTTGCGTCGGATTCGAAAATCTAGACTGACAGGAGATCGACCATAATGTACCCGAGGCAGCAATAGACCCTTGGAGACAGGTCGGCCGGAGGACGATGTATTGAATCGCGACGCAATTTGTGTGTTCCATCGTCATTAACAGGCTCTGAACGTTACAATTAACTGTCAGTTTTGCGTCGGATTCGAAAATCTATACTCACAGTAGATCGACCATAAGGTGCCCGAAGCAGCTATAGACCCTTGGAGACAGGTCGGCCGGAGGACGATGTATTGAATCGCGACGCGATTTGTGTGTTCCATCGTCATTAACAGGCTCTGAACGTTACAATTAACTGTCAGTTTTGCGTCGCATTCGAAAATCTAGACTCACAGGAGATCGACCATAAGGTGCCCGAGGCAGCAATAGACCCTTGGAGACAGGTCTGACGGAGGACGATGTATTGAATCGCGACGGGATTTGTGTGTTCCATCGTCATTAACAGGCTCTGAACGGTACAATTAACTGTCAGTTTTGCGTCGCATTCGAAAATCTAGACTCACAGGAGATCGACCATAAGGTGCCCGAGGCAGCAATAGACCCTTGGAGACCGGTCGGCCGGAGGACGATGTATTGAATCACGACGCAATTTGTGTGTTCCATTGTCATTAAGAGGCTCTGAACCTTACAATTAACTGTCAGTTTTGCGTCGGATTCGAAAATCTAGACACACAGGAGATCGACCATAAGGTGTCCGAGGCAGCACAAGACCCTTGGAGACAAGTCGGCTGGAGGACGATGTATTGAATCGCGACGCAATTTGTGTGTTCCATCGTCATTAACAGGCTCTGAACGTTACAATCAACTGTCAGTTTTGCGTCGGATTCGAAAATCTAGACTCACAGGAGAACGACCATAAGGTGCCCGAGGCAGCAATAGACCCTTGGAGACAGATCGGCCGGAGGACGATGTATTGAATCGCGACGCAATTTGTGTGTTCCATCGTCATTAACAGGCTCTGAATGTTACAATTAACTGTCAGTTTTGCGTCGGATTCGAAAATCTAGACTCAGAGGAGATCGACCATAAGGTGCCTGAGGCAGCAATAGACCCTTGGAGACAGGTCGGCCGGAGGACGATGTATTGAATCGCGTTGCGATTTGTGTGTTCCATCGTCATTAACAGGCTCTGACCTTTACAATTAACTGTCAGTTTTGCGTCGGATTCGAAAATCTAGACTCACAGGAGAACGACCATAAGGTGTCCGAGGCAGCACAAGACCCTTGGAGACAAGTCGGCTGGAGGACGATGTATTGAATCGCGACGCAATTTGTGTGTTCCATCGTCATTAACAGGCTCTGAACGTTACAATCAACTGTCAGTTTTGCGTCGGATTCGAAAATCTAGACTCAGAGGAGAACGACCATAAGGTGCCCGACGCAGCACTATACCCTTGGAGACACGTCGGCTGGAGGACGATGTATTGAATCGCGACGCGATTTGTGTGTTCCATCGTCATTAACAGGCTCTGAACGTTACAATTAACTGTCAGTTTTGCGTCGGATTCGAAAATCTAGACTCACAGGAGATCGACCATAAGGTGCCCGAGGCAGCAATAGACCCTTGGAGACAGGTCGGCCGGAGGACGATGTATTGAATCGCGACGCAATTTGTGTGTTCCATTGTCATTAAGAGGCTCTGAACCTTACAATTAACTGTCAGTTTTGCGTCGGATTCGAAAATCTAGACTCACAGAGGAACGACCATAAGGTGCCCGAGGCAGCACTAGACCATTGGAGACAAGTCGGCTGGAGGACCATGTATTGAATCGCCACGCGATTTGTGTGTTCCATCGTCATTAACAGGCTCTGAAGGTTACAATCAACTGTCAGTTTTGCGTCGCATTCGAAAATCTAGACTCACAGGAGAACGACCATAAGGTGTCCGAGGCAGCAATAGACCCTTGGAGACAAGTCGGCTGGAGGACCATTGTTTGAATCGCGACGCGTTTCGTGTGTTCCATCGTCATTAACAGGCTCTGAACGTTACAATTAACTGTCAGTTTTGCGTCGGATTCGAAAATCTAGACTCACAGGAGATCGACCATAAGGTGCCCGAGGCAGCAAAAATCCTTGGAGACAGGTCGGCCGAAGGACGATGTATTGAATCGCGACGCAATTTGTGTGTTCCATTGTCATTAAGAGGCTCTGAACCTTACGATTAACTGTCAGTTTTGCGTCGGATTCGAAAATCTAGACTCAGAGGAGAACGACCATAACGTGCCCGAGGCAGCACTAGACCCTTGGAGACATGTCGGCCGGAGAACGATGTATTGAATCGCGATGCGATTTGTGTGTCCCATCGTCATTAACAGGCTCTGAACGTTACAATTAACTGTCAGTTTTGCGTCGGATTCGAAAATCTAGACTGACAGGAGATCGACCATAATGTACCCGAGGCAGCAATAGACCCTTTGAGACAGGTCGGCCGGAGGACGATGTATTGAATCGCGACGCAATTTGTGTGTTCCATCGTCATTAACAGGCTCTGAACGTTACAATTAACTGTCAGTTTTGCGTCGGATTCGAAAATCTAGACTCACAGGAGATCGACCATAAGGTGCCAGAGGCAGCAATAGACCCTTGGAGACAGGGCGGCCGGAGGACGATGTATTGAATCGCGACGCAATTTGTGTGTTCCATTGTCATTAAGAGGCTCTGAACCTTACAATTAACTGTCAGTTTTGCGCCGGATTCGAAAATCTAGACTCACAGAGGAACGACCATAAGGTGCCCGAGGCAGCACTAGACCCTTGGAGACAAGTCGGCTGGAGGACCATGTATTGAATCGCGACGCGATTTGTGTGTTCCATAGTCATTAACAGGCTCTGAACGTTACAATCAACTGTCAGTTTTGCGTCGGATTCGAAAACCTAGACTCACATGAGAACGACCACAAGGTGCCCGAGGCAGCAATACACCCTTGGAGACAGGTCGGACGGAGGACGATGTATTGAATCGCGACGCAATTTGTGTGTTCCATCGTCATTAACAGGCTCTGAACGTTACAATTAACTGTCAGTTTTGCGTCGCATTCGAAAATCTCGACTCACAGGAGATCGACCATAAGGTGCCCGAGGCAGCTATAGACCCTTGGAGACAGGTCGGCCGGAGGACGATGTATTGAATCGCGACGCAATTTGTGTGTTCCATCGTCATTAACAGGCTCTGAACGTTACAATTAACTGTCAGTTTTGCGTCGGATTCGAAAATCTATACTCACAGGAGATCGACCATAAGGTGCCCGAAGCAGCTATAGACCCTTGGAGACAGGTCGGCCGGAGGACGATGTATTGAATCGCGACGCGATTTGTGCGTTCCATCGTCATTAACAGGCTGTGAACGTTACAATTAACTGTCAGTTTTGCGTCGCATTCGAAAATCTAGACTCACAGGAGATCGACCATAATGTACCCGAGGCAGCAATAGACCCTTGGAGACAGGTCTGACGGAGGACGATGTATTGAATCGCGACGGGATTTGTGTGTTCCATCGTCATTAACAGGCTCTGAACGGTACAATTAACTGTCAGTTTTGCGTCGCATTCGAAAATCTAGACTCACAGGAGATCGACCATAAGGTGCCCGAGGCAGCAATAGACCCTTGGAGACCGGTCGGCCGGAGGACGATGTATTGAATCGCGACGCAATTTGTGTGTTCCATTGTCATTAAGAGGCTCTGAACCTTACAATTAACTGTCAGTTTTGGGTCGGATTCGAAAATCTAGACTCACAGGAGAACGACCATAAGGTGTCCGAGGCAGCACAAGACCCTTGGAGACAAGTCGGCTGGAGGACGATGTATTGAATCGCAACGCAATTTGTGTGTTCCATCGTCATTAACAGGATCTGAACGTTACAATTAACTGTCAGTTTTGCGTCGGATTCGAAAATCTAGACTCACAGGAGATCGACCATAAGGTGCCCGAGGCAGCAAAAATCCTTGGAGACAGGTCGGCCGGAGGACGATGTATTGAATCTCGACGCAATGTGTGTGTTCCATTGTCATTAAGAGGCTCTGAACCTTACGATTAACTGTCAGTTTTGCGTCGGATTCGAAAATCTAGACTCAGAGGAGAACGACGATAACGTGCTTGAGGCAGCACTAGACCCTTGGAGACATGTCGGCCGGAGGACAATGTATTGAATCGCGACGCGATTTGTGTGTTCCATCGTCATTAACAGGCTCTGAACGTTACAATTAACTGTCAGTTTTGCGTCGGATTCGAAAATCTAGACTCACAGGAGAACGACCATAAGGTGCCCGAGGCAGCAATAGACCCTTGGAGACAGGTCGGCCGGAGGACGATGTATTGAATCGCGACGCAATTTCTGTGTTCCATCGTCATTAACAGGCTCTGAACGTTAGAATTAACTGTCAGTTTTGCGTCGGATTCGAAAATCTAGACTCACAGGAGATCGACCATAAGGTGCCCGAGGTAGCAATAGACCCTTGGAGACAGGTCGGCCGGAGGACGATGTATTGAATCGCTACGCGATTTGTGTGTTCCATTGTCATTAAGAGGCTCTGAACCTTACAATTAACTGTCAGATTTGCGTCGAATTTGAAAATCTAGACTCAAAGAAGAACGACCATAAGGTGCCCGAGGCAGCACTAGACCCTTGGAGACAAGTCGGCTGGAGGACGATGTATTGAATCGCGACGCGATTTGTGTGTTCCATCGTCATTAACAGGCTCTGAACGTTACAATTAACTGTCAGTTTTGCGTCGGATTCGAAAATCTAGACTCACAGGAGATCGACCATAAGGTGCCAGAGGCAGCAATAGACCCTTGGAGACAGGGCGGCCGGAGGACGATGTATTGAATCGCGACGCAATTTGTGTGTTCCATTGTCATTAAGAGGCTCTGAACCTTACAATTAACTGTCAGTTTTGCGCCGGATTCGAAAATCTAGACTCACAGAGGAACGACCATAAGGTGCCCGAGGCAGCACTAGACCCTTGGAGACAAGTCGGCTGGAGGACCATGTATTGAATCGCGACGCGATTTGTGTGTTCCATAGTCATTAACAGGCTCTGAACGTTACAATCAACTGTCAGTTTTGCGTCGGATTCGAAAACCTAGACTCACATGAGAACGACCATAAGGTGCCCGAGGCAGCAATACACCCTTGGAGACAGGTCGGACGGAGGACGATGTATTGAATCGCGACGCAATTTGTGTGTTCCATCGTCATTAACAGGCTCTGAACGTTACAATTAACTGTCAGTTTTGCGTCGGATTCGAAAATCTCGACTCACAGGAGATCGACCCTTGGAGACAGGTCCGCCGGAGGACGATGTATTGAATCGCGACGCGATTTGTGTGTTCCATCGTCATTAACAGGCTCTGAACGTTACAATTAACTGTCAGTTTTGCGTCGGATTCGAAAATCTAGACTCACAGGAGATCGACCATAAGGTGCCCGAGGCAGCAATAGACCCTTGGAGACAGGTCTGACGGAGGACGATGTATTGAATCGCGACGGGATTTGTGTGTTCCATCGTCATTAACAGGCTCTGAACGGTACAATTAACTGTCAGTTTTGCGTCGCATTCGAAAATCTAGACTCACAGGAGATCGACCATAAGGTGCCCGAGGCAGCAATAGACCCTTGGAGACCGGTCGGCCGGAGGACGATGTATTGAATCGCGACGCGATTTGTGTGTTCTATTGTCATTAAGAGGCTCTGAACCTTACAATTAACTGTCAGTTTTGCGTCGGATTCGAAAATCTAGACTCACAGCAGAACGACCATAAGGTGTCCGAGGCAGCAATAGACCCTTGGAGACAAGTCGGCTGGAGGACCATTGTTTGAATCGCGACGCGTTACGTGTGTTCCATCGTCATTAACAGGCTCTGAACGTTACAATTAACTGTCAGTTTTGCGTCGGATTCGAAAATCTAGACTCACAGGAGATCGACCATAAGGTGCCCGAGGCAGCAAAAATCCTTGGAGACAGGTCGGCCGAAGGACGATGTATTGAATCGCGACGCAATTTGTGTGTTCCATTGTCATTAAGAGGCTCTGAACCTTACGATTAACTGTCAGTTTTGCGTCGGATTCGAAAATCTAGACTCAGAGGAGAACGACCATAACGTGCCCGAGGCAGCACTAGACCCTTGGAGACATGTCGGCCGGAGAACGATGTATTGAATCGCGATGCGATTTGTGTGTCCCATCGTCATTAACAGGCTCTGAACGTTACAATTAACTGTCAGTTTTGCGTCGGATTCGAAAATCTAGACTGACAGGAGATCGACCATAATGTACCCGAGGCAGCAATAGACCCTTGGAGACAGGTCGGCCGGAGGACGATGTATTGAATCGCGACGCAATTTGTGTGTTCCATCGTCATTAACAGGCTCTGAACGTTACAATTAACTGTCAGTTTTGCGTCGGATTCGAAAATCTATACTCACAGTAGATCGACCATAAGGTGCCCGAAGCAGCTATAGACCCTTGGAGACAGGTCGGCCGGAGGACGATGTATTGAATCGCGACGCGATTTGTGTGTTCCATCGTCATTAACAGGCTCTGAACGTTACAATTAACTGTCAGTTTTGCGTCGCATTCGAAAATCTAGACTCACAGGAGATCGACCATAAGGTGCCCGAGGCAGCAATAGACCCTTGGAGACAGGTCTGACGGAGGACGATGTATTGAATCGCGACGGGATTTGTGTGTTCCATCGTCATTAACAGGCTCTGAACGGTACAATTAACTGTCAGTTTTGCGTCGCATTCGAAAATCTAGACTCACAGGAGATCGACCATAGGGTGCCCGAGGCAGCAATAGACCCTTGGAGACCGGTCGGCCGGAGGACGATGTATTGAATCACGACGCAATTTGTGTGTTCCATTGTCATTAAGAGGCTCTGAACCTTACAATTAACTGTCAGTTTTGCGTCGGATTCGAAAATCTAGACACACAGGAGATCGACCATAAGGTGTCCGAGGCAGCACAAGACCCTTGGAGACAAGTCGGCTGGAGGACGATGTATTGAATCGCGACGCAATTTGTGTGTTCCATCGTCATTAACAGGCTCTGAACGTTACAATCAACTGTCAGTTTTGCGTCGGATTCGAAAATCTAGACTCACAGGAGAACGACCATAAGGTGCCCGAGGCAGCAATAGACCCTTGGAGACAGATCGGCCGGAGGACGATGTATTGAATCGCGACGCAATTTGTGTGTTCCATCGTCATTAACAGGCTCTGAATGTTACAATTAACTGTCAGTTTTGCGTCGGATTCGAAAATCTAGACTCAGAGGAGATCGACCATAAGGTGCCTGAGGCAGCAATAGACCCTTGGAGACAGGTCGGCCGGAGGACGATGTATTGAATCGCGTTGCGATTTGTGTGTTCCATCGTCATTAACAGGCTCTGACCTTTACAATTAACTGTCAGTTTTGCGTCGGATTCGAAAATCTAGACTCACAGGAGAACGACCATAAGGTGTCCGAGGCAGCACAAGACCCTTGGAGACAAGTCGGCTGGAGGACGATGTATTGAATCGCGACGCAATTTGTGTGTTCCATCGTCATTAACAGGCTCTGAACGTTACAATCAACTGTCAGTTTTGCGTCGGATTCGAAAATCTAGACTCAGAGGAGAACGACCATAAGGTGCCCGACGCAGCACTATACCCTTGGAGACACGTCGGCTGGAGGACGATGTATTGAATCGCGACGCGATTTGTGTGTTCCATCGTCATTAACAGGCTCTGAACGTTACAATTAACTGTCAGTTTTGCGTCGGATTCGAAAATCTAGACTCACAGGAGATCGACCATAAGGTGCCCGAGGCAGCAATAGACCCTTGGAGACAGGTCGGCCGGAGGACGATGTATTGAATCGCGACGCAATTTGTGTGTTCCATTGTCATTAAGAGGCTCTGAACCTTACAATTAACTGTCAGTTTTGCGTCGGATTCGAAAATCTAGACTCACAGAGGAACGACCATAAGGTGCCCGAGGCAGCACTAGACCATTGGAGACAAGTCGGCTGGAGGACCATGTATTGAATCGCCACGCGATTTGTGTGTTCCATCGTCATTAACAGGCTCTGAAGGTTACAATCAACTGTCAGTTTTGCGTCGCATTCGAAAATCTAGACTCACAGGAGAACGACCATAAGGTGCCCGAGGCAGCAATAGACCCTTGGAGACAGATCGGCCGGAGGACGATGTATTGAATCGCGACGCAATTTGTGTGTTCCATCGTATTTAACAGGCTCTGAATGTTACAATTAACTGTCAGTTTTGCGTCGGATTCGAAAATCTAGACTCACAGGAGATCGACCATAAGGTGCCCGAGGCAGCTATAGACCCTTGGAGACAGGTCGGCCGGAGGACGATGTATTGAATCGCGTTGCGATTTGTGTGTTCCATCGTCATTAACAGGCTCTGACCTTTACAATTAACTGTCAGTTTTGCGTCGGATTCGAAAATCTAGACTCACAGGAGAACGACCATAAGGTGCCCGAGGCAGCAAGAGATCCTTGGAGACAAGTCGGCTGGAGGACCATGTATTGAATCGCGACGCGATTTGTGTGTTCCATAGTCATTAACAGGCTCTGAACGTTACAATCAACTGTCAGTTTTGCGTCGGATTCGAAAACCTAGACTCACATGAGAACGACCATAAGGTGCCCGAGGCAGCAATAGACCCTTGGAGACAGATCGGCCGGAGGACGATGTATTGAATCGCGACGCAATTTGTGTGTTCCATCGTCATTAACAGGCTCTGAACGTTACAATTAACTGTCAGTTTTGCGTCGGATTCGAAAATCTATACTCACAGGAGATCGACCATAAGGTGCCCGAAGCAGCTATAGACCCTTGGAGACAGGTCGGCCGGAGGACGATGTATTGAATCGCGACGCGATTTGTGCGTTCCATCGTCATTAACAGGCTGTGAACGTTACAATTAACTGTCAGTTTTGCGTCGCATTCGAAAATCTAGACTCACAGGAGATCGACCATAATGTACCCGAGGCAGCAATAGACCCTTGGAGACAGGTCTGACGGAGGACGATGTATTGAATCGCGACGGGATTTGTGTGTTCCATCGTCATTAACAGGCTCTGAACGGTACAATTAACTGTCAGTTTTGCGTCGCATTCGAAAATCTAGACTCACAGGAGATCGACCATAAGGTGCCCGAGGCAGCAATAGACCCTTGGAGACCGGTCGGCCGGAGGACGATGTATTGAATCGCGACGCAATTTGTGTGTTCCATTGTCATTAAGAGGCTCTGAACCTTACAATTAACTGTCAGTTTTGGGTCGGATTCGAAAATCTAGACTCACAGGAGAACGACCATAAGGTGTCCGAGGCAGCACAAGACCCTTGGAGACAAGTCGGCTGGAGGACGATGTATTGAATCGCAACGCAATTTGTGTGTTCCATCGTCATTAACAGGATCTGAACGTTACAATTAACTGTCAGTTTTGCGTCGGATTCGAAAATCTAGACTCACAGGAGATCGACCATAAGGTGCCCGAGGCAGCAAAAATCCTTGGAGACAGGTCGGCCGGAGGACGATGTATTGAATCTCGACGCAATGTGTGTGTTCCATTGTCATTAAGAGGCTCTGAACCTTACGATTAACTGTCAGTTTTGCGTCGGATTCGAAAATCTAGACTCAGAGGAGAACGACGATAACGTGCTTGAGGCAGCACTAGACCCTTGGAGACATGTCGGCCGGAGGACAATGTATTGAATCGCGACGCGATTTGTGTGTTCCATCGTCAATAACAGGCTCTGAACGTTACAATTAACTGTCAGTTTTGCGTCGGATTCGAAAATCTAGACTCACAGGAGAACGACCATAAGGTGCCCGAGGCAGCAATAGACCCTTGGAGACAGGTCGGCCGGAGGACGATGTATTGAATCGCGACGCAATTTCTGTGTTCCATCGTCATTAACAGGCTCTGAACGTTAGAATTAACTGTCAGTTTTGCGTCGGATTCGAAAATCTAGACTCACAGGAGATCGACCATAAGGTGCCCGAGGTAGCAATAGACCCTTGGAGACAGGTCGGCCGGAGGACGATGTATTGAATCGCTACGCGATTTGTGTGTTCCATTGTCATTAAGAGGCTCTGAACCTTACAATTAACTGTCAGATTTGCGTCGAATTTGAAAATCTAGACTCAAAGAAGAACGACCATAAGGTGCCCGAGGCAGCACTAGACCCTTGGAGACAAGTCGGCTGGAGGACGATGTATTGAATCGCGACGCGATTTGTGTGTTCCATCGTCATTAACAGGCTCTGAACGTTACAATTAACTGTCAGTTTTGCGTCGGATTCGAAAATCTAGACTCACAGGAGATCGACCATAAGGTGCCAGAGGCAGCAATAGACCCTTGGAGACAGGGCGGCCGGAGGACGATGTATTGAATCGCGACGCAATTTGTGTGTTCCATTGTCATTAAGAGGCTCTGAACCTTACAATTAACTGTCAGTTTTGCGCCGGATTCGAAAATCTAGACTCACAGAGGAACGACCATAAGGTGCCCGAGGCAGCACTAGACCCTTGGAGACAAGTCGGCTGGAGGACCATGTATTGAATCGCGACGCGATTTGTGTGTTCCATAGTCATTAACAGGCTCTGAACGTTACAATCAACTGTCAGTTTTGCGTCGGATTCGAAAACCTAGACTCACATGAGAACGACCATAAGGTGCCCGAGGCAGCAATACACCCTTGGAGACAGGTCGGACGGAGGACGATGTATTGAATCGCGACGCAATTTGTGTGTTCCATCGTCATTAACAGGCTCTGAACGTTACAATTAACTGTCAGTTTTGCGTCGGATTCGAAAATCTCGACTCACAGGAGATCGACCCTTGGAGACAGGTCCGCCGGAGGACGATGTATTGAATCGCGACGCGATTTGTGTGTTCCATCGTCATTAACAGGCTCTGAACGTTACAATTAACTGTCAGTTTTGCGTCGGATTCGAAAATCTAGACTCACAGGAGATCGACCATAAGGTGCCCGAGGCAGCAATAGACCCTTGGAGACAGGTCTGACGGAGGACGATGTATTGAATCGCGACGGGATTTGTGTGTTCCATCGTCATTAACAGGCTCTGAACGGTACAATTAACTGTCAGTTTTGCGTCGCATTCGAAAATCTAGACTCACAGGAGATCGACCATAAGGTGCCCGAGGCAGCAATAGACCCTTGGAGACCGGTCGGCCGGAGGACGATGTATTGAATCGCGACGCGATTTGTGTGTTCTATTGTCATTAAGAGGCTCTGAACCTTACAATTAACTGTCAGTTTTGCGTCGGATTCGAAAATCTAGACTCACAGCAGAACGACCATAAGGTGTCCGAGGCAGCAATAGACCCTTGGAGACAAGTCGGCTGGAGGACCATTGTTTGAATCGCGACGCGTTTCGTGTGTTCCATCGTCATTAACAGGCTCTGAACGTTACAATTAACTGTCAGTTTTGCGTCGGATTCGAAAATCTAGACTCACAGGAGATCGACCATAAGGTGCCCGAGGCAGCAAAAATCCTTGGAGACAGGTCGGCCGAAGGACGATGTATTGAATCGCGACGCAATTTGTGTGTTCCATTGTCATTAAGAGGCTCTGAACCTTACGATTAACTGTCAGTTTTGCGTCGGATTCGAAAATCTAGACTCAGAGGAGAACGACCATAACGTGCCCGAGGCAGCACTAGACCCTTGGAGACATGTCGGCCGGAGAACGATGTATTGAATCGCGATGCGATTTGTGTGTCCCATCGTCATTAACAGGCTCTGAACGTTACAATTAACTGTCAGTTTTGCGTCGGATTCGAAAATCTAGACTGACAGGAGATCGACCATAATGTACCCGAGGCAGCAATAGACCCTTGGAGACAGGTCGGCCGGAGGACGATGTATTGAATCGCGACGCAATTTGTGTGTTCCATCGTCATTAACAGGCTCTGAACGTTACAATTAACTGTCAGTTTTGCGTCGGATTCGAAAATCTATACTCACAGTAGATCGACCATAAGGTGCCCGAAGCAGCTATAGACCCTTGGAGACAGGTCGGCCGGAGGACGATGTATTGAATCGCGACGCGATTTGTGTGTTCCATCGTCATTAACAGGCTCTGAACGTTACAATTAACTGTCAGTTTTGCGTCGCATTCGAAAATCTAGACTCACAGGAGATCGACCATAAGGTGCCCGAGGCAGCAATAGACCCTTGGAGACAGGTCTGACGGAGGACGATGTATTGAATCGCGACGGGATTTGTGTGTTCCATCGTCATTAACAGGCTCTGAACGGTACAATTAACTGTCAGTTTTGCGTCGCATTCGAAAATCTAGACTCACAGGAGATCGACCATAAGGTGCCCGAGGCAGCAATAGACCCTTGGAGACCGGTCGGCCGGAGGACGATGTATTGAATCACGACGCAATTTGTGTGTTCCATTGTCATTAAGAGGCTCTGAACCTTACAATTAACTGTCAGTTTTGCGTCGGATTCGAAAATCTAGACACACAGGAGATCGACCATAAGGTGTCCGAGGCAGCACAAGACCCTTGGAGACAAGTCGGCTGGAGGACGATGTATTGAATCGCGACGCAATTTTGTGTTCCATCGTCATTAACAGGCTCTGAACGTTACAATCAACTGTCAGTTTTGCGTCGGATTCGAAAATCTAGACTCACAGGAGAACGACCATAAGGTGCCCGAGGCAGCAATAGACCCTTGGAGACAGATCGGTCGGAGGACGATGTATTGAATCGCGACGCAATTTGTGTGTTCCATCGTCATTAACAGGCTCTGAATGTTACAATTAACTGTCAGTTTTGCGTCGGATTCGAAAATCTAGACTCAGAGGAGATCGACCATAAGGTGCCTGAGGCAGCAATAGACCCTTGGAGACAGGTCGGCCGGAGGACGATGTATTGAATCGCGTTGCGATTTGTGTGTTCCATCGTCATTAACAGGCTCTGACCTTTACAATTAACTGTCAGTTTTGCGTCGGATTCGAAAATCTAGACTCACAGGAGAACGACCATAAGGTGTCCGAGGCAGCACAAGACCCTTGGAGACAAGTCGGCTGGAGGACGATGTATTGAATCGCGACGCAATTTGTGTGTTCCATCGTCATTAACAGGCTCTGAACGTTACAATCAACTGTCAGTTTTGCGTCGGATTCGAAAATCTAGACTCAGAGGAGAACGACCATAAGGTGCCCGACGCAGCACTATACCCTTGGAGACACGTCGGCTGGAGGACGATGTATTGAATCGCGACGCGATTTGTGTGTTCCATCGTCATTAACAGGCTCTGAACGTTACAATTAACTGTCAGTTTTGCGTCGGATTCGAAAATCTAGACTCACAGGAGATCGACCATAAGGTGCCCGAGGCAGCAATAGACCCTTGGAGACAGGTCGGCCGGAGGACGATGTATTGAATCGCGACGCAATTTGTGTGTTCCATTGTCATTAAGAGGCTCTGAACCTTACAATTAACTGTCAGTTTTGCGTCGGATTCGAAAATCTAGACTCACAGAGGAACGACCATAAGGTGCCCGAGGCAGCACTAGACCATTGGAGACAAGTCGGCTGGAGGACCATGTATTGAATCGCCACGCGATTTGTGTGTTCCATCGTCATTAACAGGCTCTGAAGGTTACAATCAACTGTCAGTTTTGCGTCGCATTCGAAAATCTAGACTCACAGGAGAACGACCATAAGGTGCCCGAGGCAGCAATAGACCCTTGGAGACAGATCGGCCGGAGGACGATGTATTGAATCGCGACGCAATTTGTGTGTTCCATCGTCATTAACAGGCTCTGAATGTTACAATTAACTGTCAGTTTTGCGTCGGATTCGAAAATCTAGACTCACAGGAGATCGACCATAAGGTGCCCGAGGCAGCTATAGACCCTTGGAGACAGGTCGGCCGGAGGACGATGTATTGAATCGCGTTGCGATTTGTGTGTTCCATCGTCATTAACAGGCTCTGACCTTTACAATTAACTGTCAGTTTTGCGTCGGATTCGAAAATCTAGACTCACAGGAGAACGACCATAAGGTGCCCGAGGCAGCAAGAGATCCTTGGAGACAAGTCGGCTGGAGGACCATGTATTGAATCGCGACGCGATTTGTGTGTTCCATAGTCATTAACAGGCTCTGAACGTTACAATCAACTGTCAGTTTTGCGTCGGATTCGAAAACCTAGACTCACATGAGAACGACCATAAGGTGCCCGAGGCAGCAATAGACCCTTGGAGACAGATCGGCCGGAGGACGATGTATTGAATCGCGACGCAATTTGTGTGTTCCATCGTCATTAACAGGCTCTGAATGTTACAATTCACTGTCAGTTTTGCGTCGGATTCGAAAATCTAGACTCACAGGAGATCGACCATAAGGTGCCAGAGGCAGCAATAGACCCTTGGAGACAGGGCGGCCGGAGGACGATGTATTGAATCGCGACGCAATTTGTGTGTTCCATTGTCATTAAGAGGCTCTGAACCTTACAATTAACTGTCAGTTTTGCGCCGGATTCGAAAATCTAGACTCACAGAGGAACGACCATAAGGTGCCCGAGGCAGCACTAGACCCTTGGAGACAAGTCGGCTGGAGGACCATGTATTGAATCGCGACGCGATTTGTGTGTTCCATAGTCATTAACAGGCTCTGAACGTTACAATCAACTGTCAGTTTTGCGTCGGATTCGAAAACCTAGACTCACATGAGAACGACCATAAGGTGCCCGAGGCAGCAATACACCCTTGGAGACAGGTCGGACGGAGGACGATGTATTGAATCGCGACGCAATTTGTGTGTTCCATCGTCATTAACAGGCTCTGAACGTTACAATTAACTGTCAGTTTTGCGTCGGATTCGAAAATCTCGACTCACAGGAGATCGACCATAAGGTGCCCGAGGCAGCTATAGACCCTTGGAGACAGGTCGGCCGGAGGACGATGTATTGAATCGCGACGCAATTTGTGTGTTCCATCGTCATTAACAGGCTCTGAACGTTACAATTAACTGTCAGTTTTGCGTCGGATTCGAAAATCTATACTCACAGGAGATCGACCATAAGGTGCCCGAAGCAGCTATGGACCCTTGGAGACAGGTCGGCCGGAGGACGATGTATTGAATCGCGGCGCGATTTGTGTGTTCCATCGTCATTAACAGGCTCTGAACGTTACAATTAACTGTCAGTTTTGCGTCGGATTCGAAAATCTAGACTCACAGGAGATCGACCATAATGTACCCGAGGCAGCAATAGCCCCTTGGAGACAGGTCGGCCGGAGGACGATGTATTGAATCGCGACGCAATTTGTGTGTTCCATTGTCATTAAGAGGCTCTGAACCTTTCAATTAACTGTCAGTTTTGCGTCGGATTCGAAAATCTAGACTCACAGAGGAACGACCATAAGGTGCCCGAGGCAGCACTAGACCCTTGGAGACAAGTCGGCTGGAGGACCATGTATTGAATCGGGACGCGATTTGTGTGTTCCATCGTCATTAACAGGCTCTGAACGTTACAATCAACTGTCAGTTTTGCGTCGGATTCGAAAATCTAGACTCACAGGAGAACGACCATAAGGTGCCCGAGGCAGCAATAGACCCTTGGAGACAGATCGGCCGGAGGACGATGTATTGAATCGCGACGCAATTTGTGTGTTCCATCGTCATTAACAGGCTCTGAATGTTACAATTAACTGTCAGTTTTGCGTCGGATTCGAAAATCTAGACTCACAGGAGATCGACCATAAGGTGCCCGAGGCAGCAATAGACCCTTGGAGACAGGTCGGCCGGAGGACGATGTATTGAATCGCGTTGCGATTTGTGTGTTCCATCGTCATTAACAGGCTCTGACCTTTACAATTAACTGTCAGTTTTGCGTCGGATTCGAAAATCTAGACCCACAGGAGAACGACCATAAGGTGCCCGAGGCAGCAATAGACCCTTGGAGACAAGTCGGCTGGAGGACCATGTATTGAATCGCGACGCGATTCGTGTGTTCCATCGTCATTAATAGGCTCTGAATGTTACAATTAACTGTCAGTTTTGCGTCGGATTCGAAAATCTAGACTCACAGGAGATCGACCATAAGGTGTCCGAGGCAGCACAAGACCCTTGGAGACAAGTCGGCTGGAGGACGATGTATTGAATCGCGACGCAATTTGTGTGTTCCATCGTCATTAACAGGCTCTGAACGTTACAATTAACTGTCAGTTTTGCGTCGGATTCGAAAATCTAGACTCACAGGAGATCGACCATAAGGTGCCCGAGGCAGCAAAAATCCTTGGAGACAGGTCGGCCGGAGGACGATGTATTGAATCTCGACGCAATGTGTGTGTTCCATTGTCATTAAGAGGCTCTGAACCTTACGATTAACTGTCAGTTTTGCGTCGGATTCGAAAATCTAGACTCAGAGGAGAACGACGATAACGTGCTTGAGGCAGCACTAGCCCCTTGGAGACATGTCGGCCGGAGGACAATGTATTGAATCGCGACGCGATTTGTGTGTTCCATCGTCATTAACAGGCTCTGAACGTTACAATTAACTGTCAGTTTTGCGTCGGATTCGAAAATCTAGACTCACAGGAGATCGACCATAATGTACCCGAGGCAGCAATAGCCTCTTGGAGACAGGTCGGCCGGAGGACGATGTATTGAATCGCGACGCAATTTGTGTGTTCCATTGTCATTAAGAGGCTCTGAACCTTTCAATTAACTGTCAGTTTTGCGTCGGATTCGAAAATCTAGACTCACAGAGGAACGACCATAAGGTGCCCGAGGCAGCACTAGACATTGGAGACAAGTCGGCTGGAGGACCATGTATTGAATCGGGACGCGATTTGTGTGTTCCATCGTCATTAACAGGCTCTGAACGTTACAATCAACTGTCAGTTTTGCGTCGGATTCGAAAATCTAGACTCACAGGAGAACGACCATAAGGTGCCCGAGGCAGCAATAGACCCTTGGAGACAGATCGGCCGGAGGACGATGTATTGAATCGCGACGCAATTTGTGTGTTCCATCGTCATTAACAGGCTCTGAATGTTACAATTAACTGTCAGTTTTGCGTCGGATTCGAAAATCTAGACTCACAGGAGATCGACCATAAGGTGCCCGAGGCAGCAATAGACCCTTGGAGACAGGTCGGCCGGAGGACGATGTATTGAATCGCGTTGCGATTTGTGTGTTCCATCGTCATTAACAGGCTCTGACCTTTACAATTAACTGTCAGTTTTGCGTCGGATTCGAAAATCTAGACCCACAGGAGAACGACCATAAGGTGCCCGAGGCAGCAATAGACCCTTGGAGACAAGTCGGCTGGAGGACCATGTATTGAATCGCGACGCGATTCGTGTGTTCCATCGTCATTAATAGGCTCTGAACGTTACAATCAACTGTCAGTTTTGCGTCGGATTCGAAAATCTAGACTCACAGGAGATCGACCATAAGGTTCCCGAGGCAGCAATAGACCCTTGGAGACAGGTCGGCCGGAGGACGATGTATTGAATCGCGACGCAATTTGTGTGTTCCATTGTCATTAAGAGGCTCTGAACCTTACAATTAACTGTCAGTTTTGCGTCGGATTCGAAAATCTAGACTCACAGAGGAACGACCATAAGGTGCCCGAGGCAGCACTAGACCATTGGAGACAAGTCGGCTGGAGGACCATGTATTGAATCGCGACGCGATTTGTGTGTTCCATCGTCATTAACAGGCTCTGAACGTTACAATCAACTGTCAGTTTTGCGTCGGATTCGAAAATCTAGACTCACAGGAGAACGACCATAAGGTGCCCGAGGCAGCAATAGACCCTTGGAGACAGGTCGGCCGGAGGACGATGTATTGAATCGCGACGCAATTTCTGTGTTCCATCGTCATTAACAGGCTCTGAACGTTAGAATTAACTGTCAGTTTTGCGTCGGATTCGAAAATCTAGACTCACAGGAGATCGACCATAAGGTGCCCGAGGCAGCAATAGACCCTTGGGGACAGGTCGGCCGGAGGACGATGTATTGAATCGCTACGCGATTTGTGTGTTCCATTGTCATTAAGAGGCTCTGAACCTTACAATTAACTGTCAGATTTGCGTCGAATTTGAAAATCTAGACTCAAAGAAGAACGACCATAAGGTGCCCGAGGCAGCACTAGACCCTTGGAGACAAGTCGGCTGGAGGACGATGTATTGAATCGCGACGCGATTTGTGTGTTCCATCGTCATTAACAGGCTCTGAACGTTACAATTAACTGTCAGTTTTGCGTCGGATTCGAAAATCTAGACTCACAGGAGATCGACCATAAGGTGCCAGAGGCAGCAATAGACCCTTGGAGACAGGGCGGCCGGAGGACGATGTATTGAATCGCGACGCAATTTGTGTGTTCCATTGTCATTAAGAGGCTCTGAACCTTACAATTAACTGTCAGTTTTGCGCCGGATTCGAAAATCTAGACTCACAGAGGAACGACCATAAGGTGCCCGAGGCAGCACTAGACCCTTGGAGACAAGTCGGCTGGAGGACCATGTATTGAATCGCGACGCGATTTGTGTGTTCCATAGTCATTAACAGGCTCTGAACGTTACAATCAACTGTCAGTTTTGCGTCGGATTCGAAAACCTAGACTCACATGAGAACGACCATAAGGTGCCCGAGGCAGCAATACACCCTTGGAGACAGGTCGGACGGAGGACGATGTATTGAATCGCGACGCAATTTGTGTGTTCCATCGTCATTAACAGGCTCTGAACGTTACAATTAACTGTCAGTTTTGCGTCGGATTCGAAAATCTCGACTCACAGGAGATCGACCATAAGGTGCCCGAGGCAGCTATAGACCCTTGGAGACAGGTCGGCCGGAGGACGATGTATTGAATCGCGACGCAATTTGTGTGTTCCATCGTCATTAACAGGCTCTGAACGTTACAATTAACTGTCAGTTTTGCGTCGGATTCGAAAATCTAGACTCACAGGAGATCGACCATAAGGTGCCCGAGGCAGCAATAGACCCTTGGAGACAGGTCTGACGGAGGACGATGTATTCAATCGCGACGGGATTTGTGTGTTCCATCGTCATTAACAGGCTCTGAACGGTACGATTAACTGTCAGTTTTGCGTCGCATTCGAAAATCTAGACTCACAGGAGATCGACCATAAGGTGCCGAGGCAGCAATAGACCCTTGGAGACAGGTCGGCCGGAGGACGATGTATTGAATCGCGACGCGATTTGTGTGTTCCATTGTCATTAAGAGGCTCTGAACCTTACAATTAACTGTCAGTTTTGCGTCGGATTCGAAAATCTAGACTCAGAGGAGAAGGACCATAACGTGCCCGAGGCAGCACTAGACCCTTGGAGACATGTCGGCCGGAGAACGATGTATTGAATCGCGATGCGATTTGTGTGTCCCATCGTCATTAACAGGCTCTGAACGTTACAATTAACTGTCAGTTTTGCGTCGGATTCGAAAATCTAGACTGACAGGAGATCGACCATAATGTACCCGAGGCAGCAATAGACCCTTGGAGACAGGTCGGCCGGAGGACGATGTATTGAATCGCGACGCAATTTGTGTGTTCCATCGTCATTAACAGGCTCTGAACGTTACAATTAACTGTCAGTTTTGCGTCGGATTCGAAAATCTATACTCACAGGAGATCGACCATAAGGTGCCCGAAGCAGCTATAGACCCTTGGAGACAGGTCGGCCGGAGGACGATGTATTGAATCGCGACGCGATTTGTGTGTTCCATCGTAATTAACAGGCTCTGAACGTTACAATTAACTGTCAGTTTTGCGTCGGATTCGAAAATCTAGACTCACAGGAGAACGACCATAAGGTGCCCGAGGCAGCAATAGACCCTTGGAGACAGATCGGCCGGAGGACGATGTATTGAATCGCGACGCAATTTGTGTGTTCCATCGTCATTAACAGGCTCTGAATGTTACAATTAACTGTCAGTTTTGCGTCGGATTCGAAAATCTAGACTCAGAGGAGATCGACCATAAGGTGCCTGAGGCAGCAATAGACCCTTGGAGACAGGTCGGCCGGAGGACGATGTATTGAATCGCGTTGCGATTTGTGTGTTCCATCGTCATTAACAGGCTCTGACCTTTACAATTAACTGTCAGTTTTGCGTCGGATTCGAAAATCTAGACTCACAGGAGAACGACCATAAGGTGTCCGAGGCAGCACAAGACCCTTGGAGACAAGTCGGCTGGAGGACGATGTATTGAATCGCGACGCAATTTGTGTGTTCCATCGTCATTAACAGGCTCTGAACGTTACAATCAACTGTCAGTTTTGCGTCGGATTCGAAAATCTAGACTCAGAGGAGAACGACCATAAGGTGCCCGACGCAGCACTATACCCTTGGAGACACGTCGGCTGGAGGACGATGTATTGAATCGCGACGCGATTTGTGTGTTCCATCGTCATTAACAGGCTCTGAACGTTACAATTAACTGTCAGTTTTGCGTCGGATTCGAAAATCTAGACTCACAGGAGATCGACCATAAGGTGCCCGAGGCAGCAATAGACCCTTGGAGACAGGTCGGCCGGAGGACGATGTATTGAATCGCGACGCAATTTGTGTGTTCCATTGTCATTAAGAGGCTCTGAACCTTACAATTAACTGTCAGTTTTGCGTCGGATTCGAAAATCTAGACTCACAGAGGAACGACCATAAGGTGCCCGAGGCAGCACTAGACCATTGGAGACAAGTCGGCTGGAGGACCATGTATTGAATCGCCACGCGATTTGTGTGTTCCATCGTCATTAACAGGCTCTGAAGGTTACAATCAACTGTCAGTTTTGCGTCGCATTCGAAAATCTAGACTCACAGGAGAACGACCATAAGGTGCCCGAGGCAGCAATAGACCCTTGGAGACAGATCGGCCGGAGGACGATGTATTGAATCGCGACGCAATTTGTGTGTTCCATCGTCATTAACAGGCTCTGAATGTTACAATTAACTGTCAGTTTTGCGTCGGATTCGAAAATCTAGACTCACAGGAGATCGACCATAAGGTGCCCGAGGCAGCAATAGACCCTTGGAGACAGGTCGGCCGGAGGACGATGTATTGAATCGCGTTGCGATTTGTGTGTTCCATCGTCATTAACAGGCTCTGACCTTTACAATTAACTGTCAGTTTTGCGTCGGATTCGAAAATCTAGACTCACAGGAGAACGACCATAAGGTGCCCGAGGCAGCAAGAGATCCTTGGAGACAAGTCGGCTGGAGGACCATGTATTGAATCGCGACGCGATTTGTGTGTTCCATAGTCATTAACAGGCTCTGAACGTTACAATCAACTGTCAGTTTTGCGTCGGATTCGAAAACCTAGACTCACATGAGAACGACCATAAGGTGCCCGAGGCAGCAATAGACCCTTGGAGACAGATCGGCCGGAGGACGATGTATTGAATCGCGACGCAATTTGTGTGTTCCATCGTCATTAACAGGCTCTGAATGTTACAATTAACTGTCAGTTTTGCGTCGGATTCGAAAATCTAGACTCACAGGAGATCGACCATAAGGTGCCAGAGGCAGCAATAGACCCTTGGAGACAGGGCGGCCGGAGGACGATGTATTGAATCGCGACGCAATTTGTGTGTTCCATTGTCATTAAGAGGCTCTGAACCTTACAATTAACTGTCAGTTTTGCGCCGGATTCGAAAATCTAGACTCACAGAGGAACGACCATAAGGTGCCCGAGGCAGCACTAGACCCTTGGAGACAAGTCGGCTGGAGGACCATGTATTGAATCGCGACGCGATTTGTGTGTTCCATAGTCATTAACAGGCTCTGAACGTTACAATCAACTGTCAGTTTTGCGTCGGATTCGAAAACCTAGACTCACATGAGAACGACCATAAGGTGCCCGAGGCAGCAATACACCCTTGGAGACAGGTCGGACGGAGGACGATGTATTGAATCGCGACGCAATTTGTGTGTTCCATCGTCATTAACAGGCTCTGAACGTTACAATTAACTGTCAGTTTTGCGTCGGATTCGAAAATCTCGACTCACAGGAGATCGACCATAAGGTGCCCGAGGCAGCTATAGACCCTTGGAGACAGGTCGGCCGGAGGACGATGTATTGAATCGCGACGCAATTTGTGTGTTCCATCGTCATTAACAGGCTCTGAACGTTACAATTAACTGTCAGTTTTGCGTCGGATTCGAAAATCTATACTCACAGGAGATCGACCATAAGGTGCCCGAAGCAGCTATGGACCCTTGGAGACAGGTCGGCCGGAGGACGATGTATTGAATCGCGGCGCGATTTGTGTGTTCCATCGTCATTAACAGGCTCTGAACGTTACAATTAACTGTCAGTTTTGCGTCGGATTCGAAAATCTAGACTCACAGGAGATCGACCATAATGTACCCGAGGCAGCAAAAGCCCCTTGGAGACAGGTCGGCCGGAGGACGATGTATTGAATCGCGACGCAATTTGTGTGTTCCATTGTCATTAAGAGGCTCTGAACCTTTCAATTAACTGTCAGTTTTGCGTCGGATTCGAAAATCTAGACTCACAGAGGAACGACCATAAGGTGCCCGAGGCAGCACTAGACCCTTGGAGACAAGTCGGCTGGAGGACCATGTATTGAATCGGGACGCGATTTGTGTGTTCCATCGTCATTAACAGGCTCTGAACGTTACAATCAACTGTCAGTTTTGCGTCGGATTCGAAAATCTAGACTCACAGGAGAACGACCATAAGGTGCCCGAGGCAGCAATAGACCCTTGGAGACAGATCGGCCGGAGGACGATGTATTGAATCGCGACGTAATTTGTGTGTTCCATCGTCATTAACAGGCTCTGAATGTTACAATTAACTGTCAGTTTTGCGTCGGATTCGAAAATCTAGACTCACAGGAGATCGACCATAAGGTGCCCGAGGCAGCAATAGACCCTTGGAGACAGGTCGGCCGGAGGACGATGTATTGAATCGCGTTGCGATTTGTGTGTTCCATCGTCATTAACAGGCTCTGACCTTTACAATTAACTGTCAGTTTTGCGTCGGATTCGAAAATCTAGACCCACAGGAGAACGACCATAAGGTGCCCGAGGCAGCAATAGACCCTTGGAGACAAGTCGGCTGGAGGACCATGTATTGAATCGCGACGCGATTCGTGTGTTCCATCGTCATTAATAGGCTCTGAATGTTACAATTAACTGTCAGTTTTTTGTCGGATTCGAAAATCTAGACTCACAGGAGATCGACCATAAGGTGTCCGAGGCAGCACAAGACCCTTGGAGACAAGTCGGCTGGAGGACGATGTATTGAATCGCGACGCAATTTGTGTGTTCCATCGTCATTAACAGGCTCTGAACGTTACAATTAACTGTCAGTTTTGCGTCGGATTCGAAAATCTAGACTCACAGGAGATCGACCATAAGGTGCCCGAGGCAGCAAAAATCCTTGGAGACAGGTCGGCCGGAGGACGATGTATTGAATCTCGACGCAATGTGTGTGTTCCATTGTCATTAAGAGGCTCTGAACCTTACGATTAACTGTCAGTTTTGCGTCGGATTCGAAAATCTAGACTCAGAGGAGAACGACGATAACGTGCTTGAGGCAGCACTAGCCCCTTGGAGACATGTCGGCCGGAGGACAATGTATTGAATCGCGACGCGATTTGTGTGTTCCATCGTCATTAACAGGCTCTGAACGTTACAATTAACTGTCAGTTTTGCGTCGGATTCGAAAATCTAGACTCACAGGAGATCGACCATAATGTACCCGAGGCAGCAATAGCCCCTTGGAGACAGGTCGGCCGGAGGACGATGTATTGAATCGCGACGCAATTTGTGTGTTCCATTGTCATTAAGAGGCTCTGAACCTTTCAATTAACTGTCAGTTTTGCGTCGGATTCGAAAATCTAGACTCACAGAGGAACGACCATAAGGTGCCCGAGGCAGCACTAGACATTGGAGACAAGTCGGCTGGAGGACCATGTATTGAATCGGGACGCGATTTGTGTGTTCCATCGTCATTAACAGGCTCTGAACGTTACAATCAACTGTCAGTTTTGCGTCGGATTCGAAAATCTAGACTCACAGGAGAACGACCATAAGGTGCCCGAGGCAGCAATAGACCCTTGGAGACAGATCGGCCGGAGGACGATGTATTGAATCGCGACGCAATTTCTGTGTTCCATCGTCATTAACAGGCTCTGAACGTTACAATTAACTGTCAGTTTTGCGTCGGATTCGAAAATCTAGACTCACAGGAGATCGACCATAAGGTGCCCGAGGCAGCAATAGACCCTTGGAGACAGGTCGGCCGGAGGACGATGTATTGAATCGCTACGCGATTTGTGTGTTCCATTGTCATTAAGAGGCTCTGAACCTTACAATTAACTGTCAGATTTGCGTCGAATTTGAAAATCTAGACTCAAAGAAGAACGACCATAAGGTGCCCGAGGCAGCACTAGACCCTTGGAGACAAGTCGGCTGGAGGACGATGTATTGAATCGCGACGCGATTTGTGTGTTCCATCGTCATTAACAGGCTCTGAACGTTACAATTAACTGTCAGTTTTGCGTCGGATCCGAAAATCTAGACTCACAGGAGATCGACCATAAGGTGCCAGAGGCAGCAATAGACCCTTGGAGACAGGGCGGCCGGAGGACGATGTATTGAATCGCGACGCAATTTGTGTGTTCCATTGTCATTAAGAGGCTCTGAACCTTACAATTAACTGTCAGTTTTGCGCCGGATTCGAAAATCTAGACTCACAGAGGAACGACCATAAGGTGCCCGAGGCAGCACTAGACCCTTGGAGACAAGTCGGCTGGAGGACCATGTATTGAATCGCGACGCGATTTGTGTGTTCCATAGTCATTAACAGGCTCTGAACGTTACAATCAACTGTCAGTTTTGCGTCGGATTCGAAAACCTAGACTCACATGAGAACGACCATAAGGTGCCCGAGGCAGCAATACACCCTTGGAGACAGGTCGGACGGAGGACGATGTATTGAATCGCGACGCAATTTGTGTGTTCCATCGTCATTAACAGGCTCTGAACGTTACAATTAACTGTCAGTTTTGCGTCGGATTCGAAAATCTCGACTCACAGGAGATCGACCATAAGGTGCCCGAGGCAGCTATAGACCCTTGGAGACAGGTCGGCCGGAGGACGATGTATTGAATCGCGACGCAATTTGTGTGTTCCATCGTCATTAACAGGCTCTGAACGTTACAATTAACTGTCAGTTTTGCGTCGGATTCGAAAATCTAGACTCACAGGAGATCGACCATAAGGTGCCCGAGGCAGCAATAGACCCTTGGAGACAGGTCTGACGGAGGACGATGTATTCAATCGCGACGGGATTTGTGTGTTCCATCGTCATTAACAGGCTCTGAACGGTACGATTAACTGTCAGTTTTGCGTCGCATTCGAAAATCTAGACTCACAGGAGATCGACCATAAGGTGCCGAGGCAGCAATAGACCCTTGGAGACAGGTCGGCCGGAGGACGATGTATTGAATCGCGACGCGATTTGTGTGTTCCATTGTCATTAAGAGGCTCTGAACCTTACAATTAACTGTCAGTTTTGCGTCGGATTCGAAAATCTAGACTCAGAGGAGAAGGACCATAACGTGCCCGAGGCAGCACTAGACCCTTGGAGACATGTCGGCCGGAGAACGATGTATTGAATCGCGATGCGATTTGTGTGTCCCATCGTCATTAACAGGCTCTGAACGTTACAATTAACTGTCAGTTTTGCGTCGGATTCGAAAATCTAGACTGACAGGAGATCGACCATAATGTACCCGAGGCAGCAATAGACCCTTGGAGACAGGTCGGCCGGAGGACGATGTATTGAATCGCGACGCAATTTGTGTGTTCCATCGTCATTAACAGGCTCTGAACGTTACAATTAACTGTCAGTTTTGCGTCGGATTCGAAAATCTATACTCACAGGAGATCGACCATAAGGTGCCCGAAGCAGCTATAGACCCTTGGAGACAGGTCGGCCGGAGGACGATGTATTGAATCGCGACGCGATTTGTGTGTTCCATCGTAATTAACAGGCTCTGAACGTTACAATTAACTGTCAGTTTTGCGTCGCATTCGAAAATCTAGACTCACAGGAGATCGACCATAAGGTGCCCGAGGCAGCAATAGACCCTTGGAGACAGGTCTGACGGAGGACGATGTATTGAATCGCGACGGGATTTGTGTGTTCCATCGTCATTAACAGGCTCTGAACGGTACAATTAACTGTCAGTTTTGCGTCGCATTCGAAAATCTAGACTCACAGGAGATCGACCATAAGGTGCCCGAGGCAGCAATAGACCCTTGGAGACCGGTCGGCCGGAGGACGATGTATTGAATCACGACGCAATTTGTGTGTTCCATTGTCATTAAGAGGCTCTGAACCTTACAATTAACTGTCAGTTTTGCGTCGGATTCGAAAATCTAGACACACAGGAGATCGACCATAAGGTGTCCGAGGCAGCACAAGACCCTTGGAGACAAGTCGGCTGGAGGACGATGTATTGAATCGCGTTGCGATTTGTGTGTTCCATCGTCATTAACAGGCTCTGACCTTTACAATTAACTGTCAGTTTTGCGTCGGATTCGAAAATCTAGACCCACAGGAGAACGACCATAAGGTGCCCGAGGCAGCAATAGACCCTTGGAGACAAGTCGGCTGGAGGACCATGTATTGAATCGCGACGCGATTCGTGTGTTCCATCGTCATTAATAGGCTCTGAACGTTACAATCAACTGTCAGTTTTGCGTCGGATTCGAAAATCTAGACTCACAGGAGATCGACCATAAGGTTCCCGAGGCAGCAATAGACCCTTGGAGACAGGTCGGCCGGAGGACGATGTATTGAATCGCGACGCAATTTGTGTGTTCCATTGTCATTAAGAGGCTCTGAACCTTACAATTAACTGTCAGTTTTGCGTCGGATTCGAAAATCTAGACTCACAGAGGAACGACCATAAGGTGCCCGAGGCAGCACTAGACCATTGGAGACAAGTCGGCTGGAGGACCATGTATTGAATCGCGACGCGATTTGTGTGTTCCATCGTCATTAACAGGCTCTGAACGTTACAATCAACTGTCAGTTTTGCGTCGGATTCGAAAATCTAGACTCACAGGAGAACGACCATAAGGTGCCCGAGGCAGCAATAGACCCTTGGAGACAGGTCGGCCGGAGGACGATGTATTGAATCGCGACGCAATTTCTGTGTTCCATCGTCATTAACAGGCTCTGAACGTTAGAATTAACTGTCAGTTTTGCGTCGGATTCGAAAATCTAGACTCACAGGAGATCGACCATAAGGTGCCCGAGGCAGCAATAGACCCTTGGAGACAGGTCGGCCGGAGGACGATGTATTGAATCGCTACGCGATTTGTGTGTTCCATTGTCATTAAGAGGCTCTGAACCTTACAATTAACTGTCAGATTTGCGTCGAATTTGAAAATCTAGACTCAAAGAAGAACGACCATAAGGTGCCCGAGGCAGCACTAGACCCTTGGAGACAAGTCGGCTGGAGGACGATGTATTGAATCGCGACGCGATTTGTGTGTTCCATCGTCATTAACAGGCTCTGAACGTTACAATTAACTGTCAGTTTTGCGTCGGATCCGAAAATCTAGACTCACAGGAGATCGACCATAAGGTGCCAGAGGCAGCAATAGACCCTTGGAGACAGGGCGGCCGGAGGACGATGTATTGAATCGCGACGCAATTTGTGTGTTCCATTGTCATTAAGAGGCTCTGAACCTTACAATTAACTGTCAGTTTTGCGCCGGATTCGAAAATCTAGACTCACAGAGGAACGACCATAAGGTGCCCGAGGCAGCACTAGACCCTTGGAGACAAGTCGGCTGGAGGACCATGTATTGAATCGCGACGCGATTTGTGTGTTCCATAGTCATTAACAGGCTCTGAACGTTACAATCAACTGTCAGTTTTGCGTCGGATTCGAAAACCTAGACTCACATGAGAACGACCATAAGGTGACCGAGGCAGCAATACACCCTTGGAGACAGGTCGGACGGAGGACGATGTATTGAATCGCGACGCAATTTGTGTGTTCCATCGTCATTAACAGGCTCTGAACGTTACAATTAACTGTCAGTTTTGCGTCGGATTCGAAAATCTCGACTCACAGGAGATCGACCATAAGGTGCCCGAGGCAGCTATAGACCCTTGGAGACAGGTCGGCCGGAGGACGATGTATTGAATCGCGACGCAATTTGTGTGTTCCATCGTCATTAACAGGCTCTGAACGTTACAATTAACTGTCAGTTTTGCGTCGGATTCGAAAATCTAGACTCACAGGAGATCGACCATAAGGTGCCCGAGGCAGCAATAGACCCTTGGAGACAGGTCTGACGGAGGACGATGTATTCAATCGCGACGGGATTTGTGTGTTCCATCGTCATTAACAGGCTCTGAACGGTACGATTAACTGTCAGTTTTGCGTCGCATTCGAAAATCTAGACTCACAGGAGATCGACCATAAGGTGCCGAGGCAGAAATAGACCCTTGGAGACAGGTCGGCCGGAGGACGATGTATTGAATCGCGACGCGATTTGTGTGTTCCATTGTCATTAAGAGGCTCTGAACCTTACAATTAACTGTCAGTTTTGCGTCGGATTCGAAAATCTAGACTCAGAGGAGAAGGACCATAACGTGCCCGAGGCAGCACTAGACCCTTGGAGACATGTCGGCCGGAGAACGATGTATTGAATCGCGATGCGATTTGTGTGCCCCATCGTCATTAACAGGCTCTGAACGTTACAATTAACTGTCAGTTTTGCGTCGGATTCGAAAATCTAGACTGACAGGAGATCGACCATAATGTACCCGAGGCAGCAATAGACCCTTGGAGACAGGTCGGCCGGAGGACGATGTATTGAATCGCGACGCAATTTGTGTGTTCCATCGTCATTAACAGGCTCTGAACGTTACAATTAACTGTCAGTTTTGCGTCGGATTCGAAAATCTATACTCACAGGAGATCGACCATAAGGTGCCCGAAGCAGCTATAGACCCTTGGAGACAGGTCGGCCGGAGGACGATGTATTGAATCGCGACGCGATTTGTGTGTTCCATCGTAATTAACAGGCTCTGAACGTTACAATTAACTGTCAGTTTTGCGTCGCATTCGAAAATCTAGACTCACAGGAGATCGACCATAAGGTGCCCGAGGCAGCAATAGACCCTTGGAGACAGGTCTGACGGAGGACGATGTATTGAATCGCGACGGGATTTGTGTGTTCCATCGTCATTAACAGGCTCTGAACGGTACAATTAACTGTCAGTTTTGCGTCGCATTCGAAAATCTAGACTCACAGGAGATCGACCATAAGGTGCCCGAGGCAGCAATAGACCCTTGGAGACCGGTCGGCCGGAGGACGATGTATTGAATCACGACGCAATTTGTGTGTTCCATTGTCATTAAGAGGCTCTGAACCTTACAATTAACTGTCAGTTTTGCGTCGGATTCGAAAATCTAGACACACAGGAGATCGACCATAAGGTGTCCGAGGCAGCACAAGACCCTTGGAGACAAGTCGGCTGGAGGACGATGTATTGAATCGCGACGCAATTTGTGTGTTCCATCGTCATTAACAGGCTCTGAACCTTACAATTAACTGTCAGTTTTGCGTCGGATTCGAAAATCTAGACTCACAGAGGAACGACCATAAGGTGCCCGAGGCAGCACTAGACCATTGGAGACAAGTCGGCTGGAGGACCATGTATTGAATCGCGACGCGATTTGTGTGTTCCATCGTCATTAACAGGCTCTGAACGTTACAATCAACTGTCAGTTTTGCGTCGGATTCGAAAATCTAGACTCACAGGAGAACGACCATAAGGTGCCCGAGGCAGCAATAGACCCTTGGAGACAGGTCGGCCGGAGGACGATGTATTGAATCGCGACGCAATTTCTGTGTTCCATCGTCATTAACAGGCTCTGAACGTTACAATTAACTGTCAGTTTTGCGTCGGATCCGAAAATCTAGACTCACAGGAGATCGACCATAAGGTGCCAGAGGCAGCAATAGACCCTTGGAGACAGGGCGGCCGGAGGACGATGTATTGAATCGCGACGCAATTTGTGTGTTCCATTGTCATTAAGAGGCTCTGAACCTTACAATTAACTGTCAGTTTTGCGCCGGATTCGAAAATCTAGACTCACAGAGGAACGACCATAAGGTGCCCGAGGCAGCACTAGACCCTTGGAGACAAGTCGGCTGGAGGACCATGTATTGAATCGCGACGCGATTTGTGTGTTCCATAGTCATTAACAGGCTCTGAACGTTACAATCAACTGTCAGTTTTGCGTCGGATTCGAAAACCTAGACTCACATGAGAACGACCATAAGGTGCCCGAGGCAGCAATACACCCTTGGAGACAGGTCGGACGGAGGACGATGTATTGAATCGCGACGCAATTTGTGTGTTCCATCGTCATTAACAGGCTCTGAACGTTACAATTAACTGTCAGTTTTGCGTCGGATTCGAAAATCTCGACTCACAGGAGATCGACCATAAGGTGCCCGAGGCAGCTATAGACCCTTGGAGACAGGTCGGCCGGAGGACGATGTATTGAATCGCGACGCAATTTGTGTGTTCCATCGTCATTAACAGGCTCTGAACGTTACAATTAACTGTCAGTTTTGCGTCGGATTCGAAAATCTAGACTCACAGGAGATCGACCATAAGGTGCCCGAGGCAGCAATAGACCCTTGGAGACAGGTCTGACGGAGGACGATGTATTCAATCGCGACGGGATTTGTGTGTTCCATCGTCATTAACAGGCTCTGAACGGTACGATTAACTGTCAGTTTTGCGTCGCATTCGAAAATCTAGACTCACAGGAGATCGACCATAAGGTGCCGAGGCAGCAATAGACCCTTGGAGACAGGTCGGCCGGAGGACGATGTATTGAATCGCGACGCGATTTGTGTGTTCCATTGTCATTAAGAGGCTCTGAACCTTACAATTAACTGTCAGTTTTGCGTCGGATTCGAAAATCTAGACTCAGAGGAGAAGGACCATAACGTGCCCGAGGCAGCACTAGACCCTTGGAGACATGTCGGCCGGAGAACGATGTATTGAATCGCGATGCGATTTGTGTGTCCCATCGTCATTAACAGGCTCTGAACGTTACAATTAACTGTCAGTTTTGCGTCGGATTCGAAAATCTAGACTGACAGGAGATCGACCATAATGTACCCGAGGCAGCAATAGACCCTTGGAGACAGGTCGGCCGGAGGACGATGTATTGAATCGCGACGCAATTTGTGTGTTCCATCGTCATTAACAGGCTCTGAACGTTACAATTAACTGTCAGTTTTGCGTCGGATTCGAAAATCTATACTCACAGGAGATCGACCATAAGGTGCCCGAAGCAGCTATAGACCCTTGGAGACAGGTCGGCCGGAGGACGATGTATTGAATCGCGACGCGATTTGTGTGTTCCATCGTAATTAACAGGCTCTGAACGTTACAATTAACTGTCAGTTTTGCGTCGCATTCGAAAATCTAGACTCACAGGAGATCGACCATAAGGTGCCCGAGGCAGCAATAGACCCTTGGAGACAGGTCTGACGGAGGACGATGTATTGAATCGCGACGGGATTTGTGTGTTCCATCGTCATTAACAGGCTCTGAACGGTACAATTAACTGTCAGTTTTGCGTCGCATTCGAAAATCTAGACTCACAGGAGATCGACCATAAGGTGCCCGAGGCAGCAATAGACCCTTGGAGACCGGTCGGCCGGAGGACGATGTATTGAATCACGACGCAATTTGTGTGTTCCATTGTCATTAAGAGGCTCTGAACCTTACAATTAACTGTCAGTTTTGCGTCGGATTCGAAAATCTAGACACACAGGAGATCGACCATAAGGTGTCCGAGGCAGCACAAGACCCTTGGAGACAAGTCGGCTGGAGGACGATGTATTGAATCGCGACGTCATTTGTGTGTTCCATCGTCATTAACAGGCTCTGAACCTTACAATTAACTGTCAGTTTTGCGTCGGATTCGAAAATCTAGACTCACAGAGGAACGACCATAAGGTGCCCGAGGCAGCACTAGACCATTGGAGACAAGTCGGCTGGAGGACCATGTATTGAATCGCGACGCGATTTGTGTGTTCCATCGTCATTAACAGGCTCTGAACGTTACAATCAACTGTCAGTTTTGCGTCGGATTCGAAAATCTAGACTCACAGGAGAACGACCATAAGGTGCCCGAGGCAGCAATAGACCCTTGGAGACAGGTCGGCCGGAGGACGATGTATTGAATCGCGACGCAATTTCTGTGTTCCATCGTCATTAACAGGCTCTGAACGTTAGAATTAACTGTCAGTTTTGCGTCGGATTCGAAAATCTAGACTCACAGGAGATCGACCATAAGGTGCCCGAGGCAGCAATAGACCCTTGGAGACAGGTCGGCCGGAGGACGATGTATTGAATCGCTACGCGGTTTGTGTGTTCCATTGTCATTAAGAGGCTCTGAACCTTACAATTAACTGTCAGATTTGCGTCGAATTTGAAAATCTAGACTCAAAGAAGAACGACCATAAGGTGCCCGAGGCAGCACTAGACCCTTGGAGACAAGTCGGCTGGAGGACGATGTATTGAATCGCGACGCGATTTGTGTGTTCCATCGTCATTAACAGGCTCTGAACGTTACAATTAACTGTCAGTTTTGCGTCGGATTCGAAAATCTAGACTCACAGGAGATCGACCATAAGGTGCCAGAGGCAGCAATAGACCCTTGGAGACAGGGCGGCCGGAGGACGATGTATTGAATCGCGACGCAATTTGTGTGTTCCATTGTCATTAAGAGGCTCTGAACCTTACAATTAACTGTCAGTTTTGCGCCGGATTCGAAAATCTAGACTCACAGAGGAACGACCATAAGGTGCCCGAGGCAGCACTAGACCCTTGGAGACAAGTCGGCTGGAGGACCATGTATTGAATCGCGACGCGATTTGTGTGTTCCATAGTCATTAACAGGCTCTGAACGTTACAATCAACTGTCAGTTTTGCGTCGGATTCGAAAACCTAGACTCACATGAGAACGACCATAAGGTGCCCGAGGCAGCAATACACCCTTGGAGACCGGTCGGCCGGAGGACGATGTATTGAATCGCGACGCGATTTGTGTGTTCCATTGTCATTAAGAGGCTCTGAACCTTACAATTAACTGTCAGTTTTGCGTCGGATTCGAAAATCTAGACTCACAGGAGAACGACCATAAGGTGTCCGAGGCAGCAATAGACCCTTGGAGACAAGTCGGCTGGAGGACCATTGTTTGAATCGCGACGCGATTCGTGTGTTCCATCGTCATTAACAGCCTCTGAACGTTACAATTAACTGTCAGTTTTGCGTCGGATTCGAAAATCTAGACTCACAGGAGATCGACCATAAGGTGCCCGAGGCAGCAAAAATCCTTGGAGACAGGTCGGCCGAAGGACGATGTATTGAATCGCGACGCAATTTGTGTGTTCCATTGTCATTAAGAGGCTCTGAACCTTACGATTAACTGTCAGTTTTGCGTCGGATTCGAAAATCTAGACTCAGAGGAGAACGACCATAACGTGCCCGAGGCAGCACTAGACCCTTGGAGACATGTCGGCCGGAGAACGATGTATTGAATCGCGATGCGATTTGTGTGTCCCATCGTCATTAACAGGCTCTGAACGTTACAATTAACTGTCAGTTTTGCGTCGGATTCGAAAATCTAGACTGACAGGAGATCGACCATAATGTACCCGAGGCAGCAATAGACCCTTGGAGACAGGTCGGCCGGAGTACGATGTATTGAATCGCGACGCAATTTGTGTGATCCATCGTCATTAACAGGTTCTGAACGTTACAATTAACTGTCAGTTTTGCGTCGGATTCGAAAATCTATACTCACAGGAGATCGACCATAAGGTGCCCGAAGCAGCTATAGACCCTTGGAGACAGGTCGGCCGGAGGACGATGTATTGAATCGCGACGCGATTTGTGTGTTCCATCGTCATTAACAGGCTCTGAACGTTACAATTAACTGTCAGTTTTGCGTCGCATTCGAAAATCTAGACTCACAGGAGATCGACCATAAGGTGCCCGAGGCAGCAATAGACCCTTGGAGACAGGTCTGACGGAGGACGATGTATTGAATCGCGACGGGATTTGTGTGTTCCATCGTCATTAACAGGCTCTGAACGGTACAATTAACTGTCAGTTTTGCGTCGCATTCGAAAATCTAGACTCACAGGAGATCGACCATAAGGTGCCCGAGGCAGCAATAGACCCTTGGAGACCGGTCGGCCGGAGGACGATGTATTGAATCACGACGCAATTTGTGTGTTCCATTGTCATTAAGAGGCTCTGAACCTTACAATTAACTGTCAGTTTTGCGTCGGATTCGAAAATCTAGACACACAGGAGATCGACCATAAGGTGTCCGAGGCAGCACAAGACCCTTGGAGACAAGTCGGCTGGAGGACGATGTATTGAATCGCGACGCAATTTGTGTGTTCCATCGTCATTAACAGGCTCTGAACGTTACAATTAACTGTCAGTTTTGCGTCGGATTCGAAAATCTAGACTCACAGGAGATCGACCATAAGGTGCCCGAGGCAGCAAAAATCCTTGGAGACAGGTCGGCCGGAGGACGATGTATTGAATCGCGACGCAATGTGTGTGTTCCATTGTCATTAAGAGACTCTGAACCTTACGATTAACTGTCAGTTTTGCGTCGGATTCGAAAATCTAGACTCAGAGGAGAACGACGATAACGTGCCCGAGGCAGCACTAGACCCTTGGAGACATGTCGGCCGGAGGACGATGTATTGAATCGCGACGCGATTTGTGTGTTCCATCGTCATTAACAGGCTCTGAACGTTACAATTAACTGTCAGTTTTGCGTCGGATTCGAAAATCTAGACTCACAGGAGATCGACCATAATGTACCCGAGGCAGCAATAGACCCTTGGAGACAAGTCGGCTGGAGGACCATGTATTGAATCGGGACGCGATTTGTGTGTTCCATCGTCATTAACAGGCTCTGAACGTTACAATCAACTGTCAGTTTTGCGTCGGATTCGAAAATCTAGACTCACAGGAGAACGACCATAAGCTGCCCGAGGCAGCAATAGACCCTTGGAGACAGATCGGCCGGAGGACGATGTATTGAATCGCGACGCAATTTGTGTGTTCCATCGTCATTAACAGGCTCTGAATGTTACAATTAACTGTCAGTTTTGCGTCGGATTCGAAAATCTAAACTCACAGGAGATCGACCATAAGGTGCCTGAGGCAGCAATAGACCCTTGGAGACAGGTCGGCCGGAGGACGATGTATTGAATCGCGTTGCGATTTGTGTGTTCCATCGTCATTAACAGGCTCTGACCTTTACAATTAACTGTCAGTTTTGCGTCGGATTCGAAAATCTAGACTCACAGGAGAACGACCATAAGGTGCCCGAGGCAGCAATAGACCCTTGGAGACAAGTCGGCTGGAGGACCATGTATTGAATCGCGACGCGATTCGTGTGTTCCATCGTCATTAATAGGCTCTGAACGTTACAATCAACTGTCAGTTTTGCGTCGGATTCGAAAATCTAGACTCACAGGAGAACGACCATAAGGTGCCCGAGGCAGCTATAGACCCTTGGAGACAGGTCGGCCGGAGGACGATGTATTGAATCGCGACGCAATTTCTGTGTTCCATCGTCATTAACAGGCTCTGAACGTTAGAATTAACTGTCAGTTTTGCGTCGGATTCGAAAATCTAGACTCACAGGAGATCGACCATAAGGTGCCCGAGGCAGCAATAGACCCTTGGAGACAGGTCGGCCGGAGGACGATGTATTGAATCGCTACGCGGTTTGTGTGTTCCATTGTCATTAAGAGGCTCTGAACCTTACAATTAACTGTCAGATTTGCGTCGAATTTGAAAATCTAGACTCAAAGAAGAACGACCATAAGGTGCCCGAGGCAGCACTAGACCCTTGGAGACAAGTCGGCTGGAGGACGATGTATTGAATCGCGACGCGATTTGTGTGTTCCATCGTCATTAACAGGCTCTGAACGTTACAATTAACTGTCAGTTTTGCGTCGGATTCGAAAATCTAGACTCACAGGAGATCGACCATAAGGTGCCAGAGGCAGCAATAGACCCTTGGAGACAGGGCGGCCGGAGGACGATGTATTGAATCGCGACGCAATTTGTGTGTTCCATTGTCATTAAGAGGCTCTGAACCTTACAATTAACTGTCAGTTTTGCGCCGGATTCGAAAATCTAGACTCACAGAGGAACGACCATAAGGTGCCCGAGGGAGCACTAGACCCTTGGAGACAAGTCGGCTGGAGGACCATGTATTGAATCGCGACGCGATTTGTGTGTTCCATAGTCATTAACAGGCTCTGAACGTTACAATCAACTGTCAGTTTTGCGTCGGATTCGAAAACCTAGACTCACATGAGAACGACCATAAGGTGCCCGAGGCAGCAATACACCCTTGGAGACCGGTCGGCCGGAGGACGATGTATTGAATCGCGACGCGATTTGTGTGTTCCATTGTCATTAAGAGGCTCTGAACCTTACAATTAACTGTCAGTTTTGCGTCGGATTCGAAAATCTAGACTCAGAGGAGAACGACCATAACGTGCCCGAGGCAGCACTAGACCCTTGGAGACATGTCGGCCGGAGAACGATGTATTGAATCGCGATGCGATTTGTGTGTCCCATCGTCATTAACAGGCTCTGAACGTTACAATTAACTGTCAGTTTTGCGTCGGATTCGAAAATCTAGACTGACAGGAGATCGACCATAATGTACCCGAGGCAGCAATAGACCCTTGGAGACAGGTCGGCCGGAGTACGATGTATTGAATCGCGACGCAATTTGTGTGTTCCATCGTCATTAACAGGTTCTGAACGTTACAATTAACTGTCAGTTTTGCGTCGGATTCGAAAATCTATACTCACAGGAGATCGACCATAAGGTGCCCGAAGCAGCTATAGACCCTTGGAGACAGGTCGGCCGGAGGACGATGTATTGAATCGCGACGCGATTTGTGTGTTCCATCGTCATTAACAGGCTCTGAACGTTACAATTAACTGTCAGTTTTGCGTCGCATTCGAAAATCTAGACTCACAGGAGATCGACCATAAGGTGCCCGAGGCAGCAATAGACCCTTGGAGACAGGTCTGACGGAGGACGATGTATTGAATCGCGACGGGATTTGTGTGTTCCATCGTCATTAACAGGCTCTGAACAGTACAATTAACTGTCAGTTTTGCGTCGCATTCGAAAATCTAGACTCACAGGAGATCGACCATAAGGTGCCCGAGGCAGCAATAGACCCTTGGAGACCGGTCGGCCGGAGGACGATGTATTGAATCACGACGCAATTTGTGTGTTCCATTGTCATTAAGAGGCTCTGAACCTTACAATTAACTGTCAGTTTTGCGTCGGATTCGAAAATCTAGACACACAGGAGATCGACCATAAGGTGTCCGAGGCAGCACAAGACCCTTGGAGACAAGTCGGCTGGAGGACGATGTATTGAATCGCGACGCAATTTGTGTGTTCCATCGTCATTAACAGGCTCTGAACGTTACAATTAACTGTCAGTTTTGCGTCGGATTCGAAAATCTAGACTCACAGGAGATCGACCATAAGGTGCCCGAGGCAGCAAAAATCCTTGGAGACAGGTCGGCCGGAGGACGATGTATTGAATCGCGACGCAATGTGTGTGTTCCATTGTCATTAAGAGGCTCTGAACCTTACGATTAACTGTCAGTTTTGCGTCGGATTCGAAAATCTAGACTCAGAGGAGAACGACGATAACGTGCCCGAGGCAGCACTAGACCCTTGGAGACATGTCGGCCGGAGGACGATGTATTGAATCGCGACGCGATTTGTGTGTTCCATCGTCATTAACAGGCTCTGAACGTTAGAATTAACTGTCAGTTTTGCGTCGGATTCAAAAATCTAGACTCACAGGAGATCGACCATAATGTACCCGAGGCAGCAATAGACCCTTGGAGACAAGTCGGCTGGAGGACCATGTATTGAATCGGGACGCGATTTGTGTGTTCCATCGTCATTAACAGGCTCTGAACGTTACAATCAACTGTCAGTTTTGCGTCGGATTCGAAAATCTAGACTCACAGGAGAACGACCATAAGCTGCCCGAGGCAGCAATAGACCCTTGGAGACAGATCGGCCGGAGGACGATGTATTGAATCGCGACGCAATTTGTGTGTTCCATCGTCATTAACAGGCTCTGAATGTTACAATTAACTGTCAGTTTTGCGTCGGATTCGAAAATCTAAACTCACAGGAGATCGACCATAAGGTGCCTGAGGCAGCAATAGACCCTTGGAGACAGGTCGGCCGGAGGACGATGTATTGAATCGCGTTGCGATTTGTGTGTTCCATCGTCATTAACAGGCTCTGACCTTTACAATTAACTGTCAGTTTTGCGTCGGATTCGAAAATCTAGACTCACAGGAGAACGACCATAAGGTGCCCGAGGCAGCAATAGACCCTTGGAGACAAGTCGGCTGGAGGACCATGTATTGAATCGCGACGCGATTCGTGTGTTCCATCGTCATTAATAGGCTCTGAACGTTACAATCAACTGTCAGTTTTGCGTCGGATTCGAAAATCTAGACTCAGAGGAGAACGACCATAAGGTGCCCGACGCAGCACTATACCCTTGGAGACACGTCGGCTGGAGGACGATGTATTGAATCGCGACGCGATTTGTGTGTTCCATCGTCATTAACAGGCTCTGAACGGTACAATTAACTGTCAGTTTTGCGTCGGATTCGAAAATCTAGACTCACAGGAGATCGACCATAAGGTGCCCGAGGCAGCAATAGACCCTTGGAGACAGGTCGGCCGGAGGACGATGTATTGAATCGCGACGCAATTTGTGTGTTCCATTGTCATTAAGAGGCTCTGAACCTTACAATTAACTGTCAGTTTTGCGTCGGATTCGAAAATCTAGACTCGCAGAGGAACGACCATAAGGTGCCCGAGGCAGCACTAGACCATTGGAGACAAGTCGGCCGGAGGACCATGTATTGAATCGCCACGCGATTTGTGTGTTCCATCGTCATTAACAGGCTCTGAAGGTTACAATCAACTGTCAGTTTTGCGTCGGATTCGAAAATCTAGACTCACAGGAGAACGACCATAAGGTGCCCGAGGCAGCAATAGACCCTTGGAGACAGATCGGCCGGAGGACGATGTATTGAATCGCGACGCAATTTGTGTGTTCCATCGTCATTAACAGGCTCTGAATGTTACAATTAACTGTCAGTTTTGCGTCGGATTCGAAAATCTAGACTCACAGGAGATCGACCATAAGGTGCCCGAGGCAGCAATAGACCCTTGGAGACAGGTCGGCCGGAGGACGATGTATTGAATCGCGTTGCGATTTGTGTGTTCCATCGTCATTAACAGGCTCTGACCTTTACAATTAACTGTCAGTTTTGCGTCGGATTCGAAAATCTAGACTCACAGGAGAACGACCATAAGGTGCCCGAGGCAGCAATAGACCCTTGGAGACAAGTCGGCTGGAGGACCATGTATTGAATCGCGACGCGATTTGTGTGTTCCATAGTCATTAACAGGCTCTGAACGTTACAATCAACTGTCAGTTTTGCGTCGGATTCGAAAACGTAGACTCACATGAGAACGACCATAAGGTGCCCGAGGCAGCAATACACCCTTGGAGACAGGTCGGACGGAGGACGATGTATTGAATCGCGACGCAATTTGTGTGTTCCATCGTCATTAACGGGCTCTGAACGTTACAATTAACTGTCAGTTTTGCGTCGGATTCGAAAATCTCGACTCACAGGAGATCGACCATAAGGTGCCCGAGGCAGCAATAGACCCTTGGAGACAGGTCGGCCGGAGGACGATGTATTGAATCGCTACGCGATTTGTGTGTTCCATTGTCATTAAGAGGCTCTGAACCTTACAATTAACTGTCAGATTTGCGTCGAATTTGAAAATCTAGACTCAAAGAAGAACGACCATAAGGTGCCCGAGGCAGCACTAGACCCTTGGAGACAAGTCGGCTGGAGGACGATGTATTGAATCGCGACGCGATTTGTGTGTTCCATCGTCATTAACAGGCTCTGAACGTTACAATTAACTGTTAGTTTTGCGTCGGATTCGAAAATCTAGACTCACAGGAGATCGACCATAAGGTGCCAGAGGCAGCAAAAATCCTTGGAGACAGGGCGGCCGGAGGACGATGTATTGAATCGCGACGCAATTTGTGTGTTCCATTGTCATTAAGAGGCCCTGAACCTTACAATTAACTGTCAGTTTTGCGCCGGATTCGAAAATCTAGACTCACAGAGGAACGACCATAAGGTGCCCGAGGCAGCACTAGACCCTTGGAGACAAGTCGGCTGGAGGACCATGTATTGAATCGCGACGCGATTTGTGTGTTCCATAGTCATTAACGGGCTCTGAACGTTACAATCAACTGTCAGTTTTGCGTCGGATTCGAAAACCTAGACTCACATGAGAACGACCATAAGGTGCCCGAGGCAGCAATACACCCTTGGAGACAGGTCGGACGGAGGACGATGTATTGAATCGCGACGCAATTTGTGTGTTCCATCGTCATTAACAGGCTCTGAACGTTACAATTAACTGTCAGTTTTGCGTCGGATTCGAAAATCTCGACTCACAGGAGATCGACCATAAGGTGCCCGAGGCAGCAATAGACCCTTGGAGACAGGTCGGCCGGAGGACGATGTATTGAATCGCTACGCGATTTGTGTGTTCCATTGTCATTAAGAGGCTCTGAACCTTACAATTAACTGTCAGATTTGCGTCGAATTTGAAAATCTAGACTCAAAGAAGAACGACCATAAGGTGCCCGAGGCAGCACTAGACCCTTGGAGACAAGTCGGCTGGAGGACGATGTATTGAATCGCGACGCGATTTGTGTGTTCCATCGTCATTAACAGGCTCTGAACGTTACAATTAACTGTCAGTTTTGCGTCGGATTCGAAAATCTAGACTCACAGGAGATCGACCATAAGGTGCCAGAGGCAGCAATAGACCCTTGGAGACAGGGCGGCCGGAGGACGATGTATTGAATCGCGACGCAATTTGTGTGTTCCATTGTCATTAAGAGGCTCTGAACCTTACAATTAACTGTCAGTTTTGCGCCGGATTCGAAAATCTAGACTCACAGAGGAACGACCATAAGGTGCCCGAGGCAGCACTAGACCCTTGGAGACAAGTCGGCTGGAGGACCATGTATTGAATCGCGACGCGATTTGTGTGTTCCATAGTCATTAACAGGCTCTGAACGTTACAATCAACTGTCAGTTTTGCGTCGGATTCGAAAACCTAGACTCACATGAGAACGACCATAAGGTGCCCGAGGCAGCAATACACCCTTGGAGACAGGTCGGACAGAGGACGATGTATTGAATCGCGACGCAATTTGTGTGTTCCATCGTCATTAACAGGCTCTGAACGTTACAATTAACTGTCAGTTTTGCGTCGGATTCGAAAATCTAGACTCACAGGAGATCGACCATAAGGTGCCCGAGGCAGCTATAGACCCTTGGAGACAGGTCGGCCGGAGGACGATGTATTGAATCGCGACGCGATTTGTGTGTTCTATCGTCATTAACAGGCTCTGAACGTTACAATTAACTGTCAGTTTTGCGTCGGATTCGAAAATCTAGACTCACAGGAGATCGACCATAAGGTGCCCGAGGCAGCAATAGACCCTTGGAGACAGGTCTGACGGAGGACGATGTATTGAATCGCGACGGGATTTGTGTGTTCCATCGTCATTAACAGGCTCTGAACGGTACAATTAACTGTCAGTTTTGCGTCGCATTCGAAAATCTAGACTCACAGGAGATCGACCATAAGGTGCCCGAGGCAGCAATAGACCCTTGGAGACCGGTCGGCCGGAGGATGATGTATTGAATCGCGACGCGATTTGTGTGTTCCATTGTCATTAAGAGGCTCTGAACCTTACAATTAACTGTCAGTTTTGCGTCGGATTCGAAAATCTAGACTCACAGAGGAACGACCATAAGGTGCCCGAGGCAGCACTAGAACAATGGAGACAAGTCGGCTGGAGGACCATGTATTGAATCGCGACGCGATTTGTGTGTTCCATCGTCATTAACAGGCTCTGAACGTTACAATCAACTGTCAGTTTTGCGTCGGATTCGAAAATCTAGACTCACAGGAGAACGACCATAAGGTGCCCGAGGCAGCAATAGACCCTTGGAGACAGGTCGGCCGGAGGACGATGTATTGAATCGCGACGCAATTTGTGTGTTCCATCGTCATTAACAGGCTCTGAACGTTACAATTAACTATCAGTTTTGCGTCGGATTCGAAAATCTAGACTCACAGGAGATCGACCATAAGGTGCCCGAGGCAGCAAAAATCCTTGGAGACAGGTCGGCCGGAGGACGATGTATTGAATCGCGACGCAATTTGTGTGTTCCATTGTCATTAAGAGGCTCTGAACCTTACGATTAACTGTCAGTTTTGCGTCGGATTCGAAAATCTAGACTCAGAGGAGAACGACCATAACGTGCCCGAGGCAGCACTAGACCCTTGGAGACATGTCGGCCGGAGAACGATGTATTGAATCGCGATGCGATTTGTGTGTCCCATCGTCATTAACAGGCTCTGAACGTTACAATTAACTGTCAGTTTTGCGTCGGATTCGAAAATCTAGACTGACAGGAGATCGACCATAATGTACCCGAGGCAGCAATAGACCCTTGGAGACAGGTCGGCCGGAGGACGATGTATTGAATCGCGACGCAATTTGTGTGTTCCATCGTCATTAACAGGCTCTGAACGTTACAATTAACTGTCAGTATTGCGTCGGATTCGAAAATCTATACTCACAGGAGATCGACCATAAGGTGCCCGAAGCAGCTATAGACCCTTGGAGACAGGTCGGCCGGAGGACGATGTATTGAATCGCGACGCGATTTGTGTGTTCCATCGTCATTAGCAGGCACTGAACGTTACAATTAACTGTCAGTTTTGCGTCGCATTCGAAAATCTAGACTCACAGGAGATCGACCATAAGGTGCCCGAGGCAGCAATAGACCCTTGGAGACCGGTCGGCCGGAGGACGATGTATTGAATCGCGAAGCAATGTGTGTGTTCCATTGTCATTAAGAGGCTCTGAACCTTACGATTAACTGTCAGTTTTGCGTCGGATTCGAAAATCTAGACTCAGAGGAGATCGACGATAACGTGCCCGAGGCAGCACTAGACCCTTGGAGACAAGTCGGCTGGAGGACCATGTATTGAATCGCGACGCGATTTGTGTGTTCCATAGTCATTAACAGGCTCTGAACGTTACAATCAACTGTCAGTTTTGCGTCGGATTCGAAAACCTAGACTCACATGAGAACGACCATAAGGTGCCCGAGGCAGCAATACACCCTTGGAGACAGGTCGGACGGAGGACGATGTATTGAATCGCGACGCAATTTGTGTGTTCCATCGTCATTAACAGGCTCTGAACGTTACAATTAACTGTCAGTTTTGCGCCGGATTCGAAAATCTAGACTCACAGAGGAACGACCATAAGGTGCCCGAGGCAGCATAGACACTTGGAGACAAGTCGGCTGGAGGACCATGTATTGAATCGCGACGCGATTTGTGTGTTCCATAGTCATTAACAGGCTCTGAACGTTACAATCAACTGTCAGTTTTGCGCCGGATTCGAAAACCTAGACTCACATGAGAACGGCCATAAGGTGCCCGAGGCAGCAATACACCCTTGGAGACAGGTCGGACGGAGGACGATGTATTGAATCGCGACGCAATTTGTGTGTTCCATCGTCATTAACAGGCTCTGAACGTTACAATTAACTGTCAGTTTTGCGTCGGATTCGAAAATCTAGACTCACAGGAGATCGACCATAAGGTGCCCGAGGCAGCTATAGACCCTTGGAGACAGGTCGGCCGGAGGACGATGTATTGAATCGCGACGCGATTTGTGTGTTCCATCGTCATTAACAGGCTCTGAACGTTACAATTAACTGTCAGTTTTGCGTCGGATTCGAAAATCTAGACTCACAGGAGATCGACCATAAGGTGCCCGAGGCAGCAATAGACCCTTGGAGACAGGTCTGACGGAGGACGATGTATTGAATCGCGACGGGATTTGTGTGTTCCATCGTCATTAACAGGTTCTGAACGGTACAATTAACTGTCAGTTTTGCGTCGGATTCGAAAATCTAGACTCACAGGAGATCGACCATAAGGTGCCCGAGGCAGCAATAGACCCTTGGAGACCGGTCGGCCGGAGGATGATGTATTGAATCGCGACGCGATTTGTGTGTTCCATTGTCATTAACAGGCTCTGACCTTTACAATTAACTGTCAGTTTTGCGTCGGATTCGAAAATCTAGACTCACAGGAGAACGACCATAAGGTGCCCGAGGCAGCACTAGACCAATGGAGACAAGTCGGCTGGAGGACCATGTATTGAATCGCGACGCGATTTGTGTGTTCCATCGTCATTAACAGGCTCTGAACGTTACAATCAACTGTCAGTTTTGCGTCGGATTCGAAAATCTAGACTCACAGGAGAACGACCATAAGGTGCCCGAGGCAGCAATAGACCCTTGGAGACAGGTCGGCCGGAGGACGATGTATTGAATCGCGACGCAATTTGTGTGTTCCATTGTCATTAACAGGCTCTGAACGTTACAATTAACTGTCAGTTTTGCGTCGGATTCGAAAATCTAGACTCACAGGAGATCGACCATAAGGTGCCCGAGGCAGCAAAAATCCTTGGAGACAGGTCGGCCGGAGGACGATGTATTGAATCGCGACGCAATTTGTGTGTTCCATTGTCATTAAGAGGCTCTGAACCTTACGATTAACTGTCAGTTTTGCGTCGGATTCGAAAATCTAGACTCAGAGGAGAACGACCATAACGTGCCCGAGGCAGCACTAGACCCTTGGAGACATGTCGGCCGGAGAACGATGTTTTGAATCGCGATGCGATTTGTGTGTCCCATCGTCATTAACAGGCTCTGAACGTTACAATTAACTGTCAGTTTTGCGTCGGATTCGAAAATCTAGACTGACAGGAGATCGAACATAATGTACCCGAGGCAGCAATAGACCCTTGGAGACAGGTCGGCCGGAGGACGATGTATTGAATCGCGACGCAATTTGTGTGTTCCATCGTCATTAACAGGCTCTGAACGTTACAATTAACTGTCAGTATTGCGTCGGATTCGAAAATCTATACTCACAGGAGATCGACCATAAGGTGCCCGAAGCAGCTATAGACCCTTGGAGACAGGTCGGCCGGAGGACGATGTATTGAATCGCGACGCGATTTGTGTGTTCCATCGTCATTAACAGGCTCTGAACGTTACAATTAACTGTCAGTTTTGCGTCGCATTCGAAAATCTAGACTCACAGGAGATCGACCATAAGGTGCCCGAGGCAGCAATAGACCCTTGGAGACCGGTCGGCCGGAGGACGATGTATTGAATCGCGACGGGATTTGTGTGTTCCATCGTCATTAACAGGCTCTGAACGGTACAATTAACTGTCAGTTTTGCGTCGCATTCGAAAATCTAGACTCACAGGAGAACGACCATAAGGTGTCCGAGGCAGCACAAGACCCTTGGAGACAAGTCGGCTGGAGGACGATGTATTGAATCGCGACGCAATTTGTGTGTTCCATCGTCATTAACAGGCTCTGAACGTTACAATTAACTGTCAGTTTTGCGTCGGATTCGAAAATCTAGACTCACAGGAGATCGACCATAAGGTGCCCGAGGCAGCAAAAATCCTTGGAGACAGGTCGGCCGGAGGACGATGTATTGAATCGCGACGCAATGTGTGTGTTCCATTGTCATTAAGAGGCTCTGAACCTTACGATTAACTGTCAGTTTTGCGTCGGATTCGAAAATCTAGACTCAGAGGAGATCGACGATAACGTGCCCGAGGCAGCACTAGACCCTTGGAGACAAGTCGGCTGGAGGACCATGTATTGAATCGCGACGCGATTTGTGTGTTCCATAGTCATTAACAGGCTCTGAACGTTACAATCAACTGTCAGTTTTGCGTCGGATTCGAAAACCTAGACTCACATGAGAACGACCATAAGGTGCCCGAGGCAGCAATACACCCTTGGAGACAGGTCGGACGGAGGACGATGTATTGAATCGCGACGCAATTTGTGTGTTCCATCGTCATTAACAGGCTCTGAACGTTACAATTAACTGTCAGTTTTGCGTCGGATTCGATAATCTCGACTCACAGGAGATCGACCATAAGGTGCCCGAGGCAGCTATAGACCCTTGGAGACAGGTCGGCCGGAGGACGATGTATTGAATCGCGACGCGATTTGTGTGTTCCATCGTCATTAACAGGCTCTGAACGTTACAATTAACTGTCAGTTTTGCGTCGGATTCGAAAATCTAGACTCACAGGAGATCGACCATAAGGTGCCCGAGGCAGCAATAGACCCTTGGAGACAGGTCTGACGGAGGACGATGTATTGAATCGCGACGGGATTTGTGTGTTCCATCGTCATTAACAGGCTCTGAACGGTACAATTAACTGTCAGTTTTGCGTCGCATTCGAAAATCTAGACTCACAGGAGATCGACCATAAGGTGCCCGAGGCAGCAATAGACCCTTGGAGACCGGTCGGCCGGAGGACGCTGTATTGAATCGCGACGCGATTTGTGTGTTCCATTGTCATTAACAGGCTCTGAACCTTACAATTAACTGTCAGTTTTGCGTCGGATTCGAAAATCTAGACTCACAGGAGAACGACCATAAGGTGTCCGAGGCAACACAAGACCCTTGGAGACAAGTCGGCTGGAGGACGATGTATTGAATCGCGACGCGATTTGTGTGTTCCATCGTCATTAACAGGCTCTGAACGTTACAATTAACTGTCAGTTTTGCGTCGGATTCGAAAATCTAGACTCACAGGAGATCGACAATAAGGTGCCCGAAGCAGCTATAGACCCTTGGAGACAGGTCGGCCGGAGGACGATGTATTGAATCGCGACGCGATTTGTGTGTTCCATCGTCATTAACAGGCTCTGAACGTTACAATTAACTGTCAGTTTTGCGTCGCATTCGAAAATCTAGACTCACAGGAGATCGACCATAAGGTGCCCGAGGCAGCAATAGACCCTTGGAGACCGGTCGGCCGGAGGATGATGTATTGAATCGCGACGCGATTTGTGTGTTCCATTGTCATTAACAGGCTCTGACCTTTACAATTAACTGTCAGTTTTGCGTCGGATTCGAAAATCTAGACTCACAGGAGAACGACCATAAGGTGCCCGAGGCAGCACTAGACCAATGGAGACAAGTCGGCTGGAGGACCATGTATTGAATCGCGACGCGATTTGTGTGTTCCATCGTCATTAACAGGCTCTGAACGTTACAATCAACTGTCAGTTTTGCGTCGGATTCGAAAATCTAGACTCACAGGAGAACGACCATAAGGTGCCCGAGGCAGCAATAGACCCTTGGAGACAGGTCGGCCGGAGGACGATGTATTGAATCGCGACGCAATTTGTGTGTTCCATTGTCATTAACAGGCTCTGAACGTTACAATTAACTGTCAGTTTTGCGTCGGATTCGAAAATCTAGACTCACAGGAGATCGACCATAAGGTGCCCGAGGCAGCAAAAATCCTTGGAGACAGGTCGGCCGGAGGACGATGTATTGAATCGCGACGCAATTTGTGTGTTCCATTGTCATTAAGAGGCTCTGAACCTTACGATTAACTGTCAGTTTTGCGTCGGATTCGAAAATCTAGACTCAGAGGAGAACGACCATAACGTGCCCGAGGCAGCACTAGACCCTTGGAGACATGTCGGCCGGAGAACGATGTTTTGAATCGCGATGCGATTTGTGTGTCCCATCGTCATTAACAGGCTCTGAACGTTACAATTAACTGTCAGTTTTGCGTCGGATTCGAAAATCTAGACTGACAGGAGATCGAACATAATGTACCCGAGGCAGCAATAGACCCTTGGAGACAGGTCGGCCGGAGGACGATGTATTGAATCGCGACGCAATTTGTGTGTTCCATCGTCATTAACAGGCTCTGAACGTTACAATTAACTGTCAGTATTGCGTCGGATTCGAAAATCTATACTCACAGGAGATCGACCATAAGGTGCCCGAAGCAGCTATAGACCCTTGGAGACAGGTCGGCCGGAGGACGATGTATTGAATCGCGACGCGATTTGTGTGTTCCATCGTCATTAACAGGCTCTGAACGTTACAATTAACTGTCAGTTTTGCGTCGCATTCGAAAATCTAGACTCACAGGAGATCGACCATAAGGTGCCCGAGGCAGCAATAGACCCTTGGAGACCGGTCGGCCGGAGGACGATGTATTGAATCGCGACGGGATTTGTGTGTTCCATCGTCATTAACAGGCTCTGAACGGTACAATTAACTGTCAGTTTTGCGTCGCATTCGAAAATCTAGACTCACAGGAGAACGACCATAAGGTGTCCGAGGCAGCACAAGACCCTTGGAGACAAGTCGGCTGGAGGACGATGTATTGAATCGCGACGCAATTTGTGTGTTCCATCGTCATTAACAGGCTCTGAACGTTACAATTAACTGTCAGTTTTGCGTCGGATTCGAAAATCTAGACTCACAGGAGATCGACCATAAGGTGCCCGAGGCAGCAAAAATCCTTGGAGACAGGTCGGCCGGAGGACGATGTATTGAATCGCGACGCAATGTGTGTGTTCCATTGTCATTAAGAGGCTCTGAACCTTACGATTAACTGTCAGTTTTGCGTCGGATTCGAAAATCTAGACTCAGAGGAGATCGACGATAACGTGCCCGAGGCAGCACTAGACCCTTGGAGACAAGTCGGCTGGAGGACCATGTATTGAATCGCGACGCGATTTGTGTGTTCCATAGTCATTAACAGGCTCTGAACGTTACAATCAACTGTCAGTTTTGCGTCGGATTCGAAAACCTAGACTCACATGAGAACGACCATAAGGTGCCCGAGGCAGCAATACACCCTTGGAGACAGGTCGGACGGAGGACGATGTATTGAATCGCGACGCAATTTGTGTGTTCCATCGTCATTAACAGGCTCTGAACGTTACAATTAACTGTCAGTTTTGCGTCGGATTCGATAATCTCGACTCACAGGAGATCGACCATAAGGTGCCCGAGGCAGCTATAGACCCTTGGAGACAGGTCGGCCGGAGGACGATGTATTGAATCGCGACGCGATTTGTGTGTTCCATCGTCATTAACAGGCTCTGAACGTTACAATTAACTGTCAGTTTTGCGTCGGATTCGAAAATCTAGACTCACAGGAGATCGACCATAAGGTGCCCGAGGCAGCAATAGACCCTTGGAGACAGGTCTGACGGAGGACGATGTATTGAATCGCGACGGGATTTGTGTGTTCCATCGTCATTAACAGGCTCTGAACGGTACAATTAACTGTCAGTTTTGCGTCGCATTCGAAAATCTAGACTCACAGGAGATCGACCATAAGGTGCCCGAGGCAGCAATAGACCCTTGGAGACCGGTCGGCCGGAGGACGCTGTATTGAATCGCGACGCGATTTGTGTGTTCCATTGTCATTAAGAGGCTCTGAACCTTACAATTAACTGTCAGTTTTGCGTCGGATTCGAAAATCTAGACTCACAGGAGAACGACCATAAGGTGTCCGAGGCAACACAAGACCCTTGGAGACAAGTCGGCTGGAGGACGATGTATTGAATCGCGACGCGATTTGTGTGTTCCATCGTCATTAACAGGCTCTGAACGTTACAATTAACTGTCAGTTTTGCGTCGGATTCGAAAATCTAGACTCACAGGAGATCGACAATAAGGTGCCCGAAGCAGCTATAGACCCTTGGAGACAGGTCGGCCGGAGGACGATGTATTGAATCGCGACGCGATTTGTGTGTTCCATCGTCATTAACAGGCTCTGAACGTTACAATTAACTGTCAGTTTTGCGTCGCATTCGAAAATCTAGACTCACAGGAGATCGACCATAAGGTGCCCGAGGCAGCAATAGACCCTTGGAGACAGGTCTGACGGAGGACGATGTATTGAATCGCGACGGGATTTGTGTGTTCCATCGTCATTAACAGGCTCTGAACGGTACAATTAACTGTCAGTTTTGCGTCGCATTCGAAAATCTAGACTCACAGGAGATCGACCATAAGGTGCCAGAGGCAGCAATAGACCCTTGGAGACAGGGCGGCCGGAGGACGATGTATTGAATCGCGACTCAATTTGTGTGTTCCATTGTCATTAAGAGGCTCTGAACCTTACAATTAACTGTCAGTTTTGCGCCGGATTCGAAAATCTAGACTCACAGAGGAACGACCATAAGGTGCCCGAGGCAGCACTAGACCCTTGGAGACAAGTCGGCTGGAGGACCATGTATTGAATCGCGACGCGATTTGTGTGTTCCATAGTCATTAACAGGCTCTGAACGTTACAATCAACTGTCAGTTTTGCGTCGGATTCGAAAACCTAGACTCACATGAGAACGACCATAAGGTGCCCGAGGCAGCAATACACCCTTGGAGACAGGTCGGACGGAGGACGATGTATTGAATCGCGACGCAATTTGTGTGTTCCATCGTCATTAACAGGCTCTGAACGTTACAATTAACTGTCAGTTTTGCGTCGGATTCGAAAATCTCGACTCACAGGAGATCGACCATAAGGTGCCCGAGGCAGCTATAGACCCTTGGAGACAGGTCGGCCGGAGGACGATGTATTGAATCGCGACGCGATTTGTGTGTTCCATCGTCATTAACAGGCTCTGAACGTTACAATTAACTGTCAGTTTTGCGTCGGATTCGAAAATCTAGACTCACAGGAGATCGACCATAAGGTGCCCGAGGCAGCAATAGACCCTTGGAGACAGGTCTGACGGAGGACGATGTATTGAATCGCGACGGGATTTGTGTGTTCCATCGTCATTAACAGGCTCTGAACGGTACAATTAACTGTCAGTTTTGTGTCGGATTCGAAAATCTAGACTCACAGGAGATCGACCATAAGGTGCCCGAGGCGGCAATAGACCCTTGGAGACCGGTCGGCCGGAGGACGATGTATTGAATCGCGACGCGATTTGTGTGTTCCATTGTCATTAAGAGGCTCTGAACCTTACAATTAACTGTCAGTTTTGCGTCGGATTCGAAAATCTAGACTCACAGGAGAACGACCATAAGGTGTCCGAGGCAGCACAAGACCCTTGGAGACAAGTCGGCTGGAGGACGATGTATTGAATCGCGACGCAATTTGTGTGTTCCATCGTCATTAACAGGCTCTGAACGTTACAATTAACTGTCAGTTTTGCGTCGGATTCGAAAATCTAGACTCACAGGAGATCGACCATAAGGTGCCCGAGGCAGCAAAAATCCTTGGAGACAGGTCGGCCGGAGGACGATGTATTGAATCGCGACGCAATTTGTGTGTTCCATTGTCATTAAGAGGCTCTGAACCTTACGATTAACTGTCAGTTTTGCGTCGGATTCGAAAATCTAGACTCAGAGGAGAACGACCATAACGTGCCCGAGGCAGCACTAGACCCTTGGAGACATGTCGGCCGGAGAGCGATGTATTGAATCGCGATGCGATTTGTGTGTCTCATCGTCATTAACAGGCTCTGAACGTTACAATTAACTGTCAGTTTTGCGTCGGATTCGAAAATCTAGACTCACAGGAGAACGACCATAATGTACCCGAGGCAGCAATAGACCCTTGGAGACAGGTCGGCCGGAGGACGATGTATTGAATCGCGACGCAATTTGTGTGTTCCATCGTCATTAACAGGCTCTGAACGTTACAATTAACTGTCAGTTTTGCGTCGCATTCGAAAATCTAGACTCACAGGAGATCGACCATAAGGTGCCCGAGGCAGCAATAGACCCTTGGAGACCGGTCGGCCGGAGGACGATGTATTGAATCGCGACGCAATGTGTGTGTTCCATTGTCATTAAGAGGCTCTGAACCTTACAATTAACTGTCAGTTTTGCGTCGGATTCGAAAATCTAGACTCACAGGAGATCGACCATAAGGTGTCCGAGGCAGCACAAGACCCTTGGAGACAAGTCGGCTGGAGGACGATGTATTGAATCGCGACGCAATTTGTGTGTTCCATCGTCATTAACAGGCTCTGAACGTTACAATTAACTGTCAGTTTTGCGTCGGATTCGAAAATCTAGACTCACAGGAGATCGACCATAAGGTGCCCCAGGCAGCAAAAATCCTTGGAGACAAGTCGGCCGGAGGACGATGTATTGAATCGCGACGCAATGTGTGTGTTCCATTGTCATTAAGAGGCTCTGAACCTTACGATTAACTGTCAGTTTTGCGTCGGATTCGAAAATCTAGACTCAGAGGAGAACGACGATAACGTGCCCGAGGCAGCACTAGACCCTTGGAGACATGTCGGCCGGAGGACGATGTATTGAATCGCGACGCGATTTGTGTGTTCCATCGTCATTAACAGGCTCTGAACGTTACAATTAACTGTCAGTTTTGTGTCGGATTCGAAAATCTAGACTCACAGGAGATCGACCATAATGTACCCGAGGCAGCAATAGACCCTTGGAGACAGGTCGGCCGGAGGACGATGTATTGAATCGCGACGCAATTTGTGTGTTCCATTGTCATTAAGAGGCTCTGAACCTTACAATTAACTGTCAGTTTTGCGTCGGATTCGAAAATCTAGACTCACAGAGGAACGACCATAAGGTGCCCGAGGCAGCACTAGACCCTTGGAGACAAGTCGGCTGGAGGACCATGTATTGAATCGGGACGCGATTTGTGTGTTCCATCGTCATTAACAGGCTCTGAACGTTACAATCAACTGTCAGTTTTGCGTCGGATTCGAAAATCTAGACTCACAGGAGAACGACCATAAGGTGCCCGAGGCAGCAATAGACCCTTGGAGACAAGTCGGCTGGAGGACCATGTATTGAATCGCGACGCGATTCGTGTGTTCCATCGTCATTAATAGGCTCTGAACGTTACAATCAACTGTCAGTTTTGCGTCGGATTCGAAAATCTAGACTCAGAGGAGAACGACCATAAGGTGCCCGACGCAGCACTATACCCTTGGAGACACGTCGGCTGGAGGACGATGTATTGAATCGCGACGCGATTTGTGTGTTCCATCGTCATTAACAGGCTCTGAACGTTACAATTAACTGTCAGTTTTGCGTCGGATTCGAAAATCTAGACTCACAGGAGATCGACCATAAGGTGCCCGAGGCAGCAATAGACCCTTGGAGACAGGTCGGCCGGAGGACGATGTATTGAATCGCGACGCAATTTGTGTGTTCCATTGTCATTAAGAGGCTCTGAACCTTACAATTAACTGTCAGTTTTGCGTCGGATTCGAAAATCTAGACTCACAGAGGAACGACCATAAGGTGCCCGAGGCAGCACTAGACCATTGGAGACAAGTCGGCTGGAGGACCATGTATTGAATCGCGACGCGATTTGTGTGTTCCATCGTCATTAACAGGCTCTGAACGTTACAATCAACTGTCAGTTTTGCGTCGGATTCGAAAATCTAGACTCAAAGAAGAACGACCATAAGGTGCCCGAGGCAGCACTAGACGCTTGGAGACAAGTCGGCTGGAGGACGATGTATTGAATCGCGACGCGATTTGTGTGTTCCATCGTCATTAACAGGCTCTGAACGTTACAATTAACTGTCAGTTTTGCGTCGGATTCGAAAATCTAGACTCACAGGAGATCGACCATATGGTGCCAGAGGCAGCAATAGACCCTTGGAGACAGGGCGGCCGGAGGACGATGTATTGAATCGCGACGCAATTTGTGTGTTCCATTGTCATTAAGAGGCTCTGAACCTTACAATTAACTGTCAGTTTTGCGTCGGATTCGAAAATCTAGACTCAGAGGAGATCGACGATAACGTGCCCGAGGCAGCACTAGACCCTTGGAGACAAGTCGGCTGGAGGACCATGTATTGAATCGCGACGCGATTTGTGTGTTCCATCGTCATTAACAGGCTCTGAACGGTACAATTAACTGTCAGTTTTGCGTCGCATTCGAAAATCTAGACTCACAGGAGATCGACCTTAAGGTGCCCGAGGCAGCAATAGACCCTTGGAGACCGGTCGGCCGGAGGATGATGTATTGAATCGCGACGCGATTTGTGTGTTCCATTGTCATTAAGAGGCTCTGAACCTTACAATTAACTGTCAGTTTTGCGTCGGATTCGAAAATCTAGACTCACAGAGGAACGACCATAAGGTGCCCGAGGCAGCACTAGACCAATGGAGACAAGTCGGCTGGAGGACCATGTATTGAATCGCGACGCGATTTGTGTGTTCCATCGTCATTAACAGGCTCTGAACGTTACAATCAACTGTCAGTTTTGCGTCGGATTCGAAAATCTAGACTCACAGGAGAACGACCATAAGGTGCCCGAGGCAGCAATAGACCCTTGGAGACAGGTCGGCCGGAGGACGATGTATTGAATCGCGACGCAATTTGTGTGTTCCATCGTCATTAACAGGCTCTGAACGTTACAATTAACTGTCAGTTTTGCGTCGGATTCGAAAATCTAGACTCACAGGAGATCGACCATAAGGTGCCCGAGGCAGCAAAAATCCTTGGAGACAGGTCGGCCGGAGGACGATGTATTGAATCGCGACGCAATTTGTGTGTTCCATTGTCATTAAGAGGCTCTGAACCTTACGATTAACTGTCAGTTTTGCGTCGGATTCGAAAATCTAGACTCAGAGGAGACCGACCATAACGTGCCCGAGGCAGCACTAGACCCTTGGAGACATGTCGGCCGGAGAACGATGTATTGAATCGCGATGCGATTTGTTCGTCCCATCGTCATTAACAGGCTCTGAACGTTACAATTAACTGTCAGTTTTGCGTCGGATTCGAAAATCTAGACTGACAGGAGATCGACCATAATGTACCCGAGGCAGCAATAGACCCTTGGAGACAGGTCGGCCGGAGGACGATGTATTGAATCGCGACGCGTTTTGTGTGTTCCATCGTCATTAACAGGCTGTGAACGTTGCAATTAACTGTCAGTATTGCGTCGGATTCGAAAATCTATACTCACAGGAGATCGACCATAAGGTGCCCGAAGCAGCTATAGACCCTTGGAGACAGGTCGGCCGGAGGACGATGTATTGAATCGCGACGCGATTTGTGTGTTCCATCGTCATTAACAGGCTCTGAACGTTACAATTAACTGTCAGTTTTGCGTCGCATTCGAAAATCTAGACTCACAGGAGATCGACCATAAGGTGCCCGAGGCAGCAATAGACCCTTGGAGACCGGTCGGCCGGAGGACGATGTATTGAATCGCGACGGGATTTGTGTGTTCCATCGTCATTAACAGGCTCCGAACGGTACAATTAACTGTCAGTTTTGCGTCGCATTCGAAAATCTAGACTCACAGGAGAACGACCATAAGGTGTCCGAGGCAGCACAAGACCCTTGGAGACAAGTCGGCTGGAGGACGATGTATTGAATCGCGACGCAATTTGTGTGTTCCATCGTCATTAACAGGCTCTGAACGTTACAATTAACTGTCAGTTTTGCGTCGGATTCGAAAATCTAGACTCACAGGAGATCGACCATAAGGTGCCCGAGGCAGCAAAAATCCTTGGAGACAGGTCGGCCGGAGGACGATGTATTGAATCGCGACGCAATGTGTGCGTTCCATTGTCATTAAGAGGCTCTGAACCTTACGATTAACTGTCAGTTTTGCGTCGGATTCGAAAATCTAGACTCAGAGGAGATCGACGATAACGTGCCCGAGGCAGCACTAGACCCTTGGAGACAAGTCGGCTGGAGGACCATGTATTGAATCGCGACGCGATTTGTGTGTTCCATAGTCATTAACAGGCTCTGAACGTTACAATCAACTGTCAGTTTTGCGTCGGATTCGAAAATCTAGACTCACAGGAGATCGACCATAAGGTGCCCCAGGCAGCAAAAATCCTTGGAGACAAGTCGGCCGGAGGACGATGTATTGAATCGCGACGCAATGTGTGTGTTCCATTGTCATTAAGAGGCTCTGAACCTTACGATTAACTGTCAGTTTTGCGTCGGATTCGAAAATCTAGACTCAGAGGAGAACGACGATAACGTGCCCGAGGCAGCACTAGACCCTTGGAGACATGTCGGCCGGAGGACGATGTATTGAATCGCGACGCGATTTGTGTGTTCCATCGTCATTAACAGGCTCTGAACGTTACAATTAACTGTCAGTTTTGTGTCGGATTCGAAAATCTAGACTCACAGGAGATCGACCATAATGTACCCGAGGCAGCAATAGACCCTTGGAGACAGGTCGGCCGGAGGACGATGTATTGAATCGCGACGCAATTTGTGTGTTCCATTGTCATTAAGAGGCTCTGAACCTTACAATTAACTGTCAGTTTTGCGTCGGATTCGAAAATCTAGACTCACAGAGGAACGACCATAAGGTGCCCGAGGCAGCACTAGACCCTTGGAGACAAGTCGGCTGGAGGACCATGTATTGAATCGGGACGCGATTTGTGTGTTCCATCGTCATTAACAGGCTCTGAACGTTACAATCAACTGTCAGTTTTGCGTCGGATTCGAAAATCTAGACTCACAGGAGAACGACCATAAGGTGCCCGAGGCAGCAATAGACCCTTGGAGACAAGTCGGCTGGAGGACCATGTATTGAATCGCGACGCGATTCGTGTGTTCCATCGTCATTAATAGGCTCTGAACGTTACAATCAACTGTCAGTTTTGCGTCGGATTCGAAAATCTAGACTCAGAGGAGAACGACCATAAGGTGCCCGACGCAGCACTATACCCTTGGAGACACGTCGGCTGGAGGACGATGTATTGAATCGCGACGCGATTTGTGTGTTCCATCGTCATTAACAGGCTCTGAACGTTACAATTAACTGTCAGTTTTGCGTCGGATTCGAAAATCTAGACTCACAGGAGATCGACCATAAGGTGCCCGAGGCAGCAATAGACCCTTGGAGACAGGTCGGCCGGAGGACGATGTATTGAATCGCGACGCAATTTGTGTGTTCCATTGTCATTAAGAGGCTCTGAACCTTACAATTAACTGTCAGTTTTGCGTCGGATTCGAAAATCTAGACTCACAGAGGAACGACCATAAGGTGCACGAGGCAGCACTAGACCATTGGAGACAAGTCGGCTGGAGGACCATGTATTGAATCGCGACGCGATTTGTGTGTTCCATCGTCATTAACAGGCTCTGAACGTTACAATCAACTGTCAGTTTTGCGTCGGATTCGAAAATCTAGACTCAAAGAAGAACGACCATAAGGTGCCCGAGGCAGCACTAGACGCTTGGAGACAAGTCTGCTGGAGGACGATGTATTGAATCGCGACGCGATTTGTGTGTTCCATCGTCATTAACAGGCTCTGAACGTTACAATTAACTGTCAGTTTTGCGTCGGATTCGAAAATCTAGACTCACAGGAGATCGACCATAAGGTGCCAGAGGCAGCAATAGACCCTTGGAGACAGGGCGGCCGGAGGACGATGTATTGAATCGCGACGCAATTTGTGTGTTCCATTGTCATTAAGAGGCTCTGAACCTTACAATTAACTGTCAGTTTTGCGTCGGATTCGAAAATCTAGACTCAGAGGAGATCGACGATAACGTGCCCGAGGCAGCACTAGACCCTTGGAGACAAGTCGGCTGGAGGACCATGTATTGAATCGCGACGCGATTTGTGTGTTCCATCGTCATTAACAGGCTCTGAACGGTACAATTAACTGTCAGTTTTGCGTCGCATTCGAAAATCTAGACTCACAGGAGATCGACCATAAGGTGCCCGAGGCAGCAATAGACCCTTGGAGACCGGTCGGCCGGAGGATGATGTATTGAATCGCGACGCGATTTGTGTGTTCCATTGTCATTAAGAGGCTCTGAACCTTACAATTAACTGTCAGTTTTGCGTCGGATTCGAAAATCTAGACTCACAGAGGAACGACCATAAGGTGCCCGAGGCAGCACTAGACCAATGGAGACAAGTCGGCTGGAGGACCATGTATTGAATCGCGACGCGATTTGTGTGTTCCATCGTCATTAACAGGCTCTGAACGTTACAATCAACTGTCAGTTTTGCGTCGGATTCGAAAATCTAGACTCACAGGAGAACGACCATAAGGTGCCCGAGGCAGCAATAGACCCTTGGAGACAGGTCGGCCGGAGGACGATGTATTGAATCGCGACGCAATTTGTGTGTTCCATCGTCATTAACAGGCTTTGAACGTTACAATTAACTGTCAGTTTTGCGTCGGATTCGAAAATCTAGACTCACAGGAGATCGACCATAAGGTGCCCGAGGCAGCAAAAATCCTTGGAGACAGGTCGGCCGGAGGACGATGTATTGAATCGCGACGCAATTTGTGTGTTCCATTGTCATTAAGAGGCTCTGAACCTTACGATTAACTGTCAGTTTTGCGTCGGATTCGAAAATCTAGACTCAGAGGAGAACGACCATAACGTGCCCGAGGCAGCACTAGACCCTTGGAGACATGTCGGCCGGAGAACGATGTATTGAATCGCGATGCGATTTGTGTGTCCCATCGTCATTAACAGGCTCTGAACGTTACAATTAACTGTCAGTTTTGCGTCGGATTCGAAAATCTAGACTGACAGGAGATCGACCATAATGTACCCGAGGCAGCAATAGACCCTTGGAGACAGGTCGGCCGGAGGACGATGTATTGAATCGCGACGCGTTTTGTGTGTTCCATCGTCATTAACAGGCTCTGAACGTTACAATTAACTGTCAGTATTGCGTCGGATTCGAAAATCTATACTCACAGGAGATCGACCATAAGGTGCCCGAAGCAGCTATAGACCCTTGGAGACAGGTCGGCCGGAGGACGATGTATTGAATCGCGACGCGATTTGTGTGTTCCATCGTCATTAACAGGCTCTGAACGTTACAATTAACTGTCAGTTTTGCGTCGCATTCGAAAATCTAGACTCACAGGAGATCGACCATAAGGTGCCCGAGGCAGCAATAGACCCTTGGAGACCGGTCGGCCGGAGGACGATGTATTGAATCGCGACGGGATTTGTGTGTTCCATCGTCATTAACAGGCTCCGAACGGTACAATTAACTGTCAGTTTTGCGTCGCATTCGAAAATCTAGACTCACAGGAGAACGACCATAAGGTGTCCGAGGCAGCACAAGACCCTTGGAGACAAGTCGGCTGGAGGACGATGTATTGAATCGCGACGCAATTTGTGTGTTCCATCGTCATTAACAGGCTCTGAACGTTACAATTAACTGTCAGTTTTGCGTCGGATTCGAAAATCTAGACTCACAGGAGATCGACCATAAGGTGCCCGAGGCAGCAAAAATCCTTGGAGACAGGTCGGCCGGAGGACGATGTATTGAATCGCGACGCAATGTGTGTGTTCCATTGTCATTAAGAGGCTCTGAACCTTACGATTAACTGTCAGTTTTGCGTCGGATTCGAAAATCTAGACTCAGAGGAGATCGACGATAACGTGCCCGAGGCAGCACTAGACCCTTGGAGACAAGTCGGCTGGAGGACCATGTATTGAATCGCGACGCGATTTGTGTGTTCCATAGTCATTAACAGGCTCTGAACGTTACAATCAACTGTCAGTTTTGCGTCGGATTCGAAAACCTAGACTCACATGAGAACGACCATAAGGTGCCCGAGGCAGCAATACACCCTTGGAGACAGGTCGGACGGAGGACGATGTATTGAATCGCGACGCAATTTGTGTGTTCCATCGTCATTAACAGGCTCTGAACGTTACAATTAACTGTCAGTTTTGCGTCGGATTCGAAAATCTCGACTCACAGGAGATCGACCATAAGGTGCCCGAGGCAGCTATAGACCCTTGGAGACAGGTCGGCCGGAGGACGATGTATTGAATCGCGACGCGATTTGTGTGTTCCATCGTCATTAACAGGCTCTGAACGTTACAATTAACTGTCAGTTTTGCGTCGGATTCGAAAATCTAGACTCACAGGAGATCGACCATAAGGTGCCCGAGGCAGCAATAGACCCTTGGAGACAGGTCTGACGGAGGACGATGTATTGAATCGCGACGGGATTTGTGTGTTCCATCGTCATTAACAGGCTCTGAACGGTACAATTAACTGTCAGTTTTGCGTCGCATTCGAAAATCTAGACTCACAGGAGATCGACCATAAGGTGCCCGAGGCAGCAATAGACCCTTGGAGACCGGTCGGCCGGAGGACGCTGTATTGAATCGCGACGCGATTTGTGTGTTCCATTGTCATTAAGAGGCTCTGAACCTTACAATTAACTGTCAGTTTTGCGTCGGATTCGAAAATCTAGACTCACAGGAGAACGACCATAAGGTGTCCGAGGCAGCACAAGACCCTTGGAGACAAGTCGGCTGGAGGACGATGTATTGAATCGCGACGCGATTTGTGTGTTCCATCGTCATTAACAGGCTCTGAACGTTACAATTAACTGTCAGTTTTGCGTCGGATTCGAAAATCTAGACTCACAGGAGATCGACAATAAGGTGCCCGAAGCAGCTATAGACCCTTGGAGACAGGTCGGCCGGAGGACGATGTATTGAATCGCGACGCGATTTGTGTGTTCCATCGTCATTAACAGGCTCTGAACGTTACAATTAACTGTCAGTTTTGCGTCGCATTCGAAAATCTAGACTCACAGGAGATCGACCATAAGGTGCCCGAGGCAGCAATAGACCCTTGGAGACAGGTCTGACGGAGGACGATGTATTGAATCGCGACGGGATTTGTGTGTTCCATCGTCATTAACAGGCTCTGAACGGTACAATTAACTGTCAGTTTTGCGTCGCATTCGAAAATCTAGACTCACAGGAGATCGACCATAAGGTGCCAGAGGCAGCAATAGACCCTTGGAGACAGGGCGGCCGGAGGACGATGTATTGAATCGCGACTCAATTTGTGTGTTCCATTGTCATTAAGAGGCTCTGAACCTTACAATTAACTGTCAGTTTTGCGCCGGATTCGAAAATCTAGACTCACAGAGGAACGACCATAAGGTGCCCGAGGCAGCACTAGACCCTTGGAGACAAGTCGGCTGGAGGACCATGTATTGAATCGCGACGCGATTTGTGTGTTCCATAGTCATTAACAGGCTCTGAACGTTACAATCAACTGTCAGTTTTGCGTCGGATTCGAAAACCTAGACTCACATGAGAACGACCATAAGGTGCCCGAGGCAGCAATACACCCTTGGAGACAGGTCGGACGGAGGACGATGTATTGAATCGCGACGCAATTTGTGTGTTCCATCGTCATTAACAGGCTCTGAACGTTACAATTAACTGTCAGTTTTGCGTCGGATTCGAAAATCTCGACTCACAGGAGATCGACCATAAGGTGCCCGAGGCAGCTATAGACCCTTGGAGACAGGTCGGCCGGAGGACGATGTATTGAATCGCGACGCGATTTGTGTGTTCCATCGTCATTAACAGGCTCTGAACGTTACAATTAACTGTCAGTTTTGCGTCGGATTCGAAAATCTAGACTCACAGGAGATCGACCATAAGGTGCCCGAGGCAGCAATAGACCCTTGGAGACAGGTCTGACGGAGGACGATGTATTGAATCGCGACGGGATTTGTGTGTTCCATCGTCATTAACAGGCTCTGAACGGTACAATTAACTGTCAGTTTTGTGTCGGATTCGAAAATCTAGACTCACAGGAGATCGACCATAAGGTGCCCGAGGCGGCAATAGACCCTTGGAGACCGGTCGGCCGGAGGACGATGTATTGAATCGCGACGCGATTTGTGTGTTCCATTGTCATTAAGAGGCTCTGAACCTTACAATTAACTGTCAGTTTTGCGTCGGATTCGAAAATCTAGACTCACAGGAGAACGACCATAAGGTGTCCGAGGCAGCACAAGACCCTTGGAGACAAGTCGGCTGGAGGACGATGTATTGAATCGCGACGCAATTTGTGTGTTCCATCGTCATTAACAGGCTCTGAACGTTACAATTAACTGTCAGTTTTGCGTCGGATTCGAAAATCTAGACTCACAGGAGATCGACCATAAGGTGCCCGAGGCAGCAAAAATCCTTGGAGACAGGTCGGCCGGAGGACGATGTATTGAATCGCGACGCAATTTGTGTGTTCCATTGTCATTAAGAGGCTCTGAACCTTACGATTAACTGTCAGTTTTGCGTCGGATTCGAAAATCTAGACTCAGAGGAGAACGACCATAACGTGCCCGAGGCAGCACTAGACCCTTGGAGACATGTCGGCCGGAGAGCGATGTATTGAATCGCGATGCGATTTGTGTGTCTCATCGTCATTAACAGGCTCTGAACGTTACAATTAACTGTCAGTTTTGCGTCGGATTCGAAAATCTAGACTCACAGGAGAACGACCATAATGTACCCGAGGCAGCAATAGACCCTTGGAGACAGGTCGGCCGGAGGACGATGTATTGAATCGCGACGCAATTTGTGTGTTCCATCGTCATTAACAGGCTCTGAACGTTACAATTAACTGTCAGTTTTGCGTCGCATTCGAAAATCTAGACTCACAGGAGATCGACCATAAGGTGCCCGAGGCAGCAATAGACCCTTGGAGACCGGTCGGCCGGAGGACGATGTATTGAATCGCGACGCAATGTGTGTGTTCCATTGTCATTAAGAGGCTCTGAACCTTACAATTAACTGTCAGTTTTGCGTCGGATTCGAAAATCTAGACTCACAGGAGATCGACCATAAGGTGTCCGAGGCAGCACAAGACCCTTGGAGACAAGTCGGCTGGAGGACGATGTATTGAATCGCGACGCAATTTGTGTGTTCCATCGTCATTAACAGGCTCTGAACGTTACAATTAACTGTCAGTTTTGCGTCGGATTCGAAAATCTAGACTCACAGGAGATCGACCATAAGGTGCCCCAGGCAGCAAAAATCCTTGGAGACAAGTCGGCCGGAGGACGATGTATTGAATCGCGACGCAATGTGTGTGTTCCATTGTCATTAAGAGGCTCTGAACCTTACGATTAACTGTCAGTTTTGCGTCGGATTCGAAAATCTAGACTCAGAGGAGAACGACGATAACGTGCCCGAGGCAGCACTAGACCCTTGGAGACATGTCGGCCGGAGGACGATGTATTGAATCGCGACGCGATTTGTGTGTTCCATCGTCATTAACAGGCTCTGAACGTTACAATTAACTGTCAGTTTTGTGTCGGATTCGAAAATCTAGACTCACAGGAGATCGACCATAATGTACCCGAGGCAGCAATAGACCCTTGGAGACAGGTCGGCCGGAGGACGATGTATTGAATCGCGACGCAATTTGTGTGTTCCATTGTCATTAAGAGGCTCTGAACCTTACAATTAACTGTCAGTTTTGCGTCGGATTCGAAAATCTAGACTCACAGAGGAACGACCATAAGGTGCCCGAGGCAGCACTAGACCCTTGGAGACAAGTCGGCTGGAGGACCATGTATTGAATCGGGACGCGATTTGTGTGTTCCATCGTCATTAACAGGCTCTGAACGTTACAATCAACTGTCAGTTTTGCGTCGGATTCGAAAATCTAGACTCACAGGAGAACGACCATAAGGTGCCCGAGGCAGCAATAGACCCTTGGAGACAAGTCGGCTGGAGGACCATGTATTGAATCGCGACGCGATTCGTGTGTTCCATCGTCATTAATAGGCTCTGAACGTTACAATCAACTGTCAGTTTTGCGTCGGATTCGAAAATCTAGACTCAGAGGAGAACGACCATAAGGTGCCCGACGCAGCACTATACCCTTGGAGACACGTCGGCTGGAGGACGATGTATTGAATCGCGACGCGATTTGTGTGTTCCATCGTCATTAACAGGCTCTGAACGTTACAATTAACTGTCAGTTTTGCGTCGGATTCGAAAATCTAGACTCACAGGAGATCGACCATAAGGTGCCCGAGGCAGCAATAGACCCTTGGAGACAGGTCGGCCGGAGGACGATGTATTGAATCGCGACGCAATTTGTGTGTTCCATTGTCATTAAGAGGCTCTGAACCTTACAATTAACTGTCAGTTTTGCGTCGGATTCGAAAATCTAGACTCACAGAGGAACGACCATAAGGTGCCCGAGGCAGCACTAGACCATTGGAGACAAGTCGGCTGGAGGACCATGTATTGAATCGCGACGCGATTTGTGTGTTCCATCGTCATTAACAGGCTCTGAACGTTACAATCAACTGTCAGTTTTGCGTCGGATTCGAAAATCTAGACTCAAAGAAGAACGACCATAAGGTGCCCGAGGCAGCAATAGACCCTTGGAGACAGGGCGGCCGGAGGACGATGTATTGAATCGCGACGCAATTTGTGTGTTCCATTGTCATTAAGAGGCTCTGAACCTTACAATTAACTGTCAGTTTTGCGTCGGATTCGAAAATCTAGACTCAGAGGAGATCGACGATAACGTGCCCGAGGCAGCACTAGACCCTTGGAGACAAGTCGGCTGGAGGACCATGTATTGAATCGCGACGCGATTTGTGTGTTCCATCGTCATTAACAGGCTCTGAACGGTACAATTAACTGTCAGTTTTGCGTCGCATTCGAAAATCTAGACTCACAGGAGATCGACCTTAAGGTGCCCGAGGCAGCAATAGACCCTTGGAGACCGGTCGGCCGGAGGATGATGTATTGAATCGCGACGCGATTTGTGTGTTCCATTGTCATTAAGAGGCTCTGAACCTTACAATTAACTGTCAGTTTTGCGTCGGATTCGAAAATCTAGACTCACAGAGGAACGACCATAAGGTGCCCGAGGCAGCACTAGACCAATGGAGACAAGTCGGCTGGAGGACCATGTATTGAATCGCGACGCGATTTGTGTGTTCCATCGTCATTAACAGGCTCTGAACGTTACAATCAACTGTCAGTTTTGCGTCGGATTCGAAAATCTAGACTCACAGGAGAACGACCATAAGGTGCCCGAGGCAGCAATAGACCCTTGGAGACAGGTCGGCCGGAGGACGATGTATTGAATCGCGACGCAATTTGTGTGTTCCATCGTCATTAACAGGCTCTGAACGTTACAATTAACTGTCAGTTTTGCGTCGGATTCGAAAATCTAGACTCACAGGAGATCGACCATAAGGTGCCCGAGGCAGCAAAAATCCTTGGAGACAGGTCGGCCGGAGGACGATGTATTGAATCGCGACGCAATTTGTGTGTTCCATTGTCATTAAGAGGCTCTGAACCTTACGATTAACTGTCAGTTTTGCGTCGGATTCGAAAATCTAGACTCAGAGGAGACCGACCATAACGTGCCCGAGGCAGCACTAGACCCTTGGAGACATGTCGGCCGGAGAACGATGTATTGAATCGCGATGCGATTTGTTCGTCCCATCGTCATTAACAGGCTCTGAACGTTACAATTAACTGTCAGTTTTGCGTCGGATTCGAAAATCTAGACTGACAGGAGATCGACCATAATGTACCCGAGGCAGCAATAGACCCTTGGAGACAGGTCGGCCGGAGGACGATGTATTGAATCGCGACGCGTTTTGTGTGTTCCATCGTCATTAACAGGCTCTGAACGTTACAATTAACTGTCAGTATTGCGTCGGATTCGAAAATCTATACTCACAGGAGATCGACCATAAGGTGCCCGAAGCAGCTATAGACCCTTGGAGACAGGTCGGCCGGAGGACGATGTATTGAATCGCGACGCGATTTGTGTGTTCCATCGTCATTAACAGGCTCTGAACGTTACAATTAACTGTCAGTTTTGCGTCGCATTCGAAAATCTAGACTCACAGGAGATCGACCATAAGGTGCCCGAGGCAGCAATAGACCCTTGGAGACCGGTCGGCCGGAGGACGATGTATTGAATCGCGACGGGATTTGTGTGTTCCATCGTCATTAACAGGCTCCGAACGGTACAATTAACTGTCAGTTTTGCGTCGCATTCGAAAATCTAGACTCACAGGAGAACGACCATAAGGTGTCCGAGGCAGCACAAGACCCTTGGAGACAAGTCGGCTGGAGGACGATGTATTGAATCGCGACGCAATTTGTGTGTTCCATCGTCATTAACAGGCTCTGAACGTTACAATTAACTGTCAGTTTTGCGTCGGATTCGAAAATCTAGACTCACAGGAGATCGACCATAAGGTGCCCGAGGCAGCAAAAATCCTTGGAGACAGGTCGGCCGGAGGACGATGTATTGAATCGCGACGCAATGTGTGCGTTCCATTGTCATTAAGAGGCTCTGAACCTTACGATTAACTGTCAGTTTTGCGTCGGATTCGAAAATCTAGACTCAGAGGAGATCGACGATAACGTGCCCGAGGCAGCACTAGACCCTTGGAGACAAGTCGGCTGGAGGACCACGTATTGAATCGCGACGCGATTTGTGTGTTCCATAGTCATTAACAGGCTCTGAACGTTACAATCAACTGTCAGTTTTGCGTCGGATTCGAAAATCTAGACTCACAGGAGATCGACCATAAGGTGCCCCAGGCAGCAAAAATCCTTGGAGACAAGTCGGCCGGAGGACGATGTATTGAATCGCGACGCAATGTGTGTGTTCCATTGTCATTAAGAGGCTCTGAACCTTACGATTAACTGTCAGTTTTGCGTCGGATTCGAAAATCTAGACTCAGAGGAGAACGACGATAACGTGCCCGAGGCAGCACTAGACCCTTGGAGACATGTCGGCCGGAGGACGATGTATTGAATCGCGACGCGATTTGTGTGTTCCATCGTCATTAACAGGCTCTGAACGTTACAATTAACTGTCAGTTTTGTGTCGGATTCGAAAATCTAGACTCACAGGAGATCGACCATAATGTACCCGAGGCAGCAATAGACCCTTGGAGACAGGTCGGCCGGAGGACGATGTATTGAATCGCGACGCAATTTGTGTGTTCCATTGTCATTAAGAGGCTCTGAACCTTACAATTAACTGTCAGTTTTGCGTCGGATTCGAAAATCTAGACTCACAGAGGAACGACCATAAGGTGCCCGAGGCAGCACTAGACCCTTGGAGACAAGTCGGCTGGAGGACCATGTATTGAATCGGGACGCGATTTGTGTGTTCCATCGTCATTAACAGGCTCTGAACGTTACAATCAACTGTCAGTTTTGCGTCGGATTCGAAAATCTAGACTCACAGGAGAACGACCATAAGGTGCCCGAGGCAGCAATAGACCCTTGGAGACAAGTCGGCTGGAGGACCATGTATTGAATCGCGACGCGATTCGTGTGTTCCATCGTCATTAATAGGCTCTGAACGTTACAATCAACTGTCAGTTTTGCGTCGGATTCGAAAATCTAGACTCAGAGGAGAACGACCATAAGGTGCCCGACGCAGCACTATACCCTTGGAGACACGTCGGCTGGAGGACGATGTATTGAATCGCGACGCGATTTGTGTGTTCCATCGTCATTAACAGGCTCTGAACGTTACAATTAACTGTCAGTTTTGCGTCGGATTCGAAAATCTAGACTCACAGGAGATCGACCATAAGGTGCCCGAGGCAGCAATAGACCCTTGGAGACAGGTCGGCCGGAGGACGATGTATTGAATCGCGACGCAATTTGTGTGTTCCATTGTCATTAAGAGGCTCTGAACCTTACAATTAACTGTCAGTTTTGCGTCGGATTCGAAAATCTAGACTCACAGAGGAACGACCATAAGGTGCACGAGGCAGCACTAGACCATTGGAGACAAGTCGGCTGGAGGACCATGTATTGAATCGCGACGCGATTTGTGTGTTCCATCGTCATTAACAGGCTCTGAACGTTACAATCAACTGTCAGTTTTGCGTCGGATTCGAAAATCTAGACTCAAAGAAGAACGACCATAAGGTGCCCGAGGCAGCACTAGACGCTTGGAGACAAGTCTGCTGGAGGACGATGTATTGAATCGCGACGCGATTTGTGTGTTCCATCGTCATTAACAGGCTCTGAACGTTACAATTAACTGTCAGTTTTGCGTCGGATTCGAAAATCTAGACTCACAGGAGATCGACCATAAGGTGCCAGAGGCAGCAATAGACCCTTGGAGACAGGGCGGCCGGAGGACGATGTATTGAATCGCGACGCAATTTGTGTGTTCCATTGTCATTAAGAGGCTCTGAACCTTACAATTAACTGTCAGTTTTGCGTCGGATTCGAAAATCTAGACTCAGAGGAGATCGACGATAACGTGCCCGAGGCAGCACTAGACCCTTGGAGACAAGTCGGCTGGAGGACCATGTATTGAATCGCGACGCGATTTGTGTGTTCCATCGTCATTAACAGGCTCTGAACCGTACAATTAACTGTCAGTTTTGCGTCGCATTCGAAAATCTAGACTCACAGGAGATCGACCATAAGGTGCCCGAGGCAGCAATAGACCCTTGGAGACCGGTCGGCCGGAGGATGATGTATTGAATCGCGACGCGATTTGTGTGTTCCATTGTCATTAAGAGGCTCTGAACCTTACAATTAACTGTCAGTTTTGCGTCGGATTCGAAAATCTAGACTCACAGAGGAACGACCATAAGGTGCCCGAGGCAGCACTAGACCAATGGAGACAAGTCGGCTGGAGGACCATGTATTGAATCGCGACGCGATTTGTGTGTTCCATCGTCATTAACAGGCTCTGAACGTTACAATCAACTGTCAGTTTTGCGTCGGATTCGAAAATCTAGACTCACAGGAGAACGACCATAAGGTGCCCGAGGCAGCAATAGACCCTTGGAGACAGGTCGGCCGGAGGACGATGTATTGAATCGCGACGCAATTTGTGTGTTCCATTGTCATTAAGAGGCTCTGAACCTTACGATTAACTGTCAGTTTTGCGTCGGATTCGAAAATCTAGACTCAGAGGAGAACGACCATAACGTGCCCGAGGCAGCACTAGACCCTTGGAGACATGTCGGCCGGAGAACGATGTATTGAATCGCGATGCGATTTGTGTGTCCCATCGTCATTAACAGGCTCTGAACGTTACAATTAACTGTCAGTTTTGCGTCGGATTCGAAAATCTAGACTGACAGGAGATCGACCATAATGTACCCGAGGCAGCAATAGACCCTTGGAGACAGGTCGGCCGGAGGACGATGTATTGAATCGCGACGCGTTTTGTGTGTTCCATCGTCATTAACAGGCTCTGAACGTTACAATTAACTGTCAGTATTGCGTCGGATTCGAAAATCTATACTCACAGGAGATCGACCATAAGGTGCCCGAAGCAGCTATAGACCCTTGGAGACAGGTCGGCCGGAGGACGATGTATTGAATCGCGACGCGATTTGTGTGTTCCATCGTCATTAACAGGCTCTGAACGTTACAATTAACTGTCAGTTTTGCGTCGCATTCGAAAATCTAGACTCACAGGAGATCGACCATAAGGTGCCCGAGGCAGCAATAGACCCTTGGAGACCGGTCGGCCGGAGGACGATGTATTGAATCGCGACGGGATTTGTGTGTTCCATCGTCATTAACAGGCTCCGAACGGTACAATTAACTGTCAGTTTTGCGTCGCATTCGAAAATCTAGACTCACAGGAGAACGACCATAAGGTGTCCGAGGCAGCACAAGACCCTTGGAGACAAGTCGGCTGGAGGACGATGTATTGAATCGCGACGCAATTTGTGTGTTCCATCGTCATTAACAGGCTCTGAACGTTACAATTAACTGTCAGTTTTGCGTCGGATTCGAAAATCTAGACTCACAGGAGATCGACCATAAGGTGCCCGAGGCAGCAAAAATCCTTGGAGACAGGTCGGCCGGAGGACGATGTATTGAATCGCGACGCAATGTGTGTGTTCCATTGTCATTAAGAGGCTCTGAACCTTACGATTAACTGTCAGTTTTGCGTCGGATTCGAAAATCTAGACTCAGAGGAGATCGACGATAACGTGCCCGAGGCAGCACTAGACCCTTGGAGACAAGTCGGCTGGAGGACCATGTATTGAATCGCGACGCGATTTGTGTGTTCCATAGTCATTAACAGGCTCTGAACGTTACAATCAACTGTCAGTTTTGCGTCGGATTCGAAAACCTAGACTCACATGAGAACGACCATAAGGTGCCCGAGGCAGCAATACACCCTTGGAGACAGGTCGGACGGAGGACGATGTATTGAATCGCGACGCAATTTGTGTGTTCCATCGTCATTAACAGGCTCTGAACGTTACAATTAACTGTCAGTTTTGCGTCGGATTCGAAAATCTCGACTCACAGGAGATCGACCATAAGGTGCCCGAGGCAGCTATAGACCCTTGGAGACAGGTCGGCCGGAGGACGATGTATTGAATCGCGACGCGATTTGTGTGTTCCATCGTCATTAACAGGCTCTGAACGTTACAATTAACTGTCAGTTTTGCGTCGGATTCGAAAATCTAGACTCACAGGAGATCGACCATAAGGTGCCCGAGGCAGCAATAGACCCTTGGAGACAGGTCTGACGGAGGACGATGTATTGAATCGCGACGGGATTTGTGTGTTCCATCGTCATTAACAGGCTCTGAACGGTACAATTAACTGTCAGTTTTGCGTCGCATTCGAAAATCTAGACTCACAGGAGATCGACCATAAGGTGCCCGAGGCAGCAATAGACCCTTGGAGACCGGTCGGCCGGAGGACGCTGTATTGAATCGCGACGCGATTTGTGTGTTCCATTGTCATTAAGAGGCTCTGAACCTTACAATTAACTGTCAGTTTTGCGTCGGATTCGAAAATCTAGACTCACAGGAGAACGACCATAAGGTGTCCGAGGCAGCACAAGACCCTTGGAGACAAGTCGGCTGGAGGACGATGTATTGAATCGCGACGCGATTTGTGTGTTCCATCGTCATTAACAGGCTCTGAACGTTACAATTAACTGTCAGTTTTGCGTCGGATTCGAAAATCTAGACTCACAGGAGATCGACAATAAGGTGCCCGAAGCAGCTATAGACCCTTGGAGACAGGTCGGCCGGAGGACGATGTATTGAATCGCGACGCGATTTGTGTGTTCCATCGTCATTAACAGGCTCTGAACGTTACAATTAACTGTCAGTTTTGCGTCGCATTCGAAAATCTAGACTCACAGGAGATCGACCATAAGGTGCCCGAGGCAGCAATAGACCCTTGGAGACAGGTCTGACGGAGGACGATGTATTGAATCGCGACGGGATTTGTGTGTTCCATCGTCATTAACAGGCTCTGAACGGTACAATTAACTGTCAGTTTTGCGTCGCATTCGAAAATCTAGACTCACAGGAGATCGACCATAAGGTGCCAGAGGCAGCAATAGACCCTTGGAGACAGGGCGGCCGGAGGACGATGTATTGAATCGCGACTCAATTTGTGTGTTCCATTGTCATTAAGAGGCTCTGAACCTTACAATTAACTGTCAGTTTTGCGCCGGATTCGAAAATCTAGACTCACAGAGGAACGACCATAAGGTGCCCGAGGCAGCACTAGACCCTTGGAGACAAGTCGGCTGGAGGACCATGTATTGAATCGCGACGCGATTTGTGTGTTCCATAGTCATTAACAGGCTCTGAACGTTACAATCAACTGTCAGTTTTGCGTCGGATTCGAAAACCTAGACTCACATGAGAACGACCATAAGGTGCCCGAGGCAGCAATACACCCTTGGAGACAGGTCGGACGGAGGACGATGTATTGAATCGCGACGCAATTTGTGTGTTCCATCGTCATTAACAGGCTCTGAACGTTACAATTAACTGTCAGTTTTGCGTCGGATTCGAAAATCTCGACTCACAGGAGATCGACCATAAGGTGCCCGAGGCAGCTATAGACCCTTGGAGACAGGTCGGCCGGAGGACGATGTATTGAATCGCGACGCGATTTGTGTGTTCCATCGTCATTAACAGGCTCTGAACGTTACAATTAACTGTCAGTTTTGCGTCGGATTCGAAAATCTAGACTCACAGGAGATCGACCATAAGGTGCCCGAGGCAGCAATAGACCCTTGGAGACCGGTCGGCCGGAGGACGATGTATTGAATCGCGACGCGATTTGTGTGTTCCATTGTCATTAAGAGGCTCTGAACCTTACAATTAACTGTCAGTTTTGCGTCGGATTCGAAAATCTAGACTCACAGGAGAACGACCATAAGGTGTCCGAGGCAGCACAAGACCCTTGGAGACAAGTCGGCTGGAGGACGATGTATTGAATCGCGACGCAATTTGTGTGTTCCATCGTCATTAACAGGCTCTGAACGTTACAATTAACTGTCAGTTTTGCGTCGGATTCGAAAATCTAGACTCACAGGAGATCGACCATAAGGTGCCCGAGGCAGCAAAAATCCTTGGAGACAGGTCGGCCGGAGGACGATGTATTGAATCGCGACGCAATTTGTGTGTTCCATTGTCATTAAGAGGCTCTGAACCTTACGATTAACTGTCAGTTTTGCGTCGGATTCGAAAATCTAGACTCAGAGGAGAACGACCATAACGTGCCCGAGGCAGCACTAGACCCTTGGAGACATGTCGGCCGGAGAACGATGTATTGAATCGCGATGCGATTTGTGTGTTCCATCGTCATTAACAGGCTCTGAACGTTACAATTAACTGTCAGTTTTGCGTCGGATTCGAAAATCTAGACTCACAGGAGAACGACCATAATGTACCCGAGGCAGCAATAGACCCTTGGAGACAGGTCGGCCGGAGGACGATGTATTGAATCGCGACGCAATTTGTGTGTTCCATCGTCATTAACAGGCTCTGAACGTTACAATTAACTGTCAGTTTTGCGTCGGATTCGAAAATCTATACTCACAGGAGATCGACAATAAGGTGCCCGAAGCAGCTATAGACCCTTGGAGACAGGTCGGCCGGAGGACGATGTATTGAATCGCGACGCGATTTGTGTGTTCCATCGTCATTAACAGGCTCTGAACGTTACAATTAACTGTCAGTTTTGCGTCGCATTCGAAAATCTAGACTCACAGGAGATCGACCATAAGGTGCCCGAGGCAGCAATAGACCCTTGGAGACAGGTCTGACGGAGGACGATGTATTGAATCGCGACGGGATTTGTGTGTTCCATCGTCATTAACAGGCTCTGAACGGTACAATTAACTGTCAGTTTTGCGTCGCATTCGAAAATCTAGACTCACAGGAGATCGACCATAAGGTGCCCGAGGCAGCAATAGACCCTTGGAGACCGGTCGGCCGGAGGACGATGTATTGAATCGCGACGCAATGTGTGTGTTCCATTGTCATTAAGAGGCTCTGAACCTTACAATTAACTGTCAGTTTTGCGTCGGATTCGAAAATCTAGACTCACAGTGGAACGACCATAAGGTGCCCGAGGCAGCACTAGACCAATGGAGACAAGTCGGCTGGAGGACCATGTATTGAATCGCGACGCGATTTGTGTGTTCCATCGTCATTAACAGGCTCTGAACGTTACAATCAACTGTCAGTTTTGCGTCGGATTCGAAAATCTAGACTCACAGGAGAACGACCATAAGGTGCCCGAGGCAGCAATAGACCCTTGGAGACAGGTCGGCCGGAGGACGATGTATTGAATCGCGACGCAATTTGTGTGTTCCATCGTCATTAACAGGCTCTGAACGTTACAATTAACTGTCAGTTTTGCGTCGGATTCGAAAATCTAGACTCACAGGAGATCGACCATAAGGTGCCCGAGGCAGCAAAAATCCTTGGAGACAGGTCGGCCGGAGGACGATGTATTGAATCGCGACGCAATTTGTGTGTTCCATTGTCATTAAGAGGCTCTGAACCTTACGATTAACTGTCAGTTTTGCGTCGGATTCGAAAATCTAGACTCAGAGGAGAACGACCATAACGTGCCCGAGGCAGCACTAGACCCTTGGAGACATGTCGGCCGGAGAACGATGTATTGAATCGCGATGCGATTTGTGTGTCCCATCGTCATTAACAGGCTCTGAACGTTACAATTAACTGTCAGTTTTGCGTCGGATTCGAAAATCTAGACTGACAGGAGATCGACCATAATGTACCCGAGGCAGCAATAGACCCTTCGAGACAGGTCGGCCGGAGGACGATGTATTGAATCGCGACGCGTTTTGTGTGTTCCATCGTCATTAACAGGCTCTGAACGTTACAATTAACTGTCAGTATTGCGTCGGATTCGAAAATCTATACTCACAGGAGATCGACCATAAGGTGCCCGAAGCAGCTATAGACCCTTGGAGACAGGTCGGCCGGAGGACGATGTATTGAATCGCGACGCGATTTGTGTGTTCCATCGTCATTAACAGGCTCTGAACGTTACAATTAACTGTCAGTTTTGCGTCGCATTCGAAAATCTAGACTCACAGGAGATCGACCATAAGGTGCCCGAGGCAGCAATAGAACCTTGGAGACCGGTCGGCCGGAGGACGATGTATTGAATCGCGACGGGATTTGTGTGTTCCATCGTCATTAACAGGCTCCGAACGGTACAATTAACTGTCAGTTTTGCGTCGCATTCGAAAATCTAGACTCACAGGAGAACGACCATAAGGTGTCCGAGGCAGCACAAGACCCTTGGAGACAAGTCGGCTGGAGGACGATGTATTGAATCGCGACGCAATTTGTGTGTTCCATCGTCATTAACAGGCTCTGAACGTTACAATTAACTGTCAGTTTTGCGTCGGATTCGAAAATCTAGACTCACAGGAGATCGACCATAAGGTGCCCGAGGCAGCAAAAATCCTTGGAGACAGGTCGGCCGGAAGACGATGTATTGAATCGCGACGCAATGTGTGTGTTCCATTGTCATTAAGAGGCTCTGAACCTTACGATTAACTGTCAGTTTTGCGTCGGATTCGAAAATCTAGACTCAGAGGAGATCGACGATAACGTGCCCGAGGCAGCACTAGACCCTTGGAGACAAGTCGGCTGGAGGACCATGTATTGAATCGCGACGCGATTTGTGTGTTCCATAGTCATTAACAGGCTCTGAACGTTACAATCAACTGTCAGTTTTGCGTCGGATTCGAAAACCTAGACTCACATGAGAACGACCATAAGGTGCCCGAGGCAGCAATACACCCTTGGAGACAGGTCGGACGGAGGACGATGTATTGAATCGCGACGCAATTTGTGTGTTCCATCGTCATTAACAGGCTCTGAACGTTACAATTAACTGTCAGTTTTGCGTCGGATTCGAAAATCTCGACTCACAGGAGATCGACCATAAGGTGCCCGAGGCAGCTATAGACCCTTGGAGACAGGTCGGCCGGAGGACGATGTATTGAATCGCGACGCGATTTGTGTGTTCCATCGTCATTAACAGGCTCTGAACGTTACAATTAACTGTCAGTTTTGCGTCGGATTCGAAAATCTAGACTCACAGGAGATCGACCATAAGGTGCCCGAGGCAGCAATAGACCCTTGGAGACAGGTCGGACGGAGGACGATGTATTGAATCGCGACGGGATTTGTGTGTTCCATCGTCATTAACAGGCTCTGAACGGTACAATTAACTGTCAGTTTTGCGTCGCATTCGAAAATCTAGACTCACAGGAGATCGACCATAAGGTGCCCGAGGCAGCAATAGACCCTTGGAGACCGGTCGGCCGGAGGACGCTGTATTGAATCGCGACGCGATTTGTGTGTTCCATTGTCATTAAGAGGCTCTGAACCTTACAATTAACTGTCAGTTTTGCGTCGGATTCGAAAATCTAGACTCACAGGAGAACGACCATAAGGTGTCCGAGGCAGCACAAGACCCTTGGAGACAAGTCGGCTGGAGGACGATGTATTGAATCGCGACGCGATTTGTGTGTTCCATCGTCATTAACAGGCTCTGAACGTTACAATTAACTGTCAGTTTTGCGTCGGATTCGAAAATCTAGACTCACAGGAGATCGACAATAAGGTGCCCGAAGCAGCTATAGACCCTTGGAGACAGGTCGGCCGGAGGACGATGTATTGAATCGCGACGCGATTTGTGTGTTCCATCGTCATTAACAGGCTCTGAACGTTACAATTAACTGTCAGTTTTGCGTCGCATTCGAAAATCTAGACTCACAGGAGATCGACCATAAGGTGCCCGAGGCAGCAATAGACCCTTGGAGACAGGTCTGACGGAGGACGATGTATTGAATCGCGACGGGATTTGTGTGTTCCATCGTCATTAACAGGCTCTGAACGGTACAATTAACTGTCAGTTTTGCGTCGCATTCGAAAATCTAGACTCACAGGAGATCGACCATAAGGTGCCAGAGGCAGCAATAGACCCTTGGAGACAGGGCGGCCGGAGGACGATGTATTGAATCGCGACTCAATTTGTTTGTTCCATTGTCATTAAGAGGCTCTGAACCTTACAATTAACTGTCAGTTTTGCGCCGGATTCGAAAATCTAGACTCACAGAGGAACGACCATAAGGTGCCCGAGGCAGCACTAGACCCTTGGAGACAAGTCGGCTGGAGGACCATGTATTGAATCGCGACGCGATTTGTGTGTTCCATAGTCATTAACAGGCTCTGAACGTTACAATCAACTGTCAGTTTTGCGTCGGATTCGAAAACCTAGACTCACATGAGAACGACCATAAGGTGCCCGAGGCAGCAATACACCCTTGGAGACAGGTCGGACGGAGGACGATGTATTGAATCGCGACGCAATTTGTGTGTTCCATCGTCATTAACAGGCTCTGAACGTTACAATTAACTGTCAGTTTTGCGTCGGATTCGAAAATCTCGACTCACAGGAGATCGACCATAAGGTGCCCGAGGCAGCTATAGACCCTTGGAGACAGGTCGGCCGGAGGACGATGTATTGAATCGCGACGCGATTTGTGTCTTCCATCGTCATTAACAGGCTCTGAACGTTACAATTAACTGTCAGTTTTGCGTCGGATTCGAAAATCTAGACTCACAGGAGATCGACCATAAGGTGCCCGAGGCAGCAATAGACCCTTGGAGACCGGTCGGCCGGAGGACGATGTATTGAATCGCGACGCGATTTGTGTGTTCCATTGTCATTAAGAGGCTCTGAACCTTACAATTAACTGTCAGTTTTGCGTCGCATTCGAAAATCTAGACTCACAGGAGAACGACCATAAGGTGTCCGAGGCAGCACAAGACCCTTGGAGACAAGTCGGCTGGAGGACGATGTATTGAATCGCGACGCAATTTGTGTGTTCCATCGTCATTAACAGGCTCTGAACGTTACAATTAACTGTCAGTTTTGCGTCGGATTCGAAAATCTAGACTCACAGGAGATCGACCATAAGGTGCCCGAGGCAGCAAAAATCCTTGGAGACAGGTCGGCCGGAGGACGATGTATTGAATCGCGACGCAATTTGTGTGTTCCATTGTCATTAAGAGGCTCTGAACCTTACGATTAACTGTCAGTTTTGCGTCGGATTCGAAAATCTAGACTCAGAGGAGAACGACCATAACGTGCCCGAGGCAGCACTAGACCCTTGGAGACATGTCGGCCGGAGAACGATGTATTGAATCGCGATGCGATTTGTGTGTCTCATCGTCATTAACAGGCTTTGAACGTTACAATTAACTGTCAGTTTTGCGTCGGATTCGAAAATCTAGACTCACAGGAGAACGACCATAATGTACCCGAGGCAGCAATAGACCCTTGGAGACAGGTCGGCCGGAGGACGATGTATTGAATCGCGACGCAATTTGTGTGTTCCATCGTCATTAACAGGCTCTGAACGTTACAATTAACTGTCAGTTTTGCGTCGGATTCGAAAATCTATACTCACAGGAGATCGACAATAAGGTGCCCGAAGCAGCTATAGACCCTTGGAGACAGGTCGGCCGGAGGACGATGTATTGAATCGCGACGCGATTTGTGTGTTCCATCGTCATTAACAGGCTCTGAACGTTACAATTAACTGTCAGTTTTGCGTCGCATTCGAAAATCTAGACTCACAGGAGATCGACCATAAGGTGCCCGAGGCAGCAATAGACCCTTGGAGACAGGTCTGACGGAGGACGATGTATTGAATCGCGACGGGATTTGTGTGTTCCATCGTCATTAACAGGCTCTGAACGGTACAATTAACTGTCAGTTTTGCGTCGCATTCGAAAATCTAGACTCACAGGAGATCGACCATAAGGTGCCCGAGGCAGCAATAGACCCTTGGAGACCGGTCGGCCGGAGGACGATGTATTGAATCGCGACGCAATGTGTGTGTTCCATTGTCATTAAGAGGCTCTGAACCTTACAATTAACTGTCAGTTTTGCGTCGGATTCGAAAATCTAGACTCACAGGAGATCGACCATAAGGTGTCCGAGGCAGCACAAGACCCTTGGAGACAAGTCGGCTGGAGGACGATGTATTGAATCGCGACGCAATTTGTGTGTGCCATCGTCATTAACAGGCTCTGAACGTTACAATTAACTGTCAGTTTTGCGTCGGATTCGAAAATCTAGACTCACAGGAGATCGACCATAAGGTGCCCCAGGCAGCAAAAATCCTTGGAGACAAGTCGGCCGGAGGACGATGTATTGAATCGCGACGCAATGTGTGTGTTCCATTGTCATTAAGAGGCTCTGAACCTTACGATTAACTGTCAGTTTTGCGTCGGATTCGAAAATCTAGACTCAGAGGAGAACGACGATAACGTGCCCGAGGCAGCACTAGACCCTTGGAGACATGTCGGCCGGAGGACGATGTATTGAATCGCGACGCGATTTGTGTGTTCCATCGTCATTAACAGGCTCTGAACGTTACAATTAACTGTCAGTTTTGTGTCGGATTCGAAAATCTAGACTCACAGGAGATCGACCATAATGTACCCGAGGCAGCAATAGACCCTTGGAGACAGGTCGGCCGGAGGACGATGTATTGAATCGCGACGCAATTTGTGTGTTCCATTGTCATTAAGAGGCTCTGAACCTTACAATTAACTGTCAGTTTTGCGTCGGATTCGAAAATCTAGACTCACAGAGGAACGACCATAAGGTGCCCGAGGCAGCACTAGACCCTTGGAGACAAGTCGGCTGGAGGACCATGTATTGAATCGGGACGCGATTTGTGTGTTCCATCGTCATTAACAGGCTCTGAACGTTACAATCAACTGTCAGTTTTGCGTCGGATTCGAAAATCTAGACTCACAGGAGAACGACCATAAGGTGCCCGAGGCAGCAATAGACCCTTGGAGACAAGTCGGCTGGAGGACCATGTATTGAATCGCGACGCGATTCGTGTGTTCCATCGTCATTAATAGGCTCTGAACGTTACAATCAACTGTCAGTTTTGCGTCGGATTCGAAAATCTAGACTCAGAGGAGAACGACCATAAGGTGTCCGAGGCAGCACAAGACCCTTGGAGACAAGTCGGCTGGAGGACGATGTATTGAATCGCGACGCGATTTGTGTGTTCCATCGTCATTAACAGGCTCTGAACGTTACAATTAACTGTCAGTTTTGCGTCGGATTCGAAAATCTAGACTCACAGGAGATCGACAATAAGGTGCCCGAAGCAGCTATAGACCCTTGGAGACAGGTCGGCCGGAGGACGATGTATTGAATCGCGACGCGATTTGTGTGTTCCATCGTCATTAACAGGCTCTGAACGTTACAATTAACTGTCAGTTTTGCGTCGCATTCGAAAATCTAGACTCACAGGAGATCGACCATAAGGTGCCCGAGGCAGCAATAGACCCTTGGAGACAGGTCTGACGGAGGACGATGTATTGAATCGCGACGGGATTTGTGTGTTCCATCGTCATTAACAGGCTCTGAACGGTACAATTAACTGTCAGTTTTGCGTCGCATTCGAAAATCTAGACTCACAGGAGATCGACCATAAGGTGCCAGAGGCAGCAATAGACCCTTGGAGACAGGGCGGCCGGAGGACGATGTATTCAATCGCGACTCAATTTGTGTGTTCCATTGTCATTAAGAGGCTCTGAAACTTACAATTAACTGTCAGTTTTGCGCCGGATTCGAAAATCTAGACTCACAGAGGAACGACCATAAGGTGCCCGAGGCAGCACTAGACCCTTGGAGACAAGTCGGCTGGAGGACCATGTATTGAATCGCGACGCGATTTGTGTGTTCCATAGTCATTAACAGGCTCTGAACGTTACAATCAACTGTCAGTTTTGCGTCGGATTCGAAAACCTAGACTCACATGAGAACGACCATAAGGTGCCCGAGGCAGCAATACACCCTTGGAGACAGGTCGGACGGAGGACGATGTATTGAATCGCGACGCAATTTGTGTGTTCCATCGTCATTAACAGGCTCTGAACGTTACAATTAACTGTCAGTTTTGCGTCGGATTCGAAAATCTCGACTCACAGGAGATCGACCATAAGGTGCCCGAGGCAGCTATAGACCCTTGGAGACAGGTCGGCCGGAGGACGATGTATTGAATCGCGACGCGATTTGTGTGTTCCATCGTCATTAACAGGCTCTGAACGTTACAATTAACTGTCAGTTTTGCGTCGGATTCGAAAATCTAGACTCACAGGAGATCGACCATAAGGTGCCCGAGGCAGCAATAGACCCTTGGAGACCGGTCGGCCGGAGGACGATGTATTGAATCGCGACGCGATTTGTGTGTTCCATTGTCATTAAGAGGCTCTGAACCTTACAATTAACTGTCAGTTTTGCGTCGGATTCGAAAATCTAGACTCACAGGAGAACGACCATAAGGTGTCCGAGGCAGCACAAGACCCTTGGAGACAAGTCGGCTGGAGGACGATGTATTGAATCGCGACGCAATTTGTGTGTTCCATCGTCATTAACAGGCTCTGAACGTTACAATTAACTGTCAGTTTTGCGTCGGATTCGAAAATCTAGACTCACAGGAGATCGACCATAAGGTGCCCGAGGCAGCAAAAATCCTTGGAGACAGGTCGGCCGGAGGACGATGTATTGAATCGCGACGCAATTTGTGTGTTCCATTGTCATTAAGAGGCTCTGAACCTTACGATTAACTGTCAGTTTTGCGTCGGATTCGAAAATCTAGACTCAGAGGAGAACGACCATAACGTGCCCGAGGCAGCACTAGACCCTTGGAGACATGTCGGCCGGAGAACGATGTATTGAATCGCGATGCGATTTGTGTGTCTCATCGTCATTAACAGGCTCTGAACGTTACAATTAACTGTCAGTTTTGCGTCGGATTCGAAAATCTAGACTCACAGGAGAACGACCATAATGTACCCGAGGCAGCAATAGACCCTTGGAGACAGGTCGGCCGGAGGACGATGTATTGAATCGCGACGCAATTTGTGTGTTCCATCGTCATTAACAGGCTCTGAACGTTACAATTAACTGTCAGTTTTGCGTCGGATTCGAAAATCTATACTCACAGGAGATCGACAATAAGGTGCCCGAAGCAGCTATAGACCCTTGGAGACAGGTCGGCCGGAGGACGATGTATTGAATCGCGACGCGATTTGTGTGTTCCATCGTCATTAACAGGCTCTGAACGTTACAATTAACTGTCAGTTTTGCGTCGCATTCGAAAATCTAGACTCACAGGAGATCGACCATAAGGTGCCCGAGGCAGCAATAGACCATTGGAGACAGGTCTGACGGAGGACGATGTATTGAATCGCGACGGGATTTGTGTGTTCCATCGTCATTAACAGGCTCTGAACGGTACAATTAACTGTCAGTTTTGCGTCGCATTCGAAAATCTAGACTCACAGGAGATCGACCATAAGGTGCCCGAGGCAGCAATAGACCCTTGGAGACCGGTCGGCCGGAGGACGATGTATTGAATCGCGACGCAATGTGTGTGTTCCATTGTCATTAAGAGGCTCTGAACCTTACAATTAACTGTCAGTTTTGCGTCGGATTCGAAAATCTAGACTCACAGGAGATCGACCATAAGGTGTCCGAGGCAGCACAAGACCCTTGGAGACAAGTCGGCTGGAGGACGATGTATTGAATCGCGACGCAATTTGTGTGTGCCATCGTCATTAACAGGCTCTGAACGTTACAATTAACTGTCAGTTTTGCGTCGGATTCGAAAATCTAGACTCACAGGAGATCGACCATAAGGTGCCCCAGGCAGCAAAAATCCTTGGAGACAAGTCGGCCGGAGGACGATGTATTGAATCGCGACGCAATGTGTGTGTTCCATTGTCATTAAGAGGCTCTGAACCTTACGATTAACTGTCAGTTTTGCGTCGGATTCGAAAATCTAGACTCAGAGGAGAACGACGATAACGTGCCCGAGGCAGCACTAGACCCTTGGAGACATGTCGGCCGGAGGACGATGTATTGAATCGCGACGCGATTTGTGTGTTCCATCGTCATTAACAGGCTCTGAACGTTACAATTAACTGTCAGTTTTGTGTCGGATTCGAAAATCTAGACTCACAGGAGATCGACCATAATGTACCCGAGGCAGCAATAGACCCTTGGAGACAGGTCGGCCGGAGGACGATGTATTGAATCGCGACGCAATTTGTGTGTTCCATTGTCATTAAGAGGCTCTGAACCTTACAATTAACTGTCAGTTTTGCGTCGGATTCGAAAATCTAGACTCACAGAGGAACGACCATAAGGTGCCCGAGGCAGCACTAGACCCTTGGAGACAAGTCGGCTGGAGGACCATGTATTGAATCGGGACGCGATTTGTGTGTTCCATCGTCATTAACAGGCTCTGAACGTTACAATCAACTGTCAGTTTTGCGTCGGATTCGAAAATCTAGACTCACAGGAGAACGACCATAAGGTGCCCGAGGCAGCAATAGACCCTTGGAGACAAGTCGGCTGGAGGACCATGTATTGAATCGCGACGCGATTCGTGTGTTCCATCGTCATTAATAGGCTCTGAACGTTACAATCAACTGTCAGTTTTGCGTCGGATTCGAAAATCTAGACTCAGAGGAGAACGACCATAAGGTGCCCGACGCAGCACTATACCCTTGGAGACACGTCGGCTGGAGGACGATGTATTGAATCGCGACGCGATTTGTGTGTTCCATCGTCATTAACAGGCTCTGAACGTTACAATTAACTGTCAGTTTTGCGTCGGATTCGAAAATCTAGACTCACAGGAGATCGACCATAAGGTGCCCGAGGCAGCAATAGACCCTTGGAGACAGGTCGGCCGGAGGACGATGTATTGAATCGCGACGCAATTTGTGTGTTCCATTGTCATTAAGAGGCTCTGAACCTTACAATTAACTGTCAGTTTTGCGTCGGATTCGAAAATCTAGACTCACAGAGGAACGACCATAAGGTGCCCGAGGCAGCACTAGACCATTGGAGACAAGTCGGCTGGAGGACCATGTATTGAATCGCGACGCGATTTGTGTGTTCCATCGTCATTAACAGGCTCTGAACGTTACAATCAACTGTCAGTTTTGCGTCGGATTCGAAAATCTAGACTCAAAGAAGAACGACCATAAGGTGCCCGAGGCAGCACTAGACGCTTGGAGACAAGTCGGCTGGAGGACGATGTATTGAATCGCGACGCGATTTGTGTGTTCCATCGTCATTAACAGGCTCTGAACGTTACAATTAACTGTCAGTTTTGCGTCGGATTCGAAAATCTAGACTCACAGGAGATCGACCATAAGGTGCCAGAGGCAGCAATAGACCCTTGGAGACAGGGCGGCCGGAGGACGATGTATTGAATCGCGACGCGATTTGTGTGTTCCATCGTCATTAACAGGCTCTGAACGTTACAATTAACTGTCAGTTTTGCGTCGGATTCGAAAATCTAGACTCACAGGAGATCGACCATAAGGTGCCCGAGGCAGCAATAGACCCTTGGAGACAGGTCTGACGGAGGACGATGTATTGAATCGCGACGGGATTTGTGTGTTCCATCGTCATTAACAGGCTCTGAACGGTACAATTAACTGTCAGTTTTGCGTCGCATTCGAAAATCTAGACTCAGAGGAGATCGACCATAAGGTGCCCGAGGCAGCAATAGACCCTTGGAGACCGGTCGGCCGGAGGACGCTGTATTGAATCGCGACGCGATTTGTGTGTTCCATTGTCATTAAGAGGCTCTGAACCTTACAATTAACTGTCAGTTTTGCGCCGGATTCGAAAATCTAGACTCACAGAGGAACGACCATAACGTGCCCGAGGCAGCACTAGACCCTTGGAGACATGTCGGCCGGAGAACGATGTATTGAATCGCGATGCGATTTGTGTGTCTCATCGTCATTAACAGGCTCTGAACGTTACAATTAACTGTCAGTTTTGCGTCGGATTCGAAAATCTAGACTCACAGGAGAACGACCATAATGTACCCGAGGCAGCAATAGACCCTTGGAGACAGGTCGGCCGGAGGACGATGTATTGAATCGCGACGCAATTTGTGTGTTCCATCGTCATTAACAGGCTCTGAACGTTACAATTAACTGTCAGTTTTGCGTCGGATTCGAAAATCTATACTCACAGGAGATCGACAATAAGGTGCCCGAAGCAGCTATAGACCCTTGGAGACAGGTCGGCCGGAGGACGATGTATTGAATCGCGACGCGATTTGTGTGTTCCATCGTCATTAACAGGCTCTGAACGTTACAATTAACTGTCAGTTTTGCGTCGCATTCGAAAATCTAGACTCACAGGAGATCGACCATAAGGTGCCCGAGGCAGCAATAGACCCTTGGAGACAGGTCTGACGGAGGACGATGTATTGAATCGCGCCGGGATTTGTGTGTTCCATCGTCATTAACAGGCTCTGAACGGTACAATTAACTGTCAGTTTTGCGTCGCATTCGAAAATCTAGACTCACAGGAGATCGACCATAAGGTGCCCGAGGCAGCAATAGACCCTTGGAGACCGGTCGGCCGGAGGACGATGTATTGAATCGCGACGCAATGTGTGTGTTCCATTGTCATTAAGAGGCTCTGAACCTTACAATTAACTGTCAGTTTTGCGTCGGATTCGAAAATCTAGACTCACAGGAGATCGACCATAAGGTGTCCGAGGCAGCACAAGACCCTTGGAGACAAGTCGGCTGGAGGACGATGTATTGAATCGCGACGCAATTTGTGTGTGCCATCGTCATTAACAGGCTCTGAACGTTACAATTAACTGGCAGTTTTGCGTCGGATTCGAAAATCTAGACTCACAGGAGATCGACCATAAGGTGCCCCAGGCAGCAAAAATCCTTGGAGACAAGTCGGCCGGAGGACGATGTATTGAATCGCGACGCAATGTGTGTGTTCCATTGTCATTAAGAGGCTCTGAACCTTACGATTAACTGTCAGTTTTGCGTCGGATTCGAAAATCTAGACTCAGAGGAGAACGACGATAACGTGCCCGAGGCAGCACTAGACCCTTGGAGACATGTCGGCCGGAGGACGATGTATTGAATCGCGACGCGATTTGTGTGTTCCATCGTCATTAACAGGCTCTGAACGTTACAATTAACTGTCAGTTTTGTGTCGGATTCGAAAATCTAGACTCACAGGAGATCGACCATAATGTACCCGAGGCAGCAATAGACCCTTGGAGACAGGTCGGCCGGAGGACGATGTATTGAATCGCGACGCAATTTGTGTGTTCCATTGTCATTAAGAGGCTCTGAACCTTACAATTAACTGTCAGTTTTGCGTCGGATTCGAAAATCTAGACTCACAGAGGAACGACCATAAGGTGCCCGAGGCAGCACTAGACCCTTGGAGACAAGTCGGCTGGAGGACCATGTATTGAATCGGGACGCGATTTGTGTGTTCCATCGTCATTAACTGGCTCTGAACGTTACAATCAACTGTCAGTTTTGCGTCGGATTCGAAAATCTAGACTCACAGGAGAACGACCATAAGGTGCCCGAGGCAGCACTAGACCCTTGGAGACAAGTCGGCTGGAGGACCATGTATTGAATCGCGACGCGATTCGTGTGTTCCATCGTCATTAATAGGCTCTGAACGTTACAATCAACTGTCAGTTTTGCGTCGGATTCGAAAATCTAGACTCAGAGGAGAACGACCATAAGGTGCCCGACGCAGCACTATACCCTTGGAGACACGTCGGCTGGAGGACGATGTATTGAATCGCGACGCGATTTGTGTGTTCCATCGTCATTAACAGGCTCTGAACGTTACAATTAACTGTCAGTTTTGCGTCGGATTCGAAAATCTAGACTCACAGGAGATCGACCATAAGGTGCCCGAGGCAGCAATAGACCCTTGGAGACAGGTCGGCCGGAGGACGATGTATTGAATCGCGACGCAATTTGTGTGTTCCATTGTCATTAAGAGGCTCTGAACCTTACAATTAACTGTCAGTTTTGCGTCGGATTCGAAAATCTAGACTCACAGAGGAACGACCATAAGGTGCCCGAGGCAGCACTAGACCATTGGAGACAAGTCGGCTGGAGGACCATGTATTGAATCGCGACGCGATTTGTGTGTTCCATCGTCATTAACAGGCTCTGAACGTTACAATCAACTGTCAGTTTTGCGTCGGATTCGAAAATCTAGACTCAAAGAAGAACGACCATAAGGTGCCCGAGGCAGCACTAGACGCTTGGAGACAAGTCGGCTGGAGGACGATGTATTGAATCGCGACGCGATTTGTGTGTTCCATCGTCATTAACAGGCTCTGAACGTTACAATTAACTGTCAGTTTTGCGTCGGATTCGAAAATCTAGACTCACAGGAGATCGACCATAAGGTGCCAGAGGCAGCAATAGACCCTTGGAGACAGGGCGGCCGGAGGACGATGTATTGAATCGCGACGCAATTTGTGTGTTCCATTGTCATTAAGAGGCTCTGAACCTTACAATTAACTGTCAGTTTTGCGTCGGATTCGAAAATCTAGACTCAGAGGAGATCGACGATAACGTGCCCGAGGCAGCACTAGACCCTTGGAGACAAGTCGGCTGGAGGACCATGTATTGAATCGCGACGCGATTTGTGTGTTCCATAGTCATTAACAGGCTCTGAACGTTACAATCAACTGTCAGTTTTGCGTCGGATTCGAAAACCTAGACTCACATGAGAACGGCCATAAGGTGCCCGAGGCAGCAATACACCCTTGGAGACAGGTCGGACGGAGGACGATGTATTGAATCGCGACGCAATTTGTGTGTTCCATCGTCATTAACAGGCTCTGAACGTTACAATTAACTGTCAGTTTTGCGTCGGATTCGAAAATCTAGACTCACAGGAGATCGACCATAAGGTGCCCGAGGCAGCTATAGACCCTTGGAGACAGGTCGGCCGGAGGACGATGTATTGAATCGCGACGCGATTTGTGTGTTCCATCGTCATTAACAGGCTCTGAACGTTACAATTAACTGTCAGTTTTGCGTCGGATTCGAAAATCTAGACTCACAGGAGATCGACCATAAGGTGCCCGAGGCAGCAATAGACCCTTGCAGACAGGTCTGACGGAGGACGATGTATTGAATCGCGACGGGATTTGTGTGTTCCATCGTCATTAACAGGCTCTGAACGGTACAATTAACTGTCAGTTTTGCGTCGCATTCGAAAATCTAGACTCACAGGAGATCGACCATAAGGTGCCCGAGGCAGCAATAGACCCTTGGAGACCGGTCGGCCGGAGGATGATGTATTGAATCGCGACGCGATTTGTGTGTTCCATTGTCATTAAGAGGCTCTGAACCTTACAATTAACTGTCAGTTTTGCGTCGGATTCGAAAATCTAGACTCACAGAGGAACGACCATAAGGTGCCCGAGGCAGCACTAGACCAATGGAGACAAGTCGGCTGGAGGACCATGTATTGAATCGCGACGCGATTTGTGTGTTCCATCGTCATTAACAGGCTCTGAACGTTACAATCAACTGTCAGTTTTGCGTCGGATTCGAAAATCTAGACTCACAGGAGATCGACCATAAGGTGCCCGAGGCAGCAATAGACCCTTGGAGACAGGTCGGCCGGAGGACGATGTATTGAATCGCGACGCAATTTGTGTGTTCCATCGTCATTAACAGGCTCTGAACGTTACAATTAACTGTCAGTTTTGCGTCGGATTCGAAAATCTAGACTCACAGGAGATCGACCATAAGGTGCCCGAGGCAGCAAAAATCCTTGGAGACAGGTCGGCCGGAGGACGATGTATTGAATCGCGACGCAATTTGTGTGTTCCATTGTCATTAAGAGGCTCTGAAACTTACGATTAACTGTCAGTTTTGCGTCGGATTCGAAAATCTAGACTCGACCATAAGGTGCCCGAGGCAGCTATAGACCCTTGGAGACAGGTCGGCCGGAGGACGATGTATTGAATCGCGACGCGATTTGTGTGTTCCATCGTCATTAACAGGCTCTGAACGTTACAATTAACTGTCAGTTTTGCGTCGGATTCGAAAATCTAGACTCACAGGAGATCGACCATAAGGTGCCCGAGGCAGCAATAGACCCTTGGAGACCGGTCGGCCGGAGGACGATGTATTGAATCGCGACGCGATTTGTGTGTTCCATTGTCATTAAGAGGCTCTGAACCTTACAATTAACTGTCAGTTTTGCGTCGGATTCGAAAATCTAGACTCACAGGAGAACGACCATAAGGTGTCCGAGGCAGCACAAGACCCTTGGAGACAAGTCGGCTGGAGGACGATGTATTGAATCGCGACGCAATTTGTGTGTTCCATCGTCATTAACAGGCTCTGAACGTTACAATTAACTGTCAGTTTTGCGTCGGATTCGAAAATCTAGACTCACAGGAGATCGACCATAAGGTGCCCGAGGCAGCAAAAATCCTTGGAGACAGGTCGGCCGGAGGACGATGTATTGAATCGCGACGCAATTTGTGTGTTCCATTGTCATTAAGAGGCTCTGAACCTTACGATTAACTGTCAGTTTTGCGTCGGATTCGAAAATCTAGACTCAGAGGAGAACGACCATAACGTGCCCGAGGCAGCACTAGACCCTTGGAGACATGTCGGCCGGAGAACGATGTATTGAATCGCGATGCGATTTGTGTGTCTCATCGTCATTAACAGGCTCTGAACGTTACAATTAACTGTCAGTTTTGCGTCGGATTCGAAAATCTAGACTCACAGGAGAACGACCATAATGTACCCGAGGCAGCAATAGACCCTTGGAGACAGGTCGGCCGGAGGACGATGTATTGAATCGCGACGCAATTTGTGTGTTCCATCGTCATTAACAGGCTCTGAACGTTACAATTAACTGTCAGTTTTGCGTCGGATTCGAAAATCTATACTCACAGGAGATCGACAATAAGGTGCCCGAAGCAGCTATAGACCCTTGGAGACAGGTCGGCCGGAGGACGATGTATTGAATCGCGACGCGATTTGTGTGTTCCATCGTCATTAACAGGCTCTGAACGTTACAATTAACTGTCAGTTTTGCGTCGCATTCGAAAATCTAGACTCACAGGAGATCGACCATAAGGTGCCCGAGGCAGCAATAGACCCTTGGAGACAGGTCTGACGGAGGACGATGTATTGAATCGCGACGGGATTTGTGTGTTCCATCGTCATTAACAGGCTCTGAACGGTACAATTAACTGTCAGTTTTGCGTCGCATTCGAAAATCTAGACTCACAGGAGATCGACCATAAGGTGCCCGAGGCAGCAATAGACCCTTGGAGACCGGTCGGCCGGAGGACGATGTATTGAATCGCGACGCAATGTGTGTGTTCCATTGTCATTAAGAGGCTCTGAACCTTACAATTAACTGTCAGTTTTGCGTCGGATTCGAAAATCTAGACTCACAGGAGATCGACCATAAGGTGTCCGAGGCAGCACAAGACCCTTGGAGACAAGTCGGCTGGAGGACGATGTATTGAATCGCGACGCAATTTGTGTGTGCCATCGTCATTAACAGGCTCTGAACGTTACAATTAACTGTCAGTTTTGCGTCGGATTCGAAAATCTAGACTCACAGGAGATCGACCATAAGGTGCCCCAGGCAGCAAAAATCCTTGGAGACAAGTCGGCCGGAGGACGATGTATTGAATCGCGACGCAATGTGTGTGTTCCATTGTCATTAAGAGGCTCTGAACCTTACGATTAACTGTCAGTTTTGCGTCGGATTCGAAAATCTAGACTCAGAGGAGAACGACGATAACGTGCCCGAGGCAGCACTAGACCCTTGGAGACATGTCGGCCGGAGGACGATGTATTGAATCGCGACGCGATTTGTGTGTTCCATCGTCAATAACAGGCTCTGAACGTTACAATTAACTGTCAGTTTTGTGTCGGATTCGAAAATCTAGACTCACAGGAGATCGACCATAATGTACCCGAGGCAGCAATAGACCCTTGGAGACAGGTCGGCCGGAGGACGATGTATTGAATCGCGACGCAATTTGTGTGTTCCATTGTCATTAAGAGGCTCTGAACCTTACAATTAACTGTCAGTTTTGCGTCGGATTCGAAAATCTAGACTCACAGAGGAACGACCATAAGGTGCCCGAGGCAGCACTAGACCCTTGGAGACAAGTCGGCTGGAGGACCATGTATTGAATCGGGACGCGATTTGTGTGTTCCATCGTCATTAACAGGCTCTGAACGTTACAATCAACTGTCAGTTTTGCGTCGGATTCGAAAATCTAGACTCACAGGAGAACGACCATAAGGTGCCCGAGGCAGCAATAGACCCTTGGAGACAAGTCGGCTGGAGGACCATGTATTGAATCGCGACGCGATTCGTGTGTTCCATCGTCATTAATAGGCTCTGAACGTTACAATCAACTGTCAGTTTTGCGTCGGATTCGAAAATCTAGACTCAGAGGAGAACGACCATAAGGTGCCCGACGCAGCACTATACCCTTGGAGACACGTCGGCTGGAGGACGATGTATTGAATCGCGACGCGATTTGTGTGTTCCATCGTCATTAACAGGCTCTGAACGTTACAATTAACTGTCAGTTTTGCGTCGGATTCGAAAATCTAGACTCACAGGAGATCGACCATAAGGTGCCCGAGGCAGCAATAGACCCTTGGAGACAGGTCGGCCGGAGGACGATGTATTGAATCGCGACGCAATTTGTGTGTTCCATTGTCATTAAGAGGCTCTGAACCTTACAATTAACTGTCAGTTTTGCGTCGGATTCGAAAATCTAGACTCACAGAGGAACGACCATAAGGTGCCCGAGGCAGCACTAGACCATTGGAGACAAGTCGGCTGGAGGACCATGTATTGAATCGCGACGCGATTTGTGTGTTCCATCGTCATTAACAGGCTCTGAACGTTACAATCAACTGTCAGTTTTGCGTCGGATTCGAAAATCTAGACTCAAAGAAGAACGACCATAAGGTGCCCGAGGCAGCACTAGACGCTTGGAGACAAGTCGGCTGGAGGACGATGTATTGAATCGCGACGCGATTTGTGTGTTCCATCGTCATTAACAGGCTCTGAACGTTACAATTAACTGTCAGTTTTGCGTCGGATTCGAAAATCTAGACTCACAGGAGATCGACCATAAGGTGCCAGAGGCAGCAATAGACCCTTGGAGACAGGGCGGCCGGAGGACGATGTATTGAATCGCGACGCGATTTGTGTGTTCCATCGTCATTAACAGGCTCTGAACGTTACAATTAACTGTCAGTTTTGCGTCGGATTCGAAAATCTAGACTCACAGGAGATCGACCATAAGGTGCCCGAGGCAGCAATAGACCCTTGGAGACAGGTCTGACGGAGGACGATGTATTGAATCGCGACGGGATTTGTGTGTTCCATCGTCATTAACAGGCTCTGAACGGTACAATTAACTGTCAGTTTTGCGTCGCATTCGAAAATCTAGACTCACAGGAGATCGACCATAAGGTGCCCGAGGCAGCAAAAATCCTTGGAGACAGGTCGGCCAGAGGACGATGTATTGAATCGCGACGCAATTTGTGTGTTCCATTGTCATTAAGAGGCTCTGAACCTTACGATTAACTGTCAGTTTTGCGTCGGATTCGAAAATCTAGACTCAGAGGAGAACGACCATAACGTGCCCGAGGCAGCACTAGACCCTTGGAGACATGTCGGCCGGAGAACGATGTATTGAATCGCGATGCGATTTGTGTGTCTCATCGTCATTAACAGGCTCTGAACGTTACAATTAACTGTCAGTTTTGCGTCGGATTCGAAAATCTAGACTCACAGGAGAACGACCATAATGTACCCGAGGCAGCAATAGACCCTTGGAGACAGGTCGGCCGGAGGACGATGTATTGAATCGCGACGCAATTTGTGTGTTCCATCGTCATTAACAGGCTCTGAACGTTACAATTAACTGTCAGTTTTGCGTCGGATTCGAAAATCTATACTCACAGGAGATCGACAATAAGGTGCCCGAAGCAGCTATAGACCCTTGGAGACAGGTCGGCCGGAGGACGATGTATTGAATCGCGACGCGATTTGTGTGTTCCATCGTCATTAACAGGCTCTGAACGTTACAATTAACTGTCAGTTTTGCGTCGCATTCGAAAATCTAGACTCACAGGAGATCGACCATAAGGTGCCCGAGGCAGCAATAGACCCTTGGAGACAGGTCTGACGGAGGACGATGTATTGAATCGCGACGGGATTTGTGTGTTCCATCGTCATTAACAGGCTCTGAACGGTACAATTAACTGTCAGTTTTGCGTCGCATTCGAAAATCTAGACTCACAGGAGATCGACCATAAGGTGCCCGAGGCAGCAATAGACCCTTGGAGACCGGTCGGCCGGAGGACGATGTATTGAATCGCGACGCAATGTGTGTGTTCCATTGTCATTAAGAGGCTCTGAACCTTACAATTAACTGTCAGTTTTGCGTCGGATTCGAAAATCTAGACTCACAGGAGATCGACCATAAGGTGTCCGAGGCAGCACAAGACCCTTGGAGACAAGTCGGCTGGAGGACGATGTATTGAATCGCGACGCAATTTGTGTGTGCCATCGTCATTAACAGGCTCTGAACGTTACAATTAACTGTCAGTTTTGCGTCGGATTCGAAAATCTAGACTCACAGGAGATCGACCATAAGGTGCCCCAGGCAGCAAAAATCCTTGGAGACAAGTCGGCCGGAGGACGATGTATTGAATCGCGACGCAATGTGTGTGTTCCATTGTCATTAAGAGGCTCTGAACCTTACGATTAACTGTCAGTTTTGCGTCGGATTCGAAAATCTAGACTCAGAGGAGAACGACGATAACGTGCCCGAGGCAGCACTAGACCCTTGGAGACATGTCGGCCGGAGGACGATGTATTGAATCGCGACGCGATTTGTGTGTTCCATCGTCATTAACAGGCTCTGAACGTTACAATTAACTGTCAGTTTTGTGTCGGATTCGAAAATCTAGACTCACAGGAGATCGACCATAATGTACCCGAGGCAGCAATAGACCCTTGGAGACAGGTCGGCCGGAGGACGATGTATTGAATCGCGACGCAATTTGTGTGTTCCATTGTCATTAAGAGGCTCTGAACCTTACAATTAACTGTCAGTTTTGCGTCGGATTCGAAAATCTAGACTCAAAGAGGAACGACCATAAGGTGCCCGAGGCAGCACTAGACCCTTGGAGACAAGTCGGCTGGAGGACCATGTATTGAATCGGGACGCGATTTGTGTGTTCCATCGTCATTAACAGGCTCTGAACGTTACAATCAACTGTCAGTTTTGCGTCGGATTCGAAAATCTAGACTCACAGGAGAACGACCATAAGGTGCCCGAGGCAGCAATAGACCCTTGGAGACAAGTCGGCTGGAGGACCATGTATTGAATCGCGACGCGATTCGTGTGTTCCATCGTCATTAATAGGCTCTGAACGTTACAATCAACTGTCAGTTTTGCGTCGGATTCGAAAATCTAGACTCAGAGGAGAACGACCATAAGGTGCCCGACGCAGCACTATACCCTTGGAGACACGTCGGCTGGAGGACGATGTATTGAATCGCGACGCGATTTGTGTGTTCCATCGTCATTAACAGGCTCTGAACGTTACAATTAACTGTCAGTTTTGCGTCGGATTCGAAAATCTAGACTCACAGGAGATCGACCATAAGGTGCCCGAGGCAGCAATAGACCCTTGGAGACAGGTCGGCCGGAGGACGATGTATTGAATCGCGACGCAATTTGTGTGTTCCATTGTCATTAAGAGGCTCTGAACCTTACAATTAACTGTCAGTTTTGCGTCGGATTCGAAAATCTAGACTCACAGAGGAACGACCATAAGGTGCCCGAGGCAGCACTAGACCATTGGAGACAAGTCGGCTGGAGGACCATGTATTGAATCGCGACGCGATTTGTGTGTTCCATCGTCATTAACAGGCTCTGAACGTTACAATCAACTGTCAGTTTTGCGTCGGATTCGAAAATCTAGACTCAAAGAAGAACGACCATAAGGTGCCCGAGGCAGCACTAGACGCTTGGAGACAAGTCGGCTGGAGGACGATGTATTGAATCGCGACGCGATTTGTGTGTTCCATCGTCATTAACAGGCTCTGAACGTTACAATTAACTGTCAGTTTTGCGTCGGATTCGAAAATCTAGACTCACAGGAGATCGACCATAAGGTGCCAGAGGCAGCAATAGACCCTTGGAGACAGGGCGGCCGGAGGACGATGTATTGAATCGCGACGCAATTTGTGTGTTCCATTGTCATTAAGAGGCTCTGAACCTTACAATTAACTGTCAGTTTTGCGTCGGATTCGAAAATCTAGACTCAGAGGAGATCGACGATAACGTGCCCGAGGCAGCACCAGACCCTTGGAGACAAGTCGGCTGGAGGACCATGTATTGAATCGCGACGCGATTTGTGTGTTCCATAGTCATTAACAGGCTCTGAACGTTACAATCAACTGTCAGTTTTGCGTCGGATTCGAAAACCTAGACTCACATGAGAACGACCATAAGGTGCCCGAGGCAGCAATACACCCTTGGAGACAGGTCGGACGGAGGACGATGTATTGAATCGCGACGCAATTTGTGTGTTCCATCGTCATTAACAGGCTCTGAACGTTACAATTAACTGTCAGTTTTGCGTCGGATTCGAAAATCTAGACTCACAGGAGATCGACCATAAGGTGCCCGAGGCAGCAATAGACCCTTGGAGACAGGTCTGACGGAGGACGATGTATTGAATCGCGACGCGATTTGTGTGTTCCATCGTCATTAACAGGCTCTGAACGTTACAATTAACTGTCAGTTTTGCGTCGGATTCGAAAATCTAGACTCACAGGAGATCGACCATAAGGTGCCCGAGGCAGCAATAGACCCTTGGAGACAGGTCTGACGGAGGACGATGTATTGAATCGCGACGGGATTTGTGTGTTCCATCGTCATTAACAGGCTCTGAACGGTACAATTAACTGTCAGTTTTGCGTCGCATTCGAAAATCTAGACTCACAGGAGATCGACCATAAGGTGCCCGAGGCAGCAATAGACCCTTGGAGACCGGTCGGCCGGAGGATGATGTATTGAATCGCGACGCGATTTGTGTGTTCCATTGTCATTAAGAGGCTCTGAACCTTACAATTAACTGTCAGTTTTGCGTCGGATTCGAAAATCTAGACTCACAGAGGAACGACCATAAGGTGCCCGAGGCAGCACTAGACCAATGGAGACAAGTCGGCTGGAGGACCATGTATTGAATCGCGACGCGATTTGTGTGTTCCATCGTCATTAACAGGCTCTGAACGTTACAATCAACTGTCAGTTTTGCGTCGGATTCGAAAATCTAGACTCACAGGAGAACGACCATAAGGTGCCCGAGGCAGCAATAGACCCTTGGAGACAGGTCGGCCGGAGGACGATGTATTGAATCGCGACGCAATTTGTGTGTTCCATCGTCATTAACAGGCTCTGAACGTTACAATTAACTGTCAGTTTTGCGTCGGATTCGAAAATCTAGACTCACAGGAGATCGACCATAAGGTGCCCGAGGCAGCAAAAATCCTTGGAGACAGGTCGGCCGGAGGACGATGTATTGAATCGCGACGCAATTTGTGTGTTCCATTGTCATTAAGAGGCTCTGAAACTTACGATTAACTGTCAGTTTTGCGTCGGATTCGAAAATCTAGACTCAGAGGAGAACGACCATAACGTGCCCGAGGCAGCACTAGACCCTTGGAGACATGTCGGCCGGAGAACGATGTATTGAATCGCGATGCGATTTGTGTGTCCCATCGTCATTAACAGGCTCTGAACGTTACAATTAACTGTCAGTTTTGCGTCGGATTCGAAAATCTAGACTGACAGGAGATCGACCATAATGTACCCGAGGCAGCAATAGACCCTTGGAGACAGGTCGGCCGGAGGACGATGTATTGAATCGCGACGCAATTTGTGTGTTCCATCGTCATTAACAGGCTCTGAACGTTACAATTAACTGTCAGTATTGCGTCGGATTCGAAAATCTATACTCACAGGAGATCGACCATAAGGTGCCCGAAGCAGCTATAGACCCTTGGAGACAGGTCGGCCGGAGGACGATGTATTGAATCGCGACGCGATTTGTGTGTTCCATCGTCATTAACAGGCTCTGAACGTTACAATTAACTGTCAGTTTTGCGTCGCAATCGAAAATCTAGACTCACAGGAGATCGACCATAAGGTGCCCGAGGCAGCAATAGACCCTTGGAGACCGGTCGGCCGGAGGACGATGTATTGAATCGCGACGGGATTTGTGTGTTCCATCGTCATTAACAGGCTCTGAACGGTACAATTAACTGTCAGTTTTGCGTCGCATTCGAAAATCTAGACTCACAGGAGAACGACCATAAGGTGTCCGAGGCAGCACAAGACCCTTGGAGACAAGTCGGCTGGAGGACGATGTATTGAATCGCGACGCAATTTGTGTGTTCCATCGTCATTAACAGGCTCTGAACGTTACAATTAACTGTCAGTTTTGCGTCGGATTCGAAAATCTAGACTCACAGGAGATCGACCATAAGGTGCCCGAGGCAGCAAAAATCCTTGGAGACAGGTCGGCCGGAGGACGATGTATTGAATCGCGACGCAATGTGTGTGTTCCATTGTCATTAAGAGGCTCTGAACCTTACGATTAACTGTCAGTTTTGCGTCGGATTCGAAAATCTAGACTCAGAGGAGATCGACGATAACGTGCCCGAGGCAGCACTAGACCCTTGGAGACAAGTCGGCTGGAGGACCATGTATTGAATCGCGACGCGATTTGTGTGTTCCATAGTCATTAACAGGCTCTGAACGTTACAATCAACTGTCAGTTTTGCGTCGGATTCGAAAACCTAGACTCACATGAGAACGACCATAAGGTGCCCGAGGCAGCAATACACCCTTGGAGACAGGTCGGACGGAGGACGATGTATTGAATCGCGACGCAATTTGTGTGTTCCATCGTCATTAACAGGCTCTGAACGTTACAATTAACTGTCAGTTTTGCGTCGGATTCGAAAATCTCGACTCACAGGAGATCGACCATAAGGTGCCCGAGGCAGCTATAGACCCTTGGAGACAGGTCGGCCGGAGGACGATGTATTGAATCGCGACGCGATTTGTGTGTTCCATCGTCATTAACAGGCTCTGAACGTTACAATTAACTGTCAGTTTTGCGTCGGATTCGAAAATCTAGACTCACAGGAGATCGACCATAAGGTGCCCGAGGCAGCAATAGACCCTTGGAGACAGGTCTGACGGAGGACGATGTATTGAATCGCGACGGGATTTGTGTGTTCCATCGTCATTAACAGGCTCTGAACGGTACAATTAACTGTCAGTTTTGCGTCGCATTCGAAAATCTAGACTCACAGGAGATCGACCATAAGGTGCCCGAGGCAGCAATAGACCCTTGGAGACCGGTCGGCCGGAGGACGCTGTATTGAATCGCGACGCGATTTGTGTGTTCCATTGTCATTAAGAGGCTCTGAACCTTACAATTAACTGTCAGTTTTGCGTCGGATTCGAAAATCTAGACTCACAGGAGAACGACCATAAGGTGTCCGAGGCAGCACAAGACCCTTGGAGACAAGTCGGCTGGAGGACGATGTATTGAATCGCGACGCGATTTGTATGTTCCATCGTCATTAACAGGCTCTGAACGTTACAATTAACTGTCAGTTTTGCGTCGGATTCGAAAATCTAGACTCACAGGAGATCGACAATAAGGTGCCCGAAGCAGCTATAGACCCTTGGAGACAGGTCGGCCGGAGGACGATGTATTGAATCGCGACGCGATTTGTGTGCTCCATCGTCATTAACAGGCTCTGAACGTTACAATTAACTGTCAGTTTTGCGTCGGATTCGAAAATCTAGACTCACAGGAGATCGACCATAAGGTGCCCGAGGCAGCAATAGACCCTTGGAGACAGGTCTGACGGAGGACGATGTATTGAATCGCGACGGGATTTGTGTGTTCCATCGTCATTAACAGGCTCTGAACGGTACAATTAACTGTCAGTTTTGCGTCGCATTCGAAAATCTAGACTCACAGGAGATCGACCATAAGGTGCCAGAGGCAGCAATAGACCCTTGGAGACAGGGCGGCCGGAGGACGATGTATTGAATCGCGACTCAATTTGTGTGTTCCATTGTCATTAAGAGGCTCTGAACCTTACAATTAACTGTCAGTTTTGCGCCGGATTCGAAAATCTAGACTCACAGAGGAACGACCATAAGGTGCCCGAGGCAGCACTAGACCCTTGGAGACAAGTCGGCTGGAGGACCATGTATTGAATCGCGACGCGATTTGTGTGTTCCATAGTCATTAACAGGCTCTGAACGTTACAATCAACTGTCAGTTTTGCGTCGGATTCGAAAACCTAGACTCACATGAGAACGACCATAAGGTGCCCGAGGCAGCAATACACCCTTGGAGACAGGTCGGACGGAGGACGATGTATTGAATCGCGACGCAATTTGTGTGTTCCATCGTCATTAACAGGCTCTGAACGTTACAATTAACTGTCAGTTTTGCGTCGGATTCGAAAATCTCGACTCACAGGAGATCGACCATAAGGTGCCCGAGGCAGCTATAGACCCTTGGAGACAGGTCGGCCGGAGGACGATGTATTGAATCGCGACGCGATTTGTGTGTTCCATCGTCATTAACAGGCTCTGAACGTTACAATTAACTGTCAGTTTTGCGTCGGATTCGAAAATCTAGACTCACAGGAGATCGACCATAAGGTGCCCGAGGCAGCAATAGACCCTTGGAGACAGGTCTGACGGAGGACGATGTATTGAATCGCGACAGGATTTGTGTGTTCCATCGTCATTAACAGGCTCTGAACGGTACAATTAACTGTCAGTTTTGCGTCGGATTCGAAAATCTAGACTCACAGGAGATCGACCATAAGGTGCCCGAGGCAGCAATAGACCCTTGGAGACCGGTCGGCCGGAGGACGATGTATTGAATCGCGACGCGATTTGTGTGTTCCATTGTCATTAAGAGGCTCTGAACCTTACAATTAACTGTCAGTTTTGCGTCGGATTCGAAAATCTAGACTCACAGGAGAACGACCATAAGGTGTCCGAGGCAGCACAAGACCCTTGGAGACAAGTCGGCTGGAGGACGATGTATTGAATCGCGACGCAATTTGTGTGTTCCATCGTCATTAACAGGCTCTGAACGTTACAATTAACTGTCAGTTTTGCGTCGGATTCGAAAATCTAGACTCAGAGGAGATCGACCATAAGGTGCCCGAGGCAGCAAAAATCCTTGGAGACAGGTCGGCCGGAGGACGATGTATTGAATCGCGACGCAATTTGTGTGTTCCATTGTCATTAAGAGGCTCTGAACCTTACGATTAACTGTCAGTTTTGCGTCGGATTCGAAAATCTAGACTCAGAGGAGAACGACCATAACGTGCCCGAGGCAGCACTAGACCCTTGGAGACATGTCGGCCGGAGAACGATGTATTGAATCGCGATGCGATTTGTGTGTCTCATCGTCATTAACAGGCTCTGAACGTTACAATTAACTGTCAGTTTTGCGTCGGATTCGAAAATCTAGACTCACAGGAGAACGACCATAATGTACCCGAGGCAGCAATAGACCCTTGGAGACAGGTCGGCCGGAGGACGATGTATTGAATCGCGACGCAATTTGTGTGTTCCATCGTCATTAACAGGCTCTGAACGTTACAATTAACTGTCAGTTTTGCGTCGGATTCGAAAATCTATACTCACAGGAGATCGACAATAAGGTGCCCGAAGCAGCTATAGACCCTTGGAGACAGGTCGGCCGGAGGACGATGTATTGAATCGCGACGCGATTTGTGTGTTCCATCGTCATTAACAGGCTCTGAACGTTACAATTAACTATCAGTTTTGCGTCGCATTCGAAAATCTAGACTCACAGGAGATCGACCATAAGGTGCCCGAGGCAGCAATAGACCCTTGGAGACAGGTCTGACGGAGGACGATGTATTGAATCGCGACGGGATTTGTGTGTTCCATCGTCATTAACAGGCTCTGAACGGTACAATTAACTGTCAGTTTTGCGTCGCATTCGAAAATCTAGACTCACAGGAGATCGACCATAAGGTGCCCGAGGCAGCAATAGACCCTTGGAGACCGGTCGGCCGGAGGACGATGTATTGAATCGCGACGCAATGTGTGTGTTTCATTGTCATTAAGAGGCTCTGAACCTTACAATTAACTGTCAGTTTTGCGTCGGATTCGAAAATCTAGACTCACAGGAGATCGACCATAAGGTGTCCGAGGCAGCACAAGACCCTTGGAGACAAGTCGGCTGGAGGACGATGTATTGAATCGCGACGCAATTTGTGTGTTCCATCGTCATTAACAGGCTCTGAACGTTACAATTAACTGTCAGTTTTGCGTCGGATTCGAAAATCTAGACTCACAGGAGATCGACCATAAGGTGCCCCAGGCAGCAAAAATCCTTGGAGACAAGTCGGCCGGAGGACGATGTATTGAATCGCGACGCAATGTGTGTGTTCCATTGTCATTAAGAGGCTCTGAACCTTACGATTAACTGTCAGTTTTGCGTCGGATTCGAAAATCTAGACTCAGAGGAGAACGACGATAACGTGCCCGAGGCAGCACTAGACCCTTGGAGACATGTCGGCCGGAGGACGATGTATTGAATCGCGACGCGATTTGTGTGTTCCATCGTCATTAACAGGCTCTGAACGTTACAATTAACTGTCAGTTTTGTGTCGGATTCGAAAATCTAGACTCACAGGAGATCGACCATAATGTACCCGAGGCAGCAATAGACCCTTGGAGACAGGTCGGCCGGAGGACGATGTATTGAATCGCGACGCAATTTGTGTGTTCCATTGTCATTAAGAGGCTCTGAACCTTACAATTAACTGTCAGTTTTGCGTCGGATTCGAAAATCTAGACTCACAGAGGAACGACCATAAGGTGCCCGAGGCAGCACTAGACCCTTGGAGACAAGTCGGCTGGAGGACCATGTATTGAATCGGGACGCGATTTGTGTGTTCCATCGTCATTAACAGGCTCTGAACGTTACAATCAACTGTCAGTTTGGCGTCGGATTCGAAAATCTAGACTCACAGGAGAACGACCATAAGGTGCCCGAGGCAGCAATAGACCCTTGGAGACAAGTCGGCTGGAGGACCATGTATTGAATCGCGACGCGATTCGTGTGTTCCATCGTCATTAATAGGCTCTGAACGTTACAATCAACTGTCAGTTTTGCGTCGGATTCGAAAATCTAGACTCAGAGGAGAACGACCATAAGGTGCCCGACGCAGCACTATACCCTTGGAGACACGTCGGCTGGAGGACGATGTATTGAATCGCGACGCGATTTGTGTGTTCCATCGTCATTAACAGGCTCTGAACGTTACAATTAACTGTCAGTTTTGCGTCGGATTCGAAAATCTAGACTCACAGGAGATCGACCATAAGGTGCCCGAGGCAGCAATAGACCCTTAAAGACAGGTCGGCCGGAGGACGATGTATTGAATCGCGACGCAATTTGTGTGTTCCATTGTCATTAAGAGGCTCTGAACCTTACAATTAACTGTCAGTTTTGCGTCGGATTCGAAAATCTAGACTCACAGAGGAACGACCATAAGGTGCCCGAGGCAGCACTAGACCATTGGAGACAAGTCGGCTGGAGGACCATGTATTGAATCGCGACGCGATTTGTGTGTTCCATCGTCATTAACCGGCTCTGAACGTTACAATCAACTGTCAGTTTTGCGTCGGATTCGAAAATCTAGACTCAAAGAAGAACGACCATAAGGTGCCCGAGGCAGCACTAGACGCTTGGAGACAAGTCGGCTGGAGGACGATGTATTGAATCGCGACGCGATTTGTGTGTTCCATCGTCATTAACAGGCTCTGAACGTTACAATTAACTGTCAGTTTTGCGTCGGATTCGAAAATCTAGACTCACAGGAGATCGACCATAAGGTGCCAGAGGCAGCAATAGACCCTTGGAGACAGGGCGGCCGGAGGACGATGTATTGAATCGCGACGCAATTTGTGTGTTCCATTGTCATTAAGAGGCTCTGAACCTTACAATTAACTGTCAGTTTTGCGCCGGATTCGAAAATCTAGACTCACAGAGGAACGACCATAAGGTGCCCGAGGCAGCACTAGACCCTTGGTGACAAGTCGGCTGGAGGACCATGTATTGAATCGCGACGCGATTTGTGTGTTCCATAGTCATTAACAGGCTCTGAACGTTACAATCAACTGTCAGTTTTGCGCCGGATTCGAAAACCTAGACTCACATGAGAACGACCATAAGGTGCCCGAGGCAGTAATACACCCTTGGAGACAGATCTGACGGAGGACGATGTATTGAATCGCGACGCAATTTGTGTGTTCCATCGTCATTAACAGGCTCTGAACGTTACAATTAACTGTCAGTTTTGCGTCGGATTCGAAAATCTCGACTCACAGGAGATCGACCATAAGGTGCCCGAGGCAGCTATAGACCCTTGGAGACAGGTCGGCCGGAGGACGATGTATTGAATCGCGACGCGATTTGTGTGTTCCATCGTCATTAACAGGCTCTGAACGTTACAATTAACTGTCAGTTTTGCGTCGGATTCGAAAATCTAGACTCACAGGAGATCGACCATAAGGTGCCCGAGGCAGCAATAGACCCTTGGAGACAGGGCGGCCGGAGGACGATGTATTGAATCGCGACGCAATTTGTGTGTTCCATTGTCATTAAGAGGCTCTGAACCTTACAATTAACTGTCAGTTTTGCGTCGGATTCGAAAATCTAGACTCACAGAGGAACGACCATAAGGTGCCCGAGGCAGCACTAGACCCTTGGAGACAAGTCAGCTGGAGGACCATGTATTGAATCGCGACGCGATTTGTGTGTTCCATAGTCATTAACAGGCTCTGAACGTTACAATCAACTGTCAGTTTTGCGTCGGATTCGAAAACCTAGACTCACATGAGAACGACCATAAGGTGCCCGAGGCAGCAATACACCCTTGGAGACAGGTCGGACGGAGGACGATGTATTGAATCGCGACGCAATTTGTGTGTTCCATCGTCATTAACAGGCTCTGAACGTTACAATTAACTGTCAGTTTTGCGTCGGATTCGAAAATCTTGACTCACAGGAGATCGACCATAAGGTGCCCGAGGCAGCTATAGACCCTTGGAGACAGGTCGGCCGGAGGACGATGTATTGAATCGCGACGCGATTTGTGTGTTCCATCGTCATTAACAGGCTCTGAACGTTACAATTAACTGTCAGTTTTGCGTCGGATTCGAAAATCTAGACTCACAGGAGATCGACCATAAGGTGCCCGAGGCAGCAATAGACCCTTGGAGACAGGTCTGACGGAGGACGATGTATTGAATCGCGACGGGATTTGTGTGTTCCATCGTCATTAACAGGCTCTGAACGGTACAATTAACTGTCAGTTTTGCGTCGCATTCGAAAATCTAGACTCACAGGAGATCGACCATAAGGTGCCCGAGGCAGCAATAGACCCTTGGAGACCGGTCGGCCGGAGGACGATGTATTGAATCGCGACGCAATTTGTGTGTTCCATTGTCATTAAGAGGCTCTGAACCTTACAATTAACTGTCAGTTTTGCGTCGGATTCGAAAATCTAGACTCACAGGAGAACGACCATAAGGTGTCCGAGGCAGCACAAGACCCTTGGAGACAAGTCGGCTGGAGGACGATGTATTGAATTGCGACGCAATTTGTGTGTTCCATCGTCATTAACAGGCTCTGAACGTTACAATTAACTGTCAGTTTTGCGTCGGATTCGAAAATCTAGACTTACAGGAGATCGACCATAAGGTGCCCGAGGCAGCAAAAATCCTTGGAGACAGGTCGGCCGGAGGACGATGTATTGAATCGCGACGCATTTTGTGTGTTCCATTGTCATTAAGAGGCTCTGAACCTTACGATTAACTGTCAGTTTTGCGTCGGATTCGAAAATCTAGACTCAGAGGAGAACGACCATAACGTGCCCGAGGCAGCACTAGACCCTTGGAGACATGTCGGCCGGAGAACGATGTATTGAATCGCGATGCGATTTGTGTGTCCCATCGTCATTAACAGGCTCTGAACGTTACAATTAACTGTCAGTTTTGCGTCGGATTCGAAAATCTATACTCACAGGAGATCGACAATAAGGTGCCCGAAGCAGCTATAGACCCTTGGAGACAGGTCGGCCGGAGGACGATGTATTGAATCGCGACGCGATTTGTGTGTTCCATCGTCATTAACAGGCTCTGAACGTTACAATTAACTGTCAGTTTTGCGTCGCATTCGAAAATCTAGACTCACAGGAGATCGACCATAAGGTGCCCGAGGCAGCAATAGACCCTTGGAGACAGGTCTGACGGAGGACGATGTATTGAATCGCGATGCGATTTGTGTGTCCCATCGTCATTAACAGGCTCTGAACGTTACAATTAACTGTCAGTTTTGCGTCGGATTCGAAAATCTATACTCACAGGAGATCGACAATAAGGTGCCCGAAGCAGCTATAGACCCTTGGAGACAGGTCGGCCGGAGGACGATGTATTGAATCGCGACGCGATTTGTGTGTTCCATCGTCATTAACAGGCTCTGAACCTTACAATTAACTGTCAGTTTTGCGCCGGATTCGAAAATCTAGACTCACAGAGGAACGACCATAAGGTGCCTGAGGCAGCACTAGACCCTTGGAGACAAGTCGGCTGGAGGACCATGTATTGAATCGCGACGCGATTTGTGTGTTCCATAGTCATTAACAGGCTCTGAACGTTACAATCAACTGTCAGTTTTGCGTCGGATTCGAAAACCTAGACTCACATGAGAACGACCATAAGGTGCCCGAGGCAGCAATACACCCTTGGAGACAGGTCGGACGGAGGACGATGTATTGAATCGCGACGCAATTTGTGTGTTCCATCGTCATTAACAGGCTCTGAACGTTACAATTAACTGTCAGTTTTGCGTCGGATTCGAAAATCTCGACTCACAGGAGATCGACCATAAGGTGCCCGAGGCAGCTATAGACCCTTGGAGACAGGTCGGCTAGAGGACGATGTATTGAATCGCGACGCGATTTGTGTGTTCCATCGTCATTAACAGGCTCTGAACGTTACAATTAACTGTCAGTTTTGCGTCGGATTCGAAAATCTATACTCACAGGAGATCGACCATAAGGTGCCCGAGGCAGCAATAGACCCTTGGAGACAGGTCTGACGGAGGACGATGTATTGAATCGCGACGGGATTTGTGTGTTCCATCGTCATTAACAGGCTCTGAACGGTACAATTAACTGTCAGTTTTGCGTCGGTTTCGAAAATCTAGACTCACAGGAGATCGACCATAAGGTGCCCGAGGCAGCAATAGACCCTTGGAGACCGGTCGGCCGGAGGACGATGTATTGAATCGCGACGCGATTTGTGTGTTCCATTGTCATTAAGAGGCTCTGAACCTTACAATTAACTGTCAGTTTTGCGTCGGATTCGAAAATCTAGACTCACAGGAGAACGACCATAAGGTGTCCGAGGCAGCAGAAGACCCTTGGAGACAAGTCGGCTGGAGGACGATGTATTGAATCGCGACGCAATTTGTGTGTTCCATCGTCATTAACAGGCTCTGAACGTTACAATTAACTGTCAGTTTTGCGTCGGATTCGAAAATCTAGACTCACAGGAGATCGACCATAAGGTGCCCGAGGCAGCAAAAATCCTTGGAGACAGGTCGGCCAGAGGACGATGTATTGAATCGCGACGCAATTTGTGTGTTCCATTGTCATTAAGAGGCTCTGAACCTTACGATTAACTGTCAGTTTTGCGTCGGATTCGAAAATCTAGACTCAGAGGAGAACGACCATAACGTGCCCGAGGCAGCACTAGACCCTTGGAGACATGTCGGCCGGAGAACGATGTATTGAATCGCGATGCGATTTGTGTGTCTCATCGTCATTAACAGGCTCTGAACGTTACAATTAACTGTCAGTTTTGCGTCGGATTCGAAAATCTAGACTCACAGGAGAACGACCATAATGTACGCGAGGCAGCAATAGACCCTTGGAGACAGGTCGGCCGGAGGACGATGTATTGAATCGCGACGCAATTTGTGTGTTCCATCGTCATTAACAGGCTCTGAACGTTACAATTAACTGTCAGTTTTGCGTCGGATTCGAAAATCTATACTCACAGGAGATCGACAATAAGGTGCCCGAAGCAGCTATAGACCCTTGGAGACAGGTCGGCCGGAGGACGATGTATTGAATCGCGACGCGATTTGTGTGTTCCATCGTCATTAACAGGCTCTGAACGTTACAATTAACTGTCAGTTTTGCGTCGCATTCGAAAATCTAGACTCACAGGAGATCGACCATAAGGTGCCCGAGGCAGCAATAGACCCTTGGAGACAGGTCTGACGGAGGACGATGTATTGAATCGCGACGGGATTTGTGTGTTCCATCGTCATTAACAGGCTCTGAACGGTACAATTAACTGTCAGTTTTGCGTCGCATTCGAAAATCTAGACTCACAGGAGATCGACCATAAGGTGCCCGAGGCAGCAATAGACCCTTGGAGACCGGTCGGCCGGAAGACGATGTATTGAATCGCGACGCAATTTGTGTGTTCCATTGTCATTAACAGGCTCTGAACCTTACAATTAACTGTCAGTTTTGCGTCGGATTCGAAAATCTAGACTCACAGGAGATCGACCATAAGGTGTCCGAGGCAGCACAAGACCCTTGGAGACAAGTCGGCTGGAGGACGATGTATTGAATCGCGACGCAATTTGTGTGTTCCATCGTCATTAACAGGCTCTGAACGTTTCAATTAACTGTCAGTTTTGCGTCGGATTCGAAAATCTAGACTCACAGGAGATCGACCATAAGGTGCCCGAGGCAGCAAAAATCCTTGGAGACAAGTCGGCCGGAGGACGATGTATTGAATCGCGACGCAATGTGTGTGTTCCATTGTCATTAAGAGGCTCTGAACCTTACGATTAACTGTCAGTTTTGCGTCGGATTCGAAAATCTAGACTCAGAGGAGAACGACGATAACGTGCCCGAGGCAGCACTAGACCCTTGGAGACATGTCGGCCGGAGGACGATGTATTGAATCGCGACGCGATTTGTGTGTTCCATCGTCATTAACAGGCTCTGAACGTTACAATTAACTGTCAGTTTTGTGTCGGATTCGAAAATCTAGACTCACAGGAGATCGACCATAATGTACCCGAGGCAGCAATAGACCCTTGGAGACAGGTCGGCCGGAGGACGATGTATTGAATCGCGACGCAATTTGTGTGTTCCATTGTCATTAAGAGGCTCTGAACCTTACAATTAACTGTCAGTTTTGCGTCGGATTCGAAAATCTAGACTCACAGAGGAACGACCATAAGGTGCCCGAGGCAGCACTAGACCCTTGGAGACAAGTCGGCTGGAGGACCATGTATTGAATCGGGACGCGATTTGTGTGTTCCATCGTCATTAACAGGCTCTGAACGTTACAATTAACTGTCAGTTTTGCGTCGGATTCGAAAATCTAGACTCACAGGAGAACGACCATAAGGTGCCCGAGGCAGCAATAGACCCTTGGAGACAAGTCGGCTGGAGGACCATGTATTGAATCGCGACGCGATTCGTGTGTTCCATCGTCATTAATAGGCTCTGAACGTTACAATCAACTGTCAGTTTTGCGTCGGATTCGAAAATCTAGACTCAGAGGAGAACGACCATAAGGTGCCCGACGCAGCACTATACCCTTGGAGACACGTCGGCTGGAGGACGATGTATTGAATCGCGACGCGATTTGTGTGTTCCATCGTCATTAACAGGCTCTGAACGTTACAATTAACTGTCAGTTTTGCGTCGAATTCGAAAATCTAGACTCACAGGAGATCGACCATAAGGTGCCCGAGGCAGCAATAGACCCTTGGAGACAGGTCGGCCGGAGGACGATGTATTGAATCGCGACGCAATTTGTGTGTTCCATTGTCATTAAGAGGCTCTGAACCTTACAATTAACTGTCAGTTTTGCGTCGGATTCGAAAATCTAGACTCACAGAGGAACGACCATAAGGTGCCCGAGGCAGCACTAGACCATTGGAGACAAGTCGGCTGGAGGACCATGTATTGAATCGCGACGCGATTTGTGTGTTCCATCGTCATTAACAGGCTCTGAACGTTACAATCAACTGTCAGTTTTGCGTCGGATTCGAAAATCTAGACTCAAAGAAGAACGACCATAAGGTGCCCGAGGCAGCACTAGACGCTTGGAGACAAGTCGGCTGGAGGACGATGTATTGAATCGCGACGCGATTTGTGTGTTCCATCGTCATTAACAGGCTCTGAACGTTACAATTAACTGTCAGTTTTGCGTCGGATTCGAAAATCTAGACTCACAGGAGATCGACCATAAGGTGCCAGAGGCAGCAAAAATCCTTGGAGACAGGTCGGCCAGAGGACGATGTATTGAATCGCGACGCAATTTGTGTGTTCCATTGTCATTAAGAGGCTCTGAACCTTACGATTAACTGTCAGTTTTGCGTCGGATTCGAAAATCTAGACTCAGAGGAGAACGACCATAACGTGCCCGAGGCAGCACTAGACCCTTGGAGACATGTCGGCCGGAGAACGATGTATTGAATCGCGATGCGATTTGTGTGTCTCATCGTCATTAACAGGCTCTGAACGTTACAATTAACTGTCAGTTTTGCGTCGGATTCGAAAATCTAGACTCACAGGAGAACGACCATAATGTACGCGAGGCAGCAATAGACCCTTGGAGACAGGTCGGCCGGAGGACGATGTATTGAATCGCGACGCAATTTGTGTGTTCCATCGTCATTAACAGGCTCTGAACGTTACAATTAACTGTCAGTTTTGCGTCGGATTCGAAAATCTATACTCACAGGAGATCGACAATAAGGTGCCCGAAGCAGCTATAGACCCTTGGAGACAGGTCGGCCGGAGGACGATGTATTGAATCGCGACGCGATTTGTGTGTTCCATCGTCATTAACAGGCTCTGAACGTTACAATTAACTGTCAGTTTTGCGTCGCATTCGAAAATCTAGACTCACAGGAGATCGACCATAAGGTGCCCGAGGCAGCAATAGACCCTTGGAGACAGGTCTGACGGAGGACGATGTATTGAATCGCGACGGGATTTGTGTGTTCCATCGTCATTAACAGGCTCTGAACGGTACAATTAACTGTCAGTTTTGCGTCGCATTCGAAAATCTAGACTCACAGGAGATCGACCATAAGGTGCCCGAGGCAGCAATAGACCCTTGGAGACCGGTCGGCCGGAAGACGATGTATTGAATCGCGACGCAATTTGTGTGTTCCATTGTCATTAACAGGCTCTGAACCTTACAATTAACTGTCAGTTTTGCGTCGGATTCGAAAATCTAGACTCACAGGAGATCGACCATAAGGTGTCCGAGGCAGCACAAGACCCTTGGAGACAAGTCGGCTGGAGGACGATGTATTGAATCGCGACGCAATTTGTGTGTTCCATCGTCATTAACAGGCTCTGAACGTTTCAATTAACTGTCAGTTTTGCGTCGGATTCGAAAATCTAGACTCACAGGAGATCGACCATAAGGTGCCCGAGGCAGCAAAAATCCTTGGAGACAAGTCGGCCGGAGGACGATGTATTGAATCGCGACGCAATGTGTGTGTTCCATTGTCATTAAGAGGCTCTGAACCTTACGATTAACTGTCAGTTTTGCGTCGGATTCGAAAATCTAGACTCAGAGGAGAACGACGATAACGTGCCCGAGGCAGCACTAGACCCTTGGAGACATGTCGGCCGGAGGACGATGTATTGAATCGCGACGCGATTTGTGTGTTCCATCGTCATTAACAGGCTCTGAACGTTACAATTAACTGTCAGTTTTGTGTCGGATTCGAAAATCTAGACTCACAGGAGATCGACCATAATGTACCCGAGGCAGCAATAGACCCTTGGAGACAGGTCGGCCGGAGGACGATGTATTGAATCGCGACGCAATTTGTGTGTTCCATTGTCATTAAGAGGCTCTGAACCTTACAATTAACTGTCAGTTTTGCGTCGGATTCGAAAATCTAGACTCACAGAGGAACGACCATAAGGTGCCCGAGGCAGCACTAGACCCTTGGAGACAAGTCGGCTGGAGGACCATGTATTGAATCGGGACGCGATTTGTGTGTTCCATCGTCATTAACAGGCTCTGAACGTTACAATTAACTGTCAGTTTTGCGTCGGATTCGAAAATCTAGACTCACAGGAGAACGACCATAAGGTGCCCGAGGCAGCAATAGACCCTTGGAGACAAGTCGGCTGGAGGACCATGTATTGAATCGCGACGCGATTCGTGTGTTCCATCGTCATTAATAGGCTCTGAACGTTACAATCAACTGTCAGTTTTGCGTCGGATTCGAAAATCTAGACTCAGAGGAGAACGACCATAAGGTGCCCGACGCAGCACTATACCCTTGGAGACACGTCGGCTGGAGGACGATGTATTGAATCGCGACGCGATTTGTGTGTTCCATCGTCATTAACAGGCTCTGAACGTTACAATTAACTGTCAGTTTTGCGTCGGATTCGAAAATCTAGACTCACAGGAGATCGACCATAAGGTGCCCGAGGCAGCAATAGACCCTTGGAGACAGGTCGGCCGGAGGACGATGTATTGAATCGCGACGCAATTTGTGTGTTCCATTGTCATTAAGAGGCTCTGAACCTTACAATTAACTGTCAGTTTTGCGTCGGATTCGAAAATCTAGACTCACAGAGGAACGACCATAAGGTGCCCGAGGCAGCACTAGACGATTGGAGACAAGTCGGCTGGAGGACCATGTATTGAATCGCGACGCGATTTGTGTGTTCCATCGTCATTAACAGGCTCTGAACGTTACAATCAACTGTCAGTTTTGCGTCGGATTCGAAAATCTAGACTCAAAGAAGAACGACCATAAGGTGCCCGAGGCAGCACTAGACGCTTGGAGACAAGTCGGCTGGAGGACGATGTATTGAATCGCGACGCGATTTGTGTGTTCCATCGTCATTAACAGGCTCTGAACGTTACAATTAACTGTCAGTTTTGCGTCGGATTCGAAAATCTAGACTCACAGGAGATCGACCATAAGGTGCCAGAGGCAGCAATAGACCCTTGGAGACAGGGCGGCCGGAGGACGATGTATTGAATCGCGACGCAATTTGTGTGTTCCATTGTCATTAAGAGGCTCTGAACCTTACAATTAACTGTCAGTTTTGCGCCGGATTCGAAAATCTAGACTCACAGAGGAACGACCATAAGGTGCCCGAGGCAGCACTAGACCCTTGGAGACAAGTCGGCTGGAGGACCATGTATTGAATCGCGACGCGGTTTGTGTGTTCCATAGTCATTAACAGGCTCTGAACGTTACAATCAACTGTCAGTTTTGCGTCGGATTCGAAAACCTAGACTCACATGAGAACGACCATAAGGTGCCCGAGGCAGCAATACACCCTTGGAGACAGGTCGGACGGAGGACGATGTATTGAATCGCGACGGGATTTGTGTGTTCCATCGTCATTAACAGGCTCTGAACGGTACAATTAACTGTCAGTTTTGCGTCGCATTCGAAAATCTAGACTCACAGGAGATCGACCATAAGGTGCCCGAGGCAGCAATAGACCCTTGGAGACCGGTCGGCCGGAGGACGATGTATTGAATCGCGACGCGATTTGTGTGTTCCATTGTCATTAAGAGGCTCTGAACCTTACAATTAACTGTCAGTTTTGCGTCGCATTCGAAAATCTAGACTCACAGGAGAACGACCATAAGGTGTCCGAGGCAGCACAAGACCCTTGGAGACAAGTCGGCTGGAGGACGCTGTATTGAATCGCGACGCAATTTGTGTGTTCCATCGTCATTAACAGGCTCTGAACGTTACAATTAACTGTCAGTTTTGCGTCGGATTCGAAAATCTAGACTCACAGGAGAACGACCATAAGGTGCCCGAGGCAGCAAAAATCCTTGGAGACAGGTCGGCCGGAGGACGATGTATTGAATCGCGACGCGATTTGTGTGTTCCATTGTCATTAAGAGGCTGTGAACCTTACGATTAACTGTCAGTTTTGCGTCGGATTCGAAAATCTAGACTCAGTGGAGAACGACCATAACGTGCCCGAGGCAGCACTAGACCCTTGGAGACATGTCGGCCGGAGAACGATGTATTGAATCGCGATGCGATTTGTGTGTCCCATCGTCATTAACAGGCTCTGAACGTTACAATTAACTGTCAGTTTTGCGTCGGATTCGAAAATCTAGACTGACAGGAGATCGACCATAATGTACCCGATTCAGCAATAGACCCTTGGAGACAGGTCGGCCGGAGGACGATGTATTGAATCGCGACGCAATTTGTGTGTTCCATCGTCATTAACAGGCTCTGAACGTTACAATTAACTGTCAGTTTTGCGTCGGATTCGAAAATCTATACTCACAGGAGATCGACCAAAAGGTGCCCGAAGCAGCTATAGACCCTTGGAGACAGGTCGGCCGGAGGACGATGTATTGAATCGCGACGCGATTTGTGTGTTCCATCGTCATTAACAGGCTCTGAACGTTACAATTAACTGTCAGTTTTGCGTCGCATTCGAAAATCTAGACTCACAGGAGATCGACCATAAGGTGCCCGAGGCAGCAATAGACCCTTGGAGACAGGTCTGACGGAGGACGATGTATTGAATCGCGACGGGATTTGTGTGTTCCATCGTCATTAACAGGCTCTGAACGGTACAATTAACTGTCAGTTTTGCGTCGCATTCGAAAATCTAGACTCACAGGAAATCGACCATAAGGTGCCCGAGGCAGCAATAGACCCTTGGAGACCGGTCGGCCGGAGGACGATGTATTGAATCGCGACGCAATTTGTGTGTTCCATTGTCATTAAGAGGCTCTGAACCTTACAATTAACTGTCAGTTTTGCGTCGGATTCGAAAATCTAGACTCACAGGAGAACGACCATAAGGTGCCCGAGGCAGCTATAGACCCTTGGAGACAGGTCGGCCAGAGGACGATGTATTGAATCGCGACGCGATTTGTGTGTTCCATCGTCATTAACAGGCTCTGAACGTTACAATTAACTGTCAGTTTTGCGTCGGATTCGAAAATCTAGACTCACAGGAGATCGACCATAAGGTGCCCGAGGCAGCAATAGACCCTTGGAGACAGGTCTGACGGAGGACGATGTATTGAATCGCGACGGGATTTGTGTGTTCCATCGTCATTAACAGGCTCTGAACGGTACAATTAACTGTCAGTTTTGCGTCGGATTCGAAAATCTAGACTCACAGGAGATCGACCATAAGGTGCCCGAGGCAGCAATAGACCCTTGGAGACATGTCGGCCGGAGAACGATGTATTGAATCGCGATGCGATTTGTGTGTCTCATCGTCATTAACAGGCTCTGAACGTTACAATTAACTGTCAGTTTTGCGTCGGATTCGAAAATCTAGACTCACAGGAGAACGACCATAATGTACCCGAGGCAGCAATAGACCCTTGGAGACAGGTCGGCCGGAGGACGATGTATTGAATCGCGACGCAATTTGTGTGTTCCATCGTCATTAACAGGATCTGAACGTTACAATTAACTGTCAGTTTTGCGTCGGATTCGAAAATCTATACTCACAGGAGATCGACAATAAGGTGCCCGAAGCAGCTATAGACCCTTGGAGACAGGTCGGCCGGAGGACGATGTATTGAATCGCGACGCGATTTGTGTGTTCCATCGTCATTAACAGGCTCTGAACGTTACAATTAACTGTCAGTTTTGCGTCGCATTCGAAAATCTAGACTCACAGGAGATCGACCATAAGGTGCCCGAGGCAGCAATAGACCCTTGGAGACAGGTCTGACGGAGGACGATGTATTGAATCGCGACGGGATTTGTGTGTTCCATCGTCATTAACAGGCTCTGAACGGTACAATTAACTGTCAGTTTTGCGTCGCATTCGAAAATCTAGACTCACAGGAGATCGACCATAAGGTGCCCGAGGCAGCAATAGACCCTTGGAGACAAGTCGGCTGGAGGACGATGTATTGAATCGCGACGCAATTTGTGTGTTCCATCGTCATTAACAGGCTCTGAACGTTTCAATTAACTGTCAGTTTTGCGTCGGATTCGAAAATCTAGACTCACAGGAGATCGACCATAAGGTGCCCGAGGCAGCAAAAATCCTTGGAGACAAGTCGGCCGGAGGACGATGTATTGAATCGCGACGCAATGTGTGTGTTCCATTGTCATTAAGAGGCTCTGAACCTTACGATTAACTGTCAGTTTTGCGTCGGATTCGAAAATCTAGACTCAGAGGAGAACGACGATAACGTGCCCGAGGCAGCACTAGACCCTTGGAGACATGTCGGCCGGAGGACGATGTATTGAATCGCGACGCGATTTGTGTGTTCCATCGTCATTAACAGGCTCTGAACGTTACAATTAACTGTCAGTTTTGTGTCGGATTCGAAAATCTAGACTCACAGGAGATCGACCATAATGTACCCGAGGCAGCAATAGACCCTTGGAGACAGGTCGGCCGGAGGACGATGTATTGAATCGCGACGCAATTTGTGTGTTCCATTGTCATTAAGAGGCTCTGAACCTTACAATTAACTGTCAGTTTTGCGTCGGATTCGAAAATCTAGACTCACAGAGGAACGACCATAAGGTGCCCGAGGCAGCACTAGACCCTTGGAGACAAGTCGGCTGGAGGACCATGTATTGAATCGCGACGCGATTTGTGTGTTCCATCGTCATTAACAGGCTCTGAACGTTACAATCAACTGTCAGTTTTGCGTCGGATTCGAAAATCTAGACTCACAGGAGAACGACCATAAGGTGCCCGAGGCAGCAATAGACCCTTGGAGACAAGTCGGCTGGAGGACCATGTATTGAATCGCGACGCGATTCGTGTGTTCCATCGTCATTAATAGGCTCTGAACGTTACAATCAACTGTCAGTTTTGCGTCGGATTCGAAAATCTAGACTCAGAGGAGAACGACCATAAGGTGCCCGACGCAGCACTATACCCTTGGAGACACGTCGGCTGGAGGACGATGTATTGAATCGCGACGCGATTTGTGTGTTCCATCGTCATTAACAGGCTCTGAACGTTACAATTAACTGTCAGTTTTGCGTCGGATTCGAAAATCTAGACTCACAGGAGATCGACCATAAGGTGCCCGAGGCAGCAATAGACCCTTGGAGACAGGTCGGCCGGAGGACGATGTATTGAATCGCGACGCAATTTGTGTGTTCCATTGTCATTAAGAGGCTCTGAACCTTACAATTAACTGTCAGTTTTGCGTCGGATTCGAAAATCTAGACTCACAGAGGAACGACCATAAGGTGCCTGAGGCAGCACTAGACCATTGGAGACAAGTCGGCTGGAGGACCATGTATTGAATCGCGACGCGATTTGTGTGTTCCATCGTCATTAACAGGCTCTGAACGTTACAATCAACTGTCAGTTTTGCGTCGGATTCGAAAATCTAGACTCAAAGAAGAACGACCATAAGGTGCCCGAGGCAGCACTAGACGCTTGGAGACAAGTCGGCTGGAGGACGATGTATTGAATCGCGACGCGATTTGTGTGTTCCATCGTCATTAACAGGCTCTGAACGTTACAATTAACTGTCAGTTTTGCGTCGGATTCGAAAATCTAGACTCACAGGAGATCGACCATAAGGTGCCAGAGGCAGCAATAGACCCTTGGAGACAGGGCGGCCGGAGGACGATGTATTGAATCGCGACGCAATTTGTGTGTTCCATTGTCATTAAGAGGCTCTGAACCTTACAATTAACTGTCAGTTTTGCGCCGGATTCGAAAATCTAGACTCACAGAGGAACGACCATAAGGTGCCCGAGGCAGCACTAGACCCTTGGAGACAAGTCGGCTGGAGGACCATGTATTGAATCGCGACGCGGTTTGTGTGTTCCATAGTCATTAACAGGCTCTGAACGTTACAATCAACTGTCAGTTTTGCGTCGGATTCGAAAACCTAGACTCACATGAGAACGACCATAAGGTGCCCGAGGCAGCAATACACCCTTGGAGACAGGTCGGACGGAGGACGATGTATTGAATCGCGACGCAATTTGTGTGTTCCATCGTCATTAACAGGCTCTGAACGTTACAATTAACTGTCAGTTTTGCGTCGGATTCGAAAATCTCGACTCACAGGAGATCGACCATAAGGTGCCCGAGGCAGCTATAGACCCTTGGAGACAGGTCGGCCGGAGGACGATGTATTGAATCGCGACGCGATTTGTGTGTTCCATCGTCATTAACAGGCTCTGAACGTTACAATTAACTGTCAGTTTTGCGTCGGATTCGAAAATCTAGACTCACAGGAGATCGACCATAAGGTGCCCGAGGCAGCAATAGACCCTTGGAGACAGGTCTGACGGAGGACGATGTATTGAATCGCGACGGGATTTGTGTGTTCCATCGTCATTAACAGGCTCTGAACGGTACAATTAACTGTCAGTTTTGCGTCGCATTCGAAAATCTAGACTCACAGGAGATCGACCATAAGGTGCCCGAGGCAGCAATAGACCCTTGGAGACCGGTCGGCCGGAGGACGATGTATTGAATCGCGACGCGATTTGTGTGTTCCATTGTCATTAAGAGGCTCTGAACCTTACAATTAACTGTCAGTTTTGCGTCGCATTCGAAAATCTAGACTCACAGGAGAACGACCATAAGGTGTCCGAGGCAGCACAAGACCCTTGGAGACAAGTCGGCTGGAGGACGATGTATTGAATCGCGACGCAATTTGTGTGTTCCATCGTCATTAACAGGCTCTGAACGTTACAATTAACTATCAGTTTTGCGTCGGATTCGAAAATCTAGACTCACAGGAGAACGACCATAAGGTGCCCGAGGCAGCAAAAATCCTTGGAGACAGGTCGGCCGGAGGACGATGTATTGAATCGCGACGCGATTTGTGTGTTCCATTGTCATTAAGAGATGTGAACCTTACGATTAACTGTCAGTTTTGCGTCGGATTCGAAAATCTAGACTCAGTGGAGAACGACCATAACGTGCCCGAGGCAGCACTAGACCCTTGGAGACATGTCGGCCGGAGAACGATGTATTGAATCGCGATGCGATTTGTGTGTCCCATCGTCATTAACAGGCTCTGAACGTTACAATTAACTGTCAGTTTTGCGTCGGATTCGAAAATCTAGACTGACAGGAGATCGACCATAATGTACCCGATTCAGCAATAGACCCTTGGAGACAGGTCGGCCGGAGGACGATGTATTGAATCGCGACGCAATTTGTGTGTTCCATCGTCATTAACAGGCTCTGAACGTTACAATTAACTGTCAGTTTTGCGTCGGATTCGAAAATCTATACTCACAGGAGATCGACCATAAGGTGCCCGAAGCAGCTATAGACCCTTGGAGACAGGTCGGCCGGAGGACGATGTATTGAATCGCGACGCGATTTGTGTGTTCCATCGTCATTAACAGGCTCTGAACGTTACAATTAACTGTCAGTTTTGCGTCGCATTCGAAAATCTAGACTCACAGGAGATCGACCATAAGGTGCCCGAGGCAGCAATAGACCCTTGGAGACAGGTCTGACGGAGGACGATGTATTGAATCGCGACGGGATTTGTGTGTTCCATCGTCATTAACAGGCTCTGAACGGTACAATTAACTGTCAGTTTTGCGTCGCATTCGAAAATCTAGACTCACAGGAGATCGACCATAAGGTGCCCGAGGCAGCAATAGACCCTTGGAGACCGGTCGGCCGGAGGACGATGTATTGAATCGCGACGCAATTTGTGTGTTCCATTGTCATTAAGAGGCTCTGAACCTTACAATTAACTGTCAGTTTTGCGTCGGATTCGAAAATCTAGACTCACAGGAGAACGACCATAAGGTGTCCGAGGCAGCACAAGACCCTTGGAGACAAGTCGGCTGGAGGACGATGTATTGAATCGCGACGCAATTTGTGTGTTCCATCGTCATTAACAGGCTCTGAACGTTACAATTAACTGTCAGTTTTGCGTCGGATTCGAAAATCTAGACTCACAGGAGATCGACCATAAGGTGCCCGAGGCAGCAAAAATCCTTGGAGACAGGTCGGCCGGAGGACGATGTATTGAATCGCGACGCAATGTGTGTGTTCCATTGTCATTAAGAGGCTCTGAACCTTACGATTAACTGTCAGTTTTGCGTCGGATTCGAAAATCTAGACTCAGAGGAGAACGACGATAACGTGCCCGAAGCAGCACTAGACCCTTGGAGACATGTCGGCCGGAGGACGATGTATTGAATCGCGACGCGATTTGTGTGTTCCATCGTCATTAACAGGCTCTGAACGTTACAATTAACTGTCAGTTTTGCGTCGGATTCGAAAATCTAGACTCACAGGAGATCGACCATAATGTACACGAGGCAGCAATAGACCCTTGGAGACAGGTCGACCGGAGGACGATGTATTGAATCGCGACGCAATTTGTGTGTTCCATTGTCATTAAGAGGCTCTGAACCTTACAATTAACTGTCAGTTTTGCGTCGGATTCGAAAATCTAGACTCACAGAGGAACGACCATAAGGTGCCCGAGGCAGCACTAGACCCTTGGAGACAAGTCGGCTGGAGGACCATGTATTGAATCGGGACGCGATTTGTGTGTTCCATCGTCATTAACAGGCTCTGAACGTTACAATCAACTGTCAGTTTAGCGTCGGATTCGAAAATCTAGACTCACAGGAGATCGACCATAAGGTGCGCGAGGCAGCAATAGACCCTTGGAGACAGATCGGCCGGAGGACGATGTATTGAATCGCGACGCAATTTGTGTGTTCCATCGTCATTAACAGGCTCTGAATGTTACAATTAACTCTCAGTTTTGCGTCGGATTCGAAAATCTAGACTCACAGGAGATCGACCATAAGGTGCCCGAGGCAGCAATAGACCCTTGGAGACAGGTCGGCCGGAGGACGATGTATTGAATCGCGTTGCGATTTGTGTGTTCCATCGTCATTAACAGGCTCTGACCTTTACAATTAACTGTCAGTTTTGCGTCGGATTCGAAAATCTAGACTCACAGGAGAACGACCATAAGGTGCCCGAGGCAGCAATAGACCCTTGGAGACAAGTCGGCCGGAGGACCATGTATTGAATCGCGACGGGATTCGTGTGTTCCATCCTCATTAATAGGCTCTGAACGTTACAATCAACTGTCAGTTTTGCGTCGGATTCGAAAATCTAGACTCAGAGGAGAACGACCATAAGGTGCCCGACGCAGCACTATACCCTTGGAGACACGTCGGCTGGAGGACGATGTATTGAATCGCGACGCGATTTGTGTGTTCCATTGTCATTAAGAGGCTCTGAACCTTACAATTAACTGTCAGTTTTGCGTCGGATTCGAAAATCTAGACTCACAGAGGAACGACCATAAGGTGCCCGAGGCAGCACTAGACCATTGGAGACAAGTCGGCTGGAGGACCATGTATTGAATCGCGACGCGATTTGTGTGTTCCATCGTCATTAACAGGCTCTGAACGTTACAATCAACTGTCAGTTTTGCGTCGGATTCGAAAATCTAGACACACAGGAGAACGACCATAAGGTGCCCGAGGAAGCAATAGACCCTTGGAGACAGGTCGGCCGGAGGACGATGTATTGAATCGCGACGCAATTTGTGTGTTCCATCGTCATTAACAGGCTCTGAACGTTACTATTAACTGTCAGTTTTGCGTCGGATTCGAAAATTTAGACTCACAGGAGATCGACCATAAGGTGCCCGAGGCAGCAATAGACCCTTGGAGACAGGTCGGCCGGAGGACGATGTATTGAATCGCGACGCGATTTGTGTGTTCCATCGTCATTAACAGGCTCTGAACGTTACAATTAACTGTCAGTTTTGCGTCGGATTCGAAAATCTAGACTCACAGGAGATCGACCATAAGGTGCCCGAGGCAGCAATAGACCCTTGGAGACAGGTCGGCCGGAGGACGATGTATTGAATCGCGACGCGATTTGTGTGTTCCATTGTCATTAAGAGGCTCTGAACCTTACAATTAACTGTCAGTTTTGCGTCGCATTCGAAAATCTAGACTCACAGGAGAACGACCATAAGGTGTCCGAGGCAGCAGTAGACCCTTGGAGACAAGTCGGCTGGAGGACGACGTATTGAATCGCAACGCAATTTGTGTGTTCCATCGTCATTAACAGGCTCTGAACGTTACAATTAACTGTCAGTTTTGCGTCGGATTCGAAAATCTAGACTCACAGGAGATCGACCATAAGGTGCCCGAGGCAGCAATAGACCCTTGGAGACAGGTCGGCCGGAGGACTATGTATTGAATCGCGACGGAATTTGTGTGTTCCATCGTTATTAACAGGCTCTGAACGTTACAATTAACTGTCAGTTTTGCGTCGGATTCGAAAATCTATACTCACAGGAGATCGACAATAAGGTGCCCGAAGCAGCTATAGACCCTTGGAGACAGGTCGGCCGGAGGACGATGTATTGAATCGCGACGCGATTTGTGTGTTCCATCGTCATTAACAGGCTCTGAACGTTACAATTAACTGTCAGTTTTGCGTCGCATTCGAAAATCTAGACTCCCAGGAGATCGACCATAAGGTGCCCGAGGCAGCAATAGACCCTTGGAGACAGGTCTGACGGAGGACGATGTATTGAATCGCGACGGGATTTGTGTGTTCCATCGTCATTAACAGGCTCTGAACGGTACAATTAACTGTCAGTTTTGCGTCGCATTCGAAAATCTAGACTCACAGGAGATCGACCATAAGGTGCCCGAGGCAGCAATAGACCCTTGGAGACCGGTCGGCCGGAGGACGATGTATTGAATCGCGACGCAATTTGTGTGTTCCATTGTCATTAAGAGGCTCTGAACCTTACAATTAACTGTCAGTTTTGCGTCGGATTTGAAAATCTAGACTCACAGGAAATCGACCATAAGGTGTCCGAGGCAGCACAAGACCCTTGGAGACAAGTCGGCTGGAGGACGATGTATTGAATCGCGACGCAATTTGTGTGTTCCATCGTCATTAACAGGCTCTGAACGTTACAATTAACTGTCAGTTTTGCGTCGGATTCGAAAATCTAGACTCACAGGAGATCGACCATAAGGTGCCCGAGGCAGCAAAAATCCTTGGAGACAGGTCGGCCGGAGGACGATGTATTGAATCGCGACGCAATGTGTGTGTTCCATTGTCATTAAGAGGCTCTGAACCTTACGATTAACTGTCAGTTTTGCGTCGGATTCGAAAATCTAGACTCAGAGGAGAACGACGATAACGTGCCCCAGGCAGCACTAGACCCTTGGAGACATGTCGGCCGGAGGACGATGTATTGAATCGCGACGCAATTTGTGTGTTCCATTGTCATTAAGAGGCTCTGAACCTTACAATTAACTGTCAGTTTTGCGTCGGATTCGAAAATCTAGACTCACAGAGGAACGACCATAAGGTGCCCGAGGCAGCACTAGACCCTTGGAGACAAGTCGGCTGGAGGACGATGTATTGAATCGGGACGCGATTTGTGTGTTCCATCGTCATTAACAGCCTCTGAACGTTACAATCAACTGTTAGTTTTGCGTCGGATTCGAAAATCTAGACTCACAGGAGAACGACCATAAGGTGCCCGAGGCAGCAATAGACCCTTGGAGACAAGTCGGCTGGAGGACCATGTATTGAATCGCGACGCGATTCGTGTGTTCCATCGTCATTAATAGGCTCTGAACGTTACAATCAACTGTCAGTTTTGCGTCGGATTCGAAAATCTAGACTCAGAGGAGAACGACCATAAGGTGCCCGACGCAGCACTATACCCTTGGAGACACGTCGGCTGGAGGACGATGTATTGAATCGCGACGCGATTTGTGTGTTCCATCGTCATTAACAGGCTCTGACCGTTACAATTAACTGTCAGTTTTGCGTCGGATTCGAAAATCTAGACTCACAGGAGATCGACCATAAAGTGCCCGAGGCAGCAATAGACCCTTGGAGACAGGTAGGCCGGAGGACGATGTATTGAATCGCGACGCAATTTGTGTGTTCCATTGTCATTAAGAGGCTCTGAACCTTACAATTAACTGTCAGTTTTGCGTCGGATTCGAAAATCTAGACTCACAGAGGAACGACCATAAGGTGCCCGAGGCAGCACTAGACCATTGGAGACAAGTCGGCTGGAGGACCATGTATTGAATCGCGACGCGATTTGTGTGTTCCATCGTCATTAACAGGCTCTGAACGTTACAATCAACTGTCAGTTTTGCGTCGGATTCGAAAATCTAGACTCAAAGAAGAACGACCATAAGGTGCCCGAGGCAGCACTAGACGCTTGGAGACAAGTCGGCTGGAGGACGATGTATTGAATCGCGACGCGATTTGTGTGTTCCATCGTCATTAACAGGCTCTGAACGTTACAATTAACTGTCAGTTTTGCGTCGGATTCGAAAATCTAGACTCACAGGAGATCGACCATAAGGTGCCCGAGGCAGCTATAGACCCTTGGAGAAGGTCGGCCGGAGGACGATGTATTGAATCGCGACGCGATTTGTGTGTTCCATCGTCATTAACAGGCTCTGAACGTTACAATTAACTGTCAGTTTTGCGTCGGATTCGAAAATCTAGACTCACAGGAGATCGACCATAAGGTGCCCGAGGCAGCAATAGACCCTTGGAGACAGGTCTGACGGAGGACGATGTATTGAATCGCGACGGGATTTGTGTGTTCCATCGTCATTAACAGGCTCTGAACGGTACAATTAACTGTCAGTTTTGCGTCGCATTCGAAAATCTAGACTCACAGGAGATCGACCATAAGGTGCCCGAGGCAGCAATAGACCCTTGGAGACCGGTCGGCCGGAGGACGATGTATTGAATCGCGACGCGATTTGTGTGTTCCATTGTCATTAAGAGGCTCTGAACCTTACAATTAACTGTCAGTTTTTCGTCGGATTCGAAAATCTAGACTCACAGGAGAACGACCATAAGGTGTCCGAGGCAGCACAAGACCCTTGGAGACAAGTCGGCTGGAGGACGATGTATTGAATCGCGACGCAATTTGTGTGTTCCATCGTCATTAACAGGCTCTGAACGTTACAATTACCTATCAGTTTTGCGTCGGATTCGAAAATCTAGACTCACAGGAGAACGACCATAAGGTGCCCGAGGCAGCAAAAATCCTTGGAGACAGGTCGGCCGGAGGACGATGTATTGAATCGCGACGCGATTTGTGTGTTCCATTGTCATTAAGAGGCTGTGAACCTTACGATTAACTGTCAGTTTTGCGTCGGATTCGAAAATGTAGACTCAAGAGGAGAACGACCATAACGTGCCCGAGGCAGCACTAGACCCTTGGAGACATGTCGGCCGGAGAACGATGTATTGAATCGCGATGCGATTTGTGTGTCCCATCGTCATTAACAGGCTCTGAACGTTACAATTAACTGTCAGTTTTGCGTCGGATTCGAAAATCTAGACTGACAGGAGATCGACCATAATGTACCCGAGGCAGCAATAGACCCTTGGAGACAGGTCGGCCGGAGGACGATGTATTGAATCGCGACGCAATTTGTGTGTTCCATCGTCATTAACAGGCCCTAAACGTTACAATTAACTGTCAGTTTTGCGTCGGATTCGAAAATCTATACTCACAGGAGATCGACCATAAGGTGCCCGAAGCAGCTATAGACCCTTGGAGACAGGTCGGCCGGAGGACGATGTATTGAATCGCGACGCGATTTGTGTGTTCCATCGTCATTAACAGGCTCTGAACGTTACAATTAACTGTCAGTTTTGCGTCGCATTCGAAAATCTAGACTCACAGGAGATCGACCATAAGGTGCCCGTGGCAGCAATAGACCCTTGGAGACAGGGCTGACGGAGGACGATGTATTGAATCGCGACGGGATTTGTGTGTTCCATCGTCATTAACAGGCTCTGAACGGTACAATTAACTGTCAGTTTTGCGTCGCATTCGAAAATCTAGACTCACAGGAGAACGACCATAAGGTGTCCGAGGCAGCACAAGACCCTTGGAGACAAGTCGGCTGGAGGACGATGTATTGAATCGCGACGCAATTTGTGTGTTCCATCGTCATTAACAGGCTCTGAACGTTACAATTAACTGTCAGTTTTGCGTCGGATTCGAAAATCTAGACTCACAGGAGATCGACCATAAGGTGCCCGAGGCAGCAAAAATCCTTGGAGACAGGTCGGCCGGAGGACGATGTATTGAATCGCGACGCAATGTGTGTGTTCCATTGTCATTAAGAGGCTCTGAACCTTACGATTAACTGTCAGTTTTGCGTCGGATTCGAAAATCTAGACTCAGAGGAGAACGACGATAACGTGCCCGAGGCAGCACTAGACCCTTGGAGACATGTCGGCCGGAGGACGATGTATTGAATCGCGACGCGATTTGTGTGTTCCATCGTCATTAACAGGCTCTGAACGTTACAATTAACTGTCAGTTTTGCGTCGGATTCGAAAATCTAGACTCACAGGAGATCGACCATAATGTACCCGAGGCAGCAATAGACCCTTGGAGACAGGTCGACCGGAGGACGATGTATTGAATCGCGACGCAATTTGTGTGTTCCATTGTCATTAAGAGGCTCTGAACCTTACAATTAACTGTCAGTTTTGCGTCGGATTCGAAAATCTAGACTCACAGAGGAACGACCATAAGGTGCCCGAGGCAGCACTAGACCCTTGGATACAAGTCGGCTGGAGGACCATGTATTGAATCGGGACGCGATTTGTGTGTTCCATCGTCATTAACAGGCTCTGAACGTTACAATCAACTGTCAGTTTTGCGTCGGATTCGAAAATCTAGACTCACAGGAGATCGACCATAAGGTGCGCGAGGCAGCAATAGACCCTTGGAGACAGATCGGCCGGAGGACGATGTATTGAATCGCGACACAATTTGTGTGTTCCATCGTCATTAACAGGCTCATTATGTTACAATTAACTGTCAGTTTTGCGTCGGATTCGAAAATCTAGACTCACAGGAGATCGACCATAAGGTGCCCGAGGCAGCAATAGACCCTTGGAGACAGGTCGGCCGGAGGACGATGTATTGAATCGGGTTGCGATTTGTGTGTTCCATCGTCATTAACAGGCTCTGACCCTTGGAGACAGGTCGGCCGGAGGACGATGTATTGAATCGCTACGCGATTTGTGTGTTCCATTGTCATTAAGAGGCTCTGAACCTTACAATTAACTGTCAGATTTGCGTCGAATTTGAAAATCTAGACTCAAAGAAGAACGACCATAAGGTGCCCGAGGCAGCACTATACCCTTGGAGACAAGTCGGCTGGAGGACGATGTATTGAATCGCGACGCGATTTGTGTGTTCCATCGTCATTAACAGGCTCTGAACGTTACAATTAACTGTCAGTTTTGCGTCGGATTCGAAAATCTAGACTCACAGGAGATCGACCATAAGGTGCCAGAGGCAGCAATAGACCCTTGGAGACAGGGCGGCCGGAGGACGATGTATTGAATCGCGACGCAATTTGTGTGTTCCATTGTCATTAAGATGCTCTGAACCTTACAATTAACTGTCAGTTTTGCGCCGGATTCGAAAATCTAGACTCACAGAGGAACGACCATAAGGTGCCCGAGGAAGCACTATACCCTTGGATACAAGTCGGCTGGAGGACCATGTATTGAATCGCGACGCGATTTGTGTGTTCCATAGTCATTAACAGGCTCTGAACGTTACAATCAACTGTCAGTTATGCGTCGGATTCGAAAACCTAGACTCACATGAGAACGACCATAAGGTGCCCGAGGCAGCAATACACCCTTGGAGACAGGTCGGACGGAGGACGATGTATTGAATCGCGACGCAATTTGTGTGTTCCATCGTCATTAACAGGCTCTGAACGTTACAATTAACTGTCAGTTTTGCGTCGGATTCGAAAATCTCGACTCACAGGAGATCGACCATAAGGTGCCCGAGGCAGCTATAGACCCTTGGAGACAGGTCGGCCGGAGGACGATGTATTGAATCGCGGCGCGATTTGTGTGTTCCATCGTCATTAACAGGCTCTGAACGTTACAATTAACTGTCAGTTTTGCGTCGGATTCGAAAATCTAGACTCCCAGGAGATCGACCATAAGGTGCCCGAGGCAGCAATAGACCCTTGGAGACAGGTCTGACGGAGGACGATGTATTGAATCGCGACGGGATTTGTGTGTTCCATCGTCATTAACAGGCTCTGAACGGTACAATTAACTGTCAGTTTTGCGTCGCATTCGAAAATCTAGACTCACAGGAGATCGACCATAAGGTGCCCGAGGCAGCAATAGACCCTTGGAGACCGGTCGGCCGGAGGACGATGTATTGAATCGCGACGCGATTTGTGTGTTCCATTGTCATTAAGAGGCTCTGAACCTTACAATTAACTGTCAGTTTTGCGTCGGATTCGAAAATCTAGACTCACAGGAGAACGACCATAAGGTGTCCGAGGCAGCACAAGACCCTTGGAGACAAGTCGGCTGGAGGACGATGTATTGAATCGCGACGGAATTTATGTGTTCCATCGTTATTAACAGGCTCTGAACGTTACAATTAACTGTCAGTTTTGCGTCGGATTCGAAAATCTCGACTCACAGGAGATCGACCATAAGGTGCCCGAGGCAGCCAAAATCCTTGGAGACAGGTCGGCCGGAGGACGATGTATTGAATCGCGACGCAATTTGTGTGTTCCATTGTCATTAAGAGGCTTTGAACCTTACGATTAACTGTCAGTTTTGCGTCGGATTCGAAAATCTAGACTCAGAGGAGAACGACCATAACGTGCCCGAGGCAGCACTAGACCCTTGGAGACATGTCGGCCGGAGAACGATGTAATGAATCGCGATGCGATTTGTGTGTCCCATCGTCATTAACAGGCTCTGAACGTTACAATTAACTGTCAGTTTTGCGTCGGATTCGAAAATCTAGACTCACAGGAGATCGACCATAAGGTGCCCGAGGCAGCAATAGACCCTTGGAGACAGGTCGGCCGGAGGACGATGTATTGAATCGCCACGCGACTAGTGTGTTCCATTGTCATTAAGAGGCTCTGAACCTTACAATTAACTGTCAGATTTGCGTCGAATTTGAAAATCTAGACTCAAAGAAGAACGACCATAAGGTGCCCGAGGCAGCACTAGACCCTTGGAGACAAGTCGGCTGGAGGACGATGTATTGAATCGCGACGCGATTTGTGTGTTCCATCGTCATTAACAGGCTCTGAACGTTACAATTAACTGTCAGTTTTGCGTCGGATTCGAAAATCTAGACTCACAGGAGATCGACCATAAGGTGCCAGAGGCAGCACTAGACCCTTGGAGACAGGTCGGCCGGAGGACGATGTATTGAATCGCGACGCAATTTGTGTGTTCCATTGTCATTAAGAGGCTCTGAACCTTACAATTAACTGTCAGTTTTGCGTCGGATTCGAAAATCTAGACTCACAGGAGATCGACCATAAGGTGCCCGAGGCAGCAATAGACCCTTGGAGACAGGTCTGACGGAGGACGATGTATTGAATCGCGACGGGATTTGTGTGTTCCATCGTCATTAACAGGCTCTGAACGGTACAATTAACTGTCAGTTTTGCGTCGGATTCGAAAATCTAGACTCACAGGAGATCGACCATAAGGTGCCCGAGGCAGCAATAGACCCTTGGAGACCGGTCGGCCGGAGGACGATGTATTGAATCGCGACGCGATTTGTGTGTTCCATTGTCATTAAGAGGCTCTGAACCTTACAATTAACTGTCAGTTTTGCGCCGGATTCGAAAATCTAGACTCACAGAGGAACGACCATAAGGTGCCCGAGGCAGCACTAGACCCTTGGAGACAAGTCGGCTGGAGGACCATGTATTGAATCGCGACGCGATTTGTGTGTTCCATAGTCATTAACAGGCTCTGAACGTTACAATCAACTGTCAGTTTTGCGTCGGATTCGAAAACCTAGACTCACATGAGAACGACCATAAGGTGCCCGAGGCAGCAATACACCGTTGGAGACAGGTCGGACGGAGGACGATGTATTGAATCGCGACGCAATTTGTGTGTTCCATCGTCATTAACAGGCTCTGAACGTTACAATTAACTGTCAGTTTTGCGTCGGATTCGAAAATCTCGACTCACAGGAGATCGACCATAAGGTGCCCGAGGCAGCTATAGACCCTTGGAGACAGGTCGGCCGGAGGACGATGTATTGAATCGCGACGCGATTTGTGTGTTCCATCGTCATTAACAGGCTCTGAACGTTACAATTAACTGTCAGTTTTGCGTCGGATTCGAAAATCTAGACTCACAGGAGATCGACCATAAGGTGCCCGAGGCAGCAATAGACCCTTGGAGACAGGTCTGACGGAGGACGATGTATTGAATCGCGACGGGATTTGTGTGTTCCATCGTCATTAACAGGCTCTCAACGGTACAATTAACTGTCAGTTTTGCGTCGCATTCGAAAATCTAGACTCACAGGAGATCGACCATAAGGTGCCCGAGGCAGCAATAGACCCTTGGAGACCGGTCGGCCGGAGGACGATGTATTGAATCGCGACGCGATTTGTGTGTTCCATTGTCATTAAGAGGCTCTGAACCTTACAATTAACTGTCAGTTTTGCGTCGGATTCGAAAATCTAGACTCACAGGAGAACGACCATAAGGTGTCCGAGGCAGCACAAGACCCTTGGAGACAAGTCGGCTGGAGGACGATGTATTGAATCGCGACGGAATTTGTGTGTTCCATCGTCATTAACAGGCTCTGAACGTTACAATTAACTGTCAGTTTTGCGTCGGATTCGAAAATCTAGACTCAGAGGAGAACGACCATAATGTGCCCGAGGCAGCACTAGACCCTTGGAGACATGTCGGCCGGAGAACGATGTATTGAATCGCGATGCGATTTGTGTGTCCCATCGTCATTAAGAGGCTCTGAACGTTACAATTAACTGTCAGTTTTGCGTCGGATTCGAAAATCTAGACTCACAGGAGATCGACCATAAGGTGCCCGAGGCAGCAATAGACCCTTGGAGACAGGTCGGCCGGAGGACGATGTATTGAATCGCTACGCGATTAGTGTGTTCCATTGTCATTAAGAGGCTCTGAACCTTACAATTAACTGTCAGATTTGCGTCGAATTTGAAAATCTAGACTCAAAGAAGAACGACCATAAGGTGCCCGAGGCAGCACTAGACCCTTGGAGACAAGTCGGCTGGAGGACGATGTATTGAATCGCGACGCGATTTGTGTGTTCCATCGTCATTAACAGGCTCTGAACGTTACAATTAACTGTCAGTTTTGCGTCGGATTCGAAAATCTAGACTCACAGGAGATCGACCATAAGGTGCCAGAGGCAGCAATAGACCCTTGGAGACAGGGCGGCCGGAGGACGATGTATTGAATCGCGACGCAATTTGTGTGTTCCATTGTCATTAAGAGGCTCTGAACCTTACAATTAACTGTCAGTTTTGCGTCGGATTCGAAAATCTAGACTCACAGGAGATCGAGCATAAGGTGCCCGAGGCAGCAATAGACCCTTGGAGACAGGTCTGACGGAGGACGATGTATTGAATCGCGACGGGATTTGTGTGTTCCATCGTCATTAACAGGCTCTGAACGGTACAATTAACTGTCAGTTTTGCGTCGCATTCGAAAATCTAGACTCACAGGAGATCGACCATAAGGTGCCCGAGGCAGCAATAGACCCTTGGAGACCGGTCGGCCGGAGGACGATGTATTGAATCGCGACGCGATTTGTGTGTTCCATTGTCATTAAGAGGCTCTGAACCTTACAATTAACTGTCAGTTTTGCGTCGGATGCGAAAATCTAGACTCACAGGAGAACGACCATAAGGTGTCCGAGGCAGCACAAGACCCTTGGAGACAAGTCGGCTGGAGGACGATGTATTGAATCGCGACGCAATTTGTGTGTTCCATCGTCATTAACAGGCTCTGAACGTTACAATTAACTGTCAGTTTTGCGTCGGATTCGAAAATCTATACTCACAGGAGATCGACCATAAGATGCCCGAAGCAGCTATAGACCCTTGGAGACAGGTCTGACGGAGGACGATGTATTGAATCGCGACGGGATTTGTGTGTTCCATCGTCATTAACAGGCTCTGAACGTTACAATTAACTGTTGGTTTTGCGTCGCATTCGAAAATCTAGACTCACAGGAGATCGACCATAAGGTGCCAGAGGCAGCAATAGACCCTTGGAGACAGGGCGGCCGGAGGACGATGTATTGAATCGCGACGCAATTTGTGTGTTCCATTGTCATTAAGAGGCTCTGAACCTTACAATTAACTGTCAGTTTTGCGCCGGATTCGAAAATCTAGACTCACAGAGGAACGACCATAAGGTGCCCGAGGCAGCACTAGACCCTTGGAGACAAGTCGGCTGGAGGACCATGTATTGAATCGCGACGCGATTTGTGTGTTCCATAGTCATTAACAGGCTCTGAACGTTACAATCAACTGTCAGTTTTGCGTCGGATTCGAAAACCTAGACTCACATGAGAACGACCATAAGGTGCCCGAGGCAGCAATACACCCCTGGAGACAGGTCGGACGGAGGACGATGTATTGAATCGCGACGCAATTTGTGTGTTCCATCGTCATTAACAGGCTCTGAACGTTACAATTAACTGTCAGTTTTGCGTCGGATTCGAAAATCTCGACTCACAGGAGATCGACCATAAGGTGCCCGAGGCAGCTATAGACCCTTGGAGACAGGTCGGCCGGAGGACGATGTATTGAATCGCGACGCGATTTGTGTGTTCCATCGTCATTAACAGGCTCTGAACGTTACAATTAACTGTCAGTTTTGCGTCGGATTCGAAAATCTAGACTCACAGGAGATCGACCATAAGGTGCCCGAGGCAGCAATAGACCCTTGGAGACAGGTCTGACGGAGGACGATGAATTGAATCGCGACGGGATTTGTGTGTTCCATCGTCATTAACAGGCTCTGAACGGTACAATTAACTGTCAGTTTTGCGTCGCATTCGAAAATCTAGACTCACAGGAGATCGACCATAAGGTGCCCGAGGCAGCAATAGACCCTTGGAGACCGGTCGGCCGGAGGACGATGTATTGAATCGCGACGCGATTTGTGTGTTGCATTGTCATTAAGAGGCTCTGAACCTTACAATTAACTGTCAGTTTTGCGTCGGATTCGAAAATCTAGACTCACAGGAGAACGACCATAAGGTGTCCGAGGCAGCACAAGACCCTTGGAGACAAGTCGGCTGGAGGACGATGTATTGAATCGCGACGCAATTTGTGTGTCCCATCGTCATTAACAGGCTCTGAACGTTACAATTAACTGTCAGTTTTGCGTCGGATTCGAAAATCTAGACTCACAGGAGAACGACCATAAGGTGCCCGAGGCAGCAATACACCCCTGGAGACAGGTCGGACGGAGGACGATGTATTGAATCGCGACGCAATGTGTGTGTTCCATTGTCATTAAGAGGCTCTGAACCTTACGATTAACTGTCAGTTTTGCGTCGGATTCGAAAATCTAGACTCACAGAGGAACGACCATAAGGTGCCCGAGGCAGCACTAGACCCTTGGAGACAAGTCGGCTGGAGGACCATGTATTGAATCGGGACGCGATTTGTGTGTTCCATCGTCATTAACAGGCTCTGAACGTTACAATCAACTGTCAGTTTTGCGTCGGATTCGAAAATCTAGACTCAGAGGAGATCGACCATAAGGTGCCCGAGGCAGCAATAGACCCTTGTAGACAGGTCGGCCGGAGGACGATGTATTGAATCGCGTTGCGATTTGTGTATTCCATCGTCATTAACAGGCTCTGACCTTTAGAATTAACTGACAGTTTTGCGTCGGATTCGAAAATCTAGACTCACAGGAGAACGACCATAAGGTGCCCGAGGCAGCAATAGACCCTTGGAGACAAGTCGGCTGGAGGACCATGTATTGAATCGCGACGCGATACGTGTGTTCCATCGTCATTAATAGGCTCTGAACGTTACAATCAACTGTCAGTTTTGCGTCGGATTCGAAAATCTAGACTCAGAGGAGAACGACCATAAGGTGCCCGACGCAGCACTATACCCTTGGAGACACGTCGGCTGGAGGACGATGTATTGAATCGCGACGCGATTTCTGTGTTCCATCGTCATTAACAGGCTCTGAACGTTACAATTAACTGTCAGTTTTGCGTCGGATTCGAAAATCTAGACTCACAGGAGATCGACCATAAGGTGCCCGAGGCAGCAATAGACCCTTGGATACAGGTCGGCTGGAGGACGATGTATTGAATCGCGACGCGATTTGTGTGTTCCATTGTCATTAAGAGGCTCTGAACCTTACAATTAACTGTCAGTTTTGCGTCGCATTCGAAAATCTAGACTCACAGGTGAACGACCATAAGGTGTCCGAGGCAGCACTAGACCCTTGGAGACAAGTCGGCTGGAGGACGACGTATTGAATCGCGACGCAATTTGTGTGTTCCATCGTCATTAACAGGCTCTGAACGTTACAATTAACTGTCAGTTTTGCGTCGGATTCGAAAATCTAGACTCACAGGAGATCGACCATTAGGTGCCCGAGGCAGCAATAGACCCTTGGAGACAGGTCTGACGGAGGTCGATGTATTGAATCGCGACGGGATTTGTGTGTTCCATCGTCATTAACAGGCTCTGAACGGTACAATTAACTGTCAGTTTTGCGTCGCATTCGAAAATCTAGACTCACAGGAGATCGACCATAAGGTGCCCGAGGCAGCAATAGGCCCTTGGAGACCGGTCGGCCGGAGGACGATGTATTGAATCGCGACGCGATTTGTGTGTTCCATTGTCATTAAGAGGCTCTGAACCTTACAATTAACTGTCAGTTTTGCGCCGGATTCGAAAATCTAGACTCACAGAGGAACGACCATAACGTGCCCGAGGCAGCACTAGACCCTTGGAGACAAGTCGGCTGGAGGACCATGTATTGAATCGCGACGCGATTTGTGTGTTCCATAGTCATTAACAGGCTCTGAACGTTACAATCAACTGTCAGTTTTGCGTCGGATTCGAAAACCTAGACTCACATGAGAACGACCATAAGGTGCCCGAGGCAGCAATACACCCCTGGAGACAGGTCGGACGGAGGACGATGTATTGAATCGCGACGCAATTTGTGTGTTCCATCGTCATTAACAGGCTCTGAACGTTACAATTAACTGTTAGTTTTGCGTCGGATTCGAAAATCTCGACTCACAGGAGATCGACCATAAGGTGCCCGAGGCAGCTATAGACCCTTGGAGACAGGTCGGCCGGAGGACGATGTATTGAATCGCGACGCGATTTGTGTGTTCCATCGTCATTAACAGGCTCTGAACGTTACAATTAACTGTCAGTTTTGCGTCGGATTCGAAAATCTAGACTCACAGGAGATCGACCATAAGGTGTCCGAGGCAGCAATAGACCCTTGGAGACAGGTCTGACGGAGGACGATGTATTGAATCGCGACGGGATTTGTGTGTTCCATCGTCATTAACAGGCTTTGAACGGTACAATTAACTGTCAGTTTTGCGTCGCATTCGAAAATCTAGACTCACAGGAGATCGACCATAAGGTGCCCGAGGCAGCAATAGACCCTTGGAGACCGGTCGGCCGGAGGACGATGTATTGAATCGCGACGCGATTTGTGTGTTCCATTGTCATTAAGAGGCTCTGAACCTTACAATTAACTGTCAGTTTTGCGTCGGATTCGAAAATCTAGACTCACAGGAGAACGACCATAAGGTGTCCGAGGCAGCACAAGACCCTTGGAGACAAGTCGGCTGGAGGACGATGTAATGAATCGCGACGCAATTTGTGTGTTCCATCGTCATTAACAGGCTCTGAACGTTACAATTAACTGTCAGTTTTGCGTCGGATTCGAAAATCTATACTCACAGGAGATCGACCATAAGGTGCCCGAAGCAGCTATAGACCCTTGGAGACAGGTCGGCCGGAGGACGATGTATTGAATCGCGACACGATTTGTGTGTTCCATCGTCATTAACAGGCTCTGAACGTTACAATTAACTGTCAGTTTTGCGTCGCATTCGAAAATCTAGACTCACAGGAGATCGACCATAAGGTGCCCGAGGCAGCAATAGACCCTTGGAGACAGGTCTGACGGAGGACGATGTATTGAATCGCGACGGGATTTGTGTGTTCCATCGTCATTAACACGCTCTGAACGGTACAATTAACTGTCAGTTTTGCGTCGCATTCGAAAATCTAGACTCACAGGAGATCGACCATAAGGTGCCCGAGGCAGCAATTGACCCTTGGAGACCGGTCGGCCGGAGGACGATGTATTGAATCGCGACGCAATTTGTGTGTTCCATTGTCATTAAGAGGCTCTGAACCTTACAATTAACTGTCAGTTTTGCGTCGGATTCGAAAATCTAGACTCACAGGAGAACGACCATAAGGTGTCCGAGGCAGCACAAGACCCTTGGAGACAAGTCGGCTGGAGGACGATGTATTGAATCGCGACGCAATTTGTGTGTTCCATCGTCATTAACAGGCTCTGAACGTTATTATTAACTGTCAGTTTTGCGTCGGATTCGAAAATCTACACTCACAGGAGATCGACCATAAGGTGCCCGAGGCAGCACTAGACGCTTGGAGACAGGTCGGCCGGAGGACGACGTATTGAATCGCGACGCAAAGTGTGTGTTCCATTGTCATTAAGAGGCTCTGAACCTTACGATTAACTGTCAGTTTTGCGTCGGATTCGAAAATCTAGACTCAGAGGAGAACGACGATAACGTGCCCGAGGCAGCACTAGACCCTTGGAGACATGTCGGCCGGAGGACGATGTATTGAATCGCGACGCGATTTGTGTGTTCCATCGTCATTAACAGGCTCTGAACGTTACAATTAACTGTCAGTTTTGCGTCGGATTCGAAAATCTAGACTCACAGGAGATCGACCATAATGTACCCGAGGCAGCAATAGACCCTTGGAGACAAGTCGGCCGGAGGACGATGTATTGAAGCGCGACGCAATTTGTGTGTTCCATTGTCATTAAGAGGCTCTGAACCTTACAATTAACTGTCAGTTTTGCGTCGGATTCGAAAATCTAGACTCACAGAGGAACGACCATAAGGTGCCCGAGGCGGCACTAGACCCTTGGAGACAAGTCGGCTGGAGGACCATGTATTGAATCGGGACGCGATTTGTGTGTTCCATCGTCATTAACAGGCTCTGAACGTTACAATCAACTGTCAGTTTTGCGTCGGATTCGAAAATCTAGACTCACAGGAGAACGACCATAAGGTGCCCGAGGCAGCAATAGACCCTTGGAGACAGATCGGCCGGAGGACGATGTATTGAATCGCGACGCAATTTGTGTGTTCCATCGTCATTAACAGGCTCTGAACGTTACAATTAACTGTCAGTTTTGCGTCGGATTCGAAAATCTAGACTCACAGGAGATCGACCATAAGGTGCCCGAGGCAGCAAAAATCCTTGGAGACAGGTCGGCCGGAGGACGATGCATTGAATCGCGACGCAATTTGTGTGTTCCATTGTCATTAAGAGGCTCTGAACCTTACGATTAACTGTCAGTTTTGCGTCGGATTCGAAAATCTAGACTCACAGGAGAACGACCATAAGGTGCCCGAGGCAGCAATAGACCCTTGGAGACATGTCCGCCGGAGAACGATGTATTGAATCGCGATGCGATTTGTGTGTCCCATCGTCATTAACAGGCTCTGAACGTTACAATTAACTGTCAGTTTTGCGTCCTATTCGAAAATCTAGACTCACAGGAGATCGAACATAAGGTGCCAGAGGCAGCAATAGACCCTTGGAGACAGGGCGGCCGGAGGACGATGTATTGAATCGCGACGCAATTTGTGTGTTCCATTGTCATTAAGAGGCTCTGAACCTTACAATTAACTGTCAGTTTTGCGCCGGATTCGAAAATCTAGACTCACAGAGGAACGACCATAAGGTGCCCGAGGCAGCACTAGACCCTTGGAGACAAGTCGGCTGGAGGACCATGTATTGAATCGCGACGCGATTTGTGTGTTCCATCGTCATTAACAGGCTCTGAACGTTACAATTAACTGTCAGTTTTGCGTCGGATTCGAAAATCTAGACTCAAAGGAGATCGACCATAAGGTGCCCGAGGCAGCAATAGACCCTTGGAGACAGGTCGGCCGGAGGACGATGTATTGAATCGCGACGCGATTTGTGTGTTCCATTGTCATTAAGAGGCTCTGAACCTTACAATTAACTGTCAGTTTTGCGTCGCATTCGAAAATCTAGACTCACAGGAGAACGACCATAAGGTGTCCGAGGCAGCACTAGACCCTTGGAGACAAGTCGGCTGGAGGACGACGTATTGAATCGCGACGCAATTTGTGTGTTCCATCGTCATTAACAGGCTCTGAACGTTACAATTAACTGTCAGTTTTGCGTCGGATTCGAAAATCTAGACTCACAGGAGATCGACCATGAGGTGCCCGAGGCAGCAATAGACCCTTGGAGACAGGTCTGACGGAGGACGATGTATTGAATCGCGACGGGATTTGTGTGTTCCATCGTCATTAACAGGCTCTGAACGGTACAATTAACTGTCAGTTTTGCGTCGCATTCGAAAATCTAGACTTACAGGAGATCGACCATAAGGTGCCCGAGGCAGCAATAGACCCTTGGAGACCGGTCGGCCGGAGGACGATGTATTGAATCGCGACGCGATTTGTGTGTTCCATTGTCATTAAGAGGCTCTGAACCTTACAATTAACTGTCAGTTTTGCGTCGGATTCGAAAATCTAGACTCACAGGAGAACGACCATAAGGTGTCCGAGGCAGCACAAGACCCTTGGAGACAAGTCGGCTGGAGGACGATGTAATGAATCGCGACGCAATTTGTGTGTTCCATCGTCATTAACAGGCTCTGAACGTTACAATTAACTGTCAGTTTTGCGTCGGATTCGAAAATCTATACTCACAGGAGATCGACCATAAGGTGCCCGAAGCAGCTATAGACCCTTGGAGACAGGTCGGCCGGAGGACGATGTATTGAATCGCGACGGGATTTGTGTGTTCCATCGTCATTAACAGGCTTTGAACGGTACAATTAACTGTCAGTTTTGCGTCGCATTCGAAAATCTAGACTCACAGGAGATCGACCATAAGGTGCCCGAGGCAGCAATAGACCCTTGGAGACCGGTCGGCCGGAGGACGATGTATTGAATCGCGACGCGATTTGTGTGTTCCATCGTCATTAACACGCTCTGAACGGTACAATTAACTGTCAGTTTTGCGTCGCATTCGAAAATCTAGACTCACAGGAGATCGACCATAAGGTGCCCGAGGCAGCAATAGACCCTTGGAGACCGGTCGGCCGGAGGACGATGTATTGAATCGCGACGCAATTTGTGTGTTCCATTGTCATTAAGAGGCTCTGAACCTTACAATTAACTGTCAGTTTTGCGTCGGATTCGAAAATCTAGACTCACAGGAGAACGACCATAAGGTGTCCGAGGCAGCACAAGACCCTTGGAGACAAGTCGGCCGGAGGACGATGTATTGAATCGCGACGCAATTTGTGTGTTCCATCGTCATTAACAGGCTCTGAACGTTACAATTAACTGTCAGTTTTGCGTCGGATTCGAAAATCTAGACTCACAGGAGATCGACCATAAGGTGCCCGAGGCAGCACTAGACGCTTGGAGACAGGTCGGCCGGAGGACGACGTATTGAATCGCGACGCAATGTGTGTGTTCCATTGTCATTAAGAGGCTCTGAACCTTACGATTAACTGTCAGTTTTGCGTCGGATTCGAAAATCTAGACTCAGAGGAGAACGACGATAACGTGCCCGAGGCAGCACTAGACCCTTGGAGACATGTCGGCCGGAGGACGATGTATTGAATCGCGACGCGATTTGTGTGTTCCATCGTCATTAACAGGCTCTGAACGTTTCAATTAACTGTCAGTTTTGCGTCGGATTCGAAAATCTAGAGTCACAGGAGATCGACCATAATGTACCCGAGGCAGCAATAGACCCTTGGAGACAAGTCGGCCGGAGGACGATGTATTGAAGCGCGACGCAATTTGTGTGTTCCATCGTCATTAACAGGCTCTGAACGTTACAATTAACTGTCAGATTTGCGTCGGATTCGAAAATCTAGAGTCACAGGAGATCGACCATAATGTACCCGAGGCAGCAATAGACCCTTGGAGACAAGTCGGCTGGAGGACCATGTATTGAATCGGGACGCGATTTGTGTGTTCCATCGTCATTAACAGGCTCTGAACGTTACAATCAACTGTCAGTTTTGCGTCGGATTCGAAAATCTAGACTCACAGGAGAACGACCATAAGGTGCCCGAGGCAGCAATAGACCCTTGGAGACAGATCGGCCGGAGGACGATGTATTGAATCGCGACGCAATTTGTGTGTTCCATCGTCATTAACAGGCTCTGAACGTTACAATTAACTGTCAGTTTTGCGTCGGATTCGAAAATCTAGACTCACAGGAGATCGACCATAAGGTGCCCGAGGCAGCAAAAATCCTTGGAGACAGGTCGGCCGGAGGACGATGCATTGAATCGCGACGCAATTTGTGTGTTCCATTGTCATTAAGAGGCTCTGAACCTTACGATTAACTGTCAGTTTTGCGTCGGATTCGAAAATCTAGACTCACAGGAGAACGACCATAAGGTGCCCGAGGCAGCAATAGACCCTTGGAGACATGTCGGCCGGAGAACGATGTATTGAATCGCGATGCGATTTGTGTGTCCCATCGTCATTAACAGGCTCTGAACGTTACAATTAACTGTCAGTTTTGCGTCGGATTCGAAAATCTAGACTCACAGGAGATCGAACATAAGGTGCCAGAGGCAGCAATAGACCCTTGGAGACAGGGCGGCCGGAGGACGATGTATTGAATCGCGACGCAATTTGTGTGTTCCATTGTCATTAAGAGGCTCTGAACCTTACAATTAACTGTCAGTTTTGCGCCGGATTCGAAAATCTAGACTCACAGAGGAACGACCATAAGGTGCCCGAGGCAGCACTAGACCCTTGGAGACAGGTCGGCCGGAGGACGATGTATTGAATCGCGACGCGATTTGTGTGTTCCATTGACATTAAGAGGCTCTGAACCTTACAATTAACTGTCAGTTTTGCGTCGCATTCGAAAATCTAGACTCACAGGTGAACGACCATAAGGTGTCCGAGGCAGCACTAGACCCTTGGAGACAAGTCGGCTGGAGGACGACGTATTGAATCGCGACGCAATTTGTGTGTTCCATCGTCATTAACAGGCTCTGAACGTTACAATTAACTGTCAGTTTTGCGTCGGATTCGAAAATCTAGACTCACAGGAGATCGACCATTAGGTGCCCGAGGCAGCAATAGACCCTTGGAGACAGGTCTGACGGAGGACGATGTATTGAATCGCGACGGGATTTGTGTGTTCCATCGTCATTAACAGGCTCTGAACGGTACAATTAACTGTCAGTTTTGCGTCGCATTCGAAAATCTAGACTCACAGGAGATCGACCATAAGGTGCCCGAGGCAGCAATAGACCCTTGGAGACCGGTCGGCCGGAGGACGATGTATTGAATCGCGACCCGATTTGTGTGTTCCATTGTCATTAAGAGGCTCTGAACCTTACAATTAACTGTCAGTTTTGCGTCGGATTCGAAAATCTAGACTCACAGGAGATCGACCATAAGGTGCCAGAGGCAGCAATAGACCCTTGGAGACAGGGCGGCCGGAGGACGATGTATTGAATCGCGACGCAATTTGTGTGTTCCATTGTCATTAAGAGGCTCTGAACCTTACAATTAACTGTCAGTTTTGCGCCGGATTCGAAAATCTAGACTCACAGAGGAACGACCATAAGGTGCCCGAGGCAGCACTAGACCCTTGGAGACAAGTCGGCTGGAGGACCATGTATTGAATCGCGACGCGATTTGTGTGTTCCATAGTCATTAACAGGCTCTGAACGTTACAATCAACTGTCAGTTTTGCGTCGGATTCGAAAACCTAGACTCACATGAGAACGACCATAAGGTGCCCGAGGCAGCAATACACCCCTGGAGACAGGTCGGACGGAGGACGATGTAGTGAATCGCGACGCAATTTGTGTGTTCCATCGTCATTAACAGGCTCTGAACGTTACAATTAACTGTCAGTTTTGCGTCGGATTCGAAAATCTAGACTCACAGGAGATCGACCATAAGGTGCCCGAGGCAGCTATAGACCCTTGGTGACAGGTCGGCCGGAGGACGATGTATTGAATCGCGACGCGATTTGTGTGTTCCATCGTCATTAACAGGCTCTGAACGTTACAATTAACTGTCAGTTTTGCGTCGGATTCGAAAATCTAGACTCACAGGAGATCGACCATAAGGTGTCCGAGGCAGCAATAGACCCTTGCAGACAGGTCTGACGGAGGACGATGTATTGAATCGCGACGGGATTTGTGTGTTCCATCGTCATTAACAGGCTCTGAACGGTACAATTAACTGTCAGTTTTGCGTCGCATTCGAAAATCTAGACTCACAGGAGATCGACCATAAGGTGCCCGAGGCAGCAATAGACCCTTGGAGACCGGTCGGCCGGAGGACGATGTATTGAATCGCGACGCGATTTGTGTGTTCCATTGTCATTAAGAGGCTCTGAACCTTACAATTAACTGTCAGTTTTGCGTCGGATTCGAAAATCTAGACTCACAGGAGAACGACCATAAGGTGTCCGAGGCAGCACAAGACCCTTGGAGACAAGTCGGCTGGAGGACGATGTATTGAATCGCGACGCAATTTGTGTGTTCCATCGTCATTAACAGGCTCTGAACGTTACAATTAACTGTCAGTTTTACGTCGGATTCGAAAATCTATACTCACAGGAGATCGACCATAAGGTGCCCGAAGCAGCTATAGACCCTTGGAGACAGGTCGGCCGGAGGACGATGTATTGAATCGCGACGCGATTTGTGTGTTCCATCGTCATTAACAGGCTCTGAACGTTACAATTAACTGTCAGTTTTGCGTCGCATTCGAAAATCTAGACTCACAGGAGATCGACCATAAGGTGCCCGAGGCAGCGATAGACCCTTGGGGACAGGTCTGACGGAGGACGATGTATTGAATCGCGACGGGATTTGTGTGTTCCATCGTCATTAACACGCTCTGAACGGTACAATTAACTGTCAGTTTTGCGTCGCATTCGAAAATCTAGACTCACAGGATATCGACCATAAGGTGCCCGAGGCAGCAATAGACCCTTGGAGACCGGTCGGCCGGAGGACGATGTATTGAATCGCGACGCAATTTGTGTGTTCCATTGTCATTAAGAGGCTCTGAACCTTACAATTAACTGTCAGTTTTGCGTCGGATTCGAAAATCTAGACTCACAGGAGAACGACCATAAGGTGTCCGAGGCAGCACAAGACCCTTGGAGACAAGTCGGCTGGAGGACGATGTATTGAATCGCGACGTAATTTGTGTGTTCCATCGTCATTAACAGGCTCTGAACGTTACAATTAACTGTCAGTTTTGCGTCGGATTCGAAAATCTAGACTCACAGGAGATCGACCATAAGGTGCCCGAGGCAGCACTAGACGCTTGGAGACAGGTCGGCCGGAGGACGACGTATTGAATCGCGACGCAATGTGTGTGTTCCATTGTCATTAAGAGGCTCTGAACCTTACGATTAACTGTCAGTTTTGCGTCGGATTCGAAAATCTAGACTCAGAGGAGAACGACGATAACGTGCCCGAGGCAGCACTAGACCCTTGGAGACATGTCGGCCGGAGGACGATGTATTGAATCGCGACGCGATTTGTGTGTTCCATCGTCATTAACAGGCTCTGAACGTTACAATTAACTGTCAGTTTTGCGTCGGATTCGAAAATCTAGACTCACAGGAGATCGACCATAATGTACCCGAGGCAGCAATAGACCCTTGGAGACAAGTCGGCCGGAGGACGATGTATTGAAGCGCGACGCAATTTGTGTGTTCCATTGTCATTAAGAGGCACTGAACCTTACGATTAACTGTCAGTTTTGCGTCGGATTCGAAAATCTAGACTCACAGGAGAACGACCATAAGGTGCCCGAGGCAGCAATAGACCCTTGGAGACATGTCGGCCGGAGAACGATGTATTGAATCGCGATGCGATTTGTGTGTCCCATCGTCATTAACAGGCTCTGAACGTTACAATTAACTGTCAGTTTTGCGTCGGATTCGAAAATCTAGACTCACAGGAGATCGAACATAAGGTGCCAGAGGCAGCAATAGACCCTTGGAGACAGGGCGGCCGGAGGACGATGTATTGAATCGCGACGCAATTTGTGTGTTCCATTGTCATTAAGAGGCTCTGAACCGTACAATTAACTGTCAGTTTTGCGCCGGATTCGAAAATCTAGACTCACAGAGGAACGACCATAAGGTGCCCGAGGCAGCACTAGACCCTTGGAGACAAGTCGGCTGGAGGACCATGTATTGAATCGCGACGCGATTTGTGTGTTCCATCGTCATTAACAGGCTCTGAACGTTACAATTAACTGTCAGTTTTGCGTCGGATTCGAAAATCTAGACTCACAGGAGATCGACCATAAGGTGCCCGAGGCAGCAATAGACCCTTGGAGACAGGTCGGCCGGAGGACGATGTATTGAATCGCGACGCGATTTGTGTGTTCCATTGTCATTAAGAGGCTCTGAACGTTACAATTAACTGTCAGTTTTGCGTCGCATTCGAAAATCTAGAGTCACAGGAGATCGACCATAATGTACCCGAGGCAGCAATAGACCCTTGGAGACAAGTCGGCTGGAGGACCATGTATTGAATCGGGACGCGATTTGTGTGTTCCATCGTCATTAACAGGCTCTGAACGTTACAATCAACTGTCAGTTTTGCGTCGGATTCGAAAATCTAGACTCACAGGAGAACGACCATAAGGTGCCCGAGGCAGCAATAGACCCTTGGAGACAGATCGGCCGGAGGACGATGTATTGAATCGCGACGCAATTTGTGTGTTCCATCGTCATTAACAGGCTCTGAACGTTACAATTAACTGTCAGTTTTGCGTCGGATTCGAAAATCTAGACTCACAGGAGATCGACCATAAGGTGCCCGAGGCAGCAAAAATCCTTGGAGACAGGTCGGCCGGAGGACGATGCATTGAATCGCGACGCAATTTGTGTGTTCCATTGTCATTAAGAGGCTCTGAACCTTACGATTAACTGTCAGTTTTGCGTCGGATTCGAAAATCTAGACTCACAGGAGAACGACCATAAGGTGCCCGAGGCAGCAATAGACCCTTGGAGACATGTCGGCCGGAGAACGATGTATTGAATCGCGATGCGATTTGTGTGTCCCATCGTCATTAACAGGCTCTGAACGTTACAATTAACTGTCAGTTTTGCGTCGGATTCGAAAATCTAGACTCACAGGAGATCGAACATAAGGTGCCAGAGGCAGCAATAGACCCTTGGAGACAGGGCGGCCGGAGGACGATGTATTGAATCGCGACGCAATTTGTGTGTTCCATTGTCATTAAGAGGCTCTGAACCTTACAATTAACTGTCAGTTTTGCGCCGGATTCGAAAATCTAGACTCACAGAGGAACGACCATAAGGTGCCCGAGGCAGCACTAGACCCTTGGAGACAGGTCGGCCGGAGGACGATGTATTGAATCGCGACGCGATTTGTGTGTTCCATTGACATTAAGAGGCTCTGAACCTTACAATTAACTGTCAGTTTTGCGTCGCATTCGAAAATCTAGACTCACAGGTGAACGACCATAAGGTGTCCGAGGCAGCACTAGACCCTTGGAGACAAGTCGGCTGGAGGACGACGTATTGAATCGCGACGCAATTTGTGTGTTCCATCGTCATTAACAGGCTCTGAACGTTACAATTAACTGTCAGTTTTGCGTCGGATTCGAAAATCTAGACTCACAGGAGATCGACCATTAGGTGCCCGAGGCAGCAATAGACCCTTGGAGACAGGTCTGACGGAGGACGATGTATTGAATCGCGACGGGATTTGTGTGTTCCATCGTCATTAACAGGCTCTGAACGGTACAATTAACTGTCAGTTTTGCGTCGCATTCGAAAATCTAGACTCACAGGAGATCGACCATAAGGTGCCCGAGGCAGCAATAGACCCTTGGAGACCGGTCGGCCGGAGGACGATGTATTGAATCGCGACCCGATTTGTGTGTTCCATTGTCATTAAGAGGCTCTGAACCTTACAATTAACTGTCAGTTTTGCGTCGGATTCGAAAATCTAGACTCACAGGAGATCGACCATAAGGTGCCAGAGGCAGCAATAGACCCTTGGAGACAGGGCGGCCGGAGGACGATGTATTGAATCGCGACGCAATTTGTGTGTTCCATTGTCATTAAGAGGCTCTGAACCTTACAATTAACTGTCAGTTTTGCGCCGGATTCGAAAATCTAGACTCACAGAGGAACGACCATAAGGTGCCCGAGGCAGCACTAGACCCTTGGAGACAAGTCGGCTGGAGGACCATGTATTGAATCGCGACGCGATTTGTGTGTTCCATAGTCATTAACAGGCTCTGAACGTTACAATCAACTGTCAGTTTTGCGTCGGATTCGAAAACCTAGACTCACATGAGAACGACCATAAGGTGCCCGAGGCAGCAATACACCCCTGGAGACAGGTCGGACGGAGGACGATGTAGTGAATCGCGACGCAATTTGTGTGTTCCATCGTCATTAACAGGCTCTGAACGTTACAATTAACTGTCAGTTTTGCGTCGGATTCGAAAATCTAGACTCACAGGAGATCGACCATAAGGTGCCCGAGGCAGCTATAGACCCTTGGTGACAGGTCGGCCGGAGGACGATGTATTGAATCGCGACGCGATTTGTGTGTTCCATCGTCATTAACAGGCTCTGAACGTTACAATTAACTGTCAGTTTTGCGTCGGATTCGAAAATCTAGACTCACAGGAGATCGACCATAAGGTGTCCGAGGCAGCAATAGACCCTTGGAGACAGGTCTGACGGAGGACGATGTATTGAATCGCGACGGGATTTGTGTGTTCCATCGTCATTAACAGGCTCTGAACGGTACAATTAACTGTCAGTTTTGCGTCGCATTCGAAAATCTAGACTCACAGGAGATCGACCATAAGGTGCCCGAGGCAGCAATAGACCCTTGGAGACCGGTCGGCCGGAGGACGATGTATTGAATCGCGACGCGGTTTGTGTGTTCCATTGTCATTAAGAGGCTCTGAACCTTACAATTAACTGTCAGTTTATCGTCGGATTCGAAAATCTAGACTCACAGGAGAACGACCATAAGGTGTCCGAGGCAGCACAAGACCCTTGGAGACAAGTCGGCTGGAGGACGATGTATTGAATCGCGACGCAATTTGTGTGTTCCATCGTCATTAACAGGCTCTGAACGTTACAATTAACTGTCAGTTTTACGTCGGATTCGAAAATCTATACTCACAGGAGATCGACCATAAGGTGCCCGAAGCAGCTATAGACCCTTGGAGACAGGTCGGCCGGAGGACGATGTATTGAATCGCGACGCGATTTGTGTGTTCCATCGTCATTAACAGGCTCTGAACGTTACAATTAACTGTCAGTTTTGCGTCGCATTCGAAAATCTAGACTCACAGGAGATCGACCATAAGGTGCCCGAGGCAGCGATAGACCCTTGGGGACAGGTCTGACGGAGGACGATGTATTGAATCGCGACGGGATTTGTGTGTTCCATCGTCATTAACACGCTCTGAACGGTACAATTAACTGTCAGTTTTGCGTCGCATTCGAAAATCTAGACTCACAGGATATCGACCATAAGGTGCCCGAGGCAGCAATAGACCCTTGGAGACCGGTCGGCCGGAGGACGATGTATTGAATCGCGACGCAATTTGTGTGTTCCATTGTCATTAAGAGGCTCTGAACCTTACAATTAACTGTCAGTTTTGCGTCGGATTCGAAAATCTAGACTCACAGGAGAACGACCATAAGGTGTCCGAGGCAGCACAAGACCCTTGGAGACAAGTCGGCTGGAGGACGATGTATTGAATCGCGACGTAATTTGTGTGTTCCATCGTCATTAACAGGCTCTGAACGTTACAATTAACTGTCAGTTTTGCGTCGGATTCGAAAATCTAGACTCACAGGAGATCGACCATAAGGTGCCCGAGGCAGCACTAGACGCTTGGAGACAGGTCGGCCGGAGGACGACGTATTGAATCGCGACGCAATGTGTGTGTTCCATTGTCATTAAGAGGCTCTGAACCTTACGATTAACTGTCAGTTTTGCGTCGGATTCGAAAATCTAGACTCAGAGGAGAACGACGATAACGTGCCCGAGGCAGCACTAGACCCTTGGAGACATGTCGGCCGGAGGACGATGTATTGAATCGCGACGCGATTTGTGTGTTCCATCGTCATTAACAGGCTCTGAACGTTACAATTAACTGTCAGTTTTGCGTCGGATTCGAAAATCTAGACTCACAGGAGATCGACCATAATGTACCCGAGGCAGCAATAGACCCTTGGAGACAAGTCGGCCGGAGGACGATGTATTGAAGCGCGACGCAATTTGTGTGTTCCATTGTCATTAAGAGGCACTGAACCTTACGATTAACTGTCAGTTTTGCGTCGGATTCGAAAATCTAGACTCACAGGAGAACGACCATAAGGTGCCCGAGGCAGCAATAGACCCTTGGAGACATGTCGGCCGGAGAACGATGTATTGAATCGCGATGCGATTTGTGTGTCCCATCGTCATTAACAGGCTCTGAACGTTACAATTAACTGTCAGTTTTGCGTCGGATTCGAAAATCTAGACTCACAGGAGATCGAACATAAGGTGCCAGAGGCAGCAATAGACCCTTGGAGACAGGGCGGCCGGAGGACGATGTATTGAATCGCGACGCAATTTGTGTGTTCCATTGTCATTAAGAGGCTCTGAACCGTACAATTAACTGTCAGTTTTGCGCCGGATTCGAAAATCTAGACTCACAGAGGAACGACCATAAGGTGCCCGAGGCAGCACTAGACCCTTGGAGACAAGTCGGCTGGAGGACCATGTATTGAATCGCGACGCGATTTGTGTGTTCCATCGTCATTAACAGGCTCTGAACGTTACAATTAACTGTCAGTTTTGCGTCGGATTCGAAAATCTAGACTCACAGGAGATCGACCATAAGGTGCCCGAGGCAGCAATAGACCCTTGGAGACAGGTCGGCCGGAGGACGATGTATTGAATCGCGACGCGATTTGTGTGTTCCATTGTCATTAAGAGGCTCTGAACCTTACAATTAACTGTCAGTTTTGCGTCGCATTCGAAAATCTAGACTCACAGGAGAACGACCATAAGGTGTCCGAGGCAGCACTAGACTCTTGGAGACAAGTCGGCTGGAGGACGACGTATTGAATCGCGACGCAATTTGTGTGTTCCATCGTCATTAACAGGCTCTGAACGTTACAATTAACTGTCAGTTTTGCGTCGGATTCGAAAATCTAGACTCACAGGAGATCGACCATTAGGTGCCCGAGGCAGCAATAGACCCTTGGAGACAGGTCTGACGGAGGACGATGTATTGAATCGCGACGGGATTTGTGTGTTCCATCGTCATTAACAGGCTCTGAACGGTACAATTAACTGTCAGTTTTGCGTCGCATTCGAAAATCTAGACTCACAGGAGATCGACCATAAGGTGCCCGAGGCAGCAATAGACCCTTGGAGACCGGTCGGCCGGAGGACGATGTATTGAATCGCGACCCGATTTGTGTGTTCCATTGTCATTAAGAGGCTCTGAACCTTACAATTAACTGTCAGTTTTGCGTCGGATTCGAAAATCTAGACTCACAGGAGATCGACCATAAGGTGCCCGAGGCAGCAATAGACCCTTGGAGACCGGTCGGCCGGAGGACGATGTATTGAATCGCGACGCGATTTGTGTGTTCCATTGTCATTAAGAGGCTCTGAACCTTACAATTAACTGTCAGTTTTGCGTCGGATTCGAAAATCTAGACTCACAGGAGAACGACCATAAGGTGTCCGAGGCAGCACAAGACCCTTGGAGACAAGTCGGCTGGAGGACGATGTATTGAATCGCGACGCAATTTGTGTGTTCCATCGTCATTAACAGGCTCTGAACGTTACAATTAACTGTCAGTTTTACGTAGGATTCGAAAATCTATACTCACAGGAGATCGACCATAAGGTGCCCGAAGCAGCTATAGACCCTTGGAGACAGGTCGGCCGGAGGACGATGTATTGAATCGCGACGCGATTTGTGTGTTCCATCGTCATTAACAGGCTCTGAACGTTACAATTAACTGTCAGTTTTGCGTCGCATTCGAAAATCTAGACTCACAGGAGATCGACCATAAGGTGCCCGAGGCAGCGATAGACCCTTGGGGACAGGTCTGACGGAGGACGATGTATTGAATCGCGACGGGATTTGTGTGTTCCACCGTCATTAACACGCTCTGAACGGTACAATTAACTGTCAGTTTTGCGTCGCATTCGAAAATCTAGACTCACAGGAGATCGACCATAAGGTGCCCGAGGCAGCAATAGACCCTTGGAGACCGGTCGGCCGGAGGACGATGTATTGAATCGCGACGCAATTTGTGTGTTCCATTGTCATTAAGAGGCTCTGAACCTTACAATTAACTGTCAGTTTTGCGTCGGATTCGAAAATCTAGACTCACAGGAGAACGACCATAAGGTGTCCGAGGCAGCACAAGACCCTTGGAGACAAGTCGGCTGGAGGACGATGTATTGAATCGCGACGTAATTTGTGTGTTCCATCGTCATTAACAGGCTCTGAACATTACAATTAACTGTCAGTTTTGCGTCGGATTCGAAAATCTAGACTCACAGGAGATCGACCATAAGGTGCCCGAGGCAGCACTAGACGCTTGGAGACAGGTCGGCCGGAGGACGACGTATTGAATCGCGACGCAATGTGTGTGTTCCATTGTCATTAAGAGGCTCTGAACCTTACGATTAACTGTCAGTTTTGCGTCGGATTCGAAAATCTAGACTCAGAGGAGAACGACGATAACGTGCCCGAGGCAGCACTAGACCCTTGGAGACATGTCGGCCGGAGGACGATGTATTGAATCGCGACGCGATTTGTGTGTTCCATCGTCATTAACAGGCTCTGAACGTTACAATTAACTGTCAGTTTTGCGTCGGATTCGAAAATCTAGACTCACAGGAGATCGACCATAATGTACCCGAGGCAGCAATAGACCCTTGGAGACAAGTCGGCCGGAGGACGATGTATTGAAGCGCGACGCAATTTGTGTGTTCCATTGTCATTAAGAGGCACTGAACCTTACGATTAACTGTCAGTTTTGCGTCGGATTCGAAAATCTAGACTCACAGGAGAACGACCATAAGGTGCCCGAGGCAGCAATAGACCCTTGGAGACATGTCGGCCGGAGAACGATGTATTGAATCGCGATGCGATTTGTGTGTCCCATCGTCATTAACAGGCTCTGAACGTTACAATTAACTGTCAGTTTTGCGTCGGATTCGAAAATCTAGACTCACAGGAGATCGAACATAAGGTGCCAGAGGCAGCAATAGACCCTTGGAGACAGGGCGGCCGGAGGACGATGTATTGAATCGCGACGCAATTTGTGTGTTCCATTGTCATTAAGAGGCTCTGAACCGTACAATTAACTGTCAGTTTTGCGCCGGATTCGAAAATCTAGACTCACAGAGGAACGACCATAAGGTGCCCGAGGCAGCACTAGACCCTTGGAGACAAGTCGGCTGGAGGACCATGTATTGAATCGCGACGCGATTTGTGTGTTCCATCGTCATTAACAGGCTCTGAACGTTACAATTAACTGTCAGTTTTGCGTCGGATTCGAAAATCTAGACTCACAGGAGATTGACCATAAGGTGCCCGAGGCAGCAATAGACCCTTGGAGACAGGTCGGCCGGAGGACGATGTATTGAATCGCGACGCGATTTGTGTGTTCCATTGTCATTAAGAGGCTCTGAACCTTACAATTAACTGTCAGTTTTGCGTCGCATTCGAAAATCTAGACTCACAGGAGAACGACCATAAGGTGTCCGAGGCAGCACTAGACCCTTGGAGACAAGTCGGCTGGAGGACGACGTATTGAATCGCGACGCAATTTGTGGGTTCCATCGTCATTAACAGGCTCTGAACGTTACAATTAACTGTCAGTTTTGCGTCGGATTCGAAAATCTAGACTCACAGGAGATCGACCATTAGGTGCCCGAGGCAGCAATAGACCCTTGGAGACAGGTCTGACGGAGGACGATGTATTGAATCGCGACGGGATTTGTGTGTTCCATCGTCATTAACAGGCTCTGAACGGTACAATTAACTGTCAGTTTTGCGTCGCATTCGAAAATCTAGACTCACAGGAGATCGACCATAAGGTGCCCGAGGCAGCAATAGACCCTTGGAGACCGGTCGGCCGGAGGACGATGTATTGAATCGCGACCCGATTTGTGTGTTCCATTGTCATTAAGAGGCTCTGAACCTTACAATTAACTGTCAGTTTTGCGTCGGATTCGAAAATCTAGACTCACAGGAGATCGACCATAAGGTGCCAGAGGCAGCAATAGACCCTTGGAGACAGGGCGGCCGGAGGACGATGTATTGAATCGCGACGCAATTTGTGTGTTCCATTGTCATTAAGAGGCTCTGAACCTTACAATTAACTGTCAGTTTTGCGCCGGATTCGAAAATCTAGACTGACAGAGGAACGACCATAAGGTGCCCGAGGCAGCACTAGACCCTTGGAGACAAGTCGGCTGGAGGACCATGTATTGAATCGCGACGCGATTTGTGTGTTCCATAGTCATTAACAGGCTCTGAACGTTACAATCAACTGTCAGTTTTGCGTCGGATTCGAAAACCTAGACTCACATGAGAACGACCATAAGGTGCCCGAGGCAGCAATACACCCCTGGAGACAGGTCGGACGGAGGACGATGTATTGAATCGCGACGCAATTTGTGTGTTCCATCGTCATTAACAGGCTCTGAACGTTACAATTAACTGTCAGTTTTGCGTCGGATTCGAAAATCTCGACTCACAGGAGTTCGACCATAAGGTGCCCGAGGCAGCTATAGACCCTTGGAGACAGGTCGGCCGGAGGACGATGTATTGAATCGCGACGCGATTTGTGTGTTCCATCGTCATTAACAGGCTCTGAACGTTACAATTAACTGTCAGTTTTGCGTCGGATTCGAAAATCTAGACTCACAGGAGATCGACCATAAGGTGTCCGAGGCAGCAATAGACCCTTGGAGACAGGTCTGACGGAGGACGATGTATTGAATCGCGACGGGATTTGTGTGTTCCATCGTCATTAACAGGCTCTGAACGGTACAATTAACTGTCAGTTTTGCGTCGCATTCGAAAATCTAGACTCACAGGAGATCGACCATAAGGTGCCCGAGGCAGCAATAGACCCTTGGAGACCGGTCGGCCGGAGGACGATGTATTGAATCGCGACGCGATTTGTGTGTTCCATTGTCATTAAGAGGCTCTGAACCTTACAATTAACTGTCAGTTTTGCGTCGGATTCGAAAATCTAGACTCACAGGAGAACGACCATAAGGTGTCCGAGGCAGCACAAGACCCTTGGAGACAAGTCGGCTGGAGGACGATGTATTGAATCGCGACGCAATTTGTGTGTTCCATCGTCATTAACAGGCTCTGAACGTTACAATTAACTGTCAGTTTTGCGTCGGATTCGAAAATCTATACTCACAGGAGATCGACCATAAGGTGCCCGAAGCAGCTATAGACCCTTGGAGACAGGTCGGCCGGAGGACGATGTATTGAATCGCGACGCGATTTGTGTGTTCCATCGTCATTAACAGGCTCTGAACGTTACAATTAACTGTCAGTTTTGCGTCGCATTCGAAAATCTAGACTCACAGGAGATCGACCATAAGGTGCCCGAGGCAGCAATAGACCCTTGGAGACAGGTCTGACGGAGGACGATGTATTGAATCGCGACGGGATTTGTGTGTTCCATCGTCATTAACACGCTCTGAACGGTACAATTAACTGTCAGTTTTGCGTCGCATTCGAAAATCTAGACTCACAGGAGATCGACCATAAGGTGCCCGAGGCAGCAATAGACCCTTGGAGACCGGTCGGCCGGAGGACGATGTATTGAATCGCGACGCAATTTGTGTGTTCCATTGTCATTAAGAGGCTCTGAACCTTACAATTAACTGTCAGTTTTGCGTCGGATTCGAAAATCTAGACTCACAGGAGAACGACCATAAGGTGTCCGAGGCAGCACAAGACCCTTGGAGACAAGTCGGCTGGAGGACGATGTATTGAATCGCGACGTAATTTGTGTGTTCCATCGTCATTAACAGGCTCTGAACGTTACAATTAACTGTCAGTTTTGCGTCGGATTCGAAAATCTAGACTCACAGGAGATCGACCATAAGGTGCCCGAGGCAGCAAAAATCCTTGGAGACAGGTCGGCCGAAGGACGATGTATTGAATCGCGACGCAATTTGTGTGTTCCATTGTCATTAAGAGGCTCTGAACCTTACGATTAACTGTCAGTTTTGCGTCGGATTCGAAAATCTAGACTCAGAGGAGAACGACGATAACGTGCCCGAGGCAGCACTAGACCCTTGGAGACATGTCGGCCGGAGGACGATGTATTGAATCGCGACGCGATTTGTGTGTTCCATCGTCATTAACAGGCTCTGAACGTTACAATTAACTGTCAGTTTTGCGTCGGATTCGAAAATCTAGACTCACAGGAGATCGACCATAATGTACCCGAGGCAGCAATAGACCCTTGGATACAAGTCGGCCGGAGGACGATGTATTGAATCGCGACGCAATTTGTGTGTTCCATTGTCATTAAGAGGCTCTGAACCTTACAATTAACTGTCAGTTTTGCGTCGGATTCGAAAATCTAGACTCACAGAGGAACGACCATAAGGTGCCCGAGGCAGCACTAGACCCTTGGAGACAAGTCGGCTGGAGGACCATGTATTGAATCGGGACGCGATTTGTGTGTTCCATCGTCATTAACAGGCTCTGAACGTTACAATCAACTGTCAGTTTTGCGTCGGATTCGAAAATCTAGACTCACAGGAGAACGACCATAAGGTGCCCGAGGCAGCAATAGACCCTTGGAGACAGATCGGCCGGAGGACGATGTATTGAATCGCGACGCAATTTGTGTGTTCCATCGTCATTAACAGGCTCTGAATGTTACAATTAACTGTCAGTTTTGCGTCGGATTCGAAAATCTAGACTCACAGGAGATCGACCATAAGGTGACCGAGGCAGCAATAGACCCTTGGAGACAGGTCGGCCGGAGGACGATGTATTGAATCGCGTTGCGATTTGTGTATTCCATCGTCATTAACAGGCTCTGACCTTTACAATTAACTGTCAGTTTTGCGTCGGATTCGAAAATCTAGACTCACAGGAGAACGACCATAAGGTGCCCGAGGCAGCAATAGACCCTTGGAGACAAGTCGGCTGGAGGACCATGTATTGAATCGCGACGCGATTCGTGTGTTCCATCGTCATTAATAGGCTCTGAACGTTACAATCAACTGTCAGTTTTGCGTCGGATTCGAAAATCTAGACTCAGAGGAGAACGACCATAAGGTGCCCGACGCAGCACTATACCCTTGGAGACACGTCCGCCGGAGGACGATGTATTCAATCGCGACGCGATTTGTGTGTTCCATCGTCATTAACAGGCTCTGAACGTTACAATTAACTGTCAGTTTTGCGTCGGATTCGAAAATCTAGACTCACAGGAGATCGACCATAAGCTGCCCGAGGCAGCAATAGACCCTTGGAGACAGGTCGGCCGGAGGACGATGTATTGAATCGCGACGCGATTTGTGTGTTCCATTGTCATTAAGAGGCTCTGAACCTTACAATTAACTGTCAGTTTTGCGTCGCATTCGAAAATCTAGACTCACAGGAGAACGCCCATAAGGTGTCCGAGGCAGCACTAGACCCTTGGAGACAAGTCGGCTGGAGGACGACGTATTGATTCGCGACGCAATTTGTGTGTTCCATCGTCATTAACAGGCTCTGAACGTTACAATTAACTGTCAGTTTTGCGTCGGATTCGAAAATCTAGACTCACAGGAGATCGACCATAAGGTGCCCGAGGCAGCAATAGACCCTTGGAGACAGGTCGGCCGGAGGACGATGTATTGAATCGCTACGCGATTTGTGTGTTCCATTGTCATTATGAGGCTCTGAACCTTACAATTAACTGTCAGATTTGCGTCGAATTTGAAAATCTAGACTCAAAGAAGAACGACCATAAGGTGCCCGAGGCAGCAATAGACCCTTGGAGACAAGTCGGCTGGAGGACGATGTATTGAATCGCGACGCGATTTGTGTGTTCCATCGTCATTAACAGGCTCTGAACGTTACAATTAACTGTCAGTTTTGCGTCGGATTCGAAAATCTAGACTCACAGGAGATCGACCATAAGGTGCCAGAGGCAGCAATAGACCCTTGGAGACAGGGCGGCCGGAGGACGATGTATTGAATCACGACGCAATTTGTGTGTTCCATTGTCATTAAGAGGCTCTGAACCTTACAATTAACTGTCAGTTTTGCGCCGGATTCGAAAATCTAGACTCACAGAGGAACGACCATAAGGTGCCCGAGGCAGCACTAGACCCTTGGAGACAAGTCGGCTGGAGGACCATGTATTGAATCGCGACGCGATTTGTGTGTTATATAGTCATTAACAGGCTCTGAACGTTACAATCAACTGTCAGTTTTGCGTCGGATTCGAAAACCTAGACTCACATGAGAACGACCATAAGGTGCCCGAGGCAGCAATACACCCTTGGAGACAGGTCGGACGGAGGACGATGTATTGAATCGCGACGCAATTTGTGTGTTCCATCGTCATTAACAGGCTCTGAACGTTACAATTAACTGTCAGTTTTGCGTCGGATTCGAAAATCTCGACTCACAGGAGATCGACCATAAGGTGCCCGAGGCAGCTATAGACCCTTGGAGACAGGTTGGCCGGAGGACGATGTATTGAATCGCGACGCGATTTGTGTGTTCCATCGTCATTAACAGGCTCTGAACGTTACAATTAACTGTCAGTTTTGCGTCGGATTCGAAAATCTAGACTCACAGGAGATCGACCATAAGGTGCCCGAGGCAGCAATAGACCCTTGGATACAGGTCTGACGGAGGACGATGTATTGAATCGCGACGGGATTTGTGTGTTCCATCGTCATTAACAGGCTCTGAACGGTACAATTAACTGTCAGTTTTGCGTCGGATTCGAAAATCTATACTCACAGGAGATCGACCATAAGGTGCCCGAAGCAGCTATAGACCCTTGGAGACAGGTCGGCCGGAGGACGATGTATTGAATCGCGACGCGATTTGTGTGTTCCATCGTCATTAACAGGCTCTGAACGTTACAATTAACTGTCAGTTTTGCGTCGCATTCGAAAATCTAGACTCACAGGAGATCGACAATAAGGTGCCCGAGGCAGCAATAGACCCTTGGAGACAGGTCTGACGGAGGACGATGTATTGAATCGCGACGGGATTTGTGTGTTCCATCGTCATTAACACGCTCTGAACGGTACAATTAACTGTCAGTTTTGCGTCGCATTCGAAAATCTAGACTCACAGGAGATCGACCATAAGGTGCCCGAGGCAGCAATAGACCCTTGGAGACCGGTCGGCCGGAGGACGATGTATTGAATCGCGACGCAATTTGTGTGTTCCATTGTCATTAAGAGGCTCTGAACCTTACAATTAACTGTCAGTTTTGCGTCGGATTCGAAAATCTAGACTCACAGGAGAACGACCATAAGGTGTCCGAGGCAGCACAAGACCCTTGGAGACAAGTCGGCTGGAGGACGATGTATTGAATCGCGACGTAATTTGTGTGTTCCATCGTCATTAACAGGCTCTGAACGTTACAATTAACTGTCAGTTTTGCGTCGGATTCGAAAATCTAGACTCACAGGAGATCGACCATAAGGTGCCCGAGGCAGCAAAAATCCTTGGAGACAGGTCGGCCGAAGGACGATGTATTGAATCGCGACGCAATTTGTGTGTTCCATTGTCATTAAGAGGCTCTGAACCTTACGATTAACTGTCAGTTTTGCGTCGGATTCGAAAATCTAGACTCAGAGGAGAACGACGATAACGTGCCCGAGGCAGCACTAGACCCTTGGAGACATGTCGGCCGGAGGACGATGTATTGAATCGCGACGCGATTTGTGTGTTCCATCGTCATTAACAGGCTCTGAACGTTACAATTAACTGTCAGTTTTGCGTCGGATTCGAAAATCTAGACTCACAGGAGATCGACCATAATGTACCCGAGGCAGCAATAGACCCTTGGATACAAGTCGGCCGGAGGACGATGTATTGAATCGCGACGCAATTTGTGTGTTCCATTGTCATTAAGAGGCTCTGAACCTTACAATTAACTGTCAGTTTTGCGTCGGATTCGAAAATCTAGACTCACAGAGGAACGACCATAAGGTGCCCGAGGCAGCACTAGACCCTTGGAGACAAGTCGGCTGGAGGACCATGTATTGAATCGGGACGCGATTTGTGTGTTCCATCGTCATTAACAGGCTCTGAACGTTACAATCAACTGTCAGTTTTGCGTCGGATTCGAAAATCTAGACTCACAGGAGAACGACCATAAGGTGCCCGAGGCAGCAATAGACCCTTGGAGACAGATCGGCCGGAGGACGATGTATTGAATCGCGACGCAATTTGTGTGTTCCATCGTCATTAACAGGCTCTGAATGTTACAATTAACTGTCAGTTTTGCGTCGGATTCGAAAATCTAGACTCACAGGAGATCGACCATAAGGTGACCGAGGCAGCAATAGACCCTTGGAGACAGGTCGGCCGGAGGACGATGTATTGAATCGCGTTGCGATTTGTGTATTCCATCGTCATTAACAGGCTCTGACCTTTACAATTAACTGTCAGTTTTGCGTCGGATTCGAAAATCTAGACTCACAGGAGAACGACCATAAGGTGCCCGAGGCAGCAATAGACCCTTGGAGACAAGTCGGCTGGAGGACCATGTATTGAATCGCGACGCGATTCGTGTGTTCCATCGTCATTAATAGGCTCTGAACGTTACAATCAACTGTCAGTTTTGCGTCGGATTCGAAAATCTAGACTCAGAGGAGAACGACCATAAGGTGCCCGACGCAGCACTATACCCTTGGAGACACGTCCGCCGGAGGACGATGTATTCAATCGCGACGCGATTTGTGTGTTCCATCGTCATTAACAGGCTCTGAACGTTACAATTAACTGTCAGTTTTGCGTCGGATTCGAAAATCTAGACTCACAGGAGATCGACCATAAGCTGCCCGAGGCAGCAATAGACCCTTGGAGACAGGTCGGCCGGAGGACGATGTATTGAATCGCGACGCGATTTGTGTGTTCCATTGTCATTAAGAGGCTCTGAACCTTACAATTAACTGTCAGTTTTGCGTCGCATTCGAAAATCTAGACTCACAGGAGAACGCCCATAAGGTGTCCGAGGCAGCACTAGACCCTTGGAGACAAGTCGGCTGGAGGACGACGTATTGATTCGCGACGCAATTTGTGTGTTCCATCGTCATTAACAGGCTCTGAACGTTACAATTAACTGTCAGTTTTGCGTCGGATTCGAAAATCTAGACTCACAGGAGATCGACCATAAGGTGCCCGAGGCAGCAATAGACCCTTGGAGACAGGTCGGCCGGAGGACGATGTATTGAATCGCTACGCGATTTGTGTGTTCCATTGTCATTATGAGGCTCTGAACCTTACAATTAACTGTCAGATTTGCGTCGAATTTGAAAATCTAGACTCAAAGAAGAACGACCATAAGGTGCCCGAGGCAGCAATAGACCCTTGGAGACAAGTCGGCTGGAGGACGATGTATTGAATCGCGACGCGATTTGTGTGTTCCATCGTCATTAACAGGCTCTGAACGTTACAATTAACTGTCAGTTTTGCGTCGGATTCGAAAATCTAGACTCACAGGAGATCGACCATAAGGTGCCAGAGGCAGCAATAGACCCTTGGAGACAGGGCGGCCGGAGGACGATGTATTGAATCACGACGCAATTTGTGTGTTCCATTGTCATTAAGAGGCTCTGAACCTTACAATTAACTGTCAGTTTTGCGCCGGATTCGAAAATCTAGACTCACAGAGGAACGACCATAAGGTGCCCGAGGCAGCACTAGACCCTTGGAGACAAGTCGGCTGGAGGACCATGTATTGAATCGCGACGCGATTTGTGTGTTCCATAGTCATTAACAGGCTCTGAACGTTACAATCAACTGTCAGTTTTGCGTCGGATTCGAAAACCTAGACTCACATGAGAACGACCATAAGGTGCCCGAGGCAGCAATACACCCTTGGAGACAGGTCGGACGGAGGACGATGTATTGAATCGCGACGCAATTTGTGTGTTCCATCGTCATTAACAGGCTCTGAACGTTACAATTAACTGTCAGTTTTGCGTCGGATTCGAAAATCTCGACTCACAGGAGATCGACCATAAGGTGCCCGAGGCAGCTATAGACCCTTGGAGACAGGTTGGCCGGAGGACGATGTATTGAATCGCGACGCGATTTGTGTGTTCCATCGTCATTAACAGGCTCTGAACGTTACAATTAACTGTCAGTTTTGCGTCGGATTCGAAAATCTAGACTCACAGGAGATCGACCATAAGGTGCCCGAGGCAGCAATAGACCCTTGGATACAGGTCTGACGGAGGACGATGTATTGAATCGCGACGGGATTTGTGTGTTCCATCGTCATTAACAGGCTCTGAACGGTACAATTAACTGTCAGTTTTGCGTCGCATTCGAAAATCTAGACTCACAGGAGATCGACCATAAGGTGCCCGAGGCAGCAATAGACCCTTGGAGACCGGTCGGCCGGAGGACGATGTATTGAATCGCGACGCGATTTGTGTGTTCCATTGTCATTAAGAGGCTCTGAACCTTACAATTAACTGTCAGTTTTGCGTCGGATTCGAAAATCTAGACTCACAGGAGAACGACCATAAGGTGTCCGAGGCAGCACAAGACCCTTGGAGACAAGTCGGCTGGAGGACCATGTATTGAATCGCGACGCAATTTGTGTGTTCCATCGTCATTAACAGGCTCTGAACGTTACAATTAACTGTCAGTTTTGGGTCGGATTCGAAAATCTAGACTCACAGGAGATCGACCATAAGGTGCCCGAGGCAGCAAAAATCCTTGGAGACAGATCGGCCGGAGGACGATGTATTGAATCGCGACGCAATTTGTGTGTTCCATTGTCATTAAGAGGCTCTGAACCTTACGATTAACTGTCAGTTTTGCGTCGGATTCGAAAATCTAGACTCAGAGGAGAACGACCATAACGTGCCCGAGGTAGCACTAGACCCTTGGAGACATGTCGGCCGGAGAACGATGTATTGAATCGCGATGCGATTTGTGTGTCCCATCGTCATTAACAGGCTCTGAACGTTACAATTAACTGTCAGTTTTGCGTCGGATTCGAAAATCTAGAGTGACAGGAGATCGACCATAATGTACCCGAGTCAGCAATAGACCCTTGGAGACAGGTCGGCCGGAGGACGATGTATTGAATCGCGACGCAATTTGTGTGTTCCATTGTCATTAAGAGGATCTGAACCTTACAATTAACTGTCAGTTTTGCGTCGAATTTGAAAATCTAGACTCAAAGAAGAACGACCATAAGGTGCCCGAGGCAGCACTAGACGCTTGGAGACAAGTCGGCTGGGGGACGATGTATTGAATCGCGACGCGATTTGTGTGTTCCATCGTCATTAACAGGCTCTGAACGTTACAATTAACTGTCAGTTTTGCGTCGGATTCGAAAATCTAGACTCACAGGAGATCGACCATAAGGTGCCCGAGGCAGCAATAGACCCTTGGAGACAGGTCATCCGGAGGACGATGTATTGAATCGCTACGCGATTTGTGTGTTCCATTGTCATTAAGAGGCTCTGAACCTTACAATTAACTGTCAGATTTGCGTCGAATTTGAAAATCTAGACTCAAAGAAGAACGACCATAAGGTGCCCGAGGCAGCACTAGACCCTTGGAGACAAGTCGGCTGGAGGACGATGTATTGAATTGCGACGCGATTTGTGTGTTCCATCGTCATTAACAGGCTCTGAACGTTACAATTAACTGTCAGTTTTGCGTCGGATTCGAAAATCTAGACTCACAGGAGATCGACCATAAGGTGCCAGAGGCAGCAATAGACCCTTGGAGACAGGGCGGCCGGAGGACGATGTATTGAATCGCGACGCAATTAGTGTGTTCCATTGTCATTAAGAGGCTCTGAACCTTACAATTAACTGTCAGTTTTGCGCCGGATTCGAAAATCTAGACTCACAGAGGAACGACCATAAGGTGCCCGAGGCAGCACTAGACCCTTGGAGACAAGTCGGCTGGAGGACCATGTATTGAATCGCGACGCGATTTGTGTGTTCCATAGTCATTAACAGGCTCTGAACGTTACAATCAACTGTCAGTTTTGCGTCGGATTCGAAAATCTCGACTCACAGGAGATCGACCATAAGGTGCCCGAGGCAGCACTATACCCTTGGAGACAGGTCGGCCGGAGGACGATGTATTGAATCGCGACGCGATTTGTGTGTTCCATTGTCATTAAGAGGCTCTGAACCTTACAATTAACTGTCAGTTTTGCTTCGCATTCGAAAATCTAGACTCACAGGAGAACGACCATAAGGTGTCCGAGGCAGCACTAGACCCTTGGAGACAAGTCGGCTGGAGGACGACGTATTGAATCGCGACGCAATTTGTGTGTTCCATCGTCATTAACAGGCTCTGAACGTTACAATTAACTGTCAGTTTTGCGTCGGATTCGAAAATCTAGACTCACAGGAGATCGACCATTAGGTGCCCGAGGCAGCAATAGACCCTTGGAGACAGGTCTGACGGAGGACGATGTATTGAATCGCGACGGGATTTGTGTGTTCCATCGTCATTAACAGGCTCTGAACGGTACAATTAACTGTCAGTTTTGCGTCGCATTCGAAAATCTAGACTCACAGGAGATCGACCATAAGGTGCCCGAGGCAGCAATAGACCCTTGGAGACCGGTCGGCCGGAGGACGATGTATTGAATCGCGACCCGATTTGTGTGTTCCATTGTCATTAAGAGGCTCTGAACCTTACAATTAACTGTCAGTTTTGCGTCGGATTCGAAAATCTAGACTCACAGGAGATCGACCATAAGGTGCCAGAGGCAGCAATAGACCCTTGGAGACAGGGCGGCCGGAGGACGATGTATTGAATCGCGACGCAATTTGTGTGTTCCATTGTCATTAAGAGGCTCTGAACCTTACAATTAACTGTCAGTTTTGCGCCGGATTCGAAAATCTAGACTCACAGAGGAACGACCATAAGGTGCCCGAGGCAGCACTAGACCCTTGGAGACAAGTCGGCTGGAGGACCATGTTTTGAATCGCGACGCGATTTGTGTGTTCCATAGTCATTAACAGGCTCTGAACGTTACAATCAACTGTCAGTTTTGCGTCGGATTCGAAAACCTAGACTCACATGAGAACGACCATAGGGTGCCCGAGGCAGCAATACACCCCTGGAGACAGGTCGGACGGAGGACGATGTATTGAATCGCGACGCAATTTGTGTGTTCCATCGTCATTAACAGGCTCTGAACGTTACAATTAACTGTCAGTTTTGCGTCGGATTCGAAAATCTATACTCACAGGAGATCGACCATAAGGTGCCCGAAGCAGCTATAGACCCTTGGAGACAGGTCGGCCGGAGGACGATGTATTGAATCGCGACGCGATTTGTGTGTTCCATCGTCATTAACAGGCTCTGAACGTTACAATTAACTGTCAGTTTTGCGTCGCATTCGAAAATCTAGACTCACAGGAGATCGACCATAAGGTGCCCGAGGCAGCAATAGACCCTTGGAGACAGGTCTGACGGAGGACGATGTATTGAATCGCGACGGGATTTGTGTGTTCCATCGTCATTAACACGCTCTGAACGGTACAATTAACTGTCAGTTTTGCGTCGCATTCGAAAATCTAGACTCACAGGAGATCGACCATAAGGTGCCCGAGGCAGCAATAGACCCTTGGAGACCGGTCGGCCGGAGGACGATGTATTGAATCGCGACGCAATTTGTGTGTTCCATTGTCATTAAGAGGCTCTGAACCTTACAATTAACTGTCAGTTTTGCGTCGGATTCGAAAATCTAGACTCACAGGAGAACGACCATAAGGTGTCCGAGGCAGCACAAGACCCTTGGAGACAAGTCGGCTGGAGGACGATGTATTGAATCGCGACGTAATTTGTGTGTTCCATCGTCATTAACAGGCTCTGAACGTTACAATTAACTGTCAGTTTTGCGTCGGATTCAAAAATCTAGACTCACAGGAGATCGACCATAAGGTGCCCGAGGCAGCACTAGACGCTTGGAGACAGGTCGGCCGGAGGACGATGTATTGAATCGCGACGCAATGTGTGTGTTCCATTGTCATTAAGAGGCTCTGAACCTTACGATTAACTGTCAGTTTTGCGTCGGATTCGAAAATCTAGACTCAGAGGAGAACGACGATAACGTGCCCGAGGCAGCACTAGACCCTTGGAGACATGTCGGCCGGAGGACGATGTATTGAATCGCGACGCGATTTGTGTGTTCCATCGTCATTAACAGGCTCTGAACGTTACAATTAACTGTCAGTTTTGCGTCGGATTCGAAAATCTAGACTCACAGGAGATCGACCATAATGTACCCGAGGCAGCAATAGACCCTTGGATACAAGTCGGCCGGAGGACGATGTATTGAATCGCGACGCAATTTGTGTGTTCCATTGTCATTAAGAGGCTCTGAACCTTACAATTAACTGTCAGTTTTGCGTCGGATTCGAAAATCTAGACTCACAGAGGAACGACCATAAGGTGCCCGAGGCAGCACTAGACCCTTGGAGACAAGTCGGCTGGAGGACCATGTATTGAATCGGGACGCGATTTGTGTGTTCCATCGTCATTAACAGGCTCTGAACGTTACAATCAACTGTCAGTTTTGCGTCGGATTCGAAAATCTAGACTCACAGGAGAACGACCATAAGGTGCCCGAGGCAGCAATAGACCCTTGGAGACAGATCGGCCGGAGGACGATGTATTGAATCGCGACGCAATTTGTGTGTTCCATCGTCATTAACAGGCTCTGAATGTTACAATTAACTGTCAGTTTTGCGTCGGATTCGAAAATCTAGACTCACAGGAGATCGACCATAAGGTGCCCGAGGCAGCAATAGACCCTTGGAGACAGGTCGGCCGGAGGACGATGTATTGAATCGCGTTGCGATTTGTGTATTCCATCATCATTAACAGGCTCTGACCTTTACAATTAACTGTCAGTTTTGCGTCGGATTCGAAAATCTAGACTCACAGGAGAACGACCATAAGGTGCCCGAGGCAGCAATAGACCCTTGGAGACAAGTCGGCTGGAGGACCATGTATTGAATCGCGACGCGATTCGTGTGTTCCATCGTCATTAATAGGCTCTGAACGTTACAATCAACTGTCAGTTTTGCGTCGGATTCGAAAATCTAGACTCAGAGGAGAACGACCATAAGGTGCCCGACGCAGCACTATACCCTTGGAGACACGTCCGCCGGAGGACGATGTATTCAATCGCGACGCGATTTGTGTGTTCCATCGTCATTAACAGGCTCTGAACGTTACAATTAACTGTCAGTTTTGCGTCGGATTCGAAAATCTAGACTCACAGGAGATCGACCATAAGCTGCCCGAGGCAGCAATAGACCCTTGGAGACAGGTCGGCCGGAGGACGATGTATTGAATCGCGACGCGATTTGTGTGTTCCATTGTCATTAAGAGGCTCTGAACCTTACAATTAACTGTCAGTTTTGCGTCGCATTCGAAAATCTAGACTCACAGGAGAACGCCCATAAGGTGTCCGAGGCAGCACTAGACCCTTGGAGACAAGTCGGCTGGAGGACGACGTATTGATTCGCGACGCAATTTGTGTGTTCCATCGTCATTAACAGGCTCTGAACGTTACAATTAACTGTCAGTTTAGCGTCGGATTCGAAAATCTAGACTCACAGGAGATCGACCATAAGGTGCCCGAGGCAGCAATAGACCCTTGGAGACAGGTCGGCCGGAGGACGATGTATTGAATCGCTACGCGATTTGTGTGTTCCATTGTCATTATGAGGCTCTGAACCTTACAATTAACTGTCAGATTTGCGTCGAATTTGAAAATCTAGACTCAAAGAAGAACGACCATAAGGTGCCCGAGGCAGCAATAGACCCTTGGAGACAAGTCGGCTGGAGGACGATGTATTGAATCGCGACGCGATTTGTGTGTTCCATCGTCATTAACAGGCTCTGAACGTTACAAGTAACTGTCAGTTTTGCGTCGGATTCGAAAATCTAGACTCACAGGAGATCGACCATAAGGTGCCAGAGGCAGCAATAGACCCTTGGAGACAGGGCGGCCGGAGGACGATGTATTGAATCACGACGCAATTTGTGTGTTCCATTGTCATTAAGAGGCTCTGAACCTTACAATTAACTGTCAGTTTTGCGCCGGATTCGAAAATCTAGACTCACAGAGGAACGACCATAAGGTGCCCGAGGCAGCACTAGACCCTTGGAGACAAGTCGGCTGGAGGACCATGTATTGAATCGCGACGCGATTTGTGTGTTCCATAGTCATTAACAGGCTCTGAACGTTACAATCAACTGTCAGTTTTGCGTCGGATTCGAAAACCTAGACTCACATGAGAACGACCATAAGGTGCCCGAGGCAGCAATACACCCTTGGAGACAGGTCGGACGGAGGACGATGTATTGAATCGCGACGCAATTTGTGTGTTCCATCGTCATTAACAGGCTCTGAACGTTACAATTAACTGTCAGTTTTGCGTCGGATTCGAAAATCTCGACCCACAGGAGATCGACCATAAGGTGCCCGAGGCAGCTATAGACCCTTAGAGACAGGTTGGCCGGAGGACGATGTATTGAATCGCGACGCGATTTGTGTGTTCCATCGTCATTAACAGGCTCTGAACGTTACAATTAACTGTCAGTTTTGCGTCGGATTCGAAAATCTAGACTCACAGGAGATCGACCATAAGGTGCCCGAGGCAGCAATAGACCCTTGGATACAGGTCTGACGGAGGACGATGTATTGAATCGCGACGGGATTTGTGTGTTCCATCGTCATTAACAGGCTCTGAACGGTACAATTAACTGTCAGTTTTGCGTCGCATTCGAAAATCTAGACTCACAGGAGATCGACCATAAGGTGCCCGAGGCAGCAATAGACCCTTGGAGACCGGTCGGCCGGAGGACGATGTATTGAATCGCGACGCGATTTGTGTGTTCCATTGTCATTAAGAGGCTCTGAACCTTACAATTAACTGTCAGTTTTGCGTCGGATTCGAAAATCTAGACTCACAGGAGAACGACCATAAGGTGTCCGAGGCAGCACAAGACCCTTGGAGACAAGTCGGCTGGAGGACCATGTATTGAATCGCGACGCAATTTGTGTGTTCCATCGTCATTAACAGGCTCTGAACGTTACAATTAACTGTCAGTTTTGGGTCGGATTCGAAAATCTAGACTCACAGGAGATCGACCATAAGGTGCCCGAGGCAGCAAAAATCCTTGGAGACAGATCGGCCGGAGGACGATGTATTGAATCGCGACGCAATTTGTGTGTTCCATTGTCATTAAGAGGCTCTGAACCTTACGATTAACTGTCAGTTTTGCGTCGGATTCGAAAATCTAGACTCAGAGGAGAACAACCATAACGTGCCCGAGGTAGCACTAGACCCTTGGAGACATGTCGGCCGGAGAACGATGTATTGAATCGCGATGCGATTTGTGTGTCCCATCGTCATTAACAGGCTCTGAACGTTACAATTAACTGTCAGTTTTGCGTCGGATTCGAAAATCTAGAGTGACAGGAGATCGACCATAATGTACCCGAGTCAGCAATAGACCCTTGGAGACAGGTCGGCCGGAGGACGATGTATTGAATCGCGACGCAATTTGTGTGTTCCATTGTCATTAAGAGGCTCTGAACCTTACAATTAACTGTCAGTTTTGCGTCGAATTTGAAAATCTAGACTCAAAGAAGAACGACCATAAGGTGCCCGAGGCAGCACTAGACGCTTGGAGACAAGTCGGCTGGGGGACGATGTATTGAATCGCGACGCGATTTGTGTGTTCCATCGTCATTAACAGGCTCTGAACGTTACAATTAACTGTCAGTTTTGCGTCGGATTCGAAAATCTAGACTCACAGGAGATCGACCATAAGGTGCCCGAGGCAGCAATAGACCCTTGGAGACAGGTCATCCGGAGGACGATGTATTGAATCGCTACGCGATTTGTGTGTTCCATTGTCATTAAGAGGCTCTGAACCTTACAATTAACTGTCAGATTTGCGTCGAATTTGAAAATCTAGACTCAAAGAAGAACGACCATAAGGTGCCCGAGGCAGCACTAGACCCTTGGAGACAAGTCGGCTGGAGGACGATGTATTGAATTGCGACGCGATTTGTGTGTTCCATCGTCATTAACAGGCTCTGAACGTTACAATTAACTGTCAGTTTTGCGTCGGATTCGAAAATCTAGACTCACAGGAGATCGACCATAAGGTGCCAGAGGCAGCAATAGACCCTTGGAGACAGGGCGGCCGGAGGACGATGTATTGAATCGCGACGCAATTAGTGTGTTCCATTGTCATTAAGAGGCTCTGAACCTTACAATTAACTGTCAGTTTTGCGCCGGATTCGAAAATCTAGACTCACAGAGGAACGACCATAAGGTGCCCGAGGCAGCACTAGACCCTTGGAGACAAGTCGGCTGGAGGACCATGTATTGAATCGCGACGCGATTTGTGTGTTCCATAGTCATTAACAGGCTCTGAACGTTACAATCAACTGTCAGTTTTGCGTCGGATTCGAAAATCTCGACTCACAGGAGATCGACCATAAGGTGCCCGAGGCAGCTATAGACCCTTGGAGACAGGTCGGCCGGAGGACGATGTATTGAATCGCGACGCGATTTGTGTGTTCCATCGTCATTAACAGGCTCTGAACGTTACAATTAACTGTCAGTTTTGCGTCGGATTCGAAAATCTAGACTCACAGGAGATCGACCATAAGGTGCCCGAGGCAGCAATAGACCCTTGGAGACAGGTCTGACGGAGGACGATGTATTGAATCGCGACGGGATTTGTGTGTTCCATCGTCATTAACAGGCTCTGAACGGTACAATTAACTGTCAGTTTTGCGTCGCATTCGAAAATCTAGACTCACAGGAGATCGACCATAAGGTGCCAGAGGCAGCAATAGACCCTTGGAGACCGGTCGGCCGGATGACGATGTATTGAATCGCGACGCGATTTGTGTGTTCCATTGTCATTAAGAGGCTCTGAACCTTACAATTAACTGTCAGTTTTGCGTCGGATTCGAAAATCTCGACTCACAGGAGAACGACCATAAGGTGTCCGAGGCAGCACAAGACCCTTGGAGACAAGTCGGCTGGAGGACGATGTATTGAATCACGACGCAATTTGTCTGTTCCATCGTCATTAACAGGCTCTGAACGTTACAATTAACTGTCAGTTTTGCGTCGGATTCGAAAATCTAGACTCACAGGAGATCGACCATAAGGTGCCCGAGGCAGCAAAAATCCTTGGAGACAGGTCGGCCGGAGGACGATGTATTGAATCGCGACGCAATTTGTGTGTTCCATTGTCATTAAGAGGCTCTGAACCTTACGATTAACTGTCAGTTTTGCGTCGGATTCGAAAACTAGACTCAGAGGAGAACGACCATAACGTGCCCGAGGCAGCACTAGACCCTTGGAGACATGTCGGCCGGAGAACGATGTATTGAATCGCGATGCGATTTGTGTGTCCCATCGTCATTAACAGGCTCTGAACGTTACAATTAACTGTCAGTTTTGCGTCGGATTCGAAAATCTAGACTGACAGGAGATCGACCATAATGTACCCGAGGCAGCAATAGACCCTTGGAGACAGGTCGGCCGGAGGACGATGTATTGAATCGCGACGCAATTTGTGTGTTCCATCGTCATTAACAGGCTCTGAACGTTACAATTAACTGTCAGTTTTGCGTCGGATTCGAAAATCTATACTCACAGGAGATCGACCATAAGGTGCCCGAAGCAGCTATAGACCCTTGGAGACAGATCGGCCGGAGGACGATGTATTGAATCGCGACGCGATTTGTGTGTTCCATCGTCATTAACAGGCTCTGAACGTTACAATTAACTGTCAGTTTTGCGTCGCATTCGAAAATCTAGACTCACAGGAGAACGACCATAAGGTGTCCGAGGCAGCACAAGACCCTTGGAGACAAGTCGGCTGGAGGACGATGTATTGAATCGCGACGCAATTTGTGTGTTCCATCGTAATTAACAGGCTCTGAACGTTACAATTAACTGTCAGTTTTGCGTCGGTTTCGAAAATCTAGACTCACAGGAGATCGACCATAAGGTGCCCGAGGCAGCAAAAATCCTTGGAGACATGTCGGCCGGAGGACGATGTATTGAATCGCGACGCGATTTGTGTGTTCCATCGTCATTAACAGGCTCTGAACGTTACAATTAACTGTCAGTTTTGCGTCGGATTCGAAAATCTAGACTCACAGGAGATCGACCATAATGTACCCGAGGCAGCAATAGACCCTTGGAGACAGGTCGGCCGGAGGACGATGTATTGAATCGCGACGCAATTTGTGTGTTCCATTGTCATTAAGAGGCTCTGAACCTTACAATTAACTGTCAGTTTTGCGTCGGATTCGAAAATCTACACTCACAGAGGAACGACCATAAGGTGCCCGAGGCAGCACTAGACCCTTGGAGACAAGTCGGCTGGAGGACCATGTATTGAATCGGGACGCGATTTGTGTGTTCCATCGTCATTAACAGGCTCTGAACGTTACAATCAACTGTCAGTTTTGCGTCGGATTCGAAAATCTAGTCTCACAGGAGAACGACCATAAGGTGCCCGAGGCAGCAATAGACCCTTGGAGACAGATCGGCCGGAGGACGATGTATTGAATCGCGACGCAATTTGTGTGTTCCATCGTCATTAACAGGCTCTGAATGTTACAATTAACTGTCAGTTTTGCGTCGGATTCGAAAATCTAGACTCACAGGAGATCGACCATAAGGTGCCCGAGGCAGCAATAGACCCTTGGAGACAGGTCATCCGGAGGACGATGTATTGAATCGCTACGCGATTTGTGTGTTCCATTGTCATTAAGAGGCTCTGAACCTTACACTTAACTGTCAGATTTGCGTCGAATTTGAAAATCTAGACTCAAAGAAGAACGACCATAAGGTGCCCGAGGCAGCACTAGACCCTTAGAGACAAGTCGGCTGGAGGACGATGTATTGAATCGCGACGCGATTTGTGTGTTCCATCGTCATTAACAGGCTCTGAACGTTACAATTAACTGTCAGTTTTGCGTCGGATTCGAAAATCTAGACTCACAGGAGATCGACCATAAGGTGCCAGAGGCAACAATAGACCCTTGGAGACAGGGCGGCCGGAGGACGATGTATTGAATCGCGACGCAATTAGTGTGTTCCATTGTCATTAAGAGGCTCTGAACCTTACAATTAACTGTCAGTTTTGCGCCGGATTCGAAAATCTAGACTCACAGAGGAACGACCATAAGGTGCCCGAGGCAGCACTAGACCCTTGGAGACAAGTCGGCTGGAGGACCATGTATTGAACCGCGACGCGATTTGTGTGTTCCATAGTCATTAACAGGCTCTGAACGTTACAATCAACTGTCAGTTTTGCGTCGGATTCGAAAATCTCGACTCACAGGAGATCGACCATAAGGTGCCCGAGGCAGCTATAGACCCTTGGAGACAGGTCGGCCGGAGGACGATGTATTGAATCGCGACGGGATTTGTGTGTTCCATCGTCATTAACAGGCTCTGAACGGTACAATTAACTGTCAGTTTTGCGTCGCATTCGAAAATCTAGACTCACAGGAGATCGACCATAAGGTGCCCGAGAAAGCAATAGACCCTTGGAGACCGGTCGGCCGGATGACGATGTATTGAATCGCGACGCGATTTGTGTGTTCCATTGTCATTAAGAGGCTCTGAACCTTACAATTAACTGTCAGTTTTGCGTCGGATTCGAAAATCTCGACTCACAGGAGAACGACCATAAGGTGTCCGAGGCAGCACAAGACCCTTGGAGACAAGTCGGCTGGAGGACGATGTATTGAATCACGACGCAATTTGTGTGTTCCATCGTCATTAACAGGCTCTGAACGTTACAATTAACTGTCAGTTTTGCGTCGGATTCGAAAATCTAGACTCACAGGAGATCGACCATAAGGTGCCCGAGGCAGCAAAAATCCTTGGAGACAGGTCGGCCGGAGGACGATGTATTGAATCGCGACGCAATTTGTGTGTTCCATTGTCATTAAGAGGCTCTGAACCTTACGATTAACTGTCAGTTTTGCGTCGGATTCGAAAATCTAGACTCAGAGGAGAACGACCATAACGTGCCCGAGGCAGCACTAGACCCTAGGAGACATGTCGGCCGGAGAACGATGTATTGAATCGCGATGCGATTTGTGTGTCCCATCGTCATTAACAGGCTCTGAACGTTACAATTAACTGTCAGTTTTGCGTCGGATTCGAAAATCTAGACTGACAGGAGATCGACCATAATGTACCCGAGGCAGCAATAGACCCTTGGAGACAGGTCGGCCGGAGGACGATGTATTGAATCGCGACGCAATTTGTGTGTTCCATCGTCATTAACAGGCTCTGAACGTTACAATTAACTGTCAGTTTTGCGTCTGAATCGAAAATCTATACTCACAGGAGATCGACCATAAGGTGCCCGAAGCAGCTATAGACCCTTGGAGACAGATCGGCCGGAGGACGATGTATTGAATCGCGACGCGATTTGTGTGTTCCATCGTCATTAACAGGCTCTGAACGTTACAATTAACTGTCAGTTTTGCGTCGCATTCGAAAATCTAGACTCACAGGAGAACGACCATAAGGTGTCCGAGGCAGCACAAGACCCTTGGAGACAAGTCGGCTGGAGGACGATGTATTGAATCGCGACGCAATTTGTGTGTTCCATCGTCATTAACAGGCTCTGAACGGTACAATTAACTGTCAGTTTTGCGTCGCATTCGAAAATCTAGACTCACAGGAGATCGACCATAAGGTGCCCGAGGCAGCAAAAATCCTTGGAGACATGTCGGCCGGAGGACAATGTATTGAATCGCGACGCGATTTGTGTGTTCCATCGTCATTAACAGGCTCTGAACGTTACAATTAACTGTCAGTTTTGCGTCGGATTCGAAAATCTAGACTCACAGGAGATCGACCATAATGTACCCGAGGCAGCAATAGACCCTTGGAGACAGGTCGGCCGGAGGACGATGTATTGAATCGCGACGCAATTTGTGTGTTCCATTGTCATTAAGAGGCTCTGAACCTTACAATTAACTGTCAGTTTTGCGTCGGATTCGAAAATCTAGACTCACAGAGGAACGACCATAAGGTGCCCGAGGCAGCACTAGACCCTTGGAGACAAGTCGGCTGGAGGACCATGTATTGAATCGGGACGCGATTTGTGTGTTCCATCGTCATTAACAGGCTCTGAACGTTACAATCAACTGTCAGTTTTGCGTCGGATTCGAAAATCTAGACTCACAGGAGAACGACCATAAGGTGCCCGAGGCAGCAATAGACCCTTGGAGACAGATCGGCCGGAGGACGATGTATTGAAACGCGACGCAATTTGTGTGTTCCATCGTCATTAACAGGCTCTGAATGTTACAATTAACTGTCAGTTTTGCGTCGGATTCGAAAATCTAGACTCACAGGAGATCGACCATAAGGTGCCCGAGGCAGCAATAGACCCTTGGAGACAGGTCGGCCGGAGGACGATGTATTGAATCGCGTTGCGATTTGTGTATTCCATCGTCATTAACAGGCTCTGACCTTTACAATTAACTGTCAGTTTTGCGTCGGATTCGAAAATCTAGACTCACAGGAGAACGACCATAAGGTGCCCGAGGCAGCAATAGACCCTTGGAGACAAGTCGGCTGGAGGACCATGTATTGAATCGCGACGCGATTCGTGTGTTCCATCGTCATTAATAGGCTCTGAACGTTACAATCAACTGTCAGTTTTGCGTCGGATTCGAAAATCTAGACTCAGAGGAGAACGACCATAAGGCGCCCGACGCAGCACTATACCCTTGGAGACACGTCGGCTGGAGGACGATGTATTGAATCGCGACGCGATTTGTGTGTTCCATCGTCATTAACAGGCTCTGAACGTTACAATTAACTGTCAGTTTTGCGTCGGATTCGAAAATCTAGACTCACAGGAGATCGACCATAAGGTGCCCGAGGCAGCAATAGACCCTTGGAGACAGGTCGGCCGGGAGGACGATGTATTGAATCGCGACGCAATTTGTGTGTTCCATTGTCATTACGAGGCTCTGAACCTTACAATTAACTGTCAGTTTTGCGTCGGATTCGAAAATCTAGACTCACAGAGGAACGACCATAAGGTGCCCGAGGCAGCACTAGACCATTGGAGACAAGTCGGCTGGAGGACGATGTATTGAATCTCGACGCGATTTGTGTGTTCCATCGTCATTAACAGGCTCTGAACGTTACAATTAACTGTCACTTTTGCGTCGGATTCGAAAATCTAGACTCACAGGAGATCGACCATAAGGTGTCCGAGGGAGCACTAGACCCTTGGAGACAAGTCGGCTGGAGGACGACGTATTGAATCGCGACGCAATTTGTGTGTTCCATCGTCATTAACAGGCTCTGAACGTTACAATTAACTGTCAGTTTTGCGTCGGATTCGAAAATCTAGACTCACAGGAGATCGACCATAATGTACCCGAGGCAGCAATAGACCCTTGGAGACAGGTCGGCCGGAGGACGATGTATTGAATCGCGACGCGATTTGTGTGTTCCATTGTCATTAAGAGGCTCTGAACCTTACAATTAACTGTCAGTTTTGCGTCGCATTCGAAAATCTAGACTCACAGGAGAACGACCATAAGGTGTCCGAGGCAGCACTAGACCCTTGGAGACAAGTCTGCTGGAGGACGACGTATTGAATCGCGACGCAATTTGTGTGTTCCATCGTCATTAACAGGCTCTGAACGTTACAATTAACTGTCAGTTTTGCGTCGGATTCGAAAATCTAGACTCACGGGAGATCGACCATAAGGTGCCCGAGGCAGCAAAAATCCTTGGAGACAGGTCGGCCGGAGGACGATGTATTGAATCGCGACGCAATGTGTGTGTTCCATTGTCATTAAGAGGCTCTGAACCTTACGATTAACTGTCAGTTTTGCGTCGGATTCGAAAATCTAGACTCCAGGAGAACGACCATAAGGTGCCCGAGGCAGCAATAGACCCTTGGAGACAGATCGGCCGGAGGACGATGTATTGAATCGCGACGCAATTTGTGTGTTCCATCGTCATTAACAGGCTCTGAATGTTACAATTAACTGTCAGTTTTGCGTCGGATTCGAAAATCTAGACTCACAGGAGATCGACCATAAGGTGCCCGAGGCAGCAATAGACCCTTGGAGACAGGTCGGCCGGAGGACGATGTATTGAATCGCGTTGCGATTTGTGTATTCCATCGTCATTAACAGGCTCTGACCTTTACAATTAACTGTCAGTTTTGCGTCGGATTCGAAAATCTAGACTCACAGGAGAACGACCATAAGGTGCCCGAGGCAGTAATAGACCCTTGGAGACAAGTCGGCTGGAGGACCATGTATTGAATCGCGACGCGATTCGTGTGTTCCATCGTCATTAATAGGCTCTGAACGTTACAATCAACTGTCAGTTTTGCGTCGGATTCGAAAATCTAGACTCAGAGGAGAACGACCATAAGGCGCCCGACGCAGCACTATACCCTTGGAGACACGTCGGCTGGAGGACGATGTATTGAATCGCGACGCGATTTGTGTGTTCCATCGTCATTAACAGGCTCTGTACGTTACAATTAACTGTCAGTTTTGCGTCGGATTCGAAAATCTAGACTCACAGGAGATCGACCATAAGGTGCCCGAGGCAGCAATAGACCCTTGGAGACAGGTCGGCCGGAGGACGATGTATTGAATCGCGACGCAATTTGTGTGTTCCATTGTCATTACGAGGCTCTGAACCTTACAATTAACTGTCAGTTTTGCGTCGGATTCGAAAATCTAGACTCACAGAGGAACGACCATAAGGTGCCCGAGGCAGCACTAGACCATTGGAGACAAGTCGGCTGGAGGACGATGTATTGAATCGCGACGCGATTTGTGTGTTCCATCGTCATTAACAGGCTCTGAACGTTACAATCAACTGTCAGTTTTGCGTCGGATTCGAAAATCTAGACTCACAGGAGAACGACCATAAGGTGCCCGAGGCAGCAATAGACCCTTGGAGACAGGTCGGCCGGAGGACGATGTATTGAATCGCGACGCAATTTGTGTGTTCCATCGTCATTAACAGGCTCTGAACGTTACAATTAACTGTCAGTTTTGCGTCGGATTCGAAAATCTAGACTCACAGGAGATCGACCATAAGGTGCCCGAGGCAGCAATAGACCCTTGGAGACAGGTCGGCCGGAGGACGATGTATTGAATCGCGACGCGATTTGTGTGTTCCATCGTCATTAACAGGCTCTGAATGTTACAATTAACTGTCAGTTTTGCGTCGGATTCGAAAATCTAGACTCACAGGAGATCGACCATAATGTACCCGAGACAGCAATAGACCCTTGGAGACAGGTCGGCCGGAGGACGATGTATTGAATCGCGACGCGATTTGTGTGTTCCATTGTCATTAAGAGGCTCTGAACCTTACAATTAACTGTCAGTTTTGCGTCGCATTCGAAAATCTAGACTCACAGGAGAACGACCATAAGGTGTCCGAGGCAGCAATAGACCCTTGGAGACAAGTCGGCTGGAGGACGACGTATTGAATCGCGACGCAATTTGTGTGTTCCATCGTCATTAACAGGCTCTGAACGTTACAATTAACTGTCAGTTTTGCGTCGGATTCGAAAATCTAGACTCACAGGAGATCGACCATAAGGTGCCCGAGGCAGCAAAAATCCTTGGAGACAGGTCGGCCGGAGGACGATGTATTGAATCGCGACGCAATGTGTGTGTTCCATTGTCATTAAGAGGCTCTGAACCTTACGATTAACTGTCAGTTTTGCGTCGGATTCGAAAATCTAGACTCAGAGGAGAACGACGATAACGTGCCCGAGGCAGCACTAGACCCTTGGAGACATGTCGGCCGGAGGACGATGTATTGAATCGCGACGCGATTTGTGTGTTCCATCGTCATTAACAGGCTCTGAACGTTACAATTAACTGTCAGTTTTGCGTCGGATTCGAAAATCTAGACTCACAGGAGATCGACCATAATGTACCCGAGGCAGCAATAGACCCTTGGAGACAGGTCGGCCGGAGGACGATGTATTGAATCGCGACGCAATTTGTGTGTTCCATTGTCATTAAGAGGCTCTGAACCTTACAATTAACTGTCAGATTTGCGTCGAATTTGAAAATCTAGACTCAAAGAAGAACGACCATAAGGTGCCCGAGGCAGCACTAGACCCTTGGAGACAAGTCGGCTGGAGGACGATGTATTGAATCGCGACGCGATTTGTGTGTTCCATCGTCATTAACAGGCTCTGAACGTTACAATTAACTGTCAGTTTTGCGTCGGATTCGAAAATCTAGACTCACAGGAGATCGACCATAAGGTGCCAGAGGCAGCAATAGACCCTTGGAGACAGGGCGGCCGGAGGACGATGTATTGAATCGCGACGCAATTTGTGTGTTCCATCGTCATTAACAGGCTCTGAACGTTACAATTAACTGTCAGTTTTGCGTCGGATTCGAAAATCTAGACTCACAGGAGATCGACCATAAGGTGCCCGAGGCAGCAAAAATCCTTGGAGACAGGTCGGCCGGAGGACGATGTATTGAATCGCGACGCAATGTGTGTGTTCCATTGTCATTAAGGGGCTCTGAACCTTACGATTAACTGTCAGTTTTGCGTCGGATTCGAAAATCTAGACTCAGAGGAGAACGACGATAACGTGCCCGAGGCAGCACTAGACCCTTGGAGATATGTCGGCCGGAGGACGATGTATTGAATCGCGACGCGATTTGTGTGTTCCATCGTCATTAACAGGCTCTGATCGTTACAATTAACTGTCAGTTTTGCGTCGGATTCGAAAATCTAGACTCACAGGAGATCGACCATAATGTACCCGAGGCAGCAATAGACCCTTGGAGACAGGTCGGCCGGAGGACGATGTATTGAATCGCGACGCAATTTGTGTGTTCCATTGTCATTAAGAGGCTCTGAACCTTACAATTAACTGTCAGTTTTGCGTCGGATTCGAAAATCTAGACTCACAGAGGAACGACCATAAGGTGCCCGAGGCAGCACTAGACCCTTGGAGACAAGTCGGCTGGAGGACCATGTATTGAATCGGGACGCGATTTGTGTGTTCCATCGTCATTAAGAGGCTCTGAACGTTAGAATCAACTGTCAGTTTTGCGTCGGATTCGAAAATCTAGACTCACAGGAGAACGACCATAAGGTGCCCGAGGCAGCAATAGACCCTTGGAGACAGATCGGCCGGAGGACGATGTATTGAATCGCGACGCAATTTGTGTGTTCCATCGTCATTAACAGGCTCTGAATGTTACAATTAACTGTCAGTTTTGCGTCGGATTCGAAAATCTAGACTCACAGGAGAACGACCATAAGGTGTCCGAGGCAGCACAAGACCCTTGGAGACAAGTCGGCCGGAGGACGATGTATTGAATCGCGTTGCGATTTGTGTATTCCATCGTCATTAACAGGCTCTGACCTTTACAATTAACTGTCAGTTTTGCGTCGGATTCGAAAATCTAGACTCACAGGAGAACGACCATAAGGTGCCCGAGGCAGCAATAGACCCTTGGAGACAAGTCGGCTGGAGGACCATGTATTGAATCGCGACGCGATTCGTGTGTTCCATCGTCATTAATAGGCTCTGAACGTTACAATCAACTGTCAGTTTTGCGTCGGATTCGAAAATCTAGACTCAGAGGAGAACGACCATAAGGCGCCCGACGCAGCACTATACCCTTGGAGACACGTCGGCTGGAGGACGATGTATTGAATCGCGACGCGATTTGTGTGTTCCATCGTCATTAACAGGCTCTGAACGTTACAATTAACTGTCAGTTTTGCGTCGGATTCGAAAATCTAGACTCACAGGAGATCGACCATAAGGTGCCCGAGGCAGCAATAGACCCTTGGAGACAGGTCGGCCGGAGGACGATGTATTGAATCGCGACGCAATTTGTGTGTTCCATTGTCATTACGAGGCTCTGAACCTTACAATTAACTGTCAGTTTTGCGTCGGATTCGAAAACCTAGACTCACAGAGGAACGACCATAAGGTGCCCGAGGCAGCACTAGACCATTGGAGACAAGTCGGCTGGAGGACGATGTATTGAATCGCGACGCGATTTGTGTGTTCCATCGTCATTAACAGGCTCTGAACGTTACAATCAACTGTCAGTTTTGCGTCGGATTCGAAAATCTAGACTCACAGGAGAACGACCATAAGGTGCCCGAGGCAGCAATAGACCCTTGGAGACAGGTCGGCCGGAGGACGATGTATTGAATCGCGACGCAATTTGTGTGTTCCATCGTCATTAACAGGCTCTGAACGTTACAATTAACTGTCAGTTTTGCGTCGGATTCGAAAATCTAGACTCACAGGAGATCGACCATAAGGTGCCCGAGGCAGCAATAGACCCTTGGAGACAGGTCGGCCGGAGGACGATGTATTGAATCGCGACGCGATTTGTGTGTTCCATCGTCATTAACAGGCTCTGAACGTTACAATTAACTGTCAGTTTTGCGTCGGATTCGAAAATCTAGACTCACAGGAGATCGACCATAATGTACCCGAGGCAGCAATAGACCCTTGGAGACAGGTCGGCCGGAGGACGATGTATTGAATCGCGACGCGATTTGTGTGTTCCATTGTCATTAAGAGGCTCTGAACCTTACAATTAACTGTCAGTTTTGCGTCGCATTCGAAAATCTAGACTCACAGGAGAACGACCATAAGGTGTCCGACGCAGCACTAGACCCTTGGAGACAAGTCGGCTGGAGGACGACGTATTGAATCGCGACGCAATTTGTGTGTTCCATCGTCATTAACAGGCTCTGAACGTTACAATTAACTGTCAGTTTTGCGTCGGATTCGAAAATCTAGACTCACAGGAGATCGACCATAAGGTGCCCGAGGCAGCAAAAATCCTTGGAGACAGGTCGGCCGGAGGACGATGTATTGAATCGCGACGCAATGTGTGTGTTCCATTGTCATTAAGAGGCTCTGAACCTTACGATTAACTGTCAGTTTTGCGTCGGATTCGAAAATCTAGACTCAGAGGAGAACGACGATAACGTGCCCGAGGCAGCACTAGACCCTTGGAGATATGTCGGCCGGAGGACGATGTATTGAATCGCGACGCGATTTGTGTGTTCCATCGTCATTAACAGGCTCTGAACGTTACAATTAACTGTCAGTTTTGCGTCGGATTCGAAAATCTAGACTCACAGGAGATCGACCATAATGTACCCGAGGCAGCAATAGACCCTTGGAGACAGGTCGGCCGGAGGACGATGTATTGAATCGCGACGCAATTTGTGTGTTCCATTGTCATTAAGAGGCTCTGAACCTTACGATTAACTGTCAGTTTTGCGTCGGATTCGAAAATCTAGACTCACAGAGGAACGACCATAAGGTGCCCGAGGCAGCACTAGACCCTTGGAGACAAGTCGGCTGGAGGACCATGTATTGAATCGGGACGCGATTTGTGTGTTCCATCGTCATTAACAGGCTCTGAACGTTAGAATCAACTGTCAGTTTTGCGTCGGATTCGAAAATCTAGACTCACAGGAGAACGACCATAAGGTGCCCGAGGCAGCAATAGACCCTTGGAGACAGATCGGCCGGAGGACGATGTATTGAATCGCGACGCAATTTGTGTGTTCCATCGTCATTAACAGGCTCTGAACGTTACAATTAACTGTCAGTTTTGCGTCGGATTCGAAAATCTAGACTCACAGGAGATCGACCATAAGGTGCCCGAGGCAGCAATAGACCCTTGGAGACAGGTCGGCCGGAGGACGATGTATTGAATCGCGACGCGATTTGTGTGTTCCATCGTCATTAACAGGCTCTGAACGTTACAATTAACTGTCAGTTTTGCGTCGGATTCGAAAATCTAGACTCACAGGAGATCGACCATAATGTACCCGAGGCAGCAATAGACCCTTGGAGACAGGTCGGCCGGAGGACGATGTATTGAATCGCGACGCGATTTGTGTGTTCCATTGTCATTAAGAGGCTCTGAACCTTACAATTAACTGTCAGTTTTGCGTCGCATTCGAAAATCTAGACTCACAGGAGAACGACCATAAGGTGTCCGAGGCAGCACTAGACCCTTGGAGACAAGTCGGCTGGAGGACGACGTATTGAATCGCGACGCAATTTGTGTGTTCCATCGTCATTAACAGGCTCTGAACGTTACAATTAACTGTCAGTTTTGCGTCGGATTCGAAAATCTAGACTCACAGGAGAACGACCATAAGGTGCCCGAGGCAGCAAAAATCCTTGGAGACAGGTCGGCCGGAGGACGATGTATTGAATCGCGACGCAATGTGTGTGTTCCATTGTCATTAAGAGGCTCTGAACCTTACGATTAACTGTCAGTTTTGCGTCGGATTCGAAAATCTAGACTCAGAGGAGAACGACGATAACGTGCCCGAGGCAGCACTAGACCCTTGGAGATATGTCGGCCGGAGGACGATGTATTGAATCGCGACGCGATTTGTGTGTTCCATCGTCATTAACAGGCTCTGAACGTTACAATTAACTGTCAGTTTTGCGTCGGATTCGAAAATCTAGACTCACAGGAGATCGACCATAATGTACCCGAGGCAGCAATAGACCCTTGGAGACAGGTCGGCCGGAGGACGATGTATTGAATCGCGACGCAATTTGTGTGTTCCATTGTCATTAAGAGGCTCTGAACCTTACGATTAACTGTCAGTTTTGCGTCGGATTCGAAAATCTAGACTCACAGAGGAACGACCATAAGGTGCCCGAGGCAGCACTAGACCCTTGGAGACAAGTCGGCTGGAGGACCATGTATTGAATCGGGACGCGATTTGTGTGTTCCATCGTCATTAACAGGCTCTGAACGTTAGAATCAACTGTCAGTTTTGCGTCGGATTCGAAAATCTAGACTCACAGGAGAACGACCATAAGGTGCCCGAGGCAGCAATAGACCCTTGGAGACAGATCGGCCGGAGGACGATGTATTGAATCGCGACGCAATTTGTGTGTTCCATCGTCATTAACAGGCTCTGAATGTTACAATTAACTGTCAGTTTTGCGTCGGATTCGAAAATCTAGACTCACAGGAGATCGACCATAAGGTGCCCGAGGCAGCTATAGACCCTTGGAGACAGGTCGGCCGGAGGACGATGTATTGAATCGCGTTGCGATTTGTGTATTCCATCGTCATTAACAGGCTCTGACCTTTACAATTAACTGTCAGTTTTGCGTCGGATTCGAAAATCTAGACTCACAGGAGAACGACCATAAGGTGCCCGAGGCAGCAATAGACCCTTGGAGACAAGTCGGCTGGAGGACCATGTATTGAATCGCGACGCGATTCGTGTGTTCCATCGTCATTAATAGGCTCTGAACGTTACAATCAACTGTCAGTTTTGCGTCGGATTCGAAAATCTAGACTCAGAGGAGAACGACCATAAGGCGCCCGACGCAGCACTATACCCTTGGTGACACGTCGGCTGGAGGACGATGTATTGAATCGCGACGCGATTTGTGTGTTCCATCGTCATTAACAGTCTCTGAACGTTACAATTAACTGTCAGTTTTGCGTCGGATTCGAAAATCTAGACTCACAGGAGATCGACCATAAGGTGCCCGAGGCAGCAATAGACCCTTGGAGACAGGTCGGCCGGAGGACGATGTATTGAATCGCGACGCAATTTGTGTGTTCCATTGTCATTACGAGGCTCTGAACCTTACAATTAACTGTCAGTTTTGCGTCGGATTCGAAAATCTAGACTCACAGAGGAACGACCATAAGGTGTCCGAGGCAGCACTAGACCCTTGGAGACAAGTCGGCTGGAGGACGACGTATTGAATCGCGACGCAATTTGTGTGTTCCATCGTCATTAACAGGCTCTGAACGTTACAATTAACTGTCAGTTTTGCGTCGGATTCGAAAATCTAGACTCACAGGAGATCGACCATAAGGTGCCCGAGGCAGCAAAAATCCTTGGAGACAGGTCGGCCGGAGGACGATGTATTGAATCGCGACGCAATGTGTGTGTTCCATTGTCATTAAGAGGCTCTGAACCTTACGATTAACAGTCAGTTTTGCGTCGGATTCGAAAATCTAGACTCAGAGGAGAACGACGATAACGTGCCCGAGGCAGCACTAGACCCTTGGAGACATGTCGGCCGGAGGACGATGTATTGAATCGCGACGCGATTTGTGTGTTCCATCGTCATTAACAGGCTCTGAACGTTACCATTAACTGTCAGTTTTGCGTCGAATTTGAAAATCTAGACTCACAGGAGATCGACCATAATGTACCCGAGGCAGCAATAGACCCTTGGAGACAGGTCGGCCGGAGGACGATGTATTGAATCGCGACGCAATTTGTGTGTTCCATTGTCATTAAGAGGCTCTGAACCTTACAATTAACTGTCAGATTTGCGTCGAATTTGAAAATCTAGACTCAAAGAAGAACGACCATAAGGTGCCCGAGGCAGCACTAGACCCTTGGAGACAAGTCGGCTGGAGGACGATGTATTGAATCGCGACGCGATTTGTGTGTTCCATCGTCATTAACAGGCTCTGAAAGTTACAATTAACTGTCAGTTTTGCGTCGGATTCGAAAATCTAGACTCACAGGAGATCGACCATAAGGTGCCAGAGGCAGCAATAGACCCTTGGAGACAGGGCGGCCGGAGGACGATGTATTGAATCGCGACGCAGTTTGTGTGTTCCATTGTCATTAAGAGGCTCTGAACCTTACAATTAACTGTCAGTTTTGCGCCGGATTCGAAAATCTAGACTCACAGAGGAACGACCATAAGGTGCCCGAGGCAGCACTAGACCCTTGGAGACAAGTCGGCTGGAGGACCATGTATTGAATCGCGACGCGATTTGTGTGTTCCATAGTCATTAACAGGCTCTGAACGTTACAATCAACTGTCAGTTTTGCGTCGGATTCGAAAACCTAGACTCATATGAGAACGACCATAAGGTGCCCGAGGCAGCAATACACCCTTGGAGACAGGTCGGACGCAGGACGATGTATTGAATCGCGACGCAATTTGTGTGTTCCATCGTCATTAACAGGCTCTGAACGTTACAATTAACTGTCAGTTTTGCGTCGGATTCGAAAATCTCGACTCACAGGAGATCGACCATAAGGTGCCCGAGGCAGCTATAGACCCTTGGAGACAGGTCGGCCGGAGGCCGATGTATTGAATCGCGACGCGATTTGTGTGTTCCATCGTCATTAACAGGCTCTGAACGTTACAATTAACTGTCAGTTTTGCGTCGGATTCGAAAATCTAGACTCACAGGAGATCGACCATAAGGTGCCCGAGGCAGCAATAGACCCTTGGAGACAGGTCGGCCGGAGGACGATGTATTGAATCGCGACGCGATTTGTGTGTTCCATTGTCATTAAGAGGCTCTGAACCTTACAATTAACTGTCAGTTTTGCGTCGCATTCGAAAATCTAGACTCACAGGAGAACGACCATAAGGTGTCCGAGGCAGCACTAGACCCTTGGAGACAAGTCGGCTGGAGGACGACGTATTGAATCGCGACGCAATTTGTGTGTTCCATCGTCATTAACAGGCTCTGAACGTTACAATTAACTGTCAGTTTTGCGTCGGATTCGAAAATCTAGACTCACAGGAGATCGACCATAAGGTGCCCGAGGCAGCAATAGACCCTTGGAGACAGGGCGGCCGGAGGACGATGTATTGAATCGCGACGCAATTTGTGTGTTCCATTGTCATTAAGAGGCTCTGAACCTTACAATTAACTGTCAGTTTTGCGTCGCATTCGAAAATCTAGACTCACAGGAGAACGACCATAAGGTGTCCGAGGCAGCACTAGACCCTTGGAGACAAGTCGGCTGGAGGACGACGTATTGAATCGCGACGCAATTTGTGTGTTCCATCGTCATTAACAGGCTCTGAACGTTACAATTAACTGTCAGTTTTGCGTCGGATTCGAAAATCTAGACTCACAGGAGATCGACCATAAGGTGCCCGAGGCAGCAAAAATCCTTGGAGACAGGTCGGCCGGAGGACGATGTATTGAATCGCGACGCAATGTGTGTGTTCCATTGTCATTAAGAGGCTCTGAACCTTACGATTAACTGTCAGTTTTGCGTCGGATTCGAAAATCTAGACTCAGAGGAGAACGACGATAACGTGCCCGAGGCAGCACTAGACCCTTGGAGATATGTCGGCCGGAGGACGATGTATTGAATCGCGACGCGATTTGTGTGTTCCATCGTCATTAACAGGCTCTGAACGTTACAATTAACTGTCAGTTTTGCGTCGGATTCGAAAATCTAGACTCACAGGAGATCGACCATAATGTACCCGAGGCAGCAATAGACCCTTGGAGACAGGTCGGCCGGAGGACGATGTATTGAATCGCGACGCAATTTGTGTGTTCCATTGTCATTAAGAGGCTCTGAACCTTACAATTAACTGTCAGTTTTGCGTCGGATTCGAAAATCTAGACTCACAGAGGAACGACCATAAGGTGCCCGAGGCAGCACTAGACCCTTGGAGACAAGTCGGCTGGAGGACCATGTATTGAATCGGGACGCGATTTGTGTGTTCCATCGTCATTAAGAGGCTCTGAACGTTAGAATCAACTGTCAGTTTTGCGTCGGATTCGAAAATCTAGACTCACAGGAGAACGACCATAAGGTGCCCGAGGCAGCAATAGACCCTTGGAGACAGATCGGCCGGAGGACGATGTATTGAATCGCGACGCAATTTGTGTGTTCCATCGTCATTAACAGGCTCTGAATGTTACAATTAACTGTCAGTTTTGCGTCGGATTCGAAAATCTAGACTCACAGGAGATCGACCATAAGGTGCCCGAGGCAGCAATAGACCCTTGGAGACAGGTCGGCCGGAGGACGATGTATTGAATCGCGTTGCGATTTGTGTATTCCATCGTCATTAACAGGCTCTGACCTTTACAATTAACTGTCAGTTTTGCGTCGGATTCGAAAATCTAGACTCACAGGAGAACGACCATAAGGTGCCCGAGGCAGCAATAGACCCTTGGAGACAAGTCGGCTGGAGGACCATGTATTGAATCGCGACGCGATTCGTGTGTTCCATCGTCATTAATAGGCTCTGAACGTTACAATCAACTGTCAGTTTTGCGTCGGATTCGAAAATCTAGACTCAGAGGAGAACGACCATAAGGCGCCCGACGCAGCACTATACCCTTGGTGACACGTCGGCTGGAGGACGATGTATTGAATCGCGACGCGATTTGTGTGTTCCATCGTCATTAACAGTCTCTGAACGTTACAATTAACTGTCAGTTTTGCGTCGGATTCGAAAATCTAGACTCACAGGAGATCGACCATAAGGTGCCCGAGGCAGCAATAGACCCTTGGAGACAGGTCGGCCGGAGGACGATGTATTGAATCGCGACGCAATTTGTGTGTTCCATTGTCATTACGAGGCTCTGAACCTTACAATTAACTGTCAGTTTTGCGTCTGATTCGAAAATCTAGACTCACAGAGGAACGACCATAAGGTGCCCGAGGCAGCACTAGACCATTGGAGACAAGTCGGCTGGAGGACCATGTATTGAATCGCGACGCGATTTGTGTGTTCCATCGTCATTAAGAGGCTCTGAACGTTACAATCAACTGTCAGTTTTGCGTCGGATTCGAAAATCTAGACTCACAGGAGAACGACCATAAGGTGCCCGAGGCAGCAATAGACCCTTGGAGACAGGTCGGCCGGAGGACGATGTATTGAATCGCGACGCAATTTGTGTGTTCCATCGTCATTAACAGGCTCTGAACGTTACAATTAACTGTCAGTTTTGCGTCGGATTCGAAAATCTAGACTCACAGGAGATCGACCATAAGGTGCCCGAGGCAGCAATAGACCCTTGGAGACAGGTCGGCCGGAGGACGATGTATTGAATCGCGACGCGATTTGTGTGTTCCATCGTCATTAACAGGCTCTGAACGTTACAATTAACTGTCAGTTTTGCGTCGGATTCGAAAATCTAGACTCACAGGAGATCGACCATAATGTACCCGAGGCAGCAATAGACCCTTGGAGACAGGTCGGCCGGAGGACGATGTATTGAATCGCGACGCGATTTGTGTGTTCCATTGTCATTAAGAGGCTCTGAACCTTACAATTAACTGTCAGTTTTGCGTCGCATTCGAAAATCTAGACTCACAGGAGAACGACCATAAGGTGTCCGAGGCAGCACTAGACCCTTGGAGACAAGTCGGCTGGAGGACGACGTATTGAATCGCGACGCAATTTGTGTGTTCCATCGTCATTAACAGGCTCTGAACGTTACAATTAACTGTCAGTTTTGCGTCGGATTCGAAAATCTAGACTCACAGGAGATCGACCATAAGGTGCCCGAGGCAGCAAAAATCCTTGGAGACAGGTCGGCCGGAGGACGATGTATTGAATCGCGACGCAATGTGTGTGTTCCATTGTCATTAAGAGGCTCTGAACCTTACGATTAACTGTCAGTTTTGCGTCGGATTCGAAAATCTAGACTCAGAGGAGAACGACGATAACGTGCCCGAGGCAGCACTAGACCCTTGGAGACATGTCGGCCGGAGGACGATGTATTGAATCGCGACGCGATTTGTGTGTTCCATCGTCATTAACAGGCTCTGAACGTTACAATTAACTGTCAGTTTTGCGTCGAATTTGAAAATCTAGACTCACAGGAGATCGACCATAATGTACCCGAGGCAGCAATAGACCCTTGGAGACAGGTCGGCCGGAGGACGATGTATAGAATCGCGACGCAATTTGTGTGTTCCATTGTCATTAAGAGGCTCTGAACCTTACAATTAACTGTCAGATTTGCGTCGAATTTGAAAATCTAGACTCAAAGAAGAACGACCATAAGGTGCCCGAGGCAGCACTAGACCCTTGGAGACAAGTCGGCTGGAGGACGATGTATTGAATCGCGACGCGATTTGTGTGTTCCATCGTCATTAACAGGCTCTGAACGTTACAATTAACTGTCAGTTTTGCGTCGGATTCGAAAATCTAGACTCACAGGAGATCGACCATAAGGTGCCAGAGGCAGCAATAGACCCTTGGAGACAGGGCGGCCGGAGGACGATGTATTGAATCGCGACGCAGTTTGTGTGTTCCATTGTCATTAAGAGGCTCTGAACCTTACAATTAACTGTCAGTTTTGCGCCGGATTCGAAAATCTAGACTCACAGAGGAACGACCATAAGGTGCCCGAGGCAGCACTAGACCCTTGGAGACAAGTCGGCTGGAGGACCATGTATTGAATCGCGACGCGATTTGTGTGTTCCATAGTCATTAACAGGCTCTGAACGTTACAATCAACTGTCAGTTTTGCGTCGGATTCGTAAACCTAGACTCATATGAGAACGACCATAAGGTGCCCGAGGCAGCAATACACCCTTGGAGACAGGTCGGACGCAGGACGATGTATTGAATCGCGACGCAATTTGTGTGTTCCATCGTCATTAACAGGCTCTGAACGTTACAATTAACTGTCAGTTTTGCGTCGGATTCGAAAATCTCGACTCACAGGAGATCGACCATAAGGTGCCCGAGGCAGCTATAGACCCTTGGAGACAGGTCGGCCGGAGGCCGATGTATTGAATCGCGACGCGATTTGTGTGTTCCATCGTCATTAACAGGCTCTGAACGTTACAATTAACTGTCAGTTTTGCGTCGGATTCGAAAATCTAGACTCACAGGAGATCGACCATAAGGTGCCCGAGGCAGCAATAGACCCTTGGAGACAGGTCGGCCGGAGGACGATGTATTGAATCGCGACGCGATTTGTGTGTTCCATTGTCATTAAGAGGCTCTGAACCTTACAATTAACTGTCAGTTTTGCGTCGCATTCGAAAATCTAGACTCACAGGAGAACGACCATAAGGTGTCCGAGGCAGCACTAGACCCTTGGAGACAAGTCGGCTGGAGGACGACGTATTGAATCGCGACGCAATTTGTGTGTTCCATCGTCATTAACAGGCTCTGAACGTTACAATTAACTGTCAGTTTTGCGTCGGATTCGAAAATCTAGACTCACAGGAGATCGACCATAAGGTGCCCGAGGCAGCAATAGACCCTTGGAGACAGGGCGGCCGGAGGACGATGTATTGAATCGCGACGCAATTTGTGTGTTCCATTGTCATTAAGAGGCTCTGAACCTTACAATTAACTGTCAGTTTTGCGCCGGATTCGAAAATCTAGACTCACAGAGGAACGACCATAAGGTGCCCGAGGCAGCACTAGACCCTTTAGACAAGTCGGCTGGAGGACGATGTATTGAAACGCGACGCGATTTGTGTGTTCCATAGTCATTAACAGGGTCTGAACGTTACAATCAACTGTCAGTTTTGCGTCGGATTCGAAAATCTAGACTCACATGAGAACGACCATAAGGTGCCCGAGGCAGCAATACACCCTTGGAGACAGGTCGGACGGAGGACGATGTATTGAATCGCGACGCAATTTGTGTGTTCCATCGTCATTAACAGGCTCTGAACGTTACAATTAACTGTCAGTTTTGCGTCGGATTCGAAAATCTCGACTCACAGGAGATCGACCATAAGGTGCCCGAGGCAGCTATAGACCCTTGGAGACAGGTCGGCCGGACGACGATGTATTGAATCGCGACGCGATTTGTGTGTTCCATCGTCATTAACAGGCTCTGAACGTTACAATTAACTGTCAGTTTTGCGTCGGATTCGAAAATCTAGACTCACAGGAGATCGACCATAAGGTGCCCGGGCAGCAATAGACCCTTGGAAACAGGTCTGACGGAGGACGATGTATTGAAACGCGGCGGGATTTGTGTGTTCCATCGTCATTAACAGGCTCTGAACGGTACAATTAACTGTCAGTTTTGCGTCGCATTCGAAAATCTAGACTCACAGGAGATCGACCATAAGGTGCCCGAGGCAGCAATAGACCCTTGGAGACCGGTCGGCCGGAGGACGATGTATTGAATCGCGACCTGATTTGTGTGTTCCATTGTCATTAAGAGGCTCTGAACCTTACAATTAACTTTCAGTTTTGCGTCGGATTCGAAAATCTAGACTCACAGGAGAACGACCATAAGGTGTCCGAGGCAGCACAAGACCCTTGGAGACAAGTCGGCTGGAGGACGATGTATTGAATCGCGACGCAATTTGTGTGTTCCATCGTCATTAACAGGCTCTGAACGTTACAATTAACTGTCAGTTTTGCGTCGGATTCGAAAATCTAGACTCACAGGAGATCGACCATAAGGTGCCCGAGGCAGCAAAAATCCTTGGAGACAGGTCGGCCGGAGGACGATGTATTGAATCGCGACGCAAATTGTGTGTTCCATTGTCATTAAGAGGCTCTGAACCTTACGATTAACTGTCAGTTTTGCGTCGGATTCGAAAATCTAGACTCAGAGGAGAACGACCATAACGTGCCCGAGGCAGCACTAGACCCTTGGAGACATGTCGGCCGGAGAACGATGTATTGAATCGCGATGCGATTTGTGTGTCCCATCGTCATTAACAGGCTCTGAACGTTACAATTAACTGTCAGTTTTGCGTCGGATTCGAAAATCTAGACTGACAGGAGATCGACCATAATGTACCCGAGGCAGCAATAGACCCTTGGAGACAGGTCGGCCGGAGGACGATGTATTGAATCGCGACGCAATTTGTGTGTTCCATCGTCATTAACAGGCTCTGAACGTTACAATTAACTGTCAGTTTTGCGTCGGATTCGAAAATCTATACTCACAGGAGATCGACCATAAGGTGCCCGAAGCACCTATAGACCCTTGGAGACAGGTCGGCCGGAGGACGATGTATTGAATCGCGACGCGATTTGTGTGTTCCATCGTCATTAACAGGCTCTGAACGTTACAATTAACTGTCAGTTTTGCGTCGCATTCGAAAATCTAGACTTACAGGAGATCGACCATAAGGTGCCCGAGGCAGCAATAGACCCTTGGAGACAGGTCTGACGGAGGACGATGTATTGAATCGCGACGCAATTTGTGTGTTCCATCGTCATTAACAGGCTCTGAACCTTACAATTAACTGTCAGTTTTGCGTCGCATTCGAAAATCTAGACTCACAGGAGAACGACCATAAGGTGTCCGAGGCAGCACTAGACCCTTGGAGACAAGTCGGCTGGAGGACGACGTATTGAATCGCGACGCAATTTGTGTGTTCCATCGTCATTAACAGGCTCTGAACGTTACAATTAACTGTCAGTTTTGCGTCGGATTCGAAAATCTAGACTCACAGGAGATCGACCATAAGGTGCCCGAGGCAGCAAAAATCCTTGGAGACAGGTCGGCCGGAGGACGATGTATTGAATCGCGACGCAATGTGTCTGTTCCATTGTCATTAAGAGGCTCAGAACCTTACGATTAACTGTCAGTTTTGCGTCGGATTCGAAAATCTAGACTCAGAGGAGAACGACGATAACGTGCCCGAGGCAGCACTAGACCCTTGGAGACATGTCGGCCGGAGGACGATGTATTGAATCGCGACGCAATTTGTGTGTTCCATCGTCATTAACAGGCTCTGAATGTTACAATTAACTGTCAGTTTTGCGTCGGATTCGAAAATCTAGACTCACAGGAGATCGACCATAAGGTGCCCGAGGCAGCAATAGACCCTTGGAGACAGGTCGGCCGGAGGACGATGTATTGAATCGCGTTGCGATTTGTGTATTCCATCGTCATTAACAGGCTCTGACCTTTACAATTAATTGTCAGTTTTGCGTCGGATTCGAAAATCTAGACTCACAGGAGAACGACCATAAGGTGCCCGAGGCAGCAATAGACCCTTGGAGACAGGTCGGCCGGAGGACGATGTATTGAATCGCGAAGCAATTTGTGTGTTCCATCGTCATTAACAGGCTCTGAACGTTACAATTAACTGTCAGTTTTGCGTCGGATTCGAAAATCTAGACTCACAGGAGATCGACCATAAGGTGCCCGAGGCAGCAATAGACCCTTGGAGACAGGTCGGCCGGAGGACGATGTATTGAATCGCGACGCGATTTGTGTGTTCCATCGTCATTAACAGGCTCTGAACGTTACAATTAACTGTCAGTTTTGCGTCGGATTCGAAAATCTAGACTCACAGGAGATCGACCATAATGTACCCGAGGCAGCAATAGACCCTTGGAGACAGGTCGGCCGGAGGACGATGTATTGAATCGCGACGCGATTTGTGTGTTCCATTGTCATTAAGAGGCTCTGAACCTTACAATTAACTGTCAGTTTTGCGTCGCATTCGAAAATCTAGACTCACAGGAGAACGACCATAAGGTGTCCGAGGCAGCACTAGACCCTTGGAGACAAGTCGGCTGGAGGACGACGTATTGAATCGCGACGCAATTTGTGTGTTCCATCGTCATTAACAGGCTCTGAACGTTACAATTAACTGTCAGTTTTGCGTCGGATTCGAAAATCTAGACTCACAGGAGATCGACCATAAGGTGCCCGAGGCAGCAAAAATCCTTGGAGACAGGTCGGCCGGAGGACGATGTATTGAATCGCGACGCAATGTGTGTGTTCGATTGTCATTAAGAGGCTCTGAACCTTACGATTAACTGTCAGTTTTGCGTCGGATTCGAAAATCTAGACTCAGAGGAGAACGACGATAACGTGCCCGAGGCAGCACTAGACCCTTGGAGACATGTCGGCCGGAGGACGATGTATTGAATCGCGACGCGATTTGTGTGTTCCATCGTCATTAACAGGCTCTGAACGTTACAATTAACTGTCAGTTTTGCGTCGAATTTGAAAATCTAGACTCACAGGAGATCGACCATAATGTACCCGAGGCAGCAATAGACCCTTGGAGACAGGTCGGCCGGAGGACGATGTATTGAATCGCGACGCAATTTGTGTGTTCCATTGTCATTAAGAGGCTCTGAACCTTACAATTAACTGTCAGATTTGCGTCGAATTTGAAAATCTAGACTCAAAGAAGAACGACCATAAGGTGCCCGAGGCAGCACTAGACCCTTGGAGACAAGTCGGCTGGAGGACGATGTATTGAATCGCGACGCGATTTGTGTGTTCCATCGTCATTAACAGGCTCTGAACGTTGCAATTAACTGTCAGTTTTGCGTCGGATTCGAAAATCTAGACTCACAGGAGATCGACCATAAGGTGCCAGAGGCAGCAATAGACCCTTGGAGACAGGGCGGCCGGAGGACGATGTATTGAATCGCGACGCAATTTGTGTGTTCCATTGTCATTAAGAGGCTCTGAACCTTACAATTAACTGTCAGTTTTGCGTCGCATTCGAAATTCTAGACTCACAGGAGAACGACCATAAGGTGTCCGAGGCAGCACTAGACCCTTGGAGACAAGTCGGCTGGAGGACGACGTATTGAATCGCGACGCAATTTGTGTGTTCCATCGTCATTAACAGGCTCTGAACGTTACAATTAACTGTCAGTTTTGCGTCGGATTCGAAAATCTAGACTCACAGGAGATCGACCATAAGGTGCCCGAGGCAGCAATAGACCCTTGGAGACAGGGCGGCCGGAGGACGATGTATTGAATCGCGACGCAATTTGTGTGTTCCATTGTCATTAAGAGGCTCTGAACCTTACAATTAACTGTCAGTTTTGCGCCGGATTCGAAAATCTAGACTCACAGAGGAACGACCATAAGGTGCCCGAGGCAGCACTAGACCCTTGGAGACAAGTCGGCTGGAGGACGATGTATTGAAACGCGACGCGATTTGTGTGTTCCATAGTCATTAACAGGGTCTGAACGTTACAATCAACTGTCAGTTTTGCGTCGGATTCGAAAATCTAGACTCACATGAGAACGACCATAAGGTGCCCGAGGCAGCAATACACCCTTGGAGACAGGTCGGACGGAGGACGATGTATTGAATCGCGACGCAATTTGTGTGTTCCATCGTCATTAACAGGCTCTGAACGTTACAATTAACTGTCAGTTTTGCGTCGGATTCGAAAATCTCGACTCACAGGAGATCGACCATAAGGTGCCCGAGGCAGCTATAGACCCTTGGAGACAGGTCGGCCGGAGGACGATGTATTGAATCGCGACGCGATTTGTGTGTTCCATCGTCATTAACAGGCTCTGAACGTTACAATTAACTGTCAGTTTTGCGTCGGATTCGAAAATCTAGACTCACAGGAGATCGACCATAAGGTGCCCGAGGCAGCAATAGACCCTTGGAGACAGGTCTGACGGAGGACGATGTATTGAATCGCGGCGGGATTTGTGTGTTCCATCGTCATTAACAGGCTCTGAACGGTACAATTAACTGTCAGTTTTGCGTCGCATTCGAAAATCTAGACTCACAGGAGATCGACCATAAGGTGCCCGAGGCAGCAATAGACCCTTGGAGACCGGTCGGCCGGAGGACGATGTATTGAATCGCGACCTGATTTGTGTGTTCCATTGTCATTAAGAGGCTCTGAACCTTACAATTAACTTTCAGTTTTGCGTCGGATTCGAAAATCTAGACTCACAGGAGAACGACCATAAGGTGTCCGAGGCAGCACAAGACCCTTGGAGACAAGTCGGCTGGAGGACGATGTATTGAATCGCGACGCAATTTGTGTGTTCCATCGTCATTAACAGGCTCTGAACGTTACAATTAACTGTCAGTTTTGCGTCGGATTCGAAAATCTAGACTCACAGGAGATCGACCATAAGGTGCCCGAGGCAGCAAAAATCCTTGGAGACAGGTCGGCCGGAGGACGATGTATTGAATCGCGACGCAAATTGTGTGTTCCATTGTCATTAAGAGGCTCTGAACCTTACGATTAACTGTCAGTTTTGCGTCGGATTCGAAAATCTAGACTCAGAGGAGAACGACCATAACGTGCCCGAGGCAGCACTAGACCCTTGGAGACATGTCGGCCGGAGAACGATGTATTGAATCGCGATGCGATTTGTGTGTCCCATCGTCATTAACAGGCTCTGAACGTTACAATTAACTGTCAGTTTTGCGTCGGATTCGAAAATCTAGACTGACAGGAGATCGACCATAATGTACCCGAGGCAGCAATAGACCCTTGGAGACAGGTCGGCCGGAGGACGATGTATTGAATCGCGACGCAATTTGTGTGTTCCATCGTCATTAACAGGCTCTGAACGTTACAATTAACTGTCAGTTTTGCGTCGGATTCGAAAATCTATACTCACAGGAGATCGACCATAAGGTGCCCGAAGCACCTATAGACCCTTGGAGACAGGTCGGCCGGAGGACGATGTATTGAATCGCGACGCGATTTGTGTGTTCCATCGTCATTAACAGGCTCTGAACGTTACAATTAACTGTCAGTTTTGCGTCGCATTCGAAAATCTAGACTTACAGGAGATCGACCATAAGGTGCCCGAGGCAGCAATAGACCCTTGGAGACAGGTCTGACGGAGGACGATGTATTGAATCGCGACGCAATTTGTGTGTTCCATCGTCATTAACAGGCTCTGAACCTTACAATTAACTGTCAGTTTTGCGTCGCATTCGAAAATCTAGACTCACAGGAGAACGACCATAAGGTGTCCGAGGCAGCACTAGACCCTTGGAGACAAGTCGGCTGGAGGACGACGTATTGAATCGCGACGCAATTTGTGTGTTCCATCGTCATTAACAGGCTCTGAACGTTACAATTAACTGTCAGTTTTGCGTCGGATTCGAAAATCTAGACTCACAGGAGATCGACCATAAGGTGCCCGAGGCAGCAAAAATCCTTGGAGACAGGTCGGCCGGAGGACGATGTATTGAATCGCGACGCAATGTGTGTGTTCCATTGTCATTAAGAGGCTCTGAACCTTACGATTAACTGTCAGTTTTGCGTCGGATTCGAAAATCTAGACTCAGAGGAGAACGACGATAACGTGCCCGAGGCAGCACTAGACCCTTGGAGACATGTCGGCCGAAGGACGATGTATTGAATCGCGACGCAATTTGTGTGTTCCATCGTCATTAACAGGCTCTGAATGTTACAATTAACTGTCAGTTTTGCGTCGGATTCGAAAATCTAGACTCACAGGAGATCGACCATAAGGTGCCCGAGGCAGCAATAGACCCTTGGAGACAGGTCGGCCGGAGGACGATGTATTGAATCGCGTTGCGATTTGTGTATTCCATCGTCATTAACAGGCTCTGACCTTTACAATTAATTGTCAGTTTTGCGTCGGATTCGAAAATCTAGACTCACAGGAGAACGACCATAAGGTGCCCGAGGCAGCAATAGACCCTTGGAGACAAGTCGGCTGGAGGACCATGTATTGAATCGCGACGCGATTCGTGTGTTCCATCGTCATTAATAGGCTCTGAACGTTACAATCAACTGTCAGTTTTGCGTCGGATTCGAAAATCTAGACTCAGAGGAGAACGACCATAAGGCGCCCGACGCAGCACTATACCCTTGGTGACACGTCGGCTGGAGGACGATGTATTGAATCGCGACGCGATTTGTGTGTTCCATCGTCATTAACAGTCTCTGAACGTTACAATTAACTGTCAGTTTTGCGTCGGATTCGAAAATCTAGACTCACAGGAGATCGACCATAAGGTGCCCGAGGCAGCAATAGACCCTTGGAGACAGGTCGGCCGGAGGACGATGTATTGAATCGCGACGCAATTTGTGTGTTCCATTGTCATTACGAGGCTCTGAACCTTACAATTAACTGTCAGTTTTGCGTCGGATTCGAAAATCTAGACTCACAGAGGAACGACCATAAGGTGCCCGAGGCAGCACTAGACCATTGGAGACAAGTCGGCTGGAGGACCATGTATTGAATCGCGACGCGATTTGTGTGTTCTATCGTCATTAAGAGGCTCTGAACGTTACAATCAACTGTCAGTTTTGCGTCGGATTCGAAAATCTAGACTCACAGGAGAACGACCATAAGGTGCCCGAGGCAGCAATAGACCCTTGGAGACAGGTCGGCCGGAGGACGATGTATTGAATCGCGAAGCAATTTGTGTGTTCCATCGTCATTAACAGGCTCTGAACGTTACAATTAACTGTCAGTTTTGCGTCGGATTCGAAAATCTAGACTCACAGGAGATCGACCATAAGGTGCCCGAGGCAGCAATAGACCCTTGGAGACAGGTCGGCCGGAGGACGATGTATTGAATCGCGACGCGATTTGTGTGTTCCATCGTCATTAACAGGCTCTGAACGTTACAATTAACTGTCAGTTTTGCGTCGGATTCGAAAATCTAGACTCACAGGAGATCGACCATAATGTACCCGAGGCAGCAATAGACCCTTGGAGACAGGTCGGCCGGAGGACGATGTATTGAATCGCGACGCGATTTGTGTGTTCCATTGTCATTAAGAGGCTCTGAACCTTACAATTAACTGTCAGTTTTGCGTCGCATTCGAAAATCTAGACTCACAGGAGAACGACCATAAGGTGTCCGAGGCAGCACTAGACCCTTGGAGACAAGTCGGCTGGAGGACGACGTATTGAATCGCGACGCAATTTGTGTGTTCCATCGTCATTAACAGGCTCTGAACGTTACAATTAACTGTCAGTTTTGCGTCGGATTCGAAAATCTAGACTCACAGGAGATCGACCATAAGGTGCCCGAGGCAGCAAAAATCCTTGGAGACAGGTCGGCCGGAGGACGATGTATTGAATCGCGACGCAATGTGTGTGTTCGATTGTCATTAAGAGGCTCTGAACCTTACGATTAACTGTCAGTTTTGCGTCGGATTCGAAAATCTAGACTCAGAGGAGAACGACGATAACGTGCCCGAGGCAGCACTAGACCCTTGGAGACATGTCGGCCGGAGGACGATGTATTGAATCGCGACGCGATTTGTGTGTTCCATCGTCATTAACAGGCTCTGAACGTTACAATTAACTGTCAGTTTTGCGTCGAATTTGAAAATCTAGACTCACAGGAGATCGACCATAATGTACCCGAGGCAGCAATAGACCCTTGGAGACAGGTCGGCCGGAAGACGATGTATTGAATCGCGACGCAATTTGTGTGTTCCATTGTCATTAAGAGGCTCTGAACCTTACAATTAACTGTCAGATTTGCGTCGAATTTGAAAATCTAGACTCAAAGAAGAACGACCATAAGGTGCCCGAGGCAGCACTAGACCCTTGGAGACAAGTCGGCTGGAGGACGATGTATTGAATCGCGACGCGATTTGTGTGTTCCATCGTCATTAACAGGCTCTGAACGTTACAATTAACTGTCAGTTTTGCGTCGGATTCGAAAATCTAGACTCACAGGAGATCGACCATAAGGTGCCAGAGGCAGCAATAGACCCTTGGAGACAGGGCGGCCGGAGGACGATGTATTGAATCGCGACGCAGTTTGTGTGTTCCATTGTCATTAAGAGGCTCTGAACCTTACAATTAACTGTCAGTTTTGCGCCGGATTCGAAAATCTAGACTCACAGAGGAACGACCATAAGGTGCCCGAGGCAGCACTAGACCCTTGGAGACAAGTCGGCTGGAGGACCATGTATTGAATCGCGACGCGATTTGTGTGTTCCATAGTCATTAACAGGCTCTGAACGTTACAATCAACTGTCAGTTTTGCGTCGGATTCGAAAACCTAGACTCATATGAGAACGACCATAAGGTGCCCGAGGCAGCAATACACCCTTGGAGACAGGTCGGACGCAGGACGATGTATTGAATCGCGACGCAATTTGTGTGTTCCATCGTCATTAACAGGCTCTGAACGTTACAATTAACTGTCAGTTTTGCGTCGGATTCGAAAATCTCGACTCACAGGAGATCGACCATAAGGTGCCCGAGGCAGCTATAGACCCTTGGAGACAGGTCGGCCGGAGGCCGATGTATTGAATCGCGACGCGATTTGTGTGTTCCATCGTCATTAACAGGCTCTGAACGTTACAATTAACTGTCAGTTTTGCGTCGGATTCGAAAATCTAGACTCACAGGAGATCGACCATAAGGTGCCCGAGGCAGCAATAGACCCTTGGAGACAGGTCGGCCGGAGGACGATGTATTGAATCGCGACGCGATTTGTGTGTTCCATTGTCATTAAGAGGCTCTGAACCTTACAATTAACTGTCAGTTTTGCGTCGCATTCGAAAATCTAGACTCACAGGAGAACGACCATAAGGTGTCCGAGGCAGCACTAGACCCTTGGAGACAAGTCGGCTGGAGGACGACGTATTGAATCGCGACGCAATTTGTGTGTTCCATCGTCATTAACAGGCTCTGAACGTTACAATTAACTGTCAGTTTTGCGTCGGATTCGAAAATCTAGACTCACAGGAGATCGACCATAAGGTGCCCGAGGCAGCAATAGACCCTTGGAGACAGGGCGGCCGGAGGACGATGTATTGAATCGCGACGCAATTTGTGTGTTCCATTGTCATTAAGAGGCTCTGAACCTTACAATTAACTGTCAGTTTTGCGCCGGATTCGAAAATCTAGACTCACAGAGGAACGACCATAAGGTGCCCGAGGCAGCACTAGACCCTTGGAGACAAGTCGGCTGGAGGACGATGTATTGAAACGCGACGCGATTTGTGTGTTCCATAGTCATTAACAGGGTCTGAACGGTACAATTAACTGTCAGTTTTGCGTCGGATTCGAAAATCTAGACTCACAGGAGATCGACCATAAGGTGCCCGAGGCAGCAAAAATCCTTGGAGACAGGTCGGCCGGAGGACGATGTATTGAATCGCGACGCAAATTGTGTGTTCCATTGTCATTAAGAGGCTCTGAACCTTACGATTAACTGTCAGTTTTGCGTCGGATTCGAAAATCTAGACTCAGAGGAGAACGACCATAACGTGCCCGAGGCAGCACTAGACCCTTGGAGACAAGTCGGCCGGAGAACGATGTATTGAATCGCGATGCGATTTGTGTGTCCCATCGTCATTAACAGGCTCTGAACGTTACAATTAACTGTCAGTTTTGCGTCGGATTCGAAAATCTAGACTGACAGGAGATCGACCATAAGGTGCCCGAGGCAGCAATAGACCCTTGGAGACAGGTCGGCCGGAGGACGATGTATTGAATCGCGACGCAATTTGTGTGTTCCATCGTCATTAACAGGCTCTGAACGTTACAATTAACTGTCAGTTTTGCGTCGGATTCGAAAATCTATACTCACAGGAGATCGACCATAAGGTGCCCGAAGCACCTATAGACCCTTGGAGACAGGTCGGCCGGAGGACGATGTATTGAATCGCGACGCGATTTGTGTGTTCCATCGTCATTAACAGGCTCTGAACGTTACAATTAACTGTCAGTTTTGCGTCGCATTCGAAAATCTAGACTTACAGGAGATCGACCATAAGGTGCCCGAGGCAGCAATAGACCCTTGGAGACAGGTCTGACGGAGGACGATGTATTGAATCGCGACGCAATTTGTGTGTTCCATCGTCATTAACAGGCTCTGAACGTTACAATTAACTGTCAGTTTTGCGTCGGATTCGAAAATCTAGACTCACAGGAGATCGACCATAAGGTGCCCGAGGCAGCAATAGACCCTTGGAGACAGGTCGGCCGGAGGACGATGTATTGAATCGCGACGCGATTTGTGTGTTCCATCGTCATTAACAGGCTCTGAACGTTACAATTAACTGTCAGTTTTGCGTCGGATTCGAAAATCTAGACTCACAGGAGATCGACCATAATGTACCCGAGGCAGCAATAGACCCTTGGAGACAGGTCGGCCGGAGGACGATGTATTGAATCGCGACGCGATTTGTGTGTTCCATTGTCATTAAGAGGCTCTGAACCTTACAATTAACTGTCAGTTTTGCGTCGCATTCGAAAATCTAGACTCACAGGAGAACGACCATAAGGTGTCCGAGGCAGCACTAGACCCTTGGAGACAAGTCGGCTGGAGGACGACGTATTGAATCGCGACGCAATTTGTGTGTTCCATCGTCATTAACAGGCTCTGAACGTTACAATTAACTGTCAGTTTTGCGTCGGATTCGAAAATCTAGACTCACAGGAGATCGACCATAAGGTGCCCGAGGCAGCAAAAATCCTTGGAGACAGGTCGGCCGGAGGACGATGTATTGAATCGCGACGCAATGTGTGTGTTCCATTGTCATTAAGAGGCTCTGAACCTTACGATGAACTGTCAGTTTAGCGTCGGATTCGAAAATCTAGACTCAGAGGAGAACGACGATAACGTGCCCGAGGCAGCACTAGACCCTTGGAGACATGTCGGCCGGAGGACGATGTATTGAATCGCGACGCGATTTGTGTGTTCCATCGTCATTAACAGGCTCTGAACGTTACAATTAACTGTCAGTTTTGCGTCGAATTTGAAAATCTAGACTCACAGGAGATCGACCATAATGTACCCGAGGCAGCAATAGACCCTTGGAGACAGGTCGGCCGGAGGACGAATGTATTGAATCGCGACGCAATTTGTGTGTTCCATTGTCATTAAGAGGCTCTGAACCTTACAATTAACTGTCAGATTTGCGTCGAATTTGAAAATCTAGACTCAAAGAAGAACGACCATAAGGTGCCCGAGGCAGCACTAGACCCTTGGAGACAAGTCGGCTGGAGGACGATGTATTGAATCGCGACGCGATTTGTGTGTTCCATCGTCATTAACAGGCTCTGAACGTTACAATTAACTGTCAGTTTTGCGTCGGATTCGAAAATCTAGACTCACAGGAGATCGACCATAAGGTGCCAGAGGCAGCAATAGACCCTTGGAGACAGGGCGGCCGGAGGACGATGTATTGAATCGCGACGCAGTTTGTGTGTTCCATTGTCATTAAGAGGCTCTGAACGTTACAATCAACTGTCAGTTTTGCGTCGGATTCGAAAACCTAGATCATATGAGAACGACCATAAGGTGCCCGAGGCAGCAATACACCCTTGGAGACAGGTCGGACGCAGGACGATGTATTGAATCGCGACGCAATTTGTGTGTTCCATCGTCAGTAACAGGCTCTGAACGTTACAATTAAGTGTCAGTTTTGCGTCGGATTCGAAAATCTCGACTCACAGGAGATCGACCATAAGGTGCCCGAGGCAGCTATAGACCCTTGGAGACAGGTCGGCCGGAGGACGATGTATTGAATCGCGACGCGATTTGTGTGTTCCATTGTCATTAAGAGGCTCTGAACCTTACAATTAACTGTCAGTTTTGCGTCGCATTCGAAAATCTAGACTCACAGGAGAACGACCATAAGGTGTCCGAGGCAGCACTAGACCCTTGGAGACAAGTCGGCTGGAGGACGACGTATTGAATCGCGACGCAATTTGTGTGTTCCATCGTCATTAACAGGCTCTGAACGTTACAATTAACTGTCAGTTTTGCGTCGGATTCGAAAATCTAGACTCACAGGAGATCGACCATAAGGTGCCCGAGGCAGCAATAGACCCTTGGAGACAGGGCGGCCGGAGGACGATGTATTGAATCGCGACGCAATTTGTGTGTTCCATTGTCATTAAGAGGCTCTGAACCTTACAATTAACTGTCAGTTTTGCGCCGGATTCGAAAATCTAGACTCACAGAGGAACGACCATAAGGTGCCCGAGGCAGCACTAGACCCTTGGAGACAAGTCGGCTGGAGGACGATGTATTGAAACGCGACGCGATATGTGTGTTCCATAGTCATTAACAGGGTCTGAACGTTACAATCAACTGTCAGTTTTGCGTCGGATTCGAAAACCTAGACTCACATGAGAACGACCATAAGGTGCCCGAGGCAGCAATACACCCTTGGAGACAGGTCGGACGGAGGACGATGTATTGAATCGCGACGCAATTTGTGTGTTCCATCGTCATTAACAGGCTCTGAACGTTACAATTAACTGTCAGTTTTGCGTCGGATTCGAAAATCTCGACTCACAGGAGATCGACCATAAGGTGCCCGAGGCAGCTATAGACCCTTGGAGACAGGTCGGCCGGAGGACGATGTATTGAATCGCGACGCGATTTGTGTGTTCCATCGTCATTAACAGGCTCTGAACGTTACAATTAACTGTCAGTTTTGCGTCGGATTCGAAAATCTAGACTCACAGGAGATCGACCATAAGGTGCCCGAGGCAGCAATAGACCCTTGGAGACAGGTCTGACGGAGGACGATGTATTGAATCGCGGCGGGATTTGTGTGTTCCATCGTCATTAACAGGCTCTGAACGGTACAATTAACTGTCAGTTTTGCGTCGGATTCGAAAATCTAGACTCACAGGAGATCGACCATAAGGTGCCCGAGGCAGCAATAGACCCTTGGAGACAGGTCGGCCGGAGGACGATGTATTGAATCGCGACGCGATTTGTGTGTTCCATTGTCATTAAGAGGCTCTGAACCTTACAATTAACTGTCAGTTTTGCGTCGCATTCGAAAATCTAGACTCACAGGAGAACGACCATAAGGTGTCCGAGGCAGCACAAGACCCTTGGAGACAAGTCGGCTGGAGGACGATGTATTGAATCGCGACGCAATTTGTGTGTTCCATCGTCATTAACAGGCTCTGAACGTTACAATTAACTGTCAGTTTTGCGCCGGATTCGAAAATCTAGACTCACAGGAGATCGACCATAAGGTGCCCGAGGCAGCAAAAATCCTTGGAGACAGGTCGGCCGGAGGACGATGTATTGAATCGCGACGCAAATTGTGTGTTCCATTGTCATTAAGAGGCTCTGAACCTTACGATTAACTGTAAGTTTTGCGTCGGATTCGAAAATCTAGACTCAGAGGAGAACGACCATAACGTGCCCGAGGCAGCACTAGACCCTTGGAGACATGTCGGCCGGAGATAGATGTATTGAATCGCGATGCGATTTGTGTGTCCCATCGTCATTAACAGGCTCTGAACGTTACAATTAACTGTCAGTTTTGCGTCGGATTCGAAAATCTAGACTGACAGGAGATCGACCATAATGTACCCGAGGCAGCAATAGACCCTTGGAGACAGGTCGGCCGGAGGACGATGTATTGAATCGCGACGCAATTTGTGTGTTCCATCGTCATTAACAGGCTCTGAACGTTACAATTAACTGTCAGTTTTGCGTCGGATTCGAAAATCTATACTCACAGGAGATCGACCATAAGGTGCCCGAAGCACCTATAGACCCTTGGAGACAGGTCGGCCGGAGGACGATGTATTGAATCGCGACGCGATTTGTGTGTTCCATCGTCATTAACAGGCTCTGAACGTTACAATTAACTGTCAGTTTTGCGTCGCATTCGAAAATCTAGACTTACAGGAGATCGACAATAAGGTGCCCGAGGCAGCAATAGACCCTTGGAGACAGGTCTGACGGAGGACGATGTATTGAATCGCGACGGGATTTGTGTGTTCCATCGTCATTAACAGGCTCTGAACGGTACAATTAACTGTCAGTTTTGCGTCGCATTCGAAAATCTAGACTCACAGGAGATCGACCATAAGGTGCCCGAGGCAGCAATAGACCCTTGGAGACCGGTCGGCCGGAGGACGATGTATTGAATCGCGACGCGATTTGTGTGTTCCATTGTCATTAAGAGGCTCTGAACCTTACAATTAACTGTCAGTTTTGCGTCGGATTCGAAAATCTAGACTCACAGGAGAACGACCATAAGGTGTCCGAGGCAGCACAAGACCCTTGGAGACAAGTCGGCTGGAGGACGATGTATTGAATCGCGACGCAATTTGTGTGTTCCATCGTCATTAACAGGCTCTGAACGTTACAATTAACTGTCAGTTTTGCGTCGGATTCGAAAATCTAGACTCACAGGAGATCGACCATAAGGTGCCCGAGGCAACAAAAATCCTTGGAGACAGGTCGGCCGGAGGACGATGTATTGAATCGCGACGCAAATTGTGTGTTCCATTGTCATTAAGAGGCTCTGAACTTTACGATTAACTGTCAGTTTTGCGTCGGATTCGAAAATCTAGACTCAGAGGAGAACGACCATAACGTGCCCGAGGCAGCACTAGACCCTTGGAGACATGTCGGCCGGAGAACGATGTATTGAATCGCGATGCGATTTGTTTGTCCCATCGTCATTAACAGGCTCTGAACGTTACAATTAACTGTCAGTTTTGCGTCGGATTCGAAAATCTAGACTGACAGGAGATCGACCATAATGTACCCGAGGCAGCAATAGACCCTTGGAGACAGGTCGGCCGGAGGACGATGTATTGAATCGCGACGCAATTTGTGTGTTCCATCGTCATTAACAGGCTCTGAACGTTACAATTAACTGTCAGTTTTGCGTCGGATTCGAAAATCTATACTCACAGGAGATCGACCATAAGGTGCCCGAAGCACCTATAGACCCTTGGAGACAGGTCGGCCGGAGGACGATGTATTGAATCGCGACGCGATTTGTGTGTTCCATCGTCATTAACAGGCTCTGAACGTTACAATTAACTGTCAGTTTTGCGTCGCATTCGAAAATCTAGACTTACAGGAGATCGACCATAAGGTGCCCGAGGCAGCAATAGACCCTTGGAGACAGGTCTGACGGAGGACGATGTATAGAATCGCGACGGGATTTGTGTGTTCCATCGTCATTAACAGGCTCTGAACGGTACAATTAACTGTCAGTTTTGCGTCGCATTCGAAAATCTAGACTCACAGGAGATCGACCATAAGGTGCCCGAGGCAGCAATAGACCCTTGGAGACCGGTCGGCCGGAGGACGATGTATTGAATCGCGACGCGATTTGTGTGTTCCATTGTCATTAAGAGGCTCTGAACCTTACAATTAACTGTCAGTTTTGCGTCGGATTCGAAAATCTAGACTCACAGGAGAACGACCATAAGGTGTCCGAGGCAGCACAAGACCCTTGGAGACAAGTCGGCTGGAGGACGATGTATTGAATCGCGACGCAATTTGTGTGTTCCATCGTCATTAACAGGCTCTGAACGTTACAATTAACTGTCAGTTTTGCGTCGGATTCGAAAATCTAGACTCACAGGAGATCGACCATAAGGTGCCCGAGGCAGCAAAAATCCTTGGAGACAGGTCGGCCGGAGGACGATGTATTGAATCGCGACGCAAATTGTGTGTTCCATTGTCATTAAGAGGCTCTGAACCTTACGATTAACTGTCAGTTTTGCGTCGGATTCGAAAATCTAGACTCAGAGGAGAACGACCATAACGTGCCCGAGGCAGCACTAGACCCTTGGAGACATGTCGGCCGGAGAACGATGTATTGAATCGCGATGCGATTTGTGTGTCCCATCGTCATTAACAGGCTCTGAACGTTACAATTAACTGTCAGTTTTGCGTCGGATTCGAAAATCTAGACTGACAGGAGATCGACCATAATGTACCGGAGGCAGCAATAGACCCTTGGAGACAGGTCGGCCGGAGGACGATGTATTGAATCGCGACGCAATTTGTGTGTTCCATCGTCATTAACAGGCTCTGAACGTTACAATTAACTGTCAGTTTTGCGTCGGATTCGAAAATCTATACTCACAGGAGATCGACCATAAGGTGCCCAAAGCACCTATAGACCCTTGGAGACAGGTCGGCCGGAGGACGATGTATTGAATCGCGACGCGATTTGTGTGTTCCATCGTCATTAACAGGCTCTGAACGTTACAATTAACTGTCAGTTTTGCGTCGCATTCGAAAATCTAGACTTACAGGAGATCGACCATAAGGTGCCCGAGGCAGCAATAGACCCTTGGAGACAGGTCTGACGGAGGACGATGTATTGAATCGCGACGGGATTTGTGTGTTCCATCGTCATTAACAGGCTCTGAACGGTACAATTAACTGTCAGTTTTGCATCGCATTCGAAAATCTAGACTCACAGGAGATCGACCATAAGGTGCCCGAGGCAGCAATAGACCCTTGGAGACCGGTCGGCCGGAGGACGATGTATTGAATCGCGACGCGATTTGTGTGTTCCATTGTCATTAAGAGGCTCTGAACCTTACAATTAACTGTCAGTTTTGCGTCGGATTCGAAAATCTAGACTCACAGGAGAACGACCATAAGGTGTCCGAGGCAGCACAAGACCCTTGGAGACAAGTCGGCTGGAGGACGATGTATTGAATCGCGACGCAATTTGTGTGTTCCATCGTCATTAACAGGCTCTGAACGTTACAATTAACTGTCAGTTTTGCGTCGGATTCGAAAATCTAGACTCACAGGAGATCGACCATAAGGTGCCCGAGGCAGCAGAAATCCTTGGAGACAGGTCGGCCGGAGGACGATGTATTGAATCGCGACGCAAATTGTGTGTTCCATTGTCATTAAGAGGCTCTGAACCTTACGATTAACTGTCAGTTTTGCGTCGGATTCGAAAATCTAGACTCAGAGGAGAACGACCATAACGTGCCCGAGGCAGCACTAGACCCTTGGAGATATGTCGGCCGGAGAACGATGTATTGAATCGCGATGCGATTTGTGTGTCACATCGTCATTAACAGGCTCTGAACGTTACAATTAACTGTCAGTTTTGCGTCGGATTCGAAAATCTAGACTGACAGGAGATCGACCATAATGTACCCGAGGCAGCAATAGACCCTTGGAGACAGGTCGGCCGGAGGACGATGTATTGAATCGCGACGCAATTTGTGTGTTCCATCGTCATTAACAGGCTCTGAACGTTACAATTAACTGTCAGTTTTGCGTCGGATTCGAAAATCTATACTCACAGGAGATCGACCATAAGGTGCCCGAAGCACCTATAGACCCTTGGAGACAGGTCGGCCGGAGGACGATGTATTGAATCGCGACGCGATTTGTGTGTTCCATCGTCATTAACAGGCTCTGAACGTTACAATTAACTGTCAGTTTTGCGTCGCATTCGAAAATCTAGACTTACAGGAGATCGACCATAAGGTGCCCGAGGCAGCAATAGACCCTTGGAGACAGGTCTGACGGAGGACGATGTATTGAATCGCGACGGGATTTGTGTGTTCCATCGTCATTAACAGGCTCTGAACGGTACAATTAACTGTCAGTTTTGCGTCGCATTCGAAAATCTAGACTCACAGGAGATCGACCATAAGGTGCCCGAGGCAGCAATAGACCCTTGGAGACCGGTCGGCCGGAGGACGATGTATTGAATCGCGACGCAATTTGTGTGTTCCATTGTCATTAAGAGGCTCTGAACCTTACAATTAACTGTCAGTTTTGCGTCGGATTCGAAAATCTAGACTCACAGGAGTACGACCATAAGGTGTCCGAGGCAGCACAAGACCCTTGGAGACAAGTCGGCTGGAGGACGATGTATTGAATCGCGACGCAATTTGTGTGTTCCATCGTCATTAACAGGCTCTGAACGTTACAATTAACTGTCAGTTTTGCGTCGGATTCGAAAATCTAGACTCACAGGAGATCGACCATAAGGTGCCCGAGGCAGCAAAAATCCTTGGAGACAGGTCGGCCGGAGGACGATGTATTGAATCGCGACGCAAATTGTGTGTTCCATTGTCATTAAGAGGCTCTGAACCTTACGATTAACTGTCAGTTTTGCGTCGGATTCGAAAATCTAGACTCAGAGGAGAACGACCATAACGTGCCCGAGGCAGCACTAGACCCTTGGAGACATGTCGGCCGGAGAACGATGTATTGAATCGCGATGCGATTTGTGTGTCCCATCGTCATTAACAGGCTCTGAACGTTACAATTAACTGTCAGTTTTGCGTCGGATTCGAAAATCTAGACTGACAGGAGATCGACCATAATGTACCGGAGGCAGCAATAGACCCTTGGAGACAGGTCGGCCGGAGGACGATGTATTGAATCGCGACGCAATTTGTGTGTTCCATCGTCATTAACAGGCTCTGAACGTTACAATTAACTGTCAGTTTTGCGTCGGATTCGAAAATCTATACTCACAGGAGATCGACCATAAGGTGCCCAAAGCACCTATAGACCCTTGGAGACAGGTCGGCCGGAGGACGATGTATTGAATCGCGACGCGATTTGTGTGTTCCATCGTCATTAACAGGCTCTGAACGTTACAATTAACTGTCAGTTTTGCGTCGCATTCGAAAATCTAGACTTACAGGAGATCGACCATAAGGTGCCCGAGGCAGCAATAGACCCTTGGAGACAGGTCTGACGGAGGACGATGTATTGAATCGCGACGGGATTTGTGTGTTCCATCGTCATTAACAGGCTCTGAACGGTACAATTAACTGTCAGTTTTGCATCGCATTCGAAAATCTAGACTCACAGGAGATCGACCATAAGGTGCCCGAGGCAGCAATAGACCCTTGGAGACCGGTCGGCCGGAGGACGATGTATTGAATCGCGACGCGATTTGTGTGTTCCATTGTCATTAAGAGGCTCTGAACCTTACAATTAACTGTCAGTTTTGCGTCGGATTCGAAAATCTAGACTCACAGGAGAACGACCATAAGGTGTCCGAGGCAGCACAAGACCCTTGGAGACAAGTCGGCTGGAGGACGATGTATTGAATCGCGACGCAATTTGTGTGTTCCATCGTCATTAACAGGCTCTGAACGTTACAATTAACTGTCAGTTTTGCGTCGGATTCGAAAATCTAGACTCACAGGAGATCGACCATAAGGTGCCCGAGGCAGCAGAAATCCTTGGAGACAGGTCGGCCGGAGGACGATGTATTGAATCGCGACGCAAATTGTGTGTTCCATTGTCATTAAGAGGCTCTGAACCTTACGATTAACTGTCAGTTTTGCGTCGGATTCGAAAATCTAGACTCAGAGGAGAACGACCATAACGTGCCCGAGGCAGCACTAGACCCTTGGAGATATGTCGGCCGGAGAACGATGTATTGAATCGCGATGCGATTTGTGTGTCACATCGTCATTAACAGGCTCTGAACGTTACAATTAACTGTCAGTTTTGCGTCGGATTCGAAAATCTAGACTGACAGGAGATCGACCATAATGTACCCGAGGCAGCAATAGACCCTTGGAGACAGGTCGGCCGGAGGACGATGTATTGAATCGCGACGCAATTTGTGTGTTCCATCGTCATTAACAGGCTCTGAACGTTACAATTAACTGTCAGTTTTGCGTCGGATTCGAAAATCTATACTCACAGGAGATCGACCATAAGGTGCCCGAAGCACCTATAGACCCTTGGAGACAGGTCGGCCGGAGGACGATGTATTGAATCGCGACGCGATTTGTGTGTTCCATCGTCATTAACAGGCTCTGAACGTTACAATTAACTGTCAGTTTTGCGTCGCATTCGAAAATCTAGACTTACAGGAGATCGACCATAAGGTGCCCGAGGCAGCAATAGACCCTTGGAGACAGGTCTGACGGAGGACGATGTATTGAATCGCGACGGGATTTGTGTGTTCCATCGTCATTAACAGGCTCTGAACGGTACAATTAACTGTCAGTTTTGCGTCGCATTCGAAAATCTAGACTCACAGGAGATCGACCATAAGGTGCCCGAGGCAGCAATAGACCCTTGGAGACAGGTCGGCCGGAGGACGATGTATTGAATCGCGACGCAATTTGTGTGTTCCATTGTCATTAAGAGGCTCTGAACCTTACAATTAACTGTCAGTTTTGCGTCGGATTCGAAAATCTAGACTCACAGGAGTACGACCATAAGGTGTCCGAGGCAGCACAAGACCCTTGGAGACAAGTCGGCTGGAGGACGATGTATTGAATCGCGACGCAATTTGTGTGTTCCATCGTCATTAACAGGCTCTGAACGTTACAATTAACTGTCAGTTTTGCGTCGGATTCGAAAATCTAGACTCACAGGAGATCGACCATAAGGTGCCCGAGGCAGCAAAAATCCTTGGAGACAGGTCGGCCGGAGGACGATGTATTGAATCGCGACGCAATGTGTGTGTTCCATTGTCATTAAGAGGCTCTGAACCTTACGATTAACTGTCAGTTTTGCGTCGGATTCGAAAATCTAGACTCAGAGGAGAACGACGATAAAGTGCCCGAGGCAGCACTAGACCCTTGGAGACATGTCGGCCGGAGGACGATGTATTGAATCGCGACGCGATTTGTGTGTTCCATCGTCATTAACAGGCTCTGAACGTTACAATTAACTGTCAGTTTTGCGTCGGATTCGAAAATCTAGACTCACAGGAGAACGACCATAAGGTGCCCGAGGCAGCAATAGACCCTTGGAGACAGATCGGCCGGAGGACGATGTATTGAATCGCGACGCAATTTGTGTGTTCCATCGTCATTAACAGGCTCTGAATGTTACAATTAACTGTCAGTTTTGCGTCGGATTCGAAAATCTAGACTCACAGGAGATCGACCATAAGGTGCCCGAGGCAGCAATAGACCCTTGGAGACAAGTCGGCTGGAGGACCATGTATTGAATCGCGACGCGATTCGTGTGTTCCATCGTCATTAATAGGCTATGAACGTTACAATCAACTGTCAGTTTTGCGTCGGATTCGAAAATCTAGACTCAGAGGAGAACGACCATATGGTGACCGACGCAGCACTATACCCTTGGAGACACGTCGGCTGGAGGACGATGTATTGAATCGCGACGCGATTTGTGTGTTCCATCGTCATTAACCGGCTCTGAACGTTACAATTAACTTTCAGTTTTGCGTCGGATTCGAAAATCTAGACTCACAGGAGATCGACCATAAGGTGCCCGAGGCAGCAATAGACCCTTGGAGACAGGTCGGCCGGAGGACGATGTATTGAATCGCGACGCAATTTGTGTGTTCCATTGTCATTAAGAGGCTCTGAACCTTACAATTAACTGTCAGTTTTGCGTCGGATTCGAAAATGTAGACTCACAGAGGAACGACCATAAGGTGCCCGAGGCAGCACTAGACCATTGGAGACAAGTCGGCTGGAGGACCATGTATTGAATCGCGACGCGATTTGTGTGTTCCATCGTCATTAACAGGCTCTGAACGTTACAATCAACTGTCAGTTTTGCGTCGGATTCGAAAATCTAGACTCACAGGAGAACGACCATAAGGTGCCCGAGGCAGCAATAGACCCTTGGAGACAGGTCGGCCGGAGGACGATGTATTGAATCGCGACGCAATTTGTGTGTTCCATCGTCATTAACATGCTCTGAACGTTACAATTAACTGTCAGTTTTGCGTCGGATTCGAAAATCTAGACTCACAGGAGATCGACCATAAGGTGCCCGAGGCAGCAATAGACCCTTGGAGACAGGTCGGCCGGAGGACGATGTATTGAATCGCGACGCGATTAGTGTGTTCCATCGTCATTAACAGGCTCTGAACGTTACAATTAACTGTCAGTTTTGCGTCGGATTCGAAAATCTATACTCACAGGAGATCGACCATAAGGTGCCCGAGGCAGCAATAGACCCTTGGAGACAGGTCGGCCGGAGGACGATGTATTGAATCGCGACGCGATTTGTGTGTTCCATTGTCATTAAGAGGCTCTGAACCTTACAATTAACTGTCAGTTTTGCGTCGCATTCGAAAATCTACACTCACAGGAGAACGACCATAAGGTGTCCGAGGCAGCACTAGACCCTTGGAGACAAGTCGGCTGGAGGACGACGTATTGAATCGCGACGCAACTTGTGTGTCCCATCGTCATTAACAGGCTCTGAACGTTACAATTAACTGTCAGTTTTGCGTCGGATTCGAAAATCTAGACTCACAGGAGATCGACCATAAGGTGCCCGAGGCAGCAATAGACCCTTGGAGACAGGTCGGCCGGAGGACGATGTATTGAATCGCGACGCAATTTGTGTGTTCCATTGTCATTAAGAGGCTCTGAACCTTACAATTAACTGTCAGTTTTGCGTCGAATTTGAAAATCTAGACTCAAAGAAGAACGACCATAAGGTGCCCGAGGCAGCACTAGACGCTTGGAGACAAGTCGGCTGGAGGACGATGTATTGAATCGCGACGCGATTTGTGTGTTCCATCGTCATTAACAGGCTCTGAACGTTACAATTAACTGTCAGTTTTGCGTCGGATTCGAAAATCTAGACTCACAGGAGATCGACCATAAGGTGCCCGAGGCAGCAATAGACCCTTGGAGACAGGTCGGCCGGAGGACGATGTATTGAATCGCTACGCGATTTGTGTGTTCCATTGTCATTAAGAGGCTCTGAACCTTACAATTAACTGACAGATTTGCGTCGAATTTGAAAATCTAGACTCAAAGAAGAACGACCATAAGGTGCCCGAGGCAGCACTAGACCCTTGGAGACATGTCGGCCGGAGGACGATGTATTGAATCGCGACGCGATTTGTGTGTTCCATCGTCATTAACAGGCTCTGAACGTTACAATTAACTGGCAGTTTTGCGTCGGATTCGAAAATCTAGACTCACAGGAGATCGACCATAATGTACCCGAGGCAGCAATAGACCCTTGGAGACAGGTCGGCCGGATGACGATGTATTGAATCGCGACGCAATATGTGTGTTCCATTGTCATTAAGAGGCTCTGAACCTTACAATTAACTGTCAGTTTTGCGTCGGATTCGAAAATCTAGACTCACAGAGGAACGACCATAAGGTGCCCGAGGCAGCACTAGACCCTTGGAGACAAGTCGGCTGGAGGACCATGTATTGAATCGGGACGCGATTAGTGTGTTCCATCGTCATTAACAGGCTCTGAACGTTACAATCAACTGTCAGTTTTGCGTCTGATTCGAAAATCTAGACTCACAGGAGAACGACCATAAGGTGCCCGAGGCAGCAATAGACCCTTGGAGACAGATCGGCCGGAGGACGATGTATTGAATCGCGACGCAATTTGTGTGTTCCATCGTCATTAACAGGCTCTGAATGTTACAATTAACTGTCAGTTTTGCGTCGGATTCGAAAATCTAGACTCACAGGAGATCGACCATAAGGTGCCCGAGGCAGCAATAGACCCTTGGAGACAAGTCGGCTGGAGGACCATGTATTGAATCGCGACGCGATTCGTGTGTTCCATCGTCATTAATAGGCTATGAACGTTACAATCAACTGTCAGTTTTGCGTCGGATTCGAAAATCTAGACTCACAGGAGATCGACCATAAGGTGCCCGAGGCAGCAATAGACCCTTGGAGACAGGTCGGCCGGAGGACGATGTATTGAATCGCGACGCAATTTGTGTGTTCCATTGTCATTAAGAGGCTCTGAATCTTACAATTAACTGTCAGTTTTGCGTCGGATTCGAAAATGTAGACTCACAGAGGAACGACCATAAGGTGCCCGAGGCAGCACTAGACCATTGGAGACAAGTCGGCTGGAGGACCATGTATTGAATCGCGACGCGATTTGTGTGTTCCATCGTCATTAACAGGCTCTGAACGTTACAATCAACTGTCAGTTTTGCGTCGGATTCGAAAATCTAGACTCACAGGAGAACGACCATAAGGTGCCCGAGGCAGCAATAGACCCTTGGAGACAGGTCGGCCGGAGGACGATGTATTGAATCGCGACGCAATTTGTGTGTTCCATCGTCATTAACAGGCTCTGAACGTTACAATTAACTGTCAGTTTTGCGTCGGATTCGAAAATCTAGACTCATAGGAGATCGACCATAAGGTGCCCGAGGCAGCAATAGACCCTTGGAGACAGGTCGGCCGGAGGACGAAGTATTGAATCGCGACGCGATTTGTGTGTTCCATCGTCATTAACAGGCTCTGAACGTTACAATTAACTGTCAGTTTTGCGTCGGATTCGAAAATCTAGACTCACAGGAGATCGACCATAAGGTGCCCGAGGCAGCAATAGACCCTTGGAGACATGTCGGCCGGAGGACGATGTATTGAATCGCGACGCGATTTGTGTGTTCCATTGTCATTAAGAGGCTCTGAACCTTACAATTAACTGTCAGTTTTGCGTCGCATTCGAAAATCTACACTCACAGGAGAACGACCATAAGGTGTCCGAGGCAGCAATAGACCCTTGGAGACAAGTCGGCTGGAGGACGACGTATTGAATCGCGACGCAATTTGTGTGTTCCATCGTCATTAACAGGCTCTGAACGTTACAATTAACTGTCAGTTTTGCGTCGGATTCGAAAATCTAGACTCACAGGAGATCGACCATAAGGTGCCCGAGGCAGCAATAGACCCTTGGAGACAGGTCGGCCGGAGGACGATGTATTGAATCGCGACGCAATTTGTGTGTTCCATTGTCATTAAGAGGCTCTGAACCTTACAATTAACTGTCAGTTTTGCGTCGAATTTGAAAATCTAGACTCAACGAAGAACGACCATAAGGTGCCCGAGGCAGCACTAGACGCTTGGAGACAAGTCGGCTGGAGGACGATGTATTGAATCGCGACGCGATTTGTGTGTTCCATCGTCATTAACAGGCTCTGAACGTTACAATTAACTGTCAGTTTTGCGTCGGATTCGAAAATCTAGACTCACAGGAGATCGACCATAAGGTGCCCGAGGCAGCAATAGACCCTTGGAGACAGGTCGGCCGGAGGACGATGTATTGAATCGCTACGCGATTTGTGTGTTCCATTGTCATTAAGAGGCTCTGAACCTTACAATTAACTGTCAGATTTGCGTCGAATTTGAAAATCTAGACTCAAAGAAGAACGACCATAAGGTGCCCGAGGCAGCACTAGACCCTTGGAGACAAGTCGGCTGGAGGACGATGTATTGAATCGCGACGCGATTTGTGTGTTCCATCGTCATTAACAGGCTCTGAACGTTACAATTATCTGTCAGTTTTGCGTCGGATTCGAAAATCTAGACTCACAGGAGATCGACCATAAGGTGCCAGAGGCAGCAATAGACCCTTGGAGACAGGGCGGCCGGAGGACGATGTATTGAATCGCGACGCAATTTGTGTGTTCCATTGTCATTAAGAGGCTCTGAACCTTACAATTAACTGTCAGTTTTGCGCCGGATTCGAAAATCTAGACTCACAGAGGAACGACCATAAGGTGCCCGAGGCAGCACTAGACCCTTGGAGACAAGTCGGCTGGAGGACCATGTATTGAATCGCGACGCGATTTGTGTGTTCCATAGTCATTAACAGGCTCTGAACGTTACAATCAACTGTCAGTTTTGCGTCGGATTCGAAAACCTAGACTCACATGAGAACGACCATAAGGTGCCCGAGGCAGCAATACACCCTTGGAGACAGGTCGGACGGAGGACGATGTATTGAATCGCGACGCAATTTGTGTGTTCCATCGTCATTAACAGGCTCTGAACGTTACAATTAACTGTCAGTTTTGCGTCGGATTCGAAAATCTCGACTCACAGGAGATCGACCATAAGGTGCCCGAGGCAGCAAAAATCCTTGGAGACAGGTCGGCCGGAGGACGATGTATTGAATCGCGACGCAATTTGTGTGTTCCATCGTCATTAACAGGCTCTGAACGTTACAATTAACTGTCAGTTTTGCGTCGGATTCGAAAATCTAGACTCACAGGAGATCGACCATAAGGTGCCCGAGGCAGCAATAGACCCTTGGAGACAGGTCGGCCGGAGGACGAAGTATTGAATCGCGACGCGATTTGTGTGTTCCATCGTCATTAACAGGCTCTGAACGTTACAATTAACTGTCAGTTTTGCGTCGGATTTGAAAATCTAGACTCACAGGAGATCGACCATAAGGTGCCCGAGGCAGCAATAGACCCTTGGAGACAGGTCGGCCGGAGGACGATGTATTGAATCGCGACGCGATTTGTGTGTTCCATTGTCATTAAGAGGCTCTGAACCTTACAATTAACTGTCAGTTTTGCGTCGCATTCGAAAATCTACACTCACAGGAGAACGACCATAAGGTGTCCGAGGCAGCAATAGACCCTTGGAGACAAGTCGGCTGGAGGACGACGTATTGAATCGCGACGCAATTTGTGTGTTCCATCGTCATTAACAGGCTCTGAACGTTACAATTAACTGTCAGTTTTGCGTCGGATTCGAAAATCTAGACTCACAGGAGATCGACCATAAGGTGCCCGAGGCAGCAATAGACCCTTGGAGACAGGTCGGCCGGAGGACGATGTATTGAATCGCGACGCAATTTGTGTGTTCCATTGTCATTAAGAGGCTCTGAACCTTACAATTAACTGTCAGTTTTGCGTCGAATTTGAAAATCTAGACTCAACGAAGAACGACCATAAGGTGCCCGAGGCAGCACTAGACGCTTGGAGACAAGTCGGCTGGAGGACGATGTATTGAATCGCGACGCGATTTGTGTGTTCCATCGTCATTAACAGGCTCTGAACGTTACAATTAACTGTCAGTTTTGCGTCGGATTCGAAAATCTAGACTGACAGGAGATCGACCATAATGTACCCGAGGCAGCAATAGACCCTTGGAGACAGGTCGGCCGGAGGACGATGTATTGAATCGCGACGCAATTTGTGTGTTCCATCGTCATTAACAGGCTCTGAACGTTACAATTAACTGTCAGTTTTGCGTCGGATTCGAAAATCTATACTCACAGGAGATCGACCATAAGGTGCCCGAAGCACCTATAGACCCTTGGAGACAGGTCGGCCGGAGGACGATGTATTGAATCGCGACGCGATTTGTGTGTTCCATCGTCATTAACAGGCTCTGAACGTTACAATTAACTGTCAGTTTTGCGTCGCATTCGAAAATCTAGACTTACAGGAGATCGACCATAAGGTGCCCGAGGCAGCAATAGACCCTTGGAGACAGGTCTGACGGAGGACGATGTATTGAATCGCGACGGGATTTGTGTGTTCCATCGTCATTAACAGGCTCTGAACGGTACAATTAACTGTCAGTTTTGCGTCGCATTCGAAAATCTAGACTCACAGGAGATCGACCATAAGGTGCCCGAGGCAGCAATAGACCCTTGGAGACCGGTCGGCCGGAGGACGATGTATTGAATCGCGACGCAATTTGTGTGTTCCATTGTCATTAAGAGGCTCTGAACCTTACAATTAACTGTCAGTTTTGCGTCGGATTCGAAAATCTAGACTCACAGGAGTACGACCATAAGGTGTCCGAGGCAGCACAAGACCCTTGGAGACAAGTCGGCTGGAGGACGATGTATTGAATCGCGACGCAATTTGTGTGTTCCATCGTCATTAACAGGCTCTGAACGTTACAATTAACTGTCAGTTTTGCGTCGGATTCGAAAATCTAGACTCACAGGAGATCGACCATAAGGTGCCCGAGGCAGCAAAAATCCTTGGAGACAGGTCGGCCGGAGGACGATGTATTGAATCGCGACGCAAATTGTGTGTTCCATTGTCATTAAGAGGCTCTGAACCTTACGATTAACTGTCAGTTTTGCGTCGGATTCGAAAATCTAGACTCAGAGGAGAACGACGATAACGTGCCCGAGGCAGCACTAGACCCTTGGAGACATGTCGGCCGGAGAACGATGTATTGAATCGCGATGCGATTTGTGTGTCCCATCGTCATTAACAGGCTCTGAACGTTACAATTAACTGTCAGTTTTGCGTCGGATTCGAAAATCTAGACTGACAGGAGATCGACCATAATGTACCGGAGGCAGCAATAGACCCTTGGAGACAGGTCGGCCGGAGGACGATGTATTGAATCGCGACGCAATTTGTGTGTTCCATCGTCATTAACAGGCTCTGAACGTTACAATTAACTGTCAGTTTTGCGTCGGATTCGAAAATCTATACTCACAGGAGATCGACCATAAGGTGCCCAAAGCACCTATAGACCCTTGGAGACAGGTCGGCCGGAGGACGATGTATTGAATCGCGACGCGATTTGTGTGTTCCATCGTCATTAACAGGCTCTGAACGTTACAATTAACTGTCAGTTTTGCGTCGCATTCGAAAATCTAGACTTACAGGAGATCGACCATAAGGTGCCCGAGGCAGCAATAGACCCTTGGAGACAGGTCTGACGGAGGACGATGTATTGAATCGCGACGGGATTTGTGTGTTCCATCGTCATTAACAGGCTCTGAACGGTACAATTAACTGTCAGTTTTGCATCGCATTCGAAAATCTAGACTCACAGGAGATCGACCATAAGGTGCCCGAGGCAGCAATAGACCCTTGGAGACCGGTCGGCCGGAGGACGATGTATTGAATCGCGACGCGATTTGTGTGTTCCATTGTCATTAAGAGGCTCTGAACCTTACAATTAACTGTCAGTTTTGCGTCGGATTCGAAAATCTAGACTCACAGGAGAACGACCATAAGGTGTCCGAGGCAGCACAAGACCCTTGGAGACAAGTCGGCTGGAGGACGATGTATTGAATCGCGACGCAATTTGTGTGTTCCATCGTCATTAACAGGCTCTGAACGTTACAATTAACTGTCAGTTTTGCGTCGGATTCGAAAATCTAGACTCACAGGAGATCGACCATAAGGTGCCCGAGGCAGCAGAAATCCTTGGAGACAGGTCGGCCGGAGGACGATGTATTGAATCGCGACGCAAATTGTGTGTTCCATTGTCATTAAGAGGCTCTGAACCTTACGATTAACTGTCAGTTTTGCGTCGGATTCGAAAATCTAGACTCAGAGGAGAACGACCATAACGTGCCCGAGGCAGCACTAGACCCTTGGAGATATGTCGGCCGGAGAACGATGTATTGAATCGCGATGCGATTTGTGTGTCACATCGTCATTAACAGGCTCTGAACGTTACAATTAACTGTCAGTTTTGCGTCGGATTCGAAAATCTAGACTGACAGGAGATCGACCATAATGTACCCGAGGCAGCAATAGACCCTTGGAGACAGGTCGGCCGGAGGACGATGTATTGAATCGCGACGCAATTTGTGTGTTCCATCGTCATTAACAGGCTCTGAACGTTACAATTAACTGTCAGTTTTGCGTCGGATTCGAAAATCTATACTCACAGGAGATCGACCATAAGGTGCCCGAAGCACCTATAGACCCTTGGAGACAGGTCGGCCGGAGGACGATGTATTGAATCGCGACGCGATTTGTGTGTTCCATCGTCATTAACAGGCTCTGAACGTTACAATTAACTGTCAGTTTTGCGTCGCATTCGAAAATCTAGACTTACAGGAGATCGACCATAAGGTGCCCGAGGCAGCAATAGACCCTTGGAGACAGGTCTGACGGAGGACGATGTATTGAATCGCGACGGGATTTGTGTGTTCCATCGTCATTAACAGGCTCTGAACGGTACAATTAACTGTCAGTTTTGCGTCGCATTCGAAAATCTAGACTCACAGGAGATCGACCATAAGGTGCCCGAGGCAGCAATAGACCCTTGGAGACAGGTCGGCCGGAGGACGATGTATTGAATCGCGACGCAATTTGTGTGTTCCATTGTCATTAAGAGGCTCTGAACCTTACAATTAACTGTCAGTTTTGCGTCGGATTCGAAAATCTAGACTCACAGGAGTACGACCATAAGGTGTCCGAGGCAGCACAAGACCCTTGGAGACAAGTCGGCTGGAGGACGATGTATTGAATCGCGACGCAATTTGTGTGTTCCATCGTCATTAACAGGCTCTGAACGTTACAATTAACTGTCAGTTTTGCGTCGGATTCGAAAATCTAGACTCACAGGAGATCGACCATAAGGTGCCCGAGGCAGCAAAAATCCTTGGAGACAGGTCGGCCGGAGGACGATGTATTGAATCGCGACGCAATGTGTGTGTTCCATTGTCATTAAGAGGCTCTGAACCTTACGATTAACTGTCAGTTTTGCGTCGGATTCGAAAATCTAGACTCAGAGGAGAACGACGATAAAGTGCCCGAGGCAGCACTAGACCCTTGGAGACATGTCGGCCGGAGGACGATGTATTGAATCGCGACGCGATTTGTGTGTTCCATCGTCATTAACAGGCTCATAACGTTACAATTAACTGTCAGTTTTGCGTCGGATTCGAAAATCTAGACTCACAGGAGAACGACCATAAGGTGCCCGAGGCAGCAATAGACCCTTGGAGACAGATCGGCCGGAGGACGATGTATTGAATCGCGACGCAATTTGTGTGTTCCATCGTCATTAACAGGCTCTGAATGTTACAATTAACTGTCAGTTTTGCGTCGGATTCGAAAATCTAGACTCACAGGAGATCGACCATAAGGTGCCCGAGGCAGCAATAGACCCTTGGAGACAAGTCGGCTGGAGGACCATGTATTGAATCGCGACGCGATTCGTGTGTTCCATCGTCATTAATAGGCTATGAACGTTACAATCAACTGTCAGTTTTGCGTCGGATTCGAAAATCTAGACTCAGAGGAGAACGACCATATGGTGACCGACGCAGCACTATACCCTTGGAGACACGTCGGCTGGAGGACGATGTATTGAATCGCGACGCGATTTGTGTGTTCCATCGTCATTAACCGGCTCTGAACGTTACAATTAACTTTCAGTTTTGCGTCGGATTCGAAAATCTAGACTCACAGGAGATCGACCATAAGGTGCCCGAGGCAGCAATAGACCCTTGGAGACAGGTCGGCCGGAGGACGATGTATTGAATCGCGACGCAATTTGTGTGTTCCATTGTCATTAAGAGGCTCTGAACCTTACAATTAACTGTCAGTTTTGCGTCGGATTCGAAAATGTAGACTCACAGAGGAACGACCATAAGGTGCCCGAGGCAGCACTAGACCATTGGAGACAAGTCGGCTGGAGGACCATGTATTGAATCGCGACGCGATTTGTGTGTTCCATCGTCATTAACAGGCTCTGAACGTTACAATCAACTGTCAGTTTTGCGTCGGATTCGAAAATCTAGACTCACAGGAGAACGACCATAAGGTGCCCGAGGCAGCAATAGACCCTTGGAGACAGGTCGGCCGGAGGACGATGTATTGAATCGCGACGCAATTTGTGTGTTCCATCGTCATTAACATGCTCTGAACGTTACAATTAACTGTCAGTTTTGCGTCGGATTCGAAAATCTAGACTCACAGGAGATCGACCATAAGGTGCCCGAGGCAGCAATAGACCCTTGGAGACAGGTCGGCCGGAGGACGATGTATTGAATCGCGACGCGATTAGTGTGTTCCATCGTCATTAACAGGCTCTGAACGTTACAATTAACTGTCAGTTTTGCGTCGGATTCGAAAATCTATACTCACAGGAGATCGACCATAAGGTGCCCGAGGCAGCAATAGACCCTTGGAGACAGGTCGGCCGGAGGACGATGTATTGAATCGCGACGCGATTTGTGTGTTCCATTGTCATTAAGAGGCTCTGAACCTTACAATTAACTGTCAGTTTTGCGTCGCATTCGAAAATCTACACTCACAGGAGAACGACCATAAGGTGTCCGAGGCAGCACTAGACCCTTGGAGACAAGTCGGCTGGAGGACGACGTATTGAATCGCGACGCAACTTGTGTGTCCCATCGTCATTAACAGGCTCTGAACGTTACAATTAACTGTCAGTTTTGCGTCGGATTCGAAAATCTAGACTCACAGGAGATCGACCATAAGGTGCCCGAGGCAGCAATAGACCCTTGGAGACAGGTCGGCCGGAGGACGATGTATTGAATCGCGACGCAATTTGTGTGTTCCATTGTCATTAAGAGGCTCTGAACCTTACAATTAACTGTCAGTTTTGCGTCGAATTTGAAAATCTAGACTCAAAGAAGAACGACCATAAGGTGCCCGAGGCAGCACTAGACGCTTGGAGACAAGTCGGCTGGAGGACGATGTATTGAATCGCGACGCGATTTGTGTGTTCCATCGTCATTAACAGGCTCTGAACGTTACAATTAACTGTCAGTTTTGCGTCGGATTCGAAAATCTAGACTCACAGGAGATCGACCATAAGGTGCCCGAGGCAGCAATAGACCCTTGGAGACAGGTCGGCCGGAGGACGATGTATTGAATCGCTACGCGATTTGTGTGTTCCATTGTCATTAAGAGGCTCTGAACCTTACAATTAACTGACAGATTTGCGTCGAATTTGAAAATCTAGACTCAAAGAAGAACGACCATAAGGTGCCCGAGGCAGCACTAGACCCTTGGAGACATGTCGGCCGGAGGACGATGTATTGAATCGCGACGCGATTTGTGTGTTCCATCGTCATTAACAGGCTCTGAACGTTACAATTAACTGGCAGTTTTGCGTCGGATTCGAAAATCTAGACTCACAGGAGATCGACCATAATGTACCCGAGGCAGCAATAGACCCTTGGAGACAGGTCGGCCGGATGACGATGTATTGAATCGCGACGCAATATGTGTGTTCCATTGTCATTAAGAGGCTCTGAACCTTACAATTAACTGTCAGTTTTGCGTCGGATTCGAAAATCTAGACTCACAGAGGAACGACCATAAGGTGCCCGAGGCAGCACTAGACCCTTGGAGACAAGTCGGCTGGAGGACCATGTATTGAATCGGGACGCGATTAGTGTGTTCCATCGTCATTAACAGGCTCTGAACGTTACAATCAACTGTCAGTTTTGCGTCGGATTCGAAAATCTAGACTCACAGGAGAACGACCATAAGGTGCCCGAGGCAGCAATAGACCCTTGGAGACAGATCGGCCGGAGGACGATGTATTGAATCGCGACGCAATTTGTGTGTTCCATCGTCATTAACAGGCTCTGAATGTTACAATTAACTGTCAGTTTTGCGTCGGATTCGAAAATCTAGACTCACAGGAGATCGACCATAAGGTGCCCGAGGCAGCAATAGACCCTTGGAGACAAGTCGGCTGGAGGACCATGTATTGAATCGCGACGCGATTCGTGTGTTCCATCGTCATTAATAGGCTATGAACGTTACAATCAACTGTCAGTTTTGCGTCGGATTCGAAAATCTAGACTCACAGGAGATCGACCATAAGGTGCCCGAGGCAGCAATAGACCCTTGGAGACAGGTCGGCCGGAGGACGATGTATTGAATCGCGACGCAATTTGTGTGTTCCATTGTCATTAAGAGGCTCTGAACCTTACAATTAACTGTCAGTTTTGCGTCGGATTCGAAAATGTAGACTCACAGAGGAACGACCATAAGGTGCCCGAGGCAGCACTAGACCATTGGAGACAAGTCGGCTGGAGGACCATGTATTGAATCGCGACGCGATTTGTGTGTTCCATCGTCATTAACAGGCTCTGAACGTTACAATCAACTGTCAGTTTTGCGTCGGATTCGAAAATCTAGACTCACAGGAGAACGACCATAAGGTGCCCGAGGCAGCAATAGACCCTTGGAGACAGGTCGGCCGGAGGACGATGTATTGAATCGCGACGCAATTTGTGTGTTCCATCGTCATTAACAGGCTCTGAACGTTACAATTAACTGTCAGTTTTGCGTCGGATTCGAAAATCTAGACTCATAGGAGATCGACCATAAGGTGCCCGAGGCAGCAATAGACCCTTGGAGACAGGTCGGCCGGAGGACGAAGTATTGAATCGCGACGCGATTTGTGTGTTCCATCGTCATTAACAGGCTCTGAACGTTACAATTAACTGTCAGTTTTGCGTCGGATTCGAAAATCTAGACTCACAGGAGATCGACCATAAGGTGCCCGAGGCAGCAATAGACCCTTGGAGACATGTCGGCCGGAGGACGATGTATTGAATCGCGACGCGATTTGTGTGTTCCATTGTCATTAAGAGGCTCTGAACCTTACAATTAACTGTCAGTTTTGCGTCGCATTCGAAAATCTACACTCACAGGAGAACGACCATAAGGTGTCCGAGGCAGCAATAGACCCTTGGAGACAAGTCGGCTGGAGGACGACGTATTGAATCGCGACGCAATTTGTGTGTTCCATCGTCATTAACAGGCTCTGAACGTTACAATTAACTGTCAGTTTTGCGTCGGATTCGAAAATCTAGACTCACAGGAGATCGACCATAAGGTGCCCGAGGCAGCAATAGACCCTTGGAGACAGGTCGGCCGGAGGACGATGTATTGAATCGCGACGCAATTTGTGTGTTCCATTGTCATTAAGAGGCTCTGAACCTTACAATTAACTGTCAGTTTTGCGTCGAATTTGAAAATCTAGACTCAACGAAGAACGACCATAAGGTGCCCGAGGCAGCACTAGACGCTTGGAGACAAGTCGGCTGGAGGACGATGTATTGAATCGCGACGCGATTTGTGTGTTCCATCGTCATTAACAGGCTCTGAACGTTACAATTAACTGTCAGTTTTGCGTCGGATTCGAAAATCTAGACTCACAGGAGATCGACCATAAGGTGCCCGAGGCAGCAATAGACCCTTGGAGACAGGTCGGCCGGAGGACGATGTATTGAATCGCTACGCGATTTGTGTGTTCCATTGTCATTAAGAGGCTCTGAACCTTACAATTAACTGTCAGATTTGCGTCGAATTTGAAAATCTAGACTCAAAGAAGAACGACCATAAGGTGCCCGAGGCAGCACTAGACCCTTGGAGACAAGTCGGCTGGAGGACGATGTATTGAATCGCGACGCGATTTGTGTGTTCCATCGTCATTAACAGGCTCTGAACGTTACAATTATCTGTCAGTTTTGCGTCGGATTCGAAAATCTAGACTCACAGGAGATCGACCATAAGGTGCCAGAGGCAGCAATAGACCCTTGGAGACAGGGCGGCCGGAGGACGATGTATTGAATCGCGACGCAATTTGTGTGTTCCATTGTCATTAAGAGGCTCTGAACCTTACAATTAACTGTCAGTTTTGCGCCGGATTCGAAAATCTAGACTCACAGAGGAACGACCATAAGGTGCCCGAGGCAGCACTAGACCCTTGGAGACAAGTCGGCTGGAGGACCATGTATTGAATCGCGACGCGATTTGTGTGTTCCATAGTCATTAACAGGCTCTGAACGTTACAATCAACTGTCAGTTTTGCGTCGGATTCGAAAACCTAGACTCACATGAGAACGACCATAAGGTGCCCGAGGCAGCAATACACCCTTGGAGACAGGTCGGACGGAGGACGATGTATTGAATCGCGACGCAATTTGTGTGTTCCATCGTCATTAACAGGCTCTGAACGTTACAATTAAGTGTCAGTTTTGCGTCGGATTCGAAAATCTCGACTCACAGGAGATCTGCCATAAGGTGCCCGAGGCAGCAAAAATCCTTGGAGACAGGTCGGCCGGAGGACGATGTATTGAATCGCGACGCAATTTGTGTGTTCCATCGTCATTAACAGGCTCTGAACGTTACAATTAACTGTCAGTTTTGCGTCGGATTCGAAAATCTAGACTCACAGGAGATCGACCATAAGGTGCCCGAGGCAGCAATAGACCCTTGGAGACAGGTCGGCCGGAGGACGAAGTATTGAATCGCGACGCGATTTGTGTGTTCCATCGTCATTAACAGGCTCTGAACGTTACAATTAACTGTCAGTTTTGCGTCGGATTTGAAAATCTAGACTCACAGGAGATCGACCATAAGGTGCCCGAGGCAGCAATAGACCCTTGGAGACAGGTCGGCCGGAGGACGATGTATTGAATCGCGACGCGATTTGTGTGTTCCATTGTCATTAAGAGGCTCTGAACCTTACAATTAACTGTCAGTTTTGCGTCGCATTCGAAAATCTACACTCACAGGAGAACGACCATAAGGTGTCCGAGGCAGCAATAGACCCTTGGAGACAAGTCGGCTGGAGGACGACGTATTGAATCGCGACGCAATTTGTGTGTTCCATCGTCATTAACAGGCTCTGAACGTTACAATTAACTGTCAGTTTTGCGTCGGATTCGAAAATCTAGACTCACAGGAGATCGACCATAAGGTGCCCGAGGCAGCAATAGACCCTTGGAGACAGGTCGGCCGGAGGACGATGTATTGAATCGCGACGCAATTTGTGTGTTCCATTGTCATTAAGAGGCTCTGAACCTTACAATTAACTGTCAGTTTTGCGTCGAATTTGAAAATCTAGACTCAACGAAGAACGACCATAAGGTGCCCGAGGCAGCACTAGACGCTTGGAGACAAGTCGGCTGGAGGACGATGTATTGAATCGCGACGCGATTTGTGTGTTCCATCGTCATTAACAGGCTCTGAACGTTACAATTAACTGTCAGTTTTGCGTCGGATTCGAAAATCTAGACTCACAGGAGATCGACCATAAGGTGCCCGAGGCAGCAATAGACCCTTGGAGATAGGTCGGCCGGAGGACGATGTATTGAATCGCTACGCGATTTGTGTGTTCCATTGTCATTAAGAGGCTCTGAACCTTACAATTAACTGTCAGATTTGCGTCGAATTTGAAAATCTAGACTCAAAGAAGAACGACCATAAGGTGCCCGAGGCAGCACTAGACCCTTGGAGACAAGTCGGCTGGAGGACGATGTATTGAATCGCGACGCGATTTGTGTGTTCCATCGTCATTAACAGGCTCTGAACGTTACAATTATCTGTCAGTTTTGCGTCGGATTCGAAAATCTAGACTCACAGGAGATCGACCATAAGGTGCCAGAGGCAGCAATAGACCCTTGGAGACAGGGCGGCCGGAGGACGATGTATTGAATCGCGACGCAATTTGTGTGTTCCATTGTCATTAAGAGGCTCTGAACCTTACAATTAACTGTCAGTTTTGCGCCGGATTCGAAAATCTAGACTCACAGAGGAACGACCATAAGGTGCCCGAGGCAGCACTAGACCCTTGGAGACAAGTCGGCTGGAGGACCATGTATTGAATCGCGACGCGATTTGTGTGTTCCATAGTCATTAACAGGCTCTGAACGTTACAATCAACTGTCAGTTTTGCGTCGGATTCGAAAACCTAGACTCACATGGGAACGACCATAAGGTGCCCGAGGCAGCAATACACCCTTGGAGACAGGTCGGACGGAGGACGATGTATTGAATCGCGACGCAATTTGTGTGTTCCATCGTCATTAACAGGCTCTGAACGTTACAATTAACTGTCAGTTTTGCGTCGGATTCGGAAATCTCGACTCACAGGAGATCGACCATAAGGTGCCCGAGGCAGCAAAAATCCTTGGAGACAGGTCGGCCGGAGGACGATGTATTGAATCGCGACGCAATTTGTGTGTTCCATTGTCATTAAGAGGCTCTGAACCTTACGATTAACTGTCACTTTTGCGTCGGATTCGAAAATCTAGACTCAGAGGAGAACGACCATAACGTGCCCGAGGCAGCACTAGACCCTTGGAGACATGTCGGCAGGAGAACGATGAATTGAATCGCGATGCGATTTGTGTGTCCCATCGTCATTAACAGGCTCTGAACGTTACAATTAACTGTCAGTTTTGCGTCGGATTCGAAAATCTAGACTGACAGGAGATCGACCATAATGTACCCGAGGCAGCAATAGACCCTTGGAGACAGGTCGGCCGGAGGACGATGTATTGAATCGCGACGCAATTTGTGTGTTCCATCGTCATTAACAGGCTCTGAACGTTACATTTAACTGTCAGTTTTGCGTCGGATTCGAAAATCTATACTCACAGGAGATCGACCATAAGGTGCCCGAAGCAGCTATAGACCCTTGGAGACAGGTCGGCCGGAGGACGATGTATTGAATCGCGACGCGATTTGTGTGTTCCATCGTCATTAACAGGCTCTGAACGTTACAATTAACTGTCAGTTTTGCGTCGCATTCGAAAATCTAGACTCACAGGAGATCGACCATAAGGTGCCCGAGGCAGCAATAGACCCTTGGAGACAGGTCTGACGGAGGCACGATGTATTGAATCGCGACGGGATTTGTGTGTTCCATCGTCATTAACAGGCTCTGAACGTTACAATTAACTGTCAGTTTTGCGTCGGATTCGAAAATCTAGACTCACAGGAGATCGACCATAAGGTGCCCGAGGCAGCAAAAATCCTTGGAGACAGGTCGGCCGGAGGACGATGTATTGAATCGCGACGCAATGTGTGTGTTCCATTGTCATTAAGAGGCTCTGAACCTTACGATTAACTGTCAGTTTTGCGTCGGATTCGAAAATCTAGAATCAGAGGAGAACGACGATAACGTGCCCGAGGCAGCACTAGACCCTTGGAGACATGTCGGCCGGAGGACGATGTATTGAATCGCGACGCGATTTGTGTGTTCCATTGTCATTAACAGGCTCTGAACGTTACAATTAACTGTCAGTTTTGCGTCGGATTCGAAAATCTAGACTCACAGGAGATCGACCATAATGTACCCGAGGCAGCAATAGACCCTTGGAGACAGGTCGGCCGGAGGACGATGTATAGAATCGCGACGCAATTTGTGTGTTCCATTGTCATTAAGAGGCTCTGAACCTTACAATTAACTGTCAGTTTTGCGTCGGATTCGAAAATCTAGACTCACAGAGGAACGACCATAAGGTGCCCGAGGCAGCACTAGACCTTTGGAGACAAGTCGGCTGGAGGACCATGTATTGAATCGGGACGCGATTTGTGTGTTCCATCGTCATTAACAGGCTCTGAACGTTACAATCAACTGTCAGTTTTGCGTCGGATTCGAAAATCTAGACTCACAGGAGAACGACCATAAGGTGCCCGAGGCAGCAATAGACCCTTGGAGACAGATCGGCCGGAGGACGATGTATTGAATCGCGACGCAATTTGTGTGTTCTATCGTTATTAACAGGCTCTGAATGTTACAATTAACTGTCAGTTTTGCGTCGGATTCGAAAATCTAGACTCACAGGGGATCGACCATAAGGTGCCCGAGGCAGCAATAGACCCTTGGAGACAGGTCGGCCGGAGGACGATGTATTGAATCGCGTTGCGATTTGTGTGTTCCATCGTCATTAACAGGCTCTGACCTTTACAATTAACTGTCAGTTTTGCGTCGGATTCGAAAATCTAGACTCACAGGAGAACGACCATAAGGTGCCCGAGGCAGCAATAGACCCTTGGAGACAAGTCGGCTGGAGGACCATGTATTGAATCGCGACGCGATTCGTGTGTTCCATCGTCATTAATAGGCTCTGAACGTTACAATCAACTGTCAGTTTTGCGTCGGATTCGAAAATCTAGACTCAGAGGAGAACGACCATAAGGTGCCCGACGCAGCACTATACCCTTGGAGACACGTCGGCTGGAGGACGATGTATTGAATCGCGACGTGATTTGTGTTTTCCATCGTCATTAACAGGCTCTGAACGTTACAATTAACTGTCAGTTTTGCGTCGGATTCGAAAATCTAGACTCACAGGAGATCGACCATAAGGTGCCCGAGGCAGCAATAGACCCTTGGAGACAGGTCGGCCGGAGGACGATGTATTGAATCGCGACGCGATTTGTGTGTTCCATCGTCATTAACAGGCTCTGAACATTACAATTAACTGTCAGTTTTGCGTCGGATTCGAAAATCTAGACTCACAGGAGATCGACCATAAGGTGCCCGAGGCAGCAATAGACCCTTGGAGACAGGTCGGCCGGAGGACGATGTATTGAATCGCGACGCGATTTGTGTGTTCCATTGTCATTAAGAGGCTCTGAACCTTACAATTAACTGTCAGTTTTGCGTCACATTCGAAAATCTAGACTCACAGGAGATCGACCATAAGGTGCCCGAGGCAGCAATAGACCCTTGGAGACAGGTCGGCCGGAGGACGATGTATTGAATCGCGACGCGATTTGTGTGTTCCATCGTCATTAACAGGCTCTGAACATTACAATTAACTGTCAGTTTTGCGTCGGATTCGAAAATCTAGACTCACAGGAGATCGACCATAAGGTGCCCGAGGCAGCAATAGACCCTTGGAGACAGGTCGGCCGGAGGACGATGTATTGAATCGCGACGCGATTTGTGTGTTCCATTGTCATTAAGAGGCTCTGAACCTTACAATTAACTGTCAGTTTTGCGTCGCATTCGAAAATCTACACTCACAGGAGAACGACCATAAGGTGTCCGAGGCAGCACTAGACCCTTGGAGACAAGTCGGCTGGAGGACGACGTATTGAATCGCGACGCAATTTGTGTGTTCCATCGTCATTAACAGGCTCTGAACGTTACAATTAACTGTCAGTTTTGCGTCGGATTCGAAAATCTAGACTCACAGGAGATCGACCATAAGGTGCCCGAGGCAGCAATAGACCCTTCGAGACAGGTCGGCCGGAGGACGATGTATTGAATCGCGACGCAATTTGTGTGTTCCATTGTCATTAAGAGGCTCTAAACCTTATAATTAACTGTCAGTTTTGCGTCGAATTTGAAAATCTAGACTCAAAGAAGAACGACCATAAGGTGCCCGAGGCAGCACTAGACGCTTGGAGACAAGTCGGCTGGAGGACGATGTATTGAATCGCGACGCGATTTGTGTGTTCCATCGTCATTAACAGGCTCTGAACATTACAATTAACTCTCAGTTTTGCGTCGGATTCGAAAATCTAGACTCACAGGAGATCGACCATAAGGTGCCCGAGGCAGCAATAGACCCTTGGAGACAGGTCGGCCGGAGGACGATGTATTGAATCGCGACGCGATTTGTGTGTTCCATTGTCATTAAGAGGCTCTGAACCTTACAATTAACTGTCAGTTTTGCGTCGCATTCGAAAATCTACACTCACAGGAGAACGACCATAAGGTGTCCGAGGCAGCACTAGACCCTTGGAGACAAGTCGGGTGGAGGACGACGTATTGAATCGCGACGCAATTTGTGTGTTCCATCGTCATTAACAGGCTCTGAACGTTACAATTAACTGTCAGTTTTGCGTCGGATTCGAAAATCTAGACTCACAGGAGATCGACCATAAGGTGCCCGAGGCAGCAATAGACCCTTGGAGACAGGTCGGCCGGAGGACGATGTATTGAATCGCGACGCAATTTGTGTGTTCCATTGTCATTAAGAGGCTCTGAACCTTACAATTAACTGTCAGTTTTGCGTCGAATTTGAAAATCTAGACTCAAAGAAGAACGACCATAAGGTGCCCGAGGCAGCACTAGACGCTTGGAGACAAGTCGGCTGGAGGACGATGTATTGAATCGCGACGCGATTTGTGTGTTCCATCGTCATTAACAGGCTCTGAACGTTACAATTAACTGTCAGTTTTGCGTCGGATTCCAAAATCTAGACTCACAGGAGATCGACCATAAGGTGCCCGAGGCAGCAATAGACCCTTGGAGACAGGTCGGCCGGAGGACGATGTATTGAATCGCTACGCGATTTGTGTGTTCCATTGTCATTAAGAGGCTCTGAACCTTACAATTAACTGTCAGATTTGCGTCGAATTTGAAAATCTAGACTCAAAGAAGAACGACCATAAGGTGCCCGAGGCAGCACTAGACCCTTGGAGACAAGTCGGCTGGAGGACGATGTATTGAATCGCGACGCGATTTGTGTGTTCCATCGTCATTAACAGGCTCTGAACGTTACAATTAACTGTCAGTTTTGCGTCGGATTCGAAAATCTAGACTCACAGGAGATCGACAATAAGGTGCCAGAGGCAGCAATAGACCCATGGAGACAGGGCGGCCGGAGGACGATGTATTGAATCGCGACGCAATTTGTGTGTTCCATTGTCATTAAGAGGCTCTGAACCTTACAATTAACTGTCAGTTTTGCGCCGGATTCGAAAATCTAGACTCACAGAGGAACGACCATAAGGTGCCCGAGGCAGCACTAGACCCTTGGAGACAAGTCGGCTGGAGGACCATGTATTGAATCGCGACGCGATTTGTGTGTTCCATAGTCATTAACAGGCTCTGAACGTTACAATCAACTGTCAGTTTTGCGTCGGATTCGAAAACCTAGACTCACATGAGAACGACCATAAGGTGCCCGAGGCAGCAATACACCCTTGGAGACAGGTCGGACGGAGGACCATGTATTGAATCGCGACGCAATTTGTGTGTTCCATCGTCATTAACAGGCTCTGAACGTTACAATTAACTGTCAGTTTTGCGTCGGATTCGAAAATCTAGACTCACAGGAGATCGACCATAAGGTGCCCGAGGCAGCAATAGACCCTTGGAGACAGGTCGGACGGAGGACGATGTATTGAATCGCGACGGGATTTGTGTGTTCCATCGTCATTAACAGGATCTGAACGGTACAATTAACTGTCAGTTTTGCGTCGCATTCGAAAATCTAGACTCACAGGAGATCGACCATAAGGTGCCCGAGGCAGCAATAGACCCTTGGAGACCGGTCGGCCGGAGGACGATGTATTGAATCGCGACGCGATTTGTGTGTTCCATTGTCATTAAGAGGCTCTGAACCTTACAATTAACTGTCAGTTTTGCGTCGGATTCGGAATTCTACACTCACAGGAGAACGACCATAAGGTGTCCGAGGCAGCACTAGACCCTTGGAGACAAGTCGGCTGGAGGACGACGTATTGAATCGCGACGCAATTTGTGTGTTCCATCGTCATTAACAGGCTCTGAACGTTACAATTAACTGTCAGTTTTGCGTCGGATTGGAAAATCTAGACTCACAGGAGATCGACCATAAGGTGCCCGAGGCAGCAATAGACCCTTGGAGACAGGTCGGCCGGAGGACGATGTATTGAATCGCGACGCAATTTGTGTGTTCCATTGTCATTAAGAGGCTCTGAACCTTACAATTAACTGTCAGTTTTGCGTCGAATTTGAAAATCTAGACTCAAAGAAGAACGACCATAAGGTGCCCGAGGCAGCACTAGACGCTTGGAGACAAGTCGGCTGGAGGACGATGTATTGAATCGCGACGCGATTTGTGTGTTCCATCGTCATTAACAGGCTCTGAACGTTACAATTAACTGTCAGTTTTGCGTCGGATTCCAAAATCTAGACTCACAGGAGATCGACCATAAGGTGCCAGAGGCAGCAATAGACCCATGGAGACAGGGCGGCCGGAGGACGATGTATTGAATCGCGACGCAATTTGTGTGTTCCATTGTCATTAAGAGGCTCTGAACCTTACAATTAACTGTCAGTTTTGCGCCGGATTCGAAAATCTAGACTCACAGAGGAACGACCATAAGGTGCCCGAGGCAGCACTAGACCCTTGGAGACAAGTCGGCTGGAGGACCATGTATTGAATCGCGACGCGATTTGTGTGTTCCATAGTCATTAACAGGCTCTGAACGTTACAATCAACTGTCAGTTTTGCGTCGGATTCGAAAACCTAGACTCACATGAGAACGACCATAAGGTGCCCGAGGCAGCAATACACCCTTGGAGACAGGTCGGACGGAGGACGATGTATTGAATCGCGACGCAATTTGTGTGTTCCATCGTCATTAACAGGCTCTGAACGTTACAATTAACTGTCAGTTTTGCGTCGGATTCGAAAATCTCGACTCACAGGATATCGACCATAAGGTGCCCGAGGCAGCTATAGACCCTTGGAGACAGGTCGGCCGGAGGACGATGTATTGAATCGCGACGCGATTTGTGTGTTCCATCGTCATTAACAGGCTCTGAACGTTACAATTAACTGTCAGTTTTGCGTCTTATTCGAAAATCTAGACTCACAGGAGATCGACCATAAGGTGCCCGAGGCAGCAATAGACCCTTGGAGACAGGTCTGACGGAGGACGATGTATTGAATCGCGACGCGATTTGTGTGTTCCATTGTCATTAAGAGGCTCTGAACCTTACAATTAACTGTCAGTTTTGCGTCGGATTCGAAAATCTAGACTCACAGGAGAACGACCATAAGGTGTCCGAGGCAGCACAAGACCCTTGGAGACAAGTCGGCTGGAGGACGATGTATTGAATCGCGACGCAATTTGTGTGTTCCATCGTCATTAACAGGCTCTGAACGTTACAATTAACTGTCAGTTTTGCGTCGGATTCGAAAATCTAGACTCACAGGAGATCGACCATAAGGTGCCCGAGGCAGCAAAAATCCTTGGAGACAGGTCGGCCGGAGGACGATGTATTGAATCGCGACGCAATTTGTGTGTTCCATTGTCATTAAGAGGCTCTGAACCTTACGATTAATTGTCAGTTTTGCGTCGGATTCGAAAATCTAGACTCAGAGGAGAACTACCATAACGTGCCCGAGGCAGCACTAGACCCTTGGAGACATGTCGGCCGGAGAACGATGTATTGAATCGCGATGCGATTTGTGTGTCCCATCGTCATTAACAGGCTCTGAACGTTACAATTAACTGTCAGTTTTGCGTCGGATTCGAAAATCTAGACTGACAGGAGATCGACCATAATGTACCCGAGGCAGCAATAGACCCTTGGAGACAGGTCGGCCGGAGGACGATGTATTGAATCGCGACGCAATTTGTGTGTTCCATCGTCATTAACAGGCTCTGAACGTTACATTTAACTGTCAGTTTTGCGTCGGATTCGAAAATCTATACTCACAGGAGATCGACCATATGGTGCCCGAAGCAGCTATAGACCCTTGGAGACAGGTCGGCCGGAGGACGATGTATTGAATCGCGACGCGATTTGTGTGTTCCATCGTCATTAACAGGCTCTGAACGTTACAATTAACTGTCAGTTTTGCGTCGCATTCGAAAATCTAGACTCACAGGAGATCGACCATAAGGTGCCCGAGGCAGCAATAGACCCTTGGAGACAGGTCTGACGGAGGACGATGTATTGAATCGCGACGGGATTTGTGTGTTCCATCGTCATTAACAGGCTCTGAGCGGTACAATTAACTGTCAGTTTTGCGTCGCATTCGAAAATCTAGACTCACAGGAGATCGACCATAAGGTGCCCGAGGCAGCAATGGACCCTTGGAGACCGGTCGGCCGGAGGACGATGTATTGAATCGCGACGCAATTTGTGTGTTCCATTGTCATAAAGAGGCTCTGAACCTTACAATTAACTGTCAGTTTTGCGTCGGATTCGAAAATCTAGACTCACAGGAGAACGACCATAAGGTGTCCGAGGCAGCACAAGACCCTTGGAGACAAGTCGGCTGGAGGACGATGTATTGAATCGCGACGCAATTTGTGTGTTCCATCGTCATTAACAGGTGCTGAACGTTACAATTAACTGTCAGTTTTGCGTCGGATTCGAAAATCTAGACTCACAGGAGATCGACCATAAGGTGCCCGAGGCAGCAAAAATCCTTGGAGACAGGTCGGCCCGAGGACGATGTATTGAATCGCGACGCAATGTGTGTGTTCCATTGTCATTAAGAGGCTCTGAACCTTACGATTAACTGTCAGTTTTGCGTCGGATTCGAAAATTTAGACTCAGAAGAGAACGACGATAACGTGCCCGAGGCAGCACTAGACCCTTGGAGACATGTCGGCCGGAGGACGATGTATTGAATCGCGACGCGATTTGTGTGTTCCATCGTCATTAACAGGCTCTGAACGTTACAATTATCTGTCAGTTTTGCGTCGGATTCGAAAATCTAGACTCACAGGAGATCGACCATAATGTACCCGAGGCAGCAATAGACCCTTGGAGACAGGTCGGCCGGAGGACGATGTATTGAATCGCGACGCAATTTGTGTGTTCCATTGTCATTAAGATGCTCTGAACCTTACAATTAACTGTCAGTTTTGCGTCGGATTCGAAAATCTAGACTCACAGAGGAACGACCATAAGGTGCCCGAGGCAGCACTAGACCCTTGGAGACAAGTCGGCTGGAGGACCATGTATTGAATCGGGACGCGATTTGTGTGTTCCATCGTCATTAACAGGCTCTGAACGTTACAATCAACTGTCAGTTTTGCGTCGGATTCGAAAATCTAGACTCACAGGAGAACGACCATAAGGTGCCCGAGGCAGCAATAGACCCTTGGAGACAGATCGGCCGGAGGACGATGTATTGAATCGCGACGCAATTTATGTGTTCCATCGTCATTAACAGGCTCTGAATGTTACAATTAACTGTCAGTTTTGCGTCGGATTCGAAAATCTCGACTCACAGGAGATCGACCATAAGGTGCCCGAGGCAGCAATAGACCCTTCGAGACAGGTCGGCCGGAGGACGATGTATTGAATCGCGTTGCGATTTGTGTGTTCCATCGTCATTAACAGGCTCTGACCTTTACAATTAACTGTCAGTTTTGCGTCGGATTCGAAAATCTAGACTCACAGGAGAACGACCATAAGGTGCCCGAGGCAGCAATAGACCCTTGGAGACAAGTCGGCTGGAGGACCATGTATTGAATCGCGACGCGATTCGTGTGTTCCATCGTCATTAATAGGCTCTGAACGTTACAATCAACTGTCAGTTTTGCGTCGGATTCGAAAATCTAGACTCAGAGGAGAACGACCATAAGGTGCCCGACGCAGCACTATACCCTTGGAGACACGTCGGCTGGAGGACGATGTATTGAATCGCGACGCGATTTGTGTGTTCCATCGTCATTAACAGGCTCTGAACGTTACAATTAACTGTCAGTTTTGCGTCGGATTCGAAAATCTAGACTCACAGGAGATCGACCATAAGGTGCCAGAGGCAGCAATAGACCCTTGGAGACAGGTCGGCCGGAGGACGATGTATTGAATCGCGACGCAATTTGTGTGTTCCATTGTCATTAAGAGGCTCTGAACGTTACAATCAACTGTCAGTTTTGCGTCGGATTCGAAAATCTAGACTCACAGGAGATCGACCATAAGGTGCCCGAGGCAGCAATAGACCCTTGGAGACAGGTCTGACGGAGGACGATGTATTGAATCGCGACGGGATTTGTGTGTTCCATCGTCATTAACAGGCTCTGAACGGTACAATTAACTGTCAGTTTTGCGTCGCATTCGAAAATCTAGACTCACAGGAGATCGACCATAAGGTGCCCGAGGCAGCAATAGACCCTTGGAGACCGGTCGGCCGGAGGACGATGTATTGAATCGCGACGCGATTTGTGTGTTCCATTGTCATTAAGAGGCTCTGAACCTTACAATTATATCTAGACTCAGAGGAGAACGACCATAAGGTGCCCGACGCAGCACTATACCCCTTGGAGACACGTCGGCTGGAGGACGATGTATTGAATCGCGACGCGATTTGTGTGTTCCATCGTCATTAACAGGCTCTGAACGTTACAATTAACTGTCAGTTTTGCGTCGGATTCGAAAATCTAGACTCACAGAGGAACGACCATAAGGTGCCCGAGGCAGCACTAGACCATTGGAGACAAGTCGGCTGGAGGACCATGTATTGAATCGCGACGCGATTTGTGTGTTCCATCGTCATTAACAGGCTCTGAACGTTACAATTAACTGTCAGTTTTGCGTCGGATTCGAAAATCTAGACTCACAGGAGATCGACCATAAGGTGCCCGAGGCAGCAATAGACCCTTGGAGACAGGTCGGCCGGAGGACGATGTATTGAATCGCGACGCGATTTGTGTGTTCCATTGTCATTAAGAGGCTCTGAACCTTACAATTAACTGTCAGTTTTGCGTCGCATTCGAAAATCTAGACTCACAGGAGAACGACCATAAGGTGTCCGAGGCAGCACTAGACCCTTGGAGACAAGTCGGCTGGAGGACGACGTATTGAATCGCGACGCAATTTGTGTGTTCCATCGTGATTAACAGGCTCTGAACGTTACAATTAACTGTCAGTTTTGCGTCGGATTCGAAAATCTAGACTCACAGGAGATCGACCATAAGGTGCCCGAGGCAGCAATAGACCCTTGGAGACAGGTCGGCCGGAGGACGATGTATTGAATCGCGACGCAATTTGTGTGTTCCATTGTCATTAAGAGGCTCTGAACCTTACAATTAACTGTCAGTTTTGCGTCGAATTTGAAAATCTAGACTCAAAGAAGAACGACCATAAGGTGCCCGAGGCAGCACTAGACGCTTGGAGACAAGTCTGCTGGAGGACGATGTATTGAATCGCGACGCGATTTGTGTGTTCCATCGTCATTAACAGGCTCTGAACGTTACAATTAACTGTCAGTTTTGCGTCGGATTCGAAAATCTAGACTCACAGGAGATCGACCATAAGGTGCCCGAGGCAGCAATAGACCCTTGGAGACAGGTCGGCCGGAGGACGATGTATTGAATCGCTACGCGATTTGTGTGTTCCATTGTCATTAAGAGGCTCTGAACCTTACAATTAACTGTCAGATTTGCGTCGAATTTGAAAATCTAGACTCAAAGAAGAACGACCATAAGGTGCCCGAGGCAGCACTAGACCCTTGGAGACAAGTCGGCTGGAGGACGATGTATTGAATCGCGACGCGATTTGTGTGTTCCATCGTCATTAACAGGCTCTGACCGTTACAATTAACTGTCAGTTTTGCGTCGGATTCGAAAATCTAGACTCACAGGAGATCGACCATAAGGTGCCAGAGGCAGCAATAGACCCTTGGAGACAGGTCGGCCGGAGGACGATGTATTGAATCGCGACGCGATTTGTGTGTTCCATCGTCATTAACAGGCTCTGAACGTTACAATTAACTGTCAGTTTTGCGTCGGATTCGAAAATCTAGACTCACAGGAGATCGACCATAAGGTGCCCGAGGCAGCAATAGACGCTTGGAGACAGGTCTGACGGAGGACGATGTATTGAATCGCGACGCGATTTGTGTGTTCCATCGTCATTAACAGGCTCTGAACGGTACAATTAACTGTCAGTTTTGCGTCGCATTCGAAAATCTAGACTCACAGGAGATCGACCATAAGGTGCCCGAGGCAGCAATAGACCCTTGGAGACCGGTCGGCCGGAGGACGATGTATTGAATCGCGACGCGATTTGTGTGTTCCATTGTCATTAAGAGGCTCTGAACCTTACAATTAACTGTCAGTTTTGCGTCGGATTCGAAAATCTAGACTCAGAGGAGAACGACCATAACGTGCCCGAGGCAGCACTAGACCCTTGGAGACATGTCGGCCGGAGAACGATGTATTGAATCGCGATGCGATTTGTGTGTCCCATCGTCATTAACAGGCTCTGAACGTTACAATCAACTGTCAGTTTTGCGTCGCATTCGAAAATCTAGACTCACAGGAGATCGACCATAAGGTGCCCGAGGCAGCAATAGACCCTTGGAGACCGGTCGGCCGGAGGACGATGTATTGAATCGCGACGCGATTTGTGTGTTCCATTGTCATTAAGAGGCTCTGAACCTTACAATTAAATCTAGACTCAGAGGAGAACGACCATAAGGTGCCCGACGCAGCACTATACCCTTGGAGACACGTCGGCTGGAGGACGATGTATTGAATCGCGACGCGATTTGTGTGTTCCATCGTCATTAACAGGCTCTGAACGTTACAATTAACTGTCAGTTTTGCGTCGGATTCGATAATCTAGACTCACAGAGGAACGACCATAAGGTGCCCGAGGCAGCACTAGACCATTGGAGACAAGTCGGCTGGAGGACCATGTATTGAATCGCGACGCGATTTGTGTGTTCCATCGTCATTAACAGGCTCTGAACGTTACAATCAACTGTCAGTTTTGCGTCGGATTCGAAAATCTAGACTCACAGGAGATCGACCATAAGGTGCCCGAGGCAGCAATAGACCCTTGGAGACAGGTCGGCCGGAGGACGATGTATTGAATCGCGACGCGATTTGTGTGTTCCATCGTCATTAACAGGCTCTGAACGTTACAATTAACTGTCAGTTTTGCGTCGGATTCGAAAATCTAGACTCACAGGAGATCGACCATAAGGTGCCCGAGGCAGCAATAGACCCTTGGAGACAGGTCGGCCGGAGGACGATGTATTGAATCGCGACGCGATTTGTGTGTTCCATTGTCATTAAGAGGCTCTGAACCTTACAATTAACTGTCAGTTTTGCGTCGCATTCGAAAATCTAGACTCACAGGAGAACGACCATAAGGTGTCCGAGGCAGCACTAGACCCTTGGAGACAAGTCGGCTGGAGGACGACGTATTGAGTCGCGACGCAATTTGTGTGTTCCATCGTCATTAACAGGCTCTGAACGTTACAATTAACTGTCAGTTTTGCGTCGGATTCGAAAATCTAGACTCACAGGAGATCGACCATAAGGTGCCCGAGGCAGCAATAGACCCTTGGAGACAGGTCGGCCGGAGGACTATGTATTGAATCGCGACGCAATTTGTGTGTTCCATTGTCATTAAGAGGCTCTGAACCTTACAATTAACTGTCAGTTTTGCGTCGAATTTGAAAATCTAGACTCAAAGAAGAACGACCATAAGGTGCCCGAGGCAGCACTAGACGCTTGGAGACAAGTCGGCTGGAGGACGATGTATTGAATCGCGACGCGATTTGTGTGTTCCATCGTCATTAACAGGCTCTGAACGTTACAATTAACTGTCAGTTTTGCGTCGGTTCGAAAATCTAGACTCACAGGAGATCGACCATAAGGTGCCCGAGGCAGCAATAGACCCTTGGAGACAGGTCGGCCGGAGGACGATGTATTGAATCGCTACGCGATTTGTGTGTTCCATTGTCATTAAGAGGCTCTGAACCTTACAATTAACTGTCAGATTTGCGTCGAATTTGAAAATCTAGACTCAGAGGAGAACGACCAAAAGGTGCCCGAGGCAGCACTAGACCCTTGGAGACAAGTCGGCTGGAGGACGATGTATTGAATCGCGACGCGATTTGTGTGTTCCATCGTCATTAACAGGCTCTGACCGTTACAATTAACTGTCAGTTTTGCGTCGGATTCGAAAATCTAGACTCACAGGAGATCGACCATAAGGTGCCAGAGGCAGCAATAGACCCTTGGAGACAGGGCGGCCGGAGGACGATGTATTGAATCGCGACGCAATTTGTGTGTTCCATTGTCATTAAGAGGCTCTGAACCTTACAATTAACTGTCAGTTTTGCGCTGGATTCGAAAATCTAGACTCACAGAGGAACGACCATAAGGTGCCCGAGGCAGCACTAGACCCTTGGAGACAAGTCGGCTGGAGGACCATGTATTGAATCGCGACGCGATTTGTGTGTTCCATAGTCATTAACAGGCTCTGAACGTTACAATCAACTGTCAGTTTTGCGTCGGATTCGAAAACCTAGACTCACATGAGAACGACCATAAGGTGCCCGAGGCAGCAATACACCCTTGGAGACAGGTCGGACGGAGGACGATGTATTGAATCGCGACGCAATTTGTGTGTTCCATCGTCATTAACAGGCTCTGAATGTTACAATTAACTGTCAGTTTTGCGTCGGATTCGAAAATCTAGACTCACAGGAGATCGACCATAAGGTGCCCGAGGCAGCAATAGACCCTTGGAGACAGGTCTGACGGAGGACGATGTATTGAATCGCGACGGGATTTGTGTGTTCCATCGTCATTAACAGGCTCTGAACGGTACAATTAACTGTCAGTTTTGCGTCGCATTCGAAAATCTAGACTCACAGGAGATCGACCATAAGGTGCCCGAGGCAGCAATAGACCCTTGGAGACCGGTCGGCCGGAGGACGATGTATTGAATCGCGACGCGATTTGTGTGTTCCATTGTCATTAAGAGGCTCTGAACCTTACAATTAACTGTCAGTTTTGCGTCGGATTCGAAAATCTAGACTCACAGGAGAACGACCATAAGGTGTCCGAGGCAGCACAAGACCCTTGGAGACAAGTCGGCTGGAGGACGATGTATTGAATCGCGACGCAATTTGTGTGTTCCATCGTCATTAACAGGCTCTGAACGTTACAATTAACTGTCAGTTTTGCGTCGGATTCGAAAATCTAGACTCACAGGAGATCGACCATAAGGTGCCCGAGGCAGCAAAAATCCTTGGAGACAGGTCGGCCGGAAGACGATGTATTGAATCGCGACGCAATTTGTGTGTTCCATTGTCATTAAGAGGCTCTGAACCTTACGATTAACTGTCAGTTTTGCGTCGGATTCGAAAATCTAGACTCAGAGGAGAACGACCATAACGTGCCCGAGGCAGCACTAGACCCTTGGAGACATGTCGGCCGGAGAACGATGTATTGAATCGCGACGCAATTTGTGTGTTCCATTGTCATTAAGAGGCTCTGAACCTTACAATTAACTGTCAGTTTTGCGTCGGATTCGAAAATCTAGACTCACAGAGGAACGACCATAAGGTGCCCGAGGCAGCACTAGACCCTTGGAGACAAGTCGGCTGGAGGACCATGTATTGAATCGGGACGCGATTTGTGTGTTCCATCGTCATTAACAGGCTCTGAACGTTACAATCAACTGTCAGTTTTGCGTCGGATTCGAAAATCTAGACTCACAGGAGAACGACCATAAGGTGCCCGAGGCAGCAATAGACCCTTGGAGACAGATCGGCCGGAGGACGATGTATTGAATCGCGACGCAATTTGTGTGTTCCATCGTCATTAACAGGCTCTGAATGTTACAATTAACTGTCAGTTTTGCGTCGGATTCGAAAATCTAGACTCACAGGAGATCGACCATAAGGTGCCCGAGGCAGCAATAGACCCTTGGAGACAGGTCGGCCGGAGGACGATGTATTGAATCGCGACGCGATTTGTGTGTTCCATCGTCATTAACAGGCTCTGAACCTTACAATTAACTGTCAGTTTTGCGTCGCATTCGAAAATCTAGACTCACAGGAGAACGACCATAAGGTGTCCGAGGCAGCACTAGACCCTTGGAGACAAGTCGGCTGGAGGACGACGTATTGAATCGCGACGCAATTTGTGTGTTCCATCGTCATTAACAGGCTCTGAACGTTACAATTAACTGTCAGTTTTGCGTCGGATTCGAAAATCTAGACTCACAGGAGATCGACCATAAGGTGCCCGAGGCAGCAATAGACCCTTGGAGACAGGTCGGCCGGAGGACTATGTATTGAATCGCGACGCAATTTGTGTGTTCCATTGTCATTAAGAGGCTCTGAACCTTACAATTAACTGTCAGTTTTGCGTCGAATTTGAAAATCTAGACTCAAAGAAGAACGACCATAAGGTGCCCGAGGCAGCACTAGACGCTTGGAGACAAGTCGGCTGGAGGACGATGTATTGAATCGCGACGCGATTTGTGTGTTCCATCGTCATTAACAGGCTCTGAACGTTACAATTAACTGTCAGTTTTGCGTCGGTTCGAAAATCTAGACTCACAGGAGATCGACCATAAGGTGCCCGAGGCAGCAATAGACCCTTGGAGACAGGTCGGCCGGAGGACGATGTATTGAATCGCTACGCGATTTGTGTGTTCCATTGTCATTAAGAGGCTCTGAACCTTACAATTAACTGTCAGATTTGCGTCGAATTTGAAAATCTAGACTCAGAGGAGAACGACCAAAAGGTGCCCGAGGCAGCACTAGACCCTTGGAGACAAGTCGGCTGGAGGACGATGTATTGAATCGCGACGCGATTTGTGTGTTCCATCGTCATTAACAGGCTCTGACCGTTACAATTAACTGTCAGTTTTGCGTCGGATTCGAAAATCTAGACTCACAGGAGATCGACCATAAGGTGCCAGAGGCAGCAATAGACCCTTGGAGACAGGGCGGCCGGAGGACGATGTATTGAATCGCGACGCAATTTGTGTGTTCCATTGTCATTAAGAGGCTCTGAACCTTACAATTAACTGTCAGTTTTGCGCTGGATTCGAAAATCTAGACTCACAGAGGAACGACCATAAGGTGCCCGAGGCAGCACTAGACCCTTGGAGACAAGTCGGCTGGAGGACCATGTATTGAATCGCGACGCGATTTGTGTGTTCCATAGTCATTAACAGGCTCTGAACGTTACAATCAACTGTCAGTTTTGCGTCGGATTCGAAAACCTAGACTCACATGAGAACGACCATAAGGTGCCCGAGGCAGCAATACACCCTTGGAGACAGGTCGGACGGAGGACGATGTATTGAATCGCGACGCAATTTGTGTGTTCCATCGTCATTAACAGGCTCTGAATGTTACAATTAACTGTCAGTTTTGCGTCGGATTCGAAAATCTAGACTCACAGGAGATCGACCATAAGGTGCCCGAGGCAGCAATAGACCCTTGGAGACAGGTCTGACGGAGGACGATGTATTGAATCGCGACGGGATTTGTGTGTTCCATCGTCATTAACAGGCTCTGAACGGTACAATTAACTGTCAGTTTTGCGTCGCATTCGAAAATCTAGACTCACAGGAGATCGACCATAAGGTGCCCGAGGCAGCAATAGACCCTTGGAGACCGGTCGGCCGGAGGACGATGTATTGAATCGCGACGCGATTTGTGTGTTCCATTGTCATTAAGAGGCTCTGAACCTTACAATTAACTGTCAGTTTTGCGTCGGATTCGAAAATCTAGACTCACAGGAGAACGACCATAAGGTGCCCGAGGCAGCACAAGACCCTTGGAGACAAGTCGGCTGGAGGACGATGTATTGAATCGCGACGCAATTTGTGTGTTCCATCGTCATTAACAGGCTCTGAACGTTACAATTAACTGTCAGTTTTGCGTCGGATTCGAAAATCTAGACTCACAGGAGATCGACCATAAGGTGCCCGAGGCAGCAAAAATCCTTGGAGACAGGTCGGCCGGAGGACGATGTATTGAATCGCGACGCAATTTGTGTGTTCCATTGTCATTAAGAGGCTCTGAACCTTACGATTAACTGTCAGTTTTGCGTCGGATTCGAAAATCTAGACTCAGAGGAGAACGACCATAACGTGCCCGAGGCAGCACTAGACCCTTGGAGACATGTCGGCCGGAGAACGATGTATTGAATCGCGATGCGATTTGTGTGTCCCATCGTCATTAACAGGCTCTGAACGTTACAATTAACTGTCAGTTTTGCGTCGGATTCGAAAATCTAGACTGACAGGAGATCGACCATAATGTACCCGAGGCAGTAATAGACCCTTGGAGACAGGTCGGCCGGAGGACGATGTATTGAATCGCGACGCAATTTGTGTGTTCCATCGTCATTAACAGGCTCTGAACGTTACAATTAACTGTCAGTTTTGCGTCGGATTCGAAAATCTATACTCACAGGAGATCGACCATAAGGTGCCCGAAGCAGCTATAGACCCTTGGAGACAGGTCGGCCGGAGGACGATGTATTGAATCGCGACGCGATTTGTGTGTTCCATCGTCATTAACAGGCTCTGAACGTTACAATTAACTGTCAGTTTTGCGTCGCATTCGAAAATCTAGACTCACAGGAGATCGACCATAAGGTGCCCGAGGCAGCAATAGACCCTTGGAGACAGGTCTGACGGAGGACGATGTATTGAATCGCGACGCGATTTGTGTGTTCCATCGTCATTAACAGGCTCTGAACGTTACAATTAACTGTCAGTTTTGCGTCGGATTCGAAAATCTAGACTCACAGGAGATCGACCATAATGTACCCGAGGCAGCAATAGACCCTTGGAGACAGGTCGGCCGGAGGACGATGTATTGAATCGCGACGCAATTTGTGTGTTCCATTGTCATTAAGAGGCTCTGAACCTTACAATTAACTGTCAGTTTTGCGTCGGATTCGAAAATCTAGACTCACAGAGGAACGACCATAAGGTGCCCGAGGCAGCACTAGACCCTTGGAGACAAGTCGGCTGGAGGACCATGTATTGAATCGGGACGCGATTTGTGTGTTACATCGTCATTAACAGGCTCTGAACGTTACAATCAACTGTCAGTTTTGCGTCGGATTCGAAAATCTAGACTCACAGGAGAACGACCATAAGGTGCCCGAGGCAGCAATAGACCCTTGGAGACAGATCGGCCGGAGGACGATGTATTGAATCGCGACGCAATTTGTGTGTTCCATCGTCATTAACAGGCTCTGAATGTTACAATTAACTGTCAGTTTTGCGTCGGATTCGAAAATCTAGACTCACAGGAGATCGACCATAAGGTGCCCGAGGCAGCAATAGACCCTTGGAGACAGGTCGGCCGGAGGACGATGTATTGAATCGCGTTGCGATTTATGTGTTCCATCGTCATTAACAGGCTCTGACCTTTACAATTAACTGTCAGTTTTGCGTCGGATTCGAAAATCTAGACTCACAGGAGAACGACCATAAGGTGCCCGAGGCAGCAATAGACCCTTGGAGACAAGTCGGCTGGAGGACCATGTATTGAATCGCGACGCGATTCGTGTGTTCCATCGTCATTAATAGGCTCTGAACGTTACAATCAACTGTCAGTTTTGCGTCGGATTCGAAAATCTAGACTCAGAGGAGAACGACCATAAGGTGCCCTACGCAGCACTATACCCTTGGAGACACGTCGGCTGGAGGACGATGTATTGAATCGCGACGCGATTTGTGTGTTCCATCGTCATTAACAGGCTCTGAACGTTACAATTAACTGTCAGTTTTGCGTCGGATTCGAAAATCTAGACTCACAGGAGATCGACCATAAGGTGCCCGAGGCAGCAATAGACCCTTGGAGACAGGTCGGCCGGAGGACGATGTATTGAATCGCGACGCAATTTGTGTGTTCCATTGTCATTAAGAGGCTCTGAACCTTACAATTAACTGTCAGTTTTGCGTCGGATTCGAAAATCTAGACTCACAGAGGAACGACCATAAGGTGCCCGAGGCAGCACTAGACCATTGGAGACAAGTCGGCTGGAGGACCATGTATTGAATCGCGACGCGATTTGTGTGTTCCATCGTCATTAACAGGCTCTGAACGTTACAATCAACTGTCAGTTTTGCGTCGGATTCGAAAATCTAGACTCACAGGAGAACGACCATAAGGTGCCCGAGGCAGCAATAGACCCTAGGAGACAAGTCGGCCGGAGGACGATGTATTGAATCGCGACGCAATTTGTGTGTTCCATCGTCATTAACAGGCTCTGAACGTTACAATTAACTGTCAGTTTTGCGTCGGATTCGAAAATCTAGACTCACAGGAGATCGACCATAAGGTGCCCGAGGCAGCAATAGACCCTTGGAGACAGGTCGGCCGGAGGACGATGTATTGAATCGCGACGCGATTTGTGTGTTCCATCGTCATTAACAGGCTCTGAACGTTACAATTAACTGTCAGTTTTGCGTCGGATTCGAAAATCTAGACTCACAGGAGATCGACCATAAGGTGCCCGAGGCAGCAATAGACCCTTGGAGACAAGTCGGCTGGAGGACGACGTATTGAATCGCGACGCAATTTGTGTGTTCCATCGTCATTAACAGGCTCTGAACGTTACAATTAACTGTCAGTTTTGCGTCGGATTCGAAAATCTAGACTCACAGGAGATCGACCATAAGGTGCCCCAGGCAGCAATAGACCCTTGGAGACAGGTCGGCCGGAGGACGATGTATTGAATCGCGACGCAATTTGTGTGTTCCATTGTCATTAAGAGGCTCTGAACCTTACAATTAACTGTCAGTTTTGCGTCGAATTTGAAAATCTAGACTCAAAGAAGAACGACCATAAGGTGCCCGAGGCAGCACTAGACGCTTGGAGACAAGTCGGCTGGAGGACGATGTATTGAATCGCGACGCGATTCGTGTGTTCCATCGTCATTAACAGGCTCTGAACGTTACAATTAACTGTCAGTTTTGCGTCGGATTCGAAAATCTAGACTCACAGGAGATCGACCATAAGGTGCCCGAGGCAGCAATAGACCCTTGGAGACAGGTCGGCCGGAGGATGATGTATTGAATCGCTACGCGATTTGTGTGTTCCATTGTCATTAAGAGGCTCTGAACCTTACAATTAACTGTCAGATTTGCGTCGAATTTGAAAATCTAGACTCAAAGAAGAACGACCATAAGGTGCCCGAGGCAGCACTAGACCCTTGGAGACAAGTCGGCTGGAGGACGATGTATTGAATCGCGACGCGATTTGTGTGTTCCATCGTCATTAACAGGCTCTGAACGGTACAATTAACTGTCAGTTTTGCGTCGCATTCGAAAATCTAGACTCACAGGAGATCGACCATAAGGTGCCCGAGGCAGCAATAGACCCTTGGAGACCGGTCGGCCGGAGGACGATGTATTGAATCGCGACGCGATTTGTGTGTTCCATTGTCATTAAGAGGCTCTGAACCTTACAATTAACTGTCAGTTTTGCGTCGGATTTGAAAATCTAGACTCACAGGAGAACGACCATAAGGTGTCCGAGGCAGCACAAGACCCTTGGAGACAAGTCGGCTGGAGGACGATGTATTGAATCGCGACGCAATTTGTGTGTTCCATCGTCATTAACAGGCTCTGAACGTTACAATTAACTGTCAGTTTTGCGTCGGATTCGAAAATCTAGACTCACAGGAGATCGACCATAAGGTGCCCGAGGCAGCAAAAATTCTTGGAGACAGGTCGGCCGGAGGACGATGTATTGAATCGCGACGCAATTTGTGTGTTCCATTGTCATTAAGAGGCTCTGAACCTTACGATTAACTGTCAGTTTTGCGTCGGATTCGAAAATCTAGACTCAGAGGAGAACGACCATAACGTGCCCGAGGCAGCACTAGACCCTTGGAGACATGTCGGCCGGAGAACGATGTATTGAATCGCGATGCGATTTGTGTGTCCCATCGTCATTAACAGGCTCTGAACGTTACAATTAACTGTCAGTTTTGCGTCGGATTCGAAAATCTAGACTGACAGGAGATCGACCATAATGTACCCGAGGCAGTAATAGACCCTTGGAGACAGGTCGGCCGGAGGACGATGTATTGAATCGCGACGCAATTTGTGTGTTCCATCGTCATTAACAGGCTCTGAACGTTACAATTAACTGTCAGTTTTGCGTCGGATTCGAAAATCTATACTCACAGGAGATCGACCATAAGGTGCCCGAAGCAGCTATAGACCCTTGGAGACAGGTCGGCCGGAGGACGATGTATTGAATCGCGACGCGATTTGTGTGTTCCATCGTCATTAACAGGCTCTGAACGTTACAATTAACTGTCAGTTTTGCGTCGCATTCGAAAATCTAGACTCACAAGAGATCGACCATAAGGTGCCCGAGGCAGCAATAGACCCTTGGAGACAGGTCTGACGGAGGACGATGTATTGAATCGCGACGCGATTTGTGTGTTCCATCGTCATTAACAGGCTCTGAACGTTACAATTAACTGTCAGTTTTGCGTCGGATTCGAAAATCTAGACTCACAGGAGATCGACCATAATGTACCCGAGGCAGCAATAGACCCTTGGAGACAGGTCGGCCGGAGGACGATGTATTGAATCGCGACGCAATTTGTGTGTTCCATTGTCATTAAGAGGCTCTGAACCTTACAATTAACTGTCAGTTTTGCGTCGGATTCGAAAATCTAGACTCACAGAGGAACGACCATAAGGTGCCCGAGGCAGCACTAGACCCTTGGAGACAAGTCGGCTGGAGGACCATGTATTGAATCGGGACGCGATTTGTGTGTTCCATCGTCATTAACAGGCTCTGAACGTTACAATCAACTGTCAGTTTTGCGTCGGATTCGAAAATCTAGACTCACAGGAGAACGACCATAAGGTGCCCGAGGCAGCAATAGACCCTTGGAGACAGATCGGCCGGAGGACGATGTATTGAATCGCGACGCAATTTGTGTGTTCCATCGTCATTAACAGGCTCTGAATGTTACAATTAACTGTCAGTTTTGCGTCGGATTCGAAAATCTAGACTCACAGGAGATCGACCATAAGGTGCCCGAGGCAGCAATAGACCCTTGGAGACAGGTCGGCCGGAGGACGATGTATTGAATCGCGTTGCGATTTATGTGTTCCATCGTCATTAACAGGCTCTGACCTTTACAATTAACTGTCAGTTTTGCGTCGGATTCGAAAATCTAGACTCACAGGAGAACGACCATAAGGTGCCCGAGGCAGCAATAGACCCTTGGAGACAAGTCGGCTGGAGGACCATGTATTGAATCGCGACGCGATTCGTGTGTTCCATCGTCATTAATAGGCTCTGAACGTTACAAACAACTGTCAGTTTTGCGTCGGATTCGAAAATCTAGACTCAGAGGAGAACGACCATAAGGTGCCCGACGCAGCACTATACCCTTGGAGACACGTCGGCTGGAGGACGATGTATTGAATCGCGACGCGATTTGTGTGTTCCATCGTCATTAACAGGCTCTGAACGTTACAATTAACTGTCAGTTTTGCGTCGGATTCGAAAATCTAGACTCACAGGAGATCGACCATAAGGTGCCCGAGGCAGCAATAGACCCTTGGAGACAGGTCGGCCGGAGGACGATGTATTGAATCGCGACGCAATTTGTGTGTTCCATTGTCATTAAGAGGCTCTGAACCTTACAATTAACTGTCAGTTTTGCGTCGGATTCGAAAATCTAGACTCACAGAGAAACGACCATAAGGTGCCCGAGGCAGCACTAGACCATTGGAGACAAGTCGGCTGGAGCACCATGTATTGAATCGCGACGCGATTTGTGTGTTCCATCGTCATTAACAGGCTCTGAACGTTACAATTAACTGTCAGTTTTGCGTCGGATTCGAAAATCTAGACTCACAGAAGATCGACCATAAGGTGCCCGAGGCAGCAATAGACCCTTGGAGACAAGTCGGCCGGAGGACGATGTATTGAATCGCGACGCAATTTGTGTGTTCCATCGTCATTAACAGGCTCTGAACGTTACAATTAACTGTCAGTTTTGCGTCGGATTCGAAAATCTAGACTCACAGAAGATCGACCATAAGGTGCCCGAGGCAGCAATAGACCCTTGGAGACAAATCGGCTGGAGGACGACGTATTGAATCGCGACGCAATTTGTGTGTTCCATCGTCATTAACAGGCTCTGAACGTTACAATTAACTGTCAGTTTTGCGTCGGATTCGAAAATCTAGACTCACAGGAGATCGACCATAAGGTGCCCGAGGCAGCAATAGACCCTTGGAGACAGGTCGGCCGGAGGACGATGTATTGAATCGCGACGCAATTTGTGTGTTCCATTGTCATTAAGAGGCTCTGAACCTTACAATTAACTGTCAGTTTTGCGTCGAATTTGAAAATCTAGACTCAAAGAAGAACGACCATAAGGTGCCCGAGGCAGCACTAGACGCTTGGAGACAAGTCGGCTGGAGGACGATGTATTGAATCGCGACGAGATTTGTGTGTTCCATCGTCATTAACAGGCTCTGAACGTTACAATTAACTGTCAGTTTTGCGTCGGATTCGAAAATCTAGACTCACAGGAGATCGACCATAAGGTGCCCGAGGCAGCAATAGACCCTTGGAGACAGGTCGGCCGGAGGATGATGTATTGAATCGCTACGCGATTTGTGTGTTCCATTGTCATTAAGAGGCTCTGAACCTTACAATTAACTGTCAGATTTGCGTCGAATTTGAAAATCTAGACTCAAAGAAGAACGACCATAAGGTGCCCGAGGCAGCACTAGACCCTTGGAGACAGGGCGGCCGGAGGACGATGTATTGAATCGCGACGCAATTTGTGTGTTCCATTGTCATTAAGAGGCTCTGAACCTTACAATTAACTGTCAGTTTTGCGCCGGATTCGAAAATCTAGACTCACAGAGGAACGACCATAAGGTGCCCGAGGCAGCACTAGACCCTTGGAGACAAGTCGGCTGGAGGACCATGTATTGAATCGCGACGCGATTTGTGTGTTCCATAGTCATTAACAGGCTCTGAACGTTACAATCAACTGTCAGTTTTGCGTCGGATTCGAAAACCTAGACTCACATGAGAACGACCATAAGGTGCCCGAGGCAGCAATACACCCTTGGAGACAGGTCGGACGGAGGACGATGTATTGAATCGCGACGCAATTTGTGTGTTCCATCGTCATTAACAGGCTCTGAACGTTACAATTAACTGTCAGTTTTGCGTCGGATTCGAAAATCTCGACTCACAGGAGATCGACCATAAGGTGCCCGAGGCAGCTATAGACCCTTGGAGACAGGTCGGCCGGAGGACGATGTATTGAATCGCGACGCGATTTGTGTGTTCCATCGTCATTAACAGGCTCTGAACGTTACAATTAACTGTCAGTTTTGCGTCGGATTCGAAAATCTAGACTCACAGGAGATCGACCATAAGGTGCCCGAGGCAGCAATAGACCCTTGGAGACCGGTCGGCCGGAGGACGATGTATTGAATCGCGACGCGATTTGTGTGTTCCATTGTCATTAAGAGGCTCTGAACGTTACAATTAACTGTCAGTTTTGCGTCGGATTCGAAAATCTAGACTCACAGGAGAACGACCATAAGGTGTCCGAGGCAGCACAAGACCCTTGGAGACAAGTCGGCTGGAGGACGATGTATTGAATCGCGACGCAATTTGTGTGTTCCATCGTCATTAACAGGCTCTGAACGTTACAATTAACTGTCAGTTTTGCGTCGGATTCGAAAATCTAGACTCACAGGAGATCGACCATAAGGTGCCCGAGGCAGCAAAAATCCTTGGAGACAGGTCGGCCGGAGGACGATGTATTGAATCGCGACGCAATTTGTGTGTTCCATTGTCATTAAGAGGCTCTGAACCTTACGATTAACTGTCAGTTTTGCGTCGGATTCGAAAATCTCGACTCAGAGGAGAACGACCATAACGTGCCCGAGGCAGCACTAGACGGCCGGAGAACGATGTATTGAATCGCGATGCGATTTGTGTGTCCCATCGTCATTAACAGGCTCTGAACGTTACAATTAACTGTCAGTTTTGCGTCGGATTCGAAAATCTAGACTGACAGGAGATCGACCATAATGTACCCGAGGCAGCAATAGACCCTTGGAGACAGGTCGGCCGGAGGACGATGTATTGAATCGCGACGCAATTTGTGTGTTCCATCGTCATTAACAGGCTCTGAACGTTACAATTAACTGTCAGTTTTGCGTCGGATTCGAAAATCTAGACTCACAGGAGATCGACCATAAGGTGCCCGAGGCAGCAATAGACCCTTGGAGACCGGTCGGCCGGAGGACGATGTATAGAATCGCGACGCAATTTGTGTGTTACATTGTCATTAAGAGGCTCTGAACCTTACAATTAACTGTCAGTTTTGCGTCGTATTCGAAAATCTAGACTCACAGGAGAACGACCATAAGGTGTCCGAGGCAGCACAAGACCCTTGGAGACAAGTCGGCTGGAGGACGATGTATTGAATCGCGACGCAATTTGTGTGTTCCATCGTCATTAACAGGCTCTGAACGTTACAGTTAACTGTCAGTTTTGCGTCGGATTCGAAAATCTAGACTCACAGGAGATCGACCATAAGGTGCCCGAGGCAGCAAAAATCCTTGGAGACAGGTCGGCCGGAGGACGATGTATTGAATCGCGACGCAATTTGTGTGTTCCATTGTCATTAAGAGGCTCTGAACCTTACGATTAACTGTCAGCTATGCGTCGGATTCGAAAATCTCGACTCAGAGGAGAACGACCATAACGTGCCCGAGGCAGCACTACACCCTTGGAGACATGTCGGCCGGAGAACGATGTATTGAATCGCGATGCGATTTGTGTGTCCCATCGTCATTAACAGGCTCTGAACGTTACAATTAACTGTCAGTTTTGCGTCGGATTCGAAAATCTAGACTGACAGGAGATCGACCATAATGTACCCGAGTCAGCAATAGACCCTTGGAGACAGGTCGGCCGGAGGACGATGTATTGAATCGCGACGCAATTTGTGTGTTCCATCGTCATTAACAGGCTTTGAACGTTACAATTAACTGTCAGTTTTGCGTCGGATTCGAAAATCTAGACTCACAGGAGATCGACCATAAGGTGCCCGAGGCAGCAATAGACCCTTGGAGACAGGTCGGCCGGAGGACGATGTATTGAATCGCGACGCAATTTGTGTGTTCCATTGTCATTAAGAGGCTCTGAACCTTACAATTAACTGTCAGTTTTGCGTCGGATTCGAAAATCTAGACTCACAGAGAAACGACCATAAGGTGCCCGAGGCAGCACTAGACCATTGGAGACAAGTCGGCTGGAGGACCATGTATTGAATCGCGACGCGATTTGTGTGTTCCATCGTCATTAACAGGCTCTGAACGTTACAATCAACTGTCAGTTTTGCGTCGGATTCGAAAATCTAGACTCACAGGAGAACGACCATAAGGTGCCCGAGGCAGCAATAGACCCTTGGAGACAAGTCGGCCGGAGGACGATGTATTGAATCGCGACGCAATTTGTGTGTTCCATCGTCATTAACAGGCTCTGAACGTTACAATTAACTGTCAGTTTTGCGTCGGATTCGAAAATCTAGACTCACAGGAGATCGACCATAAGGTGCCCGAGGCAGCAATAGACCCTTGGAGACAGGTCGGCCGGAGGATGATGTATTGAATCGCGACGCGATTTGTGTGTTCCATCGTCATTAACAGGCTCTGAACGTTACAATTAACTGTCAGTTTTGCGTCGGATTCGAAAATCTAGACTCACAGAAGATCGACCATAAGGTGCCCGAGGCAGCAATAGACCCTTGGAGACAAGTCGGCTGGTGGACGACGTATTGAATCGCGACGCAATTTGTGTGTTCCATCGTCATTAACAGGCTCTGAACGTTACAATTAACTGTCAGTTTTGCGTCGGATTCGAAAATCTAGACTCACAGGAGATCGACCATAAGGTGCCCGAGGCAGCAATAGACCCTTGGAGACAGGTCGGCCGGAGGACGATGTATTGAATCGCGACGCAATTTGTGTGTTCCATTGTCATTAAGAGGCTCTGAACCTTACAATTAACTGTCAGTTTTGCGTCGAATTTGAAAATCTAGACTCAAAGAAGAACGACCATAAGGTGCCCGAGGCAGCACTAGACGCTTGGAGACAAGTCGGCTGGAGGACGATGTATTGAATCGCGACGCGATTTGTGTGTTCCATCGTCATTAACAGGCTCTGAACGTTACAATTAACTGTCAGTTTTGCGTCGGATTCGAAAATCTAGACTCACAGGAGATCGACCATAAGGTGCCCGAGGCAGCAATAGACCCTTGGACACAGGTCGGCCGGAGGATGATGTATTGAATCGCTACGCGATTTGTGTGTTCCATTGTCATTAAGAGGCTCTGAACCTTACAATTAACTGTCAGATTTGCGTCGAATTTGAAAATCTAGACTCAAAGAAGAACGACCATAAGGTGCCCGAGGCAGCACTAGACCCTTGGAGACAGGGCGGCCGGAGGACGATGTATTGAATCGCGACGCAATTTGTGTGTTCCATTGTCATTAAGAGGCTCTGAACCTTACAATTAACTGTCAGTTTTGCGCCGGATTCGAAAATCTAGACTCACAGAGGAACGACCATAAGGTGCCCGAGGCAGCACTAGACTCTTGGAGACAAGTCGGCTGGAGGACCATGTATTGAATCGCGACGCGATTTGTGTGTTCCATAGTCATTAACAGGCTCTGAACGTTACAATCAACTGTCAGTTTTGCGTCGGATTCGAAAACCTAGACTCACATGAGAACGACCATAAGGTGCCCGAGGCAGCAATACACCCTTGGAGACAGGTCGGACGGAGGACGATGTATTGAATCGCGACGCAATTTGTGTGTTCCATCGTCATTAACAGGCTCTGAACGTTACAATTAACTGTCAGTTTTGCGTCGGATTCGAAAATCTCGACTCACAGGAGATCGACCATAAGGTGCCCGAGGCAGCTATAGACCCTTGGAGACAGGTCGGCCGGAGGACGATGTATTGAATCGCGACGCGATTTGTGTGTTCCATCGTCATTAACAGGCTCTGAACGTTACAATTAACTGTCAGTTTTGCGTCGGATTCGAAAATCTAGACTCACAGGAGATCGACCATAAGGTGCCCGAGGCAGCAATAGACCCTTGGAGACAGGTCTGACGGAGGACGATGTATTGAATCGCGACGGGATTTGTGTGTTCCATCGTCATTAACAGGCTCTGAACGGTACAATTAACTGTCAGTTTAGCGTCGCATTCGAAAATCTAGACTCACAGGAGATCGACCATAAGGTGCCCGAGGCAGCAATAGACCCTTGGAGACCGGTCGGCCGGAGGACGATGTATTGAATCGCGACGCGATTTGTGTGTTCCATTGTCATTAAGAGGCTCTGAACCTTACAATTAACTGTCAGTTTTGCGTCGGATTCGAAAATCTAGACTCACAGGAGAACGACCATAAGGTGTCCGAGGCAGCACAAGACCCTTGGAGACAAGTCGGCTGGAGGACGATGTATTGAATCGCGACGCAATTTGTGTGTTCCATCGTCATTAACAGGCTCTGAACGTTACAATTAACTGTCAGTTTTGCGTCGGATTCGAAAATCTAGACTCACAGGAGATCGACCATAAGGTGCCCGAGGCAGCAAAAATCCTTGGAGACAGGTCGGCCGGAGGACGATGTATTGAATCGCGACGCAATTTGTGTGTTCCATTGTCATTAAGAGGCTCTGAACCTTACGATTAACTGTCAGTTTTGCGTCGGATTCGAAAATCTCGACTCAGAGGAGAACAACCATAACGTGCCCGAGGCAGCACTAGACCCTTGGAGACATGTCGGCCGGAGAACGATGTATTGAATCGCGATGCGATTTGTGTGTCCCATCGTCAATAACAGGCTCTGAACGTTACAATTAACTGTCAGTTTTGCGTCGGATTCGAAAATCTAGACAGGATGGAGATCGACCATAATGTACCCGAGGCATCAATAGACCCTTGGAGACAGGTCGGCCGGAGGACGATGTATTGAATCGCGACGCAATTTGTGTGTTCCATCGTCATTAACAGGCTTTGAACGTTACAATTAACTGTCAGTTTTGCGTCGGATTCGAAAATCTAGACTCACAGGAGATCGACCATAAGGTGCCCGAGGCAGCAATAGACCCTTGGAGACCGGTCGGCCGGAGGACGATGTATAGAATCGCGACGCAATTTGTGTGTTACATTGTCATTAAGAGGCTCTGAACCTTACAATTAACTGTCAGTTTTGCGTCGTATTCGAAAATCTAGACTCACAGGAGAACGACCATGAGGTGTCCGAGGCAGCACAAGACCCTTGGAGACAAGTCGGCTGGAGGACGATGTATTGAATCGCGACGCAATTTGTGTGTTCCATCGTCATTAACAGGCTCTGAACGTTACAATTAACTGTCAGTTTTGCGTCGGATTCGAAAATCTAGACTCACAGGAGATCGACCATAAGGTGCCCGAGGCAGCAAAAATCCTTGGAGACAGGTCGGCCGGAGGACGATGTATTGAATCGCGACGCAATTTGTGTGTTCCATTGTCATTAAGAGGCTCTGAACCTTACGATTAACTGTCAGTTTTGCGTCGGATTCGAAAATCTCGACTCAGAGGAGAACGACCATAACGTGCCCGAGGCAGCACTAGACCCTTGGAGACATGTCGGCCGGAGAACGATGAATTGAATCGCGATGCGATTTGTGTGTCCCATCGTCATTAACAGGCTCTGAACGTTACAATTAACTGTCAGTTTTGCGTCGGATTCGAAAATCTAGACTGACAGGAGATCGACCATAATGTACCCGAGGCAGCAATAGACCCTTGGAGACAGGTCGGCCGGAGGACGATGTATTGAATCGCGACGCAATTTGTGTGTTCCATCGTCATTAACAGGCTTTGAACGTTACAATTAACTGTCAGTTTTGCGTCGGATTCGAAAATCTAGACTCACAGGAGATCGACCATAAGGTGCCCGAGGCAGCAATAGACCCTTGGAGACCGGTCGGCCGGAGGACGATGTATAGAATCGCGACGCAATTTGTGTGTTACATTGTCATTAAGAGGCTCTGAACCTTACAATTAACTGTCAGTTTTGCGTCGTATTCGAAAATCTAGACTGACAGGAGATCGACCATAATGTACCCGAGGCAGCAATAGACCCTTGGAGACAGGTCGGCCGGAGGACGATGTATTGAATCGCGACGCAATTTGTGTGTTCCATCGTCATTAACAGGCTTTGAACGTTACAATTAACTGTCAGTTTTGCGTCGGATTCGAAAATCTAGACTCACAGGAGATCGACCATAAGGTGCCCGAGGCAGCAATAGACCCTTGGAGACAGGTCGGCCGGAGGACGATGTATTGAATCGCGACGCGATTTGTGTGTTCCATCGTCATTAACAGGCTCTGAACGTTACAATTAACTGTCAGTTTTGCGTCGGATTCGAAAATCTAGACTCACAGGAGATCGACCATAAGGTGCCCGAGGCAGCAATAGACCCTTGGAGACAGGTCTGACGGAGGACGATGTATTGAATCGCGACGGGATTTGTGTGTTCCATCGTCATTAACAGGCTCTGAACGGTACAATTAACTGTCAGTTTAGCGTCGCATTCGAAAATCTAGACTCACAGGAGATCGACCATAAGGTGCCCGAGGCAGCAATAGACCCTTGGAGACCGGTCGGCCGGAGGACGATGTATTGAATCGCGACGCGATTTGTGTGTTCCATTGTCATTAAGAGGCTCTGAACCTTACAATTAACTGTCAGTTTTGCGTCGGATTCGAAAATCTAGACTCACAGGAGAACGACCATAAGGAGTCCGAGGCAGCACAAGACCCTTGGAGACAAGTCGGCTGGAGGACGATGTATTGAATCGCGACGCAATTTGTGTGTTCCATCGTCATTAACAGGCTCTGAACGTTACAATTAACTGTCAGTTTTGCGTCGGATTCGAAAATCTAGACTCACAGGAGATCGACCATAAGGTGCCCGAGGCAGCAAAAATCCTTGGAGACAGGTCGGCCGGAGGACGATGTATTGAATCGCGACGCAATTTGTGTGTTCCATTGTCATTAAGAGGCTCTGAACCTTACGATTAACTGTCAGTTTTGCGTCGGATTCGAAAATCTCGACTCAGAGGAGAACGACCATAACGTGCCCGAGGCAGCACTAGACCCTTGGAGACATGTCGGCCGGAGAACGATGTATTGAATCGCGACGCGATTTGTGTGTCCCATCGTCAATAACAGGCTCTGAACGTTACAATTAACTGTCAGTTTTGCGTCGGATTCGAAAATCTAGACAGGATGGAGATCGACCATAATGTACCCGAGGCAGCAATAGACCCTTGGAGACAGGTCGGCCGGAGGACGATGTATTGAATCGCGACGCAATTTGTGTGTTCCATCGTCATTAACAGGCATTGAACGTTACAATTAACTGTCAGTTTTGCGTCGGATTCGAAAATCTAGACTCACAGGAGATCGACCATAAGGTGCCCGAGGCAGCAATAGACCCTTGGAGACCGGTCGGCCGGAGGACGATGTATAGAATCGCGACGCAATTTGTGTGTTACATTGTCATTAAGAGGCTCTGAACCTTACAATTAACTGTCAGTTTTGAGTCGTATTCGAAAATCTAGACTCACAGGAGAACGACCATAAGGTGTCCGAGGCAGCACAAGACCCTTGGAGACAAGTCGGCTGGAGGACGATGTATTGAATCGCGACGCAATTTGTGTGTTCCATCGTCATTAACAGGCTCTGAACGTTACAATTAACTGTCAGTTTTGCGTCGGATTCGAAAATCTAGACTCACAGGAGATCGACCATAAGGTGCCCGAGGCAGCAAAAATCCTTGGAGACAGGTCGGCCGGAGGACGATGTATTGAATCGCGACGCAATTTGTGTGTTCCATTGTCATTAAGAGGCTCTGAACCTTACGATTAACTGTCAGTTTTGCGTCGGATTCGAAAATCTCGACTCAGAGGAGAACGACCATAACGTGCCCGAGGCAGCACTAGACCCTTGGAGACATGTCGGCCGGAGAACGATGTATTGAATCGCGATGCGATTTGTGTGTCCCATCGTCATTAACAGGCTCTGAACGTTACAATTAACTGTCAGTTTTGCGTCGGATTCGAAAATCTAGACTGACAGGAGATCGACCATAATGTACCCGAGGCAGCAATAGACCCTTGGAGACAGGTCGGCCGGAGGACGATGTATTGAATCGCGTCGCAATTTGTGTGTTCCATCGTCATTAACAGGCTTTGAACGTTACAATTAACTGTCAGTTTTGCGTCGGATTCGAAAATCTAGACTCACAGGAGATCGACCATAAGGTGCCCGAGGCAGCAATAGACCCTTGGAGACCGGTCGGCCGGAGGACGATGTATAGAATCGCGACGCAATTTGTGTGTTACATTGTCATTAAGAGGCTCTGAACCTTACAATTAACTGTCAGTTTTGCGTCGTATTCGAAAATCTAGACTGACAGGAGATCGACCATAATGTACCCGAGGCAGCAATAGACCCTTGGAGACAGGTCGGCCGGAGGACGATGTATTGAATCGCGACGCAATTTGTGTGTTCCATCGTCATTAACAGGCTTTGAACGTTACAATTAACTGTCAGTTTTGCGTCGGATTCGAAAATCTAGACTCACAGGAGATCGACCATAAGGTGCCCGAGGCAGCAATAGACCCTTGGAGACCGGTCGGCCGGAGGACGATGTATAGAATCGCGACGCAATTTGTGTGTTACATTGTCATTAAGAGGCTCTGAACCTTACAATTAACTGTCAGTTTTGCGTCGTATTCGAAAATCTAGACTCACAGGAGAACGACCATAAGGTGTCCGAGGCAGCACAAGACCCTTGGAGACAAGTCGGCTGGAGGACGATGTATTGAATCGCGACGCAATTTGTGTGTTCCATCGTCATTAACAGGCTCTGAACGTTACAATTAACTGTCAGTTTTGCGTCGGATTCGAAAATCTAGACTCACAGGAGATCGACCATAAGGTGCCCGAGGCAGCAAAAATCCTTGGAGACAGGTCGGCCGGAGGACGATGTATTGAATCGCGACGCAATGTGTGTGTTCCATTGTCATTAAGAGGCCCTGAACCTTACGATTAACTGTCAGTTTTTCGTCGGATTCGAAAATCTAGACTCAGAGGAGAACGACGATAACGTGCCCGAGGCAGCACTAGACCCTTGGAGACAAGTCGGCTGGAGGACGACGTATTGAATCGCGACGCAATTTGTGTGTTCCATCGTCATTAACAGGCTCTGAACGTTACAATTAACTGTCACTTTTGCGTGGGATTCGAAAATCTAGACTCACAGGAGATCGACCATAAGGTGCCCGAGGCAGCAATAGACCCTTGGAGACAGGTCGGCCGGAGGACGATGTATTGAATCGCGACGCAATTTGTGTGTTCCATTGTCATTAAGAGGCTCTGAACCTTACAATTAACTGTCAGTTTTGCGTCGAATTTGAAAATCTAGACTCAAAGAAGAACGACCATAAGGTGCCCGAGGCAGCACTAGACGCTTGGAGACAAGTCGGCTGGAGGACGATGTATTGAATCGCGACGCGATTTGTGTGTTCCATCGTCATTAACAGGCTCTGAACGTTACAATTAACTGTCAGTTTTACGTCGGATTCGAAAATCTAGACTCACAGGAGATCGACCATAAGGTGCCCGAGGCAGCAATAGACCCTTAAGGACAGGTCGGCCGGAGGATGATGTATTGAATCGCGACGCGATTTGTGTGTTCCATTGTCATTAAGAGGCTCTGAACCTTACAATTAACTGTCAGATTTGCGTCGAATTTGAAAATCTAGACTCAAAGAAGAACGACCATAAGGTGCCCGAGGCAGCACTAGACCCTTGGAGACAAGTCGGCTGGAGGACCATGTATTGAATCGCGACGCGATTTGTGTGTTCCATAGTCATTAACAGGCTCTGAACGTTGCAATCAACTGTCAGTTTTGCGTCGGATTCGAAAACCTAGACTCACAGGAGATCGACCATAAGGTGCCCGAGGCAGCAATAGACCCTTGGAGACCGGTCGGCCGGAGGACGATGTATAGAATCGCGACGCAATTTGTGTGTTACATTGTCATTAAGAGGCTCTGAACCTTACAATTAACTGTCAGTTTTGCGTCGTATTCGAAAATCTAGACTGACAGGAGATCGACCATAATGTACCCGAGGCAGCAATAGACCCTTGGAGACAGGTCGGCCGGAGGACGATGTATTGAATCGCGACGCAATTTGTGTGTTCCATCGTCATTAACAGGCTTTGAACGTTACAATTAACTGTCAGTTTTGCGTCGGATTCGAAAATCTAGACTCACAGGAGATCGACCATAAGGTGCCCGAGGCAGCAATAGACCCTTGGAGACCGGTCGGCCGGAGGACGATGTATAGAATCGCGACGCAATTTGTGTGTTACATTGTCATTAAGAGGCTCTGAACCTTACAATTAACTGTCAGTTTTGCGTCGTATTCGAAAATCTAGACTCACAGGAGAACGACCATAAGGTGTCCGAGGCAGCACAAGACCCTTGGAGACAAGTCGGCTGGAGGACGATGTATTGAATCGCGACGCAATTTGTGTGTTCCATCGTCATTAACAGGCTCTGAACGTTACAATTAACTGTCAGTTTTGCGTCGGATTCGAAAATCTAGACTCACAGGAGATCGACCATAAGGTGCCCGAGGCAGCAAAAATCCTTGGAGACAGGTCGGCCGGAGGACGATGTATTGAATCGCGACGCAATGTGTGTGTTCCATTGTCATTAAGAGGCCCTGAACCTTACGATTAACTGTCAGTTTTTCGTCGGATTCGAAAATCTAGACTCAGAGGAGAACGACGATAACGTGCCCGAGGCAGCACTAGACCCTTGGAGACAAGTCGGCTGGAGGACGACGTATTGAATCGCGACGCAATTTGTGTGTTCCATCGTCATTAACAGGCTCTGAACGTTACAATTAACTGTCAGTTTTGCGTGGGATTCGAAAATCTAGACTCACAGGAGATCGACCATAAGGTGCCCGAGGCAGCAATAGACCCTTGGAGACAGGTCGGCCGGAGGACGATGTATTGAATCGCGACGCAATTTGTGTGTTCCATTGTCATTAAGAGGCTCTGAACCTTACAATTAACTGTCAGTTTTGAGTCGTATTCGAAAATCTAGACTCACAGGAGATCGACCATAAGGTGCCCGAGGCAGCTATAGACCCTTGGAGACAGGTCGGCCGGAGGACGATGTATTGAATCGCGACGCGATTTGTGTGTTCCATCGTCATTAACAGGCTCTGAACGTTACAATTAACTGTCAGTTTTGCGTCGGATTCGAAAATCTAGACTCACAGGAGATCGACCATAAGGTGCCCGAGGCAGCAATAGACCCTTGGAGACAGGTCTGACGGAGGACGATGTATTGAATCGCGACGGGATTTGTGTGTTCCATCGTCATTAACAGGCTCTGAACCGTACTATTAACTGTCAGTTTAGCGTCGCATTCGAAAATCTAGACTCACAGGAGATCGACCATAAGGTGCCCGAGGCAGCAATAGACCCTTGGAGACCGGTCGGCCGGAGGACGATGTATTGAATCGCGACGCGATTTGTGTGTTCCATTGTCATTAAGAGGCTCTGAACCTTACAATTAACTGTCAGTTTTGCGTCGGATTCGAAAATCTAGACTCACAGGAGAACGACCATAAGGTGTCCGAGGCAGCACAAGACCCTTGGAGACAAGTCGGCTGGAGGACGATGTATTGAGTCGCGACGCAATTTGTGTGTTCCATCGTCATTAACAGGCTCTGAACGTTACAATTAACTGTCAGTTTTGCGTCGGATTCGAAAATCTAGACTCACAGGAGATCGACCATAAGGTGCCCGAGGCAGCAAAAATCCTTGGAGACAGGTCGGCCGGAGGACGATGTATTGAATCGCGACGCAATGTGTGTGTTCCATTGTCATTAAGAGGCCCTGAACCTTACGCTTAACTGTCAGTTTTTCGTCGGATTCGAAAATCTAGACTCAGAGGAGAACGACGATAACGTGCCCGAGGCAGCACTAGACCCTTGGAGACATGTCGGCCGGAGGACGATGTATTGAATCGCGACGCGATTTGTGTGTTCCATCGTCATTAACAGGCTCTGAACGTTACAATTAACTGTCAGTTTTGCGTCGGATTCGAAAATCTAGACTCACAGGAGATCGACCATAATGTACCCGAGGCAGCAATAGACCCTTGGAGATAGGTCGGCCGGAGGACGATGTATTGAATCGCGACGCAATTTGTGTGTTCCATTGTCATTAAGAGGCTCTGAACCTTACAATTAACTGTCAGTTTTGCGTCGGATTCGAAAATCTAGACTCACAGAGGAACGACCATAAGGTGCCCGAGGCAGCACTAGACCCTTGGAGACAAGTCGGCTGGAGGACCATGTATTGAATCGGGACGCGATTTGTGTGTTCCATCGTCATTAACAGGTTCTGAACGTTACAATCAACTGTCAGTTTTGCGTCGGATTCGAAAATCTAGACTCAGAGGAGAACGACCATAAGGTGCCCGAGGCAGCAATAGACCCTTGGAGACAGGTCGGCCGGAGGACGATGTATTGAATCGCGTTGCGATTTGTGTGTTCCATCGTCATTAACAGGCTCTGACCTTTACAATTAACTGTCAGTTTTGCGTCGGATTCGAAAATCTAGACTCACAGGAGAACGACCATAAGGTGCCCGAGGCAGCAATAGACCCTTGGAGACAAGTCGGCTGGAGGACCATGTATAGAATCGCGACGCGATTCGTGTGTTCCATCGTCATTAATAGGCTCTGAACGTTACAATCAACTGTCAGTTTTGCGTCGGATTCGAAAATCTAGACTCAGAGGAGAACGACCATAAGGTGCCCGACGCAGCACTATACCCTTGGAGACACGTCGGCTGGAGGACGATGTATCGAATCGCGACGCGTTTTGTGTGTTCCATCGTCATTAACAGGCTCTGAACGTTACAATTAACTGTCAGTTTTGCGTCGGATTCGAAAATCTAGACTCACAGGAGATCGACCATAAGGTGCCCGAGGCAGCAATAGACCCTTGGAGACAGATCGGCCGGAGGACGATGTATTGAATCGCAACGCAATTTGTGTGTTCCATTGTCATTAAGAGGCTCTGAACCTTACAATTAACGGTCAGTTTTGCGTCGGATTCGAAAATCTAGACTCACAGAGGAACGACCATAAGGTGCCCGAGGCAGCACTAGACCATTGGAGACAAGTCGGCTGGAGGACCATGTAATGAATCGCGACGCGATTTGTGTGTTCCATCGTCATTAACAGGCTCTGAACGTTACAATCAACTGTCAGTTTTGCGTCGGATTCGAAAATCTAGACTCACAGGAGAACGACCATAAGGTGCCCGAGGCAGCAATAGACCCTTGGAGACAGGTCGGCCGGAGGACGATGTATTGAATCGCGACGCAATTTCTGTGTTCCATCGTCATTAACAGGCTCTGAACGTTACAATTAACTGTCAGTTTTGCGTCGGATTCGAAAATCTAGACTCACAGGAGATCGACCATACGGTGCCCGAGGCAGCAATAGACCCTTGGAGACAGGTCGGCCGGAGGACGATGTATTGAATCGCGACGCGATTTGTGTGTTCCATCGTCATTAACAGGCTCTGAACGTTACAATTAACTGTCAGTTTTGCGTCGGATTCGAAAATCTAGACTCACAGGAGATCGACCATAAGGTGCCCGAGGCAGCAATAGACCCTTGGAGACAGGTCGGCCGGAGGACGATGTATTGAATCGCGACGCGATTTGTGTGTTCCATTGTCATTAAGAGGCTCTGAACCTTACAATTAACTGTCAGTTTTGCGTCGCATTCGAAAATCTAGACTCACAGGAGAACGACCATAAGGTGTCCGAGGCAGCACTAGACCCTTGGAGACAAGTCGGCTGGAGGACGACGTATTGAATCGCGACGCAATTTGTGTGTTCCATCGTCATTAACAGGCTCTGAACGTTACAATTAACTGTCAGTTTTGCGTCGGATTCGAAAATCTAGACTCACAGGAGATCGACCATAAGGTGGCCGAGGCAGCAATAGACCCTTGGAGACAGGTCGGCCGGAGGACGATGTATTGAATCGCGACGCAATTTGTGTGTTCCATTGTCATTAAGAGGCTCTGAACCTTACAATTACCTGTCAGTTTTGCGTCGAATTTGAAAATCTAGACTCAAAGAAGAACGACCATAAGGTGCCCGAGGCAGCACTAGACGCTTGGAGACAAGTCGGCTGGAGGACGATGTATTGAATCGCGACGCGATTTGTGTGTTCCATCGTCATTAACAGGCTCTGAACGTTACAATTAACTGTCAGTTTTGCGTCGGATTCGAAAATCTAGACTCACAGGAGATCGACCATAAGGTGCCCGAGGCAGCAATAGACCCTTGGAGACAGGTCGGCCGGAGGACGATGTATTGAATCGCTACGCGATTTGTGTGTTCCATTGTCCTTAAGAGGCTCTGAACCTTACAATTAACTGTCAGATTTGCGTCGAATTTGAAAATCTAGACTCAAAGAAGAACGACCACAAGGTGCCCGAGGCAGCACTAGACCCTTGGAGACAAGTCGGCTGGAGGACGATGTATTGAATCGCGACGCGATTTGTGTGTTCCATCGTCATTAACAGGCTCTGAACGTTACAATTAACTGTCAGTTTTGCGTCGGATTCGAAAATCTATACTCACAGGAGATCGACCATAAGGTGCCAGAGGCAGCAATAGACCCTTGGAGACAGGGCGGCCGGAGGACGATGTATTGAATCGCGACGCAATTTGTGTGTTCCATTGTCATTAAGAGGCTCTGAACCTTACAATTAACTGTCAGTTTTGCGCCGGATTCGAAAATCTAGACTCACAGAGGAACGACCATAAGGTGCCCGAGGCAGCACTAGACCCTTGGAGACAAGTCGGCTGGAGGACCATGTATTGAATCGCGACGCGATTTGTGTGTTCCATAGTCATTAACAGGCTCTGAACGTTACAATCAACTGTCAGTTTTGCGTCGGATTCGAAAACCTAGACTCAGAGGAGAACGACCATAACGTGCCCGAGGCAGCACTAGACCCTTGGAGACATGTCGGCCGGAGAACGATGTATTGAATCGCGATGCGATTTGTGTGTCCCATCGTTATTAACAGGCTCTGAACGTTACAATTAACTGTCAGTTTTAAGTCGGATTCGAAAATCTAGACTGACAGGAGATCGACCATAATGTACCCGAGGCAGCAATAGACCCTTGGAGACAGGTCTGACGGAGGACGATGTATTGAATCGCGACGGGATTTGTGTGTTCCATCGTCATTAACAGGCTCTGAACGGTACAATTAACTGTCAGTTTTGCGTCGCATTCGAAAATCTAGACTCACAGGAGATCGACCATAAGGTGCCCGAGGCAGCAATAGACCCTTGGAGACCGGTCGGCCGGAGGACGATGTATTGAATCGCGACGCAATTTGTGTGTTCCATTGTCATTAAGAGGCTCTGAACCTTACAATTAACTGTCAGTTTTGCGTCGGATTCGAAAATCTAGACTCACAGGAGAACGACCATAAGGTGTCCGAGGCAGCACAAGACCCTTGGAGACAAGTCGGCCGGAGGACGATGTATTGAATCGCGACGCAATTTGTGTGTTCCATCGTCATTAACAGGCTCTGAACGTTACAATTAACTGTCAGTTTTGCGTCGGATTCGAAAATCTAGACTCACAGGAGATCGACCATAAGGTGCCCGAGGCAGCAAAAATCCTTGGAGACAGGTCGGCCGGAGGACGATGTATTGAATCGCGACGCAATGTGTGTGTTCCATTGTCATTAAGAGGCTCTGAACCTTACGATTAACTGTCAGTTTTGCGTCGGATTCGAAAATCTAGACTCAGAGGAGAACGACGATAACGTGCCCGAGGCAGCACTAGACCCTTGGAGACATGTCGGCCGGAGGACGATGTATTGAATCGCGACGCGATTTGTGTGTTCCATCGTCATTAACAGGCTCTGAACGTTACAATTAACTGTCAGTTTTGCGTCGGATTCGAAAATCTAGACTCACAGGAGATCGACCATAATGTACCCGAGGCAGCAATAGACCCTTGGAGACAGGTCGGCCGGAGGACGATGTATTGAATCGCGACGCAATTTGTGTGTTCCATCGTCATTAACAGGCTTTGAACGTTACAATTAACTGTCAGTTTTGCGTCGGATTCGAAAATGTAGACTCACAGGAGATCGACCATAAGGTGCCCGAGGCAGCAATAGACCCTTGGAGACCGGTCGGCCGGAGGACGATGTATAGAATCGCGACGCAATTTGTGTGTTACATTGTCATTAAGAGGCTCTGAACCTTACTATTAACTGTCAGTTTTGCGTCGTATTGGAAAATCTAGACTCACAGGAGAACGACCATAAGGTGTCCGAGGCAGCACAAGACCCTTGGAGACAAGTCGGCTGGAGGACGATGTATTGAATCGCGACGCAATTTGTGTGTTCCATCGTCATTAACAGGCTCTGAACGTTACAATTAACTGTCAGTTTTGCGTCGGATTCGAAAATCTAGACTCACAGGAGATCGACCATAAGGTGCCCGAGGCAGCAAAAATCCTTGGAGACAGGTCGGCCGGAGGACGATGTATTGAATCGCGACGCAATGTGTGTGTTCCATTGTCATTAAGAGGCCCTGAACCTTACGCTTAACTGTCAGTTTTTCGTCGGATTCGAAAATCTAGACTCAGAGGAGAACGACGATAACGTGCCCGAGGCAGCACTAGACCCTTGGAGACATGTCGGCCGGAGGACGATGTATTGAATCGCGACGCGATTTGTGTGTTCCATCGTCATTAAAAGGCTCTGAACGTTACAATTAACTGTCAGTTTTGCGTCGGATTCGAAAATCTAGACTCACAGGAGATCGACCATAATGTACCCGAGGCAGCAATAGACCCTTGGAGATAGGTCGGCCGGAGGACGATGTATTGAATCGCGACGCAATTTGTGTGTTCCATTGTCATTAAGAGGCTCTGAACCTTACAATTAACTGTCAGTTTTGCGTCGGATTCGAAAATCTAGACTCACAGAGGAACGACCATAAGGTGCCCGAGGCAGCACTAGACCCTTGGAGACAAGTCGGCTGGAGGACCATGTATTGAATCGGGACGCGATTTGTGTGTTCCATCGTCATTAACAGGTTCTGAACGTTACAATCAACTGTCAGTTTTGCGTCGGATTCGAAAATCTAGACTCAGAGGAGAACGACCATAAGGTGCCCGAGGCAGCAATAGACCCTTGGAGACAGGTAGGCCGGAGGACGATGTATTGAATCGCGTTGCGATTTGTGTGTTCCATCGTCATTAACAGGCTCTGACCTTTACAATTAACTGTCAGTTTTGCGTCGGATTCGAAAATCTAGACTCACAGGAGAACGACCATAAGTTGCCCGAGGCAGCAATAGACCCTTGGAGACAAGTCGGCTGGAGGACCATGTATAGAATCGCGACGCGATTCGTGTGTTCCATCGTCATTAATAGGCTCTGAACGTTACAATCAACTGTCAGTTTTGCGTCGGATTCGAAAATCTAGACTCAGAGGAGAACGACCATAAGGTGCCCGACGCAGCACTATACCCTTGGAGACACGTCGGCTGGAGGACGATGTATCGAATCGCGACGCGTTTTGTGTGTTCCATCGTCATTAACAGGCTCTGAACGTTACAATTAACTGTCAGTTTTGCGTCGGATTCGAAAATCTAGACTCACAGGAGATCGACCATAAGGTGCCCGAGGCAGCAATAGACCCTTGGAGACAGATCGGCCGGAGGACGATGTATTGAATCGCAACGCAATTTGTGTGTTCCATTGTCATTAAGAGGCTCTGAACCTTACAATTAACGGTCAGTTTTGCGTCGGATTCGAAAATCTAGACTCACAGAGGAACGACCATAAGGTGCCCGAGGCAGCACTAGACCATTGGAGACAAGTCGGCTGGAGGACCATGTAATGAATCGCGACGCGATTTGTGTGTTCCATCGTCATTAACAGGCTCTGAACGTTACAATCAACTGTCAGTTTTGCGTCGGATTCGAAAATCTAGACTCACAGGAGAACGACCATAAGGTGCCCGAGGCAGCAATAGACCCTTGGAGACAGGTCGGCCGGAGGACGATGTATTGAATCGCGACGCAATTTCTGTGTTCCATCGTCATTAACAGGCTCTGAACGTTACAATTAACTGTCAGTTTTGCGTCGGATTCGAAAATCTAGACTCACAGGAGATCGACCATAAGGTGCCCGAGGCAGCAATAGACCCTTGGAGACAGGTCGGCCGGAGGACGATGTATTGAATCGCGACGCGATTTGTGTGTTCCATCGTCATTAACAGGCTCTGAACGTTACAATTAACTGTCAGTTTTGCGTCGGATTCGAAAATCTAGACTCACAGGAGATCGACCATAAGGTGCCCGAGGCAGCAATAGACCCTTGGAGACAGGTCGGCCGGAGGACGATGTATTGAATCGCGACGCGATTTGTGTGTTCCATTGTCATTAAGAGGCTCTGAACCTTACAATTAACTGTCAGTTTTGCGTCGCATTCGAAAATCTAGACTCACAGGAGAACGACCATAAGGTGTCCGAGGCAGCACTAGACCCTTGGAGACAAGTCGGCTGGAGGACGACGTATTGAATCGCGACGCAATTTGTGTGTTCCATCGTCATTAACAGGCTCTGAACGTTACAATTAACTGTCAGTTTTGCGTCGGATTCGAAAATCTAGACTCACAGGAGATCGACCATAAGGTGGCCGAGGCAGCAATAGACCCTTGGAGACAGGTCGGCCGGAGGACGATGTATTGAATCGCGACGCAATTTGTGTGTTCCATTGTCATTAAGAGGCTCTGAACCTTACAATTACCTGTCAGTTTTGCGTCGAATTTGAAAATCTAGACTCAAAGAAGAACGACCATAAGGTGCCCGAGGCAGCACTAGACGCTTGGAGACAAGTCGGCTGGAGGACGATGTATTGAATCGCGACGCGATTTGTGTGTTCCATCGTCATTAACAGGCTCTGAACGTTACAATTAACTGTCAGTTTTGCGTCGGATTCGAAAATCTAGACTCACAGGAGATCGACCATAAGGTGCCCGAGGCAGCAATAGACCCTTGGAGACAGGTCGGCCGGAGGACGATGTATTGAATCGCTACGCGATTTGTGTGTTCCATTGTCCTTAAGAGGCTCTGAACCTTACAATTAACTGTCAGATTTGCGTCGAATTTGAAAATCTAGACTCAAAGAAGAACGACCACAAGGTGCCCGAGGCAGCACTAGACCCTTGGAGACAAGTCGGCTGGAGGACGATGTATTAAATCGCGACGCGATTTGTGTGTTCCATCGTCATTAACAGGCTCTGAACGTTACAATTAACTGTCAGTTTTGCGTCGGATTCGAAAATCTATACTCACAGGAGATCGACCATAAGGTGCCAGAGGCAGCAATAGACCCTTGGAGACAGGGCGGCCGGAGGACGATGTATTGAATCGCGACGCAATTTGTGTGTTCCATTGTCATTAAGAGGCTCTGAACCTTACAATTAACTGTCAGTTTTGCGCCGGATTCGAAAATCTAGACTCACAGAGGAACGACCATAAGGTGCCCGAGGCAGCACTAGACCCTTGGAGACAAGTCGGCTGGAGGACCATGTATTGAATCGCGACGCGATTTGTGTGTTCCATAGTCATTAACAGGCTCTGAACGTTACAATCAACTGTCAGTTTTGCGTCGGATTCGAAAACCTAGACTCAGAGGAGAACGACCATAACGTGCCCGAGGCAGCACTAGACCCTTGGAGACATGTCGGCCGGAGAACGATGTATTGAATCGCGATGCGATTTGTGTGTCCCATCGTTATTAACAGGCTCTGAACGTTACAATTAACTGTCAGTTTTAAGTCGGATTCGAAAATCTAGACTGACAGGAGATCGACCATAATGTACCCGAGGCAGCAATAGACCCTTGGAGACAGGTCTGACGGAGGACGATGTATTGAATCGCGACGGGATTTGTGTGTTCCATCGTCATTAACAGGCTCTGAACGGTACAATTAACTGTCAGTTTTGCGTCGCATTCGAAAATCTAGACTCACAGGAGATCGACCATAAGGTGCCCGAGGCAGCAATAGACCCTTGGAGACCGGTCGGCCGGAGGACGATGTATTGAATCGCGACGCAATTTGTGTGTTCCATTGTCATTAAGAGGCTCTGAACCTTACAATTAACTGTCAGTTTTGCGTCGGATTCGAAAATCTAGACTCACAGGAGAACGACCATAAGGTGTCCGAGGCAGCACAAGACCCTTGGAGACAAGTCGGCCGGAGGACGATGTATTGAATCGCGACGCAATTTGTGTGTTCCATCGTCATTAACAGGCTCTGAACGTTACAATTAACTGTCAGTTTTGCGTCGGATTCGAAAATCTAGACTCACAGGAGATCGACCATAAGGTGCCCGAGGCAGCAAAAATCCTTGGAGACAGGTCGGCCGGAGGACGATGTATTGAATCGCGACGCAATGTGTGTGTTCCATTGTCATTAAGAGGCTCTGAACCTTACGATTAACTGTCAGTTTTGCGTCGGATTCGAAAATCTAGACTCAGAGGAGAACGACGATAACGTGCCCGAGGCAGCACTAGACCCTTGGAGACATGTCGGCCGGAGGACGATGTATTGAATCGCGACGCGATTTGTGTGTTCCATCGTCATTAACAGGCTCTGAACGTTACAATTAACTGTCAGTTTTGCGTCGGATTCGAAAATCTAGACTCACAGGAGATCGACCATAATGTACCCGAGGCAGCAATAGACCCTTGGAGACAGGTCGGCCGGAGGACGATGTATTGAATCACGACGCAATTTGTGTGTTCCATTGTCATTAAGAGGCTCTGAACCTTACAATTAGCTGTCAGTTTTGCGTCGGATTCGAAAATCTAGACTCACAGAGGAACGACCATAAGGTGCCCGAGGCAGCACTAGACCCTTTGAGACAAGTCGGCTGGAGGACCATGTATTGAATCGGGACGCGATTTGTGTGTTCCATCGTCATTAACAGGCTCTGAACGTTACAATCAACTGTCAGTTTTGCGTCGGATTCGAAAATCTAGACTCACAGGAGAACGACCATTAGGTGCCCGAGGCAGCAATAGACCCTTGGAGACAGATCGGCCGGAGGACGATGTATTGAATCGCGACGCAATTTGTGTGTTCCATCGTCATTAACAGGCTCTGAATGTTACAATTAACTGTCAGTTTTGCGTCGGATTCGAAAATCTAGACTCACAGGAGATCGACCATAAGGTGCCCGAGGCAGCAATAGACCCTTGGAGACAGGTCGGCCGGAGGACGATGTATTGAATCGCGTTGCGATTTGTGTGTTCCATCGTCATTAACAGGCTCTGACCTTTACAATTAACTGTCAGTTTTGCGTCGGATTCGAAAACCTAGACTCACAGGAGAACGACCATAAGGTGCCCGAGGCAGCAATAGACCCTTGGAGACAAGTCGGCTGGAGGACCATGTATTGAATCGCGACGCGATTCGTGTGTTCCATCGTCATTAATAGGCTCTGAACGTTACAATCAACTGTCAGTTTTGCGTCGGATTCGAAAATCTAGACTCAGAGGAGAACGACCTTAAGGTGCCCGACGCAGCACTATACCCTTGGAGACACGTCGGCTGGAGGACGATGTATTGAATCGCGACGCGATTTGTGTGTTCCATCGTCATTAACAGGCTCTGAACGTTACAATTAACTGTCAGTTTTGCGTCGGATTCGAAAATCTAGACTCACAGGAGATCGACCATAAGGTGCCCGAGGCAGCAATAGACCCTTTGAGACAGGTCGGCCGGAGGAAGATGTATTGAATCGCGACGCAATTTGTGTGTTCCATTGTCATTAAGAGGCTCTGAACCTTACAATTAACTGTCAGTTTTGCGTCGGATTCGAAAATCTAGACTCACAGAGGAACGACCATAAGGCGCCCGAGGCAGCACTAGACCATTGGAGACAAGTCGGCTGGAGGACCATGTATTGAATCGCGACGCGATTTGTGTGTTCCATCGTCATTAACAGGTTCTGAACGTTACAATCAACTGTCAGTTTTGCGTCGGATTCGAAAATCTAGACTCACAGGAGATCGACCATAAGGTGCCCGAGGCAGCAATAGACCCTTGGAGACAGGTCTGACGGAGGACGATGTATTGAATCGCGACGGGATTTGTGTGTTCCATCGTCATTAACAGGCTCTGAACGGTACAATTAACTGTCAGTTTTGCGTCGCATTCGAAAATCTAGACTCACAGGAGATCGACCATAAGGTGCCCGAGGCAGCAATAGACCCTTGGAGACCGGTCGGCCGGAGGACGATGTATTGAATCGCGACGCAATTTGTGCGTTCCATTGTCATTAAGAGGCTCTGAACCTTACAATTAACTGTCAGTTTTGCGTCGGATTCGAAAATCTAGACTCACAGGAGAACGACCATAAGGTGTCCGAGGCAGCACAAGACCCTTGGAGACAAGTCGGCCGGAGGACGATGTATTGAATCGCGACGCAATTTGTGTGTTCCATCGTCATTAACAGGCTCTGAACGTTACAATTAACTGTCAGTTTTGCGTCGGATTCGAAAATCTAGACTCACAGGAGATCGACCATAAGGTGCCCGAGGCAGCAAAAATCCTTGGAGACAGGTCGGCCGGAGGACGATGTATTGAATCGCGACGCAATGTGTGTGTTCCATTGTCATTAAGAGGCTCTGAACCTTACGATTAACTGTCAGTTTTGCGTCGGATTCGAAAATCTAGACTCAGAGGAGAACGACGATAACGTGCCCGAGGCAGCACTAGACCCTTGGAGACATGTCGGCCGGAGGACGATGTATTGAATCGCGACGCGATTTGTGTGTTCCATCGTCATTAACAGGCTCTGAACGTTACAATTAACTGTCAGTTTTGCGTCGGATTCGAAAATCTAGACTCACAGGAGATCGACCATAATGTACCCGAGGCAGCAATAGACCCTTGGAGACAGGTCGGCCGGAGGACGATGTATTGAATCGCGACGCAATTTGTGTGTTCCATTGTCATTAAGAGGCTCTGAACCTTACAATTAGCTGTCAGTTTTGCGTCGGATTCGAAAATCTAGACTCACAGAGGAACGACCATAAGGTGCCCGAGGCAACACTAGACCCTTAGAGACAAGTCGGCTGGAGGACCATGTATTGAATCGGGACGCGATTTGTGTGTTCCATCGTCATTAACAGGCTCTGAACGTTACAATCAACTGTCAGTTTTGCGTCGGATTCGAAAATCTAGACTCACAGGAGAACGACCATTAGGTGCCCGAGGCAGCAATAGACCCTTGGAGACAGATCGGCCGGAGGACGATGTATTGAATCGCGACGCAATTTGTGTGTTCCATCGTCATTAACAGGCTCTGAATGTTACAATTAACTGTCAGTTTTGCGTCGGATTCGAAAATCTAGACTCACAGGAGATCGACCATAAGGTGCCCGAGGCAGCAATAGACCCTTGGAGACAGGTCGGCCGGAGGACGATGTATTGAATCGCGTTGCGATTTGTGTGTTCCATCGTCATTAACAGGCTCTGACCTTTACAATTAACTGTCAGTTTTGCGTCGGATTCGAAAATCTAGACTCACAGGAGAACGACCATAAGGTGCCCGAGGCAGCAATAGACCCTTGGAGACAAGTCGGCTGGAGGACCATGTATTGAATCGCGACGCGATTCGTGTGTTCCATCGTCATTAATAGGCTCTGAACGTTACAATCAACTGTCAGTTTTGCGTCGGATTCGAAAATCTAGACTCAGAGGAGAACGACCATAAGGTGCCCGACGCAGCACTATACCCTTGGAGACACGTCGGCTGGAGGACGATGTATTGAATCGCGACGCGATTTGTGTGTTCCATCGTCATTAACAGGCTCTGAACGTTACAATTAACTGTCAGTTTTGCGTCGGATTCGAAAATCTAGACTCACAGGAGATCGACCATAAGGTGCCCGAGGCAGCAATAGACCCTTTGAGACAGGTCGGCCGGAGGAAGATGTATTGAATCGCGACGCAATTTGTGTGTTCCATTGTCATTAAGAGGCTCTGAACCTTACAATTAACTGTCAGTTTTGCGTCGGATTCGAAAATCTAGACTCACAGAGGAACGACCATAAGGCGCCCGAGGCAGCACTAGACCATTTAAGACAAGTCGGCTGGAGGACCATGTATTGAATCGCGACGCGATTTGTGTGTTCCATCGTCATTAACAGGCTCTGAACGTTACAATCAACTGTCAGTTTTGCGTCGGATTCGAAAATCTAGACTCACAGGAGAACGACCATAAGGTGCCCGAGGCAGCAATAGACCCTTGGAGACAGGTCGGCCGGAGGACGATGTATTGAATCGCGACGCGATTTGTGTGTTCCATCGTTATTAACAGGCTCTGAACGTTACAATTAACTGTCAGTTTTGCGTCGGATTCGAAAATCTAGACTTACAGGAGATCGACCATAAGGTGCCCGAGGCAGCAATAGACCCTTGGAGACAGGTCGGCCGGAGGACGATGTATTGAATCGCGACGCGATTTGTGTGTTCCATTGCCATTAAGAGGCTCTGAACCTTACAATTAACTGTCAGTTTTGCGTCGCATTCGAAAATCTAGACTCAAAGAAGAACGACCATAAGGTGCCCGAGGCAGCACTAGACCCTTGGAGACAAGTCGGCTGGAGGACGATGTATTGAATCGCGACGCGATTTGTGTGTTCCATCGTCATTAACAGGCTCTGAACGTTAGAATTAACTGTCAGTTTTGCGTCGGATTCGAAAATCTAGACTCACAGGAGATCGACCATAAGGTGCCAGAGGCAGCAATAGACCATTGGAGACAGGGCGGCCGGAGGACGATGTATTGAATCGCGACGCGATTTGTGTGTTCCATAGTCATTAACAGGCTCTGAACGTTACAATCAACTGTCAGTTTTGCGTCGGATTCGAAAACCTAGACTCACAGGAGAACGACCATAAGGTGCCCGAGGCAGCAATAGACCCTTGGAGACAGGTCGGCCGGAGGACGATGTATTGAATCGCGACGCGATTTGTGTGTTCCATCGTCATTAACAGGCTCTGAACGTTACAATTAACTGTCAGTTTTGCGTCGGATTCGAAAATCTAGACTCACAGGAGATCGACCATAAGGTGCCCGAGGCAGCAATAGACCCTTGGAGACAGGTCGGCCGGAGGACGATGTATTGAATCGCGACGCGATTTGTGTGTTCCATTGTCATTAGGAGGCTCTGAACCTTACAATTAACTGTCAGTTTTGCGTCGCATTCGAAAATCTAGACTCACAGGAGAACGACCATAAGGTGTCCGAGGCAGCACTAGACCCTTGGAGACAAATCGGCTGGAGGACGACGTATTGAATCGCGACGCAATTTGTGTGTTCCATCGTCATTAATAGGCTCTGAACGTTACAATTAACTGTCAGTTTTGCGTCGGATTCGAAAATCTAGACTCACAGGAGATCGACCATAAGGTGCCCGAGGCAGCAATAGACCCTTGGAGACAGGTCGGCCGGAGGACGATGTATTGAATCGCGACGCAATTTGTGTGTTCCATTGTCATTAAGAGGCTCTGAACCTTACAATTAACTGTCAGTTTTGCGTCGAATTTGAAAATCTAGACTCAAAGAAGAACGACCATAAGGTGCCCGAGGCAGCACTAGACGCTTGGAGACAAGTCGGCTGGATGACGATGTATTGAATCGCGACGCGATTTGTGTGTTCCATCGTCATTAACAGGCTCTGAACGTTACAATTAACTGTCAGTTTTGCGTCGGATTCGAAAATCTAGACTCACAGGAGATCGACCATAAGGTGCCCGAGGCAGCAATAGACCCTTGGAGACAGGTCGGCCGGAGGACGATGTATTGAATCGCTACGCGATTTGTGTGTTCCATTGTCATTAAGAGGCTCTGAACCTTACAATTAACTGTCAGATTTGCGTCGAATTTGAAAATCTAGACTCAAAGAAGAACGACCATAAGGTGCCCGAGGCAGCACTAGACCCTTGGAGACAAGTCGGCTGGAGGACGATGTATTGAATCGCGACGCTATTTGTGTGTTCCATCGTCATTAACAGGCTCTGAACGTTACAATTAACTGTCAGTTTTGCGTCGGATTCGAAAATCTAGACTCACAGGAGATCGACCATAAGGTGCCAGAGGCAGCAATAGACCCTTGGAGACAGGGCGGCCGGAGGACGATGTATTGAATCGCGAAGCAATTTGTGTGTTCCATTGTCATTAAGAGGCTCTGAACCTTACAATTAACTGTCAGTTTTGCGCCGGATTCGAAAATCTAGACTCACAGAGGAACGACCATAAGGTGCCCGAGGCAGCACTAGACCCTTGGAGACAAGTCGGCTGGAGGACCATGTATTGAATCGCGACGCGATTTGTGTGTTCCATCGTCATTAACAGGCTCTGAACGTTACAATCAACTGTCAGTTTTGCGTCGGATTCGAAAACCTAGACTCAGAGGAGAAAGACCATAAAGTGCCCGAGGCAGCACTAGACCCTTGGAGACATGTCGGCCGGAGAACGATGTATTGAATCGCGATGCGATTTGTGTGACCCATCGTCATTAACAGGCTCTGAACGTTACAATTAACTGTCAGTTTTGCGTCGGATTCGAAAATCTAGACTGACAGGAGATCGACCATAATGTACCCGAGGCAGCAATAGACCCTTGGAGACAGGTCGGCCGGAGGACGATGTATTGAATCGCGACGCAATTTGTGTGTTCCATCGTCATTAACAGGCTCTGAACGTTACAATTAACTGTCAGTTTTGCGTCGGATTCGAAAATCTAGACTCACAGGAGATCGACCATAAGGTGCCCGAAGCAGCTATAGACCCTTGGAGACAGGTCGGCCGGAGGACGATGTATTGAATCGCGACGCGATTTGTGTGTTCCATCGTCATTAACAGGCTCTGAACGTTACAATTAACTGTCAGTTTTGCGTCGCATTCGAAAATGTAGACTCACAGGAGATCGACCATAAGGTGCCCGAGGCAGCAATAGACCCTTGGACACAGGTCTGACGGAGGACGATGTATTGAATCGCGACGGGATTTGTGTGTTCCATCGTCATTAACAGGCGCTGAACGGTACAATTAACTGTCAGTTTTGCGTCGCATTCGAAAATCTAGACTCACAGGAGATCAACCATAAGGTGCCCGAGGCAGCAATAGACCCTTGGAGACCGGTCGGCCGGAGGACGATGTATTGAATCGCGACGCAATTTGTGTGTTCCATTGTCATTAAGAGGCTCTGAACCTTACAATTAACTGTCAGTTTTGCGTCGGATTCGAAAATCTTGACTCACAGGAGAACGACCATAAGGTGTCCGAGGCAGCACAAGACCCTTGGAGACAAGTCGGCTGGAGGACGATGTATTGAATCGCGACGCAATTTGTGTGTTCCATCGTCATTAACAGGCTCTGAACGTTACAATTAACTGTCAGTTTTGCGTCGGATTCGAAAATCTAGACTCACAGGAGATCGACCATAAGGTGCCCGAGGCAGCAAAAATACTTGGAGACAGGTCGGCCGGAGGACGATGTATAGAATCGCGACGCAATGTGTGTGTTCCATTGTCATTAAGAGGCTCTGAACCTTACGATTAACTGTCAGTTTTGCGTCGGATTCGAAAATCTAGACTCAGAGGAGAACGACGATAACGTGCCCGAGGCAGCACTAGACCCTTGGAGACATGTCGGCCGGAGGACGATGTATTGAATCGCGACGCGATTTGTGTGTTCCATCGTCATTAACAGGCTCTGAACGTTACAATTAACTGTCAGTTTTGCGTCGGATTCGAAAATCTAGACTCACAGGAGATCGACCATAAGGAGCCAGAGGCAGCAATAGACCCTTGGAGACAGGTCGGCCGGAGGACGTTGTATTGAATCGCGACGCAATTTGTGTGTTCCATTGTCATTAAGAGGCTCTGAACCTTACAATTAGCTGTCAGTTTTGCGTCGGATTCGAAAATCTAGACTCACAGAGGAACGACCATAAGGTGCCCGAGGCAGCACTAGACCCTTGGAGACAAGTCGGCTGGAGGACGATGTATTGAATCGCGACGCGATTTGTGTGTTCCATCGTCATTAACAGGCTCTCAACGTTACAATTAACTGTCAGTTTTGCGTCGGATTCGAAAATCTAGACTCACAGGAGATCGACCATAAGGTGCCAGAGGCAGCAATAGACCCTTGGAGACAGGGCGGCCGGAGGACGATGTATTGAATCGCGACGCGATTTGTGTGTTCCATAGTCATTAACAGGCTCTGAACGTTTCAATCAACTGTCAGTTTTGCGTCGGATTCGAAAACCTAGACTCACAGGAGAACGACCATAAGGTGCCCGAGGCAGCAATAGACCCTTGGAGACAGGTCGGCCGGAGGACGATGTATTGAATCGCGACGCGATTTGTGTGTTCCATCGTCATTAACAGGCTCTGAACGTTACAATTAACTGTCAGTTTTGCGTCGGATTCGAAAATCTAGACTCACAGGAGATCGACCATAAGGTGCCCGAGGCAGCAATAGACCCTTGGAGACAGGTCGGCCGGAGGACGATGTATTGAATCGCGACGCGATTTGTGTGTTCCATTGTCATTAGGAGGCTCTGAACCTTACAATTAACTGTCAGTTTTGCGTCGCATTCGAAAATCTAGACTCACAGGAGAACGACCATAAGGTGTCCGAGGCAGCACTAGACCCTTGGAGACAAGTCGGCTGGAGGACGATGTATTGAATCGCGACGCAATTTGTGTGTTCCATTGTCATTAAGAGGCTCTGAACCTTACAATTAACTGTCAGTTTTGCGTCGAATTTGAAAATCTAGACTCAAAGAAGAACGACCATAAGGTGCCCGAGGCAGCACTAGACGCTTGGAGACAAGTCGGCTGGATGACGATGTATTGAATCGCGACGCGATTTGTGTGTTCCATCGTCATTAACAGGCTCTGAACGTTACAATTAACTGTCAGTTTTGCGTCGGATTCGAAAATCTAGACTCACAGGAGATCGACCATAAGGTGCCCGAGGCAGCAAAAATCCTTGGAGACAGGTCGGCCGGAGGACGATGTATTGAATCGCGACGCAATGTGTGTGTTCCATTGTCATTAAGAGGCTCTGAACCTTACGATTAACTGTCAGTTTTGCGTCGGATTCGAAAATCTAGACTCAGAGGAGAACGACGATAACGTGCCCGAGGCAGCACTAGACCCTTGGAGACATGTCGGCCGGAGGACGATGTATTGAATCGCGACGCGATTTGTGTGTTCCATCGTCATTAACAGGCTCTGAACGTTACAATTAACTGTCAGTTTTGCGTCGGATTCGAAAATCTAGACTCACAGGAGATCGACCATAAGGAGCCAGAGGCAGCAATAGACCCTTGGAGACAGGGCGGCCGGAGGACGATGTATTGAATCGCGACGCAATTTGTGTGTTCCATTGTCATTAAGAGGCTCTGAACCTTACAATTAACTGTCAGTTTTGCGCCGGATTCGAAAATCTAGACTCACAGAGGAACGACCATAAGGTGCCCGAGGCAGCACTAGACCCTTGGAGACAAGTCGGCTGGAGGACCATGTATTGAATCGCGACGCGATTTGTGTGTTCCATAGTCATTAACAGGCTCTGAACGTTACAATCAACTGTCAGTTTTGCGTCGGATTCGAAAACCTAGACTCAGAGGAGAACGACCATAACGTGCCCGAGGCAGCACTAGACCCTTGGAGACATGTCGGCCGGAGAACGATGTATTGAATCGCGATGCGATTTGTGTGTCCCATCGTCATTAACAGGCTCTGAACGTTACAATTAACTGTCAGTTTTGCGTCGGATTCGAAAATCTAGACTGACAGGAGATCGACCATAATGTACCCGAGGCAGCAATAGACCCTTGGAGACAGGTCGGCCGTAGGACGATGTATTGAATCGCGACGCAATTTGTGTGTTCCATCGTCATTAACAGGCTCTGAACGTTACAATTAACTGTCAGTTTTGCGTCGGATTCGAAAATCTAGACTCACAGGAGATCGACCATAAGGTGCCCGAAGCAGCTATAGACCCTTGGAGACAGGTCGGCCGGAGGACGATGTATTGAATCGCGACGCGATTTGTGTGTTCCATCGTCATTAACAGGCTCTGAACGGTACAATTAACTGTCAGTTTTGCGTCGCATTCGAAAATCTAGACTCACAGGAGATCAACCATAAGGTGCCCGAGGCAGCAATAGACCCTTGGAGACCGGTCGGCCGGAGGACGATGTATTGAATCGCGACGCAATTTGTGTGTTCCATTGTCATTAAGAGGCTCTGAACCTTACAATTAATTGTCAGTTTTGCGTCGGATTCGAAAATCTAGACTCACAGGAGAACGACCATAAGGTGTCCGAGGCAGCACAAGACCCTTGGAGACAAGTCGGCTGGAGGACGATGTATTGAATCGCGACGCAATGTGTGTGTTCCATTGTCATTAAGAGGCTCTGAACCTTACGATTAACTGTCAGTTTTGCGTCGGATTCGAAAATCTAGACTCAGAGGAGAACGACGATAACGTGCCCGAGGCAGCACTAGACCCTTGGAGACATGTCGGCCGGAGGACGATGTATTGAATCGCGACGCGATTTGTGTGTTCCATCGTCATTAACAGGCTCTGAACGTTACAATTAACTGTCAGTTTTGCGTCGGATTCGAAAATCTAGACTCACAGGAGATCGACCATAATGTACCCGAGGCAGCAATAGACCCTTGGAGACAGGTCGGCCGGAGGACGATGTATTGAATCGCGACGCAATTTGTGTGTTCCATTGTCATTAAGAGGCTCTGAACCTTACAATTAGCTGTCAGTTTTGCGTCGGATTCGAAAATCTAGACTCACAGAGGAACGACCATAAGGTGCCCGAGGCAGCACTAGACCCTTGGAGACAAGTCGGCTGGAGGACCATGTATTGAATCGGGACGCGATTTGTGTGTTCCATCGTCATTAACAGGCTCTGAACGTTACAATCAACTGTCAGTTTTGCGTCGGATTCGAAAATCTAGACTCACAGGAGAACGACCATTAGGTGCCCGAGGCAGCAATAGACCCTTGGAGACAGATCGGCCGGAGGACGATGTATTGAATCGCGACGCAATTTGTGTGTTCCATCGTCATTAACAGGCTCTGAATGTTACAATTAACTGTCAGTTTTGCGTCGGATTCGAAAATCTAGACTCACAGGAGATCGACCATAAGGTGCCCGAGGCAGCAATAGACCCTTGGAGACAGGTCGGCCGGAGGACGATGTATTGAATCGCGTTGCGATTTGTGTGTTCCATCGTCATTAACAGGCTCTGACCTTTACAATTAACTGTCAGTTTTGCGTCGGATTCGAAAATCTAGACTCACAGGAGAACGACCATAAGGTGCCCGAGGCAGCAATAGACCCTTGGAGACAAGTCGGCTGGAGGACGATGTATTGAATCGCGACGCGATTCGTGTGTTCCATCGTCATTAATAGGCTCTGAACGTTACAATCAACTGTCAGTTTTGCGTCGGATTCGAAAATCTAGACTCAGAGGAGAACGACCATAAGGTGCCCGACGCAGCACTATACCCTTGGAGACACGTCGGCTGGAGGACGATGTATTGAATCGCGACGCGATTTGTGTGTTCCATCGTCATTAACAGGCTCTGAACGTTACAATTAACTAACAGTTTTGCGTCGGATTCGAAAATCTAGACTCACAGGAGATCGACCATAAGGTGCCCGAGGCAGCAATAGACCCTTTGAGACAGGTCGGCCGGAGGAAGATGTATTGAATCGCGACGCAATTTGTGTGTTCCATTGTCATTAAGAGGCTCTGAACCTTACAATTAACTGTCAGTTTTGCGTCGGATTCGAAAATCTAGACTCACAGAGGAACGACCATAAGGCGCCCGAGGCAGCACTAGACCATTGGAGACAAGTCGGCTGGAGGACCATGTATTGAATCGCGACGCGATTTGTGTGTTCCATCGTCATTAACAGGCTCTGAACGTTACAATCAACTGTCAGTTTTGCGTCGGATTCGAAAATCTAGACTCACAGGAGAACGACCATAAGGTGCCCGAGGCAGCAATAGACCCTTGGAGACAGGTCGGCCGGAGGACGATGTATTGAATCGCGACGCGATTTGTGTGTTCCATCGTCATTAACAGGCTCTGAACGTTACAATTAACTGTCAGTTTTGCGTCGGATTCGAAAATCTAGACTTACAGGAGATCGACCATAAGGTGCCCGAGGCAGCAATAGACCCTTGGAGACAGGTCGGCCGGAGGACGATGTATTGAATCGCGACGCGATTTGTGTGTTCCATCGTCATTAACAGGCTCTGAACGTTACAATTAACTGTCAGTTTTGCGTCGGATTCGAAAATCTAGACTCACAGGAGATCGACCATAAGGTGCCCGAGGCAGCAATAGACCCTTGGAGACAGGTCGGCCGGAGGACGATGTATTGAATCGCGACGCGATTTGTGTGTTCCATTGTCATTAAGAGGCTCTGAACCTTACAATTAACTGTCAGTTTTGCGTCGCATTCGAAAATCTAGACTCACAGGAGAACGACCATAAGGTGTCCGAGGCAGCACTAGACCCTTGGAGACAAGTCGGCTGGAGGACGACGTATTGAATCGCGACGCAATTTGTGTGTTCCATCGTCATTAACAGGCTCTGAACGTTACAATTAACTGTCAGTTTTGCGTCGGATTCGAAAATCTAGACTCACAGGAGATCGACCATAAGGTGGCCGAGGCAGCAATAGACCCTTGGAGACAGGTCGGCCGGAGGACGATGTATTGAATCGCGACGCAATTTGTGTGTTCCATTGTCATTAAGAGGCTCTGAACATTACAATTACCTGTCAGTTTTGCGTCGAATTTGAAAATCTAGACTCAAAGAAGAACGACCATAAGGTGCCCGAGGCAGCACTAGACGCTTGGAGACAAGTCGGCTGGAGGACGATGTATTGAATCGCGACGCGATTTGTGTGTTCCATCGTCATTAACAGGCTCTGAACGTTACAATTAACTGTCAGTTTTGCGTCGGATTCGAAAATCTAGACTCACAGGAGATCGACCATAAGGTGCCCGAGGCAGCAATAGACCCTTGGAGACAGGTCGGCCGGAGGACGATGTATTGAATCGCTACGCGATTTGTGTGTTCCATTGTCCTTAAGAGGCTCTGAACCTTACAATTAACTGTCAGATTTGCGTCGAATTTGAAAATCTAGACTCAAAGAAGAACGACCACAAGGTGCCCGAGGCAGCACTAGACCCTTGGAGACAAGTCGGCTGGAGGACGATGTATTGAATCGCGACGCGATTTGTGTGTTCCATCGTCATTAACAGGCTCTGAACGTTACAATTAACTGTCAGTTTTGCGTCGGATTCGAAAATCTATACTCACAGGAGATCGACCATAAGGTGCCAGAGGCAGCAATAGACCCTTGGAGACAGGGCGGCCGGAGGACGATGTATTGAATCGCGACGCAATTTGTGTGTTCCATTGTCATTAAGAGGCTCTGAACCTTACAATTAACTGTCAGTTTTGCGCCGGATTCGAAAATCTAGACTCACAGAGGAACGACCATAAGGTGCCCGAGGCAGCACTAGACCCTTGGAGACAAGTCGGCTGGAGGACCATGTATTGAATCGCGACGCGATTTGTGTGTTCCATAGTCATTAACAGGCTCTGAACGTTACAATCAACTGTCAGTTTTGCGTCGGATTCGAAAACCTAGACTCAGAGGAGAACGACCATAACGTGCCCGAGGCAGCACTAGACCCTTGGAGACATGTCGGCCGGAGAACGATGTATTGAATCGCGATGCGATTTGTGTGTCCCATCGTTATTAACAGGCTCTGAACGTTACAATTAACTGTCAGTTTTAAGTCGGATTCGAAAATCTAGACTGACAGGAGATCGACCATAATGTACCCGAGGCAGCAATAGACCCTTGGAGACAGGTCTGACGGAGGACGATGTATTGAATCGCGACGGGATTTGTGTGTTCCATCGTCATTAACAGGCTCTGAACGGTACAATTAACTGTCAGTTTTGCGTCGCATTCGAAAATCTAGACTCACAGGAGATCGACCATAAGGTGCCCGAGGCAGCAATAGACCCTTGGAGACCGGTCGGCCTGAGGACGATGTATTGAATCGCGACGCAATTTGTGTGTTCCATTGTCATTAAGAGGCTCTGAACCTTACAATTAACTGTCAGTTTTGCGTCGGATTCGAAAATCTAGACTCACAGGAGAACGACCATAAGGTGTCCGAGGCAGCACAAGACCCTTGGAGACAAGTCGGCCGGAGGACGATGTATTGAATCGCGACGCAATTTGTGTGTTCCATCGTCATTAACAGGCACTGAACGTTACAATTAACTGTCAGTTTTGCGTCGGATTCGAAAATCTAGACTCACAGGAGATCGACCATAAGGAGCCCGAGGCAGCAAAAATCCTTGGAGACAGGTCGGCCGGAGGACGATGTATTGAATCGCGACGCAATGTGTGTGTTCCATTGTCATTAAGAGGCTCTGAACCTTACGATTAACTGTCAGTTTTGCGTCGGATTCGAAAATCTAGACTCAGAGGAGAACGACGATAACGTGCCCGAGGCAGCACTAGACCCTTGGAGACATGTCGGCCGGAGGACGATGTATTGAATCGCGACGCGATTTGTGTGTTCCATCGTCATTAACAGGCTCTGAACGTTACAATTAACTGTCAGTTTTGCGTCGGATTCGAAAATCTAGACTCACAGGAGATCGACCATAATGTACCCGAGGCAGCAATAGACCCTTGGAGACAGGTCGGCCGGAGGACGATGTATTGAATCGCGACGCAATTTGTGTGTTCCATTGTCATTAAGAGGCTCTGAACCTTACAATTAGCTGTCAGTTTTGCGTCGGATTCGAAAATCTAGACTCACAGAGGAACGACCATAAGGTGCCCGAGGCAGCACTAGACCCTTGGAGACAAGTCGGCTGGAGGACCATGTATTGAATCGGGACGCGATTTGTGTGTTCCATCGTCATTAACAGGCTCTGAACGTTACAATCAACTGTCAGTTTTGCGTCGGATTCGAAAATCTAGACTCACAGGAGAACGACCATTAGGTGCCCGAGGCAGCAATAGACCCTTGGAGACAGATCGGCCGGAGGACGATGTATTGAATCGCGACGCAATTTGTGTGTTCCATCGTCATTAACAGGCTCTGAATGTTACAATTAACTGTCAGTTTTGCGTCGGATTCGAAAATCTAGACTCACAGGAGATCGACCATAAGGTGCCCGAGGCAGCAATAGACCCTTGGAGACAGGTCGGCCGGAGGACGATGTATTGAATCGCGTTGCGATTTGTGTGTTCCATCGTCATTAACAGGCTCTGACCTTTACAATTAACTGTCAGTTTTGCGTCGGATTCGAAAACCTAGACTCACAGGAGAACGACCATAAGGTGCCCGAGGCAGCAATAGACCCTTGGAGACAAGTCGGCTGGAGGACCATGTATTGAATCGCGACGCGATTCGTGTGTTCCATCGTCATTAATAGGCTCTGAACGTTACAATCAACTGTCAGTTTTGCGTCGGATTCGAAAATCTAGACTCAGAGGAGAACCACCATAAGGTGCCCGACGCAGCACTATACCCTTGGAGACACGTCGGCTGGAGGACGATGTATTGAATCGCGACGCGATTTGTGTGTTCCATCGTCATTAACAGGCTCTGAACGTTACAATTAACTGTCAGTTTTGCGTCGGATTCGAAAATCTAGACTCACAGGAGATCGACCATAAGGTGCCCGAGGCAGCAATAGACCCTTTGAGACAGGTCGGCCGGAGGAAGATGTATTGAATCGCGACGCAATTTGTGTGTTCCATTGTCATTAAGAGGCTCTGAACCTTACAATTAACTGTCAGTTTTGCGTCGGATTCGAAAATCTAGACTCACAGAGGAACGACCATAAGGCGCCCGAGGCAGCACTAGACCATTGGAGACAAGTCGGCTGGAGGACCATGTATTGAATCGCGACGCGATTTGTGTGTTCCATCGTCATTAACAGGCTCTGAACGTTACAATCAACTGTCAGTTTTGCGTCGGATTCGAAAATCTAGACTCACAGGAGATCGACCATAAGGTGCCCGAGGCAGCAATAGACCCTTGGAGACAGGTCTGACGGAGGACGATGTATTGAATCGCGACGGGATTTGTGTGTTCCATCGTCATTAACAGGCTCTGAACGGTACAATTAACTGTCAGTTTTGCGTCGCATTCGAAAATCTAGACTCACAGGAGATCGACCATAAGGTGCCCGAGGCAGCAATAGACCCTTGGAGACCGGTCGGCCGGAGGACGATGTATTGAATCGCGACGCAATTTGTGTGTTCCATTGTCATTAAGAGGCTCTGAACCTTACAATTAACTGTCAGTTTTGCGTCGGATTCGAAAATCTAGACTCACAGGAGAACGACCATAAGGTGTCCGAGGCAGCACAAGACCCTTGGAGACAAGTCGGCCGGAGGACGATGTATTGAATCGCGACGCAATTTGTGTGTTCCATCGTCATTAACAGGCTCTGAACGTTACAATTAACTGTCAGTTTTGCGTCGGATTCGAAAATCTAGACTCACAGGAGATCGACCATAAGGTGCCCGAGGCAGCAAAAATCCTTGGAGACAGGTCGGCCGGAGGACGATGTATTGAATCGCGACGCAATGTGTGTGTTCCATTGTCATTAAGAGGCTCTGAACCTTACGATTAACTGTCAGTTTTGCGTCGGATTCGAAAATCTAGACTCAGAGGAGAACGACGATAACGTGCCCGAGGCAGCACTAGACCCTTGGAGACATGTCGGCCGGAGGACGATGTATTGAATCGCGACGCGATTTGTGTGTTCCATCGTCATTAACAGGCTCTGAACGTTACAATTAACTGTCAGTTTTGCGTCGGATTCGAAAATCTAGACTCACAGGAGATCGACCATAATGTACCCGAGGCAGCAATAGACCCTTGGAGACAGGTCGGCCGGAGGACGATGTATTGAATCGCGACGCAATATGTGTGTTCCATTGTCATTAAGAGGCTCTGAACCTTACAATTAGCTGTCAGTTTTGCGTCGGATTCGAAAATCTAGACTCACAGAGGAACGACCATAAGGTGCCCGAGGCAGCACTAGACCCTTAGAGACAAGTCGGCTGGAGGACCATGTATTGAATCGGGACGCGATTTGTGTGTTCCATCGTCATTAACAGGCTCTGAACGTTACAATCAACTGTCAGTTTTGCGTCGGATTCGAAAATCTAGACTCACAGGAGAACGACCATTAGGTGCCCGAGGCAGCAATAGACCCTTGGAGACAGATCGGCCGGAGGACGATGTATTGAATCGCGACGCAATTTGTGTGTTCCATCGTCATTAACAGGCTCTGAATGTTACAATTAACTGTCAGTTTTGCGTCGGATTCGAAAATCTAGACTCACAGGAGATCGACCATAAGGTGCCCGAGGCAGCAATAGACCCTTGGAGACAGGTCGGCCGGAGGACGATGTATTGAATCGCGTTGCGATTTGTGTGTTCCATCGTCATTAACAGGCTCTGACCTTTACAATTAACTGTCAGTTTTGCGTCGGATTCGAAAATCTAGACTCACAGGAGAACGACCATAAGGTGCCCGAGGCAGCAATAGACCCTTGGAGACAAGTCGGCTGGAGGACCATGTATTGAATCGCGACGCGATTCGTGTGTTCCATCGTCATTAATAGGCTCTGAACGTTACAATCAACTGTCAGTTTTGCGTCGGATTCGAAAATCTAGACTCAGAGGAGAACGACCATAAGGTGCCCGACGCAGCACTATACCCTTGGAGACACGTCGGCTGGAGGACGATGTATTGAATCGCGACGCGATTTGTGTGTTCCATCGTCATTAACAGGCTCTGAACGTTACAATTAACTGTCAGTTTTGCGTCGGATTCGAAAATCTATACTCACAGGAGATCGACCATAAGGTGCCCGAGGCAGCAATAGACCCTTTGAGACAGGTCGGCCGGAGGAAGATGTATTGAATCGCGACGCAATTTGTGTGTTCCATTGTCATTAAGAGGCTCTGAACCTTACAATTAACTGTCAGTTTTGCGTCGGATTCGAAAATCTAGACTCACAGAGGAACGACCATAAGGCGCCCGAGGCAGCACTAGACCATTTAAGACAAGTCGGTTGGAGGACCATGTATTGAATCGCGACGCGATTTGTGTGTTCCATCGTCATTAACAGGCTCTGAACGTTACAATCAACTGTCAGTTTTGCGTCGGATTCGAAAATCTAGACTCACAGGAGAACGACCATAAGGTGCCCGAGGCAGCAATAGACCCTTGGAGACAGGTCGGCCGGAGGACGATGTATTGAATCGCGACGCGATTTGTGTGTTCCATCGTCATTAACAGGCTCTGAACGTTACAATTAACTGTCAGTTTTGCGTCGGATTCGAAAATCTAGACTTACAGGAGATCGACCATAAGGTGCCCGAGGCAGCAATAGACCCTTGGAGACAGGTCGGCCGGAGGACGATGTATTGAATCGCGACGCGATTTGTGTGTTCCATTGCCATTAAGAGGCTCTGAACCTTACAATTAACTGTCAGTTTTGCGTCGCATTCGAAAATCTTGACTCACAGGAGAACGACCATAAGGTGTCCGAGGCAGCACTAGACCCTTGGAGACAAGTCGGCTGGAGGACGACGTATTGAATCGCGACGCAAATTGTGTGTTCCATCGTCATTAACAGGCTCTGAACGTTACAATTAACTGTCAGTTTTGCGTCGGATTCGAAAATCTAGACTCACAGGAGATCGACCATAAGGTGCCCGAGGCCGCAATAGACCCTTGGAGACAGGTCGGCCGGAGGACGATGTATTGAATCGCTACGCGATTTGTGTGTTCCATTGTCATTAAGAGGCTCTGAACCTTACAATTAACTGTCAGATTTGCGTCGAATTTGAAAATCTAGACTCAAAGAAGAACGACCATAAGGTGCCCGAGGCAGCACTAGACCCTTGGAGACAAGTCGGCTGGAGGACGATGTATTGAATCGCGACGCGATTTGTGTGTTCCATCGTCATTAACAGGCTCTGAACGTTACAATTAACTGTCAGTTTTGCGTCGGATTCGAAAATCTAGACTCACAGGAGATCGACCATAAGGTGCCAGAGGCAGCAATAGACCCTTGGAGACAGGGCGGCCGGAGGACGATGTATTGAATCGCGACGCGATTTGTGTGTTCCATAGTCATTAACAGGCTCTGAACGTTACAATCAACTGTCAGTTTTGCGTCGGATTCGAAAACCTAGACTCACAGGAGAACGACCATAAGGTGCCCGAGGCAGCAATAGACCCTTGGAGACAGGTCGGCCGGAGGACGATGTATTGAATCGCGACGCGATTTGTGTGTTCCATCGTCATTAACAGGCTCTGAACGTTACAATTAACTGTCAGTTTTGCGTCGGATTCGAAAATCTAGACTCACAGGAGATCGACCATAAGGTGACCGAGGCAGCAATAGACCCTTGGAGACAGGTCGGCCGGAGGACGATGTATTGAATCGCGAAGCGATTTGTGTGTTCCATTGTCATTAGGAGGCTCTGAACCTTACAATTAACTGTCAGTTTTGCGTCGCATTCGAAAATCTAGACTCACAGGAGAACGACCATAAGGTGTCCGAGGCAGCACTAGACCCTTGGAGACAAATCGGCTGGAGGACGACGTATTGAATCGCGACGCAATTTGTGTGTTCCATCGTCATTAATAGGCTCTGAACGTTACAATTAACTGTCAGTTTTGCGTCGGATTCGAAAATCTAGACTCACAGGAGATCGACCATAAGGTGCCCGAGGCAGCAATAGACCCTTGGAGACAGGTCGGCCGGAGGACGATGTATTGAATCGCGACGCAATTTGTGTGTTCCATTGTCATTAAGAGGCTCTGAACCTTACAATTAACTGTCAGTTTTGCGTCGAATTTGAAAATCTAGACTCAAAGAAGAACGACCATAAGGTGCCCGAGGCAGCACTAGACGCTTGGAGACAAGTAGGCTGGATGACGATGTATTGAATCGCGACGCGATTTGTGTGTTCCATCGTCATTAACAGGCTCTGAACGTTACAATTAACTGTCAGTTTTGCGTCGGATTCGAAAATCTAGACTCACAGGAGATCGACCATAAGGTGCCCGAGGCAGCAATAGACCCTTGGAGACAGGTCGGCCGGAGGACGATGTATTGAATCGCTACGCGATTTGTGTGTTCCATTGTCATTAAGAGGCTCTGAACCTTACAATTAACTGTCAGATTTGCGTCGAATTTGAAAATCTAGACTCAAAGAAGAACGACCATAAGGTGCCCGAGGCAGCACTAGACCCTTGGAGACAAGTCGGCTGGAGGACGATGTATTGAATCGTGACGCTATTTGTGTGTTCCATCGTCATTAACAGGCTCTGAACGTTACAATTAACTGTCAGTTTTGCGTCGGATTCGAAAATCTAGACTCACAGGAGATCGACCATAAGGTGCCAGAGGCAGCAATAGACCCTTGGAGACAGGGCGGCCGGAGGACGATGTATTGAATCGCGACGCAATTTGTGTGTTCCATTGTCATTAAGAGGCTCTGAACCTTACAATTAACTGTCAGTTTTGCGCCGGATTCGAAAATCTAGACTCACAGAGGAACGACCATAAGGTGCCCGAGGCAGCACTAGACCCTTGGAGACAAGTCGGCTGGAGGACCATGTATTGAATCGCGACGCGATTTGTGTGTTCCATCGTCATTAACAGGCTCTGAACGTTACAATCAACTGTCAGTTTTGCGTCGGATTCGAAAACCTAGACTCAGAGGAGAAAGACCATAACGTGCCCGAGGCAGCACTAGACCCTTGGAGACATGTCGGCCGGAGAACGATGTATTGAATCGCGATGCGATTTGTGTGTCCCATCGTCATTAACAGGCTCTGAACGTTACAATTAACTGTCAGTTTTGCGTCGGATTCGAAAATCTAGACTGACAGGAGATCGACCATAATGTACCCGAGGCAGCAATAGACCCTTGGAGACAGGTCGGCCGGAGGACGATGTATTGAATCGCGACGCAATTTGTGTGTTCCATCGTCATTAACAGGCTCTGAACGTTACAATTAACTGTCAGTTTTGCGTCGGATTCGAAAATCTAGACTCACAGGAGATCGACCATAAGGTGCCCGAAGCAGCTATAGACCCTTGGAGACAGGTCGGCCGGAGGACGATGTATTGAATCGCGACGCGATTTGTGTGTTCCATCGTCATTAACAGGCTCTGAACGTTACAATTAACTGTCAGTTTTGCGTCGCATTCGAAAATCTAGACTCACAGGAGATCGACCATAAGGTGCCCGAGGCAGCAATAGACCCTTGGAGACAGGTCTGACGGAGGACGATGTATTGAATCGCGACGGGATTTGTGTGTTCCATCGTCATTAACAGGCTCTGAACGGTACAATTAACTGTCAGTTTTGCGTCGCATTCGAAAATCTAGACTCACAGGAGATCAACCATAAGGTGCCCGAGGCAGCAATAGACCCTTGGAGACCGGTCGGCCGGAGGACGATGTATTGAATCGCGACGCAATTTGTGTGTTCCATTGTCATTAAGAGGCTCTGAACCTTACAATTAACTGTCAGTTTTGCGTCGGATTCGAAAATCTTGACTCACAGGAGAACGACCATAAGGTGTCCGAGGCAGCACAAGACCCTTGGAGACAAGTCGGCTGGAGGACGATGTATTGAATCGCGACGCAATTTGTGTGTTCCATCGTCATTAACAGGCTCTGAACGTTACAATTAACTGTCAGTTTTGCGTCGGATTCGAAAATCTAGACTCACAGGAGATCGACCATAAGGTGCCCGAGGCAGCAAAAATACTTGGAGACAGGTCGGCCGGAGGACGATGTATAGAATCGCGACGCAATGTGTGTGTTCCATTGTCATTAAGAGGCTCTGAACCTTACGATTAACTGTCAGTTTTGCGTCGGATTCGAAAATCTAGACTCAGAGGAGAACGACGATAACGTGCCCGAGGCAGCACTAGACCCTTGGAGACATGTCGGCCGGAGGACGATGTATTGAATCGCGACGCGATTTGTGTGTTCCATCGTCATTAACAGGCTCTGAACGTTACAATTAACTGTCAGTTTTGCGTCGGATTCGAAAATCTAGACTCACAGGAGATCGACCATAAGGAGCCAGAGGCAGCAATAGACCCTTGGAGACAGGTCGGCCGGAGGACGATGTATTGAATCGCGACGCAATTTGTGTGTTCCATTGTCATTAAGAGGCTCTGAACCTTACAATTAGCTGTCAGTTTTGCGTCGGATTCGAAAATCTAGACTCACAGAGGAACGACCATAAGGTGCCCGAGGCAGCACTAGACCCTTGGAGACAAGTCGGCTGGAGGACGATGTATTGAATCGCGACGCGATTTGTGTGTTCCATCGTCATTAACAGGCTCTCAACGTTACAATTAACTGTCAGTTTTGCGTCGGATTCGAAAATCTAGACTCACAGGAGATCGACCATAAGGTGCCAGAGGCAGCAATAGACCCTTGGAGACAGGGCGGCCGGAGGACGATGTATTGAATCGCGACGCGATTTGTGTGTTCCATAGTCATTAACAGGCTCTGAACGTTTCAATCAACTGTCAGTTTTGCGTCGGATTCGAAAACCTAGACTCACAGGAGAACGACCATAAGGTGCCCGAGGCAGCAATAGACCCTTGGAGACAGGTCGGCCGGAGGACGATGTATTGAATCGCGACGCGATTTGTGTGTTCCATCGTCATTAACAGGCTCTGAACGTTACAATTAACTGTCAGTTTTGCGTCGGATTCGAAAATCTAGACTCACAGGAGATCGACCATAAGGTGCCCGAGGCAGCAATAGACCCTTGGAGACAGGTCGGCCGGAGGACGATGTATTGAATCGCGACGCGATTTGTGTGTTCCATTGTCATTAGGAGGCTCTGAACCTTACAATTAACTGTCAGTTTTGCGTCGCATTCGAAAATCTAGACTCACAGGAGAACGACCATAAGGTGTCCGAGGCAGCACTAGACACTTGGAGACAAGTCGGCTGGAGGACGATGTATTGAATCGCGACGCAATTTGTGTGTTCCATTGTCATTAAGAGGCTCTGAACCTTACAATTAACTGTCAGTTTTGCGTCGAATTTGAAAATCTAGACTCAAAGAAGAACGACCATAAGGTGCCCGAGGCAGCACTAGACGCTTGGAGACAAGTCGGCTGGATGACGATGTATTGAATCGCGACGCGATTTGTGTGTTCCATCGTCATTAACAGGCTCTGAACGTTACAATTAACTGTCAGTTTTGCGTCGGATTCGAAAATCTAGACTCACAGGAGATCGACCATAAGGTGCCCGAGGCAGCAAAAATCCTTGGAGACAGGTCGGCCGGAGGACGATGTATTGAATCGCGACGCAATGTGTGTGTTCCATTGTCATTAAGAGGCTCTGAACCTTACGATTAACTGTCAGTTTTGCGTCGGATTCGAAAATCTAGACTCAGAGGAGAACGACGATAACGTGCCCGAGGCAGCACTAGACCCTTGGAGACATGTCGGCCGGAGGACGATGTATTGAATCGCGACGCGATTTGTGTGTTCCATCGTCATTAACAGGCTCTGAACGTTACAATTAACTGTCAGTTTTGCGTCGGATTCGAAAATCTAGACTCACAGGAGATCGACCATAAGGAGCCAGAGGCAGCAATAGACCCTTGGAGACAGGGCGGCCGGAGGACGATGTATTGAATCGCGACGCAATTTGTGTGTTCCATTGTCATTAAGAGGCTCTGAACCTTACAATTAACTGTCAGTTTTGCGCCGGATTCGAAAATCTAGACTCACAGAGGAACGACCATAAGGTGCCCGAGGCAGCACTAGACCCTTGGAGACAAGTCGGCTGGAGGACCATGTATTGAATCGCGACGCGATTTGTGTGTTCCATAGTCATTAACAGGCTCTGAACGTTACAATCAACTGTCAGTTTTGCGTCGGATTCGAAAACCTAGACTCAGAGGAGAACGACCATAACGTGCCCGAGGCAGCACTAGACCCTTGGAGACATGTCGGCCGGAGAACGATGTATTGAATCGCGATGCGATTTGTGTGTCCCATCGTCATTAACAGGCTCTGAACGTTACAATTAACTGTCAGTTTTGCGTCGGATTCGAAAATCTAGACTGACAGGAGATCGACCATAATGTACCCGAGGCAGCAATAGACCCTTGGAGACAGGTCGGCCGTAGGACGATGTATTGAATCGCGACGCAATTTGTGTGTTCCATCGTCATTAACAGGCTCTGAACGTTACAATTAACTGTCAGTTTTGCGTCGGATTCGAAAATCTAGACTCACAGGAGATCGACCATAAGGTGCCCGAAGCAGCTATAGACCCTTGGAGACAGGTCGGCCGGAGGACGATGTATTGAATCGCGACGCGATTTGTGTGTTCCATCGTCATTAACAGGCTCTGAACGGTACAATTAACTGTCAGTTTTGCGTCGCATTCGAAAATCTAGACTCACAGGAGATCAACCATAAGGTGCCCGAGGCAGCAATAGACCCTTGGAGACCGGTCGGCCGGAGGACGATGTATTGAATCGCGACGCAATTTGTGTGTTCCATTGTCATTAAGAGGCTCTGAACCTTACAATTAATTGTCAGTTTTGCGTCGGATTCGAAAATCTAGACTCACAGGAGAACGACCATAAGGTGTCCGAGGCAGCACAAGACCCTTGGAGACAAGTCGGCTGGAGGACGATGTATTGAATCGCGACGCAATGTGTGTGTTCCATTGTCATTAAGAGGCTCTGAACCTTACGATTAACTGTCAGTTTTGCGTCGGATTCGAAAATCTAGACTCAGAGGAGAACGACGATAACGTGCCCGAGGCAGCACTAGACCCTTGGAGACATGTCGGCCGGAGGACGATGTATTGAATCGCGACGCGATTTGTGTGTTCCATCGTCATTAACAGGCTCTGAACGTTACAATTAACTGTCAGTTTTGCGTCGGATTCGAAAATCTAGACTCACAGGAGATCGACCATAATGTACCCGAGGCAGCAATAGACCCTTGGAGACAGGTCGGCCGGAGGACGATGTATTGAATCGCGACGCAATTTGTGTGTTCCATTGTCATTAAGAGGCTCTGAACCTTACAATTAGCTGTCAGTTTTGCGTCGGATTCGAAAATCTAGACTCACAGAGGAACGACCATAAGGTGCCCGAGGCAGCACTAGACCCTTGGAGACAAGTCGGCTGGAGGACCATGTATTGAATCGGGACGCGATTTGTGTGTTCCATCGTCATTAACAGGCTCTGAACGTTACAATCAACTGTCAGTTTTGCGTCGGATTCGAAAATCTAGACTCACAGGAGAACGACCATTAGGTGCCCGAGGCAGCAATAGACCCTTGGAGACAGATCGGCCGGAGGACGATGTATTGAATCGCGACGCAATTTGTGTGTTCCATCGTCATTAACAGGCTCTGAATGTTACAATTAACTGTCAGTTTTGCGTCGGATTCGAAAATCTAGACTCACAGGAGATCGACCATAAGGTGCCCGAGGCAGCAATAGACCCTTGGAGACAGGTCGGCCGGAGGACGATGTATTGAATCGCGTTGCGATTTGTGTGTTCCATCGTCATTAACAGGCTCTGACCTTTACAATTAACTGTCAGTTTTGCGTCGGATTCGAAAATCTAGACTCACAGGAGAACGACCATAAGGTGCCCGAGGCAGCAATAGACCCTTGGAGACAAGTCGGCTGGAGGACCATGTATTGAATCGCGACGCGATTCGTGTGTTCCATCGTCATTAATAGGCTCTGAACGTTACAATCAACTGTCAGTTTTGCGTCGGATTCGAAAATCTAGACTCAGAGGAGAACGACCATAAGGTGCCCGACGCAGCACTATACCCTTGGAGACACGTCGGCTGGAGGACGATGTATTGAATCGCGACGCGATTTGTGTGTTCCATCGTCATTAACAGGCTCTGAACGTTACAATTAACTGTCAGTTTTGCGTCGGATTCGAAAATCTAGACTCACAGGAGATCGACCATAAGGTGCCCGAGGCAGCAATAGACCCTTTGAGACAGGTCGGCCGGAGGAAGATGTATTGAATCGCGACGCAATTTGTGTGTTCCATTGTCATTAAGAGGCTCTGAACCTTACAATTAACTGTCAGTTTTGCGTCGGATTCGAAAATCTAGACTCACAGAGGAACGACCATAAGGCGCCCGAGGCAGCACTAGACCATTGGAGACAAGTCGGCTGGAGGACCATGTATTGAATCGCGACGCGATTTGTGTGTTCCATCGTCATTAACAGGCTCTGAACGTTACAATCAACTGTCAGTTTTGCGTCGGATTCGAAAATCTAGACTCACAGGAGAACGACCATAAGGTGCCCGAGGCAGCAATAGACCCTTGGAGACAGGTCGGCCGGAGGACGATGTATTGAATCGCGACGCGATTTGTGTGTTCCATCGTCATTAACAGGCTCTGAACGTTACAATTAACTGTCAGTTTTGCGTCGGATTCGAAAATCTAGACTTACAGGAGATCGACCATAAGGTGCCCGAGGCAGCAATAGACCCTTGGAGACAGGTCGGCCGGAGGACGATGTATTGAATCGCGACGCGATTTGTGTGTTCCATTGCCATTAAGAGGCTCTGAACCTTACAATTAACTGTCAGTTTTGCGTCGCATTCGAAAATCTTGACTCACAGGAGAACGACCATAAGGTGTCCGAGGCAGCACTAGACCCTTGGAGACAAGTCGGCTGGAGGACGACGTATTGAATCGCGACGCAAATTGTGTGTTCCATCGTCATTAACAGGCTCTGAACGTTACAATTAACTGTCAGTTTTGCGTCGGATTCGAAAATCTAGACTCACAGGAGATCGACCATAAGGTGCCCGAGGCAGCAATAGACCCTTGGAGACAGGTCGGCCGGAGGACGATGTATTGAATCGCTACGCGATTTGTGTGTTCCATTGTCATTAAGAGGCTCTGAACCTTACAATTAACTGTCAGATTTGCGTCGAATTTGAAAATCTAGACTCAAAGAAGAACGACCATAAGGTGCCCGAGGCAGCACTAGACCCTTGGAGACAAGTCGGCTGGAGGACGATGTATTGAATCGCGACGCGATTTGTGTGTTCCATCGTCATTAACAGGCTCTGAACGTTACAATTAACTGTCAGTTTTGCGTCGGATTCGAAAATCTAGACTCACAGGAGATCGACCATAAGGTGCCAGAGGCAGCAATAGACCCTTGGAGACAGGGCGGCCGGAGGACGATGTATTGAATCGCGACGCGATTTGTCTGTTCCATAGTCATTAACAGGCTCTGAACGTTACAATCAACTGTCAGTTTTGCGTCGGATTCGAAAACCTAGACTCACAGGAGAACGACCATAAGGTGCCCGAGGCAGCAATAGACCCTTGGAGACAGGTCGGCCGGAGGACGATGTATTGAATCGCGACGCGATTTGTGTGTTCCATCGTCATTAACAGGCTCTGAACGTTACAATTAACTGTCAGTTTTGCGTCGGATTCGAAAATCTAGACTCACAGGAGATCGACCATAAGGTGCCCGAGGCAGCAATAGACCCTTGGAGACAGGTCGGCCGGAGGACGATGTATTGAATCGCGACGCGATTTGTGTGTTCCATTGTCATTAGGAGGCTCTGAACCTTACAATTAACTGTCAGTTTTGCGTCGCATTCGAAAATCTAGACTCACGGGAGAACGACCATAAGGTGTCCGAGGCAGCACTAGACCCTTGGAGACAAATCGGCTGGAGGACGACGTATTGAATCGCGACGCAATTTGTGTGTTCCATCGTCATTAATAGGCTCTGAACGTTACAATTAACTGTCAGTTTTGCGTCGGATTCGAAAATCTAGACTCACAGGAGATCGACCATAAGGTGCCCGAGGCAGCAATAGACCCTTGGAGACAGGTCGGCCGGAGGACGATGTATTGAATCGCGACGCAATTTGTGTGTTCCATTGTCATTAAGAGGCTCTGAACCTTACGATTAACTGTCAGTTTTGCGTCGAATTTGAAAATCTAGACTCAAAGAAGAACGACCATAAGGTGCCCGAGGCAGCACTAGACGCTTGGAGACAAGTCGGCTGGATGACGATGTATTGAATCGCGACGCGATTTGTGTGTTCCATCGTCATTAACAGGCTCTGAACGTTACAATTAACTGTCAGTTTTGCGTCGGATTCGAAAATCTAGACTCACAGGAGATCGACCATAAGGTGCCAGAGGCAGCAATAGACCCTTGGAGACAGGGCGGCCGGAGGACGATGTATTGAATCGCGACGCAATTTGTGTGTTCCATTGTCATTAAGAGGCTCTGAACCTTACAATTAACTGTCAGTTTTGCGCCGGATTCGAAAATCTAGACTCACAGAGGAACGACCATAAGGTGCCCGAGGCAGCACTAGACCCTTGGAGACAAGTCGGCTGGAGGACCATGTATTGAATCGCGACGCGATTTGTGTGTTCCATCGTCATTAACAGGCTCTGAACGTTACAATCAACTGTCAGTTTTGCGTCGGATTCGAAAACCTAGACTCAGAGGAGAAAGGCCATAACGTGCCCGAGGCAGCACTAGACCCTTGGAGACATGTCGGCCGGAGAACGATGTATTGAATCGCGATGCGATTTGTGTGTCCCATCGTCATTAACAGGCTCTGAACGTTACAATTAACTGTCAGTTTTGCGTCGGATTCGAAAATCTAGACTGACAGGAGATCGACCATAATGTACCCGAGGCAGCAATAGACCCTTGGAGACAGGTCGGCCGGAGGACGATGTATTGAATCGCGACGCAATTTGTGTGTTCCATCGTCATTAACAGGCTCTGAACGTTACAATTAACTGTCAGTTTTGCGTCGGATTCGAAAATCTAGACTCACAGGAGATCGACCATAAGGTGCCCGAAGCAGCTATAGACCCTTGGAGACAGGTCGGCCGGAGGACGATGTATTGAATCGCGACGCGATTTGTGTGTTCCATCGTCATTAACAGGCTCTGAACGTTACAATTAACTGTCAGTTTTGCGTCGCATTCGAAAATCTAGACTCACAGGAGATCGACCATAAGGTGCCCGAGGCAGCAATAGACCCTTGGAGACAGGTCTGACGGAGGACGATGTATTGAATCGCGACGGGATTTGTGTGTTCCATCGTCATTAACAGGCTCTGAACGGTACAATTAACTGTCAGTTTTGCGTCGCATTCGAAAATCTAGACTCACAGGAGATCAACCATAAGGTGCCCGAGGCAGCAATAGACCCTTGGAGACCGGTCGGCCGGAGGACGATGTATTGAATCGCGACGCAATTTGTGTGTTCCATTGTCATTAAGAGGCTCTGAACCTTACAATTAACTGTCAGTTTTGCGTCGGATTCGAAAATCTTGACTCACAGGAGAACGACCATAAGGTGTCCGAGGCAGCACAAGACCCTTGGAGACAAGTCGGCTGGAGGACGATGTATTGAATCGCGACGCAATTTGTGTGTTCCATCGTCATTAACAGGCTCTGAACGTTTCAATTAACTGTCAGTTTTGCGTCGGATTCGAAAATCTAGACTCACAGGAGATCGACCATAAGGTGCCCGAGACAGCAAAAATCCTTGGAGACAGGTCGGCCGGAGGACGATGTATAGAATCGCGACGCAATGTGTGTGTTCCATTGTCATTAAGAGGCTCTGAACCTTACGATTAACTGTCAGTTTTGCGTCGGATTCGAAAATCTAGACTCAGAGGAGAACGACGATAACGTGCCCGAGGCAGCACTAGACCCTTGGAGACATGTCGGCCGGAGGACGATGTATTGAATCGCGACGCGATTTGTGTGTTCCATCGTCATTAACAGGCTCTGAACGTTACAATTAACTGTCAGTTTTGCGTCGGATTCGAAAATCTAGACTCACAGGAGATCGACCATATGGAGCCAGAGGCAGCAATAGACCCTTGGAGACAGGTCGGCCGGAGGACGATGTATTGAATCGCGACGCAATTTGTGTGTTCCATTGTCATTAAGAGGCTCTGAACCTTACAATTAGCTGTCAGTTTTGCGTCGGATTCGAAAATCTAGACTCACAGAGGAACGACCATAAGGTGCCCGAGGCAGCACTTGACCCTTGGAGACAAGTCGGCTGGAGGACGATGTATTGAATCGCGACGCGATTTGTGTGTTCCATCGTCATTAACAGGCTCTCAACGTTACAATTAACTGTCAGTTTTGCGTCGGATTCGAAAATCTAGACTCACAGGAGATCGACCATAAGGTGCCAGAGGCAGCAATAGACCCTTGGAGACAGGGCGGCCGGAGGACGATGTATTGAATCGCGACGCGATTTGTGTGTTCCATAGTCATTAACAGGCTCTGAACGTTTCAATCAACTGTCAGTTTTGCGTCGGATTCGAAAACCTAGACTCACAGGAGAACGACCATAAGGTGCCCGAGGCAGCAATAGACCCTTGGAGACAGGTCGGCCGGAGGACGATGTATTGAATCGCGACGCGATTTGTGTGTTCCATCGTCATTAACAGGCTCTGAACGTTACAATTAACTGTCAGTTTTGCGTCGGATTCGAAAATCTAGACTCACAGGAGATCGACCATAAGGTGCCCGAGGCAGCAATAGACCCTTGGAGACAGGTAGGCCGGAGGACGATGTATTGAATCGCGACGCGATTTGTGTGTTCCATTGTCATTAGGAGGCTCTGAACCTTACAATTAACTGTCAGTTTTGCGTCGCATTCGAAAATCTAGACTCACAGGAGAACGACCATAAGGTGTCCGAGGCAGCACTAGACCCTTGGAGACAAGTCGGCTGGAGGACGATGTATTGAATCGCGACGCAATTTGTGTGTTCCATTGTCATTAAGAGGCTCTGAACCTTACAATTAACTGTCAGTTTTGCGTCGAATTTGAAAATCTAGACTCAAAGAAGAACGACCATAAGGTGCCCGAGGCAGCACTAGACGCTTGGAGACAAGTCGGCTGGATGACGATGTATTGAATCGCGACGCGATTTGTGTGTTCCATCGTCATTAACAGGCTCTGAACGTTACAATTAACTGTCAGTTTTGCGTCGGATTCGAAAATCTAGACTCACAGGAGATCGACCATAAGGTGCCCGAGGCAGCAAAAATCCTTGGAGACAGGTCGGCCGGAGGACGATGTATTGAATCGCGACGCAATGTGTGTGTTCCATTGTCATTAAGAGGCTCTGAACCTTACGATTAACTGTCAGTTTTGCGTCGGATTCGAAAATCTAGACTCAGAGGAGAACGACGATAACGTGCCCGAGGCAGCACTAGACCCTTGGAGACATGCCGGCCGGAGGACGATGTATTGAATCGCGACGCGATTTGTGTGTTCCATCGTCATTAACAGGCTCTGAACGTTACAATTAACTGTCAGTTTTGCGTCGGATTCGAAAATCTAGACTCACAGGAGATCGACCATAAGGAGCCAGAGGCAGCAATAGACCCTTGGAGACAGGGCGGCCGGAGGACGATGTATTGAATCGCGACGCAATTTGTGTGTTCCATTGTCATTAAGAGGCTCTGAACCTTACAATTAACTGTCAGTTTTGCGCCGGATTCGAAAATCTAGACTCACAGAGGAACGACCATAAGGTGCCCGAGGCAGCACTAGACCCTTGGAGACAAGTCGGCTGGAGGACCATGTATTGAATCGCGACGCGATTTGTGTGTTCCATAGTCATTAACAGGCTCTGAACGTTACAATCAACTGTCAGTTTTGCGTCGGATTCGAAAACCTAGACTCAGAGGAGAACGACCATAACGTGCCCGAGGCAGCACTAGACCCTTGGAGACATGTCGGCCGGAGAACGATGTATTGAATCGCGATGCGATTTGTGTGTCCCATCGTCATTAACAGGCTCTGAACGTTACAATTAACTGTCAGTTTTGCGTCGGATTCGAAAATCTAGACTGACAGGAGATCGACCATAATGTACCCGAGGCAGCAATAGACCCTTGGAGACAGGTCGGCCGTAGGACGATGTATTGAATCGCGACGCAATTTGTGTGTTCCATCGTCATTAACAGGCTCTGAACGTTACAATTAACTGTCAGTTTTGCGTCGGATTCGAAAATCTAGACTCACAGGAGATCGACCATAAGGTGCCCGAAGCAGCTATAGACCCTTGGAGACAGGTCGGCCGGAGGACGATGTATTGAATCGCGACGCGATTTGTGTGTTCCATCGTCATTAACAGGCTCTGAACGTTACAATTAACTGTCAGTTTTGCGTCGCATTCGAAAATCTAGACTCACAGGAGATCGACCATAAGGTGCCCGAGGCAGCAATAGACCCTTGGAGACAGGTCGGCCGGAGGACGATGTATTGAATCGCGACGCGATTTGTGTGTTCCATCGTCATTAACAGGCTCTGAACGGTACAATTAACTGTCAGTTTTGCGTCGCATTCGAAAATCTAGACTCACAGGAGATCAACCATAAGGTGCCCGAGGCAGCAATAGACCCTTGGAGACCGGTCGGCCGGAGGACGATGTATTGAATCGCGACGCAATTTGTGTGTTCCATTGTCATTAAGAGGCTCTGAACCTTACAATTAATTGTCAGTTTTGCGTCGGATTCGAAAATCTAGACTCACAGGAGAACGACCATAAGGTGTCCGAGGCAGCACAAGACCCTTGGAGACAAGTCGGCTGGAGGACGATGTATTGAATCGCGACGCAATTTGTGTGTTCCATCGTCATTAACAGGCTCTGAACGTTACAATTAACTGTCAGTTTTGCGTCGGATTCGAAAATCTAGACTCACAGGAGATCGACCATAAGGTGCCCGAGGCAGCAAAAATCCTTGGAGACAGGTCGGCCGGAGGACGATGTATTGAATCGCGACGCAATGTGTGTGTTCCATTGTCATTAAGAGGCTCTGAACCTTACGATTAACTGTCAGTTTTGCGTCGGATTCGAAAATCTAGACTGACAGGAGATCGACCATAATGTACCCGAGGCAGCAATAGACCCTTGGAGACAGGTCGGCCGTAGGACGATGTATTGAATCGCGACGCAATTTGTGTGTTCCATCGTCATTAACAGGCTCTGAACGTTACAATTAACTGTCAGTTTTGCGTCGGATTCGAAAATCTAGACTCACAGGAGAACGACCGTAAGGTGCCCGAGACAGCAATAGACCCTTGGAGACAAGTCGGCTGGAGGACCATGTATTGAATCGCGACGCGATTCGTGTGTTCCATCGTCATTAATAGGCTCTGAACGTTACAATCAACTGTCAGTTTTGCGTCGGATTCGAAAATCTAGACTCAGAGGAGAACGACCATAAGGTGCCCGACGCAGCACTATACCCTTGGAGACACGTCGGCTGGAGGACGATGTATTGAATCGCGACGCGATTTGTGTGTTCCATCGTCATTAACAGGCTCTGAACGTTACAATTAACTGTCAGTTTTGCGTCGGATTCGAAAATCTAGACTCACAGGAGATCGACCATAAGGTGCCCGAGGCAGCAATAGACCCTTGGAGACAGGTCGGCCGGAGGACGATGTATTGAATCGCGACGCAATTTGTGTGTTCCATCGTCATTAACAGGCTCTGAATGTTACAATTAACTGTCAGTTTTGCGTCGGATTCGAAAATCTAGACTCACAGGAGATCGACCATAAGGTGCCCGAGGCAGCACTAGACCATTGGAGACAAGTCGGCTGGAGGACCATGTATTGAATCGCGACGCGATTTGTGTGTTCCATCGTCATTAACAGGCTCTGAACGTTACAATCAATTGTCAGTTTTGCGTCGGATTCGAAAATCTACACTCACAGGAGATCGACCATAAGGTGCCCGAGGCAGCAATAGTCCCTTGGAGACAGGTCGGCCGGAGGACGATGTATTGAATCGCGACGCAATTTGTGTGTTCCATTGTCATTAAGAGGCTCTGAACCTTACAATTAACTGTCAGTTTTGCGTCGAATTTGAAAATCTAGACTCAAAGAAGAACGACCATAAGGTGCCCGAGGCAGCACTAGACCCTTGGAGACAAGTCGGCTGGAGGACGATGTATTGAATCGCGACGCGATTTGTGTGCTCCATCGTCATTAACAGGCTCTGAACGTTACAATTAAATGTCAGTTTTGCGTCGGATTCGAAAATCTAGACTCACAGGAGATCGACCATAAGTTGCCAGAGGCAGCAATAGACCCTTGGAGACAGGGCGGCCGGAGGACGATGTATTGAATCGCGACGCAATTTGTGTGTTCCATTGTCATTAAGAGGCTCTGAACCTTACAATTAACTGTCAGTTTTGCGCCGGATTCGAAAATCTAGACTCACAGAGGAACGACCATAAGGTGCCCGAGGCAGCACTAGACCCTTGGAGACAAGTCGGCTGGAGGACGATGTATTGAATCGCGACGCGATTTGTGTGTTCCATAGTCATTAACAGGCTCTGAACGTTACAATCAACTGTCAGTTTTGCGTCGGATTCGAAAACCTAGACTCACATGAGAACGACCACAAGGTGCCCGAGGCAGCAATACACCCTTGGAGACAGGTCGGACGGAGGACGATGTATTGAATCGCGACGCAATTTGTGTGTTCCATCGTCATTAACAGGCTCTGAACGTTACAATTAACTGTCAGTTTTGCGTCGGATTCGAAAATCTCGACTCACAGGAGATCGACCATAAGGTGCCCGAGGCAGCTATAGACCCTTGGAGACAGGTCGGCCGGAGGACGATGTATTGAATCGCGACGCGATTTGTGTGTTCCATCGTCATTAACAGGCACTGAACGTTACAATTAACTGTCAGTTTTGCGTCGGATTCGAAAATCTAGACTCACAGGAGATCGACCATAAGGTGCCCGAGGCAGCAATAGACCCTTGGAGACAGGTCTGACGGAGGACGATGTATTGAATCGCGACGGGATTTGTGTGTTCCATCGTCATTAACAGGTTCTGAACGGTACAATTAACTGTCAGTTTTGCGTCGCATTCGAAAATCTAGACTCACAGGAGAACGACCATAAGGTGCCCGAGGCAGCAATAGACCCTTGGAGACCGGTCGGCCGGAGGACGATGTATTGAATCGCGACGCGATTTGTGTGTTCCATTGTCATTAAGAGGCTCTGAACCTTACAATTAACTCAGTTTTGCGTCGGATTCGAAAATCTAGACTCACAGGAGAACGACCATAAGGTGCCCGAGGCAGCTATAGACCCTTGGAGACAAGTCGGCAGGAGGACGATGTATTGAATCGCGACGCAATTGGTGTGTTCCATCGTCATTAACAGGCTCTGAACGTTACAATTAACTGTCAGTTTTGCGTCGGATTCGAAAATCTAGACTCACAGGAGATCGATCATAAGGTGCCAGAGGCAGCAAAAATCCTTGGAGACAGGTCGGCCGGAGGACGATGTATTGAATCGCGACGCAATTTGTGTGTTCCATTGTCATTAAGAGGCTCTGAACCTTACGATTAACTGTCAGTTTTGCGTCGGATTCGAAAATCTAGACTCAGAGGAGAACGACCATAACGTGCCCGAGGCAGCACTAGACCCTTGGAGACATGTCGGCCGGAGAACGATGTATTGAATCGCGATGCGATTTGTGTGTCCCATCGTCATTAACAGGCTCTGAACGTTACAATTAACTGTCAGTTTTGCGTCGGATTCGAAAATCTAGACTGACAGGAGATCGACCATAATGTACCCGAGGCAGCAATAGACCCTTGGAGACAGGTCGGCCGGAGGACGATGTATTGAATCGCGACGCAATTTGTGTGTTCCATCGTCATTAACAGGCTCTGAACGTTACAATTAACTGTCAGTTTTGCGTCGGATTCGAAAATCTATACTCACAGGAGATCGACAGGTCGGCCGGAGGACGATGTATTGAATCGCGACGCGATTTGTGTGTTCCATCGTCATTAACAGGCTCTGAACGTTACAATTAACTGTCAGTTTTGCGTCGCATTCGAAAATTTAGACTCACAGGAGATCGACCATAAGGTGCCCGAGGCAGCAATAGACCCTTGGAGACAGGTCTGACGGAGGACGATGTATTGAATCGCGACGGGATTTGTGTGTTCCATCGTCATTAACAGGCTCTGAACGGTACAATTAACTGTCAGTTTTGCGTCGGATTCGAAAATCTAGACTCACAGGAGAACGACCATAAGGTGTCAGAGGCAGCACAAGACCCTTGGAGACAAGTCGGCTGGAGGACGATGTATTGAATCGCGACGCAATTTGTGTGTTCCATCGTCATTAACAGGCTCTGAACGTTACAATTAACTGTCAGTTTTGCGTCGGATTCGAAAATCTACACTCACAGGAGATCGACCATAAGGTGGCCGAGGCAGCAAAAATCCTTGGAGACAGGTCGGCCGGAGGACGATGTATTGAATCGCGACGCAATGTGTGTGTTCCATTGTCATTAAGAGGCTCTGAACCTTACGATTAACTGTCAGTTTTGCGTCGCATTCGAAAATCTAGACTCAGAGGAGAACGACGATAACGTGCCCGAGGCAGCACTAGTCCCTTGGAGACATGTCGGCCGGAGGACGATGTAATGAATCGCGACGCGATTTGTGTGTTCCATCGTCATTAACAGGCTCTGAACGTTACAATTAACTGTCAGTTTTGCGTCGGATTCGAAAATCTAGACTCACAGGAGATCGACCATAAGGTGCCCGAGGCAGCAATAGACCCTTGGAGACAGGTCGGCCGGAGGACGATGTATTGAATCGCGACGCAATTTGTGTGTTCCATTGTCATTAAGAGACTCTGAACCTTACAATTAACTGTCAGTTTTGCGTCGGATTCGAAAATCTAGACTCACAGAGGAGCGACCATAAGGTGCCCGAGGCAGCACTAGACCATTGGAGACAAGTCGGCTGGAGGACCATGTATTGAATCGCGACGCGATTTGTGTGTTCCATCGTCATTAACAGGCACTGAACGTTACAATCAACTGTCAGTTTTGCGTCGGATTCGAAAATCTAGACTCACAGGAGAACGACCATAAGGTGCCCGAGGCAGCAATAGACCCTTGGAGACAGGTCGGCCGGAGGACGATGTATTGAATCGCGACGCAATTTGTGTGTTCCATCGTCATTAACAGGCTCTGAACGTTACAATTAACTGTCAGTTTTGCGTCGGATTCGAAAATCTAGACTCACAGGAGATCGACCATAAGGTGCCCGAGGCAGCAATAGACCCTTGGAGACAGGTCGGCCGGAGGACGATGTATTGAATCGCGACGCGATTTGTGTGTTCCATCGTCATTAACAGGCTCTGAACGTTACAATTAACTGTCAGTTTTGCGTCGGATTCGAAAATCTAGACTCACAGGAGATCGACCATAAGGTGCCCGAGGCAGCAATAGACCCTTGGAGACAGGTCGGCCGGAGGACGATGTATTGAATCGCGACGCGATTTGTGTGTTCCATTGTCATTAAGAGGCTCTGAACCTTACAATTAACTGTCAGTTTTGCGTCGCATTCGAAAATCTAGACTCACAGGAGAACGACCATAAGGTGTCCGAGGCAGCACTAGACCCTTGGAGACAAGTCGGCTGGAGGACGACGTATTGAATCGCGACGCAATTTGTGTGTTCCATCGTCATTAACAGGCTCTGAACGTTACAATTAACTGTCAGTTTTGCGTCGGATTCGAAAATCTACACTCACAGGAGATCGACCATAAGGTGCCCGAGGCAGCAATAGACCCTTGGAGACAGGTCGGCCGGAGGACGATGTATTGAATCGCGACGCAATTTGTGTGTTCCATTGTCATTAAGAGGCTCTGAACCTTACAATTAACTGTCAGTTTTGCGTCGAATTTGAAAATCTAGACTCAAAGAAGAACGACCATAAGGTGCCCGAGGCAGCACTAGACGCTTGGAGACAAGTCGGCTGGAGGACGATGTATTGAATCGCGACGCGATTTGTGTGTTCCATCGTCATTAACAGGCTCTGAACGTTACAATTAACTGTCAGTTTTGCGTCGGATTCGAAAATCTAGACTCACAGGAGATCGACCATAAGGTGCCCGAGGCAGCAATAGACCCTTGGAGACAGGTCGGCCGGAGGACGATGTATTGAATCGCTACGCGATTTGTGTGTTCCATTGTCATTAAGAGGCTCTGAACCTTACAATTAACTGTCAGATTTGCGTCGAATTTGAAAATCTAGACTCAAAGAAGAACGACCATAAGGTGCCCGAGGCAGCACTAGACCCTTGGAGACAATTCGGCTGGAGGACGATGTATTGAATCGCGACGCGATTTGTGTGCTCCATCGTCATTAACAGGCTCTGAACGTTACAATTAACTGTCAGTTTTGCGTCGGATTCGAAAATCTAGACTCACAGGAGATCGACCATAAGGTGCCAGAGGCAGCAATAGACCCTTGGAGACAGGGCGGCCGGAGGACGATGTATTGAATCGCGACGCAATTTGTGTGTTCCATTGTCATTAAGAGGCTCTGAACCTTACAATTAACTGTCAGTTTTGCGCCGGATTCGAAAATCTAGACTCACAGAGGAACGACCATAAGGTGCCCGAAGCAGCACTAGACCCTTGGAGACAAGTCGGCTGGAGGACCATGTATTGAATCGCGACGCGATTTGTGTGTTCCATAGTCATTAACAGGCTCTGAACGTTACAATCAACTGTCAGTTTTGCGTCGGATTCGAAAACCTAGACTCACATGAGAACGACCATAAGGTGCCCGAGGCAGCAATACACCCTTGGAGACAGGTCGGACGGAGGACGATGTATTGAATCGCGACGCAATTTGTGTGTTCCATCGTCATTAACAGGCTCTGAACGTTACAATTAACTGTCAGTTTTGCGTCGGATTCGAAAATCTCGACTCACAGGAGATCGACCATAAGGTGCCCGAGGCAGCTATAGACCCTTGGAGACAGGTCGGCCGGAGGACGATGTATTGAATCGCGACGCGATTTGTGTGTTCCATCGTCATTAACAGGCTCTGAACGTTACAATTAACTGTCAGTTTTGCGTCGGATTCGAAAATCTAGACTCACAGGAGATCGACCATAAGGTGCCCGAGGCAGCAATAGACCCTTGGAGACAGGTCTGACGGAGGACGATGTATTGAATCGCGACGGGATTTGTGTGTTCCATCGTCATTAAAAGGCTCTGAACGGTACAATTAACTGTCAGTTTTGCGTCGCATTCGAAAATCTAGACTCACAGGAGATCGACCATAAGGTGCCCGAGGCAGCAATAGACCCTTGGAGACCGGTCGGCCGGAGGACGATGTATTCAATCGCGACGCGATTTGTGTGTTCCATTGTCATTAAGAGGCTCTGAACCTTACGATTAACTGTCAGTTTTGCGTCGGATTCGAAAATCTAGACTCACAGGAGAACGACCATAAGGTGTCCGAGGCAGCACAAGACCCTTGGAGACAAGTCGGCTGGAGGACGATGTATTGAATCGCGACGCAATTGGTGTGTTCCATCGTCATTAACAGGCTCTGAACGTTACAATTAACTGTCAGTTTTGCGTCGGATTCGAAATTCTAGACTGACAGGAGATCGACCATGATGTACCCGAGGCAGCAATAGACCCTTGGAGACAGGTCGGCCGGAGGACGATGTATTGAATCGCGACGCAATTTGTGTGTTCCATCGTCATTAACAGGCTCTGAACGTTACAATCAACTGTCAGTTTTGCGTCGGATTCGAAAATCTAGACTCACAGGAGAACGACCATAAGGTGCCCGAGGCAGCAATAGACCCTTGGAGACAGATCGGCCGGAGGACGATGTATTGAATCACGACGCAATTTGTGTGTTCCATCGTCATTAACAGGCTCTGAATGTTACAATTAACTGTCAGTTTTGCGTCGGATTCGAAAATCTAGACTCACAGGAGATCGACCATAATGTACCCGAGGCAGCAATAGACCCTTGGAGACAGGTCGGCCGGAGGACGATGTATTGAATCGCGTTGCGATTTGTGTGTTCCATCGTCATTAACAGGCTCTGACCTTTACAATTAACTGTCAGTTTTGCGTCGGATTCGAAAATCTAGACTCACAGGAGAACGACCATAAGGTGCCCGAGGCAGCAATAGACCCTTGGAGACAAGTCGGCTGGAGGACCATGTATTGAATCGCGACGCGATTCGTGTGTTCCATCGTCATTAATAGGCTCTGAACGTTACAATCAACTGTCAGTTTTGCGTCGGATTCGAAAATCTAGACTCACAGGAGAACGACCATAAGGTGCCCGACGCAGCACTATACCCTTGGAGACACGTCGGCTGGAGGACGATGTGTTGAATCGCGACGCGATTTGTGTGTTCCATCGTCATTAACAGGCTCTGAACGTTACAATTAACTGTCAGTTTTGCGTCGGATTCGAAAATCTAGACTCACAGGAGATCGACCATAAGGTGCCCGCGGCAGCAATAGACCCTTGGAGACAGGTCGGCCGGAGGACGATGTATTGAATCGCGACGCAATTTGTGTGTTCCATTGTCATTAAGAGGCTCTGAACCTTACAATTTACTGTCAGTTTTGCGTCGGATTCGAAAATCTAGACTCACAGAGGAACGACCATAAGGTGCCCGAGGCAGCACTAGACCCATGGAGACAAGTCGGCTGGAGGACGATGTATTGAATCGCGACGCGATTTGTGTGTTCCTTCGTCATTAACAGGCTCTGAACGTTACAATTAACTGTCAGTTTTGCGTCGGATTCGAAAATCTAGACTCACAGGAGATCAACCATAAGGTGCCCGAGGCAGCAATAGACCCGTGGAGACAGGTCGGCCGGAGGACGATGTATTGAATCGCGACGCAATTTGTGTGTTCCATCGTCATTAACAGGCTCTGAACGTTACAATTAACTGTCAGTTTTGCGTCGGATTCGAAAATCTAGACTCACAGGAGATCGACCATAAGGTGCCCGAGGCAGCAATAGACCCTTGGAGACAGGTCGGCCGGAGGACGATGTATTGAATCGCGACGCGATTTGTGTGTTCCATCGTCATTAACAGGCTCTGAACGTTACAATTAACTGTCAGTTTTGCGTCGGATTCGAAAATCTAGACTCACAGGAGATCGACCATAAGGTGCCCGAGGCAGCAATAGACCCTTGGAGACAGGTCGGCCGGAGGACGATGTATTGAATCGCGACGCGATTTGTGTGTTCCATTGTCATTAAGAGGCTCTGAACCTTACAATTAACTGTCAGTTTTGCGTCGGATTCGAAAATCTAGACTCAGAGGAGAACGACGATAACGTGCCCGAGGCAGCACTAGCCCCTTGGAGACATGTCGGCCGGAGGACGACGTATTGAATCGCGACGCGATTTGTGTGTTCCATCGTCATTAACAGGCTCTGAACGTTGCAATTAACTGTCAGTTTTGCGTCGGATTCGAAAATCTGGACTCACAGGAGATCGACCATAATGTACCCGAGGCAGCAATAGACCCTTGGAGACAGGTCGGCCGGAGGACGATGTATTGAATCGCGTTGCGATTTGTGTGTTCCATCGTCATTAACAGGCTCTGACCTTTACAATTAACTGTCAGTTTTGCGTCGGATTCGAAAATCTAGACTCACAGGAGAACGACCATAAGGTGCCCGAGACAGCAATAGACCCTTGGAGACAAGTCGGCTGGAGGACCATGTATTGAATCGCGACGCGATTCGTGTGTTCCATCGTCATTAATAGGCTCTGACCGTTACAATCAACTGTCAGTTTTGCGTCGGATTCGAAAATCTAGACTCAGAGGAGAACGACCATAAGGTGCCCGACGCAGCACTATACCCTTGGAGACACGTCGGCTGGAGGACGATGTATTGAATCGCGACGCGATTTGTGTGTTCCATCGTCATTAACAGGCTCTGAACGTTACAATTAACTGTCAGTTTTGCGTCGGATTCGAAAATCTAGACTCACAGGAGATCGACCATAAGGTGCCCGAGGCAGCAATAGACCCTTGGAGACAGGTCGGCCGGAGGACGATGTATTGAATCGCGACGCAATTTGTGTGTTCCATCGTCATTAACAGGCTCTGAATGTTACAATTAACTGTCAGTTTTGCGTCGGATTCGAAAATCTAGACTCACAGGAGATCGACCATAAGGTGCCCGAGGCAGCACTAGACCATTGGAGACAAGTCGGCTGGAGGACCATGTATTGAATCGCGACGCGATTTGTGTGTTCCATCGTCATTAACAGGCTCTGAACGTTACAATCAATTGTCAGTTTTGCGTCGGATTCGAAAATCTAGACTCACAGGAGAACGACCATAAGGAGCCCGTGGCAGCAATAGACCCTTGGAGACAGGTCGGCCGGAGGACGATGTATTGAATCGCGACGCAATTTGTGTGTTCCATCGTCATTAACAGGCTCTGAACGTTACAATTAACTGTCAGTTTTGCGTCGGATTCGAAAATCTAGACTCACAGGAGATCGACCATAAGGTGCCCGAGGAAGCAATAGACCCTTGGAGACATGTCGGACGGAGGACGATGTTTGGAATCGCGACGCGATTTGTGTGTTCCATCGTCATTAACAGGCTCTGAACGTTACAATTAACTGTCAATTTTGCGTCGGATTCGAAAATCTAGACTCACAGGAGATCGACCATAAGGTGCCCGAGGCAGCAATAGACCCTTGGAGACAGGTCGGCCGGAGGACGATGTATTGAATCGCGACGCGATTTGTGTGTTCCATTGTCATTAAGAGGCTCTGAACCTTACAATTAACTGTCAGTTTTGCGTCGCATTCGAAAATCTAGACTCACAGGAGAACGACCATAAGGTGTCCGAGGCAGCACTAGACCCTTGGAGACAAGTCGGCTGGAGGACGACGTATTGAATCGCGACGCAATTTGTGTGTTCCATCGTCATTAACAGGCTCTGAACGTTACAATTAACTGTCAGTTTTGCGTCGGATTCGAAAATCTACACTCACAGGAGATCGACCATAAGGTGCCCGAGGCAGCAATAGACCCTTGGAGACAGGTCGGCCGGAGGACGATGTATTGAATCGCGACGCAATTTGTGTGTTCCATTGTCATTAAGAGGCTCTGAACCTTACAATTAACTGTCAGTTTTGCGTCGAATTTGAAAATCTAGACTCAAAGAAGAACGACCATAAGGTGCCCGAGGCAGCACTAGACCCTTGGAGACAAGTCGGCTGGAGGACGATGTATTGAATCGCGACGCGATTTGTGTGCTCCATCGTCATTAACAGGCTCTGAACGTTACAATTAAATGTCAGTTTTGCGTCGGATTCGAAAATCTAGACTCACAGGAGATCGACCATAAGTTGCCAGAGGCAGCAATAGACCCTTGGAGACAGGGCGGCCGGAGGACGATGTATTGAATCGCGACGCAATTTGTGTGTTCCATTGTCATTAAGAGGCTCAGAACCTTACAATTAACTGTCAGTTTTGCGCCGGATTCGAAAATCTAGACTCACAGAGGAACGACCATAAGGTGCCCGAGGCAGCACTAGACCCTTGGAGACAAGTCGGCTGGAGGACGATGTATTGAATCGCGACGCGATTTGTGTGTTCCATAGTCATTAACAGGCTCTGAACGTTACAATCAACTGTCAGTTTTGCGTCGGATTCGAAAACCTAGACTCACATGAGAACGACCATAAGGTGCCCGAGGCAGCAATACACCCTTGGAGACAGGTCGGACGGAGGACGATGTATTTAATCGCGACGCAATTTGTGTGTTCCATCGTCATTAACAGGCTCTGAACGTTACAATTAACTGTCAGTTTTGCGTCGGATTCGAAAATCTCGACTCACAGGAGATCGACCATAAGGTGACCGAGGCAGCTATAGACCCTTGGAGACAGGTCGGCCGGAGGATGATGTATTGAATCGCGACGCGATTTGTGTGTTCCATCGTCATTAACAGGCTCTGAACGTTACAATTAACTGCCAGTTTTGCGTCGGATTCGAAAATCTAGACTCACAGGAGATCGACCATAAGGTGCCCGAGGCAGCAATAGACCCTTGGAGACAGGTCTGACGGAGGACGATGTATTGAATCGCGACGGGATTTGTGTGTTCCATCGTCATTAACAGGTTCTGAACGGTACAATTAACTGTCAGTTTTGCGTCGCATTCGAAAATCTAGACTCACAGGAGAACGACCATAAGGTGCCCGAGGCAGCAATAGACCCTTGGAGACCGGTCGGCCGGAGGACGATGTATTGAATCGCGACGCGATTTGTGTGTTCCATTGTCATTAAGAGGCTCTGAACCTTACAATTAACTGTCAGTTTTGCGTCGGATTCGAAAATCTAGACTCACAGGAGAACGACCATAAGGTGTCCGAGGCAGCACAAGACCCTTGGAGACAAGTCGGCTGGAGGACGATGTATTGAATCGCGACGCAATTTGTGTGTTCCATCGTCATTAACAGGCTCTGAACGTTACAATTAACTGTCAGTTTTGCGTCGGATTCGAAAATCTAGACTCACAGGAGATCGATCATAAGGTGCCCGAGGCAGCAAAAATCCTTGGAGACAGGTCGGCCGGAGGACGATGTATTGAATCGCGACGCAATTTGTGTGTTCCATTGTCATTAAGAGGCTCTGAACCTTACGATTAACTGTCAGTTTTGCGTCGGATTCGAAAATCTAGACTCAGAGGAGAACGACCATAACGTGCCCGAGGCAGCACTAGACCCTTGGAGACATGTCGGCCGGAGAACGATGTATTGAATCGCGATGCGATTTGTGTGTCCCATCGTCATTAACAGGCTCTGAACGTTACAATTAACTGTCAGTTTTGCGTCGGATTCGAAAATCTAGACTGACAGGAGATCGACCATAATGTACCCGAGGCAGCAATAGACCCTTGGAGACAGGTCGGCCGGAGGACGATGTATTGAATCGCGACGCAATTTGTGTGTTCCATCGTCATTAACAGGCTCTGAACGTTACAATTAACTGTCAGTTTTGCTTCGGATTCGAAAATCTATACTCACAGGAGATCGACAGGTCGGCCGGAGGACGATGTATTGAATCGCGATGCGATTTGTGTGTTCCATCGTCATTAACAGGCTCTGAACGTTAGAATTAACTGTCAGTTTTGCGTCGCATTCGAAAATCTAGACTCACAGGAGATCGACCATAAGGTGCCCGAGGCAGCAATAGACCCTTGGAGACAGGTCTGACGGAGGACGATGTATTGAATCGCGACGGGATTTGTGTGTTCCATCGTCATTAACAGGCTCTGAACGGTACAATTAACTGTCAGTTTTGCGTCGGATTCGAAAATCTAGACTCACAGGAGAACGACCATAAGGTGTCAGAGGCAGCACAAGACCCTTGGAGACAAGTCGGCTGGAGGACGATGTATTGAATCGCGACGCAATTTGTGTGTTCCATCGTCATTAACAGGCTCTGAACGTTACAATTAACTGTCAGTTTTGCGTCGGATTCGAAAATCTAGACTCACAGGAGATCGACCATAAGGTGGCCGAGGCAGCAAAAATCCTTGGAGACAGGTCGGCCGGAGGACGATGTATTGAATCGCGACGCAATGTGTGTGTTCCATTGTCATTAAGAGGCTCTGAACCTTACGATTAACTGTCAGTTTTGCGTCGGATTCGAAAATCTAGACTCAGAGGAGAACGACGATAACGTGCCCGAGGCAGCACTAGACCCTTGGAGACATGTCGGCCGGAGGACGATGTAATGAATCGCGACGCGATTTGTGTGTTCCATCGTCATTAACAGGCTCTGAACGTTACAATTAACTGTCAGTTTTGCGTCGGATTCGAAAATCTAGACTCACAGGAGATCGACCATAATGTACCCGAGGCAGCAATAGACCCTAGGAGACAGGTCGGCCGGAGGACGATGTATTGAATCGCGACGCAATTTGTGTGTTCCATTGTCATTAAGAGGCTCTGAACCTTACAATTAGCTGTCAGTTTTGCGTCGGATTCGAAAATCTAGACTCACAGAGGAACGACCATAAGGTGCCCGAGGCAGCACTAGACCCTTGGAGACAAGTCGGCTGGAGGACCATGTATTGAATCGGGACGCGATTTGTGTGTTCCATCCTCATTAACAGGCTCTGAACGTTACAATCAACTGTCAGTTTTGCGTCGGATTCGAAAATCTAGACTCACAGGAGAACGACCATAAGGTGCCCGAGGCAGCAATAGACCCTTGGAGACAGATCGGCCGGAGGACGATGTATTGAATCGCGACGCAATTTGTGTGTTCCATCGTCATTAACAGGCTCTGAATGTTACAATTAACTGTCAGTTTTGCGTCGGATTCGAAAATCTAGACTCACAGGAGATCGACCATAATGTACCCGAGGCAGCAATAGACCCTTGGAGACAGGTCGGCCGGAGGACGATGTATTGAATCGCGTTGCGATTTGTGTGTTCCATCGTCATTAACAGGCTCTGACCTTTACAATTAACTGTCAGATTTGCGTCGGATTCGAAAATCTAGACTCACAGGAGAACGACCATAAGGTGCCCGAGGCAGCAATAGACCCTTGGAGACAAGTCGGCTGGAGGACCATGTATTTAATCGCGACGCGATTCGTGTGTTCCATCGTCATTAATAGGCTCTGAACGTTACAATCAACTGTCAGTTTTGCGTCGGATTCGAAAATCTAGACTCAGAGGAGAACGACCATAAGGTGCCCGACGCAGCACTATACCCTTGGAGACACGTCGGCTGGAGGACGATGTATTGAATCGCGACGCGATTTGTGTGTTCCATCGTCATTAACAGGCTCTGAGCGTTACAATTAACTGTCAGTTTTGCGTCGGATTCGAAAATCTAGACTCACAGGAGATCGACCATAAGGTGCCCGAGGCAGCAATAGACCCTTGGAGACAGGTCGGCCGGAGGACGATGTATTGAATCGCGACGCAATTTGTGTGTTCCATTGTCATTAAGAGGCTCTGAACCTTACAATTAACTGTCAGTTTTGCGTCGGATTCGAAAATCTAGACTCACAGAGGAACGACCATAAGGTGCCCGAGGCAGCACTAGACCATTGGAGACAAGTCGGCTGGAGGACCATGTATTGAATCGCGACGCGATTTGTGTGTTCCATCGTCATTAACAGGCACTGAACGTTACAATCAACTGTCAGTTTTGCGTCGGATTCGAAAATCTAGACTTACAGGAGAACGACCATAAGGTGCCCGAGGCAGCAATAGACCCTTGGAGACAGGTCGGCCGGAGGACGATGTATTGAATCGCGACGCAATTTGTGTGTTCCATCGTCATTAACAGGCTCTGAACGTTACAATTAACTGTCAGTTTTGCGTCGGATTCGAAAATCTAGACTCACAGGAGATCGACCATAAGGTGCCCGAGGCAGCAATAGACCCTTGGAGACAGGTCGGCCGGAGGACGATGTATTGAATCGCGACGCGATTTGTGTGTTCCATCGTCATTAACAGGCTCTGAACGTTACAATTAACTGTCAGTTTTGCGTCGGATTCGAAAATCTAGACTCACAGGAGATCGACCATAAGGTGCCCGAGGCAGCAATAGACCCTTGGAGACAGGTCGGCCGGAGGACGATGTATTGAATCGCGACGCGATTTGTGTGTTCCATTGTCATTAAGAGGCTCTGAACCTTACAATTAACTGTCAGTTTTGCGTCGCATTCGAAAATCTAGACTCACAGGAGATCGACCATAAGGTGTCCGAGGCAGCACTAGACCCTTGGAGACAAGTCGGCTGGAGGACGACGTATTGAATCGCGACGCAATTTGTGTGTTCCATCGTCATTAACAGGCTCTGAACGTTACAATTAACTGTCAGTTTTGCGTCGGATTCGAAAATCTAGACTCACAGGAGATCGACCATAAGGTGCCCGAGGCAGCAATAGACCCTTGGAGACAGGTCGGCCGGAGGACGATGTATTGAATCGCGACGCAATTTGTGTGTTCCATTGTCATTAAGAGGCTCTGAACCTTACAATTAACTGTCAGTTTTGCGTCGAATTTGAAAATCTAGACTCAAAGAAGAACGACCATAAGGTGCCCGAGGCAGCACTAGACGCTTGGAGACAAGTCGGCTGGAGGACGATGTATTGAATCGCGACGCGATTTGTGTGTTCCATCGTCATTAACAGGCTCTGAACGTTACAATTAACTGTCAGTTTTGCGTCGGATTCGAAAATCTAGACTCACAGGAGATCGACCATAAGGTGCCCGAGGCAGCAATAGACCCTTGGAGACAGGTCGGCCGGAGGACGATGTATTGAATCGCTACGCGATTTGTGTGTTCCATTGTCATTAAGAGGCTCTGAACCTTACAATTAACTGTCAGATTTGCGTCGAATTTGAAAATCTAGACTCAAAGAAGAACGACCATAAGGTGCCCGAGGCAGCACTAGACCCTTGGAGACAAGTCGGCTGGAGGACGATGTATTGAATCGCGACGCGATTTGTGTGCTCCATCGTCATTAACAGGCTCTGAACGTTACAATTAACTGTCAGTTTTGCGTCGGATTCGAAAATCTAGACTCACAGGAGATCGACCATAAGGTGCCAGAGGCAGCAATAGACCCTTGGAGACAGGGCGGCCGGAGGACGATGTATTGAATCGCGACGCAATTTGTGTGTTCCATTGTCATTAAGAGGCTCTGAACCTTACAATTAACTGTCAGTTTTGCGCCGGATTCGAAAATCTAGACTCACAGAGGAACGACCATAAGGTGCCCGAGGCAGCACTAGACCCTTGGAGACAAGTCGGCTGGAGGACCATGTATTGAATCGCGACGCGATTTGTGTGTTCCATAGTCATTAACAGGCTCTGAACGTTACAATCAACTGTCAGTTTTGCGTCGGATTCGAAAACCTAGACTCACATGAGAACGACCATATGGTGCCCGAGGCAGCAATACACCCTTGGAGACAGGTCGGACGGAGGACGATGTATTGAATCGCGACGCAATTTGTGTGTTCCATCGTCATTAACAGGCTCTGAACGTTACAATTAACTGTCAGTTTTGCGGCGGATTCGAAAATCTCGACTCACAGGAGATCGACCATAAGGTGCCCGAGGCAGCTATAGACCCTTGGAGACAGGTCGGCCGGAGGACGATGTATTGAATCGCGACGCGATTTGTGTGTTCCATCGTCATTAACAGGCTCTGAACGTTACAATTAACTGTCAGTTTTGCGTCGGATTCGAAAATCTAGACTCACAGGAGATCGACCATAAGGTGCCCGAGGCAGCAAAAATCCTTGGAGACAGGTCGGCCGGAGGACGATGTATTGAATCGCGACGCGATTTGTGTGTTCCATTGTCATTAAGAGGCTCTGAACCTTACGATTAACTGTCAGTTTTGCGTCGGATTCGAAAATCTAGACTCACAGGAGAACGACCATAAGGTGTCCGAGGCAGCACAAGACCCTTGGAGACAAGTCGGCTGGAGGACGATGTATTGAATCGCGACGCAATTGGTGTGTTCCATCGTCATTAACAGGCTCTGAACGTTACAATTAACTGTCAGTTTTGCGTCGGATTCGAAAATCTATACTCACAGGAGATCGACCATAAGGTGCCCGAAGCAGCTATAGACCCTTGGAGACAGGTCGGCCGGAGGACGATGTATTGAATCGCGACGCGATTTGTGTGTTCCATCGTCATTAACAGGCTCTGAACGTTACAATTAACTGTCAGTTTTGCGTCGCATTCGAAAATCTAGACTCACAGGAGATCGACCATAAGGTGCCCGAGGCAGCAATAGACCCTTGGAGACAGGTCTGACGGAGGACGATGTATTGAATCGCGACGCAATTTGTGTGTTCCATTGTCATTAAGAGGCTCTGAACCTTACGATTAACTGTCAGTTTTGCGTCGGATTCGAAAATCTAGACTCAGAGGAGAACGACCATAACGTGCCCGAGGCAGCACTAGACCCTTGGAGACATGTCGGCCGGAGAACGATGTATTGAATCGCGATGCGATTTGTGTGTCCCATCGTCATTAACAGGCTCTGAACGTTACAATTAACTGTCAGTTTTGCGTCGGATTCGAAAATCTAGACTGACAGGAGATCGACCATAATGTACCCGAGGCAGCAATAGACCCTTGGAGACAGGTCGGCCGGAGGACGATGTATTGAATCGCGACGCAATTTGTGTGTTCCATCGTCATTAACAGGCTCTGAACGTTACAATTAACTGTCAGTTTTGCGTCGGATTCGAAAATCTATACTCACAGGAGATCGACAGGTCGGCCGGAGGACGATGTATTGAATCGCGATGCGATTTGTGTGTTCCATCGTCATTAACAGGCTCTGAACGTTACAATTAACTGTCAGTTTTGCGTCGCATTCGAAAATCTAGACTCACAGGAGATCGACCATAAGGTGCCCGAGGCAGCAATAGACCCTTGGAGACAGGTCTGACGGAGGACGATGTATTGAATCGCGACGGGATTTGTGTGTTCCATCGTCATTAACAGGCTCTGAACGGTACAATTAACTGTCAGTTTTGCGTCGGATTCGAAAATCTAGACTCACAGGAGAACGACCATAAGGTGTCAGAGGCAGCACAAGACCCTTGGAGACAAGTCGGCTGGAGGACGATGTATTGAATCGCGACGCAATTTGTGTGTTCCATCGTCATTAACAGGCTCTGAACGTTACAATTAACTGTCAGTTTTGCGTCGGATTCGAAAATCTAGACTCACAGGAGATCGACCATAAGGTGGCCGAGGCAGCAAAAATCCTTGGAGACAGGTCGGCCGGAGGACGATGTATTGAATCGCGACGCAATGTGTGTGTTCCATTGTCATTAAGAGGCTCTGAACCTTACGATTAACTGTCAGTTTTGCGTCGGATTCGAAAATCTAGACTCAGAGGAGAACGACGATAACGTGCCCGAGGCAGCACTAGACCCTTGGAGACATGTCGGCCGGAGGACGATGTAATGAATCGCGACGCGATTTGTGTGTTCCATCGTCATTAACAGGCTCTGAACGTTACAATTAACTGTCAGTTTTGCGTCGGATTCGAAAATCTAGACTCACAGGAGATCGACCATAATGTACCCGAGGCAGCAATAGACCCTAGGAGACAGGTCGGCCGGAGGACGATGTATTGAATCGCGACGCAATTTGTGTGTTCCATTGTCATTAAGAGGCTCTGAACCTTACAATTAGCTGTCAGTTTTGCGTCGGATTCGAAAATCTAGACTAACAGAGGAACGACCATAAGGTGCCCGAGGCAGCACTAGACCCTTGGAGACAAGTCGGCTGGAGGACCATGTATTGAATCGGGACGCGATTTGTGTGTTCCATCGTCATTAACAGGCTCTGAACGTTACAATCAACTGTCAGTTTTGCGTCGGATTCGAAAATCTAGACTCACAGGAGAACGACCATAAGGTGCCCGAGGCAGCAATAGACCCTTGGAGACAGATCGGCCGGAGGACGATGTATTGAATCGCGACGCAATTTGTGTGTTCCATCGTCATTAACAGGCTCTGAATGTTACAATTAACTGTCAGTTTTGCGTCGGATTCGAAAATCTAGACTCACAGGAGATCGACCATAATGTACCCGAGGCAGCAATAGACCCTTGGAGACAGGTCGGCCGGAGGACGATGTATTGAATCGCGTTGCGATTTGTGTGTTCCATCGTCATTAACAGGCTCTGACCTTTACAATTAACTGTCAGATTTGCGTCGGATTCGAAAATCTAGACTCACAGGAGAACGACCATAAGGTGCCCGAGGCAGCAATAGACCCTTGGAGACAAGTCGGCTGGAGGACCATGTATTGAATCGCGACGCGATTCGTGTGTTCCATCGTCATTAATAGGCTCTGAACGTTACAATCAACTGTCAGTTTTGCGTCGGATTCGAAAATCTAGACTCAGAGGAGAACGACCATAAGGTGCCCGACGCAGCACTATACCCTTGGAGACACGTCAGCTGGAGGACGATGTATTGAATCGCGACGCGATTTGTGTGTTCCATCGTCATTAACAGGCTCTGAACGTTACAATTAACTGTCAGTTTTGCGTCGGATTCGAAAATCTAGACTCACAGGAGATCGACCATAAGGTGCCCGAGGCAGCAATAGACCCTTGGAGACAGGTCGGCCGGAGGACGATGTATTGAATCGCGACGCAATTTGTGTGTTCCATTGTCATTAAGAGGCTCTGAACCTTACAATTAACTGTCAGTTTTGCGTCGGATTCGAAAAACTAGACTCACAGAGGAACGACCATAAGGTGCCCGAGGCAGCACTAGACCATTGGAGACAAGTCGGCTGGAGGACCATGTATTGAATCGCGACGCGATTTGTGTGTTCCATCGTCATTAACAGGCACTGAACGTTACAATCAACTGTCAGTTTTGCGTCGGATTCGAAAATCTAGACTCACAGGAGAACGACCATAAGGTGCCCGAGGCAGCAATAGACCCTTGGAGACAGGTCGGCCGGAGGACGATGTATTGAATCGCGACGCAATTTGTGTGTTCCATCGTCATTAACAGGCTCTGAACGTTACAATTAACTGTCAGTTTTGCGTCGGATTCGAAAATCTAGACTCACAGGAGATCGACCATAAGGTGCCCGAGGCAGCAATAGACCCTTGGAGACAGGTCGGCCGGAGGACGATGTATTGAATCGCGACGCGATTTGTGTGTTCCATTGTCATTAAGAGGCTCTGAACCTTACAATTAACTGTCAGTTTTGCGTCGCATTCGAAAATCTAGACTCACAGGAGAACGACCATAAGGTGTCCGAGGCAGCACTAGACCCTTGGAGACAAGTCGGCTGGAGGACGACGTATTGAATCGCGACGCAATTTGTGTGTTCCATCGTCATTAACAGGCTCTGAACGTTACAATTAACTGTCAGTTTTGCGTCGGATTCGAAAATCTAGACTCACAGGAGATCGACCATAAGGTGCCCGAGGCAGCAATAGACCCTTGGAGACAGGTCGGCCGGAGGACGATGTATTGAATCGCGACGCAATTTGTGTGTTCCATTGTCATTAAGAGGCTCTGAACCTTACAATTAACTGTCAGTTTTGCGTCGAATTTGAAAATCTAGACTCAAAGAAGAACGACCATAAGGTGCCCGAGGCAGCACTAGACGCTTGGAGACAAGTCGGCTGGAGGACGATGTATTGAATCGCGACGCGATTTGTGTGTTCCATCGTCATTAACAGGCTCTGAACGTTACAATTAACTGTCAGTTTTGCGTCGGATTCGAAAATCTAGACTCACAGGAGATCGACCATAAGGTGCCCGAGGCAGCAATAGACCCTTGGAGACAGGTCGGCCGGAGGACGATGTATTGAATCGCTACGCGATTTGTGTGTTCCATTGTCATTAAGAGGCTCTGAACCTTACAATTAACTGTCAGTTTTGCGTCGGATTCGAAAATCTAGACTCACAGGAGATCGACCATAAGGTGCCCGAGGCAGCAATAGACCCTTGGAGACAAGTCGGCTGGAGGACCATGTATTGAATCGCGACGCGATTCGTGTGTTCCATCGTCATTAATAGGCTCTGAACGTTACAATCAACTGTCAGTTTTGCGTCGGATTCGAAAATCTAGACTCAGAGGAGAACGACCATAAGGTGCCCGACGCAGCACTATACCCTTGGAGACACGTCGGCTGGAGGACGATGTATTGAATCGCGACGCGATTTGTGTGTTCCATCGTCATTAACAGGCTCTGAACGTTACAATTAACTGTCAGTTTTGCGTCGGATTCGAAAATCTAGACTCACAGGAGATCGACCATAAGGTGCCCGAGGCAGCAATAGACCCTTGGAGACAGGTCGGCCGGAGGACGATGTATTGAATCGCGACGCAATTTGTGTGTTCCATTGTCATTAAGAGGCTCTGAACCTTACAATTAACTGTCAGTTTTGCGTCGGATTCGAAAATCTAGACTCACAGAGGAACGACCATAAGGTGCCCGAGGCAGCACTAGACCATTGGAGACAAGTCGGCTGGAGGACCATGTATTGAATCGCGACGCGATTTGTGTGTTCCATCGTCATTAACAGGCACTGAACGTTACAATCAACTGTCAGTTTTGCGTCGGATTCGAAAATCTAGACTCACAGGAGAACGACCATAAGGTGCCCGAGGCAGCAATAGACCCTTGGAGACAGGTCGGCCGGAGGACGATGTATTGAATCGCGACGCAATTTGTGTGTTCCATCGTCATTAACAGGCTCTGAACGTTACAATTAACTGTCAGTTTTGCGTCGGATTCGAAAATCTAGACTCACAGGAGATCGACCATAAGGTGCCCGAGGCAGCAATAGACCCTTGGAGACAGGTCGGCCGGAGGACGATGTATTGAATCGCGACGCGATTTGTGTGTTCCATTGTCATTAAGAGGCTCTGAACCTTACAATTAACTGTCAGTTTTGCGTCGCATTCGAAAATCTAGACTCACAGGAGAACGACCATAAGGTGTCCGAGGCAGCACTAGACCCTTGGAGACAAGTCGGCTGGAGGACGACGTATTGAATCGCGACGCAATTTGTGTGTTCCATCGTCATTAACAGGCTCTGAACGTTACAATTAACTGTCAGTTTTGCGTCGGATTCGAAAATCTAGACTCACAGGAGATCGACCATAAGGTGCCCGAGGCAGCAATAGACCCTTGGAGACAGGTCGGCCGGAGGACGATGTATTGAATCGCGACGCAATTTGTGTGTTCCATTGTCATTAAGAGGCTCTGAACCTTACAATTAACTGTCAGTTTTGCGTCGAATTTGAAAATCTAGACTCAAAGAAGAACGACCATAAGGTGCCCGAGGCAGCACTAGACGCTTGGAGACAAGTCGGCTGGAGGACGATGTATTGAATCGCGACGCGATTTGTGTGTTCCATCGTCATTAACAGGCTCTGAACGTTACAATTAACTGTCAGTTTTGCGTCGGATTCGAAAATCTAGACTCACAGGAGATCGACCATAAGGTGCCCGAGGCAGCAATAGACCCTTGGAGACAGGTCGGCCGGAGGACGATGTATTGAATCGCTACGCGATTTGTGTGTTCCATTGTCATTAAGAGGCTCTGAACCTTACAATTAACTGTCAGATTTGCGTCGAATTTGAAAATCTAGACTCAAAGAAGAACGACCATAAGGTGCCCGAGGCAGCACTAGACCCTTGGAGACAAGTCGGCTGGAGGACGATGTATTGAATCGCGACGCGATTTGTGTGCTCCATCGTCATTAACAGGCTCTGAACGTTACAATTAACTGTCAGTTTTGCGTCGGATTCGAAAATCTAGACTCACAGGAGATCGACCATAAGGTGCCAGAGGCAGCAATAGACCCTTGGAGACAGGGCGGCCGGAGGACGATGTATTGAATCGCGACGCAATTTGTGTGTTCCATTGTCATTAAGAGGCTCTGAACCTTACAATTAACTGTCAGATTTGCGCCGGATTCGAAAATCTAGACTCACAGAGGAACGACCATAAGGTGCCCGAGGCAGCACTAGACCCTTGGAGACAAGTCGGCTGGAGGACCATGTATTGAATCGCGACGCGATTTGTGTGTTCCATAGTCATTAACAGGCTCTGAACGTTACAATCAACTGTCAGTTTTGCGTCGGATTCGAAAACCTAGACTCACATGAGAACGACCATAAGGTGCCCGAGGCAGCAATACACCCTTGGAGACAGGTCGGACGGAGGACGATGTATTGAATCGCGACGCAATTTGTGTGTTCCATCGTCATTAACAGGCTCTGAACGTTACAATTAACTGTCAGTTTTGCGTCGGATTCGAAAATCTCGACTCACAGGAGATCGACCATAAGGTGCCCGAGGCAGCTATAGACCCTTGGAGACAGGTCGGCCGGAGGACGATGTATTGAATCGCGACGCGATTTGTGTGTTCCATCGTCATTAACAGGCTCTGAACGTTACAATTAACTGTCAGTTTTGCGTCGGATTCGAAAATCTAGACTCACAGGAGATCGACCATAAGGTGCCCGAGGCAGCAATAGACCCTTGGAGACAGGTCTGACGGAGGACGATGTATTGAATCGCGACGGGATTTGTGTGTTCCATCGTCATTAACAGGCTCTGAACGGTACAATTAACTGTCAGTTTTGCGTCGCATTCGAAAATCTAGACTCACAGGAGATCGACCATGAGGTGCCCGAGGCAGCAATAGACCCTTGGAGACCGGTCGGCCGGAGGACGATGTATTGAATCGCGACGCGATTTGTGTGTTCCATTGTCATTAAGAGGCTCTGAACCTTACGATTAACTGTCAGTTTTGCGTCGGATTCGAAAATCTAGACTCACAGGAGAACGACCATAAGGTGTCCGAGGCAGCACAAGACCCTTGGAGACAAGTCGGCTGGAGGACGATGTATTGAATCGCGACGCAATTGGTGTGTTCCATCGTCATTAACAGGCTCTGAACGTTACAATTAACTGTCAGTTTTGCGTCGGATTCGAAAATCTAGACTCACAGGAGATCGACCATAAGGTGCCCGAGGCAGCAAAAATCCTTGGAGACAGGTCGGCCGGAGGACGATGTATTGAATCGCGACGCAATTTGTGTGTTCCATTGTCATTAAGAGGCTCTGAACCTTACGATTAACTGTCAGTTTTGCGTCGGATTCGAAAATCTAGACTCAGAGGAGAACGAGCATAACGTGCCCGAGGCAGCACTAGACCCTTGGAGACATGTCGGCCGGAGAACGATGTATTGAATCGCGATGCGATTTGTGTGTCCCATCGTCATTAACAGGCTCTGAACGTTACAATTAACTGTCAGTTTTGCGTCGGATTCGAAATTCTAGACTGACAGGAGATCGACCATAATGTACCCGAGGCAGCAATAGACCCTTGGAGACAGGTCGGCCGGAGGACGATGTATTGAATCGCGACGCAATTTGTGTGTTCCATCGTCATTAACAGGCTCTGAACGTTACAATTAACTGTCAGTTTTGCGTCGGATTCGAAAATCTATACTCACAGGAGATCGACCATAAGGTGCCCGAAGCAGCTATAGACCCTTGGAGACAGGTCGGCAAGAGGACGATGTATTGAATCGCGACGCGATTTGTGTGTTCCATCGTCATTAACAGGCTCTGAACGTTACAATTAACTGTCAGTTTTGCGTCGCATTCGAAAATCTAGACTCACAGGAGATCGAGCATAAGGTGCCCGAGGCAGCAATAGACCCTTGGAGACAGGTCTGACGGAGGACGATGTATTGAATCGCGACGGGATTTGTGTGTTCCATCGTCATTAACAGGCTCTGAACGGTACAATTAACTGTCAGTTTTGCGTCGGATTCGAAAATCTAGACTTACAGGAGAACGACCATAAGGTGTCAGAGGCAGCACAAGACCCTTGGAGACAAGTCGGCTGGAGGACGATGTATTGAATCGCGACGCAATTTGTGTGTTCCATCGTCATTAACAGGCTCTGAACGTTACAATTAACTGTCAGTTTTGCGTCGGATTCGAAAATCTAGACTCACAGGAGATCGACCATAAGGTGGCCGAGGCAGCAAAAATCCTTGGAGACAGGTCGGCCGGAGGACGATGTATTGAATCGCGACGCAATGTGTGTGTTCCATTGTCATTAAGAGGCTCTGAACCTTACGATTAACTGTCAGTTTTGCGTCGGATTCGAAAATCTAGACTCAGAGGAGAACGACGATAACGTGCCCGAGGCAGCACTAGACCCTTGGAGACATGTCGGCCGGAGGACGATGTATTGAATCGCGACGCGATTTGTGTGTTCCATCGTCATTAACAGGCTCTGAACGTTACAATTAACTGTCAGTTTTGCGTCGGATTCGAAAATCTAGACTCACAGGAGATCGACCATAATGTACCCGAGGCAGCAATAGACCCTTGGAGACAGGTCGGCCGGAGGACGATGTATTGAATCGCGACGCAATTTGTGTGTTCCATTGTCATTAAGAGGCTCTGAACCTTACAATTAGCTGTCAGTTTTGCGTCGGATTCGAAAATCTAGACTCACAGAGGAACGACCATAAGGTGCCCGAGGCAGCACTAGACCCTTGGAGACAAGTCGGCTGGAGGACCATGTATTGAATCGGGACGCGATTTGTGTGTTCCATCGTCATTAACAGGCTCTGAACGTTACAATCAACTGTCAGTTTTGCGTCGGATTCGAAAATCTAGACTCACAGGAGAACGACCATAAGGTGCCCGAGGCAGCAATAGACCCTTGGAGACAGATCGGCCGGAGGACGATGTATTGAATCGCGACGCAATTTGTGTGTTCCATCGTCATTAACAGGCTCTGAATGTTACAATTAACTGTCAGTTTTGCGTCGGATTCGAAAATCTAGACTCACAGGAGATCGACCATAATGTACCCGAGGCAGCAATAGACCCTTGGAGACAGGTCGGCCGGAGGTCGATGTATTGAATCGCGTTGCGATTTGTGTGTTCCATCGTCATTAACAGGCTCTGACCTTTACAATTAACTGTCAGTTTTGCGTCGGATTCGAAAATCTAGACTCACAGGAGAACGACCATAAGGTGCCCGAGGCAGCAATAGACCCTTGGAGACAAGTCGGCTGGAGGACCATGTATTGAATCGCGACGCGATTCGTGTGTTCCATCGTCATTAATAGGCTCTGAACGTTACAATCAACTGTCAGTTTTGCGTCGGATTCGAAAATCTAGACTCAGAGGAGAACGACCATAAGGTGCCCGACGCAGCACTATACCCTTGGAGACACGTCGGCTGGAGGACGATGTATTGAATCGCGACGCGATTTGTGTGTTCCATCGTCATTAACAGGCTCTGAACGTTACAATTAACTGTCAGTTTTGCGTCGGATTCGAAAATCTAGACTCACAGGAGATCGACCATAAGGTGCCCGCGGCAGCAATAGACCCTTGGAGACAGGTCGGCCGGAGGACGATGTATTGAATCGCGACGCAATTTGTGTGTTCCATTGTCATTAAGAGGCTCTGAACCTTACAATTTACTGTCAGTTTTGCGTCGGATTCGAAAATCTAGACTCACAGAGGAACGACCATAAGGTGCCCGAGGCAGCACTAGACCCATGGAGACAGGTCGGCCGGAGGACGATGTATTAATCGCGACGCAATTTGTGTGTTCCATCGTCATTAACAGGCTCTGAACGTTACAATTAACTGTCAGTTTTGCGTCGGATTCGAAAATCTAGACTCACAGGAGATCGACCATAAGGTGCCCGAGGCAGCAATAGACCCTTGGAGACAGGTCGGCCGGAGGACGATGTATTGAATCGCGACGCGATTTGTGTGTTCCATCGTCATTAACAGGCTCTGAACGTTACAATTAACTGTCAGTTTTGCGTCGGATTCGAAAATCTAGACTCACAGGAGATCGACCATAAGGTGCCCGAGGCAGCAATAGACCCTTGGAGACAGGTCGGCCGGAGGACGATGTATTGAATCGCGACGCAATTTGTGTGTTCCATTGTCATTAAGAGGTTCTGAACCTTACAATTAACTGTCAGTTTTGCGTCGAATTTGAAAATCTAGACTCAAAGAAGAACGACCATAAGGTGCCCGAGGCAGCACTAGACGCTTGGAGACAAGTCGGCTGGAGGACGATGTATTGAATCGCGACGCGATTTGTGTGTTCCATCGTCATTAACAGGCTCTGAACGGTACAATTAACTGTCAGTTTTGCTTCGGATTCGAAAATCTAGACTCACAGGAGATCGACCATAAGGTGTCAAAGGCAGCACAAGACCCTTGGAGACAAGTCGGCTGGAGGACGATGTATTGAATCGCGACGCAATTTGTGTGTTCCATCGTCATTAACAGGCTCTGAACGTTACAATTAACTGTCAGTTTTGCGTCGGATTCGAAAATCTAGACTCACAGGAGATCGACCATAAGGTGGCCGAGGCAGCAAAAATCCTTGGAGACAGGTCGGCCGGAGGACGATGTATTGCATCGCGACGCAATGTGTGTGTTCCATTGTCATTAAGAGGCTCTGAACCTTACGATTAACTGTCAGTTTTGCGTCGGATTCGAAAATCTAGACTCAGAGGAGAACGACGATAACGTGCCCGAGGCAGCACTAGACCCTTGGAGACATGTCGGCCGGAGGACGATGTATTGAATCGCGACGCGATTTGTGTGTTCCATCGTCATTAACAGGCTCTGAACGTTACAATTAACTGTCAGTTTTGCGTCGGATTCGAAAATCTAGACTCACAGGAGATCGACCATAATGTACCCGAGGCAGCAATAGACCCTTGGAGACAGGTCCGCCGGAGGACGATGTATTGAATCGCGACGCAATTTGTGTGTTCCATTGTCATTAAGAGGCTCTGAACCTTACAATTAGCTGTCAGTTTTGCGTCGGATTCGAAAATCTAGACTCACAGAGGAACGACCATAAGGTGCCCGAGGCAGCACTAGACGCTTGGAGACAAGTCGGCTGGAGGACCATGTATTGAATCGGGACGCGATTTGTGTGTTCCATCGTCATTAACAGGCTCTGAACGTTACAATCAACTGTCAGTTTTGCGTCGGATTCGAAAATCTAGACTCACAGGAGAACGACCATAAGGTGCCCGAGGCAGCAATAGACCCTTGGAGACAGATCGGCCGGAGGACGATGTATTGAATCGCGACGCAATTTGTGTGTTCCATCGTCATTAACAGGCTCTGAATGTTACAATTAACTGTCAGTTTTGCGTCGGATTCGAAAATCTAGACTCACAGGAGATCGACCATAATGTACCCGAGGCAGCAATAGACCCTTGGAGACAGGTCGGCCGGAGGACGATGTATTGAATCGCGTTGCGATTTGTGTGTTCCATCGTCATTAACAGGCTCTGACCTTTACAATTAACTGTCAGTTTTGCGTCGGATTCGAAAATCTAGACTCACAGGAGAACGACCATAAGGTGCCCGAGGCAGCAATAGACCCTTGGTGACAAGTCGGCTGGAGGACCATGTATTGAATCGCGACGCGATTCGTGTGTTCCATCGTCATTAATAGGCTCTGAACGTTACAATCAACTGTCAGTTTTGCGTCGGATTCGAAAATCTAGACTCACATGAGAACGACCATAAGGTGCCCGAGGCAGCAATACACCCTTGGAGACAGGTCGGACGGAGGACGATGTATTGAATCGCGACGCAATTTGTTTGTTCCATCGTCATTAACAGGCTCTGAACGTTACAATTAACTGTCAGTTTTGCGTCGGATTCGAAAATCTCGACTCACAGGAGATCGACCATAAGGTGCCCGAGGCAGCTATAGACCCTTGGAGACAGGTCGGCCGGAGGACGATGTATTGAATCGCGACGCGATTTGTGTGTTCCATCGTCATTAACAGGCTCTGAACGTTACAATTAACTGTCAGTTTTGCGTCGGATTCGAAAATCTAGACTCACAGGAGATCGACCATAAGGTGCCCGAGGCAGCAATAGACCCTTGGAGACAGGTCTGACGGAGGACGATGTATTGAATCGCGACGGGATTTGTGTGTTCCATCGTCATTAACAGGCTCTGAACGGTACAATTAACTGTCAGTTTTGCGTCGCATTCGAAAATCTAGACTCACAGGAGATCGACCATAAGGTGCCCGAGGCAGCAATAGACCCTTGGAGACCGGTCGGCCGGAGGACGATGTATTGAATCGCGACGCGATTTGTGTGTTCCATTGTCATTAAGAGGCTCTGAACCTTACAATTAACTCAGTTTTGCGTCGGATTCGAAAATCTAGACTCACAGGAGAACGACCATAAGGTGCCCGAGGCAGCTATAGACCCTTGGAGACAAGTCGGCAGGAGGACGATGTATTGAATCGCGACGCAATTGGTGTGTTCCATCGTCATTAACAGGCTCTGAACGTTACAATTAACTGTCAGTTTTGCGTCGGATTCGAAAATCTAGACTCACAGGAGATCGACCATAAGGTGCCCGAGGCAGCAAAAATCCTTGGAGACAGGTCGGCCGGAGGACGATGTATTGAATCGCGACGCAATTTGTGTGTTCCATTGTCATTAAGAGGCTCTGAACCTTACGATTAACTGTCAGTTTTGCGTCGGATTCGAAAATCTAGACTCAGAGGAGAACGACCATAACGTGCCCGAGGCAGCACTAGACCCTTGGAGACATGTCGGCCGGAGAACGATGTATTGAATCGCGATGCGATTTGTGTGTCCCATCGTCATTAACAGGCTCTGAACGTTACAATTAACTGTCAGTTTTGCGTCGGATTCTAAATTCTAGACTGACAGGAGATCGACCATAATGTACCCGAGGCAGCAATAGACCCTTGGAGACAGGTCGGCCGGAGGACGATGTATTGAATCGCGACGCAATTTGTGTGTTCCATCGTCATTAACAGGCTCTGAACGTTACAATTAACTGTCAGTTTTGCGTCGGATTCGAAAATCTATACTCACAGGAGATCGACCATAAGGTGCCCGAAGCAGCTATAGACCCTTGGAGACAGGTCGGCCGGAGGACGATGTATTGAATCGCGACGCGATTTGTGTGTTCCATCGTCATTAACAGGCTCTGAACGTTACAATTAACTGTCAGTTTTGCGTCGCATTCGAAAATCTAGACTCACAGGAGATCGACCATAAGGTGCCCGAGGCAGCAATAGACCCTTGGAGACAGGTCTGACGGAGGACGATGTATTGAATCGGGACGGGATTTGTGTGTTCCATCGTCATTAACAGGCTCTGAACGGTACAATTAACTGTCAGTTTTGCGTCGCATTCGAAAATCTAGACTCACAGGAGATCGACCATAAGGTGCCCGAGGCAGCAATAGACCCTTGGAGACCGGTCGGCCGGAGGACGATGTATTGAATCGCGACGCAATTTGTGTGTTCCATTGTCATTAAGAGGCTCTGAACCTTACAATTAACTGTCAGTTTTGCGCCGGATTCGAAAATCTAGACTCACAGGAGAACGACCATAAGGTGCCCGAGGCAGCACTAGACCCTTGGAGACAAGTCGGCTGGAGGACCATGTATTGAATCGCGACGCGATTTGTGTGTTCCATCGTCATTAACAGGCTCTGAACGTTACAATTAACTGTCAGTTTTGCGTCGGATTCGAAAATCTAGACTCAGAGGAGAACGACGATAACGTGCCCGAGGCAGCACTAGACCCTTGGAGACATGTCGGCCGGAGGACGATGTATTGAATCGCGACGCGATTTGTGTGTTCCATCGTCATTAACAGGCTCTGAACGTTACAATTTACTGTCAGTTTTGCGTCGGATTCGAAAATCTAGACTCACAGGAGATCGACCATAATGTACCCGAGGCAGCAATAGACCCTTGGAGACAGGACGGCCGGAGGACGATGTATTGAATCGCGACGCAATTTGTGTGTTCCATTGTCATTAAGAGGCTCTGAACCTTACAATTAGCTGTCAGTTTTGCGTCGGATTAGAAAATCTAGACTCACAGTGGAACGACCATAAGGTGCCCGAGGCAGCACTACACCCTTGGAGACAAGTCGGCTGGAGGACCATGTATTGAATCGGGACGCAATTTGTGTGTTCCATCGTCATTAACAGGCTCTGAACGTTACAATCAACTGTCAGTTTTGCGTCGGATTCGAAAATCTAGACTCACAGGAGAACGACCATAAGGTGCCCGAGGCAGCAATAGACCCTTGGAGACAGGTCTGACGGAGGACGATGTATTGAATCGGGACGGGATTTGTGTGTTCCATCGTCATTAACAGGCTCTGAACGGTACAATTAACTGTCAGTTTTGCGTCGCATTCGAAAATCTAGACTCACAGGAGATCGACCATAAGGTGCCCGAGGCAGCAATAGACCCTTGGAGACCGGTCGGCCGGAGGACGATGTATTGAATCGCGACGCAATTTGTGTGTTCCATTGTCATTAAGAGGCTCTGAACCTTACAATTAACTGTCAGTTTTGCGCCGGATTCGAAAATCTAGACTCACAGGAGAACGACCATAAGGTGCCCGAGGCAGCACTAGACCCTTGGAGACAAGTCGGCTGGAGGACCATGTATTGAATCGCGACGCGATTTGTGTGTTCCATCGTCATTAACAGGCTCTGAACGTTACAATTAACTGTCAGTTTTGCGTCGGATTCGAAAATCTAGACTCAGAGGAGAACGACGATAACGTGCCCGAGGCAGCACTAGACCCTTGGAGACATGTCGGCCGGAGGACGATGTATTGAATCGCGACGCGATTTGTGTGTTCCATCGTCATTAACAGGCTCTGAACGTTACAATTTACTGTCAGTTTTGCGTCGGATTCGAAAATCTAGACTCACAGGAGATCGACCATAATGTACCCGAGGCAGCAATAGACCCTTGGAGACAGGACGGCCGGAGGACGATGTATTGAATCGCGACGCAATTTGTGTGTTCCATTGTCATTAAGAGGCTCTGAACCTTACAATTAGCTGTCAGTTTTGCGTCGGATTAGAAAATCTAGACTCACAGTGGAACGACCATAAGGTGCCCGAGGCAGCACTACACCCTTGGAGACAAGTCGGCTGGAGGACCATGTATTGAATCGGGACGCAATTTGTGTGTTCCATCGTCATTAACAGGCTCTGAACGTTACAATCAACTGTCAGTTTTGCGTCGGATTCGAAAATCTAGACTCACAGGAGAACGACCATAAGGTGCCCGAGGCAGCAATAGACCCTTGGAGACAGATCGGCCGGAGGACGATGTATTGAATCGCGACACAATTTGTGTGTTCCATCATCATTAACAGGCTCTGAATGTTACAATTAACTGTCAGTTTTGCGTCGGATTCGAAAATCTAGACTCACAGGAGATCGACCATAATGTACCCGAGGCAGCAATAGACCCTTGGAGACAGGTCGGCCGGAGGACGATGTATTGAATCGCGTTGCGATTTGTGTGTTCCATCGTCATTAACAGGCTCTGACCTTTACAATTAACTGTCAGTTTTGCGTCGGATTCGAAAATCTAGACTCACAGGAGAACGACCATAAGGTGCCCGAGGCAGCAATAGACCCTTGGAGACAAGTCGGCTGGAGGACCATGTATTGAATCGCGACGCGATTCATGCGTTCCATCGTCATTAATAGGCTCTGAACGTTACAATCAACTGTCAGTTTTGCGTCGGATTCGAAAATCTAGACTCAGAGGAGAACGACCATAAGGTGCCCGACGCAGCACTATATCCTTGGAGACACGTCGGCTGGAGGACGATGTATTGAATCGCGACGCGATTTGTGTGTTCCATCGTCATTAACAGGCTCTGAACGTTACAATTAACTGTCAGTTTTGCGTCGGATTCGAAAATCTAGACTCACAGGAGATCGACCATAAGGTGCCCGAGGCAGCAATAGACCCTTGGAGACAGGTCGGCCGGAGGACGATGTATTGAATCGCGACGCAATTTGTGTGTTCCATTGTCATTAAGAGGCTCTGAACCTTACAATTAACTGTCAGTTTTGCGTCGGATTCGAAAATCTAGACTCACAGAGGAACGACCATAAGGTGCCCGAGGCAGCACTAGACCATTGGAGACAAGTCGGCTGGAGGACCATGTATTGAATCGCGACGCGATTTGTGTGTTCCATCGTCATTAACAGGCTCTGAACGTTACAATTAACTGTCAGTTTGGCGTCGGATTCGAAAATCTAGACTCACAGGAGATCGACCATAAGGTGCCCGAGGCAGCAATAGACCCTTGGAGACAGGTCGGCCGGAGGACGATGTATTGAATCGCTACGCGATTTGTGTGTTCCATTGTCATTAAGAGGCTCTGAACCTTACAATTAACTGTCAGATTTGCGTCGAATTTGAAAATCTAGACTCAAAGAAGAACGACCATAAGGTGCCCGAGGCAGCACTAGACCCTTGGAGACAAGTCGGCTGGAGGACGATGTATTGAATCGCGACGCGATTTGTGTGCTCCATCGTCATTAACAGGCTCTGAACGTTACAATTAACTGTCAGTTTTGCGTCGGATTCGAAAATTTAGACTCACAGGAGATCGACCATAAGGTGCCCGAGGCAGCAATAGACCCTTGGAGACAAGTCTCACGGAGGACGATGTATTGAATCGCGAAGGGATTTGTGTGTTCCATCGTCATTAACAGGCTCTGAACGGTACAATTAACTGTCAGTTTTGCGTCGCATTCGAAAATCTAGACTCACAGGAGATCGACCATAAGGTGCCCGAGGCAGCAATAGACCCTTGGAGACCGGTAGGCCGGAGGACGATGTATTGAATCGCGACGCGATTTGTGTGTTCCATTGTCATTAAGAGGCTCTGAACCTTACGATTAACTGTCAGTTTTGCGTCGGATTCGAAAATCTAGACTCACAGGAGAACGACCATAAGGTGTCCGAGGCAGCACAAGACCCTTGGAGACAAGTCGGCTGGAGGACGATGTATTGAATCGCGACGCAATTTGTGTGTTCCATCGTCATTAACAGGCTCTGAACGTTACAATTAACTGTCAGTTTTGCGTCGGATTCGAAAATCTAGACTCACAGGAGATCGACCATAAGGTGCCCGAGGCAGCAAAAATCCTTGGAGCAGGTCGGCCGGAGGACGATGTATTGAATCGCGACGCAATTTGTGTGTTCCATTGTCATTAAGAGGCTCTGAACCTTACGATTAACTGTCAGTTTTGCGTCGGATTCGAAAATCTAGACTCAGAGGAGAACGACCATAACGTGCCCGAGGCAGCACTAGACCCTTGGAGACATGTCGGCCGGAGAACGATGTATTGAATCGCGATGCGATTTGTGTGTCCCATCGTCATTAACAGGCTCTGAACCTTACAATTAACTGTCAGTTTTGCGTCGCATTCGAAAATCTAGACTCACAGGAGAACGACCATAAGGTGTCCGAGGCAGCACTAGACCCTTGGAGACAAGTCGGCTGGAGGACGACGTATTGAATCGCGACGCAATTTGTGTGTTCCATCGTCATTAACAGGCTCTGAACGTTACAATTAACTGTCAGTTTTGCGTCGGATTCGAAAATCTACACTCACAGGAGATCGACCATAAGGTGCCCGAGGCAGCAATAGACCCTTGGAGACAGGTCGGCCGGAGGACGATGTATTGAATCGCGACGCAATTTGTGTGTTCCATTGTCATTAAGAGGCTCTGAACCTTACAATTAACTGTCAGTTTTGCGTCGAATTTGAAAATCTAGACTCAAAGAAGAACGACCATAAGGTGCCCGAGGCAGCACTAGACCCTTGGAGACAAGTCGGCTGGAGGACGATGTATTGAATCGCGACGCGATTTGTGTGTTCCATCGTCATTAACAGGCTCTGAACGTTACAATTAACTGTCAGTTTTGCGTCGGATTCGAAAATCTAGACTCACAGGAGATCGACCATAAGGTGCCCGAGGCAGCAATAGACCCTTGGAGACAGGTCGGCCGGAGGACGATGTATTGAATCGCGACGCGATTTGTGTGTTCCATTGTCATTAAGAGGCTCTGAACATTACAATTAACTGTCAGATTTGCGTCGAATTTGAAAATCTAGACTCAAAGAAGAACGACCATAAGGTGCCCGAGGCAGCACTAGACCCTTGGAGACAAGTCGGCTGGAGGACGATGTATTGAATCGCGACGCGATTTGTGTGCTCCATCGTCATTAACAGGCTCTGAACGTTACAATTTACTGTCAGTTTTGCGTCGGATTCGAAAATCTAGACTCACAGGAGATCGACCATAAGGTGCCAGAGGCAGCAATAGACCCTTGGAGACAGGGCGGCCGGAGGACGATGTATTGAATCGCGACGCAATTTGTGTGTTCCATTGTCATTAAGAGGCTCTGAACCTTACAATTAACTGTCAGTTTTGCGCCGGATTCGAAAATCTAGACTCACAGAGGAACGACCATAAGGTGCCCGAGGCAGCACTAGACCCTTGGAGGCAAGTCGGCTGGAGGACCATGTATTGAATCGCGACGCGATTTGTGTGTTCCATAGTCATTAACAGGCTCTGAACGTTACAATCAACTGTCAGTTTTGCGTCGGATTCGAAAACCTAGACTCACATGAGAACGACCATATGGTGCCCGAGGCAGCAATACACCCTTGGAGACAGGTCGGACGGAGGACGATGTATTGAATCGCGACGCAATTTGTGTGTTCCATCGTCATTAACAGGCTCTGAACGTTACAATTAACTGTCAGTTTTGCGTCGGATTCGAAAATCTCGACTCACAGGAGATCGACCATAAGGTGCCCGAAGCAGCTATAGACCCTTGGAGACAGGTCGGCCGGAGGACGATGTATTGAATCGCGACGCGATTTGTGTGTTCCATCGTCATTAACAGGCTCTGAACGTTACAATTAACTGTCAGTTTTGCGTCGGATTCGAAAATCTAGACTCACAGGAGATCGACCATAAGGTGCCCGAGGCAGCAAAAATCCTTGGAGACAGGTCGGCCGGAGGACGATGTATTGAATCGCGACGCAATTTGTGTGTTCCATTGTCATTAAGAGGCTCTGAACCTTACGATTAACTGTCATTTTTGCGTCGGATTCGAAAATCTAGACTCAGAGGAGAACGACCATAACGTGCCCGAGGCAGCACTAGACCCTTGGAGACATGTCGGCCGGAGAACGATGTATTGAATCGCGATGCGATTTGTGTGTCCCATCGTCATTAACAGGCTCTGAACGTTACAATTAACTGTCAGTTTTGCGTCGGATTCGAAAATCTAGACTGACAGGAGATCGACCATAATGTACCCGAGGCAGCAATAGACCCTTGGAGACAGGTCGGCCGGAGGACGATGTATTGAATCGCGACGCAATTTGTGTGTTCCATCGTCATTAACAGGCTCTGAACGTTACAATTACCTGTCAGTTTTGCGTCGCATTCGAAAATCTAGACTCACAGGAGATCGAAAATAAGGTGCCCGAGGCAGCAATAGACCCTTGGAGACAGGTCTGACGGAGGACGATGTATTGAATCGCGACGGGATTTGTGTGTTCCATCGTCATTAACAGGCTCTGAACGGTACAATTAACTGTCAGTTTTGCGTCGCATTCGAAAATCTAGACTCACAGGAGATCGACCATAAGGTGCCCGAGGCAGCAATAGACCCTTGGAGACCAGTCGGCCGGAGGACGATGTATTGAATCGCGACGCAATTTGTGTGTTCCATTGTCATTAAGAGGCTCTGAACCTTACAATTAACTGTCAGTTTTGCGTCGGATTCGAAAATCTAGACTCACAGGAGAACGACCATAAGGTGTCCGAGGCAGCACAAGACCCTTGGAGACAAGTCGGCTGGAGGACGAAGTATTGAATCGCGACGCAATTTGTGTGTTCCATCGTCATTAACAGGCTCTGAACGTTACAATTAACTGTCAGTTTTGCGTCGGATTCGAAAATCTAGACTCACAGGAGATCGACCATAAGGTGCCCGAGGCAGCAAAAATCCTTGGAGACAGGTCTGCCGGAGGACGATGTATTGAATCGCGACGCAATGTGTGTGTTCCATTGTCATTAAGAGGCTCTGAACCTTACGATTAACTGTCAGTTTTGCGTCGGATTCGAAAATCTAGACTCAGAGGAGAACGACGATAACGTGCCCGAGGCAGCACTAGACCCTTGGAGACAGGTCGGCCGGAGGACGATGTATTGAATCGCGTTGCGATTTGTGTGTTCCATCGTCATTAACAGGCTCTGACCTTTACAATTAACTGTCAGTTTTGCGTCGGATTCGAAAATCTAGACTCACAGGAGAACGACCATAAGGTGCCCGAGGCAGCAATAGACCCTTGGAGACAAGTCGGCTGGAGGACCATGTATTGAATCGCGACGCGATTCGTGTGTTCCATCGCCATTAATAGGCTCTGAACGTTACAATCAACTGTCAGTTTCGCGTCGGATTCGAAAATCTAGACTCAGAGGAGAACGACCATAAGGTGCCCGACGCAGCACTATACCCTTGGAGACACGTCGGCTGGAGGACGATGTATTGAATCGCGACGCGATTTGTGTGTTCCATCGTCATTAACAGGCTCTGAACGTTACAATTAACTGTCAGTTTTGCGTCGGATTCGAAAATCTAGACTCACAGGAGATCGACCATAAGGTGCCCGAGGCAGCAATAGACCCTTGGAGACAGGGCGGCCGGAGGACGATGTATTGAATCGCGACGCAATTTGTGTGTTCCATTGTCATTAAGAGGCTCTGAACCTTACAATTAACTGTCAGTTTTGCGTCGGATTCGAAAATCTAGACTCACAGAGGAACGACCATAAGGTGCCCGAGGCACCACTAGACCATTGGAGACAAGTCGGCTGGAGGACCATGTATTGAATCGCGACGCGATTTGTGTGTTCCATCGTCATTAACAGGCTCTGAACGTTACAATCAACTGTCAGTTTTGCGTCGGATTCGAAAATCTAGACTCACAGGAGAACGACCATAAGGTGCCCGAGGCAGCAATAGACCCTTGGAGACAGGTCGGCCGGAGGACGATGTATTGAATCGCGACGCGATTTGTGTGTTCCATTGTCATTAAGAGGCTCTGAACCTTACAATTAACTGTCAGTTTTGCGTCGCATTCGAAAATCTAGACTCACAGGAGAACGACCATAAGGTGTCCGAGGCAGCACTAGACCCTTGGAGACAAGTCGGCTGGAGGACGACGTAATGAATCGCGACGCAATTTGTGTGTTCCATCGTCATTAACAGGCTCTGAACGTTACAATTAACTGTCAGTTTATCGTCGGATTCGAAAATCTAGACTCACAGGAGATCGACCATAAGGTGCCCGAGGCAGCAATAGACCCTTGGAGACAGGTCGGCCGGAGGACGATGTATTGAATCGCGACGCAATTTGTGTGTTCCATTGTCATTAAGAGGCTCTGAACCTTACAATTAACTGTCAGTTTTGCGTCGAATTTGAAAATCTAGACTCAAAGAAGAACGACCATAAGGTGCCCGAGGCAGCACTAGACGCTTGGAGACAAGTCGGCTGGAGGACGATGTATTGAATCGCGACGCGATTTGTGTGTTCCATCGTCATTAACAGGCTCTGAACGTTACAATTAACTGTCAGTTTTGCGTCGGATTCGAAAATCTAGACTCACAGGAGATCGACCATAAGGTGCCCGAGGCAGCAATAGACCCTTGGAGACAGGTCGGCCGGAGGACGATGTATTGAATCGCGACGCGATTTGTGTGTTCCATTGTCATTAAGAGGCTCTGAACCTTACAATTAACTGTCAGATTTGCGTCGAATTTGAAAATCTAGACTCAAAGAAGAACGACCATAAGGTGCCCGAGGCAGCACTAGACCCTTGGAGACAAGTCGGCTGGAGGACGATTTATTGAATCGCGACGCGATTTGTGTGTTCCATCGTCATTAACAGGCTCTTAACGTTACAATTAACTGTCAGTTTTGCGTCGGATTCGAAAATCTAGACTCACAGGAGATCGACCATAAGGTGCCAGAGGCAGCAATAGACCCTTGGAGACAGGGCGGCCGGAGGACGATGTATTGAATCGCGACGCAATTTGTGTGTTCCATTGTCGTTAAGAGGCTCTGAACCTTACAATTAACTGTCAGTTTTGCGCCGGATTCGAAAATCTAGACTCACAGAGGAACGACCATAAGGTGCCCGAGGCACCACTAGACCATTGGAGACAAGTCGGCTGGAGGACCATGTATTGAATCGCGACGCGATTTGTGTGTTCCATCGTCATTAACAGGCTCTGAACGTTACAATCAACTGTCAGTTTTGCGTCGGATTCGAAAATCTAGACTCACAGGAGAACGACCATAAGGTGCCCGAGGCAGCAATAGACCCTTGGAGACAGGTCGCCCGGAGGACGATGTATTGAATCGCGAGGCAATTTGTGTGTTCCATCGTCATTAACAGGCTCTGAACGTTACAATTAACTGTCAGTTTTGCGTCGGATTCGAAAATCTAGACTCACAGGAGATCGACCATAAGGTGCCCGAGGCAGCAATAGACCCTTGGAGACAGGTCGGCCGGAGGACCATGTATTGAATCGCGACGCGATTTGTGTGTTCCATCGTCATTAACAGGCTCTGAACGTTACAATCAACTGTCAGTTTTGCGTCGGATTCGAAAATCTAGACTCACAGGAGAACGACCATAAGGTGCCCGAGGCAGCAATAGACCCTTGGAGACAGGTCGGCCGGAGGACGATGTATTGAATCGCGACGCGATTTGTGTGTTCCATTGTCATTAAGAGGCTCTGAACCTTACAATTAACTGTCAGTTTTGCGTCGCATTCGAAAATCTAGACTCACAGGAGAACGACCATAAGGTGTCCGAGGCAGCACTAGACCCTTGGAGACAAGTCGGCTGGAGGACGACGTAATGAATCGCGACGCAATTTGTGTGTTCCATCGTCATTAACAGGCTCTGAACGTTACAATTAACTGTCAGTTTATCGTCGGATTCAAAAATCTAGACTCACAGGAGATCGACCATAAGGTGCCCGAGGCAGCAATAGACCCTTGGAGACAGGTCGGCCGGAGGACGATGTATTGAATCGCGACGCAATTTGTGTGTTCCATTGTCATTAAGAGGCTCTGAACCTTACAATTAACTGTCAGTTTTGCGTCGAATTTGAAAATCTAGACTCAAAGAAGAACGACCATAAGGTGCCCGAGGCAGCACTAGACGCTTGGAGACAAGTCGGCTGGAGGACGATGTATTGAATCGCGACGCGATTTGTGTGTTCCATCGTCATTAACAGGCTCTGAACGTTACAATTAACTGTCAGTTTTGCGTCGGATTCGAAAATCTAGACTCACAGGAGATCGACCATAAGGTGCCCGAGGCAGCAATAGACCCTTGGAGACAGGTCGGCCGGAGGACGATGTATTGAATCGCGACGCAATTTGTGTGTTCCATTGTCATTAAGAGGCTCTGAACCTTACAATTAACTGTCAGTTTTGCGTCGAATTTGAAAATCTAGACTCAAAGAAGAACGACCATAAGGTGCCCGAGGCAGCACTAGACCCTTGGAGACAAGTCGGCTGGAGGACGATGTATTGAATCGCGACGCGATTTGTGTGTTCCATCGTCATTAACAGGCTCTGAACGTTACAATTAACTGTCAGTTTTGCGTCGGATTCGAAAATCTAGACTCACAGGAGATCGACCATAAGGTGCCCGAGGCAGCAATAGACCCTTGGAGACAGGTCGGCCGGAGGACGATGTATTGAATCGCGACGCGATTTGTGTGTTCCATTGTCATTAAGAGGCTCTGAACATTACAATTAACTGTCAGATTTGCGTCGAATTTGAAAATCTAGACTCAAAGAAGAACGACCATAAGGTGCCCGAGGCAGCACTAGACCCTTGGAGACAAGTCGGCTGGAGGACGATGTATTGAATCGCGACGCGATTTGTGTGCTCCATCGTCATTAACAGGCTCTGAACGTTACAATTTACTGTCAGTTTTGCGTCGGATTCGAAAATCTAGACTCACAGGAGATCGACCATAAGGTGCCAGAGGCAGCAATAGACCCTTGGAGACAGGGCGGCCGGAGGACGATGTATTGAATCGCGACGCAATTTGTGTGTTCCATTGTCATTAAGAGGCTCTGAACCTTACAATTAACTGTCAGTTTTGCGCCGGATTCGAAAATCTAGACTCACAGAGGAACGACCATAAGGTGCCCGAGGCAGCACTAGACCCTTGGAGGCAAGTCGGCTGGAGGACCATGTATTGAATCGCGACGCGATTTGTGTGTTCCATAGTCATTAACAGGCTCTGAACGTTACAATCAACTGTCAGTTTTGCGTCGGATTCGAAAACCTAGACTCACATGAGAACGACCATATGGTGCCCGAGGCAGCAATACACCCTTGGAGACAGGTCGGACGGAGGACGATGTATTGAATCGCGACGCAATTTGTGTGTTCCATCGTCATTAACAGGCTCTGAACGTTACAATTAACTGTCAGTTTTGCGTCGGATTCGAAAATCTCGACTCACAGGAGATCGACCATAAGGTGCCCGAAGCAGCTATAGACCCTTGGAGACAGGTCGGCCGGAGGACGATGTATTGAATCGCGACGCGATTTGTGTGTTCCATCGTCATTAACAGGCTCTGAACGTTACAATTAACTGTCAGTTTTGCGTCGGATTCGAAAATCTAGACTCACAGGAGATCGACCATAAGGTGCCCGAGGCAGCAAAAATCCTTGGAGACAGGTCGGCCGGAGGACGATGTATTGAATCGCGACGCAATTTGTGTGTTCCATTGTCATTAAGAGGCTCTGAACCTTACGATTAACTGTCATTTTTGCGTCGGATTCGAAAATCTAGACTCAGAGGAGAACGACCATAACGTGCCCGAGGCAGCACTAGACCCTTGGAGACATGTCGGCCGGAGAACGATGTATTGAATCGCGATGCGATTTGTGTGTCCCATCGTCATTAACAGGCTCTGAACGTTACAATTAACTGTCAGTTTTGCGTCGGATTCGAAAATCTAGACTGACAGGAGATCGACCATAATGTACCCGAGGCAGCAATAGACCCTTGGAGACAGGTCGGCCGGAGGACGATGTATTGAATCGCGACGCAATTTGTGTGTTCCATCGTCATTAACAGGCTCTGAACGTTACAATTACCTGTCAGTTTTGCGTCGCATTCGAAAATCTAGACTCACAGGAGATCGAAAATAAGGTGCCCGAGGCAGCAATAGACCCTTGGAGACAGGTCTGACGGAGGACGATGTATTGAATCGCGACGGGATTTGTGTGTTCCATCGTCATTAACAGGCTCTGAACGGTACAATTAACTGTCAGTTTTGCGTCGCATTCGAAAATCTAGACTCACAGGAGATCGACCATAAGGTGCCCGAGGCAGCAATAGACCCTTGGAGACCAGTCGGCCGGAGGACGATGTATTGAATCGCGACGCAATTTGTGTGTTCCATTGTCATTAAGAGGCTCTGAACCTTACAATTAACTGTCAGTTTTGCGTCGGATTCGAAAATCTAGACTCACAGGAGAACGACCATAAGGTGTCCGAGGCAGCACAAGACCCTTGGAGACAAGTCGGCTGGAGGACGAAGTATTGAATCGCGACGCAATTTGTGTGTTCCATCGTCATTAACAGGCTCTGAACGTTACAATTAACTGTCAGTTTTGCGTCGGATTCGAAAATCTAGACTCACAGGAGATCGACCATAAGGTGCCCGAGGCAGCAAAAATCCTTGGAGACAGGTCTGCCGGAGGACGATGTATTGAATCGCGACGCAATGTGTGTGTTCCATTGTCATTAAGAGGCTCTGAACCTTACGATTAACTGTCAGTTTTGCGTCGGATTCGAAAATCTAGACTCAGAGGAGAACGACGATAACGTGCCCGAGGCAGCACTAGACCCTTGGAGACAGGTCGGCCGGAGGACGATGTATTGAATCGCGTTGCGATTTGTGTGTTCCATCGTCATTAACAGGCTCTGACCTTTACAATTAACTGTCAGTTTTGCGTCGGATTCGAAAATCTAGACTCACAGGAGAACGACCATAAGGTGCCCGAGGCAGCAATAGACCCTTGGAGACAAGTCGGCTGGAGGACCATGTATTGAATCGCGACGCGATTCGTGTGTTCCATCGCCATTAATAGGCTCTGAACGTTACAATCAACTGTCAGTTTCGCGTCGGATTCGAAAATCTAGACTCAGAGGAGAACGACCATAAGGTGCCCGACGCAGCACTATACCCTTGGAGACACGTCGGCTGGAGGACGATGTATTGAATCGCGACGCGATTTGTGTGTTCCATCGTCATTAACAGGCTCTGAACGTTACAATTAACTGTCAGTTTTGCGTCGGATTCGAAAATCTAGACTCACAGGAGATCGACCATAAGGTGCCCGAGGCAGCAATAGACCCTTGGAGACAGGGCGGCCGGAGGACGATGTATTGAATCGCGACGCAATTTGTGTGTTCCATTGTCATTAAGAGGCTCTGAACCTTACAATTAACTGTCAGTTTTGCGTCGGATTCGAAAATCTAGACTCACAGAGGAACGACCATAAGGTGCCCGAGGCACCACTAGACCATTGGAGACAAGTCGGCTGGAGGACCATGTATTGAATCGCGACGCGATTTGTGTGTTCCATCGTCATTAACAGGCTCTGAACGTTACAATCAACTGTCAGTTTTGCGTCGGATTCGAAAATCTAGACTCACAGGAGAACGACCATAAGGTGCCCGAGGCAGCAATAGACCCTTGGAGACAGGTCGGCCGGAGGACGATGTATTGAATCGCGACGCGATTTGTGTGTTCCATTGTCATTAAGAGGCTCTGAACCTTACAATTAACTGTCAGTTTTGCGTCGCATTCGAAAATCTAGACTCACAGGAGAACGACCATAAGGTGTCCGAGGCAGCACTAGACCCTTGGAGACAAGTCGGCTGGAGGACGACGTAATGAATCGCGACGCAATTTGTGTGTTCCATTGTCATTAACAGGCTCTGAACGTTACAATTAACTGTCAGTTTATCGTCGGATTCGAAAATCTAGACTCACAGGAGATCGACCATAAGGTGCCCGAGGCAGCAATAGACCCTTGGAGACAGGTCGGCCGGAGGACGATGTATTGAATCGCGACGCAATTTGTGTGTTCCATTGTCATTAAGAGGCTCTGAACCTTACAATTAACTGTCAGTTTTGCGTCGAATTTGAAAATCTAGACTCAAAGAAGAACGACCATAAGGTGCCCGAGGCAGCACTAGACGCTTGGAGACAAGTCGGCTGGAGGACGATGTATTGAATCGCGACGCGATTTGTGTGTTCCATCGTCATTAACAGGCTCTGAACGTTACAATTAACTGTCAGTTTTGCGTCGGATTCGAAAATCTAGACTCACAGGAGATCGACCATAAGGTGCCCGAGGCAGCAATAGACCCTTGGAGACAGGTCGGCCGGAGGACGATGTATTGAATCGCGACGCGATTTGTGTGTTCCATTGTCATTAAGAGGCTCTGAACCTTACAATTAACTGTCAGATTTGCGTCGAATTTGAAAATCTAGACTCAAAGAAGAACGACCATAAGGTGCCCGAGGCAGCACTAGACCCTTGGAGACAAGTCGGCTGGAGGACGATTTATTGAATCGCGACGCGATTTGTGTGTTCCATCGTCATTAACAGGCTCTTAACGTTACAATTAACTGTCAGTTTTGCGTCGGATTCGAAAATCTAGACTCACAGGAGATCGACCATAAGGTGCCAGAGGCAGCAATAGACCCTTGGAGACAGGGCGGCCGGAGGACGATGTATTGAATCGCGACGCAATTTGTGTGTTCCATTGTCGTTAAGAGGCTCTGAACCTTACAATTAACTGTCAGTTTTGCGCCGGATTCGAAAATCTAGACTCACAGAGGAACGACCATAAGGTGCCCGAGGCACCACTAGACCATTGGAGACAAGTCGGCTGGAGGACCATGTATTGAATCGCGACGCGATTTGTGTGTTCCATCGTCATTAACAGGCTCTGAACGTTACAATCAACTGTCAGTTTTGCGTCGGATTCGAAAATCTAGACTCACAGGAGAACGACCATAAGGTGCCCGAGGCAGCAATAGACCCTTGGAGACAGGTCGCCCGGAGGACGATGTATTGAATCGCGAGGCAATTTGTGTGTTCCATCGTCATTAACAGGCTCTGAACGTTACAATTAACTGTCAGTTTTGCGTCGGATTCGAAAATCTAGACTCACAGGAGATCGACCATAAGGTGCCCGAGGCAGCAATAGACCCTTGGAGACAGGTCGGCCGGAGGACCATGTATTGAATCGCGACGCGATTTGTGTGTTCCATCGTCATTAACAGGCTCTGAACGTTACAATCAACTGTCAGTTTTGCGTCGGATTCGAAAATCTAGACTCACAGGAGAACGACCATAAGGTGCCCGAGGCAGCAATAGACCCTTGGAGACAGGTCGGCCGGAGGACGATGTATTGAATCGCGACGCGATTTGTGTGTTCCATTGTCATTAAGAGGCTCTGAACCTTACAATTAACTGTCAGTTTTGCGTCGCATTCGAAAATCTAGACTCACAGGAGAACGACCATAAGGTGTCCGAGGCAGCACTAGACCCTTGGAGACAAGTCGGCTGGAGGACGACGTAATGAATCGCGACGCAATTTGTGTGTTCCATCGTCATTAACAGGCTCTGAACGTTACAATTAACTGTCAGTTTATCGTCGGATTCAAAAATCTAGACTCACAGGAGATCGACCATAAGGTGCCCGAGGCAGCAATAGACCCTTGGAGACAGGTCGGCCGGAGGACGATGTATTGAATCGCGACGCAATTTGTGTGTTCCATTGTCATTAAGAGGCTCTGAACCTTACAATTAACTGTCAGTTTTGCGTCGAATTTGAAAATCTAGACTCAAAGAAGAACGACCATAAGGTGCCCGAGGCAGCACTAGACGCTTGGAGACAAGTCGGCTGGAGGACGATGTATTGAATCGCGACGCGATTTGTGTGTTCCATCGTCATTAACAGGCTCTGAACGTTACAATTAACTGTCAGTTTTGCGTCGGATTCGAAAATCTAGACTCACAGGAGATCGACCATAAGGTGCCCGAGGCAGCAATAGACCCTTGGAGACAGGTCGGCCGGAGGACGATGTATTGAATCGCGACGCGATTTGTGTGTTCCATTGTCATTAAGAGGCTCTGAACCTTACAATTAACTGTCAGATTTGCGTCGAATTTGAAAATCTAGACTCAAAGAAGAACGACCATAAGGTGCCCGAGGCAGCACTAGACCCTTGGAGACAAGTCGGCTGGAGGACGATTTATTGAATCGCGACGCGATTTGTGTGTTCCATCGTCATTAACAGGCTCTTAACGTTACAATTAACTGTCAGTTTTGCGTCGGATTCGAAAATCTAGACTCACAGGAGATCGACCATAAGGTGCCAGAGGCAGCAATAGACCCTTGGAGACAGGGCGGCCGGAGGACGATGTATTGAATCGCGACGCAATTTGTGTGTTCCATTGTCATTAAGAGGCTCTGAACCTTACAATTAACTGTCAGTTTTGCGCCGGATTCGAAAATCTAGACTCACAGAGGAACGACCATAAGGTGCCCGAGGCACCACTAGACCATTGGAGACAAGTCGGCTGGAGGACCATGTATTGAATCGCGACGCGATTTGTGTGTTCCATCGTCATTAACAGGCTCTGAACGTTACAATTAACTGTCAGTTTATCGTCGGATTCGAAAATCTAGACTCACAGGAGATCGACCATAAGGTGCCCGAGGCAGCAATAGACCCTTGGAGACAGGTCGGCCGGAGGACGATGTATTGAATCGCGACGCAATTTGTGTGTTCCATTGTCATTAAGAGGCTCTGAACCTTACAATTAACTGTCAGTTTTGCGTCGAATTTGAAAATCTAGACTCAAAGAAGAACGACCATAAGGTGCCCGAGGCAGCACTAGACGCTTGGAGACAAGTCGGCTGGAGGACGATGTATTGAATCGCGACGCGATTTGTGTGTTCCATCGTCATTAACAGGCTCTGAACGTTACAATTAACTGTCAGTTTTGCGTCGGATTCGAAAATCTAGACTCACAGGAGATCGACCATAAGGTGCCCGAGGCAGCAATAGACCCTTGGAGACAGGTCGGCCGGAGGGCGATGTATTGAATCGCGACGCGATTTGTGTGTTCCATTGTCATTAAGAGGCTCTGAACCTTACAATTAACTGTCAGATTTGCGTCGAATTTGAAAATCTAGACTCAAAGAAGAACGACCATAAGGTGCCCGAGGCAGCACTAGACCCTTGGAGACAAGTCGGCTGGAGGACGATTTATTGAATCGCGACGCGATTTGTGTGTTCCATCGTCATTAACAGGCTCTTAACGTTACAATTAACTGTCAGTTTTGCGTCGGATTCGAAAATCTAGACTCACAGGAGATCGACCATAAGGTGCCAGAGGCAGCAATAGACCCTTGGAGACAGGGCGGCCGGAGGACGATGTATTGAATCGCGACGCATTTTGTGTGTTCCATTGTCATTAAGAGGCTCTGAACCTTACAATTAACTGTCAGTTTTGCGCCGGATTCGAAAATCTAGACTCACAGAGGAACGACCATAAGGTGCCCGAGGCAGCACTAGACCCTTGGAGACAAGTCGGCTGGAGGACCATGTATTGAATCGCGACGCGATTTGTGTGTTCCATAGTCATTAACAGGCTCAGAACGTTACAATCAACTGTCAGTTTTGCGTCGGATTCGAAAATCTAGACTGACAGGAGATCGACCATAATGTACCCGAGGCAGCAATAGACCCTTGGAGACAGGTCGGCCGGAGGACGATGTATTGAATCGCGACGCAATTTGTGTGTTCCATCGTCATTAACAGGCTCTGAACGTTACAATTAACTGTCAGTTTTGCGTCGGATTCGAAAATCTATACTCACAGGAGATCGACCATAAGGTGCCCGAAGCAGCTATAGACCCTTGGAGACAGGTCGGCCGGAGGACGATGTATTGAATCGCGACGCGATTTGTGTGTTCCATCATCATTAACAGGCTCTGAACGTTACAATTAACTGTCAGTTTTGCGTCGCATTCGAAAATCTAGACTCACAGGAGATCGACCATAAGGTGCCCGAGGCAGCAATAGACCCTTGGAGACAGGTCTGACGGAGGACGATGTATTGAATCGCGACGGGATTTGTGTGTTCCATCGTCATTAACAGGCTCTTAACGGTACAATTAACTGTCAGTTTTGCGTCGCATTCGAAAATCTAGACTCATAGGAGATCGACCATAAGGTGCCCGAGGCAGCAATAGACCCTTGGAGACCGGTCGGCCGGAGGACGATGTATTGAATCGCGACGCAATTTGTGTGTTCCATTGTCATTAAGAGGCTCTGAACCTTACAATTAACTGTCAGTTTTGCGTCGGATTCGAAAATCTAGACTCACAGGAGAACGACCATAAGGTGTCCGAGGCAGCACAAGACCCTTGGAGACAAGTCGGCTGGAGGACGATGTATTGAATCGCGACGCAATTTGTGCGTTCCATCGTCATTAACAGGCTCTGAACGTTACAATTAACTGTCAGTTTTGCGTCGGATTCGAAAATCTAGACTCACAGGAGATCGACCATAAGGTGCCCGAGGCAGCAAAAATCCTTGGAGACAGGTCGGCCGGAGGACGATGTATTGAATGGCGACGCAATGTGTGTGTTCCATTGTCATTAAGAGGCTCTGAACCTTACGATTAACTGTCAGTTTTGCGTCGGATTCGAAAATCTAGACTCAAAGGAGAACGACGATAACGTGCCCGAGGCAGCACTAGACCCTTGGAGACATGTCGTCCGGAGGACGATGTATTGAATCGCGACGCGATTTGTGTGTTCCATCGTCATTAACAGGCTCTGAACGTTACAATTAACTGTCAGTTTTGCGTCGGATTCGAAAATCTAGACTCACAGGAGATCGACCATAATGTACCCGAGTCAGCAATAGACCCTTGGAGACAGGTCGGCCGGAGGACGATGTATTGAATCGCGTTGCGATTTTTGTGTTCCATCGTCATTAACAGGCTCTGACCTTTACAATTAACTGTCAGTTTTGCGTCGGATTCGAAAATCTAGACTCACAGGAGAACGACCATAAGGTGCCCGAGGCAGCAATAGACCCTTGGAGACAAGTCGGCTGGAGGACCATGTATTGAATCGCGACGCGATTCGTGTGTTCCATCGTCATTAATAGGCTCTGAACGTTACAATCAACTGTCAGTTTTGCGTCGGATTCGAAAATCTAGACTCAGAGGAGAACGACCATAAGGTGCCCGACGCAGCACTATACCCTTGGAGACACGTCGGCCGGAGGACGATGTATTGAATCGCGACGCGATTTGTGTGTTCCATCGTCATTATCAGGCTCTGAACGTTACAATTAACTGTCAGTTTTGCGTCGGATTCGAAAATCTAGACTCACAGGAGATCGACCATAAGGTGCCCGAGGCAGCAATAGACCCTTGGAGACAGGTCGGCCGGAGGACGATGTATTGAATCGCGACGCAATTTGTGTGTTCCATTGTCATTAAGAGGCTCTGAACCTTACAATTAACTGTCATTTTTGCGTCGGATTCGAAAATCTAGACTCACAGAGGAACGACCATAAGGTGCCCGAGGCAGCACTAGACCATTGGAGACAAGTCGGCTGGAGGACCATGTATTGAATCGCGACGCGATTTGTGTGTTCCATCGTCATTAACAGGCTCTGAACGTTACAATCAGCTGTCAGTTTTGCGTCGGATTCGAAAATCTAGACTCACAGGAGAACGACCATAAGGTGCCCGAGACAGCAATAGACCCTTGGAGACAGGTCGGCCGGAGGACGATGTATTGAATCGCGACGCAATTTGTGTGTTCCATCGTCATTAACAGGCTCTGAACGTTACAATTAACTGTCAGTTTTGCGTCGGATTCGAAAATCTAGACTCACAGGAGATCGACCATAAGGTGCCCGAGGCAGCAATAGCCCCTTGGAGACAGGTCGGCCGGAGGACGATGTATTGAATCGCGACGCGATTTGTGTGTTCCATCGTCATTAACAGGCTCTGAACGTTACAATTAACTGTCAGTTTTGCGTCGGATTCGAAAATCTAGACTCACAGGAGATCGACCATAAGGTGCCCGAGGCAGCAATAGACCCTTGGAGACAGGTCGGCCGGAGGACGATGTATTGAATCGCGACGCGATTTGTGTGTTCCATTGTCATTAAGAGGCTCTGAACCTTACAATTAACTGTCAGTTTTGCGTCGCATTCGAAAATCTAGACTCACAGGAGAACGACCATAAGGTGTCCGAGGCAGCACTAGACCCTTGGAGACAAGTCGGCTGGAGGACGACGTATTGAATCGCGACGCAATTTGTGTGTTCCATCGTCATTAACAGGCTCTGAACGTTACAATTAACTGTCAGTTTTGCGTCGGATTCGAAAATCTACACTCACAGGAGATCGACCATAAGGTGCCCGAGGCAGCAATAGACCCTTGGAGACAGGTCGGCCGGAGGACGATGTATTGAATCGCGACGCAATTTGTGTGTTCCATTGTCATTAAGAGGCTCTGAACCTTACAATTAACTGTCAGTTTTGCGTCGAATTTGAAAATCTAGACTCAAAGAAGAACGACCATAAGGTGCCCGAGGCAGCACTAGACGCTTGGAGACAAGTCGGCTGGAGGACGATGTATTGAATCGCGACGCGATTTGTGTGTTCCATCGTCATTAACAGGCTCTGAACGTTACAATTAACTGTCAGTTTTGCGTCGGATTCGAAAATCTAGACTCACAGGAGATCGACCATAAGGTGCCCGAGGCAGCAATAGACCCTTGGAGACAGGTCGGCCGGAGGACGATGTATTGAATCGCTACGCGATTTGTGTGTTCCATTGTCATTAAGAGGCTCTGAACCTTACAATTAACTGTCAGATTTGCGTCGAATTTGAAAATTTAGACTCAAAGAAGAACGACCATAAGGTGCCCGAGGCAGCACTAGACCCTTGGAGACAAGTAGGCTGGAGGACGATGTATTGAATCGCGACGCGATTTGTGTGCTCCATCGTCATTAACAGGCTCTGAACGTTACAATTAACTGTCAGTTTTGCGTCGGATTCGAAAATCTAGACTCACAGGAGATCGACCATAAGGTGCCCGAGGCAGCAATAGACCCTTGGAGACAGGTCGGCCGGAGGACGATGTATTGAATCGCGACGCGATTTGTGTGTTCCATTGTCATTAAGAGGCTCTGAACCTTACAATTAACTGTCAGTTTTGCGTCGCATTCGAAAATCTAGACTCACAGGAGAACGACCATAAGGTGTCCGAGGCAGCACTAGACCCTTGGAGACAAGTCGGCTGGAGGACGACGTATTGAATCGCGACGCAATTTGTGTGTTCCATCGTCATTAACAGGCTCTGAACGTTACAATTAACTGTCAGTTTTGCGTCGGATTCGAAAATCTACACTCACAGGAGATCGACCATAAGGTGCCCGAGGCAGCAATAGACCCTTGGAGACAGGTCGGCCGGAGGACGATGTATTGAATCGCGACGCAATTTGTGTGTTCCATTGTCATTAAGAGGCTCTGAACCTTACAATTAACTGTCAGTTTTGCGTCGAATTTGAAAATCTAGACTCAAAGAAGAACGACCATAAGGTGCCCGAGGCAGCACTAGACGCTTGGAGAAAAGTCGGCTGGAGGACGATGTATTGAATCGCGACGCGATTTGTGTGTTCCATCGTCATTAACAGGCTCTGAACGTTACAATTAACTGTCAGTTTTGCGTCGGATTCGAAAATCTAGACTCACAGGAGATCGACCATAAGGTGCCCGAGGCAGCAATAGACCCTTGGAGACAGGTCGGCCGGAGGACGATGTATTGAATCGCTACGCGATTTGTGTGTTCCATTGTCATTAAGAGGCTCTGAACCTTACAATTAACTGTCAGATTTGCGTCGAATTTGAAAATCTAGACTCAAAGAAGAACGACCATAAGGTGCCCGAGGCAGCACTAGACCCTTGGAGACAAGTAGGCTGGAGGACGATGTATTGAATCGCGACGCGATTTGTGTGCTCCATCGTCATTAACAGGCTCTGAACGTTACAATTAACTGTCAGTTTTGCGTCGGATTCGAAAATCTAGACTCACAGGAGATCGACCATAAGGTGCCAGAGGCAGCAATAAACCCTTGGAGACAGGGCGGCCGGAGGACGATGTATTGAATCGCGACGCAATTTGTGTGTTCCATTGTAATTAAGAGGCTCTGAACCTTACAATTAACTGTCAGTTTTGCGCCGGATTCGAAAATCTAGACTCACAGAGGAACGACCATAAGGTGCCCGAGGCAGCACTAGACCCTTGGAGGCAAGTCGGCTGGAGGACCATGTATTGAATCGCGACGCGATTTGTGTGTTCCATAGTCATTAACAGGCTCTGAACGTTACAATCAACTGTCAGTTTTGCGTCGGATTCGAAAACCTAGACTCACATGAGAACGACCATAAGGTGCCCGAGGCAGCAATACACCCTTGGAGACAGGTCGGACGGAGGACGATGTATTGAATCGCGACGCAATTTGTGTGTTCCATCGTCATTAACAGGCTCTGAACGTTACAATTAACTGTCAGTTTTGCGTCGGATTCGAAAATCTCGACTCACAGGAGATCGACCATAAGGTGCCCGAGGCAGCTATAGACCCTTGGAGACAGGTCGGCCGGAGGACGATGTATTGAATCGCGACGCGATTTGTGTGTTCCATCGTCATTAACAGGCTCTGAACGTTACAATTAACTGTCAGTTTTGCGTCGGATTCGAAAATCTAGACTCACAGGAGATCGACCATAAGGTGCCCGAGGCAGCAATAGACCCTTGGAGACAGGTCTGACGGAGGACGATGTATTGAATCGCGACGGGATTTGTGTGTTCCATCGTCATTAACAGGCTCTGAACGGTACAATTAACTGTCAGTTTTGCGTCGCATTCGAAAATCTAGACTCACAGGAGATCGACCATAAGGTGCCCGAGGCAGCAATAGACCCTTGGAGACCGGTCGGCCGGAGGACGATGTATTGAATCGCGACGCGATTTGTGTGTTCCATTGTCATTAAGAGGCTCTGAACCTTACAATTAACTGTCAGTTTTGCGTCGGATTCGAAAATCTAGACTCACAGGAGAACGACCATAAGGTGTCCGAGGCAGCACAAGACCCTTGGAGACAAGTCGGCTGGAGGACGATGTATTGAATCGCGACGCAATTTGTGTGTTCCATCGTCATTAACAGGCTCTGAACGTTACAATTAACTGTCAGTTTTGCGTCGGATTCGAAAATCTAGACTCACAGGAGATCGACCATAAGGTGCCCGAGGCAGCAAAAATCCTTGGAGACAGGTCGGCCGGAGGACGATGTATTGAATCGCGACGCAATTTGTGTGTTCCATTGTCATTAAGAGGCTCTGAACCTTACGATTAACTGTCAGTTTTGCGTCGGATTCGAAAATCTAGACTCAGAGGAGAACGACCACAACGTGCCCGAGGCAGCACTAGACCCTTGGAGACATGTCGGCCGGAGAACGATGTATTGAATCGCGATGCGATTTGTGTGTCCCATCGTCATTAACAGGCTCTGAACGTTACAATTAACTGTCAGTTTTGCGTCGGATTCGAAAATCTAGACTGACAGGAGATCGACCATAATGTACCCGAGGCAGCAATAGACCCTTGGAGACAGGTCGGCCGGAGGACGATGTATTGAATCGCGACGCAATTTGTGTGTTCCATCGTCATTAACAGGCTCTGAACGTTACAATTAACTGTCAGTTTTGCGTCGGATTCGAAAATCTATACTCACAGGAGATCGACCATAAGGTGCCCGAAGCAGCTATAGACCCTTGGAGACAGGTCGGCCGGAGGACGATGTATTGAATCGCGACGCGATTTGTGTGTTCCATCGTCATTAACAGGCTCTGAACGTTACAATTACCTGTCAGTTTTGCGTCGCATTCGAAAATCTAGACTCACAGGAGATCGACCATAAGGTGCCCGAGGCAGCAATAGACCCTTGGAGACAGGTCTGACGGAGGACGATGTATTGAATCGCGACGGGATTTGTGTGTTCCATCGTCATTAACAGGCTCTGAACGGTACAATTAACTGTCAGTTTTGCGTCGCATTCGAAAATCTAGACTCACAGGAGATCGACCATAAGGTGCCCGAGGCAGCAATAGACCCTTGGAGACCGGTCGGCCGGAGGACGATGTATTGAATCGCGACGCAATTTGTGTGTTCCATTGTCATTAAGAGGCTCCGAACCTTACAATTAACTGTCAGTTTTGCGTCGGATTCGAAAATCTAGACTCACAGGAGAACGACCATAAGGTGTCCGAGGCAGCACAAGACCCTTGGAGACAAGTCGGCTGGAGGACGATGTATTGAATCGCGACGCAATTTGTGTGTTCCATCGTCATTAACAGGCTCTGAACGTTACAATTAACTGTCAGTTTTGCGTCGGATTCGAAAATCTAGACTCACAGGAGATCGACCATAAGGTGCCCGAGGCAGCAAAAATCCTTGGAGACAGGTCGGCCGGAGGACGATGTATTGAATCGCGACGCAATGTGTGTGTTCCATTGTCATTAAGAGGCTCTGAACCTTACGATTAACTGTCAGTTTTGCGTCGGATTCGAAAATCTAGACTCAGAGGAGAACGACGATAACGTGCCCGAGGCAGCACTAGACCCTTGGAGACAGGTCGGCCGGAGGACGATGTATTGAATCGCGTTGCGATTTGTGTGTTCCATCGTCATTAACAGGCTCTGACCTTTACAATTAACTGTCAGTTTTGCGTCGGATTCGAAAATCTAGACTCACAGGAGAACGACCATAAGGTGCCCGAGGCAGCAATAGACCCTTGGAGACAAGTCGTCTGGAGGACCATGTATTGAATCGCGACGCGATTCGTGTGTTCCATCGCCATTAATAGGCTCTGAACGTTACAATCAACTGTCAGTTTTGCGTCGGATTCGAAAATCTAGACTCAGAGGAGAACGACCATAAGGTGCCCGACGCAGCACTATACCCTTGGAGACACGTCGGCTGGAGGACGATGTATCGAATCGCGACGCGATTTGTGTGTTCCATCGTCATTAACAGGCTCTGAACGTTACAATTAACTGTCAGTTTTGCGTCGGATTGGAAAATCTAGACTCACAGGAGATCGACCATAAGGTGCCCGAGGCAGCAATAGACCCTTGGAGACAGGGCGGCCGGAGGACGATGTATTGAATCGCGACGCAATTTGTGTGTTCCATTGTCATTAAGAGGCTCTGAACCTTACAATTAACTGTCAGTTTTGCGTCGGATTCGAAAATCTAGACTCACAGGAGATCGACCATAAGGTGCCCGAGGCAGCACTAGACCATTGGAGACAAGTCGGCTGGAGGACCATGTATTGAATCGCGACGCGATTTGTGTGTTCCATCGTCATTAACAGGCTCTGAACGTTACAATTAACTGTCAGTTTTGCGTCGGATTCGAAAATCTAGACTCACAGGAGAACGACCATAAGGTGCCCGAGGCAGCAATAGACCCTTGGAGACAGGTCGCCCGGAGGACGATGTATTGAATCGCGACGAAATTTGTGTGTTCCATCGTCATTAACAGGCTCTGAACGTTACAATTAACTGTCAGTTTTGCGTCGGATTCGAAAATCTAGACTCACAGGAGATCGACCATAAGGTGCCCGAGGAAGCAATAGACCCTTGGAGACAGGTCGGCCGGAGGACGATGTATTGAATCGCGACGCGATTTGTGTGTTCCATCGTCATTAACAGGCTCTGAACGTTACAATTAACTGTCAGTTTTGCGTCGGATTCGAAAATCTAGACTCACAGGAGATCGACCATAAGGTGCCCGAGGCAGCAGTAGACCCTTGGAGACAGGTCGGCCGGAGGACGATGTATTGAATCGCGACGCGATTTGTGTGTTCCATTGTCATTAAGAGGCTCTGAACCTTACAATTAACTGTCAGTTTTGCGTCGCATTCGAAAATCTAGACTCACAGGAGAACGACCATAAGGTGTCCGAGGCAGCACTAGACCCTTGGAGACAAGTCGGCTGGAGGACGACGTATTGAATCGCGACGCGATTTGTGTGTTCCATCGTCATTAACAGGCTCTGAACGTTACAATTAACTGTCAGTTTTGCGTCGGATTCGAAAATCTAGACTCACAGGAGATCGACCATAAGGTGCCAGAGGTAGCAATAGACCATTGGAGACAGGTCGGCCGGAGGACGATGTATTGAATCGCGACGCAATTTGTGTGTTCCATTGTCATTAAGAGGCTCTGAACCTTACAATTAACTGTCAGTTTTGCGTCGAATTTGAAAATCTAGACTCAAAGAAGAACGACCATAAGGTGCCCGAGGCAGCACTAGACGCTTGGAGACAAGTCGGCTGGAGGACGATGTATTGAATCGCGACGCGATTTGTGTGTTCCATCGTCATTAACAGGCTCTGAACGTTACAATTAACTGTCAGTTTTGCGTCGGATTCGAAAATCTAGACTCACAGGAGATCGACCATAAGGTGCCCGAGGCAGCAATAGACCCTTGGAGACAGGTCGGCCGGAGGACGATGTATTGAATCGCTACGCGATTTGTGTGTTCCATTGTCATTAAGAGGCTCTGAACCTTACAATTAACTGTCAGATTTGCGTCGAATTTGAAAATCTAGACTCAAAGAAGAACGACCATAAGGTGCCCGAGGCAGCACTAGACCGTTGGAGAGAAGTCGGCTGGAGGACGATGTATTGAATCGCGACGCGATTTGTGTGCTCCATCGTCATTAACAGGCTCTGAACGTTACAATTAACTGTCAGTTTTGCGTCGGATTCGAAAATCTAGACTCACAGGAGATCGACCATAAGGTGCCCGAGGCAGCAATACACCCTTGGAGACAGGGCGGCCGGAGGACGATGTATTGAATCGCGACGCAATTTGTGTGTTCCATTGTAATTAAGAGGCTCTGAACCTTACAATTAACTGTCAGTTTTGCGCCGGATTCGAAAATCTAGACTCACAGAGGAACGACCATAAGGTGCCCGAGGCAGCACTAGACCCTTGGAGGCAAGTCGGCTGGAGGACCATGTATTGAATCGCGACGCGATTTGTGTGTTCCATAGTCATTAACAGGCTCTGAACGTTACAATCAACTGTCAGTTTTGCGTCGGATTCGAAAACCTAGACTCACATGAGAACGACCATAAGGTGCCCGAGGCAGCAATACACCCTTGGAGACAGGTCGGACGGAGGACGATGTATTGAATCGCGACGCAATTTGTGTGTTCCATCGTCATTAACAGGCTCTGAACGTTACAATTAACTGTCAGTTTTGCGTCGCATTCGAAAATCTCGACTCACAGGAGATCGACCATAAGGTGCCCGAGGCAGCTATAGACCCTTGGAGACAGGTCGGCCGGAGGACGATGTATTGAATCGCGACGCGATTTGTGTGTTCCATCGTCATTAACAGGCTCTGAACGTTACAATTAACTGTCAGTTTTGCGTCGGATTCGAAAATCTAGACTCACAGGAGATCGACCATAAGGTGCCCGAGGCAGCAATAGACCCTTGGAGACAGGTCTGACGGAGGACGATGTATTGAATCGCGACGGGATTTGTGTGTTCCATCGTCATTAACAGGCTCTGAACGGTACAATTAACTGTCAGTTTTGCGTCGCATTCGAAAATCTAGACTCACAGGAGATCGACCATAAGGTGCCCGAGGCAGCAATAGACCCTTGGAGACCGGTCGGCCGGAGGACGATGTATTGAATCGCGACGCGATTTGTGTGTTCCATTGTCATTAAGAGGCTCTGAACCTTACAATTAACTGTCAGTTTTGCGTCGGATTCGAAAATCTAGACTCACAGGAGAACGACCATAAGGTGTCCGAGGCAGCACAAGACCCTTGGAGACAAGTCGGCTGGAGGACGATGTATTGAATCGCGACGCAATTTGTGTGTTCCATCGTCATTAACAGGCTCTGAACGTTACAATTAACTGTCAGTTTTGCGTCGGATTCGAAAATCTAGAGTGACAGGAGATCGACCATAATGTACCCGAGGCAGCAATAGACCCTTGGAGACAGGTCGGCCGGAGGACGATGTATTGAATCGCGACGCAATTTGTGTGTTCCATCGTCATTAACAGGCTCTGAACGTTACAATTAACTGTCAGTTTTGCGTCGGATTCGAAAATCTATACTCACAGGAGATCGACCATAAGGTGCCCGAAGCAGCTATAGACCCTTGGAGACAGGTCGGCCGGAGGACGATGTATTGAATCGCGACGCGATTTGTGTGTTCCATCGTCATTAACAGGCTCTGAACGTTACAATTACCTGTCAGTTTTGCGTCGCATTCGAAAATCTAGACTCACAGGAGATCGACCATAAGGTGCCCGAGGCAGCAATAGACCCTTGGAGACAGGTCTGACGGAGGACGATGTATTGAATCGCGACGGGATTTGTGTGTTCCATCGTCATTAACAGGCTCTGAACGGTACAATTAACTGTCAGTTTTGCGTCGCATTCGAAAATCTAGACTCACAGGAGATCGACCATAAGGTGCCCGAGGCAGCAATAGACCCTTGGAGACCGGTCGGCCGGAGGACGATGTATTGAATCGCGACGCAATTTGTGTGTTCCATTGTCATTAAGAGGCTCCGAACCTTACAATTAACTGTCAGTTTTGCGTCGGATTCGAAAATCTAGACTCACAGGAGAACGACCATAAGGTGTCCGAGGCAGCACAAGACCCTTGGAGACAAGTCGGCTGGAGGACGATGTATTGAATCGCGACGCAATTTGTGTGTTCCATCGTCATTAACAGGCTCTGAACGTTACAATTAACTGTCAGTTTTGCGTCGGATTCGAAAATCTAGACTCACAGGAGATCGACCATAAGGTGCCCGAGGCAGCAAAAATCCTTGGAGACAGGTCGGCCGGAGGACGATGTATTGAATCGCGACGCAATGTGTGTGTTCCATTGTCATTAAGAGGCTCTGAACCTTACGATTAACTGTCAGTTTTGCGTCGGATTCGAAAATCTAGACTCAGAGGAGAACGACGATAACGTGCCCGAGGCAGCACTAGACCCTTGGAGACAGGTCGGCCGGAGGACGATGTATTGAATCGCGTTGCGATTTGTGTGTTCCATCGTCATTAACAGGCTCTGACCTTTACAATTAACTGTCAGTTTTGCGTCGGATTCGAAAATCTAGACTCACAGGAGAACGACCATAAGGTGCCCGAGGCAGCAATAGACCCTTGGAGACAAGTCGGCTGGAGGACCATGTATTGAATCGCGACGCGATTCGTGTGTTCCATCGCCATTAATAGGCTCTGAACGTTACAATCAACTGTCAGTTTTGCGTCGGATTCGAAAATCTAGACTCAGAGGAGAACGACCATAAGGTGCCCGACGCAGCACTATACCCTTGGAGACACGTCGGCTGGAGGACGATGTATTGAATCGCGACGCGATTTGTGTGTTCCATCGTCATTAACAGGCTCTGAACGTTACAATTAACTGTCAGTTTTGCGTCGGATTCGAAAATCTAGACTCACAGGAGATCGACCATAAGGTGCCCGAGGCAGCAATAGACCCTTGGAGACAGGGCGGCCGGAGGACGATGTATTGAATCGCGACGCAATTTGTGTGTTCCATTGTCATTAAGAGGCTCTGAACCTTACAATTAACTGTCAGTTTTGCGTCGGATTCGAAAATCTAGACTCACAGAGGAACGACCATAAGGTGCCCGAGGCAGCACTAGACCATTGGAGACAAGTCGGCTGGAGGACCATGTATTGAATCGCGACGCGATTTGTGTGTTCCATCGTCATTAACAGGCTCTGAACGTTACAATCAACTGTCAGTTTTGCGTCGGATTCGAAAATCTAGACTCACAGGAGAACGACCATAAGGTGCCCGAGGCAGCAATAGACCCTTGGAGACAGGTCGCCCGGAGGACGATGTATTGAATCGCGACGCAATTTGTGTGTTCCATCGTCATTAACAGGCTCTGAACGTTACAATTAACTGTCAGTTTTGCGTCGGATTCGAAAATTTAAACTCACAGGAGATCGAACATAAGGTGCCCGAGGCAGCAATAGACCCTTGGAGACAGGTCGGCCGGAGGACGATGTATTGAATCGCGACGCGATTTGTGTGTTCCATCGTCATTAACAGGCTCTGAACGTTACAATTAACTGTCAGTTTTGCGTCGGATTCGAAAATCTAGACTCACAGGAGATCGACCATAAGGTGCCCGAGGCAGCAATACACCCTTGGAGACAGGGCGGCCGGAGGACGATGTATTGAATCGCGACGCGATTTGTGTGTTCCATTGTCATTAAGAGGCTCTGAACCTTACAATTAACTGTCAGTTTTGCGTCGCATTCGAAAATCTAGACTCACAGGAGAACGACCATAAGGTGTCCGAGGCAGCACTAGACCCTTGGAGACAAGTCGGCTGGAGGACGACGTATTGAATCGCGACGCAATTTGTGTGTTCCATCGTCATTAACAGGCTCTGAACGTTACAATTAACTGTCAGTTTTGCGTCGGATTCGAAAATCTAGACTCACAGGAGATCGACCATAAGGTGCCCGAGGCAGCAATAGACCCTTGGAGACAGGTCGGCCGGAGGACGATGTATTGAATCGCGACGCAATTTGTGTGTTCCATTGTCATTAAGAGGCTCTGAACCTTACAATTAACTGTCAGTTTTGCGTCGAATTTGAAAATCTAGACTCGAAGAAGAACGACCATAAGGTGCCCGAGGCAGCACTAGACGCTTGGAGACAAGTCGGCTGGAGGACGATTTATTGAATCGCGACGCGATTTGTGTGTTCCATCGTCATTAACAGGCTCTGAACGTTACAATTAACTGTCAGTGTTGCGTCGGATTCGAAAATCTAGACTCACAGGAGATCGACCATAAGGTGCCAGAGGCAGCAATAGACCCATGGAGACTGGGCGGCCGGAGGACGATGTATTGAATCGCGACGCAATTTGTGTGTTCCATCGTCATTAACAGGCTCTGAACGTTACAATTAACTGTCAGTTTTGCGTCGGATTCGAAAATCTAGACTCACAGGAGATCGACCATAAGGTGCCCGAGGCTGCAAAAATCCTTGGAGACAGGTCGGCCGGAGGACGATGTATTGAATCGCGACGCAATTTGTGTGTTCCATTCTCATTAAGAGGCTCTGAACCTTACGATTAACTGTCAGTTTTGCGTCGGATTCGAAAATCTAGACTCACAGGAGAACGACCATAACGTGCCCGAGGCAGCACTAGACCCTTGGAGACATGTCGGCCGGAGAACGATGTATTGAATCGCGATGCGATTTGTGTGTCCCATCGTCATTAACAGGCTCTGAACGTTACAATTAACTGTCAGTTTTGCGTCGGATTCGAAAATCTAGACTGACAGGAGATCGACCATAATGTACCCGAGGCAGCAATAGACCCTTGGAGACAGGTCGGCCGGAGGACGATGTATTGAATCGCGACGCAATTTGTGTGTTCCATCGTCATTAACAGGCTCTGAACGTTACAATTAACTGTCAGTTTTGCGTCGGATTCGAAAATCTATACTCACAGGAGATCGACCATAAGGTGCCCGAAGCAGCTATAGACCCTTGGAGACAGGTCGGCCGGAGGACGATGTATTGAATCGCGACGCGATTTGTGTGTTCCATCGTCATTAACAGGCTCTGAACGTTACAATTAACTGTCAGTTTTGCGTCGCATTCGAAAATCTAGACTCACAGGAGATCGACCATAAGGTGCCCGAGGCAGCAATAGACCCTTGGAGACAGGTCTGACGGAGGACGATGTATTGAATCGCGACGGGATTTGTGTGTTCCATCGTCATTAACAGGCTCTTAACGGTACAATTAACTGTCAGTTTTGCGTCGCATTCGAAAATCTAGACTCACAGGAGATCGACCATAAGGTGCCCGAGGCAGCAATAGACCCTTGGAGACCGGTCGGCCGGTGGACGATGTATTGAATCGCGACGCAATTTGTGTGTTCCATTGTCATTAAGAGGCTCTGAACCTTACAATTAACTGTCAGTTTTGCGTCGGATTCGAAAATCTAGACTCACAGGAGAACGACCATAAGGTGTCCGAGGCAGCACAAGACCCTTGGAGACAAGTCGGCTGGAGGACGATGTATTGAATCGCGACGCAATTTGTGCGTTCCATCGTCATTAACAGGCTCTGAACGTTACAATTAACTGTCAGTTTTGCGTCGGATTCGAAAATCTAGACTCACAGGAGATCGACCATAAGGTGCCCGAGGCAGCAAAAATCCTTGGAGACAGGTCGGCCGGAGGACGATGTATTGAATCGCGACGCAATGTGTGTGTTCCATTGTCATTAAGAGGCTCTGAACCTTACGATTAACTGTCAGTTTTGCGTCGGATTCGAAAATCTAGACTCAGAGGAGAACGCTGATAACGTGCCCGAGGCAGCACTAGACCCTTGGAGACATGTCGGCCGGAGGACGATGTATTGAATCGCGACGCGATTTGTGTGTTCCATCGTCATTAACAGGCTCTGAACGTTACAATTAACTGTCAGTTTTGCGTCGGATTCGAAAATCTAGACTCACAGGAGATCGACCATAATGTACCCGAGTCAGCAATAGACCCTTGGAGACAGGTCGGCCGGAGGACGATGTATTGAATCGCGACGCAATTTGTGTGTTCCATTGTCATTAAGAGGCTCTGAACCTTACAATTAACTGTCAGTTTTGCGTCGGATTCGAAAATCTAGACTCACAGAGGAACGACCATAAGGTGCCCGAGGCAGCACTAGACCCTTGGAGACAAGTCGGCTGGAGGACCATGTATAGAATCGGGACGCGATTTGTGTGTTCCATCGTCATTAACAGGCTCTGAACGTTACAGTCAACTGTCAGTTTTGCGTCGGATTCGAAAATATAGACTCACAGGAGAACGACCATAAGGTGCCCGAGGCAGCAATAGACCCTTGGAGACAGATCGGCCGGAGGACGATGTATTGAATCGCGACGCAATTTGTGTGTTCCATCGTCATTAACAGGCTCTGAATGTTACAATTAACTGTCAGTTTTGCGTCGGATTCGAAAATCTAGACTCACAGGAGATCGACCATAAGGTGCCCGAGGCAGCAATAGACCCTTGGAGACAGGTCGGCCGGAGGACGATGTATTGAATCGCGTTGCGATTTGTGTGTTCCATCGTCATTAACAGGCTCTGACCTTTACAAGTAACTGTCAGTTTTGCGTCGGATTCGAAAATCTAGACTCACAGGAGAACGACCATAAGGTGCCCGAGGCAGCAATAGACCCTTGGAGACAAGTCGGCTGGAGGACCATGTATTGAATCGCGACGCGATTCGTGTGTTCCATTGTCATTAATAGGCTCTGAACGTTACAATCAACTGTCAGTTTTGCGTCGGATTCGAAAATCTAGACTCAGAGGAGAACGACCATAAGGTGCCCGACGCAGCACTATACCCTTGGAGACACGTCGGCTGGAGGACGATGTATTGAATCGCGACGCGATTTGTGTGTTCCATCGTCATTAACAGGCTCTGAACGTTACAATTAACTGTCAGTTTTGCGTCGGATTCGAAAATCTAGACTCACAGGAGATCGACCATAAGGTGCCCGAGGCAGCAATAGACCCTTGGAGACAGATCGGCCGGAGGACGATGTATTGAATCGCGACGCAATTTGTGTGTTCCATTGTCATTAAGAGGCTCTGAAGCTTACAATTAACTGTCAGTTTTGCGTCGGATTCGAAAATCTAGACTCACAGAGGAACGACCATAAGGTGCCCGAGGCAGCACTAGACCATTGGAGACAAGTCGGCTGGAGGACCATGTATTGAATCGCGACGCGATTTGTGTGTTCCATCGTCATTAACAGGCTCTGAACGTTACAATCAACTGTCAGTTTTGCGTCGGATTCGAAAAACTAGACTCACAGGAGAACGTCCATAAGGTGCCCGAGGCAGCAATAGACCCTTGGAGACAGGTCGGCCGGAGGACGATGTATTGAATCGCGACGCAATTTGTGTGTTCCATCGTCATTAACAGGCTCTGAACGTTACAATTAACTGTCAGTTTTGCGTCGGATTCGAAAATCTAGACTCACAGGAGATCGACCATAAGGTGCCCGAGGCAGCAATAGACCCTTGGAGACAGGTCGGCCGGAGGACGATGTATTGAATCGCGACGCGATTTGTGTGTTCCATCGTCATTAACAGGCTCTGAACGTTACAATTAATTGTCAGTTTTGCGTCGGATTCGAAAATCAAGACTCACAGGAGAACGACCATAAGGTGCCCGAGGCAGCAATAGACCCTTGGAGACAGGTCGGCCGGAGGACGATGTATTGAATCGCGACGCGATTTGTGTGTTCCATTGTCATTAAGAGGCTCTGAACCTTACAATTAACTGTCAGTTTTGCGTCGCATTCGAAAATCTAGACTCACAGGAGAACGACCATAAGGTGTCCGAGGCAGCACTAGACCCTTGGAGACAAGTCGGCTGGAGGACGACGTATTGAATCGCGACGCAATTTGTGTGTTCCATCGTCATTAACAGGCTCTGAACGTTACAATTAACTGTTAGTTTTGCGTCGGATTCGAAAATCTAGACTCACAGGAGATCGACCATAAGGTGCCCGAGGCAGCAATAGACCCTTGGAGACAGGTCGGCCGGAGGACGATGTATTGAATCGCGACGCGATTTGTGTGTTCCATCGTCATTAACAGGCTCTGAACGTTACAATTAATTGTCAGTTTTGCGTCGGATTCGAAAATCAAGACTCACAGGAGATCGACCATAAGGTGCCCGAGGCAGCAATAGACCCTTGGAGACAGGTCGGCCGGAGGACGATGTATTGAATCGCGACGCGATTTGTGTGTTCCATTGTCATTAAGAGGCTCTGAACCTTACAATTAACTGTCAGTTTTGCGTCGCATTCGAAAATCTAGACTCACAGGAGAACGACCATAAGGTGTCCGAGGCAGCACTAGACCCTTGGAGACAAGTCGGCTGGAGGACGACGTATTGAATCGCGACGCAATTTGTGTGTTCTATCGTCATTAACAGGCTCTGAACGTTACAATTAACTGTTAGTTTTGCGTCGGATTCGAAAATCTAGACTCACAGGAGATCGACCATAAGGTGCCCGAGGCAGCAATAGACCCTTGGAGACAGGTCGGCCGGAGGACGATGTATTGAATCGCGACGCGATTTGTGTGTTCCATCGTCATTAACAGGCTCCGAACGTTACAATTAACTGTCAGTTTTGCGTCGGATTCGAAAACCTAGACTCACATGAGAACGACCATAAGGTGCCCGAGGCAGCAATACACCCTTGGAGACAGGTCGGACGGAGGACGATGTATTGAATCGCGACGCGATTTGTGTGTTCCATCGTCATTAACAGGCTCTGAACGTTACAATTAACTGTCAGTTTTGCGTCGGATTCGAAAATCTAGACTCACAGGAGATCGACCATAAGGTGCCCGAGGCAGCAATAGACCCTTGGAGACAGGTCTGACGGAGGACGATGTATTGAATCGCGACGGGATTTGTGTGTTCCATCGTCATTAACAGGCTCTGAACGGTACAATTAACTGTCAGTTTTGCGTCGCATTCGAAAATTTAGACTCACAGGAGATCGACCATAAGGTGCCCGAGGCAGCAATAGACCCTTGCAGACCGGTCGGCCGGAGGACGATGTATTGAATCGCGACGCGATTTGTGTGTTCCATTGTCATTAAGAGGCTCTGAACCTTACAATTAACTGTCAGTTTTGCGTCGGATTCGAAAATCTAGACTCACAGGAGAACGACCATAAGGTGTCCGAGGCAGCACAAGACCCTTGGAGACAAGTCGGCTGGAGGACGATGTATTGAATCGCGACGCAATTTGTGTGTTCCATCGTCATTAACAGGCTCTGAACGTTACAACTAACTGTCAGTTTTGCGTCGGATTCGAAAATCTAGACTCACAGGAGATCGACCATAAGGTGCCCGAGGCAGCAAAAATCCTAGGAGACAGGTAGGCCGGAGGACGATGTATTGAATCGCGACGCAATTTGTGTGTTCCATTGTCATTAAGAGGCTCAGAACCTTACGATTAACTGTCAGTTTTGCGTCGGATTCGAAAATCTAGACTCAGAGGAGAACGACCATAACGTGCCCGAGGCAGCACTAGACCCTTGGAGACATGTCGGCCGGAGAACGATGTATTGAATCGCGATGCGATTTGTGTGTCCCATCGTCATTAACAGACTCTGAACGTTACAATTAACTGTCAGTTTTGCGTCGGATTCGAAAATCTAGACTGACAGGAGATCGACCATAATGTACCCGAGGCAGCAATAGACCCTTGGAGACAGGTCGGCCGGAGGACGATGTATTGAATCGCGACGCAAATTGTGTGTTCTATCGTCATTAACAGGCTCTGAACGTTACAATTAACTGTCAGTTTTGCGTCGGATTCGAAAATCTATACTCACAGGAGATCGACCACAAGGTGCCCGAAGCAGCTATAGACCCTTGGAGACAGGTCGGCCGGAGGGCGATGTATTGAATCGCGACGCGATTTGTGTGTTCCATCGTCATTAACAGGCTCTGAACGTTACAATTAACTGTCAGTTTTGCGTCGCATTCGAAAATCTAGACTCACAGGAGATCGACCATAATGTACCCGAGTCAGCAATAGACCCTTGGAGACAGGTCGGCCGGAGGACGATGTATTGAATCGCGACGCAATTTGTGTGTTCCATTGTCATTAAGAGGCTCTGAACCTTACAATTAACTGTCAGTTTTGCGTCGGATTCGAAAATCTAGACTCACAGAGGAACGACCATAAGGTGCCCGAGGCAGCACTAGACCCTTGGAGACAAGTCGGCTGGAGGACAATGTATAGAATCGGGACGCGATTTGTGTGTTCCATCGTCATTAACAGGCTCTGAACGTTACAGTCAACTGTCAGTTTTGCGTCGGATTCGAAAATATAGACTCACAGGAGAACGACCATAAGGTGCCCGAGGCAGCAATAGACCCTTGGAGACAGATCGGCCGGAGGACGATGTATTGAATCGCGACGCAATTTGTGTGTTCCATCGTCATTAACAGGCTCTGAATGTTACAATTAACTGTCAGTTTTGCGTCGGATTCGAAAATCTAGACTCACAGGAGATCGACCATAAGGTGCCCGAGGCAGCAATAGACCCTTGGAGACAGGTCGGCCGGAGGACGATGTATTGAATCGCGTTGCGATTTGTGTGTTCCATCGTCATTAACAGGCTCTGACCTTTACAATTAACTGTCAGTTTTGCGTCGGATTCGAAAATCTAGACTCACAGGAGAACGACCATAAGGTGCCCGAGGCAGCAATAGACCCTTGGAGACAAGTCGGCTGGAGGACCATGTATTGAATCGCGACGCGATTCGTGTGTTCCATTGTCATTAATAGGCTCTGAACGTTACAATCAACTGTCAGTTTTGCGTCGGATTCGAAAATCTATACTCAGAGGAGAACGACCATAAGGTGCCCGACGCAGCACTATACCCTTGGAGACACGTCGGCTGGAGGACGATGTATTGAATCGCGACGCGATTTGTGTGTTCCATCGTCATTAACAGGCTCTGAACGTTACAATTAACTGTCAGTTTTGCGTCGGATTCGAAAATCTAGACTCACAGGAGATCGACCATAAGGTGCCCGAGGCAGCAATAGACCCTTGGAGACAGATCGGCCGGAGGACGATGTATTGAATCGCGACGCAATTTGTGTGTTCCATTGTCATTAAGAGGCTCTGAAGCTTACAATTAACTGTCAGTTTTGCGTCGGATTCGAAAATCTAGACTCACAGAGGAACGACCATAAGGTGCCCGAGGCAGCACTAGACCATTGGAGACAAGTCGGCTGGAGGACCATGTATTGAATCGCGACGCGATTTGTGTGTTCCATCGTCATTAACAGGCTCTGAACGTTACAATCAACTGTCAGTTTTGCGTCGGATTCGAAAAACTAGACTCACAGGAGAACGTCCATAAGGTGCCCGAGGCAGCAATAGACCCTTGGAGACAGGTCGGCCGGAGGACGATGTATTGAATCGCGACGCAATTTGTGTGTTCCATCGTCATTAACAGGCTCTGAACGTTACAATTAACTGTCAGTTTTGCGTCGGATTCGAAAATCTAGACTCACAGGAGATCGACCATAAGGTGCCCGAGGCAGCAATAGACCCTTGGAGACAGGTCGGCCGGAGGACGATGTATTGAATCGCGACGCGATTTGTGTGTTCCATCGTCATTAACAGGCTCTGAACGTTACAATTAATTGTCAGTTTTGCGTCGGATTCGAAAATCAAGACTCACAGGAGATCGACCATAAGGTGCCCGAGGCAGCAATAGACCCTTGGAGACAGGTCGGCCGGAGGACGATGTATTGAATCGCGACGCTATTTGTGTGTTCCATTGTCATTAAGAGGCTCTGAACCTTACAATTAACTGTCAGTTTTGCGTCGCATTCGAAAATCTAGACTCACAGGAGAACGACCATAAGGTGTCCGAGGCAGCACTAGACCCTTGGAGACAAGTCGGCTGGAGGACGACGTATTGAATCGCGACGCAATTTGTGTGTTCCATCGTCATTAACAGGCTCTGAACGTTACAATTAACTGTTAGTTTTGCGTGGGATTCGAAAATCTAGACTCACAGGAGATCGACCATAAGGTGCCCGAGGCAGCAATAGACCCTTGGAGACAGGTCGGCCGGAGGACGATGTATTGAATCGCGACGCGATTTGTGTGTTCCATCGTCATTAACAGGCTCTGAACGTTACAATTAATTGTCAGTTTTGCGTCGGATTCGAAAATCAAGACTCACAGGAGATCGACCATAAGGTGCCCGAGGCAGCAATAGACCCTTGGAGACAGGTCGGCCGGAGGACGATGTATTGAATCGCGACGCGATTTGTGTGTTCCATTGTCATTAAGAGGCTCTGAACCTTACAATTAACTGTCAGTTTTGCGTCGCATTCGAAAATCTAGACTCACAGGAGAACGACCATAAGGTGTCCGAGGCAGCACTAGACCCTTGGAGACAAGTCGGCTGGAGGACGACGTATTGAATCGCGACGCAATTTGTGTGTTCTATCGTCATTAACAGGCTCTGAACGTTACAATTAACTGTTAGTTTTGCGTCGGATTCGAAAATCTAGACTCACAGGAGATCGACCATAAGGTGCCCGAGGCAGCAATAGACCCTTGGAGACAGGTCGGCCGGAGGACGATGTATTGAATCGCGACGCGATTTGTGTGTTCCATCGTCATTAACAGGCTCTGAACGTTACAATTAACTGTCAGTTTTGCGTCGGATTCGAAAACCTAGACTCACATGAGAACGACCATAAGGTGCCCGAGGCAGCAATACACCCTTGGAGACAGGTCGGACGGAGGACGATGTATTGAATCGCGACGCGATTTGTGTGTTCCATCGTCATTAACAGGCTCTGAACGTTACAATTAACTGTCAGTTTTGCGTCGGATTCGAAAATCTAGACTCACAGGAGATCGACCATAAGGTGCCCGAGGCAGCAATAGACCCTTGGAGACAGGTCTGACGGAGGACGATGTATTGAATCGCGACGGGATTTGTGTGTTCCATCGTCATTAACAGGCTCTGAACGGTACAATTAACTGTCAGTTTTGCGTCGCATTCGAAAATCTAGACTCACAGGAGATCGACCATAAGGTGCCCGAGGCAGCAATAGACCCTTGCAGACCGGTCGGCCGGAGGACGATGTATTGAATCGCGACGCGATTTGTGTGTTCCATTGTCATTAAGAGGCTCTGAACCTTACAATTAACTGTCAGTTTTGCGTCGGATTCGAAAATCTAGACTCACAGGAGAACGACCATAAGGTGTCCGAGGCAGCACAAGACCCTTGGAGACAAGTCGGCTGGAGGACGATGTATTGAATCGCGACGCAATTTGTGTGTTCCATCGTCATTAACAGGCTCTGAACGTTACAACTAACTGTCAGTTTTGCGTCGGATTCGAAAATCTAGACTCACAGGAGATCGACCATAAGGTGCCCGAGGCAGCAAAAATCCTAGGAGACAGGTAGGCCGGAGGACGATGTATTGAATCGCGACGCAATTTGTGTGTTCCATTGTCATTAAGAGGCTCAGAACCTTACGATTAACTGTCAGTTTTGCGTCGGATTCGAAAATCTAGACTCAGAGGAGAACGACCATAACGTGCCCGAGGCAGCACTAGACCCTTGGAGACATGTCGGCCGGAGAACGATGTATTGAATCGCGATGCGATTTGTGTGTCCCATCGTCATTAACAGGCTCTGAACGTTACAATTAACTGTCAGTTTTGCGTCGGATTCGAAAATCTAGACTGACAGGAGATCGACCATAATGTACCCGAGGCAGCAATAGACCCTTGGAGACAGGTCAGCCGGAGGACGATGTATTGAATCGCGACGCAAATTGTGTGTTCTATCGTCATTAACAGGCTCTGAACGTTACAATTAACTGTCAGTTTTGCGTCGGATTCGAAAATCTATACTCACAGGAGATCGACCATAAGGTGCCCGAAGCAGCTATAGACCCTTGGAGACAGGTCGGCCGGAGGGCGATGTATTGAATCGCGACGCGATTTGTGTGTTCCATCGTCATTAACAGGCTCTGAACGTTACAATTAACTGTCAGTTTTGCGTCGCATTCGAAAATCTAGACTCACAGGAGATCGACCATAAGGTGCCCGAGGCAGCAATAGACCCTTGGAGACAGGTCTGACGGAGGACGATGTATTGAATCGCGACGGGATTTGTGTGTTCCATCGTCATTAACAGGCTCTGAACGGTACAATTAACTGTCAGTTTTGCGTCGCATTCGAAAATGTAGACTCACAGGAGATCGACCATAAGGTGCCCGAGGCAGCAATAGACCCTTGGAGACCGGTCGGCCGGAGGACGATGTATTGAATCGCGACGCAATTTGTGTGTTCCATTGTCATTAAGAGGCTCTGAACCTTACAATTAACTGTCAGTTTTGCGTCGGATTCGAAAAACTAGACTCACAGGAGAACGACCATAAGGTGTCCGAGGCAGCACAAGACCCTTGGAGACAAGTCGGCTGGAGGACGATGTATTGAATCGCGACGCAATTTGTGTGTTCCATCGTCATTAACAGGCTCTGAACGTTACAATTAACTGTCAGTTTTGCGTCGGATTCGAAAATCTAGACTCACAGGAGATCGACCATAAGGTGCCCGAGGCAGCAAAAATCCTTGGAGACAGGTCGGCCGGAGGACGATGTATTGAATCGCGACGCAATGTGTGTGTTCCATTGTCATTAAGAGGCTCTGAACCTTACGATTAACTGTCAGTTTTGCGTCGGATTCGAAAATCTAGACTCAGAGGAGAACGACGATAACGTGCCCGAGGCAGCACTAGACCCTTGGAGACATGTCGGCCGGAGGACGATGTATTGAATCGCGACGCGATTTGTGTGTTCCATCGTCATTAACAGGCTCTGAATGTTACAATTAACTGTCAGTTTTGCGTCGGATTCGAAAATCTAGACTCACAGGAGATCGACCATAAGGTGCCCGAGGCAGCAATAGACCCTTGGAGACAGGTCGGCCGGAGGACGATGTATTGAATCGCGTTGCGATTTGTGTGTTCCATCGTCATTAACAGGCTCTGACCTTTACAATTAACTGTCAGTTTTGCGTCGGATTCGAAAATCTAGACTCACAGGAGAACGACCATAAGGTGCCCGAGGCAGCAATAGACCCTTGGAGACAAGTCGGCTGGAGGACCATGTATTGAATCGCGACGCGATTCGTGTGTTCCATTGTCATTAATAGGCTCTGAACGTTACAATCAACTGTCAGTTTTGCGTCGGATTCGAAAATCTAGACTCAGAGGAGAACGACCATAAGGTGCCCGACGCAGCACTATACCCTTGGAGACACGTCGGCTGGAGGACGATGTATTGAATCGCGACGCGATTTGTGTGTTCCATCGTCATTAACAGGCTCTGAACGTTACAATTAACTGTCAGTTTTGCGTCGGATTCGAAAATCTAGACTCACAGGAGATCGACCATAAGGTGCCCGAGGCAGCAATAGACCCTTGGAGACAGGTCGGCCGGAGGACGATGTATTGAATCGCGACGCAATTTGTGTGTTCCATTGTCATTAAGAGGCTCTGAACCTTACAATTAACTGTCAGTTTTGCGTCGGATTCGAAAATCTAGACTCACAGAGGAACGACCATAAGGTGCCCGAGGCAGCACTAGACCATTGGAGACAAGTCGGCTGGAGGACGATGTATTGAATCGCGACGCGATTTGTGTGTTCCATCGTCATTAACAGGCTCTGAACGTTACAATCAACTGTCAGTTTTGCGTCGGATTCGAAAATCTAGACTCACAGGAGAACGACCATAAGGTGCCCGAGGCAGCAAGAGACCCTTGGAGACAGGTCGGCCGGAGGACGATGTATTGAATCGCGACGCAATTTGTGTGTTCCATCGTCATTAACAGGCTCTGAACGTTACAATTAACTGTCAGTTTTGCGTCGGATTCGAAAATCTAGACTCACAGGAGATCGACCATAAGGCGCCCGAGGCAGCAATAGACCCTTGGAGACAGGTCGGCCGGAGGACGATGTATTGAATCGCGACGCGATTTGTGTGTTCCATTGTCATTAAGAGGCTCTGAACCTTACAATTAACTGTCAGTTTTGCGTCGCATTCGAAAATCTAGACTCACAGGAGAACGACCATAAGGTGTCCGAGGCAGCACTAGACCCTTGGAGACAAGTCGGCTGGAGGACGACGTATTGAATCGCGACGCAATTTGTGTGTTCCATCGTCATTAACAGGCTCTGAACCTTACAATTAACTGTCAGTTTTGCGTCGGATTCGAAAATCTAGACTCACAGAGTAACGACCATAAGGTGCCCGAGGCAGCACTAGACCATTGGAGACAAGTCGGCTGGAGGACCATGTATTGAATCGCGACGCGATTTGTGTGTTCCATCGTCATTAACAGGCTCTGAACGTTACAATCAACTGTCAGTTTTGCGTCGGATTCGAAAATCTAGACTCACAGGAGAACGACCATAAGGTGCCCGAGGCAGCAAGAGACCTTTGGAGACAGGTCGGCCGGAGGACGATGTATTGAATCGCGACGCAATTTGTGTGTTCCATCGTCATTAACAGGCTCTGAACGTTACAATTAACTGTCAGTTTTGCGTCGGATTCGTAAATCTAGACTCACAGGAGATCGACCATAAGGTGCCCGAGGCAGCAATAGACCCTTGGAGACAGGTCGGCCGGAGGACGATGTATTGAATCGCGACGCGATTTGTGTGTTCCATTGTCATTAAGAGGCTCTGAACCTTACAATTAACTGTCAGTTTTGCGTCGCATTCGAAAATCTAGACTCACAGGAGAACGACCATAAGGTGTCCGAGGCAGCACTAGACCCTTGGAGACAAGTCGGCTGGAGGACGACGTATTGAATCGCGACGCAATTTGTGTGTTCCATCGTCATTAACAGGCTCTGAACGTTACAATTAACTGTCAGTTTTGCGTCGGATTCGAAAATCTAGACTCACAGGAGATCGACCATAAGGTGCCCGAGGCAGCAATACACCCTTGGAGACAGGTCGGCCGGAGGACGATGTATTGAATCGCGACGCAATTTGTGTGTTCCATTGTCATTAAGAGGCTCTGAACCTTACAATTAACTGTCAGTTTTGCGTCGAATTTGAAAATCTAGACTCAAAGAAGAACGACCATAAGGTGCCCGAGGCAGCACTAGACGCTTGGAGACAAGTCGGCTGGAGGACGATGTATTGAATCGCGACGCGATTTGTGTGTTCCATCGTCATTAACAGGCTCTGAACGTTACAATTAACTGTCAGTTTTGCGTCGGATTCGAAAATCTAGACTCACAGGAGATCGACCATAAGGTCCCCGAGGCAGCAATAGACCCTTGGAGACAGGTCGGCCGGAGGACGATGTATTGAATCGCTACGCGATTTGAGTGTTCCATTGTCATTGAGAGGCTCTGAACCTTACAATTAACTGTCAGTTTTGCGTGGGATTCGAAAATCTAGACTCGCAGGAGAACGACCATAAGGTGTCCGAGGCAGCAGTAGACCCTTGAAGACAAGTCGGCTGGAGGACGATGTATTGAATCGCGACGCAATTTGTGTGTTCCATCGTCATTAACAGGCTCTGAACGTTAGAATTAACTGCGTCGGATTCGAAAATCTAGACTCACAGGAGATCGACCATAAGGTGCCCGAGGCAGCAATACACCCTTGGAGACAGGTCGGCCGGAGGACGATGTATTGAATCGCGACGCAATTTGTGTGTTCCATTCTCATTAAGAGGCTCTGAACCTTACAATTAACAGTCAGTTTTGCGTCGGATTCGAAAATCTAGACTCACAGTGGAACGACCATAAGGTGCCCGAGGCAGCACTAGACCCTTGGAGACAAGTCGGCTGGAGGACCATGTATTGAATCGCGACGCGATTTGTGTGTCCCATCGTCATTAACAGGCTCTGAACGTTACAATCAACTGTCAGTTTTGCGTCGGATTCGAAAACCTAGACTCACAGGAGAACGACCATAAGGTGCCCGAGGCAGCAATAGACCCTTGGAGACAGGTCGGCCGGAGGACGATGTATTGAATCGCGACGCGATTTGTGTGTTCCATCGTCATTAACAGGCTCTGAACGTTACAATTAACTGTCAGTTTTGCGTCGGATTTGAAAATCTATACTCACAGGAGATCGACCATAAGGTGCCCGAAGCAGCTATAGACCCTTGGAGACAGGTCGGCCGGAGGACGATGTATTGAATCGCGACGCGATTTGTGTGTTCCATCGTCATTAACAGGCTCTAAACGTTACAATTAACTGTCAGTTTTGCGTCGCATTCGAAAATCTAGACTCACAGGAGATCGACCATAAGGTGCCCGAGGCAGCAATAGACCCTTGGAGACAGGTCTGACGGAGGACGATGTATTGAATCGCGACGGGATTTGTGTGTTCCATCGTCATTAACAGGCTCTGAACGGTACAATTAACTGTCAGTTTTGCGTCGCATTCGAAAATCTAGACTCACAGGAGATCGACCATAAGGTGCCCTAGGCAGCAATAGACCCTTGGAGACCGGTCGGCCGGAGGACGATGTATTGAATCGCGACGCAATTTGTGTGTTCCATTGTCATTAAGAGGCTCTGAACCTTACAATTAACTGTCAGTTTTGCGTCGGATTCGAAAATCTAGACTCACAGGAGAACGACCATAAGGTGTCCGAGGCAGCACAAGACCCTTGGAGACAAGTCGGCTGGAGGACGATGTATTGAATCGCGACGCAATTTGTGTGTTCCATCGTCATTAACAGGCTCTGAACGTTACAATTAACTGTCAGTTTTGCGTCGGATTCGAAAATCTAGAATCACAGGAGATCGACCATAAGGTGCCCGAGGCAGCAAAAATCCTTGGAGACAGGTCGGCCGGAGGACGATGTATTGAATCGCGACGCAATGTGTGTGTTCCATTGTCATTAAGAGGCTCTGAACCTTACGATTAACTGTCAGTTTTGCGTCGGATTCGAAAATCTAGACTCAGAGGAGAACGACGATAACGTGCCCGAGGCAGCACTAGACCCTTGGAGACATGTCGGCCGGAGGACGATGTATTGAATCGCGACGCGATTTGTGTGTTCCATCGTCATTAACAGGCTCTGAACGTTACAATTAACTGTCAGTTTTGCGTCGGATTCGAAAATCTAGACTCACAGGAGATCGACCAGAATGTACCCAAGGCAGCAATAGACCCTTGGAGACAGGTCGGCCGGAGGACGATGTATTGAATCGCGACGCAATTTGTGTGTTCCATTGTCATTAAGAGGCTCTGAACCTTACAATTAACTGTCAGTTTTGCGTCGGATTCGAAAATCTAGACTCACAGAGGAACGACCATAAGGTGCCCGAGGCAGCACTAGACCCTTGGAGACAAGTCGGCTGGAGGACCATCTATTGAATCGGGACGCGATTTGTGTGTTCCATCGTCATTAACAGGCTCTGAACGTTACAATCAACTGTCAGTTTTGCGTCGGATTCGAAAATCTAGACTCACAGGAGAACGACCATAAGGTGCCCGAGGCAGCAATAGACGCTTGGAGACAGATCGGCCGGAGGACGATGTATTGAATCGTGACGCAATTTGTGTGTTCCATCGTCATTAACAGGCTCTGAATGTTACAATTAACTGTCAGTTTTGCGTCGGATTCGAAAATCTAGACTCACAGGAGATCGACCATAAGGTGCCCGAGGCAGCAATAGACCCTTGGAGACAGGTCGGCCGGAGGACGATGTATTGAATCGCGTTGAGATTTGTGTGTTCCATCGTCATTAACAGGCTCTGACCTTTACAATTAACTGTCAGTTTTGCGTCGGATTCGAAAATCTAGACTCACAGGAGAACGACCATAAGGTGCCCGAGGCAGCAATAGACCCTTGGAGACAAGTCGGCTGGAGGACCATGTATTGAATCGCGACGCGATTCGTGTGTTCCATCGTCATTAATAGGCTCTGAACGTTACAATCAACTGTCAGTTTTGCGTCGGATTCGAAAATCTAGACTCACAGGAGAACGACCATAAGGTGCCCGAGGCAGCAATAGACCCTTGGAGACAGGTCGGCCGGAGGACGATGTATTGAATCGCGACGCAATTTGTGTGTTCGTTCCATCGTCATTAACAGGCTCTGAACGTTACAATTAACTGTCAGTTTTGCGTCGGATTCGAAAATCTAGACTCACAGGAGATCGACCATAAGGTGCCCGAGGCAGCAATAGACCCTTGGAGACAGGTCGGCCGGAGGACGATGTATTGAATCGCGACGCGATTTGTGTGTTCCATCGTCATTAACAGGCTCTGAACGTTACAATTAACTGTCAGTTTTGCGTCGGATTCGAAAATCTAGACTCACAGGAGATCGACCATAAGGTGCCCGAGGCAGCAATAGACCCTTGGAGACAGGTCTGCCGGAGGACGATGTATTGAATCGCGACGGGATTTGTGTGTTCCATCGTCATTAACAGGCTCTGAACGTTACAATTAACTGTCAGTTTTGCGTCGCATTCGAAAATCTAGACTCACAGGAGATCGACCATAAGGTGCCCGAGGCAGCAATGGACCCTTGGAGACAGGTCGGCCGGAGGACGATGTATTGAATCGCGACGCGATTTGAGTGTTCCATTGTCATTAAGAGGCTCTGAACCTTACAATTAACTGTCAGTTTTGCGTGGGATTCGAAAATCTAGACTCACAGGAGAACGACCATAAGGTGTCCGAGGCAGCACTAGACCCTTGGAGACAAGTCGGCTGGAGGACGATGTATTGAATCGCGACGCGATTTGTGTGTTCCATCGTCATTAACAGGCTCTGAACGTTACAATTAACTGCGTCGGATTCGAAAATCTAGACTCACAGGAGATCGACCATAAGGTGTCCGAGGCAGCAATAGACCCTTGGAGACAGGTCGGCCGGAGGACGATGTATTGAATCGCATCGCGATTTGTGTGTTCCATTGTCATTAAGAGGCTCTGAACCTTACAATTAACTGTCAGTTTTGCGTCGGATTCGAAAATCTAGACTCACAGAGGAACGACCATAAGGTGCCCGAGGCAGCACTAGACCCTTGGAGACAAGTCGGCTGGAGGACCATGTATTGAATTGCGACGCGATTCGTGTGTTCCATCGTCATTAACGGGCTCTGAACGTTACAATCAACTGTCAGTTTTGCGTCGGATTCGAAAATCTAGACTCAGAGGAGAACGACCATAAGGTGCCCGACGCAGCGCTATACCCTTGGAGACACGTCGGCTGGAGGACGATGTATTGAATCGCGACGCGATTTGTGTGTTCCATCGTCATTAACAGGCTCTGATCGTTACAATTAACTGTCAGTTTTGCGTCGGATTCGAAAATCTAGACTCACAGGAGATCGACCATAAGGTGCCCGAGGCAGCAATACACCCTTGGAGACAGGTCGGCCGGGGGACGATGTATTGAATCGCGACGCAATTTGTGTGTTCCATTGTCATTAAGAGGCTCTGAACCTTACAATTAACTGTCAGTTTTGCGTCGGATTCGAAAATCTAGACTCACAGAGGAACGACCATAAGGTGCCCGAGGCAGCACTAGACCCTTGGAGACAAGTCGGCTGGAGGACCATGTATTGAATCGCGACGCGATTTGTGTGTTCCATCGTCATTAACAGGCTCTGAACGTTACAATCAACTGTCAGTTTTGCGTCGGATTCGAAAATCTAGACTCACAGGAGAACGACCATAAGGTGCCCGAGGCAGCAATAGACCCTTGGAGACAGGTTGGCCGGTGGAAGATGTATTGAATCGCGACGCAATTTGTGTGTTCCATTGTCATTAAGAGGCTCTGAACCTTACAATTAACTGTCAGTTTTGCGTCGGATTCGAAAATCTAGACTCACAGAGGAACGACCATAAGGTGCCCGAGGCAGCACTAGACCCTTGGAGACAAGTCGGCTGGAGGACCATGTATTGAATTGCGACGCGATTCGTGTGTTCCATCGTCATTAACGGGCTCTGAACGTTACAATCAACTGTCAGTTTTGCGTCGGATTCGAAAATCTAGACTCAGAGGAGAACGACCATAAGGTGCCCGACGCAGCACTATACCCTTGGAGACACGTCGGCTGGAGGACGATGTATTGAATCGCGACGCGATTTGTGTGTTCCATCGTCATTAACAGGCTCTGAACGTTACAATTAACTGTCAGTTTTGCGTCGGATTCGAAAATCTAGACTCACAGGAGATCGACCATAAGGTGCCCGAGGCAGCAATACACCCTTGGAGACAGGTCGGCCGGGGGACGATGTATTGAATCGCGACGCAATTTGTGTGTTCCATTGTCATTAAGAGGCTCTGAACCTTACAATTAACTGTCAGTTTTGCGTCGGATTCGAAAATCTAGACTCACAGGAGAACGACCATAAGGTGTCCGAGGCAGCACAAGACCCTTGGAGACAAGTCGGCTGGAGGACGATGTATTGAATCGCGACGCAATTTGTGTGTTCCATCGTCATTAACAGGCTCTGAACGTTACAATTAACTGTCAGTTTTGCGTCGGATTCGAAAATCTAGACTCACAGGAGATCGACCAGAATGTACCCAAGGCAGCAATAGACCCTTGGAGACAGGTCGGCCGGAGGACGATGTATTGAATCGCGACGCAATTTGTGTGTTCCATTGTCATTAAGAGGCTCTGAACGTTACAATTAACTGTCAGTTTTGCGTCGGATTCGAAAATCTATACTCACAGGAGATCGACCATAAGGTGCCCGAAGCAGCTATAGACCCTTGGAGACAGGTCGGCCGGAGGACGATGTATTGAATCGCGACGCGATTTGTGTGTTCCATCGTCATTAACAGGCTCTAAACGTTACAATTAACTGTCAGTTTTGCGTCGCATTCGAAAATCTAGACTCACAGGAGATCGACCATAAGGTGCCCGAGGCAGCAATAGACCCTTGGAGACAGGTCTGACGGAGGACGATGTATTGAATCGCGACGGGATTTGTGTGTTCCATCGTCATTAACAGGCTCTGAACGGTACAATTAACTGTCAGTTTTGCGTCGCATTCGAAAATCTAGACTCACAGGAGATCGACCATAAGGTGCCCTAGGCAGCAATAGACCCTTGGAGACCGGTCGGCCGGAGGACGATGTATTGAATCGCGACGCAATTTGTGTGTTCCATTGTCATTAAGAGGCTCTGAACCTTACAATTAACTGTCAGTTTTGCGTCGGATTCGAAAATCTAGACTCACAGGAGAACGACCATAAGGTGTCCGAGGCAGCACAAGACCCTTGGAGACAAGTCGGCTGGAGGACGATGTATTGAATCGCGACGCAATTTGTGTGTTCCATCGTCATTAACAGGCTCTGAACGTTACAATTAACTGTCAGTTTTGCGTCGGATTCGAAAATCTAGACTCACAGGAGATCGACCATAAGGTGCCCGAGGCAGCAAAAATCCTTGGAGACAGGTCGGCCGGAGGACGATGTATTGAATCGCGACGCAATGTGTGTGTTCCATTGTCATTAAGAGGCTCTGAACCTTACGATTAACTGTCAGTTTTGCGTCGGATTCGAAAATCTAGACTCAGAGGAGAACGACGATAACGTGCCCGAGGCAGCACTAGACCCTTGGAGACATGTCGGCCGGAGGACGATGTATTGAATCGCGACGCGATTTGTGTGTTCCATCGTCATTAACAGGCTCTGAACGTTACAATTAACTGTCAGTTTTGCGTCGGATTCGAAAATCTAGACTCACAGGAGATCGACCAGAATGTACCCAAGGCAGCAATAGACCCTTGGAGACAGGTCGGCCGGAGGACGATGTATTGAATCGCGACGCAATTTGTGTGTTCCATTGTCATTAAGAGGCTCTGAACCTTACAATTAACTGTCAGTTTTGCGTCGGATTCGAAAATCTAGACTCACAGAGGAACGACCATAAGGTGCCCGAGGCAGCACTAGACCCTTGGAGACAAGTCGGCTGGAGGACCATCTATTGAATCGGGACGCGATTTGTGTGTTCCATCGTCATTAACAGGCTCTGAACGTTACAATCAACTGTCAGTTTTGCGTCGGATTCGAAAATCTAGACTCACAGGAGAACGACCATAAGGTGCCCGAGGCAGCAATAGACGCTTGGAGACAGATCGGCCGGAGGACGATGTATTGAATCGCGACGCAATTTGTGTGTTCCATCGTCATTAACAGGCTCTGAATGTTACAATTAACTGTCAGTTTTGCGTCGGATTCGAAAATCTAGACTCACAGGAGATCGACCATAAGGTGCCCGAGGCAGCAATAGACCCTTGGAGACAGGTCGGCCGGAGGACGATGTATTGAATCGCGTTGAGATTTGTGTGTTCCATCGTCATTAACAGGCTCTGACCTTTACAATTAACTGTCAGTTTTGCGTCGGATTCGAAAATCTAGACTCACAGGAGAACGACCATAAGGTGCCCGAGGCAGCAATAGACCCTTGGAGACAAGTCGGCTGGAGGACCATGTATTGAATCGCGACGCGATTCGTGTGTTCCATCGTCATTAATAGGCTCTGAACGTTACAATCAACTGTCAGTTTTGCGTCGGATTCGAAAATCTAGACTCACAGGAGAACGACCATAAGGTGCCCGAGGCAGCAATAGACCCTTGGAGACAGGTCGGCCGGAGGACGATGTATTGAATCGCGACGCAATTTGTGTGTTCCATCGTCATTAACAGGCTCTGAACGTTACAATTAACTGTCAGTTTTGCGTCGGATTCGAAAATCTAGACTCACAGGAGATCGACCATAAGGTGCCCGAGGCAGCAATAGACCCTTGGAGACAGGTCGGCCGGAGGACGATGTATTGAATCGCAACGCGATTTGTGTGTTCCATCGTCATTAACAGGCTCTGAACGTTACAATTAACTGTCAGTTTTGCGTCGGATTCGAAAATCTAGACTCACAGGAGATCGACCATAAGGTGCCCGAGGCAGCAATAGACCCTTGGAGACAGGTCTGCCGGAGGACGATGTATTGAATCGCGACGGGATTTGTGTGTTCCATCGTCATTAACAGGCTCTGAACGTTACAATTAACTGTCAGTTTTGCGTCGCATTCGAAAATCTAGACTCACAGGAGATCGACCATAAGGTGCCCGAGGCAGCAATGGACCCTTGGAGACAGGTCGGCCGGAGGACGATGTATTGAATCGCGACGCGATTTGAGTGTTCCATTGTCATTAAGAGGCTCTGAACCTTACAATTAACTGTCAGTTTTGCGTGGGATTCGAAAATCTAGACTCACAGGAGAACGACCATAAGGTGTCCGAGGCAGCACTAGACCCTTGGAGACAAGTCGGCTGGAGGACGATGTATTGAATCGCGACGCGATTTGTGTGTTCCATCGTCATTAACAGGCTCTGAACGTTACAATTAACTGCGTCGGATTCGAAAATCTAGACTCACAGGAGATCGACCATAAGGTGTCCGAGGCAGCAATAGACCCTTGGAGACAGGTCGGCCGGAGGACGATGTATTGAATCGCATCGCGATTTGTGTGTTCCATTGTCATTAAGAGGCTCTGAACCTTACAATTAACTGTCAGTTTTGCGTCGGATTCGAAAATCTAGACTCACAGAGGAACGACCATAAGGTGCCCGAGGCAGCACTAGACCCTTGGAGACAAGTCGGCTGGAGGACCATGTATTGAATTGCGACGCGATTCGTGTGTTCCATCGTCATTAACGGGCTCTGAACGTTACAATCAACTGTCAGTTTTGCGTCGGATTCGAAAATCTAGACTCAGAGGAGAACGACCATAAGGTGCCCGACGCAGCGCTATACCCTTGGAGACACGTCGGCTGGAGGACGATGTATTGAATCGCGACGCGATTTGTGTGTTCCATCGTCATTAACAGGCTCTGATCGTTACAATTAACTGTCAGTTTTGCGTCGGATTCGAAAATCTAGACTCACAGGAGATCGACCATAAGGTGCCCGAGGCAGCAATACACCCTTGGAGACAGGTCGGCCGGGGGACGATGTATTGAATCGCGACGCAATTTGTGTGTTCCATTGTCATTAAGAGGCTCTGAACCTTACAATTAACTGTCAGTTTTGCGTCGGATTCGAAAATCTAGACTCACAGAGGAACGACCATAAGGTGCCCGAGGCAGCACTAGACCCTTGGAGACAAGTCGGCTGGAGGACCATGTATTGAATCGCGACGCGATTTGTGTGTTCCATCGTCATTAACAGGCTCTGAACGTTACAATCAACTGTCAGTTTTGCGTCGGATTCGAAAATCTAGACTCACAGGAGAACGACCATAAGGTGCCCGAGGCAGCAATAGACCCTTGGAGACAGGTTGGCCGGTGGAAGATGTATTGAATCGCGACGCAATTTGTGTGTTCCATTGTCATTAAGAGGCTCTGAACCTTACAATTAACTGTCAGTTTTGCGTCGGATTCGAAAATCTAGACTCACAGAGGAACGACCATAAGGTGCCCGAGGCAGCACTAGACCCTTGGAGACAAGTCGGCTGGAGGACCATGTATTGAATTGCGACGCGATTCGTGTGTTCCATCGTCATTAACGGGCTCTGAACGTTACAATCAACTGTCAGTTTTGCGTCGGATTCGAAAATCTAGACTCAGAGGAGAACGACCATAAGGTGCCCGACGCAGCACTATACCCTTGGAGACACGTCGGCTGGAGGACGATGTATTGAATCGCGACGCGATTTGTGTGTTCCATCGTCATTAACAGGCTCTGAACGTTACAATTAACTGTCAGTTTTGCGTCGGATTCGAAAATCTAGACTCACAGGAGATCGACCATAAGGTGCCCGAGGCAGCAATACACCCTTGGAGACAGGTCGGCCGGGGGACGATGTATTGAATCGCGACGCAATTTGTGTGTTCCATTGTCATTAAGAGGCTCTGAACCTTACAATTAACTGTCAGTTTTGCGTCGGATTCGAAAATCTAGACTCACAGGAGAACGACCATAAGGTGTCCGAGGCAGCACAAGACCCTTGGAGACAAGTCGGCTGGAGGACGATGTATTGAATCGCGACGCAATTTGTGTGTTCCATCGTCATTAACAGGCTCTGAACGTTACAATTAACTGTCAGTTTTGCGTCGGATTCGAAAATCTAGACTCACAGGAGATCGACCAGAATGTACCCAAGGCAGCAATAGACCCTTGGAGACAGGTCGGCCGGAGGACGATGTATTGAATCGCGACGCAATTTGTGTGTTCCATTGTCATTAAGAGGCTCTGAACCTTACAATTAACTGTCAGTTTTGCGTCGGATTCGAAAATCTAGACTCACAGAGGAACGACCATAAGGTGCCCGAGGCAGCAATAGACGCTTGGAGACAGATCGGCCGGAGGACGATGTATTGAATCGCGACGCAAATTGTGTGTTCCATCGTCATTAACAGGCTCTGAATGTTACAATTAACTGTCAGTTTTGCGTCGGATTCGAAAATCTAGACTCACAGGAGATCGACCATAAGGTGCCCGAGGCAGCAATAGACCCTTGGAGACAGGTCGGCCGGAGGACGATGTATTGAATCGCGTTGAGATTTGTGTGTTCCATCGTCATTAACAGGCTCTGACCTTTACAATTAACTGTCAGTTTTGCGTCGGATTCGAAAATCTAGACTCACAGGAGAACGACCATAAGGTGCCCGAGGCAGCAATAGACCCTTGGAGACAAGTCGGCTGGAGGACCATGTATTGAATCGCGACGCGATTCGTGTGTTCCATCGTCATTAATAGGCTTTGAACGTTATAATCAACTGTCAGTTTTGCGTCGGATTCGAAAATCTAGACTCACAGGAGAACGACCATAAGGTGCCCGAGGCAGCAATAGACCCTTGGAGACAGGTCGGCCGGAGGACGATGTATTGAATCGCGACGCAATTTGTGTGTTCCATCGTCATTAACAGGCTCTGAACGTTACAATTAACTGTCAGTTTTGCGTCGGATTCGAAAATCTAGACTCACAGGAGATCGACCATAAGGTGCCCGAGGCAGCAATAGACCCTTGGAGACAGGTCGGCCGGAGGACGATGTATTGAATCGCGACGCGATTTGTGTGTTCCATCGTCATTAACAGGCTCTGAACGTTACAATTAACTGTCAGTTTTGCGTCGGATTCGAAAATCTAGACTCACAGGACATCGACCATAAGGTGCCCGAGGCAGCAATAGACCCTTGGAGACAGGTCTGCCGGAGGACGATGTATTGAATCGCGACGGGATTTGTGTGTTCCATCGTCATTAACAGGCTCTGAACGTTACAATTAACTGTCAGTTTTGCGTCGCATTCGAAAATCTAGACTCACAGGAGATCGACCATAAGGTGCCCGAGGCAGCAATGGACCCTTGCAGACAGGTCGGCCGGAGGACGATGTATTGAATCGCGACGCGATTTGAGTGTTCCATTGTCATTAAGAGGCTCTGAACCTTACAATTAACTGTCAGTTTTGCGTGGGATTCGAAAATCTAGACTCACAGGAGAACGACCATAAGGTGTCCGAGACAGCACTAGACCCTTGGAGACAAATCGGCTGGAGGACGATGTAGTGAATCGCGACGCAATTTGTGTGTTCCATCGTCATTAACAATCTCTGAACGTTTCAATTAACTGCGTCGGCTTCGAAAATCTAGACTCACAGGAGATCGACCATAACATGCCCGAGGCAGCAATAGACCCTTGGAGACAGGTCGGCCGGAGGACGAATTATTGAATCGCGACGCGATTTGTGTGTTCCATTGTCATTAAAGGCTCTGAACCTTACAATTAACTGTCAGTTTTGCGTGGGATTCGAAAATCTAGACTCACAGGAGAACGACCATAAGGTGTCCGAGACAGCACTAGACCCTTGGAGACAAATCGGCTGGAGGACGATGTATTGAATCGCGACGCGATTTGAGTGTTCCATTGTCATTAAGAGGCTCTGAACCTTACAATTAACTGTCAGTTTTGCGTGGGATTCGAAAATCTAGACTCACAGGAGAACGACCATAAGGTGTCCGAGACAGCACTAGACCCTTGGAGACAAATCGGCTGGAGGACGATGTATTGAATCGCGACGCAATTTGTGTGTTCCATCGTCATTAACAATCTCTGAACGTTACAATTAACTGCGTCGGATTCGAAAATCTTGACTCACAGGAGATCGACCATAAGGTGCCCGAGGCAGCAATAGACCCTTGGAGACAGGTCGGCCGGAGGACGATGTATTGAATCGCGACGCGATTTGTGTGTTCCATTGTCATTAAAGGCTCTGAACCTTACAATTAACTGTCAGTTTTGCGTGGGATTCGAAAATCTAGACTCACAGGAGAACGACCATAAGGTGTCCGAGGCAGCACTAGACCCTTGGAGACAAGTCGGCTGGAGGACGATGTATTAAATCGCGACGCAATTTGTGTGTTCCATCGTCATTAACAGGCTCTGAACGTTACAATTAACTGCGTCGGATTCGAAAATCTAGACTCACAGGAGATCGACCATAAGGTGTCCGAGGCAGCAATAGACCCTTGGAGACAGGTCGGCCGGAGGACGATGTATTGAATCGCATCGCGATTTGTGTGTTCCATTGTCATTAAGAGGCTCTGAACCTTACAATTAACTGTCAGTTTTGCGTCGGATTCGAAAATCTAGACTCACAGAGGAACGACCATTAGGTGCCCGAGGCAGCACTAGACCCTTGGAGACAAGTCGGCTGGAGGACCATGTATTGAATTGCGACGCGATTCGTGTGTTCCATCGTCATTAACGGGCTCTGAACGTTACAATCAACTGTCAGTTTTGCGTCGGATTCGAAAATCTAGACTCACAGGAGATCGACCATAAGGTGCCCGAGGCAGCAATACACCCTTGGAGACAGGTCGGCCGGGGGACGATGTATTGAATCGCGACGCAATTTGTGTGTTCCATTGTCACTAAGAGGCTCTGAACCTTACAATTAACTGTCAGTTTTGCGTCGGATTCGAAAATCTAGACTCACAGAGGAACGACCATAAGGTGCCCGAGGCAGCACTAGACCCTTGGAGACAAGTCGGCTGGAGGACCATGTATTGAATTGCGACGCGATTCGTGTGTTCCATCGTCATTAACGGGCTCTGAACGTTACAATCAACTGTCAGTTTTGCGTCGGATTCGAAAATCTAGACTCAGAGGAGAACGACCATAAGGTGCCCGACGCAGCACGTCGGCTGGAGGACGATGTATTGAATCGCGACGCGATTTGTGTGTTCCATCGTCATTAACAGGCTCTGAACGTTACAATTAACTGTCAGTTTTGCGTCGGATTCGAAAATCTAGACTCACAGGAGATCGACCATAAGGTGCCCGAGGCAGCAATACACCCTTGGAGACAGGTCGGCCGGGGGACGATGTATTGAATCGCGACGCAATTTGTGTGTTCCATTGTCATTAGGAGGCTCTGAACCTTACAATTAACTGTCAGTTTTGCGTCGGATTCGAAAATCTAGACTCACAGGAGAACGACCATAAGGTGTCCGAGGCAGCACAAGACCCTTGGAGACAAGTCGGCTGGAGGACGATGTATTGAATCGCGACGCAATTTGTGTGTTCCATCGTCATTAACAGGCTCTGAACGTTACAATTAACTGTCAGTTTTGCGTCGGATTCGAAAATCTAGACTCACAGAGGAACGACCATAAGGTGCCCGAGGCAGCACTAGACCCTTGGAGACAAGTCGGCTGGAGGACCATGTATTGAATCGCGACGCGATTTGTGTGTTCCATCGTCATTAACAGGCTCTGAACGTTACAATCAACTGTCAGTTTTGCGTCGGATTCGAAAATCTAGACTCACAGGAGAACGACCATAAGGTGCCCGAGGCAGCAATAGACCCTTGGAGACAGGTTGGCCGGTGGAAGATGTATTGAATCGCGACGCAATTTGTGTGTTCCATTGTCATTAAGAGGCTCTGAACCTTACAATTAACTGTCAGTTTTGCGTCGGATTCGAAAATCTAGACTCACAGAGGAACGACCATAAGGTGCCCGAGGCAGCACTAGACCCTTGGAGACAAGTCGGCTGGAGGACCATGTATTGAATTGCGACGCGATTCGTGTGTTCCATCGTCATTAACGGGCTCTGAACGTTACAATCAACTGTCAGTTTTGCGTCGGATTCGAAAATCTAGACTCAGAGGAGAACGACCATAAGGTGCCCGACGCAGCACTATACCCTTGGAGACACGTCGGCTGGAGGACGATGTATTGAATCGCGACGCGATTTGTGTGTTCCATCGTCATTAACAGGCTCTGAACGTTACAATTAACTGTCAGTTTTGCGTCGGATTCGAAAATCTAGACTCACAGGAGATCGACCATAAGGTGCCCGAGGCAGCAATACACCCTTGGAGACAGGTCGGCCGGGGGACGATGTATTGAATCGCGACGCAATTTGTGTGTTCCATTGTCATTAAGAGGCTCTGAACCTTACAATTAACTGTCAGTTTTGCGTCGGATTCGAAAATCTAGACTCACAGGAGAACGACCATAAGGTGTCCGAGGCAGCACAAGACCCTTGGAGACAAGTCGGCTGGAGGACGATGTATTGAATCGCGACGCAATTTGTGTGTTCCATCGTCATTAACAGGCTCTGAACGTTACAATTAACTGTCAGTTTTGCGTCGGATTCGAAAATCTAGACTCACAGGAGATCGACCAGAATGTACCCAAGGCAGCAATAGACCCTTGGAGACAGGTCGGCCGGAGGACGATGTATTGAATCGCGACGCAATTTGTGTGTTCTATTGTCATTAAGAGGCTCTGAACCTTACAATTAACTGTCAGTTTTGCGTCGGATTCGAAAATCTAGACTCACAGAGGAACGACCATAAGGTGCCCGAGGCAGCACTAGATCCTTGGAGACAAGTCGGCTGGAGGACCATGTATTGAATCGGGACGCGATTTGTGTGTTCCATCGTCATTAACAGGCTCTGAACGTTACAATCAACTGTCAGTTTTGCGTCGGATTCGAAAATCTAGACTCACAGGAGAACGACCATAAGGTGCCCGAGGCAGCAATAGACGCTTGGAGACAGATCGGCCGGAGGACGATGTATTGAATCGCGACGCAATTTGTGTGTTCCATCGTCATTAACAGGCTCTGAATGTTACAATTAACTGTCAGTTTTGCGTCGGATTCGAAAATCTAGACTCACAGGAGATCGACCATAAGGTGCCCGAGGCAGCAATAGACCCTTGGAGACAGGTCGGCCGGAGGACGATGTATTGAATCGCGTTGAGATTTGTGTGTTCCATCGTCATTAACAGGCTCTGACCTTTACAATTAACTGTCAGTTTTGCGTCGGATTCGAAAATCTAGACTCACAGGAGAACGACCATAAGGTGCCCGAGGCAGCAATAGACCCTTGGAGACAAGTCGGCTGGAGGACCATGTATTGAATCGCGACGCGATTCGTGTGTTCCATCGTCATTAATAGGCTCTGAACGTTATAATCAACTGTCAGTTTTGCGTCGGATTCGAAAATCTAGACTCACAGGAGAACGACCATAAGGTGCCCGAGGCAGCAATAGACCCTTGGAGACAGGTCGGCCGGAGGACGATGTATTGAATCGCGACGCAATTTGTGTGTTCCATCGTCATTAACAGGCTCTGAACGTTACAATTAACTGTCAGTTTTGCGTCGGATTCAAAAATCTAGACTCACAGGAGATCGACCATAAGGTGCCCGAGGCAGCAATAGACCCTTGGAGACAGGTCGGCCGGAGGACGATGTATTGAATCGCGACGCGATTTGTGTGTTCCATCGTCATTAACAGGCTCTGAACGTTACAATTAACTGTCAGTTTTGCGTCGGATTCGAAAATCTAGACTCACAGGAGATCGACCATAAGGTGCCCGAGGCAGCAATAGACCCTTGGAGACAGGTCTGCCGGAGGACGATGTATTGAATCGCGACGGGATTTGTGTGTTCCATCGTCATTAACAGGCTCTGAACGTTACAATTAACTGTCAGTTTTGCGTCGCATTCGAAAATCTAGACTCACAGGAGATCGACCATAAGGTGCCCGAGGCAGCAATGGACCCTTGGAGACAGGTCGGCCGGAGGACGATGTATTGAATCGCGACGCGATTTGAGTGTTCCATTGTCATTAAGAGGCTCTGAACCTTACAATTAACTGTCAGTTTTGCGTGGGATTCGAAAATCTAGACTCACAGGAGAACGACCATAAGGTGTCCGAGACAGCACTAGACCCTTGGAGACAAATCGGCTGGAGGACGATGTAGTGAATCGCGACGCAATTTGTGTGTTCCATCGTCATTAACAATCTCTGAACGTTTCAATTAACTGCGTCGGCTTCGAAAATCTAGACTCACAGGAGATCGACCATAACATGCCCGAGGCAGCAATAGACCCTTGGAGACAGGTCGGCCGGAGGACGAATTATTGAATCGCGACGCGATTTGTGTGTTCCATTGTCATTAAAGGCTCTGAACCATACAATTAACTGTCAGTTTTGCGTGGGATTCGAAAATCTAGACTCACAGGAGAACGACCATAAGGTGTCCGAGACAGCACTAGACCCTTGGAGACAAATCGGCTGGAGGACGATGTATTGAATCGCGACGCGATTTGAGTGTTCCATTGTCATTAAGAGGCTCTGAACCTTACAATTAACTGTCAGTTTTGCGTGGGATTCGAAAATCTAGACTCACAGGAGAACGACCATAAGGTGTCCGAGACAGCACTAGACCCTTGGAGACAAATCGGCTGGAGGACGATGTATTGAATCGCGACGCAATTTGTGTGTTCCATCGTCATTAACAATCTCTGAACGTTACAATTAACTGCGTCGGATTCGAAAATCTTGACTCACAGGAGATCGACCATAAGGTGCCCGAGGCAGCAATAGACCCTTGGAGACAGGTCGGCCGGAGGACGATTTATTGAATCGCGACGCGATTTGTGTGTTCCATTGTCATTAAAGGCTCTGAACCTTACAATTAACTGTCAGTTTTGCGTGGGATTCGAAAATCTAGACTCACAGGAGAACGACCATAAGGTGTCCGAGGCAGCACTAGACCCTTGGAGACAAGTCGGCTGGAGGACGATGTATTGAATCGCGACGCAATTTGTGTGTTCCATCGTCATTAACAGGCTCTGAACGTTACAATTAACTGCGTCGGATTCGAAAATCTAGACTCACAGGAGATCGACCATAAGGTGTCCGAGGCAGCAATAGACCCTTGGAGACAGGTCGGCCGGAGGACGATGTATTGAATCGCATCGCGATTTGTGTGTTCCATTGTCATTAAGAGGCTCTGAACCTTACAATTAACTGTCAGTTTTGCGTCGGATTCGAAAATCTAGACTCACAGAGGAACGACCATAAGGTGCCCGAGGCAGCACTAGACCCTTGGAGACAAGTCGGCTGGAGGACCATGTATTGAATTGCGACGCGATTCGTGTGTCCCATCGTCATTAACGGGCTCTGAACGTTACAATCAACTGTCAGTTTTGGGTCGGATTCGAAAATCTAGACTCAGAGGAGAACGACCATAAGGTGCCCGACGCAGCACTATACCCTTGGAGACACGTCGGCTGGAGGACGATGTATTGAATCGCGACGCGATTTGTGTGTTCCATCGTCATTAACAGGCTCTGAACGTTACAATTAACTGTCAGTTTTGCGTCGGATTCGAAAATCTAGACTCACAGGAGATCGACCATAAGGTGTCCGAGGCAGCAATACACCCTTGGAGACAGGTCGGCCGGGGGACGATGTATTGAATCGCGACGCAATTTGTGTGTTCCATTGTCATTAATAGGCTCTGAACCTTACAATTAACTGTCAGTTTTGCGTCGGATTCGAAAATCTAGACTCACAGAGGAACGACCATAAGGTGCCCGAGGCAGCACTAGACCCTTGGAGACAAGTCGGCTGGAGGACCATGTATTGAATCGCGACGCGATTTGTGTGTTCCATCGTCATTAACAGGCTCTGAACGTTACAATCAACTGTCAGTTTTGCGTCGGATTCGAAAATCTAGACTCACAGGAGAACGACCATAAGGTGCCCGAGGCAGCAATAGACCCTTGGAGACAGGTTGGCCGGTGGAAGATGTATTGAATCGCGACGCAATTTGTGTGTTCCATTGTCATTAAGAGGCTCTGAACCTAACAATTAACTGTCAGTTTTGCGTCGGATTCGAAAATCTAGACTCACAGAGGAACGACCATAAGGTGCCCGAGGCAGCACTAGACCCTTGGAGACAAGTCGGCTGGAGGACCATGTATTGAATTGCGACGCGATTCGTGTGTTCCATCGTCATTAACGGGCTCTGAACGTTACAATCAACTGTCAGTTTTGCGTCGGATTCGAAAATCTAGACTCAGAGGAGAACGACCATAAGGTGCCCGACGCAGCACGTCGGCTGGAGGACGATGTATTGAATCGCGACGCGATTTGTGTGTTCCATCGTCATTAACAGGCTCTGAACGTTACAATTAACTGTCAGTTTTGCGTCGGATTCGAAAATCTAGACTCACAGGAGATCGACCATAAGGTGCCCGAGGCAGCAATACACCCTTGGAGACAGGTCGGCCGGGGGACGATGTATTGAATCGCGACGCAATTTGTGTGTTCCATTGTCATTAGGAGGCTCTGAACCTTACAATTAACTGTCAGTTTTGCGTCGGATTCGAAAATCTAGACTCACAGGAGAACGACCATAAGGTGTCCGAGGCAGCACAAGACCCTTGGAGACAAGTCGGCTGGAGGACGATGTATTGAATCGCGACGCAATTTGTGTGTTCCATCGTCATTAACAGGCTCTGAACGTTACAATTAACTGTCAGTTTTGCGTCGGATTCGAAAATCTAGACTCACAGGAGATCGACCAGAATGTACCCAAGGCAGCAATAGACCCTTGGAGACAGGTCGGCCGGAGGACGATGTATTGAATCGCGACGCAATTTGTGTGTTCTATTGTCATTAAGAGGCTCTGAACCTTACAATTAACTGTCAGTTTTGCGTCGGATTCGAAAATCTAGACTCACAGAGGAACGACCATAAGGTGCCCGAGGCAGCACTAGATCCTTGGAGACAAGTCGGCTGGAGGACCATGTATTGAATCGGGACGCGATTTGTGTGTTCCATCGTCATTAACAGGCTCTGAACGTTACAATCAACTGTCAGTTTTGCGTCGGATTCGAAAATCTAGACTCACAGGAGAACGACCATAAGGTGCCCGAGGCAGCAATAGACGCTTGGAGACAGATCGGCCGGAGGACGATGTATTGAATCGCGACGCAATTTGTGTGTTCCATCGTCATTAACAGGCTCTGAATGTTACAATTAACTGTCAGTTTTGCGTCGGATTCGAAAATCTAGACTCACAGGAGATCGACCATAAGGTGCCCGAGGCAGCAATAGACCCTTGGAGACAGGTCGGCCGGAGGACGATGTATTGAATCGCGTTGAGATTTGTGTGTTCCATCGTCATTAACAGGCTCTGACCTTTACAATTAACTGTCAGTTTTGCGTCGGATTCGAAAATCTAGACTCACAGGAGAACGACCATAAGGTGCCCGAGGCAGCATTAGACCCTTGGAGACAAGTCGGCTGGAGGACCATGTATTGAATCGCGACGCGATTCGTGTGTTCCATCGTCATTAATAGGCTCTGAACGTTATAATCAACTGTCAGTTTTGCGTCGGATTCGAAAATCTAGACTCACAGGAGAACGACCATAAGGTGCCCGAGGCAGCAATAGACCCTTGGAGACAGGTCGGCCGGAGGACGATGTATTGAATCGCGACGCAATTTGTGTGTTCCATCGTCATTAACAGGCTCTGAACGTTACAATTAACTGTCAGTTTTGCGTCGGATTCGAAAATCTAGACTCACAGGAGATCGACCATAAGGTGCCCGAGGCAGCAATAGACCCTTGGAGACAGGTCGGCCGGAGGACGATGTATTGAATCGCGACGCGATTTGTGTGTTCCATCGTCATTAACAGGCTCTGAACGTTACAATTAACTGTCAGTTTTGCGTCGGATTCGAAAATCTAGACTCACAGGAGATCGACCATAAGGTGCCCGAGGCAGCAATAGACCCTTGGAGACAGGTCTGCCGGAGGACGATGTATTGAATCGCGACGGGATTTGTGTGTTCCATCGTCATTAACAGGCTCTGAACGTTACAATTAACTGTCAGTTTTGCGTCGGATTCGAAAATCTAGACTCACAGGAGATCGACCATAAGGTGCCCGAGGCAGCAATACACCCTTGGAGACAGGTCGGCCGGGGGACGATGTATTGAATCGCGACGCAATTTGTGTGTTCCATTGTCATTAAGAGGCTCTGAACCTTACAATTAACTGTCAGTTTTGCGTCGGATTCGAAAATCTAGACTCACAGAGGAACGACCATAAGGTGCCCGAGGCAGCACTAGACCCTTGGAGACAAGTCGGCTGGAGGACCATGTATTGAATCGCGACGCGATTTGTGTGTTCCATCGTCATTAACAGGCTCTGAACGTTACAATCAACTGTCAGTTTTGCGTCGGATTCGAAAATCTAGACTCACAGGAGAACGACCATAAGGTGCCCGAGGCAGCAATAGACCCTTGGAGACAGGTTGGCCGGTGGAAGATGTATTGAATCGCGACGCGATTTGTGTGTTCCATTGTCATTAAAGGCTCTGAACCTTACAATTAACTGTCAGTTTTGCGTGGGATTCGAAAATCTAGACTCACAGGAGAACGACCATAAGGTGTCCGAGACAGCACTAGACCCTTGGAGACAAATCGGCTGGAGGACGATGTATTGAATCGCGACGCGATTTGAGTGTTCCATTGTCATTAAGAGGCTCTGAACCTTACAATTAACTGTCAGTTTTGCGTGGGATTCGAAAATCTAGACTCACAGGAGAACGACCATAAGGTGTCCGAGACAGCACTAGACCCTTGGAGACAAATCGGCTGGAGGACGATGTATTGAATCGCGACGCAATTTGTGTGTTACATCGTCATTAACAATCTCTGAACGTTACAATTAACTGCGTCGGATTCGAAAATCTTGACTCACAGGAGATCGACCATAAGGTGCCCGAGGCAGCAATAGACCCTTGGAGACAGGTCGGCCGGAGGACGATGTATTGAATCGCGACGCGATTTGTGTGTTCCATTGTCATTAAAGGCTCTGAACCTTACAATTAACTGTCAGTTTTGCGTGGGATTCGAAAATCTAGACTCACAGGAGAACGACCATAAGGTGTCCGAGGCAGCACTAGACCCTTGGAGACAAGTCGGCTGGAGGACGATGTATTGAATCGCGACGCAATTTGTGTGTTCCATCGTCATTAACAGGCTCTGAACGTTACAATTAACTGCGTCGGATTCGAAAATCTAGACTCACAGGAGATCGACCATAAGGTGTCCGAGGCAGCAATAGACCCTTGGAGACAGGTCGGCCGGAGGACGATGTATTGAATCGCATCGCGATTTGTGTGTTCCATTGTCATTAAGAGGCTCTGAACCTTACAATTAACTGTCAGTTTTGCGTCGGATTCGAAAATCTAGACTCACAGAGGAACGACCATAAGGTGCCCGAGGCAGCACTAGACCCTTGGAGACAAGTCGGCTGGAGGACCATGTATTGAATCGCGACGCGATTTGTGTGTTCCATCGTCATTAACAGGCTCTGAACGTTACAATCAACTGTCAGTTTTGCGTCGGATTCGAAAATCTAGACTCACAGGAGAACGACCATAAGGTGCCCGAGGCAGCAATAGACCCTTGGAGACAGGTTGGCCGGTGGAAGATGTATTGAATCGCGACGCAATTTGTGTGTTCCATTGTCATTAAGAGGCTCTGAACCTTACAATTAACTGTCAGTTTTGCGTCGGATTCGAAAATCTAGACTCACAGAGGAACGACCATAAGGTGCCCGAGGCAGCACTAGACCCTTGGAGACAAGTCGGCTGGAGGACCATGTATTGAATTGCGACGCGATTCGTGTGTTCCATCGTCATTAACGGGCTCTGAACGTTACAATCAACTGTCAGTTTTGCGTCGGATTCGAAAATCTAGACTCAGAGGAGAACGACCATAAGGTGCCCGACGCAGCACTATACCCTTGGAGACACGTCGGCTGGAGGACGATGTATTGAATCGCGACGCGATTTGTGTGTTCCATCGTCATTAACAGGCTCTGAACGTTACAATTAACTGTCAGTTTTGCGTCGGATTCGAAAATCTAGACTCACAGGAGATCGACCATAAGGTGCCCGAGGCAGCAATACACCCTTGGAGACAGGTCGGCCGGGGGACGATGTATTGAATCGCGACGCAATTTGTGTGTTCCATTGTCATTAAGAGGCTCTGAACCTTACAATTAACTGTCAGTTTTGCGTCGGATTCGAAAATCTAGACTCACAGGAGAACGACCATAAGGTGTCCGAGGCAGCACAAGACCCTTGGAGACAAGTCGGCTGGAGGACGATGTATTGAATCGCGACGCAATTTGTGTGTTCCATCGTCATTAACAGGCTCTGAACGTTACAATTAACTGTCAGTTTTGCGTCGGATTCGAAAATCTAGACTCACAGGAGATCGACCAGAATGTACCCAAGGCAGCAATAGACCCTTGGAGACAGGTCGGCCGGAGGACGATGTATTGAATCGCGACGCAATTTGTGTGTTCTATTGTCATTAAGAGGCTCTGAACCTTACAATTAACTGTCAGTTTTGCGTCGGATTCGAAAATCTAGACTCACAGAGGAACGACCATAAGGTGCCCGAGGCAGCACTAGATCCTTGGAGACAAGTCGGCTGGAGGACCATGTATTGAATCGGGACGCGATTTGTGTGTTCCATCGTCATTAACAGGCTCTGAACGTTACAATCAACTGTCAGTTTTGCGTCGGATTCGAAAATCTAGACTCACAGGAGAACGACCATAAGGTGCCCGAGGCAGCAATAGACGCTTGGAGACAGATCGGCCGGAGGACGATGTATTGAATCGCGACGCAATTTGTGTGTTCCATCGTCATTAACAGGCTCTGAATGTTACAATTAACTGTCAGTTTTGCGTCGGATTCGAAAATCTAGACTCACAGGAGATCGACCATAAGGTGCCCGAGGCAGCAATAGACCCTTGGAGACAGGTCGGCCGGAGGACGATGTATTGAATCGCGTTGAGATTTGTGTGTTCCATCGTCATTAACAGGCTCTGACCTTTACAATTAACTGTCAGTTTTGCGTCGGATTCGAAAATCTAGACTCACAGGAGAACGACCATAAGGTGCCCGAGGCAGCAATAGACCCTTGGAGACAAGTCGGCTGGAGGACCATGTATTGAATCGCGACGCGATTCGTGTGTTCCATCGTCATTAATAGGCTCTGAACGTTATAATCAACTGTCAGTTTTGCGTCGGATTCGAAAATCTAGACTCACAGGAGAACGACCATAAGGTGCCCGAGGCAGCAATAGACCCTTGGAGACAGGTCGGCCGGAGGACGATGTATTGAATCGCGACGCAATTTGTGTGTTCCATCGTCATTAACAGGCTCTGAACGTTACAATTAACTGTCAGTTTTGCGTCGGATTCGAAAATCTAGACTCACAGGAGATCGACCATAAGGTGCCCGAGGCAGCAATAGACCCTTGGAGACAGGTCGGCCGGAGGACGATGTATTGAATCGCGACGCGATTTGTGTGTTCCATCGTCATTAACAGGCTCTGAACGTTACAATTAACTGTCAGTTTTGCGTCGGATTCGAAAATCTAGACTCACAGGAGATCGACCATAAGGTGCCCGAGGCAGCAATAGACCCTTGGAGACAGGTCTGCCGGAGGACGATGTATTGAATCGCGACGGGATTTGTGTGTTCCATCGTCATTAACAGGCTCTGAACGTTACAATTAACTGTCAGTTTTGCGTCGCATTCGAAAATCTAGACTCACAGGAGATCGACCATAAGGTGCCCGAGGCAGCAATGGACCCTTGGAGACAGGTCGGCCGGAGGACGATGTATTGAATCGCGACGCGATTTGAGTGTTCCATTGTCATTAAGAGGCTCTGAACCTTACAATTAACTGTCAGTTTTGCGTGGGATTCGAAAATCTAGACTCACAGGAGAACGACCATAAGGTGTCCGAGACAGCACTAGACCCTTGGAGACAAATCGGCTGGAGGACGATGTAGTGAATCGCGACGCAATTTGTGTGTTCCATCGTCATTAACAATCTCTGAACGTTTCAATTAACTGCGTCGGCTTCGAAAATCTAGACTCACAGGAGATCGACCATAACATGCCCGAGGCAGCAATAGACCCTTGGAGACAGGTCGGCCGGAGGACGAATTATTGAATCGCGACGCGATTTGTGTGTTCCATTGTCATTAAAGGCTCTGAACCATACAATTAACTGTCAGTTTTGCGTGGGATTCGAAAATCTAGACTCACAGGAGAACGACCATAAGGTGTCCGAGACAGCACTAGACCCTTGGAGACAAATCGGCTGGAGGACGATGTATTGAATCGCGACGCGATTTGAGTGTTCCATTGTCATTAAGAGGCTCTGAACCTTACAATTAACTGTCAGTTTTGCGTGGGATTCGAAAATCTAGACTCACAGGAGAACGACCATAAGGTGTCCGAGACAGCACTAGACCCTTGGAGACAAATCGGCTGGAGGACGATGTATTGAATCGCGACGCAATTTGTGTGTTCCATCGTCATTAACAATCTCTGAACGTTACAATTAACTGCGTCGGATTCGAAAATCTTGACTCACAGGAGATCGACCATAAGGTGCCCGAGGCAGCAATAGACCCTTGGAGACAGGTCGGCCGGAGGACGATTTATTGAATCGCGACGCGATTTGTGTGTTCCATTGTCATTAAAGGCTCTGAACCTTACAATTAACTGTCAGTTTTGCGTGGGATTCGAAAATCTAGACTCACAGGAGAACGACCATAAGGTGTCCGAGGCAGCACTAGACCCTTGGAGACAAGTCGGCTGGAGGACGATGTATTGAATCGCGACGCAATTTGTGTGTTCCATCGTCATTAACAGGCTCTGAACGTTACAATTAACTGCGTCGGATTCGAAAATCTAGACTCACAGGAGATCGACCATAAGGTGTCCGAGGCAGCAATAGACCCTTGGAGACAGGTCGGCCGGAGGACGATGTATTGAATCGCATCGCGATTTGTGTGTTCCATTGTCATTAAGAGGCTCTGAACCTTACAATTAACTGTCAGTTTTGCGTCGGATTCGAAAATCTAGACTCACAGAGGAACGACCATAAGGTGCCCGAGGCAGCACTAGACCCTTGGAGACAAGTCGGCTGGAGGACCATGTATTGAATTGCGACGCGATTCGTGTGTTCCATCGTCATTAACGGGCTCTGAACGTTACAATCAACTGTCAGTTTTGGGTCGGATTCGAAAATCTAGACTCAGAGGAGAACGACCATAAGGTGCCCGACGCAGCACTATACCCTTGGAGACACGTCGGCTGGAGGACGATGTATTGAATCGCGACGCGATTTGTGTGTTCCATCGTCATTAACAGGCTCTGAACGTTACAATTAACTGTCAGTTTTGCGTCGGATTCGAAAATCTAGACTCACAGGAGATCGACCATAAGGTGCCCGAGGCAGCAATACACCCTTGGAGACAGGTCGGCCGGGGGACGATGTATTGAATCGCGACGCAATTTGTGTGTTCCATTGTCATTAATAGGCTCTGAACCTTACAATTAACTGTCAGTTTTGCGTCGGATTCGAAAATCTAGACTCACAGAGGAACGACCATAAGGTGCCCGAGGCAGCACTAGACCCTTGGAGACAAGTCGGCTGGAGGACCATGTATTGAATCGCGACGCGATTTGTGTGTTCCATCGTCATTAACAGGCTCTGAACGTTACAATCAACTGTCAGTTTTGCGTCGGATTCGAAAATCTAGACTCACAGGAGAACGACCATAAGGTGCCCGAGGCAGCAATAGACCCTTGGAGACAGGTTGGCCGGTGGAAGATGTATTGAATCGCGACGCAATTTGTGTGTTCCATTGTCATTAAGAGGCTCTGAACCTAACAATTAACTGTCAGTTTTGCGTCGGATTCGAAAATCTAGACTCACAGAGGAACGACCATAAGGTGCCCGAGGCAGCACTAGACCCTTGGAGACAAGTCGGCTGGAGGACCATGTATTGAATTGCGACGCGATTCGTGTGTTCCATCGTCATTAACGGGCTCTGAACGTTACAATCAACTGTCAGTTTTGCGTCGGATTCGAAAATCTAGACTCAGAGGAGAACGACCATAAGGTGCCCGACGCAGCACGTCGGCTGGAGGACGATGTATTGAATCGCGACGCGATTTGTGTGTTCCATCGTCATTAACAGGCTCTGAACGTTACAATTAACTGTCAGTTTTGCGTCGGATTCGAAAATCTAGACTCACAGGAGATCGACCATAAGGTGCCCGAGGCAGCAATACACCCTTGGAGACAGGTCGGCCGGGGGACGATGTATTGAATCGCGACGCAATTTGTGTGTTCCATTGTCATTAGGAGGCTCTGAACCTTACAATTAACTGTCAGTTTTGCGTCGGATTCGAAAATCTAGACTCACAGGAGAACGACCATAAGGTGTCCGAGGCAGCACAAGACCCTTGGAGACAAGTCGGCTGGAGGACGATGTATTGAATCGCGACGCAATTTGTGTGTTCCATCGTCATTAACAGGCTCTGAACGTTACAATTAACTGTCAGTTTTGCGTCGGATTCGAAAATCTAGACTCACAGGAGATCGACCAGAATGTACCCAAGGCAGCAATAGACCCTTGGAGACAGGTCGGCCGGAGGACGATGTATTGAATCGCGACGCAATTTGTGTGTTCTATTGTCATTAAGAGGCTCTGAACCTTACAATTAACTGTCAGTTTTGCGTCGGATTCGAAAATCTAGACTCACAGAGGAACGACCATAAGGTGCCCGAGGCAGCACTAGATCCTTGGAGACAAGTCGGCTGGAGGACCATGTATTGAATCGGGACGCGATTTGTGTGTTCCATCGTCATTAACAGGCTCTGAACGTTACAATCAACTGTCAGTTTTGCGTCGGATTCGAAAATCTAGACTCACAGGAGAACGACCATAAGGTGCCCGAGGCAGCAATAGACGCTTGGAGACAGATCGGCCGGAGGACGATGTATTGAATCGCGACGCAATTTGTGTGTTCCATCGTCATTAACAGGCTCTGAATGTTACAATTAACTGTCAGTTTTGCGTCGGATTCGAAAATCTAGACTCACAGGAGATCGACCATAAGGTGCCCGAGGCAGCAATAGACCCTTGGAGACAGGTCGGCCGGAGGACGATGTATTGAATCGCGTTGAGATTTGTGTGTTCCATCGTCATTAACAGGCTCTGACCTTTACAATTAACTGTCAGTTTTGCGTCGGATTCGAAAATCTAGACTCACAGGAGAACGACCATAAGGTGCCCGAGGCAGCATTAGACCCTTGGAGACAAGTCGGCTGGAGGACCATGTATTGAATCGCGACGCGATTCGTGTGTTCCATCGTCATTAATAGGCTCTGAACGTTATAATCAACTGTCAGTTTTGCGTCGGATTCGAAAATCTAGACTCACAGGAGAACGACCATAAGGTGCCCGAGGCAGCAATAGACCCTTGGAGACAGGTCGGCCGGAGGACGATGTATTGAATCGCGACGCAATTTGTGTGTTCCATCGTCATTAACAGGCTCTGAACGTTACAATTAACTGTCAGTTTTGCGTCGGATTCGAAAATCTAGACTCACAGGAGATCGACCATAAGGTGCCCGAGGCAGCAATAGACCCTTGGAGACAGGTCGGCCGGAGGACGATGTATTGAATCGCGACGCGATTTGTGTGTTCCATCGTCATTAACAGGCTCTGAACGTTACAATTAACTGTCAGTTTTGCGTCGGATTCGAAAATCTAGACTCACAGGAGATCGACCATAAGGTGCCCGAGGCAGCAATAGACCCTTGGAGACAGGTCTGCCGGAGGACGATGTATTGAATCGCGACGGGATTTGTGTGTTCCATCGTCATTAACAGGCTCTGAACGTTACAATTAACTGTCAGTTTTGCGTCGGATTCGAAAATCTAGACTCACAGGAGATCGACCATAAGGTGCCCGAGGCAGCAATACACCCTTGGAGACAGGTCGGCCGGGGGACGATGTATTGAATCGCGACGCAATTTGTGTGTTCCATTGTCATTAAGAGGCTCTGAACCTTACAATTAACTGTCAGTTTTGCGTCGGATTCGAAAATCTAGACTCACAGAGGAACGACCATAAGGTGCCCGAGGCAGCACTAGACCCTTGGAGACAAGTCGGCTGGAGGACCATGTATTGAATCGCGACGCGATTTGTGTGTTCCATCGTCATTAACAGGCTCTGAACGTTACAATCAACTGTCAGTTTTGCGTCGGATTCGAAAATCTAGACTCACAGGAGAACGACCATAAGGTGCCCGAGGCAGCAATAGACCCTTGGAGACAGGTTGGCCGGTGGAAGATGTATTGAATCGCGACGCGATTTGTGTGTTCCATTGTCATTAAAGGCTCTGAACCTTACAATTAACTGTCAGTTTTGCGTGGGATTCGAAAATCTAGACTCACAGGAGAACGACCATAAGGTGTCCGAGACAGCACTAGACCCTTGGAGACAAATCGGCTGGAGGACGATGTATTGAATCGCGACGCGATTTGAGTGTTCCATTGTCATTAAGAGGCTCTGAACCTTACAATTAACTGTCAGTTTTGCGTGGGATTCGAAAATCTAGACTCACAGGAGAACGACCATAAGGTGTCCGAGACAGCACTAGACCCTTGGAGACAAATCGGCTGGAGGACGATGTATTGAATCGCGACGCAATTTGTGTGTTACATCGTCATTAACAATCTCTGAACGTTACAATTAACTGCGTCGGATTCGAAAATCTTGACTCACAGGAGATCGACCATAAGGTGCCCGAGGCAGCAATAGACCCTTGGAGACAGGTCGGCCGGAGGACGATGTATTGAATCGCGACGCGATTTGTGTGTTCCATTGTCATTAAAGGCTCTGAACCTTACAATTAACTGTCAGTTTTGCGTGGGATTCGAAAATCTAGACTCACAGGAGAACGACCATAAGGTGTCCGAGGCAGCACTAGACCCTTGGAGACAAGTCGGCTGGAGGACGATGTATTGAATCGCGACGCAATTTGTGTGTTCCATCGTCATTAACAGGCTCTGAACGTTACAATTAACTGCGTCGGATTCGAAAATCTAGACTCACAGGAGATCGACCATAAGGTGTCCGAGGCAGCAATAGACCCTTGGAGACAGGTCGGCCGGAGGACGATGTATTGAATCGCATCGCGATTTGTGTGTTCCATTGTCATTAAGAGGCTCTGAACCTTACAATTAACTGTCAGTTTTGCGTCGGATTCGAAAATCTAGACTCACAGAGGAACGACCATAAGGTGCCCGAGGCAGCACTAGACCCTTGGAGACAAGTCGGCTGGAGGACCATGTATTGAATCGCGACGCGATTTGTGTGTTCCATCGTCATTAACAGGCTCTGAACGTTACAATCAACTGTCAGTTTTGCGTCGGATTCGAAAATCTAGACTCACAGGAGAACGACCATAAGGTGCCCGAGGCAGCAATAGACCCTTGGAGACAGGTTGGCCGGTGGAAGATGTATTGAATCGCGACGCAATTTGTGTGTTCCATTGTCATTAAGAGGCTCTGAACCTTACAATTAACTGTCAGTTTTGCGTCGGATTCGAAAATCTAGACTCACAGAGGAACGACCATAAGGTGCCCGAGGCAGCACTAGACCCTTGGAGACAAGTCGGCTGGAGGACCATGTATTGAATTGCGACGCGATTCGTGTGTTCCATCGTCATTAACGGGCTCTGAACGTTACAATCAACTGTCAGTTTTGCGTCGGATTCGAAAATCTAGACTCAGAGGAGAACGACCATAAGGTGCCCGACGCAGCACTATACCCTTGGAGACACGTCGGCTGGAGGACGATGTATTGAATCGCGACGCGATTTGTGTGTTCCATCGTCATTAACAGGCTCTGAACGTTACAATTAACTGTCAGTTTTGCGTCGGATTCGAAAATCTAGACTCACAGGAGATCGACCATAAGGTGCCCGAGGCAGCAATACACCCTTGGAGACAGGTCGGCCGGGGGACGATGTATTGAATCGCGACGCAATTTGTGTGTTCCATTGTCATTAAGAGGCTCTGAACCTTACAATTAACTGTCAGTTTTGCGTCGGATTCGAAAATCTAGACTCACAGGAGAACGACCATAAGGTGCCCTAGGCAGCAACAGACCCTTGGAGACAGGTCGGCCGGAGGACGATGTATTGAATCGCGACGCAATTTGTGTATTCCATTGTCATTAACAGGCTCTGAACGTTACAATTAACTGTCAGTTTTGCGTCGGATTCGAAAATCTAGACTCACAGGAGATCGACCAGAATGTACCCAAGGCAGCAATAGACCCTTGGAGACAGGTCGGCCGGAGGACGATGTATTGAATCGCGACGCAATTTGTGTGTTCTATTGTCATTAAGAGGCTCTGAACCTTACAATTAACTGTCAGTTTTGCGTCGGATTCGAAAATCTAGACTCACAGAGGAACGACCATAAGGTGCCCGAGGCAGCACTAGATCCTTGGAGACAAGTCGGCTAGAGGACCATGTATTGAATCGGGACGCGATTTGTGTGTTCCATCGTCATTAACAGGCTCTGAACGTTACAATCAACTGTCAGTTTTGCGTCGGATTCGAAAATCTAGACTCACAGGAGAACGACCATAAGGTGCCCGAGGCAGCAATAGACGCTTGGAGACAGATCGGCCGGAGGACGATGTATTGAATCGCGACGCAATTTGTGTGTTCCATCGTCATTAACAGGCTCTGAATGTTACAATTAACTGTCAGTTTTGCGTCGGATTCGAAAATCTAGACTCACAGGAGATCGACCATAAGGTGCCCGAGGCAGCAATAGACCCTTGGAGACAGGTCGGCCGGAGGACGATGTATTGAATCGCGTTGAGATTTGTGTGTTCCATCGTCATTAACAGGCTCTGACCTTTACAATTAACTGTCAGTTTTGCGTCGGATTCGAAAATCTAGACTCACAGGAGAACGACCATAAGGTGCCCGAGGCAGCAATAGACCCTTGGAGACAAGTCGGCTGGAGGACCATGTATTGAATCGCGACGCGATTCGTGTGTTCCATCGTCATTAATAGGCTCTGAACGTTATAATCAACTGTCAGTTTTGCGTCGGATTCGAAAATCTAGACTCACAGGAGAACGACCATAAGGTGCCCGAGGCAGCAATAGACCCTTGGAGACAGGTCGGCCGGAGGACGATGTATTGAATCGCGACGCAATTTGTGTGTTCCATCGTCATTAACAGGCTCTGAACGTTACAATTAACTGTCAGTTTTGCGTCGGATTCGAAAATCTAGACTCACAGGAGATCGACCATAAGGTGCCCGAGGCAGCAATAGACCCTTGGAGACAGGTCGGCCGGAGGACGATGTATTGAATCGCGACGCGATTTGTGTGTTCCATCGTCATTAACAGGCTCTGAACGTTACAATTAACTGTCAGTTTTGCGTCGGATTCGAAAATCTAGACTCACAGGAGATCGACCATAAGGTGCCCGAGGCAGCAATAGACCCTTGGAGACAGGTCTGCCGGAGGACGATGTATTGAATCGCGACGGGATTTGTGTGTTCCATCGTCATTAACAGGCTCTGAACGTTACAATTAACTGTCAGTTTTGCGTCGCATTCGAAAATCTAGACTCACAGGAGATCGACCATAAGGTGCCCGAGGCAGCAATGGACCCTTGGAGACAGGTCGGCCGGAGGACGATGTATTGAATCGCGACGCGATTTGAGTGTTCCATTGTCATTAAGAGGCTCTGAACCTTACAATTAACTGTCAGTTTTGCGTGGGATTCGAAAATCTAGACTCACAGGAGAACGACCATAAGGTGTCCGAGACAGCACTAGACCCTTGGAGACAAATCGGCTGGAGGACGATGTAGTGAATCGCGACGCAATTTGTGTGTTCCATCGTCATTAACAATCTCTGAACGTTTCAATTAACTGCGTCGGCTTCGAAAATCTAGACTCACAGGAGATCGACCATAACATGCCCGAGGCAGCAATAGACCCTTGGAGACAGGTCGGCCGGAGGACGAATTATTGAATCGCGACGCGATTTGTGTGTTCCATTGTCATTAAAGGCTCTGAACCATACAATTAACTGTCAGTTTTGCGTGGGATTCGAAAATCTAGACTCACAGGAGAACGACCATAAGGTGTCCGAGACAGCACTAGACCCTTGGAGACAAATCGGCTGGAGGACGATGTATTGAATCGCGACGCGATTTGAGTGTTCCATTGTCATTAAGAGGCTCTGAACCTTACAATTAACTGTCAGTTTTGCGTGGGATTCGAAAATCTAGACTCACAGGAGAACGACCATAAGGTGTCCGAGACAGCACTAGACCCTTGGAGACAAATCGGCTGGAGGACGATGTATTGAATCGCGACGCAATTTGTGTGTTCCATCGTCATTAACAATCTCTGAACGTTACAATTAACTGCGTCGGATTCGAAAATCTTGACTCACAGGAGATCGACCATAAGGTGCCCGAGGCAGCAATAGACCCTTGGAGACAGGTCGGCCGGAGGACGATTTATTGAATCGCGACGCGATTTGTGTGTTCCATTGTCATTAAAGGCTCTGAACCTTACAATTAACTGTCAGTTTTGCGTGGGATTCGAAAATCTAGACTCACAGGAGAACGACCATAAGGTGTCCGAGGCAGCACTAGACCCTTGGAGACAAGTCGGCTGGAGGACGATGTATTGAATCGCGACGCAATTAGTGTGTTCCATCGTCATTAACAGGCTCTGAACGTTACAATTAACTGCGTCGGATTCGAAAATCTAGACTCACAGGAGATCGACCATAAGGTGTCCGAGGCAGCAATAGACCCTTGGAGACAGGTCGGCCGGAGGACGATGTATTGAATCGCATCGCGATTTGTGTGTTCCATTGTCATTAAGAGGCTCTGAACCTTACAATTAACTGTCAGTTTTGCGTCGGATTCGAAAATCTAGACTCACAGAGGAACGACCATAAGGTGCCCGAGGCAGCACTAGACCCTTGGAGACAAGTCGGCTGGAGGACCATGTATTGAATTGCGACGCGATTCGTGTGTTCCATCGTCATTAACGGGCTCTGAACGTTACAATCAACTGTCAGTTTTGCGTCGGATTCGAAAATCTAGACTCAGAGGAGAACGACCATAAGGTGCCCGACGCAGCACTATACCCTTGGAGACACGTCGGCTGGAGGACGATGTATTGAATCGCGACGCGATTTGTGTGTTCCATCGTCATTAACAGGCTCTGAACGTTACAATTAACTGTCAGTTTTGCGTCGGATTCGAAAATCTAGACTCAGAGGAGATCGACCATAAGGTGCCCGAGGCAGCAATACACCCTTGGAGACAGGTCGGCCGGGGGACGATGTATTGAATCGCGACGCAATTTGTGTGTTCCATTGTCATTAAGAGGCTCTGAACCTTACAATTAACTGTCAGTTTTGCGTCGGATTCGAAAATCTAGACTCACAGAGGAACGACCATAAGGTGCCCGAGGCAGCACTAGACCCTTGGAGACAAGTCGGCTGGAGGACCATGTATTGAATCGCGACGCGATTTGTGTGTTCCATCGTCATTAACAGGCTCTGAACGTTACAATCAACTGTCAGTTTTGCGTCGGATTCGAAAATCTAGACTCACAGGAGAACGACCATAAGGTGCCCGAGGCAGCAATAGACCCTTGGAGACAGGTTGGCCGGTGGAAGATGTATTGAATCGCGACGCAATTTGTGTGTTCCATTGTCATTAAGAGGCTCTGAACCTAACAATTAACTGTCAGTTTTGCGTCGGATTCGAAAATCTAGACTCACAGAGGAACGACCATAAGGTGCCCGAGGCAGCACTAGACCCTTGGAGACAAGTCGGCTGGAGGACCATGTATTGAATTGCGACGCGATTCGTGTGTTCCATCGTCATTAACGGGCTCTGAACGTTACAATCAACTGTCAGTTTTGCGTCGGATTCGAAAATCTAGACTCAGAGGAGAACGACCATAAGGTGCCCGACGCAGCACGTCGGCTGGAGGTCGATGTATTGAATCGCGACGCGATTTGTGTGTTCCATCGTCATTAACAGGCTCTGAACGTTACAATTAACTGTCAGTTTTGCGTCGGATTCGAAAATCTAGACTCACAGGAGATCGACCATAAGGTGCCCGAGGCAGCAATACACCCTTGGAGACAGGTCGGCCGGGGGACGATGTATTGAATCGCGACGCAATTTGTGTGTTCCATTGTCATTAGGAGGCTCTGAACCTTACAATTAACTGTCAGTTTTGCGTCGGATTCGAAAATCTAGACTCACAGGAGAACGACCATAAGGTGTCCGAGGCAGCACAAGACCCTTGGAGACAAGTCGGCTGGAGGACGATGTATTGAATCGCGACGCAATTTGTGTGTTCCATCGTCATTAACAGGCTCTGAACGTTACAATTAACTGTCAGTTTTGCGTCGGATTCGAAAATCTAGACTCACAGGAGATCGACCAGAATGTACCCAAGGCAGCAATAGACCCTTGGAGACAGGTCGGCCGGAGGACGATGTATTGAATCGCGACGCAATTTGTGTGTTCTATTGTCATTAAGAGGCTCTGAACCTTACAATTAACTGTCAGTTTTGCGTCGGATTCGAAAATCTAGACTCACAGAGGAACGACCATAAGGTGCCCGAGGCAGCACTAGATCCTTGGAGACAAGTCGGCTGGAGGACCATGTATTGAATCGGGACGCGATTTGTGTGTTCCATCGTCATTAACAGGCTCTGAACGTTACAATCAACTGTCAGTTTTGCGTCGGATTCGAAAATCTAGACTCACAGGAGAACGACCATAAGGTGCCCGAGGCAGCAATAGACGCTTGGAGACAGATCGGCCGGAGGACGATGTATTGAATCGCGACGCAATTTGTGTGTTCCATCGTCATTAACAGGCTCTGAATGTTACAATTAACTGTCAGTTTTGCGTCGGATTCGAAAATCTAGACTCACAGGAGATCGACCATAAGGTGCCCGAGGCAGCAATAGACCCTTGGAGACAGGTCGGCCGGAGGACGATGTATTGAATCGCGTTGAGATTTGTGTGTTCCATCGTCATTAACAGGCTCTGACCTTTACAATTAACTGTCAGTTTTGCGTCGGATTCGAAAATCTAGACTCACAGGAGAACGACCATAAGGTGCCCGAGGCAGCAATAGACCCTTGGAGACAAGTCGGCTGGAGGACCATGTATTGAATCGCGACGCGATTCGTGTGTTCCATCGTCATTAATAGGCTCTGAACGTTATAATCAACTGTCAGTTTTGCGTCGGATTCGAAAATCTAGACTCACAGGAGAACGACCATAAGGTGCCCGAGGCAGCAATAGACCCTTGGAGACAGGTCGGCCGGAGGACGATGTATTGAATCGCGACGCAATTTGTGTGTTCCATCGTCATTAACAGGCTCTGAACGTTACAATTAACTGTCAGTTTTGCGTCGGATTCGAAAATCTAGACTCACAGGAGATCGACCATAAGGTGCCCGAGGCAGCAATAGACCCTTGGAGACAGGTCGGCCGGAGGACGATGTATTGAATCGCGACGCGATTTGTGTGTTCCATCGTCATTAACAGGCTCTGAACGTTACAATTAACTGTCAGTTTTGCGTCGGATTCGAAAATCTAGACTCACAGGAGATCGACCATAAGGTGCCCGAGGCAGCAATAGACCCTTGGAGACAGGTCTGCCGGAGGACGATGTATTGAATCGCGACGGGATTTGTGTGTTCCATCGTCATTAACAGGCTCTGAACGTTACAATTAACTGTCAGTTTTGCGTCGGATTCGAAAATCTAGACTCACAGGAGATCGACCATAAGGTGCCCGAGGCAGCAATACACCCTTGGAGACAGGTCGGCCGGGGGACGATGTATTGAATCGCGACGCAATTTGTGTGTTCCATTGTCATTAAGAGGCTCTGAACCTTACAATTAACTGTCAGTTTTGCGTCGGATTCGAAAATCTAGACTCACAGAGGAACGACCATAAGGTGCCCGAGGCAGCACTAGACCCTTGGAGACAAGTCGGCTGGAGGACCATGTATTGAATCGCGACGCGATTTGTGTGTTCCATCGTCATTAACAGGCTCTGAACGTTACAATCAACTGTCAGTTTTGCGTCGGATTCGAAAATCTAGACTCACAGGAGAACGACCATAAGGTGCCCGAGGCAGCAATAGACCCTTGGAGACAGGTTGGCCGGTGGAAGATGTATTGAATCGCGACGCGATTTGTGTGTTCCATTGTCATTAAAGGCTCTGAACCTTACAATTAACTGTCAGTTTTGCGTGGGATTCGAAAATCTAGACTCACAGGAGAACGACCATAAGGTGTCCGAGACAGCACTAGACCCTTGGAGACAAATCGGCTGGAGGACGATGTATTGAATCGCGACGCGATTTGAGTGTTCCATTGTCATTAAGAGGCTCTGAACCTTACAATTAACTGTCAGTTTTGCGTGGGATTCGAAAATCTAGACTCACAGGAGAACGACCATAAGGTGTCCGAGACAGCACTAGACCCTTGGAGACAAATCGGCTGGAGGACGATGTATTGAATCGCGACGCAATTTGTGTGTTACATCGTCATTAACAATCTCTGAACGTTACAATTAACTGCGTCGGATTCGAAAATCTTGACTCACAGGAGATCGACCATAAGGTGCCCGAGGCAGCAATAGACCCTTGGAGACAGGTCGGCCGGAGGACGATGTATTGAATCGCGACGCGATTTGTGTGTTCCATTGTCATTAAAGGCTCTGAACCTTACAATTAACTGTCAGTTTTGCGTGGGATTCGAAAATCTAGACTCACAGGAGAACGACCATAAGGTGTCCGAGGCAGCACTAGACCCTTGGAGACAAGTCGGCTGGAGGACGATGTATTGAATCGCGACGCAATTTGTGTGTTCCATCGTCATTAACAGGCTCTGAACGTTACAATTAACTGCGTCGGATTCGAAAATCTAGACTCACAGGAGATCGACCATAAGGTGTCCGAGGCAGCAATAGACCCTTGGAGACAGGTCGGCCGGAGGACGATGTATTGAATCGCATCGCGATTTGTGTGTTCCATTGTCATTAAGAGGCTCTGAACCTTACAATTAACTGTCAGTTTTGCGTCGGATTCGAAAATCTAGACTCACAGAGGAACGACCATAAGGTGCCCGAGGCAGCACTAGACCCTTGGAGACAAGTCGGCTGGAGGACCATGTATTGAATTGCGACGCGATTCGTGTGTTCCATCGTCATTAACGGGCTCTGAACGTTACAATCAACTGTCAGTTTTGCGTCGGATTCGAAAATCTAGACTCAGAGGAGAACGACCATAAGGTGCCCGACGCAGCACTATACCCTTGGAGACAAGTCGGCTGGAGGACCATGTATTGAATTGCGACGCGATTCGTGTGTTCCATCGTCATTAACGGGCTCTGAACGTTACAATCAACTGTCAGTTTTGCGTCGGATTCGAAAATCTAGACTCAGAGGAGAACGACCATAAGGTGCCCGACGCAGCACGTCGGCTGGAGGACGATGTATTGAATCGCGACGCGATTTGTGTGTTCCATCGTCATTAACAGGCTCTGAACGTTACAATTAACTGTCAGTTTTGCGTCGGATTCGAAAATCTAGACTCACAGGAGATCGACCATAAGGTGCCCGAGGCAGCAATACACCCTTGGAGACAGGTCGGCCGGGGGACGATGTATTGAATCGCGACGCAATTTGTGTGTTCCATTGTCATTAGGAGGCTCTGAACCTTACAATTAACTGTCAGTTTTGCGTCGGATTCGAAAATCTAGACTCACAGGAGAACGACCATAAGGTGTCCGAGGCAGCACAAGACCCTTGGAGACAAGTCGGCTGGAGGACGATGTATTGAATCGCGACGCAATTTGTGTGTTCCATCGTCATTAACATGCTCTGAACGTTACAATTAACTGTCAGTTTTGCGTCGGATTCGAAAATCTAGACTCACAGGAGATCGACCATAAGGTGCCCGAGGCAGCAAAAATCCTTGGAGACAGGTCGGCCGGAGGACGATGTATTGAATCGCGACGCAATGTGTGTGTTCCATTGTCATTAAGAGGCTCTGAACCTTACGATTAACTGTCAGTTTTGCGTCGGATTCGAAAATCTAGACTCAGAGGAGAACGACGATAACGTACCCGAGGCAGCACTAGACCCTTGGAGACATGTCGGCCGGAGGACGATGTATTGAATCGCGACGCGATTTGTGTGTTCCATCGTCATTAACAGGCTCTGAACGTTACAATTAACTGTCAGTTTTGCGTCGGATTCGAAAATCTAGACTCACAGGAGATCGACCAGAATGTACCCGAGGCAGCAATAGACCCTTGGAGACAGGTCGGCCGTAGGACGATGTATTGAATCGCGACGCAATTTGTGTGTTCCATTGTCATTAAGAGGCTCTGAACCTTGCAATTAACTGTCAGTTTTGCGTCGGATTCGAAAATCTAGACTCACAGAGGAACGACCATAAGGTGCCCGAGGCAGCACTAGACCCTTGGAGACAAGTCGGCTGGAGGACCATGTATTGAATCGGGACGCGATTTGTGTGTTCCATCGTCATTAACAGGCTCTGAACGTTACAATCAACTGTCAGTTTTGCGTCGGATTCGAAAATCTAGACTCACAGGAGAACGACCATAAGGTGCCCGAGGCAGCAATAGACGCTTGGAGACAGATCGGCCGGAGGACGATGTATTGAATCGCGACGCAATTTGTGTGTTCCATCGTCATTAACAGGCTCTGACCTTTACAATTAACTGTCAGTTTTGCGTCGGATTCGAAAATCTAGACTCACAAAAGAACGACCATAAGGTGCCCGAGGCAGCAATAGACCCTTGGAGACAAGTCGGCTGGAGGACCATGTATTGAATCGCGACGCGATTCGTGTGTTCCATCGTCATTAATAGGCTCTGAACGTTACAATCAACTGTCAGTTTTGCGTCGCATTCGAAAATCTAGACTCAGAGGAGAACGACCATAAGGTGCCCGACGCAGCACTATACCCTTGGAGACACGTCGGCTGGAGGACGATGTATTGAATCGCGACGCGATTTGTGTGTTCCATCGTCATTAACAGGCTCTGAACGTCAGTTTTGCGTCGGATTCGAAAATCTAGACTCACAGGAGATCGACCATAAGGTGCCCGAGGCAGCAATAGACCCTTGGAGACAGGTCGGCCGGAGGACGATGTATTGAATCGCGTTGCGATTTGTGTGTTCCATCGTCATTAACAGGCTCTGACCTTTACAATTAACTGTCAGTTTTGCGTCGGATTCGAAAATCTAGACTCACAAAAGAACGACCATAAGGTGCCCGAGGCAGCAATAGACCCTTGGAGACAAGTCGGCTGGAGGACCATGTATTGAATCGCGACGCGATTCGTGTGTTCCATCGTCATTAATAGGCTCTGAACGTTACAATCAACTGTCAGTTTTGCGTCGGATTCGAAAATCTAGACTCAGAGGAGAACGACCATAAGGTGCCCGACGCAGCACTATACCCTTGGAGACACGTCGGCTGGAGGACGATGTATTGAATCGCGACGCGATTTGTGTGTTCCATCGTCATTAACAGGCTCTGAACGTCAGTTTTGCGTCGGATTCGAAAATCTAGACTCACAGGAGATCGACCATAAGGTGCCCGAGGCAGCAATAGACCCTTGGAGACAGGTCGGCCGGAGGACGATGTATTGAATCGCGACGCAATTTGTGTGTTCCATTGTCATTAAGAGGCTCTGAACCTTACAATTAACTGTCAGTTTTGCGTCGGATTCGAAAATCTAGACTCACAGAGGAACGACCATAAGGTGCCCGAGGCAGCACTAGACCATTGGAGACAAGTCGGCTGGAGGACCATGTATTGAATCGCGACGCGATTTGTGTGTTCCATCGACATTAACAGGCTCTGAACGTTACAATCAACTGTCAGTTTTGCGTCGGATTCGAAAATCTAGACTCACAGGAGAACGACCATAAGGTGCCCGAGGCAGCAATAGACCCTTGGAGACAGGTCGGCCGGAGGACGATGTATTGAATCGCGACGCAATTTGTGTGTTCCATCGTCATTAACAGGCCCTGAACGTTACAATTAACTGTCAGTTTTGCGTCGGATTCGAAAATCTAGACTCACAGGAGATCGACCATAAGGTGCCCGAGGCAGCAATAGACCCTTGGAGACAGGTCGGCCGGAGGACGATGTATTGAATCGCGACGCGATTTGTGTGTTCCATCGTCATTAACAGGCTCTGAACGTTACAATTAACTGTCAGTTTTGCGTCGGATTCGAAAATCTAGACTCACAGGAGATCGACCATAAGGTGCCCGAGGCAGCAATAGACCCTTGGAGACAGGTCTGCCGGAGGACGATGTATTGAATCGCGACGGGATTTGTGTGTTCCATCGTCATTAACAGGCTCTGAACGTTACAATTAACTGTCAGTTTTGCGTCGCATTCGAAAATCTAGACTCACAGGAGATCGACCATAAGGTGCCCGAGGCAGCAATGGACCCTTGGAGACAGGTCGGCCGGAGGACGATGTATTGAATCGCGACGCGATTTGAGTGTTCCATTGTCATTAAGAGGCTCTGAACCTTACAATTAACTGTCAGTTTTGCGTGGGATTCGAAAATCTAGACTCACAGGAGAACGACCATAAGGTGTCCGAGATAGCACTAGACCCTTGGAGACAAATCGGCTGGAGGACGATGTATTGAATCGCGACGCAATTTGTGTGTTCCATCGTCATTAACAATCTCTGAACGTTACAATTAACTGCGTCGGATTCGAAAATCTAGACTCACAGGAGATCGACCATAAGGTGCCCGAGGCAGCAATAGACCCTTGGAGACAGGTCGGCCGGAGGACGATGTATTGAATCGCGACGCGATTTGTGTGTTCCATTGTCATTAAAGGCTCTGAACCTTACAATTAACTGTCCGTTTTGCGTGGGATTCGAAAATCTAGACTCACAGGAGAACGACCATAAGGTGTCCGAGGCAGCACTAGACCCTTGGAGACAAGTCGGCTGGAGGACGATGTATTGAATCGCGACGCAATTTGTGTGTTCCATCGTCATTAACAGGCTCTGAACGTTACAATTAACTGCGTCGGATTCGAAAATCTAGACTCACAGGAGATCGACCATAAGGTGTCCGAGGCAGCAATAGACCCTTGGAGACAGGTCGGCCGGAGGACGATGTATTGAATCGCATCGCGATTTGTGTGTTCCATTGTCATTAAGAGGCTCTGAACCTTACAATTAAATGTCAGTTTTGCGTCGGATTCGAAAATCTAGACTCACAGAGGAACGACCATAAGGTGCCCGAGGCAGCACTAGACCCTTGGAGACAAGTCGGCTGGAGGACCATGTATTGAATCGCGACGCGATTCGTGTGTTCCATCGTCATTAACGGGCTCTGAACGTTACAATCAACTGTCAGTTTTGCGTCGGATTCGAAAATCTAGACTCAGAGGAGAACGACCATAAGGTGCCCGACGCAGCACTATACCCTTGGAGACACGTCGGCTGGAGGACGATGTATTGAATCGCGACGCGATTTGTGTGTTCCATCGTCATTAACAGGCTCTGAACGTTACAATTAACTGTCAGTTTTGCGTCGGATTCGAAAATCTAGACTCACAGGAGATCGACCATAAGGTGCCCGAGGCAGCAATACACCCTTGGAGACAGGTCGGCCGGAGGACGATGTATTGAATCGCGACGCAATTTGTGTGTTCCATTGTCATTAAGAGGCTCTGAACCTTACAATTAACTGTCAGTTTTGCGTCGGATTCGAAAATCTAGACTGACAGAGGAACGACCATAAGGTGCCCGAGGCAGCACTAGACCCTTGGAGACAGGTCGGCTGGAGGACGATGTATTGAATCGCGACGCGATTTGTGTGTTCCATCGTCATTAACAGGCTCTGAACGTTACAATCAACTGTCAGTTTTGCGTCGGATTCGAAAATCTAGACTCACAGGAGATCGACCATAAGGTGGCCGAGGCAGCAATAGACCCTTGGAGACCGGTCGGCCGGAGGACGATGTATTGAATCGCGACGCAATTTGTGTGTTCCATTGTCATTAAGAGGCTCTGAACCTTACAATTAACTGTCAGTTTTGCGTCGGATTCGAAAATCTAGACTCACAGGAGAACGACCATAAGGTGTCCGAGGCAGCACAAGACCCTTGGAGACAAGTCGGCTGGAGGACGATGTATTGAACCGCGACGCAATTTGTGTGTTCCATCGTCATTAACAGGCTCTGAACGTTACAATTAACTGTCAGTTTTGCGTCGGATTCGTAAATCTAGACTCACAGGAGATCGACCATAAGGTGCCCGAGGCAGCAAAAATCCTTGGAGACAGGTCGGCCGGAGGACGATGTATTGAATCGCGACGCGATTGTGTGTTCCATCGTCATTAACAGGCTCTGAACGTTACAATTAACTGTCAGTTTTGCGTCGGATTCGAAAATCTAGACTCACAGGAGATCGACCATAATGTACCCGAGGCAGCAATAGACCCTTGGAGACAGGTCGGCCGGAGGACGATGTATTGAATCGCGACGCAATTTGTGTGTTCCATTGTCATTAAGATGCTCTGAACCTTTCGATTAACTGTCAGTTTTGCGTCGGATTCGAAAATCTAGACTCAGAGGAGAACGACCATAACGTGGCTGAGGCAGCACTAGACCCTTGGAGACATGTCGGCCGGAGAACGATGTATTGAATCGCGATGCGATTTGTGTGTCCCATCGTCATTAACAGGCTCTGAACGTTACAATTAACTGTCAGTTTTGCGTCGGATTCGAAAATCTAGACTGACAGGAGATCGACCATAATGTACCCGAGGCAGCAATAGACCCTTGGAGACAGGTCGGCCGGAGGACGATGTATTGAATCGCGACGCAATTTGTGTGTTCCATCGTCATTAACAGGCTCTGAACGTTACAATTAACTGTCAGTTTTGCGTCGGATTCGAAAATCTATACTCACAGGAGATCGACCATAAGGTGCCCGAAGCAGCTATAGACCCTTGGAGACAGGTCGGCCGGAGGACGATGTATTGAATCGCGACGCGATTTGTGTGTTCCATCGTCATTAACAGGCTCTGAACGTTACAATTAACTGTCAGTTTTGCGTCGCATTCGAAAATCTAGACTCACAGGAGATCGACCATAAGGTGCCCGAGGCAGCAATAGACCCTTGGAGACAGGTCTGACGGAGGACGATGTATTGAATCGCGACGGGATTTGTGTGTTCCATCGTCATTATCAGGCTCTGAACGGTACAATTAACTGTCAGTTTTGCGTCGCATTCGAAAATGTAGACTCACAGGAGATCGACCATAAGGTGCCCGAGGCAGCAATAGACCCTTGGAGACCGGTCGGCCGGAGGACGATGTATTGAATCGCGACGCAATTTGTGTGTTCCATTGTCATTAAGAGGCTCTGAACCTTACAATTAACTGTCAGTTTTGCGTCGGATTCGAAAATCTAGACTCACAGGAGAACGACCATAAGGTGCCCGAGGCAGCACAAGACCCTTGGAGACAAGTCGGCTGGAGGACGATGTATTGAATCGCGACGCAATTTGTGTGTTCCATCGTCATTAACAGGCTCTGAACGTTACAATTAACTGTCAGTTTTGCGTCGGATTCGAAAATCTAGACTCACAGGAGATCGACCATAAGGTGCCCGAGGCAGCAAAAATCCTTGGAGACAGGTCGGCCGGAGGACGATGTATTGAATCGCGACGCAATGTGTGTGTTCCATTGTCATTAAGAGGCTCTGAACCTTACGATTAACTGTCAGTTTTGCGTCGGATTCGAAAATCTAGACTCAGAGGAGAACGACGATAACGTGCCCGAGGCAGCACTAGACCCTTGGAGACATGTCGGCCGGAGGACGATGTATTGAATCGCGACGCGATTTGTGTGTTCCATCGTCATTAACAGGCTCTGAACGTTACAATTAACTGTCAGTTTTGCGTCGGATTCGAAAATCTAGACTCACAGGAGATCGACCATAATGTATCCGAGGCAGCAATAGACCCTTGGAGACAGGTCGGCCGGAGGACGATGTATTGAATCGCGACGCAATTTGTGTGTTCCATTGTCATTAAGAGGCTCTGAACCTTACAATTAACTGTCAGTTTTGCGTCGGATTCGAAAATCTAGACTCACAGAGGAACGACCATAAGGTGCCCGAGGCAGCACTAGACCTTTGGAGACAAGTCGGCTGGAGGACCATGTATTGAATCGGGACGCGATTTGTGTGTTCCATCGTCATTAACAGGCTCTGAATGTTACAATTAACTGTCAGTTTTGCGTCGGATTCGAAAATCTAGACTCACAGGAGATCGACCATAAGGTGCCCGAGGCAGCAATAGACCCTTGGAGACAGGTCGGCCGGAGGACGATGTATTGAATCGCGTTGCGATTTGTGTGTTCCATCGTCATTAACAGGCTCTGACCTTTACAATTAACTGTCAGTTTTGCGTCGGATTCGAAAATCTAGACTCACAGGAGAACGACCATAAGGTGCCCGAGGCAGCAATAGACCCTTGGAGACAAGTCGGCTGGAGGACCATGTATTGAATCGCGACGCGATTCGTGTGTTCCATCGTCATTAATAGGCTCTGAACGTTACAATCAACTGTCAGTTTTGCGTCGGATTCGAAAATCTAGACTCAGAGGAGAACGACCATAAGGTGCCCGACGCAGCACTATACCCTTGGAAACACGTCGGCTGGAGGACGATGTATTGAATCGCGACGCGATTTGTGTGTTCCATCGTCATTAACAGGCTCTGAACGTTACAATTAACTGTCAGTTTTGCGTCGGATTCGAAAATCTAGACTCACAGGAGATCGACCATAAGGTGCCCGAGGCAGCAATAGACCCTTGGAGACAGGTCGGCCGGAGGACGATGTATTGAATCGCGACGCAATTTGTGTGTTCCATTGTCATTAAGAGGCTCTGAAGCTTACAATTAACTGTCAGTTTTGCGTCGGATTCGAAAATCTAGACTCACAGAGGAACGACCATAAGGTGCCCGAGGCAGCACTAGCCCATTGGAGACAAGTCGGCTGGAGGACCATGTATTGAATCGCGACGCGATTTGTGTGTTCCATCGTCATTAACAGGCTCTGAACGTTACAATCAACTGTCAGTTTTGCGTCGGATTCGAAAATCTAGACTCACAGGAGATCGACCATAAGGTGCCCGGGGCAGCAATAGACCCTTGGAGACAGGTCGGCCGGAGGACGATGTATTGAATCGCGACGCGATTTGTGTGTTCCATCGTCATTAACAGGCTCTGAACGTTACAATTAACTGTCAGTTTTGCGTCGGATTCGAAAATCTAGACTCACAGGAGATCGACCATAAGGTGCCCGAGGCAGCAATAGACCCTTGGAGACAGGTCGGCCGGAGGACGATGTATTGAATCGCCACGCGATTTGTGTGTTCCATTGTCATTAAGAGGCTCTGAACCTTACAATTAACTGTCAGTTTTGCGTCGCATTCGAAAATCTAGACTCACAGGAGAACGACCATAAGGTGTCCGAGGCAGCACTAGACCCTTGGAGACAAGTCGGCTGGAGGACGACGTATTGAATCGCGACGCAATTTGTGTGTTCCATCGTCATTAACAGGCTCTGAACGTTACAATTAACTGTCAGTTTTGCGTCGGATTCGAAAATCTAGACTCACAGGAGATCGACCATAAGGTGCCCGAGGCAGCAATAGACCCTTGGAGACAGGTCGGCTGGAGGACGATGTATTGAATCGCGACGCAATTTGTGTGTTCCATTGTCATTAAGAGGCTCTGAACCTTACAATTAACTGTCAGTTTTGCGTCGAATTTGAAAATCTAGACTCAAAGAAGAACGACCAAAAGGTGCCCGAGGCAGCACTAGACGCTTGGAGACAAGTCGGCTGGAGGACGATGTATTGAATCGCGACGCGATTTGTGTGTTCCATCGTCATTAACAGGCTCTGAACGTTACAATTAACTGTCAGTTTTGCGTCGGATTCGAAAATCTAGACTCACAGGAGATCGACCATAAGGTGCCCGAGGCAGCAATAGACCCTTGGAGACAGGTCGGCCGGAGGACGATGTATTGAATCGCTACGCGATTTGTGTGTTCCATTGTCATTAAGAGGCTCTGAACCTTACAATTAACTGTCAGTTTTGCGTGGGATTCGAAAATCTAGACTCGCAGGAGAACGACCATAAGGTGTCCGAGGCAGCAGTAGACCCTTGGAGACAAGTCGGCTGGAGGACGATGTATTGAATCGCGACGCAATTTGTGTGTTCCATCGTCATTAACAGGCTCTGAACGTTAGAATTAACTGCGTCGGATTCGAAAATCTAGACTCACAGGAGATCGACCATAAGGTGCCCGAGGCAGCAATACACCCTTGGAGACAGGTCGGCCGGAGGACGATGTATTGAATCGCATCGCGATTTGTGTGTTCCATTGTCATTAAGAGGCTCTGAACCTTACAATTAACTGCCAGTTTTGCGTCGGATTCGAAAATCTAGACTCACAGAGGAACGACCATAAGGTGCCCGAGGCAGCACTAGACCCTTGGAGACAAGTCGGCTGGAGGACCATGTATTGAATCGCGACGCGATTCGTGTGTTCCATCGTCATTAACAGGCTCTGAACGTTACAATCAACTGTCAGTTTTGCGTCGGATTCGAAAATCTAGACTCACAGAGGAACGACCATAAGGTGCCCGACGCAGCACAATACCCTTGGAGACACGTCGGCTGGAGGACGATGTATTGAATCGCGACGCGATTTGTGTGTTCCATCGTCATTAACAGGCTCTGAACGTTACAATTAACTGTCAGTTTTGCGTCGGATTCGAAAATCTAGACTCACAGGAGATCGACCATAAGGTGCCCGAGGCAGCAATACACCCTTGGAGACAGGTCGGCCGGAGGACGATGTATTGAATCGCGACGCAATTTGTGTGTTCCATTGTCATTAAGAGGCTCTGAACCTTACAATTAACAGTCAGTTTTGCGTCGGATTCGAAAATCTAGACTCACAGAGGAACGACCATAAGGTGCCCGAGGCAGCACTAGACCCTTGGAGACAAGTCGGCTGGAGGACCATGTATTGAATCGCGACGCGATTTGTGTGTTCCATCGTCATTAACAGGCTCTGAACGTTACAATCAACTGTCAGTTTTGCGTCGGATTCGAAAACCTAGACTCACAGGAGAACGACCATAAGGTGCCCGAGGCAGCAATAGACCCTTGGAGACAGGTCGGCCGGAGGACGATGTATTGAATCGCGACGGGATTTGTGTGTTCCATCGTCATTAACAGGCTCTGAACGGTACAATTAACTGTCAGTTTTGCGTCGGATTCGAAAATCTAGACTCACAGGAGATCGACCATAAGGTGCCCGAGGCAGCAATAGACCCTTGGAGACAGGTCGGCCGGAGGACGATGTATTGAATCGCCACGCGATTTGTGTGTTCCATTGTCATTAAGAGGCTCTGAACCTTACAATTAACTGTCAGTTTTGCGTCGCATTCGAAAATCTAGACTCACAGGAGAACGACCATAAGGTGTCCGAGGCAGCACTAGACCCTTGGAGACAAGTCGGCTGGAGGACGACGTATTGAATCGCGACGCAATTTGTGTGTTCCATCGTCATTAACAGGCTCTGAACGTTACAATTAACTGTCAGTTTTGCGTCGGATTCGAAAATCTAGACTCACAGGAGATCGACCATAAGGTGCCCGAGGCAGCAATAGACCCTTGGAGACAGGTCGGCCGGAGGACGATGTATTGAATCGCGACGCAATTTGTGTGTTCCATTGTCATTAAGAGGCTCTGAACCTTACAATTAACTGTCAGTTTTGCGTCGAATTTGAAAATCTAGACTCAAAGAAGAACGACCAAAAGGTGCCCGAGGCAGCACTAGACGCTTGGAGACAAGTCGGCTGGAAGACGATGTATTGAATCGCGACGCGATTTGTGTGTTCCATCGTCATTAACAGGCTCTGAACGTTACAATTAACTGTCAGTTTTGCGTCGGATTCGAAAATCTAGACTCACAGGAGATCGACCATAAGGTGCCCGAGGCAGCAATAGACCCTTGGAGACAGGTCGGCCGGAGGACGATGTATTGAATCGCTACGCGATTTGTGTGTTCCATTGTCATTAAGAGGCTCTGAACCTTACAATTAACTGTCAGTTTTGCGTGGGATTCGAAAATCTAGACTCGCAGGAGAACGACCATAAGGTGTCCGAGGCAGCAGTAGACCCTTGGAGACAAGTCGGCTGGAGGACGATGTATTGAATCGCGACGCAATTTGTGTGTTCCATCGTCATTAACAGGCTCTGAACGTTAGAATTAACTGCGTCGGATTCGAAAATCTAGACTCACAGGAGATCGACCATAAGGTGCCCGAGGCAGCAATACACCCTTGGAGACAGGTCGGCCGGAGGACGATGTATTGAATCGCATCGCGATTTGTGTGTTCCATTGTCATTAAGAGGCTCTGAACCTTACAATTAACTGTCAGTTTTGCGTCGGATTCGAAAATCTAGACTCACAGAGGAACGACCATAAGGTGCCCGAGGCAGCACTAGACCCTTGGAGACAAGTCGGCTGGAGGACCATGTATTGAATCGCGACGCGATTTGTGTGTTCCATCGTCATTAACAGGCTCTGAACGTTACAATCAACTGTCAGTTTTGCGTCGGATTCGAAAACCTAGACTCACAGGAGAACGACCATAAGGTGCCCGAGGCAGCAATAGACCCTTGGAGACAGGTCGGCCGGAGGACGATGTATTGAATCGCGACGGGATTTGTGTGTTCCATCGTCATTAACAGGCTCTGAACGGTACAATTAACTGTCAGTTTTGCGTCGGATTCGAAAATCTAGACTCACAGGAGATCGACCATAAGGTGCCCGAGGCAGCAATAGACCCTTGGAGACAGGTCGGCCGGAGGACGATGTATTGAATCGCCACGCGATTTGTGTGTTCCATTGTCATTAAGAGGCTCTGAACCTTACAATTAACTGTCAGTTTTGCGTCGCATTCGAAAATCTAGACTCACAGGAGAACGACCATAAGGTGTCCGAGGCAGCACTAGACCCTTGGAGACAAGTCGGCTGGAGGACGACGTATTGAATCGCGACGCAATTTGTGTGTTCCATCGTCATTAACAGGCTCTGAACGTTACAATTAACTGTCAGTTTTGCGTCGGATTCGAAAATCTAGACTCACAGGAGATCGACCATAAGGTGCCCGAGGCAGCAATAGACCCTTGGAGACAGGTCGGCCGGAGGACGATGTATTGAATCGCGACGCAATTTGTGTGTTCCATTGTCATTAAGAGGCTCTGAACCTTACAATTAACTGTCAGTTTTGCGTCGAATTTGAAAATCTAGACTCAAAGAAGAACGACCAAAAGGTGCCCGAGGCAGCACTAGACGCTTGGAGACAAGTCGGCTGGAGGACGATGTATTGAATCGCGACGCGATTTGTGTGTTCCATCGTCATTAACAGGCTCTGAACGTTACAATTAACTGTCAGTTTTGCGTCGGATTCGAAAATCTAGACTCACAGGAGATCGACCATAAGGTGCCCGAGGCAGCAATAGACCCTTGGAGACAGGTCGGCCGGAGGACGATGTATTGAATCGCTACGCGATTTGTGTGTTCCATTGTCATTAAGAGGCTCTGAACCTTACAATTAACTGTCAGTTTTGCGTGGGATTCGAAAATCTAGACTCGCAGGAGAACGACCATAAGGTGTCCGAGGCAGCAGTAGACCCTTGGAGACAAGTCGGCTGGAGGACGATGTATTGAATCGCGACGCAATTTGTGTGTTCCATCGTCATTAACAGGCTCTGAACGTTAGAATTAACTGCGTCGGATTCGAAAATCTAGACTCACAGGAGATCGACCATAAGGTGCCCGAGGCAGCAATACACCCTTGGAGACAGGTCGGCCGGAGGACGATGTATTGAATCGCATCGCGATTTGTGTGTTCCATTGTCATTAAGAGGCTCTGAACCTTACAATTAACTGTCAGTTTTGCGTCGGATTCGAAAATCTAGACTCACAGAGGAACGACCATAAGGTGCCCGAGGCAGCACTAGACCCTTGGAGACAAGTCGGCTGGAGGACCATGTATTGAATCGCGACGCGATTCGTGTGTTCCATCGTCATTAACAGGCTCTGAACGTTACAATCAACTGTCAGTTTTGCGTCGGATTCGAAAATCTAGACTCACAGAGGAACGACCATAAGGTGCCCGACGCAGCACTATACCCTTGGAGACACGTCGGCTGGAGGACGATGTATTGAATCGCGACGCGATTTGTGTGTTCCATCGTCATTAACAGGCTCTGAACGTTACAATTAACTGTCAGTTTTGCGTCGGATTCGAAAATCTAGACTCACAGGAGATCGACCATAAGGTGCCCGAGGCAGCAATACACCCTTGGAGACAGGTCGGCCGGAGGACGATGTATTGAATCGCGACGCAATTTGTGTGTTCCATTGTCATTAAGAGGCTCTGAACCTTACAATTAACAGTCAGTTTTGCGTCGGATTCGAAAATCTAGACTCACAGAGGAACGACCATAAGGTGCCCGAGGCAGCACTAGACCCTTGGAGACAAGTCGGCTGGAGGACCATGTATTGAATCGCGACGCGATTAGTGTGTTCCATCGTCATTAACAGGCTCTGAACGTTACAATCAACTGTCAGTTTTGCGTCGGATTCGAAAACCTAGACTCACAGGAGAACGACCATAAGGTGCCCGAGGCAGCAATAGACCCTTGGAGACAGGTCGGCCGGAGGACGATGTATTGAATCGCGACGGGATTTGTGTGTTCCATCGTCATTAACAGGCTCTGAACGGTACAATTAACTGTCAGTTTTGCGTCGCATTCGAAAATGTAGACTCACAGGAGATCGACCATAAGGTGCCCGAGGCAGCAATAGACCCTTGGAGACCGGTCGGCCGGAGGACGATGTATTGAATCGCGACGCAATTTGTGTGTTCCATTGTCATTAAGAGGCTCTGAACCTTACAATTAACTGTCAGTTTTGCGTCGGATTCGAAAATCTAGACTCACAGGAGAACGACCATAAGGTGTCCGAGGCAGCACAAGACCCTTGGAGACAAGTCGGCTGGAGGACGATGTATTGAATCGCGACGCAATTTGTGTGTTCCATCGTCATTAACAGGCTCTGAACGTTACAATTAACTGTCAGTTTTGCGTCGGATTCGAAAATCTAGACTCACAGAGGAACGACCATAAGGTGCCCGAGGCAGCACTAGACCCTTGGAGACAAGTCGGCTGGAGGACCATGTATTGAATCGCGGCGCGATTTGTGTGTTCCATCGTCATTAACAGGCTCTGAACGTTACAATCAACTGTCAGTTTTGCGTCGGATTCGAAAACCTAGACTCACAGGAGAACGACCATAAGGTGCCCGAGGCAGCAATAGACCCTTGGAGACAGGTCGGCCGGAGGACGATGTATTGAATCGCGACGGGATTTGTGTGTTCCATTGTCATTAAGAGGCTCTGAACCTTACAATTAACAGTCAGTTTTGCGTCGGATTCGAAAATCTAGACTCACAGAGGAACGACCATAAGGTGCCCGAGGCAGCACTAGACCCTTGGAGACAAGTCGGCTGGAGGACCATGTATTGAATCGCGACGCGATTTGTGTGTTCCATCGTCATTAACAGGCTCTGAACGTTACAATCAACTGTCAGTTTTGCGTCGGATTCGAAAACCTAGACTCACAGGAGAACGACCATAAGGTGCCCGAGGCAGCAATAGACCCTTGGAGACAGGTCGGCCGGAGGACGATGTATTGAATCGCGACGGGATTTGTGTGTTCCATCGTCATTAACAGGCTCTGAACGGTACAATTAACTGTCAGTTTTGCGTCGCATTCGAAAATGTAGACTCACAGGAGATCGACCATAAGGTGCCCGAGGCAGCAATAGACCCTTGGAGACCGGTCGGCCGGAGGACGATGTATTGAATCGCGACGCAATTTGTGTGTTCCATTGTCATTAAGAGGCTCTGAACCTTACAATTAACTGTCAGTTTTGCGTCGGATTCGAAAATCTAGACTCACAGGAGAACGACCATAAGGTGTCCGAGGCAGCACAAGACCCTTGGAGACAAGTCGGCTGGAGGACGATGTATTGAATCGCGACGCAATTTGTGTGTTCCATCGTCATTAACAGGCTCTGAACCTTACAATTAACTGTCAGTTTTGCGTCGGATTCGAAAATCTAGACTCACAGAGGAACGACCATAAGGTGCCCGAGGCAGCACTAGACCCTTGGAGACAAGTCGGCTGGAGGACCATGTATTGAATCGCGACGCGATTTGTGTGTTCCATCGTCATTAACAGGCTCTGAACGTTACAATCAACTGTCAGTTTTGCGTCGGATTCGAAAACCTAGACTCACAGGAGAACGACCATAAGGTGCCCGAGGCAGCAATAGACCCTTGGAGACAGGTCGGCCGGAGGACGATGTATTGAATCGCGACGGGATTTGTGTGTTCCATCGTCATTAACAGGCTCTGAACGGTACAATTAACTGTCAGTTTTGCGTCGGATTCGAAAATCTAGACTCACAGGAGATCGACCATAAGGTGCCCGAGGCAGCAATAGACCCTTGGAGACAGGTCGGCCGGAGGACGATGTATTGAATCGCCACGCGATTTGTGTGTTCCATTGTCATTAAGAGGCTCTGAACCTTACAATTAACTGTCAGTTTTGCGTCGGATTCGAAAATCTAGACTCACAGAGGAACGACCATAAGGTGCCCGAGGCAGCACTAGACCCTTGGAGACAAGTCGGCTGGAGGACCATGTATTGAATCGCGACGCGATTTGTGTGTTCCATCGTCATTAACAGGCTCTGAACGTTACAATCAACTGTCAGTTTTGCGTCGGATTCGAAAACCTAGACTCACAGGAGAACGACCATAAGGTGCCCGAGGCAGCAATAGACCCTTGGAGACAGGTCGGCCGGAGGACGATGTATTGAATCGCGACGCGATTTGTGTGTTCCATCGTCATTAACAGGCTCTGAACGTTACAATTAACTGTCAGTTTTGCGTCGGATTCGAAAATCTAGACTCACAGGAGATCGACCATAAGGTGCCCGAGGCAGCAATACACCCTTGGAGACAGGTCGGCCGGAGGACGATGTATTGAATCGCGACGCAATTTGTGTGTTCCATTGTCATTAAGAGGCTCTGAACCTTACAATTAACAGTCAGTTTTGCGTCGGATTCGAAAATCTAGACTCACAGAGGAACGACCATAAGGTGCCCGAGGCAGCACTAGACCCTTGGAGACAAGTCGGCTGGAGGACCATGTATTGAATCGCGACGCGATTTGTGTGTTCCATCGTCATTAACAGGCTCTGAACGTTACAATCAACTGTCAGTTTTGCGTCGGATTCGAAAACCTAGACTCACAGGAGAACGACCATAAGGTGCCCGAGGCAGCAATAGACCCTTGGAGACAGGTCGGCCGGAGGACGATGTATTGAATCGCGACGGGATTTGTGTGTTCCATCGTCATTAACAGGCTCTGAACGGTACAATTAACTGTCAGTTTTGCGTCGGATTCGAAAATCTAGACTCACAGGAGATCGACCATAAGGTGCCCGAGGCAGCAATAGACCCTTGGAGACAGGTCGGCCGGAGGACGATGTATTGAATCGCCACGCGATTTGTGTGTTCCATTGTCATTAAGAGGCTCTGAACCTTACAATTAACTGTCAGTTTTGCGTCGCATTCGAAAATCTAGACTCACAGGAGAACGACCATAAGGTGTCCGAGGCAGCACTAGACCCTTGGAGACAAGTCGGCTGGAGGACGACGTATTGAATCGCGACGCAATTTGTGTGTTCCATCGTCATTAACAGGCTCTGAACGTTACAATTAACTGTCAGTTTTGCGTCGGATTCGAAAATCTAGACTCACAGGAGATCGACCATAAGGTGCCCGAGGCAGCAATAGACCCTTGGAGACAGGTCGGCCGGAGGACGATGTATTGAATCGCGACGCAATTTGTGTGTTCCATTGTCATTAAGAGGCTCTGAACCTTACAATTAACTGTCAGTTTTGCGTCGAATTTGAAAATCTAGACTCAAAGAAGAACGACCAAAAGGTGCCCGAGGCAGCACTAGACGCTTGGAGACAAGTCGGCTGGAGGACGATGTATTGAATCGCGACGCGATTTGTGTGTTCCATCGTCATTAACAGGCTCTGAACGTTACAATTAACTGTCAGTTTTGCGTCGGATTCGAAAATCTAGACTCACAGGAGATCGACCATAAGGTGCCCGAGGCAGCAATAGACCCTTGGAGACAGGTCGGCCGGAGGACGATGTATTGAATCGCTACGCGATTTGTGTGTTCCATTGTCATTAAGAGGCTCTGAACCTTACAATTAACTGTCAGTTTTGCGTGGGATTCGAAAATCTAGACTCGCAGGAGAACGACCATAAGGTGTCCGAGGCAGCAGTAGACCCTTGGAGACAAGTCGGCTGGAGGACGATGTATTGAATCGCGACGCAATTTGTGTGTTCCATCGTCATTAACAGGCTCTGAACGTTAGAATTAACTGCGTCGGATTCGAAAATCTAGACTCACAGGAGATCGACCATAAGGTGCCCGAGGCAGCAATACACCCTTGGAGACAGGTCGGCCGGAGGACGATGTATTGAATCGCATCGCGATTTGTGTGTTCCATTGTCATTAAGAGGCTCTGAACCTTACAATTAACTGTCAGTTTTGCGTCGGATTCGAAAATCTAGACTCACAGAGGAACGACCATAAGGTGCCCGAGGCAGCACTAGACCCTTGGAGACAAGTCGGCTGGAGGACCATGTATTGAATCGCGACGCGATTCGTGTGTTCCATCGTCATTAACAGGCTCTGAACGTTACAATCAACTGTCAGTTTTGCGTCGGATTCGAAAATCTAGACTCACAGAGGAACGACCATAAGGTGCCCGACGCAGCACTATACCCTTGGAGACACGTCGGCTGGAGGACGATGTATTGAATCGCGACGCGATTTGTGTGTTCCATCGTCATTAACAGGCTCTGAACGTTACAATTAACTGTCAGTTTTGCGTCGGATTCGAAAATCTAGACTCACAGGAGATCGACCATAAGGTGCCCGAGGCAGCAATACACCCTTGGAGACAGGTCGGCCGGAGGACGATGTATTGAATCGCGACGCAATTTGTGTGTTCCATTGTCATTAAGAGGCTCTGAACCTTACAATTAACAGTCAGTTTTGCGTCGGATTCGAAAATCTAGACTCACAGAGGAACGACCATAAGGTGCCCGAGGCAGCACTAGACCCTTGGAGACAAGTCGGCTGGAGGACCATGTATTGAATCGCGACGCGATTTGTGTGTTCCATCGTCATTAACAGGCTCTGAACGTTACAATCAACTGTCAGTTTTGCGTCGGATTCGAAAACCTAGACTCACAGGAGAACGACCATAAGGTGCCCGAGGCAGCAATAGACCCTTGGAGACAGGTCGGCCGGAGGACGATGTATTGAATCGCGACGGGATTTGTGTGTTCCATCGTCATTAACAGGCTCTGAACGGTACAATTAACTGTCAGTTTTGCGTCGCATTCGAAAATGTAGACTCACAGGAGATCGACCATAAGGTGCCCGAGGCAGCAATAGACCCTTGGAGACCGGTCGGCCGGAGGACGATGTATTGAATCGCGACGCAATTTGTGTGTTCCATTGTCATTAAGAGGCTCTGAACCTTACAATTAACTGTCAGTTTTGCGTCGGATTCGAAAATCTAGACTCACAGGAGAACGACCATAAGGTGTCCGAGGCAGCACAAGACCCTTGGAGACAAGTCGGCTGGAGGACGATGTATTGAATCGCGACGCAATTTGTGTGTTCCATCGTCATTAACAGGCTCTGAACGTTACAATTAACTGTCAGTTTTGCGTCGGATTCGAAAATCTAGACTCACAGGAGATCGACCATAAGGTGCCCGAGGCAGCAAAAATCCTTGGAGACAGGTCGGCCGGTGGACGATGTATTGAATCGCGACGCAATGTGTGTGTTCCATTGTCATTAAGAGGCTCTGAACCGTACGATTAACTGTCAGTTTTGCGTCGGATTCGAAAATCTAGACTCAGAGGAGAACGACGATAACGTGCCCGAGGCAGCACTAGACCCTTGGAGACATGTCGGCCGGAGGACGATGTATTGAATCGCGACGCGATTTGTGTGTTCCATCGTCATTAACAGGCTCTGAACGTTACAATTAACTGTCAGTTTTGCGTCGGATTCGAAAATCTAGACTCACAGGAGATCGACCAGAATGTACCCGAGGCAGCAATAGACCCTTGGAGACAGGTCGGCCGTAGGACGATGTATTGAATCGCGACGCAATTTGTGTGTTCCATTGTCATTAAGAGGCTCTGAACCTTGCAATTAACTGTCAGTTTTGCGTCGGATTCGAAAATCTAGACTCACAGAGGAACGACCATAAGGTGCCCGAGGCAGCACTAGACCCTTGGAGACAAGTCGGCTGGAGGACCATGTATTGAATCGGGACGCGATTTGTGTGTTCCATCGTCATTAACAGGCTCTGAACGTTACAATCAACTGTCAGTTTTGCGTCGGATTCGAAAATCTAGACTCACAGGAGAACGACCATAAGGTGCCCGAGGCAGCAATAGACGCTTGGAGACAGATCGGCCGGAGGACGATGTATTGAATCGCGACGCAATTTGTGTGTTCCATCGTCATTAACAGGCTCTGAATGTTACAATTAACTGTCAGTTTTGCGTCGGATTCGAAAATCTAGACTCACAGGAGATCGACCATAAGGTGCCCGAGGCAGCAATAGACCCTTGGAGACAGGTCGGCCGGAGGACGATGTATTGAATCGCGTTGCGATTTGTGTGTTCCATCGTCATTAACAGGCTCTGACCTTTACAATTAACTGTCAGTTTTGCGTCGGATTCGAAAATCTAGACTCACAAAAGAACGACCATAAGGTGCCCGAGGCAGCAATAGACCCTTGGAGACAAGTCGGCTGGAGGACCATGTATTGAATCGCGACGCGATTCGTGTGTTCCATCGTCATTAATAGGCTCTGAACGTTACAATCAACTGTCAGTTTTGCGTCGGATTCGAAAATCTAGACTCAGAGGAGAACGACCATAAGGTGCCCGACGCAGCACTATACCCTTGGAGACACGTCGGCTGGAGGACGATGTATTGAATCGCGACGCGATTTGTGTGTTCCATCGTCATTAACAGGCTCTGAACGTCAGTTTTGCGTCGGATTCGAAAATCTAGACTCACAGGAGATCGACCATAAGGTGCCCGAGGCAGCAATAGACCCTTGGAGACAGGTCGGCCGGAGGACGATGTATTGAATCGCGACGCAATTTGTGTGTTCCATTGTCATTAAGAGGCTCTGAACCTTACAATTAACTGTCAGTTTTGCGTCGGATTCGAAAATCTAGACTCACAGAGGAACGACCATAAGGTGCCCGAGGCAGCACTAGACCATTGGAGACAAGTCGGCTGGAGGACCATGTATTGAATCGCGACGCAATTTGTGTGTTCCATCGTCATTAACAGGCTCTGAACGTTACAATTAACTGTCAGTTTTGCGTCGGATTCGAAAATCTAGACTCACAGGAGATCGACCATAAGGTGCCCGAGGCAGCAATAGACCCTTGGAGACAGGTCGGCCGGAGGACGATGTATTGAATCGCGACGCGATTTGTGTGTTCCATCGTCATTAACAGGCTCTGAACGTTACAATTAACTGTCAGTTTTGCGTCGGATTCGAAAATCTAGACTCACAGGAGATCGACCATAAGGTGCCCGAGGCAGCAATAGACCCTTGGAGACAGGTCTGCCGGAGGACGATGTATTGAATCGCGACGGGATTTGTGTGTTCCATCGTCATTAACAGGCTCTGAACGTTACAATTAACTGTCAGTTTTGCGTCGCATTCGAAAATCTAGACTCACAGGAGATCGACCATAAGGTGCCCGAGGCAGCAATGGACCCTTGGAGACAGGTCGGCCGGAGGACGATGTATTGAATCGCGACGCGATTTGAGTGTTCCATTGTCATTAAGAGGCTCTGAACGTTACAATTAACTGTCAGTTTTGCGTGGGATTCGAAAATCTAGACTCACAGGAGAACGACCATAAGGTGTCCGAGACAGCACTAGACCCTTGGAGACAAATCGGCTGGAGGACGATGTATTGAATCGCGACGCAATTTGTGTGTTCCATCGTCATTAACAATCTCTGAACGTTACAATTAACTGCGTCGGATTCGAAAATCTAGACTCACAGGAGATCGACCATAAGGTGCCCGAGGCAGCAATAGACCCTTGGAGACAGGTCGGCCGGAGGACGATGTATTGAATCGCGACGCGATTTGTGTGTTCCATTGTCATTAAAGGCTCTGAACCTTACAATTAACTGTCAGTTTTGCGTGGGATTCGAAAATCTAGACTCACAGGAGAACGACCATAAGGTGTCCGAGGCAGCACTAGACCCTTGGAGACAAGTCGGCTGGAGGACGATGTATTGAATCGCGACGCAATTTGTGTGTTCCATCGTCATTAACAGGCTCTGAACGTTACAATTAACTGCGCCGGATTCGAAAATCTAGACTCACAGGAGATCGACCATAAGGTGTCCGAGGCAGCAATAGACCCTTGGAGACAGGTCGGCCGGAGGACGATGTATTGAATCGCATCGCGATTTGTGTGTTCCATTGTCATTAAGAGGCTCTGAACCTTACAATTAAATGTCAGTTTTGCGTCGGATTCGAAAATCTAGACTCACAGAGGAACGACCATAAGGTGCCCGAGGCAGCACTAGACCCTTGGAGACAAGTCGGCTGGAGGACCATGTATTGAATCGCGACGCGATTCGTGTGTTCCATCGTCATTAACGGGCTCTGAACGTTACAATCACCTGTCAGTTTTGCGTCGGATTCGAAAATCTAGACTCAGAGAAGAACGACCATAAGGTGCCCAACGCAGCACTATACCCTTGGAGACACGTCGGCTGGAGGACGATGTATTGAATCGCGACGCGATTTGTGTGTTCCATCGTCATTAACAGGCTCTGAACGTTACAATTAACTGTCAGTTTTGCGTCGGATTCGAAAATCTAGACTCACAGGAGATCGACCATAAGGTGCCCGAGGCAGCAATACACCCTTGGAGACAGGTCGGCCGGAGGACGATGTATTGAATCGCGACGCAATTTGTGTGTTCCATTGTCATTAAGAGGCTCTGAACCTTACAATTAACTGTCAGTTTTGCGTCGGATTCGAAAATCTAGACTCACAGAGGAACGACCATAAGGTGCCCGAGGCAGCACTAGACCCTTGGAGACAAGTCGGCTGGAGGACCATGTATTGAATCGCGACGCGATTTGTGTGTTCCATCGTCATTAACAGGCTCTGAACGTTACAATCAACTGTCAGTTTTGCGTCGGATTCGAAAATCTAGACTCACAGGAAAACGACCATAAGGTGCCCGAGGCAGCAATAGACCCTTGGAGACAGGTTGGCCGGTGGAAGATGTATTGAATCGCGACGCAATTTGTGTGTTCCATCGTCATTAACAGGCTCTGAACGTTACAATTAACTGTCAGTTTTGCGTCGGATTCGAAAATCTAGACTCACAGGAGATCGACCATAAGGTGCCCGAGGCAGCAATAGACCCTTGGAGACAGGTCGGCCGGAGGACGATGTATTGAATCGCGACGCGATTTGTGTGTTCCATTGTCATTAAGAGGCTCTGAACCTTACAATTAACTGTCAGTTTTGCGTCGCATTCGAAAATCTAGACTCACAAGAGAACGACCATAAGGTGTCCGAGGCAGCACTAGACCCTTGGAGACAAGTCGGCTGGAGGACGACGTATTGAATGGCGACGCAATTTGTGTGTTCCATCGTCATTAACAGGCTCTGAACCGTACAATTAACTGTCAGTTTTGCGTCGCATTCGAAAATCTAGACTCACAGGAGATCGACCATAAGGTGCCCGAGGCAGCAATAGACCCTTGGAGACCGGTCGGCCGGAGGACGATGTATTGAATCGCGACGCAATTTGTGTGTTCCATTGTCATTAAGAGGCTCTGAACCTTACAATTAACTGTCAGTTTTGCGTCGGATTCGAAAATCTAGACTCACAGGAGAACGACCATAAGGTGTCCGAGGCAGCACAAGACCCTTGGAGACAAGTCGGCTGGAGGACGATGTATTGAACCGCGACGCAATTTGTGTGTTCCATCGTCATTAACAGGCTCTGAACGTTACAATTAACTGTCAGTTTTGCGTCGGATTCGTAAATCTAGACTCACAGGAGATCGACCATAAGGTGCCCGAGGCAGCAAAAATCCTTGGAGACAGGTCGGGCGGAGGACGATGTATTGAATCGCGACGCGATTGTGTGTTCCATTGTCATTAAGAGGCTCTGAACGTTACAATTAACTGTCAGTTTTGCGTCGGATTCGAAAATCTAGACTCACAGGAGATCGACCATAATGTACCCGAGGCAGCAATAGACCCTTGGAGACAGGTCGGCCGGAGGACGATGTATTGAATCGCGACGCAATTTGTGTGTTCCATTGTCATTAAGAGGCTCTGAACCTTACGATTAACTGTCAGTTTTGCGTCGGATTCGAAAATCTAGACTCAGAGGAGAACGACCATAACGTGCCCGAGGCAGCACTAGACCCTTGGAGACATGTCGGCCGGAGAACGATGTATTGAATCGCGATGCGATTTGTGTGTCCCATCGTCATTAACAGGCTCTGAACGTTACAATTAACTGTCAGTTTTGCGTCGGATTCGAAAATCTAGACTGACAGGAGATCGACCATAATGTACCCGAGGCAGCAATAGACCCTTGGAGACAGGTCGGCCGGAGGACGATGTATTGAATCGCGACGCAATTTGTGTGTTCCATCGTCATTAACAGGCTCTGAACGTTACAATTAACTGTCAGTTTTGCGTCGGATTCGAAAATCTATACTCACAGGAGATCGACCATAAGGTGCCCGAAGCAGCTATAGACCCTTGGAGACAGGTCGGCCGGAGGACGATGTATTGAATCGCGACGCGATTTGTGTGTTCCATCGTCATTAACAGGCTCTGAACGTTACAATTAACTGTCAGTTTTGCGTCGCATTCGAAAATCTAGACTCACAGGAGATCGACCATAAGGTGCCCGAGGCAGCAATAGACCCTTGGAGACAGGTCTGACGGAGGACGATGTATTGAATCGCGACGGGATTTGTGTGTTCCATCGTCATTATCAGGCTCTGAACGGTACAATTAACTATCAGTTTTGCGTCGCATTCGAAAATGTAGACTCACAGGAGATCGACCATAAGGTGCCCGAGGCAGCAATAGACCCTTGGAGACCGGTCGGCCGGAGGACGATGTATTGAATCGCGACGCAATTTGTGTGTTCCATTGTCATTAAGAGGCTCTGAACCTTACAATTAACTGTCAGTTTTGCGTCGGATTCGAAAATCTAGACTCACAGGAGAACGACCATAAGGTGTCCGAGGCAGCACAAGACCCTTGGAGACAAGTCGGCTGGAGGACGATGTATTGAATCGCGACGCAATTTGTGTGTTCCATCGTCATTAACAGGCTCTGAACGTTACAATTAACTGTCAGTTTTGCGTCGGATTCGAAAATCTAGACTCACAGGAGATCGACCATAAGGTGCCCGAGGCAGCAAAAATCCTTGGAGACAGGTCGGCCGGAGGACGATGTATTGAATCGCGACGCAATGTGTGTGTTCCATTGTCATTAAGAGGCTCTGAACCTTACGATTAACTGTCAGTTTTGCGTCGGATTCGAAAATCTAGACTCAGAGGAGAACGACGATAACGTGCCCGAGGCAGCACTAGACCCTTGGAGACATGTCGGCCGGAGGACGATGTATTGAATCGCGACGCGATTTGTGTGTTCCATCGTCATTAACAGGCTCTGAACGTTACAATTAACTGTGAGTTTTGCGTCGGATTCGAAAATCTAGACTCACAGGAGATCGACCATAATGTACCCGAGGCAGCAATAGACCCTTGGAGACAGGTCGGCCGGAGGACGATGTATTGAATCGCGACGCAATTTGTGTGTTCCATTGTCATTAAGAGGCTCTGAACCTTACAATTAACTGTCAGTTTTGCGTCGGATTCGAAAATCTAGACTCACAGAGGAACGACCATAAGGTGCCCGAGGCAGCACTAGACCTTTAGAGACAAGTCGGCTGGAGGACCATGTATTGAATCGGGACGCGATTTGTGTGTTCCATCGTCATTAACAGGCTCTGAACGTTACAATCAACTGTCAGTTTTGCGTCGGATTCGAAAATCTAGACTCACAGGAGAACGACCATAAGGTGCCCGAGGCAGCAATAGACCCTTGGAGACAGATCGGCCGGAGGACGATGTATTGAATCGCGACGCAATTTGTGTGTTCCATCGTCATTAACAGGCTCTGAATGTTACAATTAACTGTCAGTTTTGCGTCGGATTCGAAAATCTAGACTCACAGGAGATCGACCATAAGGTGCCCGAGGCAGCAATAGACCCTTGGAGACAGGTCGGCCGGGGGACGATGTATTGAATCGCGTTGCGATTTGTGTGTTCCATCGTCATTAACAGGCTCTGACCTTTACAATTAACTGTCAGTTTTGCGTCGGATTCGAAAATCTAGACTCACAGGAGAACGACCATAAGGTGCCCGAGGCAGCAATAGACCCTTGGAGACAAGTCGGCTGGAGGACCATGTATTGAATCGCGACGCGATTCGTGTGTTCCATCGTCATTAATAGGCTCTGAACGTTACAATCAACTGTCAGTTTTGCGTCGGATTCGAAAATCTAGACTCAGAGGAGAACGACAATAAGGTGCCCGAGGCAGCAATAGACCCTTGGAGACAGGTCGGCCGGAGGACGATGTATTGAATCGCGACGCGATTTGTGTGTTCCATCGTCATTAACAGGCTCTGAACGTTACAATTAACTGTCAGTTTTGCGTCGGATTCGAAAATCTAGACTCACAGGAGATCGACCATAATGTACCCGAGGCAGCAATAGACCCTTGGAGACAGGTCGGCCGGAGGACGATGTATTGAACCGCGACGCAATTTGTGTGTTCCATCGTCATTAACAGGCTCTGAACGTTACAATTAACTGTCAGTTTTGCGTCGGATTCGTAAATCTAGACTCACAGGAGATCGACCATAAGGTGCCCGAGGCAGCAAAAATCCTTGGAGACAGGTCGGCCGGAGGACGATGTATTGAATCGCGACGCGATTGTGTGTTCCATCGTCATTAACAGGCTCTGAACGTTACAATTAACTGTCAGTTTTGCGTCGGATTCGAAAATCTAGACTCAGAGGAGAACGACCATAACGTGCCCGAGGCAGCACTAGACCCTTGGAGACATGTCGGCCGGAGAACGATGTATTGAATCGCGATGCGATTTGTGTGTCCCATCGTCATTGACAGGCTCTGAACGTTACAATTAACTGTCAGTTTTGCGTCGGATTAAAAAATCTAGACTGACAGGAGATCGACCATAATGTACCCGAGGCAGCAATAGACCCTTGGAGACAGGTCGGCCGGAGGACGATGTATTGAATCGCGACGCAATTTGTGTGTTCCATCGTCATTAACAGGCTCTGAACGTTACAATTAACTGTCAGTTTTGCGTCGGATTCGAAAATCTATACTCACAGGAGATCGACCATAAGGTGCCCGAAGCAGCTATAGACCCTTGGAGACAGGTCGGCCGGAGGACGATGTATTGAATCGCGACGCGATTTGTGTGTTCCATCGTCATTAACAGGCTCTGAACGTTACAATTAACTGTCAGTTTTGCGTCGCATTCGAAAATCTAGACTCACAGGAGATCGACCATAAGGTGCCCGAGGCAGCAATAGACCCTTGGAGACAGGTCTGACGGAGGACGATGTATTGAATCGCGACGGGATTTGTGTGTTCCATCGTCATTATCAGGCTCTGAACGGTACAATTAACTGTCAGTTTTGCGTCGCATTCGAAAATGTAGACTCACAGGAGATCGACCATAAGGTGCCCGAGGCAGCAATAGACCCTTGGAGACCGGTCGGCCGGAGGACGATGTATTGAATCGCGACGCAATTTGTGTGTTCCATTGTCATTAAGAGGCTCTGAACCTTACAATTAACTGTCAGTTTTGCGTCGGATTCGAAAATCTAGACTCACAGGAGAACGACCATAAGGTGTCCGAGGCAGCACAAGACCCTTGGAGACAAGTCGGCTGGAGGACGATGTATTGAATCGCGACGCAATTTGTGTGTTCCATCGTCATTAACAGGCTCTGAACGTTACAATTAACTGTCAGTTTTGCGTCGGATTCGAAAATCTAGACTCACAGGAGATCGACCATAAGGTGCCCGAGGCAGCAAAAATCCTTGGAGACAGGTCGGCCGGAGGACGATGTATTGAATCGCGACGCAATGTGTGTGTTCCATTGTCATTAAGAGGCTCTGAACCTTACGATTAACTGTCAGTTTTGCGTCGGATTCGAAAATCTAGACTCAGAGGAGAACGACGATAACGTGCCCGAGGCAGCACTAGACCCTTGGAGACATGTCGGCCGGAGGACGATGTATTGAATCGCGACGCGATTTGTGTGTTCCATCGTCATTAACAGGCTCTGAACGTTACAATTAACTGTCAGTTTTGCGTCGGATTCGAAAATCTAGACTCACAGGAGATCGACCATAATGTACCCGAGGCAGCAATAGACCCTTGGAGACAGGTCGGCCGGAGGACGATGTATTGAATCGCGACGCAATTTGTGTGTTCCATTGTCATTAAGAGGCTCTGAACCTTACAATTAACTGTCAGTTTTGCGTCGGATTCGAAAATCTAGACTCACAGAGGAACGACCATAAGGTGCCCGAGGCAGCACTAGACCTTTAGAGACAAGTCGGCTGGAGGACGATGTATTGAATCGGGACGCGATTTGTGTGTTCCATCGTCATTAACAGGCTCTGAACGTTACAATCAACTGTTAGTTTTGCGTCGGATTCGAAAATCTAGACTCACAGGAGAACGACCATAAGGTGCCCGAGGCAGCAATAGACCCTTGGAGACAGATCGGCCGGAGGACGATGTATTGAATCGCGACGCAATTTGTGTGTTCCATCGTCATTAACAGGCTCTGAATGTTACAATTAACTGTCAGTTTTGCGTCGGATTCGAAAATCTAGACTCACAGGAGATCGACCATAAGGTGCCCGAGGCAGCAATAGACCCTTGGAGACAGGTCGGCCGGGGGACGATGTATTGAATCGCGTTGCGATTTGTGTGTTCCATCGTCATTAACAGGCTCTGACCTTTACAATTAACTGTCAGTTTTGCGTCGGATTCGAAAATCTAGACTCACAGGAGAACGACCATAAGGTGCCCGAGGCAGCAATAGACCCTTGGAGACAAGTCGGCTGGAGGACCATGTATTGAATCGCGACGCGATTCGTGTGTTCCATCGTCATTAATAGGCTCTGAACGTTACAATCAACTGTCAGTTTTGCGTCGGATTCGAAAATCTAGACTCAGAGGAGAACGACAATAAGGTGCCCGAGGCAGCAATAGACCCTTGGAGACAGGTCGGCCGGAGGACGATGTATTGAATCGCGACGCGATTTGTGTGTTCCATCGTCATTAACAGGCTCTGAACGTTACAATTAACTGTCAGTTTTGCGTCGGATTCGAAAATCTAGACTCACAGGAGATCGACCATAATGTACCCGAGGCAGCAATAGACCCTTGGAGACAGGTCGGCCGGAGGACGATGTATTGAACCGCGACGCAATTTGTGTGTTCCATCGTCATTAACAGGCTCTGAACGTTACAATTAACTGTCAGTTTTGCGTCGGATTCGTAAATCTAGACTCACAGGAGATCGACCATAAGGTGCCCGAGGCAGCAAAAATCCTTGGAGACAGGTCGGCCGGAGGACGATGTATTGAATCGCGACGCGATTGTGTGTTCCATCGTCATTAACAGGCTCTGAACGTTACAATTAACTGTCAGTTTTGCGTCGGATTCGAAAATCTAGACTCAGAGGAGAACGACCATAACGTGCCCGAGGCAGCACTAGACCCTTGGAGACATGTCGGCCGGAGAACGATGTATTGAATCGCGATGCGATTTGTGTGTCCCATCGTCATTGACAGGCTCTGAACGTTACAATTAACTGTCAGTTTTGCGTCGGATTCGAAAATCTAGACTGACAGGAGATCGACCATAATGTACCCGAGGCAGCAATAGACCCTTGGAGACAGGTCGGCCGGAGGACGATGTATTGAATCGCGACGCAATTTGTGTGTTCCATCGTCATTAACAGGCTCTGAACGTTACAATTAACTGTCAGTTTTGCGTCGGATTCGAAAATCTATACTCACAGGAGATCGACCATAAGGTGCCCGAAGCAGCTATAGACCCTTGGAGACAGGTCGGCCGGAGGACGATGTATTGAATCGCGACGCGATTTGTGTGTTCCATCGTCATTAACAGGCTCTGAACGTTACAATTAACTGTCAGTTTTGCGTCGCATTCGAAAATCTAGACTCACAGGAGATCGACCATAAGGTGCCCGAGGCAGCAATAGACCCTTGGAGACAGGTCTGACGGAGGACGATGTATTGAATCGCGACGGGATTTGTGTGTTCCATCGTCATTATCAGGCTCTGAACGGTACAATTAACTGTCAGTTTTGCGTCGCATTCGAAAATGTAGACTCACAGGAGATCGACCATAAGGTGCCCGAGGCAGCAATAGACCCTTGGAGACCGGTCGGCCGGAGGACGATGTATTGAATCGCGACGCAATTTGTGTGTTCCATTGTCATTAAGAGGCTCTGAACCTTACAATTAACTGTCAGTTTTGCGTCGGATTCGAAAATCTAGACTCACAGGAGAACGACCATAAGGTGTCCGAGGCAGCACAAGACCCTTGGAGACAAGTCGGCTGGAGGACGATGTATTGAATCGCGACGCAATTTGTGTGTTCCATCGTCATTAACAGGCTCTGAACGTTACAATTAACTGTCAGTTTTGCGTCGGATTCGAAAATCTAGACTCACAGGAGATCGACCATAAGGTGCCCGAGGCAGCAAAAATCCTTGGAGACAGGTCGGCCGGAGGACGATGTATTGAATCGCGACGCAATGTGTGTGTTCCATTGTCATTAAGAGGCTCTGAACCTTACGATTAACTGTCAGTTTTGCGTCGGATTGGAAAATCTAGACTCAGAGGAGAACGACGATAACGTGCCCGAGGCAGCACTAGACCCTTGGAGACATGTCGGCCGGAGGACGATGTATTGAATCGCGACGCGATTTGTGTGTTCCATCGTCATTAACAGGCTCTGAACGTTACAATTAACTGTCAGTTTTGCGTCGGATTCGAAAATCTAGACTCACAGGAGATCGACCATAATGTACCCGAGGCAGCAATAGACCCTTGGAGACAGGTCGGCCGGAGGACGATGTATTGAATCGCGACGCAATTTGTGTGTTCCATTGTCATTAAGAGGCTCTGAACCTTACAATTAACTGTCAGTTTTGCGTCGGATTCGAAAATCTAGACTCACAGAGGAACGACCATAAGGTGCCCGAGGCAGCACTAGACCTTTAGAGACAAGTCGGCTGGAGGACCATGTATTGAATCGGGACGCGATTTGTGTGTTCCATCGTCATTAACAGGCTCTGAACGTTACAATCAACTGTCAGTTTTGCGTCGGATTCGAAAATCTAGACTCACAGGAGAACGACCATAAGGTGCCCGAGGCAGCAATAGACCCTTGGAGACAGATCGGCCGGAGGACGATGTATTGAATCGCGACGCAATTTGTGTGTTCCATCGTCATTAACAGGCTCTGAATGTTACAATTAACTGTCAGTTTTGCGTCGGATTCGAAAATCTAGACTCACAGGAGATCGACCATAAGGTGCCCGAGGCAGCAATAGACCCTTGGAGACAGGTCGGCCGGAGGACGATGTATTGAATCGCGTTGCGATTTGTGTGTTCCATCGTCATTAACAGGCTCTGAACGTTACAATTAACTGTCAGTTTTGCGTCGGATTCGAAAATCTAGACTCACAGGAGAACGACCATAAGGTGCCCGAGGCAGCAATAGACCCTTGGAGACAAGTCGGCTGGAGGACCATGTATTGAATCGCGACGCGATTCGTGTGTTCCATCGTCATTAATAGGCTCTGAACGTTACAATCAACTGTCAGTTTTGCGTCGGATTCGAAAATCTAGACTCAGAGGAGAACGACCATAAGGTGCCCGAGGCAGCAATAGACCCTTGGAGACAGGTCGGCCGGAGGACGATGTATTGAATCGCGACGCAATTTGTGTGTTCCATTGTCATTAAGAGGCTCTGAACCTTACAATTAACTGTCAGTTTTGCGTCGGATTCGAAAATCTAGACTCACAGAGGAACGACCATAAGGTGCCCGAGGCAGCACTAGACCATTGGAGACAAGTCGGCTGGAGGACCATGTATTGAATCGCGACGCGATTTGTGTGTTCCATCGTCATTAACAGGCTCTGAACGTTACAATCAACTGTCAGCTTTGCGTCGGATTCGAAAATCTAGACTCACAGGAGATCGACCATAAGGTGCCCGAGGCAGCAATAGACCCTTGGAGACAGGTCGGCCGGAGGACGATGTATTGAATCGCGACGCGATTTGTGTGTTCCATCGTCATTAACAGGCTCTGAACGTTACAATTAACTGTCAGTTTTGCGTCGGATTCGAAAATCTAGACTCACAGGGGATCGACCATAATGTACCCGAGGCAGCAATAGACCCTTGGAGACAGGTCGGCCGGAGGACGATGTATTGAATCGCGACGCAATTTGTGTGTTCCATTGTCATTAAGAGGCTCTGAACCTTACAATTAACTGTCAGTTTTGCGTCGGATTCGAAAATCTAGACTCACAGAGGAACGACCATAAGGTGCCCGAGGCAGCACTAGACCTTTAGAGACAAGTCGGCTGGAGGACCATGTATTGAATCGGGACGCGATTTGTGTGTTCCATCGTCATTAACAGGCTCTGAACGTTACAATCAACTGTCAGTTTTGCGTCGGATTCGAAAATCTAGACTCACAGGAGAACGACCATAAGGTGCCCGAGGCAGCAATAGACCCTTGGAGACAGATCGGCCGGAGGACGATGTATTGAATCGCGACGCAATTTGTGTGTTCCATCGTCATTAACAGGCTCTGAATGTTACAATTAACTGTCAGTTTTGCGTCGGATTCGAAAATCTAGACTCACAGGAGATCGACCATAAGGTGCCCGAGGCAGCAATAGACCCTTGGAGACAGGTCGGCCGGAGGACGATGTATTGAATCGCGTTGCGATTTGTGTGTTCCATCGTCATTAACAGGCTCTGACCTTTACAATTAACTGTCAGTTTTGCGTCGGATTCGAAAATCTAGACTCACAGGAGAACGACCATAAGGTGCCCGAGGCAGCAATAGACCCTTGGAGACAAGTCGGCTGGAGGACCATGTATTGAATCGCGACGCGATTCGTGTGTTCCATCGTCATTAATAGATCTGAACGTTACAATCAACTGTCAGTTTTGCGTCGGATTCGAAAATCTAGACTCAGAGGAGAACGACCATAAGGTGCCCGACGCAGCACTATACCCTTGGAAACACGTCGGCTGGAGGACGATGTATTGAATCGCGACGCGATTTGTGTGTTCCATCGTCATTAACAGGCTCTGAACGTTACAATTAACTGTCAGTTTTGCGTCGGATTCGAAAATCTAGACTCACAGGAGATCGACCATAAGGTGCCCGAGGCAGCAATAGACCCTTGGAGACAGGTCGGCCGGAGGACGATGTATTGAATCGCGACGCAATTTGTGTGTTCCATTGTCATTAAGAGGCTCTGAACCTTACAATTAACTGTCAGTTTTGCGTCGGATTCGAAAATCTAGACTCACAGAGGAACGACCATAAGGTGCCCGAGGCAGCACTAGACCATTGGAGACAAGTCGGCTGGAGGACCATGTATTGAATCGCGACGCGATTTGTGTGTTCCATCGTCATTAACAGGCTCTGAACGTTACAATCAACTGTCAGTTTTGCGTCGGATTCGAAAATCTAGACTCACAGGAGATCGACCATAAGGTGCCCGAGGCAGCAATAGACCCTTGGAGACAGGTCGGCCGGAGGACGATGTATTGAATCGCGACGCGATTTGTGTGTTCCATCGTCATTAACAGGCTCTGAACGTTACAATTAACTGTCAGTTTTGCGTCGGATTCGAAAATCTAGACTCACAGGAGATCGACCATAAGGTGCCCGAGGCAGCAATAGACCCTTGGAGACAGGTCGGCCGGAGGACGATGTATTGAATCGCCACGCGATTTGTGTGTTCCATTGTCATTAAGAGGATCTGAACCTTACAATTAACTGAAAGTTTTGCGTCGCATTCGAAAATCTAGACTCACAGGAGAACGACCATAAGGTGTCCGAGGCAGCACTAGACCCTTGGAGACAAGTCGGCTGGAGGACGACGTATTGAATCGCGACGCAATTTGTGTGTTCCATCGTCATTAACAGGCTCTGAACGTTACAATTAACTGTCAGTTTTGCGTCGGATTCGAAAATCTAGACTCACAGGAGATCGACCATAAGGTGCCCGAGGCAGCAATAGACCCTTGGAGACAGGTCGGCCGGAGGACGATGTATTGAATCGCGACGCAATTTGTGTGTTCCATTGTCATTAAGAGGCTCTGAACCTTACAATTAACTGTCAGTTTTGCGTCGAATTTGAAAATCTAGACTCAAAGAAGAACGACCAAAAGGTGCCCGAGGCAGCACTAGACGCTTGGAGACAAGTCGGCTGGAGGACGATGTATTGAATCGCGACGCGATTTGTGTGTTCCATCGTCATTAACAGGCTCTGAACGTTACAATTAACTGTCAGTTTTGCGTCGGATTCGAAAATCTAGACTCACAGGAGATCGACCATAAGGTGCCCGAGGCAGCAATAGACCCTTGGAGACAGGTCGGCCGGAGGACGATGTATTGAATCGCGACGCAATTTGTGTGTTCCATTGTCATTAAGAGGCTCTGAACCTTACAATTAACTGTCAGTTTTGCGTCGGATTCGAAAATCTAGACTCACAGAGGAACGACCATAAGGTGCCCGAGGCAGCACTAGACCATTGGAGACAAGTCGGCTGGAGGACCATGTATTGAATCGCGACGCGATTTGTGTGTTCCATCGTCATTAACAGGCTCTGAACGTTACAATCAACTGTCAGTTTTGCGTCGGATTCGAAAATCTAGACTCACAGGAGATCGACCATAAGGTGCCCGAGGCAGCAATAGACCCTTGGAGACAGGTCGGCCGGAGGACGATGTATTGAATCGCGACGCGATTTGTGTGTTCCATCGTCATTAACAGGCTCTGAACGTTACAATTAACTGTCAGTTTTGCGTCGGATTCGAAAATCTAGACTCACAGGAGATCGACCATAAGGTGCCCGAGGCAGCAATAGACCCTTGGAGACAGGTCGGCCGGAGGACGATGTATTGAATCGCCACGCGATTTGTGTGTTCCATTGTCATTAAGAGGATCTGAACCTTACAATTAACCGTCAGTTTTGCGTCGCATTCGAAAATCTAGACTCACAGGAGAACGACCATAAGGTGTCCGAGGCAGCACTAGACCCTTGGAGACAAGTCGGCTGGAGGACGACGTATTGAATCGCGACGCAATTTGTGTGTTCCATCGTCATTAACAGGCTCTGAACGTTACAATTAACTGTCAGTTTTGCGTCGGATTCGAAAATCTAGACTCACAGGAGATCGACCATAAGGTGCCCGAGGCAGCAATAGACCCTTGGAGACAGGTCGGCCGGAGGACGATGTATTGAATCGCGACGCAATTTGTGTGTTCCATTGTCATTAAGAGGCTCTGAACCTTACAATTAACTGTCAGTTTTGCGTCGAATTTGAAAATCTAGACTCAAAGAAGAACGACCAAAAGGTGCCCGAGGCAGCACTAGACGCTTGGAGACAAGTCGGCTGGAGGACGATGTATTGAATCGCGACGCGATTTGTGTGTTCCATCGTCATTAACAGGCTCTGAACGTTACAATTAACTGTCAGTTTTGCGTCGGATTCGAAAATCTAGACTCACAGGAGATCGACCATAAGGTGCCCGAGGCAGCAATAGACCCTTGGAGACAGGTCGGCCGGAGGACGATGTATTGAATCGCTACGCGATTTGTGTGTTCCATTGTCATTAAGAGGCTCTGAACCTTACAATTAACTGTCAGTTTTGCGTGGGATTCGAAAATCTAGACTCGCAGGAGAACGACCATAAGGTGTCCGAGGCAGCAGTAGACCCTTGGAGACAAGTCGGCTGGAGGACGATGTATTGAATCGCGACGCAATTTGTGTGTTCCATCGTCATTAACAGGCTCTGAACGTTAGAATTAACTGCGTCGGATTCGAAAATCTAGACTCACAGGAGATCGACCATAAGGTGCCCGAGGCAGCAATACACCCTTGGAGACAGGTCGGCCGGAGGACGATGTATTGAATCGCGACGCAATTTGTGTGTTCCATTGTCATTAAGAGGCTCTGAACCTTACAATTAACAGTCAGTTTTGCGTCGGATTCGAAAATCTAGACTCACAGAGGAACGACCATAAGGTGCCCGAGGCAGCACTAGACCCTTGGAGACAACTCGGCTGGAGGACCATGTATTGAATCGCGACGCGATTTGTGTGTTCCATCGTCATTAACAGGCTCTGAACGTTACAATCAACTGTCAGTTTTGCGTCGGATTCGAAAACCTAGACTCACAGGAGAACGACCATAAGGTGCCCGAGGCAGCAATAGACCCTTGGAGACAGGTCGGCCGGAGGACGATGTATTGAATCGCGACGGGATTTGTGTGTTCCATCGTCATTAACAGGCTCTGAACGGTACAATTAACTGTCAGTTTTGCGTCGCATTCGAAAATGTAGACTCACAGGAGATCGACCATAAGGTGCCCGAGGCAGCAATAGACCCTTGGAGACAGTTCGGCCGGAGGACGATGTATTGAATCGCCACGCGATTTGTGTGTTCCATTGTCATTAAGAGGATCTGAACCTTACAATTAACCGTCAGTTTTGCGTCGCATTCGAAAATCTAGACTCACAGGAGAACGACCATAAGGTGTCCGAGGCAGCACTAGACCCTTGGAGACAAGTCGGCTGGAGGACGACGTATTGAATCGCGACGCAATTTGTGTGTTCCATCGTCATTAACAGGCTCTGAACGTTACAATTAACTGTCAGTTTTGCGTCGGATTCGAAAATCTAGACTCACAGGAGATCGACCATAAGGTGCCCGAGGCAGCAATAGACCCTTGGAGACAGGTCGGCCGGAGGACGATGTATTGAATCGCGACGCAATTTGTGTGTTCCATTGTCATTAAGAGGCTCTGAACCTTACAATTAACTGTCAGTTTTGCGTCGAATTTGAAAATCTAGACTCAAAGAAGAACGACCAAAAGGTGCCCGAGGCAGCACTAGACGCTTGGAGACAAGTCGGCTGGAGGACGATGTATTGAATCGCGACGCGATTTGTGTGTTCCATCGTCATTAACAGGCTCTGAACGTTACAATTAACTGTCAGTTTTGCGTCGGATTCGAAAATCTAGACTCACAGGAGATCGACCATAAGGTGCCCGAGGCAGCAATAGACCCTTGGAGACAGGTCGGCCGGAGGACGATGTATTGAATCGCTACGCGATTTGTGTGTTCCATTGTCATTAAGAGGCTCTGAACCTTACAATTAACTGTCAGTTTTGCGTGGGATTCGAAAATCTAGACTCGCAGGAGAACGACCATAAGGTGTCCGAGGCAGCAGTAGACCCTTGGAGACAAGTCGGCTGGAGGACGATGTATTGAATCGCGACGCAATTTGTGTGTTCCATCGTCATTAACAGGCTCTGAACGTTAGAATTAACTGCGTCGGATTCGAAAATCTAGACTCACAGGAGATCGACCATAAGGTGCCCGAGGCAGCAATACACCCTTGGAGACAGGTCGGCCGGAGGACGATGTATTGAATCGCGACGCAATTTGTGTGTTCCATTGTCATTAAGAGGCTCTGAACCTTACAATTAACAGTCAGTTTTGCGTCGGATTCGAAAATCTAGACTCACAGAGGAACGACCATAAGGTGCCCGAGGCAGCACTAGACCCTTGGAGACAACTCGGCTGGAGGACCATGTATTGAATCGCGACGCGATTTGTGTGTTCCATCGTCATTAACAGGCTCTGAACGTTACAATCAACTGTCAGTTTTGCGTCGGATTCGAAAACCTAGACTCACAGGAGAACGACCATAAGGTGCCCGAGGCAGCAATAGACCCTTGGAGACAGGTCGGCCGGAGGACGATGTATTGAATCGCGACGGGATTTGTGTGTTCCATCGTCATTAACAGGCTCTGAACGGTACAATTAACTGTCAGTTTTGCGTCGCATTCGAAAATGTAGACTCACAGGAGATCGACCATAAGGTGCCCGAGGCAGCAATAGACCCTTGGAGACCGGTCGGCCGGAGGACGATGTATTGAATCGCGACGCAATTTGTGTGTTCCATTGTCATTAAGAGGCTCTGAACCTTACAATTAACTGTCAGTTTTGCGTCGGATTCGAAAATCTAGACTCACAGGAGATCGACCATAAGGTGCCCGAGGCAGCAAAAATCCTTGGAGACAGGTCGGCCGGAGGACGATGTATTGAATCGCGACGCAATGTGTGTGTTCCATTGTCATTAAGAGGCTCTGAACCTTACGATTAACTGTCAGTTTTGCGTCGGATTCGAAAATCTAGACTCAGAGGAGAACGACGATAACGTGCCCGAGGCAGCACTAGACCCTTGGAGACATGTCGGCCGGAGGACGATGTATTGAATCGCGACGCGATTTGTGTGTTCCATCGTCATTAACAGGCTCTGAACGTTACAATTAACTGTCAGTTTTGCGTCGGATTCGAAAATCTAGACTCACAGGAGATCGACCATAATGTACCCGAGGCAGCAATAGACCCTTGGAGACAGGTCGGCCGGAGGACGATGTATTGAATCGCGACGCAATTTGTGTGTTCCATTGTCATTAAGAGGCTCTGAACCTTACAATTAACTGTCAGTTTTGCGTCGGATTCGAAAATCTAGACTCACAGAGGTACGACCATAAGGTGCCCGAGGCAGCACTAGACCCTTGGAGACAAGTCGGCTGGAGGACCATGTATTGAATCGGGACGCGATTTGTGTGTTCCATCGTCATTAACAGGCTCTGAACGTTACAATCAACTGTCAGTTTTGCGTCGGATTCGAAAATCTAGACTCACAGGAGAACGACCATAAGGTGCCCGAGGCAGCAATAGACGCTTGGAGGCAGATCGGCCGGAGGACGATGTATTGAATCGCGACGCAATTTGTGTGTTCCATCGTCATTAACAGGCTCTGAATGTTACAATTAACTGTCAGTTTTGCGTCGGATTCGAAAATCTAGACTCACAGGAGAACGACCATAAGGTGCCCGAGGCAGCAATAGACCCTTGGAGACAAGTCGGCTGGAGGACCATGTATTGAATCGCGTCGCGATTCGTGTGTTCCATCGTCATTAATAGGCTCTGAACGTTACAATCAACTGTCAGTTTTGCGTCGGATTCGAAAATCTAGACTCAGAGGAGAACGACCATAAGGTGCCCGACGCAGCACTATACCCTTGGAGACACGTCGGCTGGAGGACGATGTATTGAATCGCGACGCGATTTGTGTGTTCCATCGTCATTAACAGGCTCTGAACGTTACAATTAACTGTCAGTTTTGCATCGGATTCGAAATTCTAGACTCACAGGAGATCGACCATAAGGTGCCCGAGGCAGCAATAGACCCTTGGAGACAGGTCGGCCGGAGGACGATGTATTGAATCGCGACGCAATTTGTGTGTTCCATTGTCATTAAGAGGCTCTGAACCTTACAATTAACTGTCAGTTTTGCGTCGGATTCGAAAATCTAGACTCACAGAGGAACGACCATAAGGTGCCCGAGGCAGCACTAGACCATTGGAGACAAGTCGGCTGGAGGACCATGTATTGAATCGCGACGCGATTTGTGTGTTCCATCGTCATTAACAGGCTCTGAACGTTACAATCAACTGTCAGTTTTGCGTCGGATTCGAAAATCTAGACTCAAAGGAGATCGACCATAAGGTGCCCGAGGCAGCAATACACCCTTGGAGACAGGTCGGCCGGAGGACGATGTATTGAATCGCGACGCAATTTGTGTGTTCCATTGTCATTAAGAGGCTCTGAACCTTACAATTAACTGTCAGTTTTGCGTCGGATTCGAAAATCTAGACTCACAGAGGAACGACCATAAGGTGCCCGAGGCAGCACTAGACCCTTGGAGACAGGTCGGCTGGAGGACCATGTATTGAATCGCGACGCGATTTGTGTGTTCCATCGTCATTAACAGGCTCTGAACGTTACAATCAACTGTCAGTTTTGCGTCGGATTCGAAAATCTAGACTCACAGGAGAACGACCATAAGGTGCCCGAGGCAGCAATAGACCCTTGGAGACAGGTTGGCCGGTGGAAGATGTATTGAATCGCGACGCAATTTGTGTGTTCCATCGTCATTAACAGGCTCTGAACGTTACAATTAACTGTCAGTTTTGCGTCGGATTCGAAAATCTAGACTCACAGGAGATCGACCATAAGGTGCCCGAGGCAGCAATAGACCCTTGGAGACAGGTCGGCCGGAGGACGATGTATTGAATCGCGACGCGATTTGTGTGTTCCATTGTCATTAAGAGGCTCTGAACCTTACAATTAACTGTCAGTTTTGCGTCGGATTCGAAAATCTAGACTTACAAGAGAACGACCATAAGGTGTCCGAGGCAGCACTAGACCCTTGGAGACAAGTCGGCTGGAGGACGACGTATTGAATCGCGACGCAATTTGTGTGTTCCATCGTCATTAACAGGCTCTGAACGGTACAATTAACTGTCAGTTTTGCGTCGCATTCGAAAATCTAGACTCACAGGAGATCGACCATAAGGTGCCCGAGGCAGCAATAGACCCTTGGAGACCGGTCGGCCGGAGGACGATGTATTGAATCGCGACGCAATTTGTGTGTTCCATTGTCATTAAGAGGCTCTGAACCTTACAATTAACTGTCAGTTTTGCGTCGGATTCGAAAATCTAGACTCACAGGAGAACGACCATAAGGTGTCCGAGGCAGCACAAGACCCTTGGAGACAAGTCGGCTGGAGGACGATGTATTGAACCGCGACGCAATTTGTGTGTTCCATCGTCATTAACAGGCTCTGAACGTTACAATTAACTGTCAGTTTTGCGTCGGATTCGAAAATCTAGACTCACAGGAGATCGACCATAAGGTGCCCGAGGCAGCAAAAATCCTTGGAGACAGGTCGGCCGGAGGACGATGTATTGAATCGCGACGCGATTGTGTGTTCCATCGTCATTAACAGGCTCTGAACGTTACAATTAACTGTCAGTTTTGCGTCGGATTCGTAAATCTAGACTCACAGGAGATCGACCATAATGTACCCGAGGCAGCAATAGACCCTTGGAGACAGGTCGGCCGGAGGACGATGTATTGAATCGCGACGCAATTTGTGTGTTCCATAGTCATTAACAGGCTCTGAACGTTACAATTATCTGCGGCGGATTCGAAAATCTAGACTCACAGGAGAACGACCATAAGGTGCCCGATGCAGCACTAGACCCTTGGAGACATGTCGGCCGGAGAACGATGTATTGAATCGCGATGCGATTTGTGTGTCCCATCGTCATTAACAGGCTCTGAACGTTACAATTAACTGTCAGTTTTGCGTCGGATTCGAAAATCTAGACTGACAGGAGATCGACCATAATGTACCCGAGGCAGCAATAGACCCTTGGAGACAGGTCGGCCGGAGGACGATGTATTGAATCGCGACGCAATTTGTGTGTTCCATCGTCATTAACAGGCTCTGAACGTTACAATTAACTGTCAGTTTTGCGTCGGATTCGAAAATCTATACTCACAGGAGATCGACCATAAGGTGCCCGAAGCAGCTATAGACCCTTGGAGACAGGTCGGCCGGAGGACGATGTATTGAATCGCGACGCGATTTGTGTGTTCCATCGTCATTAACAGGCTCTGAACGGTACAATTAACTGTCAGTTTTGCGTCGCATTCGAAAATGTAGACTCACAGGAGATCGACCATAAGGTGCCCGAGGCAGCAATAGACCCTTGGAGACCGGTCGGCCGGAGGACGATGTATTGAATCGCGACGCAATTTGTGTGTTCCATTGTCATTAAGAGGCTCTGAACCTTACAATTAACTGTCAGTTTTGCGTCGGATTCGAAAATCTAGACTCACAGGAGAACGACCATAAGGTGTCCGAGGCAGCACAAGACCCTTGGAGACAAGTCGGCTGGAGGACGATGTATTGAATCGCGACGCAATTTGTGTGTTCCATCGTCATTAACAGGCTCTGAACGTTACAATTAACTGTCAGTTTTGCGTCGGATTCGAAAATCTAGACTCACAGGAGATCGACCATAAGGTGCCCGAGGCAGCAAAAATCCTTGGAGACAGGTCGGCCGGAGGACGATGTATTGAATCGCGACGCAATGTGTGTGTTCCATTGTCATTAAGAGGCTCTGAACCTTACGATTAACTGTCAGTTTTGCGTCGGATTCGAAAATCTAGACTCAGAGGAGAACGACGATAACGTGCCCGAGGCAGCACTAGACCCTTGGAGACATGTCGGCCGGAGGACGATGTATTGAATCGCGACGCGATTTGTGTGTTCCATCGTCTTTAACAGGCTCTGAACGTTACAATTAACAGTCAGTTTTGCGTCGGATTCGAAAATCTAGACTCACAGGAGATCGACCATAATGTACCCGAGGCAGCAATAGACCCTTGGAGACAGGTCGGCCGGAGGACGATGTATTGAATCGCGACGCAATTTGTGTGTTCCATTGTCATTAAGAGGCTCTGAACCTTACAATTAACTGTCAGTTTTGCGTCGGATTCGAAAATCTAGACTCACAGGAGATCGACCATAAGGTGCCCGAGGCAGCAAAAATCCTTGGAGACAGGTCGGCCGGAGGACGATGTATTGAATCGCGACGCGATTGTGTGTTCCATCGTCATTAACAGGCTCTGAACGTTACAATTAACTGTCAGTTTTGCGTCGGATTCGAAAATCTAGACTCAGAGGAGAACGACCATAACGTGCCCGAGGCAGCACTAGACCCTTGAAGACATGTCGGCCGGAGAACGATGTATTGAATCGCGATGCGATTTGTGTGTCCCATCGTCATTGACAGGCTCTGAACGTTACAATTAACTGTCAGTTTTGCGTCGGATTCGAAAATCTAGACTCACAGGAGATCGACCATAATGTACCCGAGGCAGCAATAGACCCTTGGAGACAGGTCGGCCGGAGGACGATGTATTGAATCGCGACGCAATTTGTGTGTTCCATTGTCATTAAGAGGCTCTGAACCTTACAATTAACTGTCAGTTTTGCGTCGGATTCGAAAATCTAGACTCACAGAGGTACGACCATAAGGTGCCCGAGGCAGCACTAGACCCTTGGAGACAAGTCGGCTGGAGGACCATGTATTGAATCGGGACGCGATTTGTGTGTTCCATCGTCATTAACAGGCTCTGAACGTTACAATCAACTGTCAGTTTTGCGTCGGATTCGAAAATCTAGACTCACAGGAGAACGACCATAAGGTGCCCGAGGCAGCAATAGACGCTTGGAGACAGATCGGCCGGAGGACGATGTATTGAATCGCGACGCAATTTGTGTGTTCCATCGTCATTAACAGGCTCTGAATGTTACAATTAACTGTCAGTTTTGCGTCGGATTCGAAAATCTAGACTCACAGGAGAACGACCATAAGGTGCCCGAGGCAGCAATAGACCCTTGGAGACAAGTCGGCTGGAGGACCATGTATTGAATCGCGACGCGATTCGTGTGTTCCATCGTCATTAATAGGCTCTGAACGTTACAATCAACTGTCAGTTTTGCGTCGGATTCGAAAATCTAGACTCAGAGGAGAACGACCATAAGGTGCCCGACGCAGCACTATACCCTTGGAGACACGTCGGCTGGAGGACGATGTATTGAATCGCGACGCGATTTGTGTGTTCCATCGTCATTAACAGGCTCTGAACGTTACAATTAACTGTCAGTTTTGCATCGGATTCGAAAATCTAGACTCACAGGAGATCGACCATAAGGTGCCCGAGGCAGCAATAGACCCTTGGAGACAGGTCGGCCGGAGGACGATGTATTGAATCGCGACGCAATTTGTGTGTTCCATTGTCATTAAGAGGCTCTGAACCTTACAATTAACTGTCAGTTTTGCGTCGGATTCGAAAATCTAGACTCACAGAGGAACGACCATAAGGTGCCCGAGGCAGCACTAGACCATTGGAGACAAGTCGGCTGGAGGACCATGTATTGAATCGCGACGCGATTTGTGTGTTCCATCGTCATTAACAGGCTCTGAACGTTACAATCAACTGTCAGTTTTGCGTCGGATTCGAAAATCTAGACTCAAAGGAGATCGACCATAAGGTGCCCGAGGCAGCAATACACCCTTGGAGACAGGTCGGCCGGAGGACGATGTATTGAATCGCGACGCAATTTGTGTGTTCCATTGTCATTAAGAGGCTCTGAACCTTACAATTAACTGTCAGTTTTGCGTCGGATTCGAAAATCTAGACTCACAGAGGAACGACCATAAGGTGCCCGAGGCAGCACTAGACCCTTGGAGACAAGTCGGCTGGAGGACCATGTATTGAATCGCGACGCGATTTGTGTGTTCCATCGTCATTAACAGGCTCTGAACGTTACAATCAACTGTCAGTTTTGCGTCGGATTCGAAAATCTAGACTCACAGGAGAACGACCATAAGGTGCCCGAGGCAGCAATAGACCCTTGGAGACAGGTTGGCCGGTGGAAGATGTATTGAATCGCGACGCAATTTGTGTGTTCCATCGTCATTAACAGGCTCTGAACGTTACAATTAACTGTCAGTTTTGCGTCGGATTCGAAAATCTAGACTCACAGGAGATCGACCATAAGGTGCCCGAGGCAGCAATAGACCCTTGGAGACAGGTCGGCCGGAGGACGATGTATTGAATCGCGACGCGATTTGTGTGTTCCATTGTCATTAAGAGGCTCTGAACCTTACAATTAACTGTCAGTTTTGCGTCGGATTCGAAAATCTAGACTTACAAGAGAACGACCATAAGGTGTCCGAGGCAGCACTAGACCCTTGGAGACAAGTCGGCTGGAGGACGACGTATTGAATCGCGACGCAATTTGTGTGTTCCATCGTCATTAACAGGCTCTGAACGGTACAATTAACTGTCAGTTTTGCGTCGCATTCGAAAATCTAGACTCACAGGAGATCGACCATAAGGTGCCCGAGGCAGCAATAGACCCTTGGAGACCGGTCGGCCGGAGGACGATGTATTGAATCGCGACGCAATTTGTGTGTTCCATTGTCATTAAGAGGCTCTGAACCTTACAATTAACTGTCAGTTTTGCGTCGGATTCGAAAATCTAGACTCACAGGAGAACGACCATAAGGTGTCCGAGGCAGCACAAGACCCTTGGAGACAAGTCGGCTGGAGGACGATGTATTGAACCGCGACGCAATTTGTGTGTTCCATCGTCATTAACAGGCTCTGAACGTTACAATTAACTGTCAGTTTTGCGTCGGATTCGAAAATCTAGACTCACAGGAGATCGACCATAAGGTGCCCGAGGCAGCAAAAATCCTTGGAGACAGGTCGGCCGGAGGACGATGTATTGAATCGCGACGCGATTGTGTGTTCCATCGTCATTAACAGGCTCTGAACGTTACAATTAACTGTCAGTTTTGCGTCGGATTCGAAAATCTAGACTCACAGGAGATCGACCATAATGTACCCGAGGCAGCAATAGACCCTTGGAGACAGGTCGGCCGGAGGACGATGTATTGAATCGCGACGCAATTTGTGTGTTCCATAGTCATTAAGAGGCTCTGAACCTTACGATTAACTGTCAGTTTTGCGTCGGATTCGAAAATCTAGACTCAGAGGAGAACGACCATAACGTGCCCGAGGCAGCACTAGACCCTTGGAGACATGTCGGCCGGAGAACGATGTATTGAATCGCGATGCGATTTGTGTGTCCCATCGTCATTAACAGGCTCTGAACGTTACAATTAACTGTCAGTTTTGCGTCGGATTCGAAAATCTAGACTGACAGGAGATCGACCATAATGTACCCGAGGCAGCAATAGACCCTTGGAGACAGGTCGGCCGGAGGACGATGTATTGAATCGCGACGCAATTTGTGTGTTCCATCGTCATTAACAGGCTCTGAACGTTACAATTAACTGTCAGTTTTGCGTCGGATTCGAAAATCTATACTCACAGGAGATCGACCATAAGGTGCCCGAAGCAGCTATAGACCCTTGGAGACAGGTCGGCCGGAGGACGATGTATTGAATCGCGACGCGATTTGTGTGTTCCATCGTCATTAAGAGGCTCTGAACCTTACAATTAACTGTCAGTTTTGCGTCGCATTCGAAAATCTAGACTCACAGGAGATCGACCATAAGGTGCCCGAGGCAGCAATAGACCCTTGGAGACAGGTCTGACGGAGGACGATGTATTGAATCGCGACGGGATTTGTGTGTTCCATCGTCATTAACAGGCTCTGAACGGTACAATTAACTGTCAGTTTTGCGTCGCATTCGAAAATGTAGACTCACAGGAGATCGACCATAAGGTGCCCGAGGCAGCAATAGACCCTTGGAGACCGGTCGGCCGGAGGACGATGTATTGAATCGCGACGCAATTTGTGTGTTCCATTGTCATTAAGAGGCTCTGAACCTTACAATTAACTGTCAGTTTTGCGTCGGATTCGAAAATCTAGACTCACAGGAGAACGACCATAAGGTGTCCGAGGCAGCACAAGACCCTTGGAGACAAGTCGGCTGGAGGACGATGTATTGAATCGCGACGCAATTTGTGTGTTCCATCGTCATTAACAGGCTCTGAACGTTACAATTAACTGTCAGTTTTGCGTCGGATTCGAAAATCTAGACTCACAGGAGATCGACCATAAGGTGCCCGAGGCAGCAAAAATCCTTGGAGACAGGTCGGCCGGAGGACGATGTATTGAATCGCGACGCAATGTGTGTGTTCCATTGTCATTAAGAGGCTCTGAACCTTACGATTAACTGTCAGTTTTGCGTCGGATTCGAAAATCTAGACTCAGAGGAGAACGACGATAACGTGCCCGAGGCAGCACTAGACCCTTGGAGACATGTCGGCCGGAGGACGATGTATTGAATCGCGACGCGATTTGTGTGTTCCATCGTCTTTAACAGGCTCTGAACGTTACAATTAACAGTCAGTTTTGCGTCGGATTCGAAAATCTAGACTCACAGGAGATCGACCATAATGTACCCGAGGCAGCAATAGACCCTTGGAGACAGGTCGGCCGGAGGACGATGTATTGAATCGCGACGCAATTTGTGTGTTCCATTGTCATTAAGAGGCTCTGAACCTTACAATTAACTGTCAGTTTTGCGTCGGATTCGAAAATCTAGACTCACAGGAGATCGACCATAAGGTGCCCGAGGCAGCAAAAATCCTTGGAGACAGGTCGGCCGGAGGACGATGTATTGAATCGCGACGCGATTGTGTGTTCCATCGTCATTAACAGGCTCTGAACGTTACAATTAACTGTCAGTTTTGCGTCGGATTCGAAAATCTAGACTCAGAGGAGAACGACCATAACGTGCCCGAGGCAGCACTAGACCCTTGGAGACATGTCGGCCGGAGAACGATGTATTGAATCGCGATGCGATTTGTGTGTCCCATCGTCATTGACAGGCTCTGAACGTTACAATTAACTGTCAGTTTTGCGTCGGATTCGAAAATCTAGACTCACAGGAGATCGACCATAATGTACCCGAGGCAGCAATAGACCCTTGGAGACAGGTCGGCCGGAGGACGATGTATTGAATCGCGACGCAATTTGTGTGTTCCATCGTCATTAACAGGCTCTGAACGTTACAATTAACTGTCAGTTTTGCGTCGGATTCGAAAATCTATACTCACAGGAGATCGACCATAAGGTGCCCGAAGCAGCTATAGACCCTTGGAGACAGGTCGGCCGGAGGACGATGTATTGAATCGCGACGCGATTTGTGTGTTCCATCGTCATTAACAGGCTCTGAACGTTACAATTAACTGTCAGTTTTGCGTCGCATTCGAAAATCTAGACTCACAGGAGATCGACCATAAGGTGCCCGAGGCAGCAATAGACCCTTGGAGACAGGTCTGACGGAGGACGATGTATTGAATCGCGACGGGATTTGTGTGTTCCATCGTCATTATCAGGCTCTGAACGGTACAATTAACTGTCAGTTTTGCGTCGCATTCGAAAATGTAGACTCACAGGAGATCGACCATAAGGTGCCCGAGGCAGCAATAGACCCTTGGAGACCGGTCGGCCGGAGGACGATGTATTGAATCGCGACGCAATTTGTGTGTTCCATTGTCATTAAGAGGCTCTGAACCTTACAATTAACTGTCAGTTTTGCGTCGGATTCGAAAATCTAGACTCACAGGAGAACGACCATAAGGTGTCCGAGGCAGCACAAGACCCTTGGAGACAAGTCGGCTGGAGGACGATGTATTGAATCGCGACGCAATTTGTGTGTTCCATCGTCATTAACAGGCTCTGAACGTTACAATTAACTGTCAGTTTTGCGTCGGATTCGAAAATCTAGACTCACAGGAGATCGACCATAAGGTGCCCGAGGCAGCAAAAATCCTTGGAGACAGGTCGGCCGGAGGACGATGTATTGAATCGCGACGCAATGTGTGTGTTCCATTGTCATTAAGAGGCTCTGAACCTTACGATTAACTGTCAGTTTTGCGTCGGATTCGAAAATCTAGACTCAGAGGAGAACGACGATAACGTGCCCGAGGCAGCACTAGACCCTTGGAGACATGTCGGCCGGAGGACGATGTATTGAATCGCGACGCGATTTGTGTGTTCCATCGTCATTAACAGGCTCTGAACGTTACAATTAACTGTCAGTTTTGCGTCGGATTCGAAAATCTAGACTCACAGGAGATCGACCATAATGTACCCGAGGCAGCAATAGACCCTTGGAGACAGGTCGGCCGGAGGACGATGTATTGAATCGCGACGCAATTTGTGTGTTCCATTGTCATTAAGAGGCTCTGAACCTTACAATTAACTGTCAGTTTTGCGTCGGATTCGTAAATCTAGACTCACAGAGGAACGACCATAAGGTGCCCGAGGCAGCACTAGACCTTTAGAGACAAGTCGGCTGGAGGACCATGTATTGAATCGGGACGCGATTTGTGTGTTCCATCGTCATTAACAGGCTCTGAACGTTACAATCAACTGTCAGTTTTGCGTCGGATTCGAAAATCTAGACTCACAGGAGAACGACCATAAGGTGCCCGAGGCAGCAATAGACCCTTGGAGACAGATCGGCCGGAGGACGATGTATTGAATCGCGACGCAATTTGTGTGTTCCATCGTCATTAACAGGCTCTGAATGTTACAATTAACTGTCAGTTTTGCGTCGGATTCGAAAATCTAGACTCACAGGAGATCGACCATAAGGTGCCCGAGGCAGCAATAGACCCTTGGAGACAGGTCGGCCGGGGGACGATGTATTGAATCGCGTTGCGATTTGTGTGTTCCATCGTCATTAACAGGCTCTGACCTTTACAATTAACTGTCAGTTTTGCGTCGGATTCGAAAATCTAGACTCACAGGAGAACGACCATAAGGTGCCCGAGGCAGCAATAGACCCTTGGAGACAAGTCGGCTGGAGGACCATGTATTGAATCGCGACGCGATTCGTGTGTTCCATCGTCATTAATAGGCTCTGAACGTTACAATCAACTGTCAGTTTTGCGTCGGATTCGAAAATCTAGACTCAGAGGAGAACGACAATAAGGTGCCCGAGGCAGCAATAGACCCTTGGAGACAGGTCGGCCGGAGGACGATGTATTGAATCGCGACGCGATTTGTGTGTTCCATCGTCATTAACAGGCTCTGAACGTTACAATTAACTGTCAGTTTTGCGTCGGATTCGAAAATCTAGACTCACAGGAGATCGACCATAATGTACCCGAGGCAGCAATAGACCCTTGGAGACAGGTCGGCCGGAGGACGATGTATTGAACCGCGACGCAATTTGTGTGTTCCATCGTCATTAACAGGCTCTGAACGTTACAATTAACTGTCAGTTTTGCGTCGGATTCGTAAATCTAGACTCACAGGAGATCGACCATAAGGTGCCCGAGGCAGCAAAAATCCTTGGAGACAGGTCGGCCGGAGGACGATGTATTGAATCGCGACGCGATTGTGTGTTCCATCGTCATTAACAGGCTCTGAACGTTACAATTAACTGTCAGTTTTGCGTCGGATTCGAAAATCTAGACTCAGAGGAGAACGACCATAACGTGCCCGAGGCAGCACTAGACCCTTGGAGACATGTCGGCCGGAGAACGATGTATTGAATCGCGATGCGATTTGTGTGTCCCATCGTCATTGACAGGCTCTGAACGTTACAATTAACTGTCAGTTTTGCGTCGGATTCGAAAATCTAGACTGACAGGAGATCGACCATAATGTACCCGAGGCAGCAATAGACCCTTGGAGACAGGTCGGCCGGAGGACGATGTATTGAATCGCGACGCAATTTGTGTGTTCCATCGTCATTAACAGGCTCTGAACGTTACAATTAACTGTCAGTTTTGCGTCGGATTCGAAAATCTATACTCACAGGAGATCGACCATAAGGTGCCCGAAGCAGCTATAGACCCTTGGAGACAGGTCGGCCGGAGGACGATGTATTGAATCGCGACGCGATTTGTGTGTTCCATCGTCATTAACAGGCTCTGAACGTTACAATTAACTGTCAGTTTTGCGTCGCATTCGAAAATCTAGACTCACAGGAGATCGACCATAAGGTGCCCGAGGCAGCAATAGACCCTTGGAGACAGGTCTGACGGAGGACGATGTATTGAATCGCGACGGGATTTGTGTGTTCCATCGTCATTATCAGGCTCTGAACGGTACAATTAACTGTCAGTTTTGCGTCGCATTCGAAAATGTAGACTCACAGGAGATCGACCATAAGGTGCCCGAGGCAGCAATAGACCCTTGGAGACCGGTCGGCCGGAGGACGATGTATTGAATCGCGACGCAATTTGTGTGTTCCATTGTCATTAAGAGGCTCTGAACCTTACAATTAACTGTCAGTTTTGCGTCGGATTCGAAAATCTAGACTCACAGGAGAACGACCATAAGGTGTCCGAGGCAGCACAAGACCCTTGGAGACAAGTCGGCTGGAGGACGATGTATTGAATCGCGACGCAATTTGTGTGTTCCATCGTCATTAACAGGCTCTGAACGTTACAATTAACTTTCAGTTTTGCGTCGGATTCGAAAATCTAGACTCACAGGAGATCGACCATAAGGTGCCCGAGGCAGCAATAGACCCTTGGAGACAGGTCGGCCGGGGGACGATGTATTGAATCGCGTTGCGATTTGTGTGTTCCATCGTCATTAACAGGCTCTGACCTTTACAATTAACTGTCAGTTTTGCGTCGGATTCGAAAATCTAGACTCACAGGAGAACGACCATAAGGTGCCCGAGGCAGCAATAGACCCTTGGAGACAAGTCGGCTGGAGGACCATGTATTGAATCGCGACGCGATTCGTGTGTTCCATCGTCATTAATAGGCTCTGAACGTTACAATCAACTGTCAGTTTTGCGTCGGATTCGAAAATCTAGACTCAGAGGAGAACGACAATAAGGTGCCCGAGGCAGCAATAGACCCTTGGAGACAGGTCGGCCGGAGGACGATGTATTGAATCGCGACGCGATTTGTGTGTTCCATCGTCATTAACAGGCTCTGAACGTTACAATTAACTGTCAGTTTTGCGTCGGATTCGAAAATCTAGACTCACAGGAGATCGACCATAATGTACCCGAGGCAGCAATAGACCCTTGGAGACAGGTCGGCCGGAGGACGATGTATTGAACCGCGACGCAATTTGTGTGTTCCATCGTCATTAACAGGCTCTGAACGTTACAATTAACTGTCAGTTTTGCGTCGGATTCGTAAATCTAGACTCACAGGAGATCGACCATAAGGTGCCCGAGGCAGCAAAAATCCTTGGAGACAGGTCGGCCGGAGGACGATGTATTGAATCGCGACGCGATTGTGTGTTCCATCGTCATTAACAGGCTCTGAACGTTACAATTAACTGTCAGTTTTGCGTCGGATTCGAAAATCTAGACTCAGAGGAGAACGACCATAACGTGCCCGAGGCAGCACTACACCCTTGGAGACATGTCGGCCGGAGATAGATGTATTGAATCGCGATGCGATTTGTGTGTCCCATCGTCATTGACAGGCTCTGAACGTTACAATTAACTGTCAGTTTTGCGTCGGATTCGAAAATCTAGACTGACAGGAGATCGACCATAATGTACCCGAGGCAGCAATAGACCCTTGGAGACAGGTCGGCCGGAGGACGATGTATTGAATCGCGACGCAATTTGTGTGTTCCATCGTCATTAACAGGCTCTGAACGTTACAATTAACTGTCAGTTTTGCGTCGGATTCGAAAATCTATACTCACAGGAGATCGACCATAAGGTGCCCGAAGCAGCTATAGACCCTTGGAGACAGGTCGGCCGGAGGACGATGTATTGAATCGCGACGCGATTTGTGTGTTCCATCGTCATTAACAGGCTCTGAACGTTACAATTAACTGTCAGTTTTGCGTCGCATTCGAAAATCTAGACTCACAGGAGATCGACCATAAGGTGCCCGAGGCAGCAATAGACCCTTGGAGACAGGTCTGACGGAGGACGATGTATTGAATCGCGACGGGATTTGTGTGTTCCATCGTCATTATCAGGCTCTGAACGGTACAATTAACTGTCAGTTTTGCGTCGCATTCGAAAATGTAGACTCACAGGAGATCGACCATAAGGTGCCCGAGGCAGCAATAGACCCTTGGAGACCGGTCGGCCGGAGGACGATGTATTGAATCGCGACGCAATTTGTGTGTTCCATTGTCATTAAGAGGCTCTGAACCTTACAATTAACTGTCAGTTTTGCGTCGGATTCGAAAATCTAGACTCACAGGAGAACGACCATAAGGTGTCCGAGGCAGCACAAGACCCTTGGAGACAAGTCGGCTGGAGGACGATGTATTGAATCGCGACGCAATTTGTGTGTTCCATCGTCATTAACAGGCTCTGAACGTTACAATTAACTGTCAGTTTTGCGTCGGATTCGAAAATCTAGACTCACAGGAGATCGACCATAAGGTGCCCGAGGCAGCAAAAATCCTTGGAGACAGGTCGGCCGGAGGACGATGTATTGAATCGCGACGCAATGTGTGTGTTCCATTGTCATTAAGAGGCTCTGAACCTTACGATTAACTGTCAGTTTTGCGTCGGATTCGAAAATCTAGACTCAGAGGAGAACGACGATAACGTGCCCGAGGCAGCACTAGACCCTTGGAGACATGTCGGCCGGAGGACGATGTATTGAATCGCGACGCGATTTGTGTGTTCCATCGTCATTAACAGGCTCTGAACGTTACAATTAACTGTCAGTTTTGCGTCGGATTCGAAAATCTAGACTCACAGGAGATCGACCATAATGTACCCGAGGCAGCAATAGACCCTTGGAGACAAGTCGGCCGGAGGACGATGTATTGAATCGCGACGCAATTTGTGTGTTCCATTGTCATTAAGAGGCTCTGAACCTTACAATTAACTGTCAGTTTTGCGTCGGATTCGAAAATCTAGACTCACAGAGGAACGACCATAAGGTGCCCGAGGCAGCACTAGACCTTTAGAGACAAGTCGGCTGGAGGACCATGTATTGAATCGGGACGCGATTTGTGTGTTCCATCGTCATTAACAGGCTCTGAACGTTACAATCAACTGTCAGTTTTGCGTCGGATTCGAAAATCTAGACTCACAGGAGAACGACCATAAGGTGCCCGAGGCAGCAATAGACCCTTGGAGACAGATCGGCCGGAGGACGATGTATTGAATCGCGACGCAATTTGTGTGTTCCATCGTCATTAACAGGCTCTGAATGTTACAATTAACTGTCAGTTTTGCGTCGGATTCGAAAATCTAGACTCACAGGAGATCGACCATAAGGTGCCCGAGGCAGCAATAGACCCTTGGAGACAGGTCGGCCGGAGGACGATGTATTGAATCGCGTTGCGATTTGTGTGTTCCATCGTCATTAACAGGCTCTGACCTTTACAATTAACTGTCAGTTTTGCGTCGGATTCGAAAATCTAGACTCACAGGAGAACGACCATAAGGTGCCCGAGGCAGCAATAGACCCTTGGAGACAAGTCGGCTGGAGGACCATGTATTGAATCGCGACGCGATTCGTGTGTTCCATCGTCATTAATAGGCTCTGAACGTTACAATCAACTGTCAGTTTTGCGTCGGATTCGAAAATCTAGACTCAGAGGAGAACGACCATAAGGTGCCCGAGGCAGCAATAGACCCTTGGAGACAGGTCGGCCGGAGGACGATGTATTGAATCGCGACGCAATTTGTGTGTTCCATTGTCATTAAGAGGCTCTGAACCTTACAATTAACTGTCAGTTTTGCGTCGGATTCGAAAATCTAGACTCACAGAGGAACGACCATAAGGTGCCCGAGGCAGCACTAGACCATTGGAGACAAGTCGGCTGGAGGACCATGTATTGAATCGCGACGCGATTTGTGTGTTCCATCGTCATTAACAGGCTCTGAACGTTACAATCAACTGTCAGTTTTGCGTCGGATTCGAAAATCTAGACTCACAGGAGATCGACCATAAGGTGCCCGAGGCAGCAATAGACCCTTGGAGACAGGTCGGCCGGAGGACGATGTATTGAATCGCGACGCGATTTGTGTGTTCCATCGTCATTAACAGGCTCTGAACGTTACAATTAACTGTCAGTTTTGCGTCGGATTCGAAAATCTAGACTCACAGGGGATCGACCATAATGTACCCGAGGCAGCAATAGACCCTTGGAGACAGGTCGGCCGGAGGACGATGTATTGAATCGCGACGCAATTTGTGTGTTCCATTGTCATTAAGAGGCTCTGAACCTTACAATTAACTGTCAGTTTTGCGTCGGATTCGAAAATCTAGACTCACAGAGGAACGACCATAAGGTGCCCGAGGCAGCACTAGACCTTTAGAGACAAGTCGGCTGGAGGACCATGTATTGAATCGGGACGCGATTTGTGTGTTCCATCGTCATTAACAGGCTCTGAACGTTACAATCAACTGTCAGTTTTGCGTCGGATTCGAAAATCTAGACTCACAGGAGAACGACCATAAGGTGCCCGAGGCAGCAATAGACCCTTGGAGACAGATCGGCCGGAGGACGATGTATTGAATCGCGACGCAATTTGTGTGTTCCATCGTCATTAACAGGCTCTGAATGTTACAATTAACTGTCAGTTTTGCGTCGGATTCGAAAATCTAGACTCACAGGAGATCGACCATAAGGTGCCCGAGGCAGCAATAGACCCTTGGAGACAGGTCGGCCGGAGGACGATGTATTGAATCGCGTTGCGATTTGTGTGTTCCATCGTCATTAACAGGCTCTGACCTTTACAATTAACTGTCAGTTTTGCGTCGGATTCGAAAATCTAGACTCACAGGAGAACGACCATAAGGTGCCCGAGGCAGCAATAGACCCTTGGAGACAAGTCGGCTGGAGGACCATGTATTGAATCGCGACGCGATTCGTGTGTTCCATCGTCATTAATAGATCTGAACGTTACAATCAACTGTCAGTTTTGCGTCGGATTCGAAAATCTAGACTCAGAGGAGAACGACCATAAGGTGCCCGACGCAGCACTATACCCTTGGAAACACGTCGGCTGGAGGACGATGTATTGAATCGCGACGCGATTTGTGTGTTCCATCGTCATTAACAGGCTCTGAACGTTACAATTAACTGTCAGTTTTGCGTCGGATTCGAAAATCTAGACTCACAGGAGATCGACCATAAGGTGCCCGAGGCAGCAATAGACCCTTGGAGACAGGTCGGCCGGAGGACGATGTATTGAATCGCGACGCAATTTGTGTGTTCCATTGTCATTAAGAGGCTCTGAACCTTACAATTAACTGTCAGTTTTGCGTCGGATTCGAAAATCTAGACTCACAGAGGAACGACCATAAGGTGCCCGAGGCAGCACTAGACCATTGGAGACAAGTCGGCTGGAGGACCATGTATTGAATCGCGACGCGATTTGTGTGTTCCATCGTCATTAACAGGCTCTGAACGTTACAATCAACTGTCAGTTTTGCGTCGGATTCGAAAATCTAGACTCACAGGAGATCGACCATAAGGTGCCCGAGGCAGCAATAGACCCTTGGAGACAGGTCGGCCGGAGGACGATGTATTGAATCGCGACGCGATTTGTGTGTTCCATCGTCATTAACAGGCTCTGAACGTTACAATTAACTGGCAGTTTTGCGTCGGATTCGAAAATCTAGACTCACAGGAGATCGACCATAAGGTGCCCGAGGCAGCAATAGACCCTTGGAGACAGGTCGGCCGGAGGACGATGTATTGAATCGCCACGCGATTTGTGTGTTCCATTGTCATTAAGAGGATCTGAACCTTAGAATTAACTGTCAGTTTTGCGTCGGATTCGAAAATCTAGACTCACAGGAGAACGACCATAAGGTGTCCGAGGCAGCACTAGACCCTTGGAGACAAGTCGGCTGGAGGACGACGTATTGAATCGCGACGCAATTTGTGTGTTCCATCGTCATTAACAGGCTCTGAACGTTACAATTAACTGTCAGTTTTGCGTCGGATTCGAAAATCTAGACTCACAGGAGATCGACCATAAGGTGCCCGAGGCAGCAATAGACCCTTGGAGACAGGTCGGCCGGAGGACGATGTATTGAATCGCGACGCAATTTGTGTGTTCCATTGTCATTAAGAGGCTCTGAACCTTACAATTAACTGTCAGTTTTGCGTCGAATTTGAAAATCTAGACTCAAAGAAGAACGACCAAAAGGTGCCCGAGGCAGCACTAGACGCTTGGAGACAAGTCGGCTGGAGGACGATGTATTGAATCGCGACGCGATTTGTGTGTTCCATCGTCATTAACAGGCTCTGAACGTTACAATTAACTGTCAGTTTTGCGTCGGATTCGAAAATCTAGACTCACAGGAGATCGACCATAAGGTGCCCGAGGCAGCAATAGACCCTTGGAGACAGGTCGGCCGGAGGACGATGTATTGAATCGCGACGCAATTTGTGTGTTCCATTGTCATTAAGAGGCTCTGAACCTTACAATTAACTGTCAGTTTTGCGTCGGATTCGAAAATCTAGACTCACAGAGGAACGACCATAAGGTGCCCGAGGCAGCACTAGACCATTGGAGACAAGTCGGCTGGAGGACCATGTATTGGATCGCGACGCGATTTGTGTGTTCCATCGTCATTAACAGGCTCTGAACGTTACAATCAACTGTCAGTTTTGCGTCGGATTCGAAAATCTAGACTCACAGGAGATCGACCATAAGGTGCCCGAGGCAGCAATAGACCCTTGGAGACAGGTCGGCCGGAGGACGATGTATTGAATCGCGACGCGATTTGTGTGTTCCATCGTCATTAACAGGCTCTGAACGTTACAATTAACTGTCAGTTTTGCGTCGGATTCGAAAATCTAGACTCACAGGAGATCGACCATAAGGTGCCCGAGGCAGCAATAGACCCTTGGAGACAGGTCGGCCGGAGGACGATGTATTGAATCGCCACGCGATTTGTGTGTTCCATTGTCATTAAGAGGATCTGAACCTTACAATTAACCGTCAGTTTTGCGTCGCATTCGAAAATCTAGACTCACAGGAGAACGACCATAAGGTGTCCGAGGCAGCACTAGACCCTTGGAGACAAGTCGGCTGGAGGACGACGTATTGAATCGCGACGCAATTTGTGTGTTCCATCGTCATTAACAGGCTCTGAATGTTACAATTAACTGTCAGTTTTACGTCGGATTCGAAAATCTAGACTCACAGGAGATCGACCATAAGGTGCCCGAGGCAGCAATAGACCCTTGGAGACAGGTCGGCCGGAGGACGATGTATTGAATCGCGACGCAATTTGTGTGTTCCATTGTCATTAAGAGGCTCTGAACCTTACAATTAACTGTCAGTTTTGCGTCGAATTTGAAAATCTAGACTCAAAGAAGAACGACCAAAAGGTGCCCGAGGCAGCACTAGACGCTTGGAGACAAGTCGGCTGGAGGACGATGTATTGAATCGCGACGCGATTTGTGTGTTCCATCGTCATTAACAGGCTCTGAACGTTACAATTAACTGTCAGTTTTGCGTCGGATTCGAAAATCTAGACTCACAGGAGATCGACCATAAGGTGCCCGAGGCAGCAATAGACCCTTGGAGACAGGTCGGCCGGAGGACGATGTATTGAATCGCTACGCGATTTGTGTGTTCCATTGTCATTAAGAGGCTCTGAACCTTACAATTAACTGTCAGTTTTGCGTGGGATTCGAAAATCTAGACTCGCAGGAGAACGACCATAAGGTGTCCGAGGCAGCAGTAGACCCTTGGAGACAAGTCGGCTGGAGGACGATGTATTGAATCGCGACGCAATTTGTGTGTTCCATCGTCATTAACAGGCTCTGAACGTTAGAAGTAACTGCGTCGGATTCGAAAATCTAGACTCACAGGAGATCGACCATAAGGTGCCCGAGGCAGCAATACACCCTTGGAGACAGGTCGGCCGGAGGACGATGTATTGAATCGCGACGCAATTTGTGTGTTCCATTGTCATTAAGAGGCTCTGAACCTTACAATTAACAGTCAGTTTTGCGTCGGATTCGAAAATCTAGACTCACAGAGGAACGACCATAAGGTGCCCGAGGCAGCACTAGACCCTTGGAGACAAGTCGGCTGGAGGACCATGTATTGAATCGCGACGCGATTTGTGTGTTCCATCGTCATTAACAGGCTCTGAACGTTACAATCAACTGTCAGTTTTGCGTCGGATTCGAAAACCTAGACTCACAGGAGAACGACCATAAGGTGCCCGAGGCAGCAATAGACCCTTGGAGACAGGTCGGCCGGAGGACGATGTATTGAATCGCGACGGGATTTGTGTGTTCCATCGTCATTAACAGGCTCTGAACGGTACAATTAACTGTCAGTTTTGCGTCGCATTCGAAAATGTAGACTCACAGGAGATCGACCATAAGGTGCCCGAGGTAGCAATAGACCCTTGGAGACCGGTCGGCCGGAGGACGATGTATTGAATCGCGACGCAATTTGTGTGTTCCATTGTCATTAAGAGGCTCTGAACCTTACAATTAACTGTCAGTTTTGCGTCGGATTCGAAAATCTAGACTCACAGGAGATCGACCATAAGGTGCCCGAGGCAGCAAAAATCCTTGGAGACAGGTCGGCCGGAGGACGATGTATTGAATCGCGACGCAATGTGTGTGTTCCATTGTCATTAAGAGGCTCTGAACCTTAAGATTAACTGTCAGTTTTGCGTCGGATTCGAAAATCTAGACTCAGAGGAGAACGACGATAACGTGCCCGAGGCAGCACTAGACCCTTGGAGACATGTCGGCCGGAGGACGATGTATTGAATCGCGACGCGATTTGTGTGTTCCATCGTCATTAACAGGCTCTGAACGTTACAATTAACTGTCAGTTTTGCGTCGGATTCGAAAATCTAGACTCACAGGAGATCGACCATAATGTACCCGAAGCAGCAATAGACCCTTGGAGACAGGTCGGCCGGAGGACGATGTATTGAATCGCGACGCAATTTGTGTGTTCCATTGTCATTAAGAGGCTCTGAACCTTACAATTAACTGTCAGTTTTGCGTCGGATTCGAAAATCTAGACTCACAGAGGTACGACCATAAGGTGCCCGAGGCAGCACTAGACCCTTGGAGACAAGTCGGCTGGAGGACCATGTATTGAATCGGGACGCGATTTGTGTGTTCCATCGTCATTAACAGGCTCTGAACGTTACAATCAACTGTCAGTTTTGCGTCGGATTCGAAAATCTAGACTCACAGGAGAACGACCATAAGGTGCCCGAGGCAGCAATAGACGCTTGGAGACAGATCGGCCGGAGGACGATGTATTGAATCGCGACGCAATTTGTGTGTTCCATCGTCATTAACAGGCTCTGAATGTTACAATTAACTGTCAGTTTTGCGTCGGATTCGAAAATCTAGACTCACAGGAGAACGACCATAAGGTGCCCGAGGCAGCAATAGACCCTTGGAGACAAGTCGGCTGGAGGACCATGTATTGAATCGCGACGCGATTCGTGTGTTCCATCGTCATTAATAGGCTCTGAACGTTACAATCAACTGTCAGTTTTGCGTCGGATTCGAAAATCTAGACTCAGAGGAGAACGACCATAAGGTGCCCGACGCAGCACTATACCCTTGGAGACACGTCGGCTGGAGGACGATGTATTGAATCGCGACGCGATTTGTGTGTTCCATCGTCATTAACAGGCTCTGAACGTTACAATTAACTGTCAGTTTTGCATCGGATTCGAAAATCTAGACTCACAGGAGATCGACCATAAGGTGCCCGAGGCAGCAATAGACCCTTGGAGACAGGTCGGCCGGAGGACGATGTATTGAATCGCGACGCAATTTGTGTGTTCCATTGTCATTAAGAGGCTCTGAACCTTACAATTAACTGTCAGTTTTGCGTCGGATTCGAAAATCTAGACTCACAGAGGAACGACCATAAGGTGCCCGAGGCAGCACTAGACCATTGGAGACAAGTCGGCTGGAGGACCATGTATTGAATCGCGACGCGATTTGTGTGTTCCATCGTCATTAACAGGCTCTGAACGTTACAATCAACTGTCAGTTTTGCGTCGGATTCGAAAATCTAGACTCAAAGGAGATCGACCATAAGGTGCCCGAGGCAGCAATACACCCTTGGAGACAGGTCGGCCGGAGGACGATGTATTGAATCGCGACGCAATTTGTGTGTTCCATTGTCATTAAGAGGCTCTGAACCTTACAATTAACTGTCAGTTTTGCGTCGGATTCGAAAATCTAGACTCACAGAGGAACGACCATAAGGTGCCCGAGGCAGCACTAGACCCTTGGAGACAAGTCGGCTGGAGGACCATGTATTGAATCGCGACGCGATTTGTGTGTTCCATCGTCATTAACAGGCTCTGAACGTTACAATCAACTGTCAGTTTTGCGTCGGATTCGAAAATCTAGACTCACAGGAGAACGACCATAAGGTGCCCGAGGCAGCAATAGACCCTTGGAGACAGGTTGGCCGGTGGAAGATGTATTGAATCGCGACGCAATTTGTGTGTTCCATCGTCATTAACAGGCTCTGAACGTTACAATTAACTGTCAGTTTTGCGTCGGATTCGAAAATCTAGACTCACAGGAGATCGACCATAAGGTGCCCGAGGCAGCAATAGACCCTTGGAGACAGGTCGGCCGGAGGACGATGTATTGAATCGCGACGCGATTTGTGTGTTCCATTGTCATTAAGAGGCTCTGAACCTTACAATTAACTGTCAGTTTTGCGTCGGATTCGAAAATCTAGACTCACAAGAGAACGACCATAAGGTGTCCGAGGCAGCACTAGACCCTTGGAGACAAGTCGGCTGGAGGACGACGTATTGAATCGCGACGCAATTTGTGTGTTCCATCGTCATTAACAGGCTCTGAACGGTACAATTAACTGTCAGTTTTGCGTCGCATTCGAAAATCTAGACTCACAGGAGATCGACCATAAGGTGCCCGAGGCAGCAATAGACCCTTGGAGACCGGTCGGCCGGAGAACGATGTATTGAATCGCGACGCAATTTGTGTGTTCCATTGTCATTAAGAGGCTCTGAACCTTACAATTAACTGTCAGTTTTGCGTCGGATTCGAAAATCTAGACTCACAGGAGAACGACCATAAGGTGTCCGAGGCAGCACAAGACCCTTGGAGACAAGTCGGCTGGAGGACGATGTATTGAACCGCGACGCAATTTGTGTGTTCCATCGTCATTAACAGGCTCTGAACGTTACAATTAACTGTCAGTTTTGCGTCGGATTCGAAAATCTAGACTCACAGGAGATCGACCATAAGGTGCCCGAGGCAGCAAAAATCCTTGGAGACAGGTCGGCCGGAGGACGATGTATTGAATCGCGACGCGATTGTGTGTTCCATCGTCATTAACAGGCTCTGAACGTTACAATTAACTGTCAGTTTTGCGTCGGATTCGAAAATCTAGACTCACAGGAGATCTACCATAATGTACCCGAGGCAGCAATAGACCCTTGGAGACAGGTCGGCCGGAGGACGATGTATTGAATCGCGACGCAATTTGTGTGTTCCATAGTCATTAAGAGGCTCTGAACCTTACGATTAACTGTCAGTTTTGCGTCGGATTCGAAAATCCAGACTCACAGGGGATCGACCATAACGTGCCCGAGGCAGCACTAGACCCTTGGAGACATGTCGGCCGGAGAACGATGTATTGAATCGCGATGCGATTTGTGTGTCCCATCGTCATTAACAGGCTCTGAACGTTACAATTAACTGTCAGTTTTGCGTCGGATTCGAAAATCTAGACTGACAGGAGATCGACCATAATGTACCCGAGGCAGCAATAGACCCTTGGAGACAGGTCGGCCGGAGGACGATGTATTGAATCGCGACGCAATTTGTGTGTTCCATCGTCATTAACAGGCTCTGAACGTTACAATTAACTGTCAGTTTTGCGTCGGATTCGAAAATCTATACTCACAGGAGATCTACCATAAGGTGCCCGAAGCAGCTATAGACCCTTGGAGACAGGTCGGCCGGAGGACGATGTATTGAATCGCGACGCGATTTGTGTGTTCCATCGTCATTAAGAGGCTCTGAACCTTACAATTAACTGTCAGTTTTGCGTCGCATTCGAAAATCTAGACTCACAGGAGATCGACCATAAGGTGCCCGAGGCAGCAATAGACCCTTGGAGACAGGTCTGACGGAGGACGATGTATTGAATCGCGACGGGATTTGTGTGTTCCATCGTCATTAACAGGCTCTGAACGGTACAATTAACTGTCAGTTTTGCGTCGCATTCGAAAATGTAGACTCACAGGAGATCGACCATAAGGTGCCCGAGGCAGCAATAGACCCTTGGAGACCGGTCGGCCGGAGGACGATGTATTGAATCGCGACGCAATTTGTGTGTTCCATTGTCATTAAGAGGCTCTGAACCTTACAATTAACTGTCAGTTTTGCGTCGGATTCGAAAATCTAGACTCACAGGAGAACGACCATAAGGTGTCCGAGGCAGCACAAGACCCTTGGAGACAAGTCGGCTGGAGGACGATGTATTGAATCGCGACGCAATTTGTGTGTTCCATCGTCATTAACAGGCTCTGAACGTTACAATTAACTGTCAGTTTTGCGTCGGATTCGAAAATCTAGACTCACAGGAGATCGACCATAAGGTGCCCGAGGCAGCAAAAATCCTTGGAGACAGGTCGGCCGGAGGACGATGTATTGAATCGCGACGCAATGTGTGTGTTCCATTGTCATTAAGAGGCTCTGAACCTTACGATTAACTGTCAGTTTTGCGTCGGATTCGAAAATCTAGACTCAGAGGAGAACGACGATAACGTGCCCGAGGCAGCACTAGACCCTTGGAGACATGTCGGCCGGAGGACGATGTATTGAATCGCGACGCGATTTGTGTGTTCCATCGTCTTTAACAGGCTCTGAACGTTACAATTAACAGTCAGTTTTGCGTCGGATTCGAAAATCTAGACTCACAGGAGATCGACCATAATGTACCCGAGGCAGCAATAGACCCTTGGAGACAGGTCGGCCGGAGGACGATGTATTGAATCGCGACGCAATTTGTGTGTTCCATTGTCATTAAGAGGCTCTGAACCTTACAATTAACTGTCAGTTTTGCGTCGGATTCGAAAATCTAGACTCACAGAGGAACGACCATAAGGTGCCCGAGGCAGCACTAGACCTTTGGAGACAAGTCGGCTGGAGGACCATGTATTGAATCGGGACGCGATTTGTGTGTTCCATCGTGATTAACAGGCTCTGAACGTTACAATCAACTGTCAGTTTTGCGTCGGATTCGAAAATCTAGACTCACAGGAGAACGACCATAAGGTGCCCGAGGCAGCAATTGACCCTTGGAGACAGATCGGCCGGAGGACGATGTATTGAATCGCGACGCAATTTGTGTGTTCCATCGTCATTAACAGGCCCTGAATGTTACAATTAACTGTCAGTTTTGCGTCGGATTCGAAAATCTAGACTCACAGAAGATCGACCATAAGGTGCCCGAGGCAGCAATAGACCCTTGGAGACAGGTCGGCCGGAGGACGATGTATTGAATCGCGTTGCGATTTGTGTGTTCCATCGTCATTAACAGGCTCTGACCTTTACAATTAACTGTCAGTTTTGCGTCGGATTCGAAAATCTAGACTCACAGGAGAACGACCATAAGGTGCCCGTGGCAGCAATAGACCCTTGGAGACAAGTCGGCTGGAGGACCATGTATTGAATCGCGACGCGATTTGTGTGTTCCATCGTCATTAATAGGCTCTGAACGTTACAATCAACTGTCAGTTTTGCGTCGGATTCGAAAATCTAGACTCAGAGGAGAACGACCATAAGGTGCCCGACGCAGCACTATACCCTTGGAAACACGTCGGCTGGAGGACGATGTATTGAATCGCGACGCGATTTGTGTGTTCCATCGTCATTAACAGGCTCTGAACGTTACAATTAACTGTCAGTTTTGCGTCGGATTCCAAAATCTAGACTCACAGGAGATCGACCATAAGGTGCCCGAGGCAGCACTAGACCCTTGGAGACAAGTCGGCCGGAGGACGATGTATTGAATCGCGACGCAATTTGTGTGTTCCATTGTCATTAAGAGCCTCTGAACCTTACAATTAACTGTCAGTTTTGCGTCGGATTCGAAAATCTAGACTCACAGAGGAACGACCATAAGGTGCCCGAGGCAGCACTAGACCATTGGAGACAAGTCGGCTGGAGGACCATGTATTGAATCGCGACGCGATTTGTGTGTTCCATCGTCATTAACAGGCTCTGAACGTTACAATCAACTGTCAGTTTTGCGTCGGATTCGAAAATCTAGACTCACAGGAGATCGACCATAAGGTGCCCGAGGCAGCAATAGACCCTTGGAGACAGGTCGGCCGGAGGACGATGTATTGAATCGCGACGCGATTTGTGTGTTCCATCGTCATTAACAGGCTCTGAACGTTACAATTAACTGTCAGTTTTGCGTCGGATTCGAAAATCTAGACTCACAGGAGATCGACCATAAGGTGCCCGAGGCAGCAATAGACCCTTGGAGACAGGTCGGCCGGAGGACGATGTATTGAATCGCGACGCGATTTGTGTGTTCCATTGTCATTAAGAGGCTCTGAACCTTACAATTAACTGTCAGTTTTGCGTCGCATTCGAAAATCTAGACTCACAGGAGAACGACCATAAGGTGTCCGAGGCATCACTAGACCCTTGGAGACCAGTCGGCTGGAGGACGACGTATTGAATCGCGACGCAATTTGTGTGTTCCATCGTCATTAACAGGCTCTGAACGTTACAATTAACTGTCAGTTTTGCGTCGGATTCGAAAATCTAGACTCACAGGAGATCGACCATAAGGCACCCGAGGCAGCAATAGACCCTTGGAGACAGGTCTGCCGGAGGACGATGTATTGAATCGCGACGCAATTTGTGTGTTCCATTGTCATTAAGAGGCTATGAACCTTACAATTAACTGTCAGTTTTGCGTCGAATTTGAAAATCTAGACTCAAAGAAGAACGACCATAAGGTGCCCGAGGCAGCACTAGACGCTTGGAGACAAGTCGGCTGGAGGACGATGTATTGAATCGCGACGCGATTTGTGTGTTCCATCGTCATTAACAGGCTCTGAACGTTACAATTAACTGTCAGTTTTGCGTCGGATTCGAAAATCTAGACTCACAGGAGATCGACCATAAGGTGCCCGAGGCAGCAATAGACCCTTGGAGACAGGTCGGCCGGAGGACGATGTATTGAATCGCTACGCGATTTGTGTGTTCCATTGTCATTAAGAGGCTCTGAACCTTACAATTAACTGTCAGTTTTGCGTGGGATTCGAAAATCTAGACTCGCAGGAGAACGACCATAAGGTGTCCGAGGCAGCAGTAGACCCTTGGAGACAAGTCGGCTGGAGGACGATGTATTGAATCGCGACGCAATTTGTGTGTTCCATCGTCATTAACAGGCTCTGAACGTTAGAATTAACTGCGTCGGATTCGAAAATCTAGACTCACAGGAGATCGACCATAAGGTGCCCGAGGCAGCAATACACCCTTGGAGACAGGTCGGCCGGAGGACGATGTATTGAATCGCATCGCGATTTGTGTGTTCCATTGTCATTAAGAGGCTCTGAACCTTACAATTAACTGTCAGTTTTGCGTCGGATTCGAAAATCTAGACTCACAGAGGAACGACCATAAGGTGCCCGAGGCAGCACTAGACCCTTGGAGACAAGTCGGCTGGAGGACCATGTATTGAATCGCGACGCAATTCGTGTGTTCCATCGTCATTAACAGGCTCTGAACGTTACAATCAACTGTCAGTTTTGCGTCGGATTCGAAAATCTAGACTCACAGAGGAACGACCATAAGGTGCCCGACGCAGCACTATACCCTTGGAGACACGTCGGCTGGAGGACGATGTATTGAATCGCGACGCGATTTGTGTGTTCCATCGTCATTAACAGGCTCTGAACGTTACAATTAACTGTCAGTTTTGCGTCGGATTCGAAAATCTAGACTCACAGGAGATCGACCATAAGGTGCCCGAGGCAGCAATACACCCTTGGAGACAGGTCGGCCGGAGGACGATGTATTGAATCGCGACGCAATTTGTGTGTTCCATTGTCATTAAGAGGCTCTGAACCTTACAATTAACAGTCAGTTTTGCGTCGGATTCGAAAATCTAGACTCACAGAGGAACGACCATAAGGTGCCCGAGGCAGCACTAGACCCTTGGAGACAAGTCGGCTGGAGGACCATGTATTGAATCGCGACGCGATTTTTGTGTTCCATCGTCATTAACAGGCTCTGAAAGTTACAATCAACTGTCAGTTTTGCGTCGGATTCGAAAACCTAGACTCACAGGAGAACGACCATAAGGTGCCCGAGGCAGCAATAGACCCTTGGAGACAGGTCGGCCGGAGGACGATGTATTGAATCGCGACGCAATTTGTGTGTTCCATCGTCATTAACAGGCTCTGAACGTTACAATTAACTGTCAGTATTGCGTCGGATTCGAAAATCTAGACTCACAGGAGATCGACCATAAGGTGCCCGAGGCAGCAATAGACCCTTGGAGACAGGTCTGACGGAGGACGATGTATTGAATCGCGACGGGATTTGTGTGTTCCATCGTCATTAACAGGCTCTGAACGGTACAATTAACTGTCAGTTTTGCGTCGCATTCGAAAATCTAGACTCACAGGAGATCGACCATAAGGTGCCCGAGGCAGCAATAGACCCTTGGAGACCGGTCGGCCGGAGGACGATGTATTGAATCGCGACGCAATTTGTGTGTTCCATTGTCATTAAGAGGCTCTGAACCTTACAATTAACTGTCAGTTTTGCGTCGGATTCGAAAATCTAGACTCACAGGAGAACGACCATAAGGTGTCCGAGGCAGCACAAGACCCTTGGAGACAAGTCGGCTGGAGGACGATGTATTGAATCGCGACGCAATTTGTGTGTTCCATCGTCATTAACAGGCTCTGAACGTTACAATTAACTTTCAGTTTTGCGTCGGATTCGAAAATCTAGACTCACAGGAGATCGACCATAAGGTGCCCGAGGCAGCAAAAATCCTTGGAGACAGGTCGGCCGGAGGACGATGTATTGAATCGCGACGCAATGTGTGTGTTCCATTGTCATTAAGAGGCTCTGAACCTTACGATTAACTGTCAGTTTTGCGTCGGATTCGAAAATCTAGACTCAGAGGAGAACGACGATAACGTGCCCGAGGCAGCACTAGACCCTTGGAGACATGTCGGCCGGAGAACGATGTATTGAATCGCGACGCGATTTGTGTGTTCCATCGTCATTAACAGGCTCTGAACGTTACAATTAACTGTCAGTTTTGCGTCGGATTCGAAAATCTAGACTCACAGGAGATCGACCAGAATGTACCCGAGGCAGCAATAGACCCTTGGAGACAGGTCGGCTGGAGGACCATGTATTGAATCGGGACGCGATTTGTGTGTTCCATCGTCATTAACAGGCTCTGAACGTTACAATCAACTGTCAGTTTTGCGTCGGATTCGAAAATCTACACTCACAGGAGAACGACCATAAGGTGCCCGAGGCAGCAATAGACGCTTGGAGTCAGATCGGCCGGAGGACGATGTATTGAATCGCGACGCAATTTGTGTGTTCCATCGTCATTAACAGGCTGTGAATGTTACAATTAACTGTCAGTTTTGCGTCGGATTCGAAAATCTAGACTCACAGGAGATCGACCATAAGGTGCCCGAGGCAGCAATAGACCCTTGGAGACAGGTCGGCCGGAGGACGATGTATTGAATCGCGTTGCGATTTGTGTGTTCCATCGTCATTAACAGGCTCTGACCTTTACAATTAACTGTCAGTTTTGCGTCGGATTCGAAAATCTAGACTCACAGGAGAACGACCATAAGGTGCCCGAGGCAGCAATAGACCCTTGGAGACAAGTCGGCTGGAGGACCACGTATTGAATCGCGACGCGATTCGTGTGTTCCATCGTCATTAATAGGCTCTGAACGTTACAATCAACTGTCAGTTTTGCGTCGGATTCGAAAATCTAGACTCAGAGGAGAACGACCATAAGGTGCCCGACGCAGCACTATACCCTTGGAGACACGTCGGCTGGAGGACGATGTATTGAATCGCGACGCGATTTGTGTGTTCCATCGTCATTAACAGGCTCTGAACGTTACAATTAACTGTCAGTTTTGCATCGGATTCGAAAATCTAGACTCACAGGAGATCGACCATAAGGTGCCCGAGGCAGCAATAGACCCTTGGAGACAGGTCGGCCGGAGGACGATGTATTGAATCGCGACGCAATTTGTGTGTTCCATTGTCATTAAGAGGCTCTGAACCTTACAATTAACTGTCAGTTTTGCGTCGGATTCGAAAATCTAGACTCACAGAGGAACGACCATAAGGTGCCCGAGGCAGCACTAGACCATTGGAGACAAGTCGGCTGGAGGACCATGTATTGAATCGCGACGCGATTTGTGTGTTCCATCGTCATTAACAGGCTCTGAACGTTACAATCAACTGTCAGTTTTGCGTCGGATTCGAAAATCTAGACTCACAGGAGAACGACCATAAGGTGCCCGAGGCAGCAATAGACCCTTGGAGACAGGTCGGCCGGAGGACGATGTATTGAATCGCGACGCAATTTGTGTGTTCCATCGTCATTAACAGGCTCTGAACGTTACAATTAACTGTCAGTTTTGCGTCGGATTCGAAAATCTAGACTCACAGGAGATCGACCATAAGGTGCCCGAGGCAGCAATAGACCCTTGGAGACAGGTCGGCCGGAGGACGATGTATTGAATCGCGACGCGATTTGTGTGTTCCATCGTCATTAACAGGCTCTGAACGTTACAATTAACTGTCAGTTTTGCGTCGGATTCGAAAATCTAGACTCACAGGAGATCGACCATAAGGTGCCCGAGGCAGCAATAGACCCTTGGAGACAGGTCTGCCGGAGGACGATGTGTTGAATCGCGACGGGATTTGTGTGTTCCATCGTCATTAACAGGCTCTGAACGTTACAATTAACTGTCAGTTTTGCGTCGCATTCGAAAATCTAGACTCACAGGAGATCGACCATAAGGTGCCCGAGGCAGCAATGGACGCTTGGAGACAGGTCGGCCGGAGGACGATGTATTGAATCGCGACGCGATTTGAGTGTTCCATTGTCATTAAGAGGCTCTGAACCTTACAATTAACTGTCAGTTTTGCGTGGGATTCGAAAATCTAGACTCACAGGAGAACGACCATAAGGTGTCCGAGACAGCACTAGACCCTTGGAGACAAATCGGCTGGAGGACGTTGTATTGAATCGCGACGCAATTTGTGTGTTCCATCGTCATTAACAATCTCTGAACGTTACAATTAACTGCGTCGGATTCGAAAATCTAGACTCACAGGAGATCGACCATAAGGTGCCCGAGGCAGCAATAGACCCTTGGAGACAGGTCGGCCGGAGGACGATGTATTGAATCGCGACGCGATTTGTGTGTTCCATTGTCATTAAAGGCTCTGAACCTTACAATTAACTGTCAGTTTTGCGTGGGATTCGAAAATCTAGACTCACAGGAGAACGACCATAAGGTGTCCGAGGCAGCACTAGACCCTTGGAGACAAGTCGGCTGGAGGACGATATATTGAATCGCGACGCAATTTGTGTGTTCCATCGTCATTAACAGGCTCTGAACGTTACAATTAACTGCGTCGGATTCGAAAATCTAGACTCACAGGAGATCGACCATAAGGTGTCCGAGGCAGCAATAGACCCTTGGAGACAGGTCGGCCGGAGGACGATGTATTGAATCGCATCGCGATTTGTGTGTTCCATTGTCATTAAGAGGCTCTGAACCTTACAATTAACTGTCAGTTTTGCGTCGGATTCGAAAATCTAGACTCACAGAGGAACGACCATAAGGTGCCCGAGGCAGCACTAGACCCTTGGAGACAAGTCGGCTGGAGGACCATGTATTGAATCGCGACGCGATTCGTGTGTTCCATCGTCATTAACGGGCTCTGAACGTTACAATCAACTGTCAGTTTTGCGTCGGATTCGAAAATCTAGACTCAGAGGAGAACGACCATAAGGTGCCCGACGCAGCACTATACCCTTGGAGACACGTCGGCTGGAGGACGATGTATTGAATCGCGACGCGATTTGTGTGTTCCATCGTCATTAACAGGCTCTGAACGTTACAATTAACTGTCAGTTTTGCGTCGGATTCGAAAATCTAGACTCACAGGAGATCGACCATAAGGTGCCCGAGGCAGCTATAGACCCTTGGAGACAGGTCGGCCGGAGGACGGTGTATTGAATCGCGACGCAATTTGTGTGTTCCATTGTCATTAAGAGGCTCTGAACCTTACAATTAACTGTCAGTTTTGCGTCGGATTCGAAAATCTAGACTCACAGAGGAACGACCATAAGGTGCCCGAGGCAGCACTAGACCCTTGGAGACAAGTCGGCTGGAGGACCATGTATTGAATCGCGACGCGATTTGTGTGTTCCATCGTCATTAACAGGCTCTGAACGTTACAATCAACTGTCAGTTTTGCGTCGGATTCGAAAATCTAGACTCACAGGAGAACGACCATAAGGTGCCCGAGGCAGCAATAGACCCTTGGAGACAGGTCGGCCGGAGGAAGATGTATTGAATCGCGACGCAATTTCTGTGTTCCATCGTCATTAACAGGCTCTGAACGTTACAATTAACTGTCAGTTTTGCGTCGGATTCGAAAATCTAGACTCACAGGAGATCGACCATAAGGTGCCCGAGGCAGCAATAGACCCTTGGAGACAGGTCGGCCGGAGGACGATGTATTGAATCGCGACGCGATTTGTGTGTTCCATTGTCATTAAGAGGCTCTGAACCTTACAATTAACTGTCAGTTTTGCGTCGCATTCGAAAATCTAGACTCACAAGAGAACGACCATAAGGTGTCCGAGGCAGCACTAGACCCTTGGAGACAAGTCGGCTGGAGGACGACGTACTGAATCGCGACGCAATTTGTGTGTTCCATCGTCATTAACAGGCTCTGAACGGTACAATTAACTGTCAGTTTTGCGTCGCATTCGAAAATCTAGACTCACAGGAGATCGACCATAAGGTGCCCGAGGCAGCAATAGACCCTTGGAGACCGGTCGGCCGGAGGACGATGTATTGAATCGCGACGCAATTTCTGTGTTCCATTGTCATTAAGAGGCTCTGAACCTTACAATTAACTGTCAGTTTTGCGTCGGATTCGAAAATCTAGACTCACAGGAGAACGACCATAAGGTGTCCGAGGCAGCACAAGACCCTTGGAGACAAGTCGGCTGGAGGACGATGTATTGAATCGCGACGCAATTTGTGTGTTCCATCGTCATTAACAGGCTCTGAACGTTACAATTAACTGTCAGTTTTGCGTCGGATTCGAAAATCTAGACTCACAGGAGATCGACCATAAGGTGCCCGAGGCAGCGAAAATCCTTGGAGACAGGTCGGCCGGAGGACGATGTATTGAATCGCGACGCGATTGTGTGTTCCATCGTCATTAACAGGCTCTGAACGTTACAATTAACTGTCAGTTTTGCGTCGGATTCGAAAATCTAGACTCACAGGAGATCGACCATAAGGTGCCCGAGGCAGCAATAGACCCTTGGAGACAGGTCGGCCGGAGGACTATGTATTGAATCGCGACGCGATTTGTGTGTTCCATTGTCATTAAGAGGCTCTGAACCTTACAATTAACTGTCAGTTTTGCGTCGCATTCGAAAATCTAGACTCACAAGAAAACGACCATAAGGTTTCCGAGGCAGCACTAGACCCTTGGAGACAAGTCGGCTGGAGGACGACGTATTGAATCGCGACGCAATTTGTGTGTTCCATCGTCATTAACAGGCTCTGAACGGTACAATTAACTGTCAGTTTTGCGTCGGATTCGAAAATCTAGACTCACAGGAGATCGACCATAATGTACCCGAGGCAGCAATAGACCCTTGGAGACAGGTCGGCCGGAGGACGATGTATTGAATCGCGACGCAATTTGTGTGTTCCATTGTCATTAAGAGGCTCTGAACCTTACAATTAACTGTCAGTTTTGCGTCGGATTCGAAAATCTAGACTCACAGAGGAACGACCATAAGGTGCCCGAGGCAGCACTAGACCCTTGGAGACAAGTCGGCTGGAGGACCATGTATTGAATCGGGACGCGATTTGTGTGTTCCATCGTCATTAACAGGCTCTGAACGTTACAATCAACTGTCAGTTTTGCGTCGGATTCGAAAATCTAGACTCACAGGAGATCGACCATAAGGTGCCCGAGGCAGCAATAGACCCTTGGAGACAGATCGGCCGGAGGACGATGTATTGAATCGCGACGCAATTTGTGTGTTCCATCGTCATTAACAGGCTCTGAATGTTACAATTAACTGTCAGTTTTGCGTCGGATTCGAAAATCTAGACTCACAGGAGATCGACCATAAGGCACCCGAGGCAGCAATAGACCCTTGGAGACAGGTCGGCCGGAGGACGATGTATTGAATCGCTACGCGATTTGTGTGTTCCATTGTCATTAAGAGGCTCTGAACCTTACAATTAACTGTCAGTTTTGCGTGGGAATCGAAAATCTAGACTCGCAGGAGAACGACCATAAGGTGTCCGAGGCAGCAGTAGACCCTTGGAGACAAGTCGGCTGGAGGACGATGTATTGAATCGCGACGCAATTTGTGTGTTCCATCGTCATTAACAGGCTCTGAACGTTAGAATTAACTGCGTCGGATTCGAAAATCTAGACTCACAGGAGATCGACCATAAGGTGCCCGAGGCAGCAATACACCCTTGGAGACAGGTCGGCCGGAGGACGATGTATTGAATCGCATCGCGATTTGTGTGTTCCATTGTCATTAAGAGGCTCTGAACCTTACAATTAACTGTCAGTTTTGCGTCGGATTCGAAAATCTAGACTCACAGAGGAACGACCATAAGGTGCCCGAGGCAGCACTAGACCCTTGGAGACAAGTCGGCTGGAGGACCATGTATTGAATCGCGACGCAATTCGTGTGTTCCATCGTCATTAACAGGCTCTGAACGTTACAATCAACTGTCAGTTTTGCGTCGGATTCGAAAATCTAGACTCACAGAGGAACGACCATAAGGTGCCCGACGCAGCACTATACCCTTGGAGACACGTCGGCTGGAGGACGATGTATTGAATCGCGACGCGATTTGTGTGTTCCATCGTCATTAACAGGCTCTGAACGTTACAATTAACTGTCAGTTTTGCGTCGGATTCGAAAATCTAGACTCACAGGAGATCGACCATAAGGTGCCCGAGGCAGCAATACACCCTTGGAGACAGGTCGGCCGGAGGACGATGTATTGAATCGCGACGCAATTTGTGTGTTCCATTGTCATTAAGAGGCTCTGAACCTTACAATTAACAGTCAGTTTTGCGTCGGATTCGAAAATCTAGACTCACAGAGGAACGACCATAAGGTGCCCGAGGCAGCACTAGACCCTTGGAGACAAGTCGGCTGGAGGACCATGTATTGAATCGCGACGCGATTTTTGTGTTCCATCGTCATTAACAGGCTCTGAAAGTTACAATCAACTGTCAGTTTTGCGTCGGATTCGAAAACCTAGACTCACAGGAGAACGACCATAAGGTGCCCGAGGCAGCAATAGACCCTTGGAGACAGGTCGGCCGGAGGACGATGTATTGAATCGCGACGCAATTTGTGTGTTCCATCGTCATTAACAGGCTCTGAACGTTACAATTAACTGTCAGTTTTGCGTGGGATTCGAAAATCTAGACTCACAGGAGATCGACCATAAGGTGCCCGAGGCAGCAATAGACCCTTGGAGACAGGTCTGACGGAGGACGATGTATTGAATCGCGACGGGATTTGTGTGTTCCATCGTCATTAACAGGCTCTGAACGGTACAATTAACAGTCAGTTTTGCGTCGCATTCGAAAATCTAGACTCACAGGAGATCGACCATAAGGTGCCCGAGGCAGCAATAGACCCTTGGAGACCGGTCGGCCGGAGGACGATGTATTGAATCGCGACGCAATTTGTGTGTTCCATTGTCATTAAGAGGCTCTGAACCTTACAATTAACTGTCAGTTTTGCGTCGGATTCGAAAATCTAGACTCACAGGAGAACGACCATAAGGTGTCCGAGGCAGCACAAGACCCTTGGAGACAAGTCGGCTGGAGGACGATGTATTGAATCGCGACGCAATTTGTGTGTTCCATCGTCATTAACAGGCTCTGAACGTTACAATTAACTTTCAGTTTTGCGTCGGATTCGAAAATCTAGACTCACAGGAGATCGACCATAAGGTGCCCGAGGCAGCAAAAATCCTTGGAGACAGGTTGGCCGGAGGACGATGTATTGAATCGCGACGCAATGTGTGTGTTCCATTGTCATTAAGAGGCTCTGAACCTTACGATTAACTGTCAGTTTTGCGTCGGATTCGAAAATCTAGACTCAGAGGAGAACGACGATAACGTGCCCGAGGCAGCACTAGACCCTTGGAGACATGTCGGCCGGAGAACGATGTATTGAATCGCGACGCGATTTGTGTGTTCCATCGTCATTAACAGGCTCTGAACGTTACAATTAACTGTCAGTTTTGCGTCGGATTCGAAAATCTAGACTCACAGGAGATCGACCAGAATGTACCCGAGGCAGCAATAGACCCTTGGAGACAGGTCGGCCGGAGGACGATGTATTGAATCGCGACGCAATTTGTGTGTTCCATTGTCATTAAGAGGCTCTGAACCTTACAATTAACTGTCAGTTTTGCGTCGGATTCGAAAATCTAGACTCACAGAGGAACGACCATAAGGTGCCCGAGGCAGCACTAGACCCTTGGAGACAAGTCGGCTGGAGGACCATGTATTGAATCGGGACGCGATTTGTGTGTTCCATCGTCATTAACAGGCTCTGAACGTTACAATCAACTGTCAGTTTTGCGTCGGATTCGAAAATCTACACTCACAGGAGAACGACCATAAGGTGCCCGAGGCAGCAATAGACGCTTGGAGTCAGATCGGCCGGAGGACGATGTATTGAATCGCGACGCAATTTGTGTGTTCCATCGTCATTAACAGGCTGTGAATGTTACAATTAACTGTCAGTTTTGCGTCGGATTCGAAAATCTAGACTCACAGGAGATCGACCATAAGGTGCCCGAGGCAGCAATAGACCCTTGGAGACAGGTCGGCCGGAGGACGATGTATTGAATCGCGTTGCGATTTGTGTGTTCCATCGTCATTAACAGGCTCTGACCTTTACAATTAACTGTCAGTTTTGCGTCGGATTCGAAAATCTAAACTCACAGGAGAACGACCATAAGGTGCCCGAGGCAGCAATAGACCCTTGGAGACAAGTCGGCTGGAGGACCACGTATTGAATCGCGACGCGATTCGTGTGTTCCATCGTCATTAATAGGCTCTGAACGTTACAATCAACTGTCAGTTTTGCGTCGGATTCGAAAATCTAGACTCAGAGGAGAACGACCATAAGGTGCCCGACGCAGCACTATACCCTTGGAGACACGTCGGCTGGAGGACGATGTATTGAATCGCGACGCGATTTGTGTGTTCCATCGTCATTAACAGGCTCTGAACGTTACAATTAACTGTCAGTTTTGCATCGGATTCGAAAATCTAGACTCACAGGAGATCGACCATAAGGTGCCCGAGGCAGCAATAGACCCTTGGAGACAGGTCGGCCGGAGGACGATGTATTGAATCGCGACGCAATTTGTGTGTTCCATTGTCATTAAGAGGCTCTGAACCTTACAATTAACTGTCAGTTTTGCGTCGGATTCGAAAATCTAGACTCACAGAGGAACGACCATAAGGTGCCCGAGGCAGCACTAGACCATTGGAGACAAGTCGGCTGGAGGACCATGTATTGAATCGCGACGCGATTTGTGTGTTCCATCGTCATTAACAGGCTCTGAACGTTACAATCAACTGTCAGTTTTGCGTCGGATTCGAAAATCTAGACTCACAGGAGAACGACCATAAGGTGCCCGAGGCAGCAATAGACCCTTGGAGACAGGTCGGCCGGAGGACGATGTATTGAATCGCGACGCAATTTGTGTGTTCCATCGTCATTAACAGGCTCTGAACGTTACAATTAACTGTCAGTTTTGCGTCGGATTCGAAAATCTAGACTCACAGGAGATCGACCATAAGGTGCCCGAGGCAGCAATAGACCCTTGGAGACAGGTCGGCCGGAGGACGATGTATTGAATCGCGACGCGATTTGTGTGTTCCATCGTCATTAACAGGCTCTGAACGTTACAATTAACTGTCAGTTTTGCGTCGGATTCGAAAATCTAGACTCACAGGAGATCGACCATAAGGTGCCCGAGGCAGCAATAGACCCTTGGAGACAGGTCTGCCGGAGGACGATGTATTGAATCGCGACGGGATTTGTGTGTTCCATCGTCATTAACAGGCTCTGAACGTTACAATTAACTGTCAGTTTTGCGTCGCATTCGAAAATCTAGACTCACAGGAGATCGACCATAAGGTGCCCGAGGCAGCAATGGACGCTTGGAGACAGGTCGGCCGGAGGACGATGTATTGAATCGCGACGCGATTTGAGTGTTCCATTGTCATTAAGAGGCTCTGAACCTTACAATTAACTGTCAGTTTTGCGTGGGATTCGAAAATCTAGACTCACAGGAGAACGACCATAAGGTGTCCGAGACAGCACTAGACCCTTGGAGACAAATCGGCTGGAGGACGTTGTATTGAATCGCGACGCAATTTGTGTGTTCCATCGTCATTAACAATCTCTGAACGTTACAATTAACTGCGTCGGATTCGAAAATCTAGACTCACAGGAGATCGACCATAAGGTGCCCGAGGCAGCAATAGACCCTTGGAGACAGGTCGGCCGGAGGACGATGTATTGAATCGCGACGCGATTTGTGTGTTCCATTGTCATTAAAGGCTCTGAACCTTACAATTAACTGTCAGTTTTGCGTGGGATTCGAAAATCTAGACTCACAGGAGAACGACCATAAGGTGTCCGAGGCAGCACTAGACCCTTGGAGACAAGTCGGCTGGAGGACGATATATTGAATCGCGACGCAATTTGTGTGTTCCATCGTCATTAACAGGCTCTGAACGTTACAATTAACTGCGTCGGATTCGAAAATCTAGACTCACAGGAGATCGACCATAAGGTGTCCGAGGCAGCAATAGACCCTTGGAGACAGGTCGGCCGGAGGACGATGTATTGAATCGCATCGCGATTTGTGTGTTCCATTGTCATTAAGAGGCTCTGAACCTTACAATTAACTGTCAGTTTTGCGTCGGATTCGAAAATCTAGACTCACAGAGGAACGACCATAAGGTGCCCGAGGCAGCACTAGACCCTTGGAGACAAGTCGGCTGGAGGACCATGTATTGAATCGCGACGCGATTCGTGTGTTCCATCGTCATTAACGGGCTCTGAACGTTACAATCAACTGTCAGTTTTGCGTCGGATTCGAAAATCTAGACTCAGAGGAGAACGACCATAAGGTGCCCGACGCAGCACTATACCCTTGGAGACACGTCGGCTGGAGGACGATGTATTGAATCGCGACGCGATTTGTGTGTTCCATCGTCATTAACAGGCTCTGAACGTTACAATTAACTGTCAGTTTTGCGTCGGATTCGAAAATCTAGACTCACAGGAGATCGACCATAAGGTGCCCGAGGCAGCTATAGACCCTTGGAGACAGGTCGGCCGGAGGACGATGTATTGAATCGCGACGCAATTTGTGTGTTCCATTGTCATTAAGAGGCTCTGAACCTTACAATTAACTGTCAGTTTTGCGTCGGATTCGAAAATCTAGACTCACAGAGGAACGACCATAAGGTGCCCGAGGCAGCACTAGACCCTTGGAGACAAGTCGGCTGGAGGACCATGTATTGAATCGCGACGCGATTTGTGTGTTCCATCGTCATTAACAGGCTCTGAACGTTACAATCAACTGTCAGTTTTGCGTCGGATTCGAAAATCTAGACTCACAGGAGAACGACCATAAGGTGCCCGAGGCAGCAATAGACCCTTGGAGACAGGTCGGCCGGAGGAAGATGTATTGAATCGCGACGCAATTTCTGTGTTCCATCGTCATTAACAGGCTCTGAACGTTACAATTAACTGTCAGTTTTGCGTCGGATTCGAAAATCTAGACTCACAGGAGATCGACCATAAGGTGCCCGAGGCAGCAATAGACCCTTGGAGACAGGTCGGCCGGAGGACGATGTATTGAATCGCGACGCGATTTGTGTGTTCCATTGTCATTAAGAGGCTCTGAACCTTACAATTAACTGTCAGTTTTGCGTCGCATTCGAAAATCTAGACTCACAAGAGAACGACCATAAGGTGTCCGAGGCAGCACTAGACCCTTGGAGACAAGTCGGCTGGAGGACGACGTACTGAATCGCGACGCAATTTGTGTGTTCCATCGTCATTAACAGGCTCTGAACGGTACAATTAACTGTCAGTTTTGCGTCGCATTCGAAAATCTAGACTCACAGGAGATCGACCATAAGGTGCCCGAGGCAGCAATAGACCCTTGGAGACCGGTCGGCCGGAGGACGATGTATTGAATCGCGACGCAATTTGTGTGTTCCATTGTCATTAAGAGGCTCTGAACCTTACAATTAACTGTCAGTTTTGCGTCGGATTCGAAAATCTAGACTCACAGGAGAACGACCATAAGGTGTCCGAGGCAGCACAAGACCCTTGGAGACAAGTCGGCTGGAGGACGATGTATTGAATCGCGACGCAATTTGTGTGTTCCATCGTCATTAACAGGCTCTGAACGTTACAATTAACTGTCAGTTTTGCGTCGGATTCGAAAATCTAGACTCACAGGAGATCGACCATAAGGTGCCCGAGGCAGCGAAAATCCTTGGAGACAGGTCGGCCGGAGGACGATGTATTGAATCGCGACGCGATTGTGTGTTCCATCGTCATTAACAGGCTCTGAACGTTACAATTAACTGTCAGTTTTGCGTCGGATTCGAAAATCTAGACTCACAGGAGATCGACCATAAGGTGCCCGAGGCAGCAATAGACCCTTGGAGACAGGTCGGCCGGAGGACTATGTATTGAATCGCGACGCGATTTGTGTGTTCCATTGTCATTAAGAGGCTCTGAACCTTACAATTAACTGTCAGTTTTGCGTCGCATTCGAAAATCTAGACTCACAAGAGAACGACCATAAGGTTTCCGAGGCAGCACTAGACCCTTGGAGACAAGTCGGCTGGAGGACGACGTATTGAATCGCGACGCAATTTGTGTGTTCCATCGTCATTAACAGGCTCTGAACGGTACAATTAACTGTCAGTTTTGCGTCGGATTCGAAAATCTAGACTCACAGGAGATCGACCATAATGTACCCGAGGCAGCAATAGACCCTTGGAGACAGGTCGGCCGGAGGACGATGTATTGAATCGCGACGCAATTTGTGTGTTCCATTGTCATTAAGAGGCTCTGAACCTTACAATTAACTGTCAGTTTTGCGTCGGATTCGAAAATCTAGACTCACAGAGGAACGACCATAAGGTGCCCGAGGCAGCACTAGACCCTTGGAGACAAGTCGGCTGGAGGACCATGTATTGAATCGGGACGCGATTTGTGTGTTCCATCGTCATTAACAGGCTCTGAACGTTACAATCAACTGTCAGTTTTGCGTCGGATTCGAAAATCTAGACTCACAGGAGATCGACCATAAGGTGCCCGAGGCAGCAATAGACCCTTGGAGACAGATCGGCCGGAGGACGATGTATTGAATCGCGACGCAATTTGTGTGTTCCATCGTCATTAACAGGCTCTGAATGTTACAATTAACTGTCAGTTTTGCGTCGGATTCGAAAATCTAGACTCACAGGAGATCGACCATAAGGTGCCCGAGGCAGCAATAGACCCTTGGAGACAGGTCGGCCGGAGGACGATGTATTGAATCGCGTTGCGATTTGTGTGTTCCATCGTCATTAACAGGCTCTGACCTTTACAATTAACTGTCAGTTTTGCGTCGGATTCGAAAATCTAGACTCACAGGAGAACGACCATAAGGTGCCCGAGGCAGCAATAGACCCTTGGAGACAAGTCGGCTGGAGGACCATGTATTGAATCGCGACGCGATTCGTGTGTTCCATCGTCATTAACAGGCTCTGAACGTTACAATCAACTGTCAGTTTTGCGTCGGATTCGAAAATCTAGACTCAGAGGAGAACGACCATAAGGTGCCCGACGCAGCACTATACCCTTGGAGACACGTCGGCTGGAGGACGATGTATTGAATCGCGACGCGATTTGTGTGTTCCATCGTCATTAACAGGCTCTGAACGTTACAATTAACTGTCAGTTTTGCGTCGGATTCTAAAATCTAGACTCACAGGAGATCGACCATAAGGTGCCCGAGGCAGCAATGGACCCTTGGAGACAGGTCGGCCGGAGGACGATGTATTGAATAGCGACGCGATTTGTGTGTTCCATTGTCATTAAGAGGCTCTGAACCTTACAATTAACTGTCAGTTTTGCGTGGGATTCGAAAATCTAGACTCACAGGAGAACGACCATAAGGTGTCCGAGGCAGCACTAGACCCTTGGAGACAAGTCGGCTGGAGGACGATGTATTGAATCGCGACGCAATTTGTGTGTTCCATCGTCATTAACAGGCTCTGAACGTTACAATTAACTGCGTCGGATTCGAAAATCTAGACTCACAGGAGATCGACCATAAGGTGTCCGAGGCAGCAATAGACCCTTGGAGACAGGTCGGCCGGAGGACGATGTATTGAATCGCATCGCGATTTGTGTGTTCCATTGTCATTAAGAGGCTCTGAACCTTACAATTAACTGTCAGTTTTGCGTCGGATTCGAAAATCTAGACTCACAGGAGATCGACCATAAGGTGCCCGAGGCAGCACTAGACCCTTGGAGACAAGTCGGCTGGAGGACCATGTATTGAATCGCGACGCGATTCGTGTGTTCCATCGTCATTAACAGGCTCTGAACGTTACAATCAACTATCAGTTTTGCGTCGGATTCGAAAATCTAGACTCAGAGGAGAACGACCATAAGGTGCCCGACGCAGCACTATACCCTTGGAGACACGTCGGCTGGAGGACGATGTATTGAATCGCGACGCGATTTGTGTGTTCCATCGTCATTAACAGGCTCTGAACGTTACAATTAACTGTCAGTTTTGCGTCGGATTCTAAAATCTAGACTCACAGGAGATCGACCATAAGGTGCCCGAGGCAGCAATTGACCCTTGGAGACAGGTCGGCCGGAGGACGATGTATTGAATCGCGACGCGATTTGAGTGTTCCATTGTCATTAACAGGCTCTGAACGTTACAATTAACTGTCAGTTTTGCGTCGGATTCGAAAATCTTGACTCACAGGAGATCGACCATAAGGTGCCCGAGGCAGCAATAGACCCTTGGAGACAGGTCTGCCGGAGGACGATGTATTGAATCGCGACGGGATTTGTGTGTTCCATCGTCATTAACAGGCTCTGAACGTTACAATTAACTGTCAGTTTTGCGTCGCATTCGAAAATCTAGACTCACAGGAGATCGACCATAAGGTGCCCGAGGCAGCAATGGACCCTTGGAGACAGGTCGGCCGGAGGACGATGTATTGAATCGCGACGCGATTTGAGTGTTCCATTGTCATTAAGAGGCTCTGAACCTTACAATTAACTGTCAGTTTTGCGTGGGATTCGAAAATCTAGACGCACAGGAGAACGACCATAAGGTGTCCGAGACAGCACTAGACCCTTGGAGACAAATCGGCTGGAGGACGATGTATTGAATCGCGACGCAATTTGTGTGTTCCATCGTCATTAACAATCTCTGAACGTTACAATTAACTGCGTCGGATTCGAAAATCTAGACTCACAGGAGATCGACCATAAGTTGCCCGAGGCAGCAATAGACCCTTGGAGACAGGTCGGCCGGAGGACGATGTATTGAATCGCGACGCGATTTGTGTGTTCCATTGTCATTAAGAGGCTCTGAACCTTACAATTAACTGTCAGTTTTGCGTGGGATTCGAAAATCTAGACTCACAGGAGAACGACCATAAGGTGTCCGAGGCAGCACTAGACCCTTGGAGACAAGTCGGCTGGAGGACGATGTATTGAATCGCGACGCAATTTGTGTGTTCCATCGTCATTAACAGGCTCTGAACGTTACAATTAACTGTCAGTTTTGCGTCGGACTCGAAAATCTAGACTCACAGGAGAACGACCATAAGGTGCCCGTGGCAGCAATAGACCCTTGGAGACAAGTCGGCTGGAGGACAATGTATTTAATCGGTACGCGATTTGTGTGTTCCTTCGTCATTAACAGGCTCTGAACGTTACAATTAACTGTCAGGTATGCGTCGGATTCGAAAATCTAGACTCACAGGAGATCGACCATAAGGTGCCCGAGGCAGCAAGAGACCCTTGGAGACAGGTCGGCCGGAGGACGATAATTGAATCGCGACGGGATTTGTGTGTTCCATCGTCATTAACAATCTCTGAACGTTACAATTAACTGCGTCGGATTCGAAAATCTAGACTCACTGGAGATCGACCATAAGTTGCCCGAGGCAGCAATAGACCCTTGGAGACAGGTCGGCCGGAGGACGATGTATTGAATCGCGACGCGATTTGTGTGTTCCATTGTCATTAAGAGGCTCTGAACCTTACAATTAACTGTCAGTTTTGCGTGGGATTCGAAAATCTAGACTCACAGGAGAACGACCATAAGGTGTCCGAGGCAGCACTAGACCCTTGGAGACAAGTCGGCTGGAGGACGATGTATTGAATCGCGACGCAATTTGTGTGTTCCATCGTCATTAACAGGCTCTGAACGTTACAATTAACTGCGTCGGATTCGAAAATCTAGACTCACAGGAGATCGACCATAAGGTGTCCGAGGCAGCAATAGACCCTTGGAGACAGGTCGGCCGGAGGACGATGTATTGAATCGCATCGCGATTTGTGTGTTCCATTGTCATTAAGAGGCTCTGAACCTTACAATTAACTGTCAGTTTTGCGTCGGATTCGAAAATCTAGACTCACAGAGGAACGACCATAAGGTGCCCGAGGCAGCACTAGACCCTTGGAGACAAGTCGGCTGGAGGACCATGTATTGAATCGCGACGCGATTCGTGTGTTCCATCGTCATTAACAGGCTCTGAACGTTACAATCAACTGTCAGTTTTGCGACGGATTCGAAAATCTAGACTCAGAGGAGAACGACCATAAGGTACCCGACGCAGCACTATACTCTTGGAGACACGTCGGCTGGAGGACGATGTATTGAATCGCGACGCGATTTGTGTGTTCCATCGTCAATAACAGGCTCTGAACGTTACAATTAACTGTCAGTTTTGCGTCGGATTCGAAAATCTAGACTCACAGGAGATCGACCATAAGGTGCCCGAGGCAGCACTAGACCCTTGGAGACAGGTCGGCCGGAGGACGATGTATTGAATCGCGACGCAATTTGTGTGTTCCATTGTCATTAAGAGGCTCTGAACCTTACAATTAACTGTCAGTTTTGCGTCGGATTCGAAAATCTAGACTCACAGAGGAACGACCATAAGGTGCCCGAGGCAGCACTAGACCCTTTGGAGACAAGTCGGCTGGAGGACCATGTAGTGAATCGCGACGGGATTTGTGTGTTCCATCGTCATTAACAGGCTCTGAACGTTACAATTAACTGTCAGTTTTGCGTCGCATTCGAAAATCTAGACTCACAGGAGATCGACCATAAGGTGCCCGAGGCAGCAATGGACCCTTGGAGACAGGTCGGCCGGAGGACGATGTATTGAATCGCGACGCGATTTGAGTGTTCCATTGTCATTAAGAGGCTCTGAACCTTACAATTAACTGTCAGTTTTGCGTGGGATTCGAAAATCTAGACGCACAGGAGAACGACCATAAGGTGTCCGAGACAGCACTAGACCCTTGGAGACAAATCGGCTGGAGGACGATGTATTGAATCGCGACGCAATTTGTGTGTTCCATCGTCATTAACAATCTCTGAACGTTACAATTAACTGCGTCGGATTCGAAAATCTAGACTCACAGGAGATCGACCATAAGTTGCCCGAGGCAGCAATAGACCCTTGGAGACAGGTCGGCCGGAGGACGATGTATTGAATCGCGACGCGATTTGTGTGTTCCATTGTCATTAAGAGGCTCTGAACCTTACAATTAACTGTCAGTTTTGCGTGGGATTCGAAAATCTAGACTCACAGGAGAACGACCATAAGGTGTCCGAGGCAGCACTAGACCCTTGGAGACAAGTCGGCTGGAGGACGATGTATTGAATCGCGACGCAATTTGTGTGTTCCATCGTCATTAACAGGCTCTGAACGTTACAATTAACTGTCAGTTTTGCGTCGGACTCGAAAATCTAGACTCACAGGAGAACGACCATAAGGTGCCCGTGGCAGCAATAGACCCTTGGAGACAAGTCGGCTGGAGGACAATGTATTTAATCGGTACGCGATTTGTGTGTTCCTTCGTCATTAACAGGCTCTGAACGTTACAATTAACTGTCAGGTATGCGTCGGATTCGAAAATCTAGACTCACAGGAGATCGACCATAAGGTGCCCGAGGCAGCAAGAGACCCTTGGAGACAGGTCGGCCGGAGGACGATAATTGAATCGCGACGGGATTTGTGTGTTCCATCGTCATTAACAATCTCTGAACGTTACAATTAACTGCGTCGGATTCGAAAATCTAGACTCACTGGAGATCGACCATAAGTTGCCCGAGGCAGCAATAGACCCTTGGAGACAGGTCGGCCGGAGGACGATGTATTGAATCGCGACGCGATTTGTGTGTTCCATTGTCATTAAGAGGCTCTGAACCTTACAATTAACTGTCAGTTTTGCGTGGGATTCGAAAATCTAGACTCACAGGAGAACGACCATAAGGTGTCCGAGGCAGCACTAGACCCTTGGAGACAAGTCGGCTGGAGGACGATGTATTGAATCGCGACGCAATTTGTGTGTTCCATCGTCATTAACAGGCTCTGAACGTTACAATTAACTGCGTCGGATTCGAAAATCTAGACTCACAGGAGATCGACCATAAGGTGTCCGAGGCAGCAATAGACCCTTGGAGACAGGTCGGCCGGAGGACGATGTATTGAATCGCATCGCGATTTGTGTGTTCCATTGTCATTAAGAGGCTCTGAACCTTACAATTAACTGTCAGTTTTGCGTCGGATTCGAAAATCTAGACTCACAGAGGAACGACCATAAGGTGCCCGAGGCAGCACTAGACCCTTGGAGACAAGTCGGCTGGAGGACCATGTATTGAATCGCGACGCGATTCGTGTGTTCCATCGTCATTAACAGGCTCTGAACGTTACAATCAACTGTCAGTTTTGCGACGGATTCGAAAATCTAGACTCAGAGGAGAACGACCATAAGGTACCCGACGCAGCACTATACTCTTGGAGACACGTCGGCTGGAGGACGATGTATTGAATCGCGACGCGATTTGTGTGTTCCATCGTCAATAACAGGCTCTGAACGTTACAATTAACTGTCAGTTTTGCGTCGGATTCGAAAATCTAGACTCACAGGAGATCGACCATAAGGTGCCCGAGGCAGCACTAGACCCTTGGAGACAGGTCGGCCGGAGGACGATGTATTGAATCGCGACGCAATTTGTGTGTTCCATTGTCATTAAGAGGCTCTGAACCTTACAATTAACTGTCAGTTTTGCGTCGGATTCGATAATCTAGACTCACAGAGGAACGACCATAAGGTGCCCGAGGCAGCACTAGACCCTTTGGAGACAAGTCGGCTGGAGGACCATGTAGTGAATCGCGACGCGATTTGTGTGTTCCATCGTCATTAACAGGCTCTGAACGTTACAATCAACTGTCAGTTTTGCGTCGGATTCGAAAATCTAGACTCACAGGAGAACGACCATAAGGTGCCCGAGGCAGCAATAGACCCTTGGAGACAGGTCGGCCGGAGGAAGATGAGTTGAATCGCGACGCAATTTGTGTGTTCCATCGTCATTAACAGGCTCTGAACGTTACAATTAACTGTCAGTTTTGCGTCGGATTCGAAAATCTAGACTCACAGGAGATCGACCATAAGATGCCCGAGGCAGCAATCGACCCTTGGAGGCAGGTCGGCCGGAGGACGATGTATTGAATCGCGACGCGATTTGTGTGTTCCATTGTCATTAAGAGGCTCTGAACCTTACAATTAACTGTCAGTTTTGCGTCGGATTCGAAAATCTAGACTCACAGGAGAACGACCATAAGGTGTCCGAGGCAGCACTAGACCCTTGGAGACAAGTCGGCTGGAGGACGATGATTTGAATCGCGACGCAATTTGTGTGTTCCATCGTCATTAACAGGCTCTGAACGTTACAATTAACTGCGTCGGATTCGAAAATCTAGACTCACAGGAGATCGACCATAAGGTGCCCGAGGCAGCAATCGACCCTTGGAGGCAGGTCGGCCGGAGGACGATGTATTGAATCGCGACGCGATTTGTGTGTTCCATTGTCATTAAGAGGCTCTGAACCTTACAATTAACTGTAAGATTTGCGTCGAATTTGAAAATCTAGAGTCAAAGAAGAACGACCATAAGGTGCCCGAGGCAGCACTAGACCCTTGGAGACAAGTCGGCTGGAGGACGATGTATTGAATCGCGACGCAATTTGTGTGTTCCATTGTCATTAAGAGGCTCTGAACCTTACAATTAACTGTCAGTTTTGCGTCGGATTCGAAAATCTAGACTCACAGAGGAACGACCATAAGGTGCCCGAGGCAGCACTAGACCCTTGGAGACAAGTCGGCTGGAGGACCATGTATTGAATCGGGACGCGATTTGTGTGTTCCATCGTCATTAACAGGTTCTGAACGTTACAATCAACTGTCAGTTTTGCGTCGGATTCGAAAATCTAGACTCACAGGAGATCGACCATAAGGTGCCCGAGGCAGCAATAGACCCTTGGAGACAGATCGGCCGGAGGACGATGTATTGAATCGCGACGCAATTTGTGTGTTCCATCGTCATTAACAGGCTCTGAATGTTACAATTAACTGTCAGTTTTGCGTCGGATTCGAAAATCTAGACTCACAGGAGATCGACCATAAGGTGCCCGAGGCAGCAATAGACCCTTGGAGACAGGTCGGCCGGAGGACGATGTATTGAATCGCGTTGCGATTTGTGTGTTCCATCGTCATTAACAGGCTCTGACCTTTACAATTAACTGTCAGTTTTGCGTCGGATTCGAAAATCTAGACTCACAGGAGAACGACCATAAGGTGCCCGAGGTAGCAATAGACCCTTGGAGACAAGTCGGCTGGAGGACCATGTATTGAATCGCGACGCGATTCGTGTGTTCCATCGTCATTAACAGGCTCTGAACGTTACAATCAACTGTCAGTTTTGCGTCGGATTCGAAAATCTAGACTCAGAGGAGAACGACCATAAGGTGCCCGACGCAGCACTATACCCTTGGAGACACGTCGGCTGGAGGACGATGTATTGAATCGCGACGCGATTTGTGTGTTCCATCGTCATTAACAGGCTCTGAACGTTACAATTAACTGTCAGTTTTGCGTCGGATTCTAAAATCTAGACTCACAGGAGATCGACCATAAGGTGCCCGAGGCAGCAATGGACCCTTGGAGACAGGTCGGCCGGAGGACGATGTATTGAATCGCGACGCGATTTGAGTGTTCCATTGTCATTAAGAGGCTCTGAACCTTACAATTAACTGTCAGTTTTGCGTGGGATTCGAAAATCTAGACTCACAGGAGAACGACCATAAGGTGTCCGAGACAGCACTAGACCCTTGGAGACAAATCGGCTGGAGGACGATGTATTGAATCGCGACGCAATTTGTGTGTTCCATCGTCATTAACAATCTCTGAACGTTACAATTAACTGCGTCGGATTCGAAAATCTAGACTCACAGGAGATCGACCATAAGTTGCCCGAGGCAGCAATAGACCCTTGGAGACAGGTCGGCCGGAGGACGATGTATTGAATCGCGACGCGATTTGTGTGTTCCATTGTCATTAAGAGGCTCTGAACCTTACAATTAACTGTCAGTTTTGCGTGGGATTCGAAAATCTAGACTCACAGGAGAACGACCATAAGGTGTCCGAGGCAGCACTAGACCCTTGGAGACAAGTCGGCTGGAGGACGATGTATTGAATCGCGACGCAATTTGTGTGTTCCATCGTCATTAACAGGCTCTGAACGTTACAATTAACTGCGTCGGATTCGAAAATCTAGACTCACAGGAGATCGACCATAAGGTGTCCGAGGCAGCAATAGACCCTTGGAGACAGGTCGGCCGGAGGACGATGTATTGAATCGCATCGCGATTTGTGTGTTCCATTGTCATTAAGAGGCTCTGAACCTTACAATTAACTGTCAGTTTTGCGTCGGATTCGAAAATCTAGACTCACAGAGGAACGACCATAAGGTGCCCGAGGCAGCACTAGACCCTTGGAGACAAGACGGCTGGAGGACCATGTATTGAATCGGGACGCGATTCGTGTGTTCCATCGTCATTAACAGGCTCTGAACGTTACAATTAACTGTCAGTTTTGCGTCGGATTCGAAAATCTTGACTCACAGGAGATCGACCATAAGGTGCCCGAGGCAGCAATAGACCCTTGGAGACAGGTCTGCCGGAGGACGATGTATTGAATCGCGACGGGATTTGTGTGTTCCATCGTCATTAACAGGCTCTGAACGTTACAATTAACTGTCAGTTTTGCGTCGCATTCGAAAATCTAGACTCACAGGAGATCGACCATAAGGTGCCCGAGGCAGCAATGGACCCTTGGAGACAGGTCGGCCGGAGGACGATGTATTGAATCGCGACGTGATTTGAGTGTTCCATTGTCATTAAGAGGCTCTGAACCTTACAATTAACTGTCAGTTTTGCGTGGGATTCGAAAATCTAGACGCACAGGAGAACGACCATAAGGTGTCCGAGACAGCACTAGACCCTTGGAGACAAATCGGCTGGAGGACGATGTATTGAATCGCGACGCAATTTGTGTGTTCCATCGTCATTAACAATCTCTGAACGTTACAATTAACTGCGTCGGATTCGAAAATCTAGACTCACAGGAGATCGACCATAAGCTGCCCGAGGCAGCAATAGACCCTTGGAGACAGGTCGGCCGGAGGACGATGTATTGAATCGCGACGCGATTTGTGTGTTCCATTGTCATTAAGAGGCTCTGAACCTTACAATTAACTGTCAGTTTTGCGTGGGATTCTAAAATCTAGACTCACAGGAGAACGACCATAAGGTGTCCGAGGCAGCACTAGACCCTTGGAGACAAGTCGGCTGGAGGACGATGTATTGAATGGCGACGCAATTTGTGTGTTCCATCGTCATTAACAGGCTCTGAACGTTACAATTAACTGCGTCGGATTCGAAAATCTAGACTCACAGGAGATCGACCATAAGGTGTCCGAGGCAGCAATAGACCCTTGGAGACAGGTCGGCCGGAGGACGATGTATTGAATCGCATCGCGATTTGTGTGTTCCATTGTCATTAAGAGGCTCTGAACCTTACAATTAACTGTCAGTTTTGCGTCGGATTCGAAAATCTAGACTCACAGAGGAACGACCATAAGGTGTCCGAGGCAGCACTAGACCCTTGGAGACAAGTCGGCTGGAGGACCATGTATTGAATCGCGACGCGATTCGTGTGTTCCATCGTCATTAACAGGCTCTGAACGTTACAATCAACTGTCAGTTTTGCGACGGATTCGAAAATCTAGACTCAGAGGAGAACGACCATAAGGTACCCGACGCAGCACTATACTCTTGGAGACACGTCGGCTGGAGGACGATGTATTGAATCGCGACGCGATTTGTGTGTTCCATCGTCATTAACAGGCTCTGAACGTTACAATTAACTGTCAGTTTTGCGTCGGATTCGAAAATCTAGACTCACAGGAGATCGACCATAAGGTGCCCGAGGCAGCACTAGACCCTTGGAGACAGGTCGGCCGGAGGACGATGTATTGAATCGCGACGCAATTTGTGTGTTCCATTGTCATTAAGAGGCTCTGAACCTTACAATTAACTGTCAGTTTTGCGTCGGATTCGAAAATCTAGACTCACAGAGGAACGACCATAAGGTGCCCGAGGCAGCACTAGACCCTTTGGAGACAAGTCGGCTGGAGGACCATGTAGTGAATCGCGACGCGATTTGTGTGTTCCATCGTCATTAACAGGCTCTGAACGTTACAATCAACTGTCAGTTTTGCGTCGGATTCGAAAATCTAGACTCACAGGAGAACGACCATAAGGTGCCCGAGGCAGCAATAGACCCTTGGAGACAGGTCGGCCGGAGGAAGATGTATTGAATCGCGACGCAATTTGTGTGTTCCATCGTCATTAACAGGCTCTGAACGTTACAATTAACTGTCAGTTTTGCGTCGGATTCGAAAATCTAGACTCACAGGAGATCGACCATAAGGTGCCCGAGGCAGCAATCGACCCTTGGAGGCAGGTCGGCCGGAGGACGATGTATTGAATCGCGACGCGATTTGTGTGTTCCATTGTCATTAAGAGGCTCTGAACCTTACAATTAACTGTCAGTTTTGCGTCGGATTCGAAAATCTAGACTCACAGGAGAACGACCATAAGGTGTCCGAGGCAGCACTAGACCCTTGGAGACAAGTCGGCTGGAGGACGATGTATTGAATCGCGACGCAATTTGTGTGTTCCATCGTCATTAACAGGCTCTGAACGTTACAATTAACTGCGTCGGATTCGAAAATCTAGACTCACAGGAGATCGACCATAAGGTGCCCGAGGCAGCAATCGACCCTTGGAGGCAGGTCGGCCGGAGGACGATGTATTGAATCGCGACGCGATTTGTGTGTTCCATTGTCATTAAGAGGCTCTGAACCTTACAATTAACTGTAAGATTTGCGTCGAATTTGAAAATCTAGTGTCAAAGAAGAACGACCATAAGGTGCCCGAGGCAGCACTAGACCCTTGGAGACAAGTCGGCTGGAGGACGATGTATTGAATCGCGACGCGATTTGTGTGTTCCATCGTCATTAACAGGCTCTGAACGTTACAATTAACTGTCAGTTTTGCGTCGGATTCGAAAATCTAGACTCACAGGAGATCGACCATAAGGTGCCCGAGGCAGCAAAAATCCTTGGAGACAGGTCGGCCGAAGGACGATGTATTGAATCGCGACGCGATTGTGTGTTCCATCGTCATTAACAGGCTCTGAACGTTACAATTAACTGTCAGTTTTGCGTCGGATTCGAAAATCTAGACTCACAGGAGATCGACCATAATGTACCCGAGGCAGCAATAGACCCTTGGAGACAGGTCGGCCGGAGGACGATGTATTGAATCGCGACGCAATTTGTGTGTTCCATTGTCTTTAAGAGGCTCTGAACCTTACAATTAACTGTCAGTTTTGCGTCGGATTCGAAAATCTAGACTCACAGAGGAACGACCATAAGGTGCCCGAGGCAGCACTAGACCCTTGGAGACAAGTCGGCTGGAGGACCATGTATTGAATCGGGACGCGATTTGTGTGTTCCATCGTCATTAACAGGTTCTGAACGTTACAATCAACTGTCAGTTTTGCGTCGGATTCCAAAATCTAGACTCACAGGAGATCGACCATAAGGTGCCCGAGGCAGCAATAGACCCTTGGAGACAGATCGGCCGGAGGACGATGTATTGAATCGCGACGCAATTTGTGTGTTCCATCGTCATTAACAGGCTCTGAATGTTACAATTAACTGTCAGTTTTGCGTCGGATTCGAAAATCTAGACTCACAGGAGATCGACCATAAGGTGCCCGAGGCAGCAATAGACCCTTGGAGACAGGTCGGCCGGAGGACGATGTATTGAATCGCGTTGCGATTTGTGTGTTCCATCGTCATTAACAGGCTCTGACCTTTACAATTAACTGTCAGTTTTGCGTCGGATTCGAAAATCTAGACTCACAGGAGAACGACCATAAGGTGCCCGAGGCAGCAATAGACCCTTGGAGACAAGTCGGCTGGAGGACCATGTATTGAATCGCGACGCGATTCGTGTGTTCCATCGTCATTAACAGGCTCTGAACGTTACAATCAACTGTCAGTTTTGCGTCGGATTCGAAAATCTAGACTCAGAGGAGAACGACCATAAGGTGCCCGACGCAGCACTATACCCTTGGAGACACGTCGGCTGGAGGACGATGTATTGAATCGCGACGCGATTTGTGTGTTCCATCGTCATTAACAGGCTCTGAACGTTACAATTAACTGTCAGTTTTGCGTCGGATTCTAAAATCTAGACTCACAGGAGATCGACCATAAGGTGCCCGAGGCAGCAATACACCCTTGGAGACAGGTCGGCCGGAGGACGATGTATTGAATCGCGACGCAATTTGTGTGTTCCATTGTCATTAAGAGGCTCTGAACCTTACAATTAACTGTCAGTTTTGCGTCGGATTCGAAAATCTAGACTCACAGAGGAACGACCATAAGGTGCCCGAGGCAGCACTAGACCATTGGAGACAAGTCGGCTGGAGGACCATGTATTGAATCGCGACGCGATTTGTGTGTTCCATCGTCATTAACAGGCTCTGAACGTTACAATCAACTGTCAGTTTTGCGTCGGATTCGAAAATCTAGACTCACAGGAGAACGACCATAAGGTGCCCGAGGCAGCAATAGACCCTTGGAGACAGGACGGCCGGAGGACGATGTATTGAATCGCGACGCAATTTGTGTGTTCCATCGTCATTAACAGGCTCTGAACGTTACAATTAACTGTCAGTTTTGCGTCGGATTCGAAAATCTAGACTCACAGGAGATCGACCATAAGGTGCCCGAGGCAGCAATAGACCCTTGGAGACAGGTCGGCCGGAGGACGATGTATTGAATCGCGACGCGATTTGTGTGTTCCATCGTCATTAACAGGCTCTGAACGTTACAATTAACTGTCAGTTTTGTGTCGCATTCGAAAATCTAGACTCACAGGAGATCGACCATAAGGTGCCCGAGGCAGCAATGGACCCTTGGAGACAGGTCGGCCGGAGGACGATGTATTGAATCGCGACGCGATTTGAGTGTTCCATTGTCATTAAGAGGCTCTGAACCTTACAATTAACTGTCAGTTTTGCGTGGGATTCGAAAATCTAGACTCACAGGAGAACGACCATAAGGTGTCCGAGACAGCACTAGACCCTTGGAGACAAATCGGCTGGAGGACGATGTATTGAATCGCGACGCAATTTGTGTGTTCCATCGTCATTAACAATCTCTGAACGTTACAATTAACTGCGTCGGATTCGAAAATCTAGACTCACAGGAGATCGACCATAAGTTGCCCGAGGCAGCAATAGACCCTTGGAGACAGGTCGTCCGGAGGACGATGTATTGAATCGCGACGCGATTTGTGTGTTCCATTGTCATTAAGAGGCTCTGAACCTTACAATTAACTGTCAGTTTTGCGTGGGATTCGAAAATCTAGACTCACAGGAGAACGACCATAAGGTGTCCGAGGCAGCACTAGACCCTTGGAGACAAGTCGGCTGGAGGACGATGTATTGAATCGCGACGCAATTTGTGTGTTCCATCGTCATTAACAGGCTCTGAACGTTACAATTAACTGCGTCGGATTCGAAAATCTAGACTCACAGGAGATCGACCATAAGGTGTCCGAGGCAGCAATAGACCCTTGGAGACAGGTCGGCCGGAGGACGATGTATTGAATCGCATCGCGATTTGTGTGTTCCATTGTCATTAAGAGGCTCTGAACCTTACAATTAACTGTCAGTTTTGCGTCGGATTCGAAAATCTAGACTCACAGGAGAACGACCATAAGGTGCCCGAGGCAGCACTAGACCCTTGGAGACAAGTCGGCTGGAGGACCATGTATTGAATCGGGACGCGATTCGTGTGTTCCATCGTCATTAACAGGCTCTGAACGTTACAATCAACTGTCAGTTTTGCGTCGGATTCGAAAATCTAGACTCAGAGGAGAACGACCATAAGGTACCCGACGCAGCACCATACCCTTGGAGACACGTCGGCTGGAGGACGATGTATTGAATCGCGACGCGATTTGTGTGTTCCATCGTCATTAACAGGCTCTGAACGTTACAATTAACTGTCAGTTTTGCGTCGGATTCGAAAATCTAGACTCACAGGAGATCGACCATAAGATACCCGAGGCAGCAATCGACCCTTGGAGGCAGGTCGGCCGGAGGACGATGTATTGAATCGCGACGCGATTTGTGTGTTCCATTGTCATTAAGAGGCTCTGAACCTTACAATTAACTGTCAGTTTTGCGTCGGATTCGAAAATCTAGACTCACAGGAGAACGACCATAAGGTGTCCGAGGCAGCACTAGACCCTTGGAGACAAGTCGGCTGGAGGACGATGTATTGAATCGCGACGCAATTTGTGTGTTCCATCGTCATTAACAGGCTCTGAACGTTACAATTAACTGCGTCGGATTCGAAAATCTAGACTCACAGGAGATCGACCATAAGGTGCCCGAGGCAGCAATCGACCCTAGGAGGCAGGTCGGCCGGAGGACGATGTATTGAATCGCGACGCGATTTGTGTGTTCCATTGTCATTAAGAGGCTCTGAACCTTACAATTGACTGTAAGATTTGCGTCGAATTTGAAAATCTAGAGTCAAAGAAGAACGACCATAAGGTGCCCGAGGCAGCACTAGACCCTTGGAGACAAGTCGGCTGGAGGACGATGTATTGAATCGCGACGCGATTTGTGTGTTCCATCGTCATTAACAGGCTCTGAACGTTACAATTAACTGTCAGTTTTGCGTCGGATTCGAAAATCTAGACTCACAGGAGATCGACCATAAGGTGCCCGAGGCAGCAATAGACCCTTGGAGACAGGGCGGCCGGAGGACGATGTATTGAATCGCGACGCAATTTGTGTGTTCCATTGTCATTAAGAGGCTCTGAACCTTACAATTAACTGTCAGTTTTGCGTCGGATTCGAAAATCTAGACTCACAGGAGATCGACCATAAGGTGGTGGTGGTGGTTAGTGTTTAACGTCCCGTCGACAACGAGGTCATTAGAGACGGGACCATAAGGTGCCCGAGGCAGCAATAGACCCTTGGAGACAGGTCTGACGGAGGACGATGTATTGAATCGCGACGGGAATTGTGTGTTCCATCGTCATTAACAGGCTCTGAACGGTACAATTAACTGTCAGTTTTGCGTCGCATTCGAAAAACTAGACTCACGGGAGATCGACCATAAGGTGCCCGAGGCAGCAATAGACCCTTGGAGACCGGTCGGCCGGAGGACGATGTATTGAATCGCGACGCTATTTGTGTGTTCCATTGTCATTGAGAGGCTCTGAACCTTACAATTAACTGTCAGTTTTGCGTCGGATTCGAAAATCTAGACTCACAGGAGAACGACCATAAGGTGTCCGAGGCAGCACAAGACCCTTGGAGACAAGTCGGCTGGAGGACGATGTATTGAATCGCGACGCAATTTGTGTGTTCCATCGTCATTAACAGGCTCTGAACGTTACAATTAACTGTCAGTTTTGCGTCGGATTCGAAAATCTAGACTCACAGGAGATCGACCATAAGGTGCACGAGGCAGCAAAAATCCTTGGAGACAGGTCGGCCGGAGGACGATGTATTGAATCGCGACGCAATTTGTGTGTTCCATTGTCATTAAGAGGCTCTGAACCTTACAATTAACTGTCAGTTTTGCGTCGGATTCGAAAATCTAGACTCACAGAGGAACGACCATAAGGTGCCCGAGGCAGCACTAGACCCTTGGAGACTACTCGGCTGGAGGACCATGTATTGAATCGGGACGCGATTTGTGTGTTCCATCGTCATTAACAGGCTCTGAACGTTACAATCAACTGTCAGTTTTGCGTCGGATTCGAAAATCTAGACTCACAGGAGAACGACCATAAGGTGCCCGAGGCAGCAATAGACCCTTGGAGACAGATCGGCCGGAGGACGATGTATTGAATCGCGACGCAATTTGTGTGTTCCATCGTCATTAACAGGCTCTGAATGTTACAATTAACTGTCAGTTTTGCGTCGGATTCGAAAATCTAGACTCACAGGAGATCGACCATAAGGTGCCCGAGGCAGCAATAGACCCTTGGAGGCAGGTCGGCCGGAGGACGATCTATTGAATCGCGTTGCGATTTGTGTGTTCCATCGTCATTAACAGGCTCTGACCTTTACAATTTACTGTCAGTTTTGCGTCGGATTCGAAAATCTAGACTCACAGGAGATCGACCATAAGGTGCCCGAGGCAGCAATAGACCCTTGGAGACAGGTCTGCCGGAGGACGATGTATTGAATCGCGACGGGATTTGTGTGTTCCATCGTCATTAACAGGCTCTGAACGTTACAATTAACTGTCAGTTTTGCGTCGCATTCGAAAATCTTACTCACAGGAGATCGACCATAAGGTGCCCGAGGCAGCAATAGACCCTTGGAGACAGGTCGGCCGGAGGACGATGTATTGAATCGCGACGCGATTTGTGTGTTCCATTGTCATTAAGAGGCTCTGAACCTTACAATTAACTGTCAGTTTTGCGTGGGATTCGAAAATCTAGACTCGCAGGAGAACGACCATAAGGTGTCCGAGGCAGCAATAGACCCTTGGAGACAGGTCGGCCGGAGAACGATGTATTGAATCGCATCGCGATTTGTGTGTTCTATCGTCATTAACAGGCTCTGAACGTTACAATTAACTGTCAGTTTTTGCGTCGGATTCGAAAATCTAGACTCATAGGAGATTGACCATAAGGTGCCCGAGGCAGCAATAGACCGTTGGAGACAGGTCGGCCGGAGGACGATATATTGAATCGCGACGCAATTTGTGTGTTCCATTGTCATTAAGAGTCTCTGAACCTTACAATTAACTGTCAGTTTTGCGTCGGATTCGAAAATCTAGACTCAGAGGAGAACGACCATAAGGTGCCCGACGCAGCACTATACCCTTGGAGACACGTCGGCTGGAGGACGATGTATTGAATCGCGACGCGATTTGTGTGTTCCGTCGTCATTGACAGGCTCTGAACGTTACAATTAACTGTCAGTTTTGCGTCGGATTCGAAAATCTAGACTCACAGGAGATCGACCATAAGGTGCCCGAGGCAGCAATACACCCTTGGAGACAGGTCGGCCGGAGGACGATGTATTGAATCGCGACGCAATTTGTGTGTTCCATTGTCATTAAGAGGCTCTGAACCTTACAATTAACAGTCAGTTTTGCGTCGGATTCGAAAATCTAGACTCACAGAGGAACGACCATAAGGTGCCCGAGGCAGCACTAGACCCTTGGAGACAAGTCGGCTGGAGGACCATGTATTGAATCGCGTTGCGATTTGTGTGTTCCATCGTCATTAACAGGCTCTGAACGTTACAATCAACTGTCAGTTTTGCGTCGGATTCGAAAACCTAGACTCACAGGAGAACGACCATAAGGTGCCCGAGGCAGCAATAGACCCTTGGAGACAGGTCGGCCGGAGGACGATGTATTGAATCGCGACGCAATTTGTGTGTTCCATCGTCATTAACAGGCTCTGAACGTTACAATTAACTGTCAGTTTTGCGTCGGATTCGAAAATCTATACTCACAGGAGATCGACCATAAGGTGCCCGAGGCAGCTATAGACCCTTGGAGACAGGTCGGCCGGAGGACGATGTATTGAATCGCGACGCGATTTGTGTGTTCCATCGTCATTAACAGGCTCTGAACGTTACAATTAACTGTCAGTTTTGCGTCGCATTCGAAAATCTAGACTCACAGGAGATCGACCATAAGGTGCCCGAGGCAGCAATAGACCCTTGGAGACAGGTCTGACGGAGGACGATGTATTGAATCGCGACGGGATTTGTGTGTTCCATCGTCATTAACAGGCTCTGAACGGTACAATTAACTGTCAGTTTTGCGTCGCATTCGAAAATCTAGACTCACAGGTGATCGACCATAAGGTGCCCGAGGCAGCAGTAGACCCTTGGAGACCGGTCGGCCGGAGGACGATGTATTGAATCGCGACGCAATTTGTGTGTTCCATTGTCATTAAGAGGCTCTGAACCTTACAATTAACTGTCAGTTTTGCGTCGGATTCGAAAATCTAGACTCACAGGAGAACGACCATAAGGTGTCCGAGGCAGCACAAGACCCTTGGAGACAAGTCGGCTGGAGGACGATGTATTGAATCGCGACGCAATTTGTGTGTTCCATCGTCATTAACAGGCTCTGAACGTTACAATTAACTGTCAGTTTTGCGTCGGATTCGAAAATCTAGACTCACAGGAGATCGACCATAAGGTGCCCGAGGCAGCAAAAATCCTTGGAGACAGGTCGGCCGGAGGACGATGTATTGAATCGCGACGCAATTTGTGTGTTCCTTTGTCATTAAGAGGCTCTGAACCTTACGATTAACTGTCAGTTTTGCGTCGGATTCGAAAATCTAGACTCAGAGGAGAACGACGATAACGTGCCCGAGGCAGCACTAGACCCTTGGAGATATGTCGGCCGGAGGACGATGTATTGAATCGCGACGAGATTTGTGTGTTCCATCGTCATTAACAGGCTCTGAACGTTACAATTAACTGTCAGTTTTGCGTCGGATTCGAAAATCTAGACTCACAGGAGATCGACCATAATGTACCCGAGGCAGCAATAGACCCTTGGAGACAGGTCGGCCGGAGGACGATGTATTGAATCGCGACGCAATTTGTGTGTTCCATTGTCATTAAGAGGCTCTGAACCTTACAATCAACTGTCAGTTTTGCGTCGGATTCGAAAATCTAGACTCACAGGAGAACGACCATAAGGTGCCCGAGGCAGCAATAGACCCTTGGAGACAAGTCGGCCGGAGGACGATGTATTGATTCGCGACGCAATTTGTGTGTTCCATCGTCATTAACAGGCTCTGAACGTTACAATTAACTGTCAGTTTTGCGTCGGATTCGAAAATCTAGACTCACAGGAGATCGACCATAAGGTGCCCGAGGCAGCAATAGACCCTTGGAGACAGGTCGGCCGGAGGACGATGTATTGAATCGCGACGCGATTTGTGTGTTCCATCGTCATTAACAGGCTCTGAACGTTACAATTAACTGTCAGTTTTGCGTCGGATTCGAAAATCTAGACTCACAGGAGATCGACCATAAGGTGCCCGAGGCAGCAATAGACCCTTGAAGACAGGTCTGCCGGAGGACGATGTATTGAATCGCGACGGGATTTGTGTGTTCCATCGTCATTAACAGGCTCTGAACGTTACAATTAACTGTCAGTTTTGCGTCGCATTCGAAAATCTACACTCACAGGAGATCGACCATAAGGTGCCCGAGGCAGCAATGGACCCTTGGAGACAGGTCGGCCGGAGGACGATGTATTGAATCGCGACGCGATTTGAGTGTTCCATTGTCATTAAGAGGCTCTGAACCTTACAATTAACTGTCAGTTTTGCGTGGGATTCGAAAATCTAGACTCACAGGAGAACGACCATAAGGTGTCCGAGACAGCACTAGACCCTTGGAGACAAGTCGGCTGGAGGACGATGTATTGAATCGCGACGCAATTTGTGTGTTCCATCGTCATTAACAATCTCTGAACGTTACAATTAACTGCGTCGGATTCGAAAATCTAGACTCACAGGAGATCGACCATAAGGTGCCTGAGGCAGCAATAGACCCTTGGAGACAGGTCGGCCGGAGGACGATGTATTGAATCGCGACGCGATTTGTGTGTTCCATTGTCATTAAGAGGCTCTGAACCTTACAATTAACTGTCAGTTTTGCGTCGCATTCGAAAATCTAGACTCACAGGAGAACGACCATAAGGTGTCCGAGGCAGCACTAGACCCTTGGAGACAAGTCGGCTGGAGGACGACGTATTGAATCACGACGCAATTTGTGTATTCCATCGTCATTAACAGGCTCTGAACGTTACAATTAACTGTCAGTTTTGCGTCGGATTCGAAAATCTAGACTCACAGGAGATCGACCATAATGTACCCGAGGCAGCAATAGACCCTTGGAGACAGGTCGGCCGGAGGACGATGTATTGAATCGCGACGCAATTTGTGTGTTCCATTGTCATTAAGAGGCTCTGAACCTTACAATTAACTGTCAGTTTTGCGTCGGATTCGAAAATCTAGACTCACAGAGGAACGACCATAAGGTGCCCGAGGCAGCACTAGACCCTTGGAGACAAGTCGGCTGGAGGACCATGTATTGAATCGGGACGCGATTTGTGTGTTCCATCGTCATTAACAGGCTCTGAACGTTACAATCAACTGTCAGTTTTGCGTCGGATTCGAAAATCTAGACTCACAGGAGAACGACCATAAGGTGCCCGAGGCAGCAATAGACCCTTGGAGACAGATCGGCCGGAGGACGATGTATTGAATCGCGACGCGATTTGTGTGTTCCATCGTCATTAACAGGCTCTGAATGTTACAATTAACTGTCAGTTTTGCGTCGGATTCGAAAATCTAGACTCACAGGAGATCGACCATAAGGTGCCCGAGGCAGCAATAGACCCTTGGAGACAGGTCGGCCGGAGGACGATGTATTGAATCGCGTTGCGATTTGTGTGTTCCATCGTCATTAACAGGCTCTGACCTTTACAATTAACTGTCAGTTTTGCGTCGGAATCGAAAATCTAGACTCACAGGAGATCGACCATAAGGTGCCCGAGGCAGCAATAGACCCTTGGAGACAGGTTGCCGGAGGACGATGTATTGAATCGCGACGGGATTTGTGTGTTCCATCGTCATTAACAGGCTCTGAACGTTACAATTAACTGTCAGTTTTGCGTCGCATTCGAAAATCTTACTCACAGGAGATCAACCATAAGGTGCCCGAGGCAGCAATAGACCCTTGGAGACAGGTCGGCCGGAGGACGATGTATTGAATCGCGACGCAATTTGTGTGTTCCATCGTCATTAACAGGCTCTGAACGTTACAATTAACTGTCAGTTTTGCGTCGGATTCGAAAATCTAGACTCACAGGAGATCGACCATAAGGTGCCCGAGGCAGCAATAGACCCTTGGAGACAGGTCGGCCGGAGGACGATGTATTGAATCGCGACGCGATTTGTGTGTTCCATCGTCATTAACAGGCTCTGAACGTTACAATTAACTGTCAGTTTTGCGTCGGATTCGAAAATCTAGACTCACAGGAGATCGACCATAAGGTGCCCGAGGCAGCAATAGACCCTTGGAGACAGGTCTGCCGGAGGACGATGTATTGAATCGCGACGGGATTTGTGTATTCCATCGTCATTAACAGGCTCTGAACGTTACAATTAACTGTCAGTTTTGCGTCGCATTCGAAAATCTAGACTCACAAGAGATCGACCATAAGGTGCCTGAGGCAGCAATGGACCCTTTGAGACAGGTCGGCCGGAGGACGATGTATTGAATCGCGACGCGAATTGAGTGTTCCATTGTCATTAAGAGGCTCTGAACCTTACAATTAACTGTCAGTTTTGCGTGGGATTCGAAAATCTAGACTCACAGGAGAACGACCATAAGGTGTCCGAGACAGCACTAGACCCTTGGAGGCAAGTCGGCTGGAGGACGATGTATTGAATCGCGACGCAATTTGTGTGTTCCATCGTCATTAACAATCTCTGAACGTTACAATTAACTGCGTCGGATTCGAAAATCTAGACTCACAGGAGATCGACCATAAGGTGCCCGAGGCAGCAATAGACCCTTGGAGACAGGTCGGCCGGAGGACGATGTATTGAATCGCGACGCGATTTGTGTGTTCCATTGTCATTAAGAGGCTCTGAACCTTACAATTAACTGTCAGTTTTGCGTCGCATTCGAAAATCTAGACTCACAGGAGAACGACCATAAGGTGTCCGAGGCAGCACTAGACCCTTGGAGACAAGTCGGCTGGAGGACGACGTATTGAATCACGACGCAATTTGTGTGTTCCATCGTCATTAACAGGCTCTGAACGTTACAATTAACTGTCAGTTTTGCGTCGGATTCGAAAATCTAGACTCACAGGAGATCGACCATAATGTACCCGAGGCAGCAATAGACCCTTGGAGACAGGTCGGCCGGAGGACGATGTATTGAATCGCGACGCAATCTGTGTGTTCCGTTGTCATTAAGAGGCTCTGAACCTTACAATTAACTGTCAGTTTTGCGTCGGATTCGAAAATCTAGACTCACAGAGGAACGATCATAAGGTGCCCGAGGCAGCAATAGACCCTTGGAGACAGGTCGGCCGGAGGACGATGTATTGAATCGCGACGCGATTTGTGTGTTCCATTGTCATTAAGGGGCTCTGAACGTTACAACTAACTGTCAGTTTTGCGTCGGATTCGAAAATCTAGACTCACAGGAGAACGACCATAAGGTGTCCGAGGCAGCAATAGACCCTTGGAGACAGGTGGGCCGGAGGACGATGTATTGAATCGCGACGCAATTTGTGTGTTCCATCGTCATTAACAGGCTCTGAATGTTACAATTAACTGTCAGTTTTGCGTCGGATTCGAAAATCTAGACTCACAGGAGATCGACCATAAGGTGCCCGAGGCAGCAATAGACCCTTGGAGACAGGTCTACCGGAGGACGATGTATTGAATCGCGACGGGATTTGTGTGTTCCATCGTCATTAACAGGCTCCGAACGTTACAATTAACTGTCAGTTTTGCGTCGCATTCGAAAATCTTACTCACAGGAGATCGACCATAAGGTGCCCGAGGCAGCAATAGACCGTTGGAGACAGGTCGGCCGGAGGACGATGTATTGAATCGCGACGCAATTTGTGTGTTCCATCGTCATTAACAGGCTCTGAACGTTACAATTAACTGTCAGTTTTGCGTCGGATTCGAAAATCTAGACTCACAGGAGATCGACCATAAGGTGCCCGAGGCAGCAATAGACCCTTGGAGACAGGTCGGCCGGAGGACGATGTATTGAATCGCGACGCGATTTGTGTGTTCCATCGTCATTAACAGGCTCTGAACGTTACAATTAACTGTCAGTTTTGCGTCGGATTCGAAAATCTAGACTCACAGGAGATCGACCATAAGGTGCCCGAGGCAGCAATAGACCCTTGGAGACAGGTCTGCCGGAGGACGATGTATTGAATCGCGACGGGATTTGTGTATTCCATCGTCATTAACAGGCTCTGAACGTTACAATTAACTGTCAGTTTTGCGTCGCATTCGAAAATCTAGACTCACAAGAGATCGACCATAAGGTGCCTGAGGCAGCAATGGACCCTTTGAGACAGGTCGGCCGGAGGACGATGTATTGAATCGCGACGCGAATTGAGTGTTCCATTGTCATTAAGAGGCTCTGAACCTTACAATTAACTGTCAGTTTTGCGTGGGATTCGAAAATCTAGACTCACAGGAGAACGACCATAAGGTGTCCGAGACAGCACTAGACCCTTGGAGGCAAGTCGGCTGGAGGACGATGTATTGAATCGCGACGCAATTTGTGTGTTCCATCGTCATTAACAATCTCTGAACGTTACAATTAACTGCGTCGGATTCGAAAATCTAGACTCACAGGAGATCGACCATAAGGTGCCCGAGGCAGCAATAGACCCTTGGAGACAGGTCGGCCGGAGGACGATGTATTGAATCGCGACGCGATTTGTGTGTTCCATTGTCATTAAGAGGCTCTGAACCTTACAATTAACTGTCAGTTTTGCGTCGCATTCGAAAATCTAGACTCACAGGAGAACGACCATAAGGTGTCCGAGGCAGCACTAGACCCTTGGAGACAAGTCGGCTGGAGGACGACGTATTGAATCACGACGCAATTTGTGTGTTCCATCGTCATTAACAGGCTCTGAACGTTACAATTAACTGTCAGTTTTGCGTCGGATTCGAAAATCTAGACTCACAGGAGATCGACCATAATGTACCCGAGGCAGCAATAGACCCTTGGAGACAGGTCGGCCGGAGGACGATGTATTGAATCGCGACGCAATCTGTGTGTTCCGTTGTCATTAAGAGGCTCTGAACCTTACAATTAACTGTCAGTTTTGCGTCGGATTCGAAAATCTAGACTCACAGAGGAACGATCATAAGGTGCCCGAGGCAGCAATAGACCCTTGGAGACAGGTCGGCCGGAGGACGATGTATTGAATCGCGACGCGATTTGTGTGTTCCATTGTCATTAAGGGGCTCTGAACGTTACAACTAACTGTCAGTTTTGCGTCGGATTCGAAAATCTAGACTCACAGGAGAACGACCATAAGGTGTCCGAGGCAGCAATAGACCCTTGGAGACAGGTGGGCCGGAGGACGATGTATTGAATCGCGACGCAATTTGTGTGTTCCATCGTCATTAACAGGCTCTGAATGTTACAATTAACTGTCAGTTTTGCGTCGGATTCGAAAATCTAGACTCACAGGAGATCGACCATAAGGTGCCCGAGGCAGCAATAGACCCTTGGAGACAGGTCTACCGGAGGACGATGTATTGAATCGCGACGGGATTTGTGTGTTCCATCGTCATTAACAGGCTCCGAACGTTACAATTAACTGTCAGTTTTGCGTCGCATTCGAAAATCTTACTCACAGGAGATCGACCATAAGGTGCCCGAGGCAGCAATAGACCGTTGGAGACAGGTCGGCCGGAGGACGATGTATTGAATCGCGACGCGATTTGTGTGTTCCATTGTCATTAAGAGGCTCTGAACGTTACAATCAACTGTCAGTTTTGCGTCGGATTCGAAAATCTAGACTCACAGGAGAACGACCATAAGGTGCCCGAGGCAGCAATAGACCCTTGGAGACAGGACGGCCGGAGGACGATGTATTGAATCGCGACGCAATTTGTGTGTTCCATCGTCATTAACAGGCTCTGAACGTTACAATTAACTGTCAGTTTTGCGTCGGATTCGAAAATCTAGACTCACAGGAGATCGACCATAAGGTGCCCGAGGCAGCAATAGACCCTTGGAGACAGGTCGGCCGGAGGACGATGTATTGAATCGCGACGCGATTTGTGTGTTCCATCGTCATTAACAGGCTCTGAACGTTACAATTAACTGTCAGTTTTGTGTCGCATTCGAAAATCTAGACTCACAGGAGATCGACCATAAGGTGCCCGAGGCAGCAATGGACCCTTGGAGACAGGTCGGCCGGAGGACGATGTATTGAATCGCGACGCGATTTGAGTGTTCCATTGTCATTAAGAGGCTCTGAACCTTACAATTAACTGTCAGTTTTGCGTGGGATTCGAAAATCTAGACTCACAGGAGAACGACCATAAGGTGTCCGAGACAGCACTAGACCCTTGGAGACAAATCGGCTGGAGGACGATGTATTGAATCGCGACGCAATTTGTGTGTTCCATCGTCATTAACAATCTCTGAACGTTACAATTAACTGCGTCGGATTCGAAAATCTAGACTCACAGGAGATCGACCATAAGTTGCCCGAGGCAGCAATAGACCCTTGGAGACAGGTCGTCCGGAGGACGATGTATTGAATCGCGACGCGATTTGTGTGTTCCATTGTCATTAAGAGGCTCTGAACCTTACAATTAACTGTCAGTTTTGCGTGGGATTCGAAAATCTAGACTCACAGGAGAACGACCATAAGGTGTCCGAGGCAGCACTAGACCCTTGGAGACAAGTCGGCTGGAGGACGATGTATTGAATCGCGACGCAATTTGTGTGTTCCATCGTCATTAACAGGCTCTGAACGTTACAATTAACTGCGTCGGATTCGAAAATCTAGACTCACAGGAGATCGACCATAAGGTGTCCGAGGCAGCAATAGACCCTTGGAGACAGGTCGGCCGGAGGACGATGTATTGAATCGCATCGCGATTTGTGTGTTCCATTGTCATTAAGAGGCTCTGAACCTTACAATTAACTGTCAGTTTTGCGTCGGATTCGAAAATCTAGACTCACAGGAGAACGACCATAAGGTACCCGAGGCAGCACTAGACCCTTGGAGACAAGTCGGCTGGAGGACCATGTATTGAATCGGGACGCGATTCGTGTGTTCCATCGTCATTAACAGGCTCTGAACGTTACAATCAACTGTCAGTTTTGCGTCGGATTCGAAAATCTAGACTCAGAGGAGAACGACCATAAGGTACCCGACGCAGCACCATACCCTTGGAGACACGTCGGCTGGAGGACGATGTATTGAATCGCGACGCGATTTGTGTGTTCCATCGTCATTAACAGGCTCTGAACGTTACAATTAACTGTCAGTTTTGCGTCGGATTCGAAAATCTAGACTCACAGGAGATCGACCATAAGATACCCGAGGCAGCAATCGACCCTTGGAGGCAGGTCGGCCGGAGGACGATGTATTGAATCGCGACGCGATTTGTGTGTTCCATTGTCATTAAGAGGCTCTGAACCTTACAATTAACTGTCAGTTTTGCGTCGGATTCGAAAATCTAGACTCACAGGAGAACGACCATAAGGTGTCCGAGGCAGCACTAGACCCTTGGAGACAAGTCGGCTGGAGGACGATGTATTGAATCGCGACGCAATTTGTGTGTTCCATCGTCATTAACAGGCTCTGAACGTTACAATTAACTGCGTCGGATTCGAAAATCTAGACTCACAGGAGATCGACCATAAGGTGCCCGAGGCAGCAATCGACCCTAGGAGGCAGGTCGGCCGGAGGACGATGTATTGAATCGCGACGCGATTTGTGTGTTCCATTGTCATTAAGAGGCTCTGAACCTTACAATTGACTGTAAGATTTGCGTCGAATTTGAAAATCTAGAGTCAAAGAAGAACGACCATAAGGTGCCCGAGGCAGCACTAGACCCTTGGAGACAAGTCGGCTGGAGGACGATGTATTGAATCGCGACGCGATTTGTGTGTTCCATCGTCATTAACAGGCTCTGAACGTTACAATTAACTGTCAGTTTTGCGTCGGATTCGAAAATCTAGACTCACAGGAGATCGACCATAAGGTGCCCGAGGCAGCAATAGACCCTTGGAGACAGGGCGGCCGGAGGACGATGTATTGAATCGCGACGCAATTTGTGTGTTCCATTGTCATTAAGAGGCTCTGAACCTTACAATTAACTGTCAGTTTTGCGTCGGATTCGAAAATCTAGACTCACAGGAGATCGACCATAAGGTGGTGGTGGTGGTTAGTGTTTAACGTCCCGTCGACAACGAGGTCATTAGAGACGGGACCATAAGGTGCCCGAGGCAGCAATAGACCCTTGGAGACAGGTCTGACGGAGGACGATGTATTGAATCGCGACGGGAATTGTGTGTTCCATCGTCATTAACAGGCTCTGAACGGTACAATTAACTGTCAGTTTTGCGTCGCATTCGAAAAACTAGACTCACGGGAGATCGACCATAAGGTGCCCGAGGCAGCAATAGACCCTTGGAGACCGGTCGGCCGGAGGACGATGTATTGAATCGCGACGCTATTTGTGTGTTCCATTGTCATTGAGAGGCTCTGAACCTTACAATTAACTGTCAGTTTTGCGTCGGATTCGAAAATCTAGACTCACAGGAGAACGACCATAAGGTGTCCGAGGCAGCACAAGACCCTTGGAGACAAGTCGGCTGGAGGACGATGTATTGAATCGCGACGCAATTTGTGTGTTCCATCGTCATTAACAGGCTCTGAACGTTACAATTAACTGTCAGTTTTGCGTCGGATTCGAAAATCTAGACTCACAGGAGATCGACCATAAGGTGCACGAGGCAGCAAAAATCCTTGGAGACAGGTCGGCCGGAGGACGATGTATTGAATCGCGACGCAATTTGTGTGTTCCATTGTCATTAAGAGGCTCTGAACCTTACAATTAACTGTCAGTTTTGCGTCGGATTCGAAAATCTAGACTCACAGAGGAACGACCATAAGGTGCCCGAGGCAGCACTAGACCCTTGGAGACTACTCGGCTGGAGGACCATGTATTGAATCGGGACGCGATTTGTGTGTTCCATCGTCATTAACAGGCTCTGAACGTTACAATCAACTGTCAGTTTTGCGTCGGATTCGAAAATCTAGACTCACAGGAGAACGACCATAAGGTGCCCGAGGCAGCAATAGACCCTTGGAGACAGATCGGCCGGAGGACGATGTATTGAATCGCGACGCAATTTGTGTGTTCCATCGTCATTAACAGGCTCTGAATGTTACAATTAACTGTCAGTTTTGCGTCGGATTCGAAAATCTAGACTCACAGGAGATCGACCATAAGGTGCCCGAGGCAGCAATAGACCCTTGGAGGCAGGTCGGCCGGAGGACGATCTATTGAATCGCGTTGCGATTTGTGTGTTCCATCGTCATTAACAGGCTCTGACCTTTACAATTTACTGTCAGTTTTGCGTCGGATTCGAAAATCTAGACTCACAGGAGATCGACCATAAGGTGCCCGAGGCAGCAATAGACCCTTGGAGACAGGTCTGCCGGAGGACGATGTATTGAATCGCGACGGGATTTGTGTGTTCCATCGTCATTAACAGGCTCTGAACGTTACAATTAACTGTCAGTTTTGCGTCGCATTCGAAAATCTTACTCACAGGAGATCGACCATAAGGTGCCCGAGGCAGCAATAGACCCTTGGAGACAGGTCGGCCGGAGGACGATGTATTGAATCGCGACGCGATTTGTGTGTTCCATTGTCATTAAGAGGCTCTGAACCTTACAATTAACTGTCAGTTTTGCGTGGGATTCGAAAATCTAGACTCGCAGGAGAACGACCATAAGGTGTCCGAGGCAGCAATAGACCCTTGGAGACAGGTCGGCCGGAGAACGATGTATTGAATCGCATCGCGATTTGTGTGTTCTATCGTCATTAACAGGCTCTGAACGTTACAATTAACTGTCAGTTTTTGCGTCGGATTCGAAAATCTAGACTCATAGGAGATTGACCATAAGGTGCCCGAGGCAGCAATAGACCGTTGGAGACAGGTCGGCCGGAGGACGATATATTGAATCGCGACGCAATTTGTGTGTTCCATTGTCATTAAGAGTCTCTGAACCTTACAATTAACTGTCAGTTTTGCGTCGGATTCGAAAATCTAGACTCAGAGGAGAACGACCATAAGGTGCCCGACGCAGCACTATACCCTTGGAGACACGTCGGCTGGAGGACGATGTATTGAATCGCGACGCGATTTGTGTGTTCCGTCGTCATTGACAGGCTCTGAACGTTACAATTAACTGTCAGTTTTGCGTCGGATTCGAAAATCTAGACTCACAGGAGATCGACCATAAGGTGCCCGAGGCAGCAATACACCCTTGGAGACAGGTCGGCCGGAGGACGATGTATTGAATCGCGACGCAATTTGTGTGTTCCATTGTCATTAAGAGGCTCTGAACCTTACAATTAACAGTCAGTTTTGCGTCGGATTCGAAAATCTAGACTCACAGAGGAACGACCATAAGGTGCCCGAGGCAGCACTAGACCCTTGGAGACAAGTCGGCTGGAGGACCATGTATTGAATCGCGTTGCGATTTGTGTGTTCCATCGTCATTAACAGGCTCTGAACGTTACAATCAACTGTCAGTTTTGCGTCGGATTCGAAAACCTAGACTCACAGGAGAACGACCATAAGGTGCCCGAGGCAGCAATAGACCCTTGGAGACAGGTCGGCCGGAGGACGATGTATTGAATCGCGACGCAATTTGTGTGTTCCATCGTCATTAACAGGCTCTGAACGTTACAATTAACTGTCAGTTTTGCGTCGGATTCGAAAATCTATACTCACAGGAGATCGACCATAAGGTGCCCGAGGCAGCTATAGACCCTTGGAGACAGGTCGGCCGGAGGACGATGTATTGAATCGCGACGCGATTTGTGTGTTCCATCGTCATTAACAGGCTCTGAACGTTACAATTAACTGTCAGTTTTGCGTCGCATTCGAAAATCTAGACTCACAGGAGATCGACCATAAGGTGCCCGAGGCAGCAATAGACCCTTGGAGACAGGTCTGACGGAGGACGATGTATTGAATCGCGACGGGATTTGTGTGTTCCATCGTCATTAACAGGCTCTGAACGGTACAATTAACTGTCAGTTTTGCGTCGCATTCGAAAATCTAGACTCACAGGTGATCGACCATAAGGTGCCCGAGGCAGCAGTAGACCCTTGGAGACCGGTCGGCCGGAGGACGATGTATTGAATCGCGACGCAATTTGTGTGTTCCATTGTCATTAAGAGGCTCTGAACCTTACAATTAACTGTCAGTTTTGCGTCGGATTCGAAAATCTAGACTCACAGGAGAACGACCATAAGGTGTCCGAGGCAGCACAAGACCCTTGGAGACAAGTCGGCTGGAGGACGATGTATTGAATCGCGACGCAATTTGTGTGTTCCATCGTCATTAACAGGCTCTGAACGTTACAATTAACTGTCAGTTTTGCGTCGGATTCGAAAATCTAGACTCACAGGAGATCGACCATAAGGTGCCCGAGGCAGCAAAAATCCTTGGAGACAGGTCGGCCGGAGGACGATGTATTGAATCGCGACGCAATTTGTGTGTTCCTTTGGCATTAAGAGGCTCTGAACCTTACGATTAACTGTCAGTTTTGCGTCGGATTCGAAAATCTAGACTCAGAGGAGAACGACGATAACGTGCCCGAGGCAGCACTAGACCCTTGGAGATATGTCGGCCGGAGGACGATGTATTGAATCGCGACGAGATTTGTGTGTTCCATCGTCATTAACAGGCTCTGAACGTTACAATTAACTGTCAGTTTTGCGTCGGATTCGAAAATCTAGACTCACAGGAGATCGACCATAATGTACCCGAGGCAGCAATAGACCCTTGGAGACAGGTCGGCCGGAGGACGATGTATTGAATCGCGACGCAATTTGTGTGTTCCATTGTCATTAAGAGGCTCTGAACCTTACAATCAACTGTCAGTTTTGCGTCGGATTCGAAAATCTAGACTCACAGGAGAACGACCATAAGGTGCCCGAGGCAGCAATAGACCCTTGGAGACAAGTCGGCCGGAGGACGATGTATTGATTCGCGACGCAATTTGTGTGTTCCATCGTCATTAACAGGCTCTGAACGTTACAATTAACTGTCAGTTTTGCGTCGGATTCGAAAATCTAGACTCACAGGAGATCGACCATAAGGTGCCCGAGGCAGCAATAGACCCTTGGAGACAGGTCGGCCGGAGGACGATGTATTGAATCGCGACGCGATTTGTGTGTTCCATCGTCATTAACAGGCTCTGAACGTTACAATTAACTGTCAGTTTTGCGTCGGATTCGAAAATCTAGACTCACAGGAGATCGACCATAAGGTGCCCGAGGCAGCAATAGACCCTTGAAGACAGGTCTGCCGGAGGACGATGTATTGAATCGCGACGGGATTTGTGTGTTCCATCGTCATTAACAGGCTCTGAACGTTACAATTAACTGTCAGTTTTGCGTCGCATTCGAAAATCTACACTCACAGGAGATCGACCATAAGGTGCCCGAGGCAGCAATGGACCCTTGGAGACAGGTCGGCCGGAGGACGATGTATTGAATCGCGACGCGATTTGAGTGTTCCATTGTCATTAAGAGGCTCTGAACCTTACAATTAACTGTCAGTTTTGCGTGGGATTCGAAAATCTAGACTCACAGGAGAACGACCATAAGGTGTCCGAGACAGCACTAGACCCTTGGAGACAAGTCGGCTGGAGGACGATGTATTGAATCGCGACGCAATTTGTGTGTTCCATCGTCATTAACAATCTCTGAACGTTACAATTAACTGCGTCGGATTCGAAAATCTAGACTCACAGGAGATCGACCATAAGGTGCCTGAGGCAGCAATAGACCCTTGGAGACAGGTCGGCCGGAGGACGATGTATTGAATCGCGACGCGATTTGTGTGTTCCATTGTCATTAAGAGGCTCTGAACCTTACAATTAACTGTCAGTTTTGCGTCGCATTCGAAAATCTAGACTCACAGGAGAACGACCATAAGGTGTCCGAGGCAGCACTAGACCCTTGGAGACAAGTCGGCTGGAGGACGACGTATTGAATCACGACGCAATTTGTGTGTTCCATCGTCATTAACAGGCTCTGAACGTTACAATTAACTGTCAGTTTTGCGTCGGATTCGAAAATCTAGACTCACAGGAGATCGACCATAATGTACCCGAGGCAGCAATAGACCCTTGGAGACAGGTCGGCCGGAGGACGATGTATTGAATCGCGACGCAATTTGTGTGTTCCATTGTCATTAAGAGGCTCTGAACCTTACAATTAACTGTCAGTTTTGCGTCGGATTCGAAAATCTAGACTCACAGAGGAACGACCATAAGGTGCCCGAGGCAGCACTAGACCCTTGGAGACAAGTCGGCTGGAGGACCATGTATTGAATCGGGACGCGATTTGTGTGTTCCATCGTCATTAACAGGCTCTGAACGTTACAATCAACTGTCAGTTTTGCGTCGGATTCGAAAATCTAGACTCACAGGAGAACGACCATAAGGTGCCCGAGGCAGCAATAGACCCTTGGAGACAGATCGGCCGGAGGACGATGTATTGAATCGCGACGCGATTTGTGTGTTCCATCGTCATTAACAGGCTCTGAATGTTACAATTAACTGTCAGTTTTGCGTCGGATTCGAAAATCTAGACTCACAGGAGATCGACCATAAGGTGCCCGAGGCAGCAATAGACCCTTGGAGACAGGTCGGCCGGAGGACGATGTATTGAATCGCGTTGCGATTTGTGTGTTCCATCGTCATTAACAGGCTCTGACCTTTACAATTAACTGTCAGTTTTGCGTCGGAATCGAAAATCTAGACTCACAGGAGATCGACCATAAGGTGCCCGAGGCAGCAATAGACCCTTGGAGACAGGTTGCCGGAGGACGATGTATTGAATCGCGACGGGATTTGTGTGTTCCATCGTCATTAACAGGCTCTGAACGTTACAATTAACTGTCAGTTTTGCGTCGCATTCGAAAATCTTACTCACAGGAGATCAACCATAAGGTGCCCGAGGCAGCAATAGACCCTTGGAGACAGGTCGGCCGGAGGACGATGTATTGAATCGCGACGCAATTTGTGTGTTCCATCGTCATTAACAGGCTCTGAACGTTACAATTAACTGTCAGTTTTGCGTCGGATTCGAAAATCTAGACTCACAGGAGATCGACCATAAGGTGCCCGAGGCAGCAATAGACCCTTGGAGACAGGTCGGCCGGAGGACGATGTATTGAATCGCGACGCGATTTGTGTGTTCCATCGTCATTAACAGGCTCTGAACGTTACAATTAACTGTCAGTTTTGCGTCGGATTCGAAAATCTAGACTCACAGGAGATCGACCATAAGGTGCCCGAGGCAGCAATAGACCCTTGGAGACAGGTCTGCCGGAGGACGATGTATTGAATCGCGACGGGATTTGTGTATTCCATCGTCATTAACAGGCTCTGAACGTTACAATTAACTGTCAGTTTTGCGTCGCATTCGAAAATCTAGACTCACAAGAGATCGACCATAAGGTGCCTGAGGCAGCAATGGACCCTTTGAGACAGGTCGGCCGGAGGACGATGTATTGAATCGCGACGCGAATTGAGTGTTCCATTGTCATTAAGAGGCTCTGAACCTTACAATTAACTGTCAGTTTTGCGTGGGATTCGAAAATCTAGACTCACAGGAGAACGACCATAAGGTGTCCGAGACAGCACTAGACCCTTGGAGGCAAGTCGGCTGGAGGACGATGTATTGAATCGCGACGCAATTTGTGTGTTCCATCGTCATTAACAATCTCTGAACGTTACAATTAACTGCGTCGGATTCGAAAATCTAGACTCACAGGAGATCGACCATAAGGTGCCCGAGGCAGCAATAGACCCTTGGAGACAGGTCGGCCGGAGGACGATGTATTGAATCGCGACGCGATTTGTGTGTTCCATTGTCATTAAGAGGCTCTGAACCTTACAATTAACTGTCAGTTTTGCGTCGCATTCGAAAATCTAGACTCACAGGAGAACGACCATAAGGTGTCCGAGGCAGCACTAGACCCTTGGAGACAAGTCGGCTGGAGGACGACGTATTGAATCACGACGCAATTTGTGTGTTCCATCGTCATTAACAGGCTCTGAACGTTACAATTAACTGTCAGTTTTGCGTCGGATTCGAAAATCTAGACTCACAGGAGATCGACCATAATGTACCCGAGGCAGCAATAGACCCTTGGAGACAGGTCGGCCGGAGGACGATGTATTGAATCGCGACGCAATCTGTGTGTTCCGTTGTCATTAAGAGGCTCTGAACCTTACAATTAACTGTCAGTTTTGCGTCGGATTCGAAAATCTAGACTCACAGAGGAACGATCATAAGGTGCCCGAGGCAGCAATAGACCCTTGGAGACAGGTCGGCCGGAGGACGATGTATTGAATCGCGACGCGATTTGTGTGTTCCATTGTCATTAAGGGGCTCTGAACGTTACAACTAACTGTCAGTTTTGCGTCGGATTCGAAAATCTAGACTCACAGGAGAACGACCATAAGGTGTCCGAGGCAGCAATAGACCCTTGGAGACAGGTGGGCCGGAGGACGATGTATTGAATCGCGACGCAATTTGTGTGTTCCATCGTCATTAACAGGCTCTGAATGTTACAATTAACTGTCAGTTTTGCGTCGGATTCGAAAATCTAGACTCACAGGAGATCGACCATAAGGTGCCCGAGGCAGCAATAGACCCTTGGAGACAGGTCTACCGGAGGACGATGTATTGAATCGCGACGGGATTTGTGTGTTCCATCGTCATTAACAGGCTCCGAACGTTACAATTAACTGTCAGTTTTGCGTCGCATTCGAAAATCTTACTCACAGGAGATCGACCATAAGGTGCCCGAGGCAGCAATAGACCGTTGGAGACAGGTCGGCCGGAGGACGATGTATTGAATCGCGACGCGATTTGTGTGTTCCATTGTCATTAAGAGGCTCTGAACCTTACAATTAACTGTCAGATTTGCGTGGGATTCGAAAATCTAGACTCAGAGGAGAACGACCATAAGGTGTCCGAGGCGGCACTAGACCCTTTGAGACAAGTCGGCTGGAGGACGATGTATTGAATCGCGACGCAATTTGTGTGTTCCATCGTCATTAACAGGCTCTGAACGTTACAATTAACTGCGTCGGATTCGAAAATCTAGACTCACAGGAGATCGACCATAAGGTGCCCGAGTCAGCAATAGACCCTTGGAGACAGGTCGGCCGGAGGACGATGTATTGAATCGCATCGCGATTTGTGTGTTCCATTGTCATTAAGAGGCTCTGAACCTTACAATTAACTGTCAGCTTTGCGTCGGATTCGAAAATCTAGACTCACGGAAGAACGACCATAAGGTGCCCGAGGCAGCACTAGACCCTTGGAGACAAGTCGGCTGGAGGACCATGTATTGAATCGCGACGCGATTCGTGTGTTCCATCGTCATTAACAGGCTCTGAACGTTACAATCAACTGTCAGTTTTGCGTCGGATTCGAAAATCTAGACTCAGAGGAGAACGACCATAAGGTGCCCGACGCAGCACTATACCCTTGGAGACACGTCGGCTGGAGGACGATGTATTAAATCGCGACGCGATTTGTGTGTTCCATCGTCATTAACAGGCTCTGAACGTTACAATTAACTGTCAGTTTTGCGTCGGATTCGAAAATCTAGACTCACAGGAGATCGACCATAAGGTGCCCGAGGCAGCAATAGACCCTTGGAGACAGGTCTGCCGGAGGACGATGTATTGAATCGCGACGGGATTTGTGTGTTCCATCGTCATTAACAGGCTCTGAACGTTACAATTAACTGTCAGTTTTGCGTCGCATTCGAAACTCTAGACTCACAAGAGATCGACCATAAGGTGCCTGAGGCAGCAATGGACCCTTGGAGACAGGTCGGCCGGAGGACGATGTATTGAATCGCGACGCGATTTGAGTGTTCCATTGTCATTAAGAGGCTCTGAACCTTACAATTAACTGTCAGTTTTGCGTGGGATTCGAAAATCTAGACTCACAGGAGAACGACCATAAGGTGTCCGAGACAGCACTAGACCCTTGGAGACAAGTCGGCTGGAGGACGATGTATTGAATCGCGACGCAATTTGTGTGTTCCATCGTCATTAACAATCTCTGAACGTTACAATTAACTGCGTCGGATTCGAAAATCTAGACTCACAGGAGATCGACCATAAGGTGCCCGAGGCAGCAATAGACCCTTGGAGACAGGTCGGCCGGAGGACGATGTATTGAATCGCGACGCGATTTGTGTGTTCCATTGTCATTAAGAGGCTCTGAACCTTACAATTAACTGTCAGTTTTGCGTCGCATTCGAAAATCTAGACTCACAGGAGAACGACCATAAGGTGTCCGAGGCAGCACTAGACCCTTGGAGACAAGTCGGCTGGAGGACGACGTATTGAATCACGACGCAATTTGTGTGTTCCATCGTCATTAACAGGCTCTGAACGTTACAATTAACTGTCAGTTTTGCGTCGGATTCGAAAATCTAGACTCACAGGAGATCGACCATAATGTACCCGAGGCAGCAATAGACCCTTGGAGACAGGTCGGCCGGAGGACGATGTATTGAATCGCGACGCAATTTGTGTGTTCCATTGTCATTAAGAGGCTCTGAACCTTACAATTAACTGCCAGTTTTGCGTCGGATTCGAAAATCTAGACTCACAGAGGAACGACCATAAGGTGCCCGAGGCAGCAATAGACCCTTGGAGGCAGGTCGGCCGGAGGACGATGTATTGAATCGCGACGCGATTTGTGTGTTCCATTGTCATTAAGGGGCTCTGAACGTTACAACTAACTGTCAGTTTTGCGTCGGATTCGAAAATCTAGACTCACAGGAGAACGACCATAAGGTGTCCGAGGCAGCAATAGACCCTTGGAGACAGGTGGGCCGGAGGACGATGTATTGAATCGCGACGCAATTTGTGTGTTCCATCGTCATTAACAGGCTCTGAATGTTACAATTAACTGTCAGTTTTGCGTCGGATTCGAAAATCTAGACTCACAGGAGATCGACCATAAGGTGCCCGAGGCAGCAATAGACCCTTGGAGACAGGTCTACCGGAGGACGATGTATTGAATCGCGACGGGATTTGTGTGTTCCATCGTCATTAACAGGCTCTGAACGTTACAATTAACTGTCAGTTTTGCGTGGGATTCGAAAATCTAGACTCACAGGAGATCGACCATAAGGTGCCCGAGGCAGCAATAGACCGTTGGAGACAGGTCGGCCGGAGGACGATGTATTGAATCGCGACGCGATTTGTGTGTTCCATTGTCATTAAGAGGCTCTGAACCTTACAATTAACTGTCAGATTTGCGTGGGATTCGAAAATCTAGACTCAGAGGAGAACGACCATAAGGTGTCCGAGGCGGCACTAGACCCTTGGAGACAAGTCGGCTGGAGGACGATGTATTGAATCGCGACGCAATTTGTGTGTTCCATCGTCATTAACAGGCTCTGAACGTTACAATTAACTGCGTCGGATTCGAAAATCTAGACTCACAGGAGATCGACCATAAGGTGCCCGAGTCAGCAATAGACCCTTGGAGACAGGTCGGCCGGAGGACGATGTATTGAATCGCATCGCGATTTGTGTGTTCCATTGTCATTAAGAGGCTCTGAACCTTACAATTAACTGTCAGCTTTGCGTCGGATTCGAAAATCTAGACTCACGGAAGAACGACCATAAGGTGCCCGAGGCAGCACTAGACCCTTGGAGACAAGTCGGCTGGAGGACCATGTATTGAATCGCGACGCGATTCGTGTGTTCCATCGTCATTAACAGGCTCTGAACGTTACAATCAACTGTCAGTTTTGCGTCGGATTCGAAAATCTAGACTCAGAGGAGAACGACCATAAGGTGCCCGACGCAGCACTATACCCTTGGAGACACGTCGGCTGGAGGACGATGTATTAAATCGCGACGCGATTTGTGTGTTCCATCGTCATTAACAGGCTCTGAACGTTACAATTAACTGTCAGTTTTGCGTCGGATTCGAAAATCTAGACTCACAGGAGATCGACCATAAGGTGCCCGAGGCAGCAATAGACCCTTGGAGACAGGTCTGCCGGAGGACGATGTATTGAATCGCGACGGGATTTGTGTGTTCCATCGTCATTAACAGGCTCTGAACGTTACAATTAACTGTCAGTTTTGCGTCGCATTCGAAACTCTAGACTCACAAGAGATCGACCATAAGGTGCCTGAGGCAGCAATGGACCCTTGGAGACAGGTCGGCCGGAGGACGATGTATTGAATCGCGACGCGATTTGAGTGTTCCATTGTCATTAAGAGGCTCTGAACCTTACAATTAACTGTCAGTTTTGCGTGGGATTCGAAAATCTAGACTCAGAGGAGAACGACCATAAGGTGTCCGAGACAGCACTAGACCCTTGGAGACAAGTCGGCTGGAGGACGATGTATTGAATCGCGACGCAATTTGTGTGTTCCATCGTCATTAACAATCTCTGAACGTTACAATTAACTGCGTCGGATTCGAAAATCTAGACTCACAGGAGATCGACCATAAGGTGCCCGAGGCAGCAATAGACCCTTGGAGACAGGTCGGCCGGAGGACGATGTATTGAATCGCGACGCGATTTGTGTGTTCCATTGTCATTAAGAGGCTCTGAACCTTACAATTAACTGTCAGTTTTGCGTCGCATTCGAAAATCTAGACTCACAGGAGAACGACCATAAGGTGTCCTTGGCAGCACTAGACCCTTGGAGACAAGTCGGCTGGAGGACGACGTATTGAATCACGACGCAATTTGTGTGTTCCATCGTCATTAACAGGCTCTGAACGTTACAATTAACTGTCAGTTTTGCGTCGGATTCGAAAATCTAGACTCACAGGAGATCGACCATAATGTACCCGAGGCAGCAATAGACCCTTGGAGACAGGTCGGCCGGAGGACGATGTATTGAATCGCGACGCAATTTGTGTGTTCCATTGTCATTAAGAGGCTCTGAACCTTACAATTAACTGTCAGTTTTGCGTCGGATTCGAAAATCTAGACTCACAGAGGAACGACCATAAGGTGCCCGAGGCAGCAATAGACCCTTGGAGGCAGGTCGGCCGGAGGACGATGTATTGAATCGCGACGCGATTTGTGTGTTCCATTGTCATTAAGGGGCTCTGAACGTTACAACTAACTGTCAGTTTTGCGTCGGATTCGAAAATCTAGACTCACAGGAGAACGACCATAAGGTGTCCGAGGCACCAATAGACCCTTGGAGACAGGTGGGCCGGAGGACGATGTATTGAATCGCGACGCAATTTGTGTGTTCCATCGTCATTAACAGGCTCTGAATGTTACAATTAACTGTCAGTTTTGCGTCGGATTCGAAAATCTAGACTCACAGGAGATCGACCATAAGGTGCCCGAGGCAGCAATAGACCGTTGGAGACAGGTCTACCGGAGGACGATGTATTGAATCGCGACGGGATTTGTGTGTTCCATCGTCATTAACAGGCTCTGAACGTTACAATTAACTGTCAGTTTTGCGTGGGATTCGAAAATCTAGACTCACAGGAGATCGACCATAAGGTGCCCGAGGCAGCAATAGACCGTTGGAGACAGGTCGGCCGGAGGACGATGTATTGAATCGCGACGCGATTTGTGTGTTCCATTGTCATTAAGAGGCTCTGAACCTTACAATTAACTGTCAGATTTGCGTGGGATTCGAAAATCTAGACTCAGAGGAGAACGACCATAAGGTGTCCGAGGCGGCACTAGACCCTTGGAGACAAGTCGGCTGGAGGACGATGTATTGAATCGCGACGCAATTTGTGTGTTCCATCGTCATTAACAGGCTCTGAACGTTACAATTAACTGCGTCGGATTCGAAAATCTAGACTCACAGGAGATCGACCATAAGGTGCCCGAGTCAGCAATAGACCCTTGGAGACAGGTCGGCCGGAGGACGATGTATTGAATCGCGACGGGATTTGTGTGTTCCATCGTCATTAACAGGCTCTGAACGTTACAATTAACTGCGTCGGATTCGAAAATCTAGACTCACAGGAGATCGACCATAAGGTGCCCGAGTCAGCAATAGACCCTTGGAGACAGGTCTACCGGAGGACGATGTATTGAATCGCGACGGGATTTGTGTGTTCCATCGTCATTAACAGGCTCTGAACGTTACAATTAACTGTCAGTTTTGCGTCGCATTCGAAAATCTTACTCACAGGAGATCGACCATAAGGTGCCCGAGGCAGCAATAGACCGTTGGAGACAGGTCGGCCGGAGGACGATGTATTGAATCGCGACGCGATTTGTGTGTTCCATTGTCATTAAGAGGCTCTGAACCTTACAATTAACTGTCAGATTTGCGTGGGATTCGAAAATCTAGACTCAGAGGAGAACGACCATAAGGTGTCCGAGGCGGCACTAGACCCTTGGAGACAAGTCGGCTGGAGGACGATGTATTGAATCGCGACGCAATTTGTGTGTTCCATCGTCATTAACAGGCTCTGAACGTTACAATTAACTGCGTCGGATTCGAAAATCTAGACTCACAGGAGATCGACCATAAGGTGCCCGAGTCAGCAATAGACCCTTGGAGACAGGTCGGCCGGAGGACGATGTATTGAATCGCATCGCGATTTGTGTGTTCCATTGTCATTAAGAGGCTCTGAACCTTACAATTAACTGTCAGCTTTGCGTCGGATTCGAAAATCTAGACTCACGGAAGAACGACCATAAGGTGCCCGAGGCAGCACTAGACCCTTGGAGACAAGTCGGCTGGAGGACCATGTATTGAATCGCGACGCGATTCGTGTGTTCCATCGTCATTAACAGGCTCTGAACGTTACAATCAACTGTCAGTTTTGCGTCGGATTCGAAAATCTAGACTCAGAGGAGAACGACCATAAGGTGCCCGACGCAGCACTATACCCTTGGAGACACGTCGGCTGGAGGACGATGTATTAAATCGCGACGCGATTTGTGTGTTCCATCGTCATTAACAGGCTCTGAACGTTACAATTAACTGTCAGTTTTGCGTCGGATTCGAAAATCTAGACTCACAGGAGATCGACCATAAGGTGCCCGAGGCAGCAATAGACCCTTGGAGACAGGTGTGCCGGAGGACGATGTATTGAATCGCGACGGGATTTGTGTGTTCCATCGTCATTAACAGGCTCTGAACGTTACAATTAACTGTCAGTTTTGCGTCGCATTCGAAACTCTAGACTCACAAGAGATCGACCATAAGGTGCCTGAGGCAGCAATGGACCCTTGGAGACAGGTCGGCCGGAGGACGATGTATTGAATCGCGACGCGATTTGAGTGTTCCATTGTCATTAAGAGGCTCTGAACCTTACAATTAACTGTCAGTTTTGCGTGGGATTCGAAAATCTAGACTCACAGGAGAACGACCATAAGGTGTCCGAGACAGCACTAGACCCTTGGAGACAAGTCGGCTGGAGGACGATGTATTGAATCGCGACGCAATTTGTGTGTTCCATCGTCATTAACAATCTCTGAACGTTACAATTAACTGCGTCGGATTCGAAAATCTAGACTCACAGGAGATCGACCATAAGGTGCCCGAGGCAGCAATAGACCCTTGGAGACAGGTCGGCCGGAGGACGATGTATTGAATCGCGACGCGATTTGTGTGTTCCATTGTCATTAAGAGGCTCTGAACCTTACAATTAACTGTCAGTTTTGCGTCGCATTCGAAAATCTAGACTCACAGGAGAACGACCATAAGGTGTCCGAGGCAGCACTAGACCCTTGGAGACAAGTCGGCTGGAGGACGACGTATTGAATCACGACGCAATTTGTGTGTTCCATCGTCATTAACAGGCTCTGAACGTTACAATTAACTGTCAGTTTTGCGTCGGATTCGAAAATCTAGACTCACAGGAGATCGACCATAATGTACCCGAGGCAGCAATAGACCCTTGGAGACAGGTCGGCCGGAGGACGATGTATTGAATCGCGACGCAATTTGTGTGTTCCATTGTCATTAAGAGGCTCTGAACCTTACAATTAACTGTCAGTTTTGCGTCGGATTCGAAAATCTAGACTCACAGAGGAACGACCATAAGGTGCCCGAGGCAGCAATAGACCCTTGGAGGCAGGTCGGCCGGAGGACGATGTATTGAATCGCGACGCGATTTGTGTGTTCCATTGTCATTAAGGGGCTCTGAAGGTTACAACTAACTGTCAGTTTTGCGTCGGATTCGAAAATCTAGACTCACAGGAGAACGACCATAAGGTGTCGGAGGCAGCAATAGACCCTTGGAGACAGGTGGGCCGGAGGACGATGTATTGAATCGCGACGCAATTTGTGTGTTCCATCGTCATTAACAGGCTCTGAATGTTACAATTAACTGTCAGTTTTGCGTCGGATTCGAAAATCTAGACTCACAGGAGATCGACCATAAGGTGCCCGAGGCAGCAATAGACCCTTGGAGACAGGTCTACCGGAGGACGATGTATTGAATCGCGACGGGATTTGTGTGTTCCATCGTCATTAACAGGCTCTGAACGTTACAATTAACTGTCAGTTTTGCGTCGGATTCGAAAATCTAGACTCACAGGAGATCGACCATAAGGTGCCCGAGGCAGCAATAGACCGTTGGAGACAGGTCGGCCGGAGGACGATGTATTGAATCGCGACGCGATTTGTGTGTTCCATTGTCATTAACAGGCTCTGAACCTTACAATTAACTGTCAGATTTGCGTGGGATTCGAAAATCTAGACTCAGAGGAGAACGACCATAAGGTGTCCGAGGCGGCACTAGACCCTTGGAGACAAGTCGGCTGGAGGACGATGTATTGAATCGCGACGCAATTTGTGTGTTCCATCGTCATTAACAGGCTCTGAACGTGTACAATTAACTGCGTCGGATTCGAAAATCTAGACTCACAGGAGATCGACCATAAGGTGCCCGAGTCAGCAATAGACCCTTGGAGACAGGTCGGCCGGAGGACGATGTATTGAATCGCATCGCGATTTGTGTGTTCCATTGTCATTAAGAGGCTCTGAACCTTACAATTAACTGTCAGCTTTGCGTCGGATTCGAAAATCTAGACTCACGGAAGAACGACCATAAGGTGCCCGAGGCAGCACTAGACCCTTGGAGACAAGTCGGCTGGAGGACCATGTATTGAATCGCGACGCGATTCGTGTGTTCCATCGTCATTAACAGGCTCTGAACGTTACAATCAACTGTCAGTTTTGCGTCGGATTCGAAAATCTAGACTCAGAGGAGAACGACCATAAGGTGCCCGACGCAGCACTATACCCATGGAGACACGTCGGCTGGAGGACGATGTATTAAATCGCGACGCGATTTGTGTGTTCCATCGTCATTAACAGGCTCTGAACGTTACAATTAACTGTCAGTTTTGCGTCGGATTCGAAAATCTAGACTCACAGGAGATCGACCATAAGGTGCCCGAGGCAGCAATAGACCCTTGGAGACAGGTCTGCCGGAGGACGATGTATTGAATCGCGACGGGATTTGTGTGTTCCATCGTCATTAACAGGCTCTGAACGTTACAATTAACTGTCAGTTTTGCGTGGGATTCGAAAATCTAGACTCACAGGAGAACGACCATAAGGTGTCCGAGACAGCACTAGACCCTTGGAGACAAGTCGGCTGGAGGACGATGTATTGAATCGCGACGCAATTTGTGTGTTCCATCGTCATTAACAATCTCTGAACGTTACAATTAACTGCGTCGGATTCGAAAATCTAGACTCACAGGAGATCGACCATAAGGTGCCCGAGGCAGCAATAGACCCTTGGAGACAGGTCGGCCGGAGGACGATGTATTGAATCGCGACGCGATTTGTGTGTTCCATTGTCATTAAGAGGCTCTGAACCTTACAATTAACTGTCAGTTTTGCGTCGCATTCGAAAATCTAGACTCACAGGAGAACGACCATAAGGTGTCCGAGGCAGCACTAGACCCTTGGAGACAAGTCGGCTGGAGGACGACGTATTGAATCACGACGCAATTTGTGTGTTCCATCGTCATTAACAGGCTCTGAACGTTACAATTAACTGTCAGTTTTGCGTCGGATTCGAAAATCTAGACTCACAGGAGATCGACCATAATGTACCCGAGGCAGCAATAGACCCTTGGAGACAGGTCGGCCGGAGGACGATGTATTGAATCGCGACGCAATTTGTGTGTTCCATTGTCATTAAGAGGCTCTGAACCTTACAATTAACTGTCAGTTTTGCGTGGGATTCGAAAATCTAGACTCACAGGAGAACGACCATAAGGTGTCCGAGGCAGCACTAGGCCCTTGGAGACAAGTCGGCTGGAGGACGATGTATTGAATCGCGACGCAATTTGTGTGTTCCATCGTCATTAACAGGCTCTGAACGTTACAATTAACTGCGTCGGATTCGAAAATCTAGACTCACAGGAGATCGACCATAAGGTGCCCGAGGCAGCAATAGACCCTTGGAGACAGGTCGGCCGGAGGACGATGTATTGAATCGCATCGCGATTTGTGTGTTCCATTGTCATTAAGAGGCTCTGAACCTTACAATTAACTGTCAGTTTTGCGTCGGATTCGAAAATCTAGACTCACAGAAGAACGACCATAAGGTGCCCGAGGCAGCACTAGACCCTTGGAGACAAGTCGGCTGGAGGACCATGTATTGAATCGCGACGCGATTCGTGTGTTCCATCGTCATTAACAGGCTCTGAACGTTACAATCAACTGTCAGTTTTGCGTCGGATTCGAAAATCTAGACTCAGAGGAGAACGACCATAAGGTGCCCGACGCAGCACTATACCCTTGGAGACACGTCGGCTGGAGGACGATGTATTCAATCGCGACGCGATTTGTGTGTTCCATCGTCATTAACAGGCTCTGAACGTTACAATTAACTGTCAGTTTGGCGTCGGATTCGAAAATCTAGACTCACAGGAGATCGACCATAAGGTGCCCGAGGCAGCAATAGACCCTTGGAGACAGGTCGGCCGGAGGACGATGTATTGAATCGCGACGCGATTTGTGTGTTCCATCGTCATTAACAGGCTCTGAACGTTACAATTAACTGTCAGTTTTGCGTCGCATTCGAAAATCTAGACTCACAGGAGATCGACCATAAGGTGCCCGAGGCAGCAATGGACCCTTGGAGACAGGTCGGCCGGAGGACGATGTATTGAATCGCGACGCGATTTGAGTGTTCCATTGTCATTAAGAGGCTCTGAACCTTACAATTAACTGTCAGTTTTGCGTGGGATTCGAAAATCTGGACTCACAGGAGAACGACCATAAGGTGTCCGAGACAGCACTAGACCCTTGGAGACAAGTCGGCTGGAGGACGATGTATTGAATCGCGACGCAATTTGTGTGTTCCATCGTCATTAACAATCTATGAACGTTACAATTAACTGCGTCGGATTCGAAAATCTAGACTCACAGGAGATCGACCATAAGGTGCCCGAGGCAGCAATAGACCCTTGGAGACAGGTCGGCCGGAGGACGATGTATTGAATCGCGACGCGATTTGTGTGTTCCATTGTCATTAAGAGGCTCTGAACCTTACAATTAACTGTCAGTTTTGCGTCGCATTCGAAAATCTAGACTCACAGGAGAACGACCATAAGGTGTCCGAGGCAGCACTAGACCCTTGGAGACAAGTCGGCTGGAGGACGATGTATTGAATCGCACCGCGATTTGTGTGTTCCATCGTCATTAACAGGCTCTGAACGTTACAATTAACTGTCAGTTTTGCGTCGGATTCGAAAATCTAGACTCACAGGAGATCGACCATAAGGTGCCCGAGGCAGCAATAGACCCTTGGAGACAGGGCGGCCGGAGGACGATGTATTGAATCGCGACGCAATTTGTGTGTTCCATTGTCATTAAGAGGCTCTGAACCTTACAATTAACTGTCAGTTTTGCGTCGGATTCGAAAATCTAGACTCACAGAGGAACGACCATAAGGTGCCCGAGGCAGCACTAGACCCTTGGAGACAAGTCGGCTGGAGGACCATGTATTGAATCGCGACGCGATTTGTGTGTTCCATCGTCATTAACAGGCTCTGAACGTTACAATCAACTGTCAGTTTTGCGTCGGATTCGAAAACCTAGACTCACAGGAGAACGACCATAAGGTGCCCGAGCCAGCAATAGACCCTTGGAGACAGGTCGGCCGGAGGACGATGTATTGAATCGCGACGCGATTTGTGTGTTCCATTGTCATTAAGAGGCTCTGAACCTTACAATTAACTGTCAGTTTTGCGTCGGATTCGAAAATCTAGACTCACAGGAGAACGACCATAAGGTGTCCGAGGCAGCACTAGACCCTTGGAGACAAGTCGGCTGGAGGACGATGTATTGAATCGCGACGCAATTTGTGTGTTCCATCGTCATTAACAGGCTCTGAACGTTACAATTAACTGCGTCGGATTCGAAAATCTAGACTCACAGGAGATCGACCATAAGGTGCCCGAGGCAGCAATAGACCCTTGGAGACAGGTCGGCCGGAGGACGATGTATTGAATCGCATCGCGATTTGTGTGTTCCATTGTCATTAAGAGGCTCTGAACCTTACAATTAACTGTCAGTTTTGCGTCGGATTCGAAAATCTAGACTCACAGAAGAACGACCATAAGGTGCCAGAGGCAGCACTAGATCCTTGGAGACAAGTCGGCTGGAGGACCATGTATTGAATCGCGACGCGATTCGTGTGTTCCATCGTCATTAACAGGCTCTGAACGTTACAATCAACTGTCAGTTTTGCGTCGGATTCGAAAATCTAGACTCAGAGGAGAACGACCATAAGGTGCCCGACGCAGCACTATACCCTTGGAGACACGTCGGCTGGAGGACGATGTATTCAATCGCGACGCGATTTGTGTGTTCCATCGTCATTAACAGGCTCTGAACGTTACAATTAACTGTCAGTTTTGCGTCGGATTCGAAAATCTAGACTCACAGGAGATCGACCATAAGGTGCCCGAGGCAGCAATAGACCCTTGGAGACAGGTCGGCCGGAGGACGATGTATTGAATCGCGACGCGATTTGTGTGTTCCATCGTCATTAACAGGCTCTGAACGTTACAATTAACTGTCAGTTTTGCGTCGCATTCGAAAATCTAGACTCACAGGAGATCGACCATAAGGTGCCCGAGGCAGCAATGGACCCTTGGAGACAGGTCGGCCGGAGGACGATGTATTGAATCGCGACGCGATTTGAGTGTTCCATTGTCATTAAGAGGCTCTGAACCTTACAATTAACTGTCAGTTTTGCGTGGGATTCGAAAATCTGGACTCACAGGAGAACGACCATAAGGTGTCCGAGACAGCACTAGACCCTTGGAGACAAGTCGGCTGGAGGACGATGTATTGAATCGCGACGCAATTTGTGTGTTCCATCGTCATTAACAATCTCTGAACGTTACAATTAACTGCGTCGGATTCGAAAATCTAGACTCACAGGAGATCGACCATAAGGTGCCCGAGGCAGCAATAGACCCTTGGAGACAGGTCGGCCGGAGGACGATGTATTGAATCGCGACGCGATTTGTGTGTTCCATTGTCATTAAGAGGCTCTGAACCTTACGATTAACTGTCAGTTTTGCGTCGGATTCGAAAATCTAGGCTCACAGAGGAACGACCATAAGGTGCCCGAGGCAGCAGTAGTCCCTTAGAGACAAGTCGGCTGGAGGACGATGTATTGAATCGCGACGCAATTTGTGTGTTCCATCGTCATTAACAGGCTCTGAACGTTACAATTAAGTGTCTGTTTTGCGTCGGATTCGAAAATATAGACTCACAGGAGATCGACCATAAGGTGCCCGAGGCTGCAATAGACCCTTGGAGACAGGTCGGCCGGAGGACGATGTATTGAATCGCGACGCGATTTGTGTGTTCCATTGTCATTAAGGGGCTCTGAACGTTACAACTAACTGTCAGTTTTGCGTCGGATTCGAAAATCTAGACTCACAGGAGAACGACCATAAGGTGTCCGAGGCAGCAATAGACCCTTGGAGACAGGTGGGCCGGAGGACGATGTATTGAATCGCGACGCAATTTGTGTGTTCCATCGTCATTAACAGGCTCTGAACGTTACAATTAACTGTCAGTTTTGCGTCGGATTCGAAAATCTAGACTCACAGGAGATCGACCATAAGGTGCCCGGGGCAGCAATAGACCCTTGGAGACAGGTCGGCCGGAGGACGATGTTTTGAATCGCGACGCGATTTGTGTGTTCTATCGTCATTAACAGGCTCTGAACGTTACAATTAACTGTCAGTTTTTACGTCGGATTCGAAAATCTAGACTCATAGGAGATTGACCATAAGGTGCCCGAGGCAGCAATAGACCCTTGGAGACAGGTCGGCCGGAGGACGATATATTGAATCGCGACGCAATTTGTGTGTTCCATTGTCATTAAGAGGCTCTGAACCTTACAATTAACTGTCAGTTTTGCGTCGGATTCGAAAATCTAGACTCACAGGAGAACGACAATAAGGTGTCCGAGGCAGCACAAGACCCTTGGAGACAAGTCGGCTGGAGGACGATGTATTGAATCGCGACGCAATTGGTGTGTTCCATCGTCATTAAGAGGCTCTGAACGTTACAATTAACTGCGTCGGATTCGAAAATCTAGACTCACAGGAGAACGACCATAAGGTGCCCGAGGCAGCACTAGACCCTTGGATAAAAGTCGGTTGGAGGACGATGTATTGAATCGCGACGCATTTTGTGTGTTCCATCGTCATTAACAGGCTCTGAACGTTACAATTAACTGTCAGTTTTGCGTCGGATTCGAAAATCTAGACTCACATGAGATCGACCATAAGGTCCCCGAGGCAGCAATAGACCCTTGGAGACAGGTCGGCCGGAGGACGATGTATTGAATCTCGACGCAATTTGTGTGTTCCATCGCCATTAACAGGCTCTGAACGTTACAATCAACTGTCAGTTTTGCGTCGGATTCGAAAATCTAGACTCACAGGAGAACGACCATAAGGTCCCCGAGGCAGCAATAGACCCTTGGAGACAGGTCGGCCGGAGGACGATGTATTGAATCTCGACGCAATTTGTGTGTTCCATCGTCATTAACAGGCTCTGAACGTTATAATCAACTGTCAGTTTTGCGTCGGATTCGAAAATCTAGACTCACAGGAGAACGACCATAAGGTGCCCGAGGCAGCAATAGACCCTTGGAGACAGGTCGGCCGGAGGACGATGTATTGAATCGCGACGCAATTTGTGTGTTCCATCGTGCGTCGGATTCGAAAATCTAGACTCACAGGAGAACGACCATAAGGTGACCGAGGCAGCAATAGATCCTTGGAGACAGGTCGGCCGGAGGACGATGTTTTGAATCGCGACGCGATTTGTGTGTTCTATCGTCATTAACAGGCTCTGAACGTTACAATTAACTGTCAGTTTTGCGTCGGATTCGAAAATCTAGACTCACAGGAGAACGACAATAAGGTGTCCGAGGCAGCACAAGACCCTTGGAGACAAGTCGGCTGGAGGACGATGTATTGAATCGCGACGCAATTGGTGTGTTCCATCGTCATTAACAGGCTCTGAACGTTACAATTAACTGCGTCGGATCGAAAATCTAGACTCACTGGAGAACGACCATAAGGTGCCCGAGGCAGCACTAGACCCTTGGATAAAAGTCGGTTGGAGGACGATGTATTGAATCGCGACGCAATTTGTGTGTTCCATCGTCATTAACAGGCTCTGAACGTTACAATTAACTGCGTCGGATTCGAAAATCTAGACTCACAGGAGATCGACCATAAGGTGCCCGAGCCAGCAATAGGCCCTTGGAGACAGGTCGGCCGGAGGACGATGTATTGAATCGCGACGCGATTTGTGTGTTCCATTGTCATTAAGAGGCTCTGAAGGTTACAATTAACTGTCAGTTTTGCGTCGGATTCGAAAATCTAGACTCACAGGAGAACGACCATAAGGTGTCCGAGGCAGCAATAGACCCTTGGAGACAGGTCGGCCGGAGGACGATGTATTGAATCGCGAAGCAATTTGTGTGTTCCATCGTCATTAACAGGCTCTGAAAGTTACAATTAACTGTCAGTTTTGCGTCGGATTCGAAAATCTAGACTCACAGGAGATCGACCATAAGGTGCCCGAGGCAGCAATAGACCCTTGGAGACAGGTCGGCCGGAGGACGATGTATTGAATCGCGACGCAATTTGTGTGTTACATCGTCATTAACAGGCTCTGAACGTTACAATTAACTGTCTGTTTTGCGTCGGATTCGAGAACCTAGACTCACAGGAGAACGACCATAAGGTGCCCGAGGCAGCACTAGACCCTTGGATAAAAGTCGGTTGGAGGACGATGTATTGAATCGCGACGGGATTTGTGTGTTCCATCGTCATTAACAGGATCTGAACGTTACAATTAACTGTCAGTTTTGCTTCGGATTCGAAAAACTACACTCCTAGGAGAACGACCATAAGGTGCCCGGGGCAGCAATAGACCCTTGGAGACAGGTCGACTGTCGGACGATATATTGAATCTCGACGCAATTTCTGTGTTCCATCGCCATTAACAGGCTCTGAACGTTACAATCAACTGTCAGTTTTGCGTCGGATTCGAAAATCTAGACTCACAGGAGAACGAACATAAGGTGCCCGAGGCAGCAATAGACCCTTGGAGACAGGTCGGCCGGAGGACGATGTATTGAATCTCGACGCAATTTGTGTGTTCCATCGTCATTAACAGGCTCTTAAAGTTATAATCAACTGTCAGTTTTGCGTCGGATTCGAAAATCTAGACTCACAGGAGATCGACCATAAGGTGCCCGAGGCACCAATAGACCCCTGGAGACAGGTCGGCCGGAGGACGATGTATTGAATCGCGACGCAATTTGTGTGTTCCATTGTCATTAAGAGGCTCTGAACCTTACGATTAACCGTCAGTTTTGCGTCGGATTCGAAAATCTAGACTCAGAGGAGAACGACCATAAGGTGCCCGATGCAGCACTAGACCCTTGGAGACATGTCGGCTGGAGGACGATGTATTGAATCGCGACGCGATTTGTGTGTTCCATCGTCATTAACAGGCTCTGAACGTTACAATTAACTGTCAGTTTTGCGTCGGATTCGAAAATCTAGACTCACAGGAGTTCGACCATAAGGTGCCCGAGGCAGCAATAGACCCTTGGAGACAGGTCGGCCGGAGGACGATGTATTGAATCGTGACGCAATTTGTGTGTTCCATTGTCATTAAGAGGCTCTGAACCTTACAATTAACTGTCAGTTTTGCGTCGGATTCGAAAATCTAGACTCACAGAGGAACGACCATAAGCTGCCCGAGGCAGCAATAGACCCTTGGAGACAAGTTGCCTGGAGGACCATGTATTGAATCGCGACGCGATTTGTGTGTTCCATCGTCATTAACAGGCTATGAACGTTACAATCAACTGTCAGTTTTGCGTCGGATTCGAAAATCTAGACTCACAGGAGAACGACCATAAGGTGCCCGAGGCAGCAATAGACCCTTGGAGACAGGTCGGCCGGAGGACGATGTATTGAATCGCGACGCAATTTGTGTGTTCCATCGTCATTAACAGGCTCTGAACGTTACAATTAACTGTCAGTTTTGCGTCGGATTCGAAAATCTAGACTCACAGGAGAACGACCATAAGGTGACCGAGGCAGCAATAGACCCTAGGAGACAGGTCGGCCGGAGGACGATGTTTTGAATCGCGACGCGATTTGTGTGTTCTATCGTCATTAACAGGCTCTGAACGTTACAATAAACTGTCAGTTTTGCGTCGGATTCGAAAATCTAGACTCACAGGAGAACGACAATAAGGTGTCCGAGGCAGCACAAGACCCTTGGAGACAAGTCGGCTGGAGGACGATGTATTGAATCGCGACGCAATTGGTGTGTTCCATCGTCATTAATAGGCTCTGAACGTTACAATTAACTGCGTCGGATTCGAAAATCTAGACTCACAGGAGAACGACCATAAGGTGCCCGAGGCAGCACTAGACCCTTGGATAAAAGTCGGTTGGAGGACGATGTATTGAATCGCGACGCAATTTGTGTGTTCCATCGTCATTAACAGGCTCTGAACGTTACAATTAACTGTCAGTTTTGCGTCGGATTCGAAAATCTAGACTCACATGAGATCGACCATAAGGTCCCCAAGGCAGCAATAGACCCTTGGAGACAGGTCGGCCGGAGGACGATGTATTGAATCTCGACGCAATTTGTGTGTTCCATCGCCATTAACAGGCTCTGAACGTTACAATCAACTGTCAGTTTTGCGTCGGATTCGAAAATCTAGACTCACAGGAGAACGACCATAAGGTGCCCGAGGCAGCAATAGACCCTTGGAGACAGGTCGGCCGGAGGACGATGAATTGAATCTCGACGCAATTTGTGTGTTCCATCGTCATTAACAGGCTCTGAACGTTATAATCAACTGTCAGTTTTGCGTCGGATTCGAAAATCTAGACTCACAGGAGAACGACCATAAGGTGCCCGAGGCAGCAATAGACCCTTGGAGACAGGTCGGCCGGAGGACGATGTATGGAATCGCGACGCAATTTGTGTGTTCCATCGTGCGTCGGATTCGAAAATCTAGACTCACAGGAGAACGACCATAAGGTGACCGAGGCAGCAATAGACCCTTGGAGACAGGTCGGCCGGAGGACGATGTATGGAATCGCGACGCAATTTGTGTGTTCCATCGTGCGTCGGATTCGAAAATCTAGACTCACAGGAGAACGACCATAAGGTGACCGAGGCAGCACTAGACCCTTGGATAAAAGTCGGTTGGAGGACGATGTATTGAATCGCGACGCAATTTGTGTGTTCCATCGTCATTAACAGGCTCTGAACGTTACAATTAACTGTCAGTTTTGCGTCGGATTCGAAAATCTAGACTCACATGAGATCGACCATAAGGTCCCCGAGGCAGCAATAGACCCATGGAGACAGGTCGGCCGGAGGACGATGTTTTGAATCGCGACGCGATTTGTGTGTTCTATCGTCATTAACAGGCTCTGAACGTTACAATTAACTGTCAGTTTTGCGTCGGATTCGAAAATCTAGACTCACAGGAGATCGACCATAAGGTGCCCGAGGCACCAATAGACCCCTGGAGACAGGTCGGCCGGAGGACGATGTATTGAATCGCGACGCAATTTGTGTGTTCCATTGTCATTAAGAGGCTCTGAACCTTACAATTAACTGTCAGTTTTGCGTCGGATTCGAAAATCTAGACTCACACGAGATCGACCATAAGGTGTCCGAGGCAGCACATGACCCTTGGAGACAAGTCGGCTGGTGGACGATGTATTGAATCGCGACGCAATTGGTGTGTTCCATCGTCATTAACAGGCTCTGAACGTTACAATTAACTGCGTCGGATTCGAAAATCTAGACTCACAGGAGATCGACCATAAGGTGCCCGAGCCAGCAATAGACCCTTGGAGACAGGTCGGCCGGAGGACGATGTATTGAATCGCGACGCGATTTGTGTGTTCCATTGTCATTAAGAGGCTCTGAAGGTTACAATTAACTGTCAGTTTTGCGTCGGATTCGAAAATCTAGACTCACAGGAGATCGACCATAAGGTGCCCGAGGCAGCAATAGACCCTTGGAGACAGGTCGGCCGGAGGACGATGTATTGAATCGCGACGCAATTTGTGTGTTACATCGTCATTAACAGGCTCTGAACGTTACAATTAACTGTCTGTTTTGCGTCGGATTCGAGAACCTAGACTCACAGGAGAACGACCATAAGGTGCCCGAGGCAGCACTAGACCCTTGGATAAAAGTCGGTTGGAGGACGATGTATTGAATCGCGACGGGATTTGTGTGTTCCATCGTCATTAACAGGATCTGAACGTTACAATTAACTGTCAGTTTTGCTTCGGATTCGAAAAACTACACTCCTAGGAGAACGACCATAAGGTGACCGAGGCAGCAATAGACCCTAGGAGACAGGTCGGCCGGAGGACGATGTTTTGAATCGCGACGCGATTTGTGTGTTCTATTGTCATTTACAGGCTCTGAACGTTACAATTAACTGTCAGTTTTGCGTCGGATTCGAAAATCTAGACTCACAGGAGAACGACCATAAGGTGCCCGAGGCAGCAATAGACCCTTGGAGACAGGTCGGCCGGAGGACGATGTATTGAATCTCGACGCAATTTGTGTGTTCCATCGTCATTAACAGGCTCTGAACGTTATAATCAACTGTCAGTTTTGCGTCGGATTCGAAAATCTAGACTCACAGGAGAACGACCATAAGGTGCCCGAGGCAGCAATAGACCCTTGGAGACAGGTCGGCCGGAGGACGATGTATTGAATCGCGACGCAATTTGTGTGTTCCATCGTGCGTCGGATTCGAAAATCTAGACTCACAGGAGAACGACCATAAGGTGACCGAGGCAGCAATAGACCCTTGGAGACAGGTCGGCCGGAGGACGATGTTTTGAATCGCGACGCGATTTGTGTGTTCTATCGTCATTAACAGGCTCTGAACGTTACAATTAACTGTCAGTTTTGCGTCGGATTCGAAAATCTAGACTCACAGGAGAACGACAATAAGGTGTCCGAGGCAGCACAAGACCCTTGGAGACAAGTCGGCTGGAGAACGATGTATTGAATCGCGACACAATTGGTGTGTTCCATCGTCATTAACAGGCTCTGAACGTTACAATTAACTGCGTCGGATCGAAAATCTAGACTCACAGGAGAACGACCATAAGGTGCCCGAGGCAGCACTAGACCCTTGGATAAAAGTCGGTTGGAGGACGATGTATTGAATCGCGACGCAATTTGTGTGTTCCATCGTCATTAACAGGCTCTGAACGTTACAATCAACTGTCAGTTTTGCGTCGGATTCGAAAATCTAGACTCACAGGAGAACGACCATAAGGTGCCCGAGGCAGCAATAGACCCTTGGAGACAGGTCGGCCGGAGGACGATGTATTGAATCTCGACGCAATTTGTGTGTTCCATCGTCATTAACAGGCTCTTAAAGTTATAATCAACTGTCAGTTTTGCGTCGGATTCGAAAATCTAGACTCACAGGAGATCGACCATAAGGTGCCCGAGGCACCAATAGACCCCTGGAGACAGGTCGGCCGGAGGACGATGTATTGAATCGCGACGCAATTTGTGTGTTCCATTGTCATTAAGAGGCTCTGAACCTTACGATTAACCGTCAGTTTTGCGTCGGATTCGAAAATCTAGACTCAGAGGAGAACGACCATAAGGTGCCCGATGCAGCACTAGACCCATGGAGACATGTCGGCTGGAGGACGATGTATTGAATCGCGACGCGATTTGTGTGTTCCATCGTCATTAACAGGCTCTGAACGTTACAATTAACTGTCAGTTTTGCGTCGGATTCGAAAATCTAGACTCACAGGAGTTCGACCATAAGTTGCCCGAGGCAGCAATAGACCCTTGGAGACAGGTCGGCCGGAGGACGATGTATTGAATCGCGACGCAATTTGTGTGTTCCATTGTCATTAAGAGGCTCTGAACCTTACAATTAACTGTCAGTTTTGCGTCGGATTCGAAAATCTAGACTCACAGAGGAACGACCATAAGCTGCCCGAGGCAGCAATAGACACTTGGAGACAAGTTGCCTGGAGGACCATGTATTGAATCGCGACGCGATTTGTGTGTTCCATCGTCATTAACAGGCTATGAACGTTACAATCAACTGTCAGTTTTGCGTCGGATTCGAAAATCTAGACTCACAGGAGAACGACCATAAGGTGCCCGAGGCAGCAATAGACCCTTGGAGACAGGTCGGCCGGAGGACGATGTTTTGAATCGCGACGCGATTTGTGTGTTCTATCGTCATTAACAGGCTCTGAACGTTACAATTAACTGTCAGTTTTGCGTCGGATTCGAAAATCTAGACTCACAGGAGATCGACCATAAGGTGCCCGAGGCACCAATAGACCCCTGGAGACAGGTCGGCCGGAGGACGATGTATTGAATCGCGACGCAATTTGTGTGTTCCATCGTCATTAAGAGGCTCTGAACCTTACAATTAACTGTCAGTTTTGCGTCGGATTCGAAAATCTAGACTCACAGGAGATCGACCATAAGGTGTCCGAGGCAGCACAAGACCCTTGGAGACAAGTCGGCTGGAGAACGATGTATTGAATCGCGACGCAATTGGTGTGTTCCATCGTCATTAACAGGCTCTGAACGTTACAATTAACTGCGTCGTTTTCGAAAATCTAGACTCACAGGAGATCGACCATAAGGTGCCCGAGCCAGCAATAGACCCTTGGAGACAGGTCGGCCGGAGGACGATGTTTTGAATCGCGACGCGATTTGTGTGTTCTATCGTCATTAACAGGCTCTGAACGTTACAATTAACTGTCAGTTTTGCGTCGGATTCGAAAATCTAGACTCACAGGAGATCGACCATAAGGTGCCCGAGGCACCAATAGACCCCTGGAGACAGGTCGGCCGGAGGACGATGTATTGAATCGCGACGCAATTTGTGTGTTCCATTGTCATTAAGAGGCTCTGAACCTTACAATTAACTGTCAGTTTTGCGTCGGATTCGAAAATCTAGACTCACAGGAGATCGACCATAAGGTGTCCGAGGCAGCACTAGACCCTTGGAGACAAGTCGGCTGGAGGACGATGTATTGAATCGCGACGCAATTGGTGTGTTCCATCGTCATTAACAGGCTCTGAACGTTACAATTAACTGCGTCGGATTCGAAAATCTAGACTCACAGGAGATCGACCATAAGGTGCCCGAGCCAGCAATAGACCCTTGGAGACAGGTCGGCCGGAGGACGATGTACTGAATCGCGACGCGATTTGTGTGTTCCATTGTCATTAAGAGGCTCTGAAGGTTACAATTAACTGTCAGTTTTGCGTCGGATTCGAAAATCTAGACTCACAGGAGAACGACCATAAGGTGTCCGAGGCAGCAATAGACCCTTGGAGACAGGTCGGCCGGAGGACGATGTATTGAATCGCGAAGCAATTTGTGTGTTCCATCGTCATTAACAGGCTCTGAAAGTTACAATAAACTGTCAGTTTTGCGTCGGATTCGAAAATCTAGACTCACAGGAGATCGACCATAAGGTGCCCGAGGCAGCAATAGACCCTTGGAGACAGGTCGGCCGGAGGACGATGTATTGAATCGCGACGCAATTGGTGTGTTCCATCGTCATTAACAGGCTCTGAACGTTACAATTATCTGCGGCGGATTCGAAAATCTAGACTCACAGGAGAACGACCATAAGGTGCCCGAGGCAGCACTAGACCCTTGGATAAAAGTCGGTTGGAGGACGATGTATTGAATCGCGACGCAATTTGTGTGTTCCATCGTCATTAACAGGCTCTTAACGTTACAATTAACTGTCAGTTTTGCGTCGGATTCGAAAATCTAGACTCACATGAGATCGACCATAAGGTCCCCGAGGCAGCAATAGACCCTTGGAGACAGGTCGGCCGGAGGACGATGTTTTGAATCGCGACGCGATTTGTGTGTTCTATCGTCATTAACAGGCTCTGAACGTTACAATTAACTGTCAGTTTTGCGTCGGATTCGAAAATCTACACTCACAGGAGATCGACCATAAGGTGCCCGAGGCACCAATAGACCCCTGGAGACAGGTCGGCCGGAGGACGATGTATTGAATCGCGACGCAATTTGTGTGTTCCATTGTCATTAAGAGGCTCTGAACCTTACGATTAACCGTCAGTTTTGCGTCGGATTCGAAAATCTAGACTCAGAGGAGAACGACCATAAGGTGCCCGATGCAGCACTAGACCCTTGGAGACATGTCGGCTGGAGGACGATGTATTGAATCGCGACGCGATATGTGTGTTCCATCGTCATTAACAGGCTCTGAACGTTACAATTAACTGTCAGTTTTGCGTCGGATTCGAAAATCTAGACTCACAGGAGTTCGACCAAAAGGTGCCCGAGGCAGCAATAGACCCTTGGAGACAGGTCGGCCGGAGGACGATGTATTGAATCGCGACGCAATTTGTGTGTTCCATTGTCATTAAGAGGCTCTGAACCTTACAATTAACTGTCAGTTTTGCGTCGGATTCGAAAATCTAGACTCACAGAGGAACGACCATAAGGTGCCCGAGGCAGCACTAGACCCTTGGAGACAAGTTGGCTGGAGGACCATGTATTGAATCGCAACGCGATTTGTGTGTTCCATCGTCATTAACAGGCTATGAACGTTACAATCAACTGTCAGTTTTGCGTCGGATTCGAAAATTTAGACTCACAGGAGAACGACCATAAGGTGCCCGAGGCAGCAATAGACCCTTGGAGACAGGTCGGCCGGAGGACGATGTATTGAATCGCGACGCAATTTGTATGTTCCATCGTCATTAACAGGCTCTGAACCTTACAATTAACTGTCAGTTTTGCGTCGGATTCGAAAATCTAGACTCACAGGAGATCGACCATAAGGTGCCCGAGGCAGCAATAGGCCCTTGGAGACAGGTCGGCCGGAGGTTGATGTATTGAATCGCGACGCGATTTGTGTGTTCCATCGTCATTAACAGGCTCTGAACGTTACAATTAACTGTCAGTTTTGCGTCGGATTCGAAAATCTAGACTCACAGGAGATCGACCATAAGGTGCCCGAGGCAGCAAGAGACCCTTGGAGACAGGTCGGCCGGAGGACGATGTATTGAATCGCGACACAATTTGTGTGTTCCATCGTCATTAACAGGCTCTGAACGTTACAATTAACTGCGTCGTATTCGAAAATGTAGACTCACAGGAGAACGACCATAAGGTGCCCGAGGCAGCAATAAACCCTTGGAGACAGGTTGGCCGGAGGACGATGTATTGAATCGCGACGAGATTTGTGTGTACCATCGTCATTAACAGGCTCTGAAGGTTACAATCAACTGTCAGTTTTGCGGCGGATTCGAAAACCTAGACTCGTAGGAGAACGACCATAAGGTGCCCGAGGCAGCAATAGACCCTTGGAGACAGGTCGGCCGGAGGACGATGTATTGAATCGCGACGCGATTTGTGTGTTCCATTGTCATTAACAAGCTCTGAACGTTACAATTAACTGTCTGTTTTGCGTCGGATTCGAAAATCTAGACTCACAGGAGATCGACCATAAGGTGCCCGAGACAGCAATAGACCCTTGGGACAGGTCGGCCGGAGGACGATGTATTGAATCGCGACGCGATTTGTGTGTTCCATCGTCATTAACAGGCTCTGAACGTTACAATTAACTGTCAGTTTTGCGTCGGATTCGAAAATCTAGACTCACAGGAGATCGACCATAAGGTGCCCGAGGCAGCAATAGACCCATGGAGACAGGTTTGACGGAGGACGATGTATTGAATCGCGACGGGATTTGTGTGTTCCATCGTCATTAACAGGCTCTAAACGGTACAACTAACTGTCAGTTTTGCGTCGTATTCGAAAATCTAGACTCACAGAAGAACGACCATAAGGTGCCCGAGGCAGCACTAGACCCTTGGAGACAAGTCGGCTGGACGACGATGTATTGAATCGCGACGCAATTTGTGTGTTCCATCGTCATTAACAGGCTCTTAACGTTACAATTAACTGTCAGTTTTGCGTCGGATTCGAAAATCTAGACTCACAGAAGAACGACCATAAGGTGCCCGAGGCAGCACTAGACCCTTGGAGACAAGTCGGCTGTAGGACGATGTATTGAATCGCGACGCAATTTGTGTGTTCCATCGTCATTAACAGGCTCTGAACGTTACAATTAACTGTCAGTTTTGCGTCGGATTCGAGAATCTAGATTCACAGGTATCGACCATAAGGTGCCCGAGGCAGCAATAGACCCTTGGAGACAGGTCGGCCGGAGGACGATGTATTGAATCGTGACGCAATTTGTGTGTTCCATCGTCATTAACAGGCTCTGAACGTTATAATTAACTGTGAGTTTTGCGTCGGATTCGAAAATCTAGACTCACAGGAGATCGACCATAAGGTGCCCGAGGCAGCAATAGACCCTTGGAGACAGGTCGGCCGGAGGACGATGTATTGAATCGCGACGCGATTTGTGTGTTCCATCGTCATTAACAGGCTCTGAACGTTACAATTAACTGTCAGTTTTGCGTCGGATTCGAAAATCTAGACTCGCAGGAGATCGACCATAAGGTGCCCGAGACAGCAATAGACCCTTGGAGACAGGTCGGCCGGAGGACGATGTATTGAATCGCGACGCGATTTGTGTGTTCTATTGTCATTAAGAGGCTCTGAACGTTACGATTAACTGTCAGTTTTGCGTCGGATTCGAAAATCTAGACTCACAGGAGAACGACCATAAGGTGTCCGAGGCAGCACTAGACACTTGGAGACAAGTCGGCTGGAGGACGATGTATTGAATCGCGACGCAATTTGTGTGTTCCATCGTCATTAACAGGCTCTGAACGTTACAATTAACTGTCAGTTTTGCGTCGGACTCGAAAATCTAGACTCACAGGAGAACGACCATAAGGTGCCCGAGGCAGCAAGAGACCCTTGGAGACAGGTCGGCCGGAGGACGATGTTTTGAATCGCGACGGGATTTGTGTGTTCCATCGTCATTAACAGGCTCTGAACGTTACCATTAACTGTCAGTTTTGCGTCGGATTCGACAATCTAGACTCACAGGAGATCGACCATTAGGTGTCCGAGACAGCACTAGACCCTTGGAGACATGTCGGCTGGAGGACGATGTATTGAATCGCGACGCAATTAGTGTGTTCCATCGTCATTAACAGGCTCTGAACGTTACAATTAACTGTCAGTTTTGCGTCGGATTCGAAAATCTAGACTCACAGGAGAACGACCATAAGGTGCCCGAGGCAGCAATAGACCCTTGGAGACAGGTCGGCCGGAGGACGATGTATTGAATCGCGACGCAATTTGTGTGTCCCATTGTCATTAAGAGGCCTGAACCTTACGATTAACTGTCAGTTTTGCGTCGGATTCGAAAATCTAGACTCACAGGAGAACGACCATAAGGTGCCCGAGGCAGCAATAGACCCTTGGAGACAAGTCGGCTGGATGACAATGTATTGAATCGCGACGCGATTTGTGTGTTCCATCGTCATTAACAGGCTCTGAACGTTACAATTAACTGTCAGGTTTGCGTCGGATTCGAAAATCTAGACTCACAGGAGATCGACCATAAGGTGCCCGTGACAGCAATAGACCCTTGGAGACAGGTCGGCCGGAGGACGATAATTGAATCGCGACGCAATTTGTGTGTTCCATTGTCATTAAGAGGCTCTGAACCTTACGATTAACTGTCAGTTTTGCGTCGGATTCGAAAATCTAGACTCACAGGAGAACGACCATAAGGTGCCCGAGGCAGCAATAGACCCTTGGAGACAAGTCGGCCGGAGGACGATGTATTGAATCGTGACGCAATTTGTGTGTTCCATCGTCATTAACAGGCTCTGAACGTTACAATTAACTGTCAGGTATGCGTCGGATTCGAAAATCTAGACTCACAGGAGATCGACCATAAGGTGCCCGAGGCAGCAAAGAGACCCTTGGAGACAGGTCGGCCGGAGGACGATAATTGAATCGCGACGGGATTTGTGTGTTCCATCGTCATTAACAGGCTCTGAACGTTACCATTAACTGTCAGTTTTGCGTCGGATTCGAAAATCTAGACTCACAGGAGATCGACCATTAGGTGTCCGAGGCAGCACTAGACCCTTGGAGACATGTCGGCTGGAGGACGATGTATTGAATCGCGACGCAATTTGTGTGTTCCATCGTCATTAACAGGCTCTGAACGTTACAATTAACTGTCAGTTTTGCGTCGGATTCGAAAATCTAGACTCACAGGAGAACGACCATAAGGTGCCCGAGGCAGCACTAGGCCCTTGGAGACAAGTCGGCTGGAGGACGATGTACTGAATCGCGACGCAATTTGTGTGTTCCATCGTCATTAACAGGCTCTGAACGTTACAATTAACTGTCAGTTTTGCGTCGGATTCGAAAATCTAGACTCACAGGAGAACGACCATAACGTGCCCGAGGCAGCAATAGACCCTTTGGAGACATGTCGGCTGGAGGACGATGTATTGAATCGCGACGCGATTTGTGTGTCCCTTCGTCATTAACAGGCTCTGAACGTTACAATTAACTGTCAGGTTTGCGTCGGATTCGAAAATCTAGACTCACAGGAGATCGACCATAAGGTGCCCGAGGCAGCAATAGACCCTTGGAGACAGGTCGGCCGGAGGACGATGTTTTGAATCGCGACGGATTTGTGTGTTCCATCGTCATTAACAGTCTCTGAACGTTACAATTAACTGTCAGTTTTGCGTCGGATTCGAAAATCTAGACTCACAGGAGAACGACCATAAGGTGCCCGAGGCAGCACTAGACCCTTGGAGACAAGTCGGCTGGAGGACGATGTATTGAATCGCGACGCGATTTGTGTGTTCCGTCGTCATTAACAGGCTCTGAACGTTACAATTAACTGTCAGTTTTGCGTCGGATTCGAAAAACTAGACTCACAGGAGGTCGACCATAAGGTGCCCGAGGCAGCAATAGACCCTTGGAGACAGGTCGGCCGGAGGACGATGTATTGAATCGCGACGCAATTTGTGTGTTCCATTGTCATTAAGAGGCTCTGAACCTTACAATTAACTGTCAGTTTTGCGTCGGATTCGAAAATCTAGACTCACAGGAGATCGACCATAAGGTGCCCGAGGCAGCAATCGACCCTTGGAGACAGGTCGGCCGGAGGACGATGTATTGAATCGCGACGCGATTTGTGTGTTCCATCGTCATTAACAGGCTCTGAACGTTACAATTAACTGCCAGTTTTGCGTCGGATTCGAAAATCTAGACTCACAGGAGATCGACCATAAGGTGCCCGAGGCAGCAATAGACCCTTGGAGACAGGTCGGCCGGAGGACGATGTATTGAATCGCGACGGGATTTTTGTGTTCCATCGTCATTAACAGGCTCTGAACGTTACAATTAACTGTCACTTTTACGTCGGATTCGAAAATCTAGACTCACAAGAGATCGACCATAAGGTGCCCGAGGCAGCAATCGGCCCTTGGAGGCAGGTCGGCCGGAGGACGATGTATTGAATCGCGACGCGATTTGTGTGTTCCATTGTCATTAAGAGGCTCTGAACCTTAAAATTAACTGTCAGTTTTGCGTCGGATTCGAAAATATAGACTCAGAGGAGAACGACCATACGGTGTCCGAGGCAGCACTAGACCCTTGGAGACAAGTCGGCTGGAGGACGATGAATTGAATCGCGACGCAATTAGTGTGTTCCATCGTCATTAACAGGCTCTGAACGTTACAATTAACTGTCAGTTTTGCGTCGGATTCGAAAATCTAGACTCACAGGAGATCGACCATAAGGTGCCCGAGGCAGCAATACACCCTTGGAGACAGGTCGGCCGGAGGACGACGTATTGAATCGCGACGCGATTTGTGTGTTCCATTGTCATTAAGAGGCTCTGAACCTTCCAATTAACTGTAAGTTTTGCGTCGGATTCGAAAATCTAGACTCACAGAAGAACGACCATAAGGTGCCCGAGGCAGCACTAGACCCTTGGAGACAAGTCGGCTGGAGGACGATGTATTGAATCGCGACGCAATTTGTGTGTTCCATCGTCATTAACAGGCTCTGAACGTTACCATTAACTGTCAGTTTTGCGTCGGATTCGAAAATCTAGACTCACAGGAGATCGACCATTAGGTGTCCGAGACAGCACTAGACCCTTGGAGACATGTCGGCTGGAGGACGATGTATTGAATCGCGACGCAATTTGTGTGTTCCATCGTCATTAACAGGCTCTGAACGTTACAATTAACTGTCAGTTTTGCGTCGGATTCGAAAATCTAGACTCACAGGAGAACGACCATAAGGTGCCCGAGGCAGCAATAGACCCTTGGAGACAGGTCGGCCGGAGGACGATGTATTGAATCGCGACGCAATTTGTGTGTTCCATTGTCATTAAGAGGCCTGAACCTTACGATTAACTGTCAGTTTTGCGTCGGATTCGAAAATCTAGACTCACAGGAGAACGACCATAAGGTGCCCGAGGCAGCAATAGGCCCTTGGAGACAAGTCGGCTGGAGGACAATGTATTGAATCGCGACGCGATTTGTGTGTTCCATCGTCATTAACAGGCTCTGAACGTTACAATTAACTGTCAGGTTTGCGTCGGATTCGAAAATCTAGACTCACAGGAGATCGACCATAAGGTGCCCGTGACAGCAATAGACCCTTGGAGACAGGTCGGCCGGAGGACGATGTATTGAATCGCGACGCAATTTGTGTGTTCCATTGTCATTAAGAGGCTCTGAACCTTACGATTAACTGTCAGTTTTGCGTCGGATTCGAAAATCTAGACTCACAGGAGAACGACCATAAGGTGCCCGAGGCAGCAATAGACCCTTGGAGACAGGTCGGCCGGAGGACGATGTATTGAATCGCGACGCGATTTGTGTGTTCCATCGTCATTAACAGGCTCTGAACGTTACAATTAACTGTCAGTTTTGCGTCGGATTCGAAAATCTAGACTCACAGGAGTTCGACCATAAGGTGCCCGAGGCAGCAATAGACCCTTGGAGACAGGTCGGCCGGAGGACGATGTATTGAATCGCGACGCAATTTGTGTGTTCCATTGTCATTAAGAGGCTCTGAACCTTACAATTAACTGTCAGTTTTGCGTCGGATTCGAAAATCTAGACTCACAGAGGAACGACCATAAGCTGCCCGAGGCAGCAATAGACACTTGGAGACAAGTTGCCTGGAGGACCATGTATTGAATCGCGACGCGATTTGTGTGATCCATCGTCATTAACAGGCTATGAACGTTACAATCAACTGTCAGTTTTGCGTCGGATTCGAAAATCTAGACTCACAGGAGAACCACCATAAGGTGCCCGAGGCAGCAATAGACCCTTGGAGACAGGTCGGCCGGAGGACGATGTATTGAATCGCGACGCAATTTGTGTGTTCCATCGTCATTAACAGGCTCTGAACGTTACAATTAACTGTCAGTTTTGCGTCGGATTCGAAAATCTAGACTCACAGGAGAACGACCATAAGGTGACCGAGGCAGCAATAGACCCTAGGAGACAGGTCGGCCGGAGGACGATGTTTTGAATCGCGACGCGATTTGTGTGTTCTATCGTCATTAACAGGCTCTGAACGTTACAATTAACTGTCAGTTTTGCGTCGGATTCGAAAATCTAGACTCACAGGAGAACGACAATAAGGTGTCCGAGGCAGTACAAGACCCTTGGAGACAAGTCGGCTGGAGGACGATGTATTGAATCGCGACGCAATTGGTGTGTTCCATCGTCATTAACAGGCTCTGAACGTTACAATTAACTGCGTCGGATTCGAAAATCTAGACTCACAGGAGAACGACCATAAGGTGCCCGAGGCAGCACTAGACCCTTGGATAAAAGTCGGTTGGAGGACGATGTATTGAATCGCGACGCAATTTGTGTGTTCCATCGTCATTAACAGGCTCTGAACGTTACAATTAACTGTCAGTTTTGCGTCGGATTCGAAAATCTAGACTCACATGAGATCGACCATAAGGTCCCCGAGGCAGCAATAGACCCTTGGAGACAGGTCGGCCGGAGGACGATGTTTTGAATCGCGACGCGATTTGTGTGTTCTATCGTCATTAACAGGCTCTGAACGTTACAATTAACTGTCAGTTTTGCGTCGGATTCGAAAATCTAGACTCACAGGAGATCGACCATAAGGTGCCCGAGGCACCAATAGACCCCTGGAGACAGGTCGGCCGGAGGACGATGTATTGAATCGCGACGCAATTTGTGTGTTCCATCGTCATTAAGAGGCTCTGAACCTTACAATTAACTGTCAGTTTTGCGTCGGATTCGAAAATCTAGACTCACAGGAGATCGACCATAAGGTGTCCGAGGCAGCACAAGACCCTTGGAGACAAGTCGGCTGGAGAACGATGTATTGAATCGCGACGCAATTGGTGTGTTCCATCGTCATTAACAGGCTCTGAACGTTACAATTAACTGCGTCGTTTTCGAAAATCTAGACTCACAGGAGATCGACCATAAGGTGCCCGAGCCAGCAATAGACCCTTGGAGACAGGTCGGCCGGAGGACGATGTTTTGAATCGCGACGCGATTTGTGTGTTCTATCGTCATTAACAGGCTCTGAACGTTACAATTAACTGTCAGTTTTGCGTCGGATTCGAAAATCTAGACTCACAGGAGATCGACCATAAGGTGCCCGAGGCACCAATAGACCCCTGGAGACAGGTCGGCCGGAGGACGATGTATTGAATCGCGACGCAATTTGTGTGTTCCATTGTCATTAAGAGGCTCTGAACCTTACAATTAACTGTCAGTTTTGCGTCGGATTCGAAAATCTAGACTCACAGGAGATCGACCATAAGGTGTCCGAGGCAGCACTAGACCCTTGGAGACAAGTCGGCTGGAGGACGATGTATTGAATCGCGACGCAATTGGTGTGTTCCATCGTCATTAACAGGCTCTGAACGTTACAATTAACTGCGTCGGATTCGAAAATCTAGACTCACAGGAGATCGACCATAAGGTGCCCGAGCCAGCAATAGACCCTTGGAGACAGGTCGGCCGGAGGACGATGTACTGAATCGCGACGCGATTTGTGTGTTCCATTGTCATTAAGAGGCTCTGAAGGTTACAATTAACTGTCAGTTTTGCGTCGGATTCGAAAATCTAGACTCACAGGAGAACGACCATAAGGTGTCCGAGGCAGCAATAGACCCTTGGAGACAGGTCGGCCGGAGGACGATGTATTGAATCGCGAAGCAATTTGTGTGTTCCATCGTCATTAACAGGCTCTGAAAGTTACAATAAACTGTCAGTTTTGCGTCGGATTCGAAAATCTAGACTCACAGGAGATCGACCATAAGGTGCCCGAGGCAGCAATAGACCCTTGGAGACAGGTCGGCCGGAGGACGATGTATTGAATCGCGACGCAATTGGTGTGTTCCATCGTCATTAACAGGCTCTGAACGTTACAATTATCTGCGGCGGATTCGAAAATCTAGACTCACAGGAGAACGACCATAAGGTGCCCGAGGCAGCACTAGACCCTTGGATAAAAGTCGGTTGGAGGACGATGTATTGAATCGCGACGCAATTTGTGTGTTCCATCGTCATTAACAGGCTCTTAACGTTACAATTAACTGTCAGTTTTGCGTCGGATTCGAAAATCTAGACTCACATGAGATCGACCATAAGGTGCCCGAGGCACCAATAGACCCCTGGAGACAGGTCGGCCGGAGGACGATGTATTGAATCGCGACGCAATTTGTGTGTTCCATTGTCATTAAGAGGCTCTGAACCTTACGATTAACCGTCAGTTTTGCGTCGGATTCGAAAATCTAGACTCAGAGGAGAACGACCATAAGGTGCCCGATGCAGCACTAGACCCTTGGAGACATGTCGGCTGGAGGACGATGTATTGAATCGCGACGCGATATGTGTGTTCCATCGTCATTAACAGGCTCTGAACGTTACAATTAACTGTCAGTTTTGCGTCGGATTCGAAAATCTAGACTCACAGGAGTTCGACAAAAAGGTGCCCGAGGCAGCAATAGACCCTTGGAGACAGGTCGGCCGGAGGACGATGTATTGAATCGCGACGCAATTTGTGTGTTCCATTGTCATTAAGAGGCTCTGAACCTTACAATTAACTGTCAGTTTTGCGTCGGATTCGAAAATCTAGACTCACAGAGGAACGACCATAAGGTGCCCGAGGCAGCACTAGACCCTTGGAGACAAGTTGGCTGGAGGACCATGTATTGAATCGCAACGCGATTTGTGTGTTCCATCGTCATTAACAGGCTATGAACGTTACAATCAACTGTCAGTTTTGCGTCGGATTCGAAAATTTAGACTCACAGGAGAACGACCATAAGGTGCCCGAGGCAGCAATAGACCCTTGGAGACAGGTCGGCCGGAGGACGATGTATTGAATCGCGACGCAATTTGTATGTTCCATCGTCATTAACAGGCTCTGAACCTTACAATTAACTGTCAGTTTTGCGTCGGATTCGAAAATCTAGACTCACAGGAGATCGACCATAAGGTGCCCGAGGCAGCAATAGGCCCTTGGAGACAGGTCGGCCGGAGGTTGATGTATTGAATCGCGACGCGATTTGTGTGTTCCATCGTCATTAACAGGCTCTGAACGTTACAATTAACTGTCAGTTTTGCGTCGGATTCGAAAATCTAGACTCACAGGAGATCGACCATAAGGTGCCCGAGGCAGCAAGAGACCCTTGGAGACAGGTCGGCCGGAGGACGATGTATTGAATCGCGACACAATTTGTGTGTTCCATCGTCATTAACAGGCTCTGAACGTTACAATTAACTGCGTCGTATTCGAAAATCTAGACTCACAGGAGAACGACCATAAGGTGCCCGAGGCAGCAATAAACCCTTGGAGAAAGGTTGGCCGGAGGACGATGTATTGAATCGCGACGAGATTTGTGTGTACCATCGTCATTAACAGGCTCTGAAGGTTACAATCAACTGTCAGTTTTGCGGCGGATTCGAAAACCTAGACTCGTAGGAGAACGACCATAAGGTGCCCGAGGCAGCAATAGACTCTTGGAGACAGGTCGGCCGGAGGACGATGTATTGAATCGCGACGCGATTTGTGTGTTCCATTGTCATTAACAAGCTCTGAACGTTACAATTAACTGTCTGTTTTGCGTCGGATTCGAAAATCTAGACTCACAGGAGATCGACCATAAGGTGCCCGAGACAGCAATAGACCCTTGGAGACAGGTCGGCCGGAGGACGATGTATTGAATCGCGACGCGATTTGTGTGTTCCATCGTCATTAACAGGCTCTGAACGTTACAATTAACTGTCAGTTTTGCGTCGGATTCGAAAATCTAGACTCACAGGAGATCGACCATAAGGTGCCCGAGGCAGCAATAGACCCATGGAGACAGGTTTGACGGAGGACGATGTATTGAATCGCGACGGGATTTGTGTGTTCCATCGTCATTAACAGGCTCTAAACGGTACAACTAACTGTCAGTTTTGCGTCGTATTCGAAAATCTAGACTCACAGAAGAACGACCATAAGGTGCCCGAGGCAGCACTAGACCCTTGGAGACAAGTCGGCTGGACGACGATGTATTGAATCGCGACGCAATTTGTGTGTTCCATCGTCATTAACAGGCTCTTAACGTTACAATTAACTGTCAGTTTTGCGTCGGATTCGAAAATCTAGACTCACAGAAGAACGACCATAAGGTGCCCGAGGCAGCACTAGACCCTTGGAGACAAGTCGGCTGTAGGACGATGTATTGAATCGCGACGCAATTTGTGTGTTGCATCGTCATTAACAGGCTCTGAACGTTACAATTAACTGTCAGTTTTGCGTCGGATTCGAGAATCTAGATTCACAGGTATCGACCATAAGGTGCCCGAGGCAGCAATAGACCCTTGGAGACAGGTCGGCCGGAGGACGATGTATTGAATCGTGACGCAATTTGTGTGTTCCATCGTCATTAACAGGCTCTGAACGTTACAATTAACTGTGAGTTTTGCGTCGGATTCGAAAATCTAGACTCACAGGAGATCGACCATAAGGTGCCCGAGGCAGCAATAGACCCTTGGAGACAGGTCGGCCGGAGGACGATGTATTGAATCGCGACGCGATTTGTGTGTTCCATCGTCATTAACAGGCTCTGAACGTTACAATTAACTGTCAGTTTTGCGTCGGATTCGAAAATCTAGACTCGCAGGAGATCGACCATAAGGTGCCCGAGACAGCAATAGACCCTTGGAGACAGGTCGGCCGGAGGACGATGTATTGAATCGCGACGCGATTTGTGTGTTCTATTGTCATTAAGAGGCTCTGAACGTTACGATTAACTGTCAGTTTTGCGTCGGATTCGAAAATCTAGACTCACAGGAGAACGACCATAAGGTGTCCGAGGCAGCACTAGACCCTTGGAGACAAGTCGGCTGGAGGACGATGTATTGAATCGCGACGCAATTTGTGTGTTCCATCGTCATTAACAGGCTCTGAACGTTACAATTAACTGTCAGTTTTGCGTCGGACTCGAAAATCTAGACTCACAGGAGAACGACCATAAGGTGCCCGAGGCAGCAAGAGACCCTTGGAGACAGGTCGGCCGGAGGACGATGTTTTGAATCGCGACGGGATTTGTGTGTTCCATCGTCATTAACAGGCTCTGAACGTTACCATTAACTGTCAGTTTTGCGTCGGATTCGACAATCTAGACTCACAGGAGATCGACCATTAGGTGTCCGAGACAGCACTAGACCCTTGGAGACATGTCGGCTGGAGGACGATGTATTGAATCGCGACGCAATTTGTGTGTTCCATCGTCATTAACAGGCTCTGAACGTTACAATTAACTGTCAGTTTTGCGTCGGATTCGAAAATCTAGACTCACAGGAGAACGACCATAAGGTGCCCGAGGCAGCAATAGACCCTTGGAGACAGGTCGGCCGGAGGACGATGTATTGAATCGCGACGCAATTTGTGTGTCCCATTGTCATTAAGAGGCCTGAACCTTACGATTAACTGTCAGTTTTGCGTCGGATTCGAAAATCTAGACTCACAGGAGAACGACCATAAGGTGCCCGAGGCAGCAATAGACCCTTGGAGACAAGTCGGCTGGATGACAATGTATTGAATCGCGACGCGATTTGTGTGTTCCATCGTCATTAACAGGCTCTGAACGTTACAATTAACTGTCAGGTTTGCGTCGGATTCGAAAATCTAGACTCACAGGAGATCGACCATAAGGTGCCCGTGACAGCAATAGACCCTTGGAGACAGGTCGGCCGGAGGACGATAATTGAATCGCGACGCAATTTGTGTGTTCCATTGTCATTAAGAGGCTCTGAACCTTACGATTAACTGTCAGTTTTGCGTCGGATTCGAAAATCTAGACTCACAGGAGAACGACCATAAGGTGCCCGAGGCAGCAATAGACCCTTGGAGACAAGTCGGCCGGAGGACGATGTATTGAATCGTGACGCAATTTGTGTGTTCCATCGTCATTAACAGGCTCTGAACGTTACAATTAACTGTCAGTTTTGCGTCGGATTCGAAAATCTAGACTCACAGGAGATCGACCATAAGGTGCCCGAGGCAGCAATAGACCCTTGGAGACAGGTCGGCCGGAGGACGATGTATTGAATCGCGACGCGATTTGTGTGTTCCATCGTCATTAACAGGCTCTGAACGTTACAATTAACTGTCAGTTTTGCGTTTGATTCGAAAATCTAGACTCACAGGAGATCGACCATAAGGTGCCCGAGGCAGCAATAGACCCTTGGAGACAGGTCGGCCGGAGGACGATGTATTGAATCGCGACGGGATTTGTGTGTTCCATCGTCATTAACAGGCTCTGAACGTTCCAATTAACTGTCAGTTTTGCTAAGGATTCGAAAATCTAGACTCACAGGAGATCGACCATAAGGTGCCCGAGACAGCAATAGACCCTTGGAGACAGGTCGGCCGGAGGACGATGTACTGAATCGCGACGCAATTTGTGTGTTCCATTGTCATTAAGAGGCTCTGAACCTTACGATTAACTGTCAGTTTGGCGTCGGATTCGAAAATCTAGACTCACAGGAGAACGACCATAAGGTGCCCGAGGCAGCAATAGACCCTTGGAGACAAGTCGGCTGGAGGACAATGTATTGAATCGCTACGCGATTTGTGTGTTCCATCGTCATTAACAGGCTCTGAACGTTACAATTAACTGTCAGGTATGCGTCGGATTCGAAAATCTAGACTCACAGGAGATCGACCATAAGGTGCCCGAGGCAGCAAAGAGACCCTTGGAGACAGGTCGGCCGGAGGACGATAATTGAATCGCGACGGGATTTGTGTGTTCCATCGTCATTAACAGGCTCTGAACGTTACCATTAACTGTCAGTTTTGCGTCGGATTCGAAAATCTAGACTCACAGGAGATCGACCATTAGGTGTCCGAGGCAGCACTAGACCCTTGGAGACATGTCGGCTGGAGGACGATGTATTGAATCGCGACGCAATTTGTGTGTTCCATCGTCATTAACAGGCTCTGAACGTTACAATTAACTGTCAGTTTTGCGTCGGATTCGAAAATCTAGACTCACAGGAGAACGACCATAAGGTGCCCGAGGCAGCACTAGGCCCTTGGAGACAAGTCGGCTGGAGGACGATGTACTGAATCGCGACGCAATTTGTGTGTTCCATCGTCATTAACAGGCTCTGAACGTTACAATTAACTGTCAGTTTTGCGTCGGATTCGAAAATCTAGACTCACAGGAGAACGACCATAACGTGCCCGAGGCAGCAATAGACCCTTTGGAGACATGTCGGCTGGAGGACGATGTATTGAATCGCGACGCGATTTGTGTGTCCCTTCGTCATTAACAGGCTCTGAACGTTACAATTAACTGTCAGGTTTGCGTCGGATTCGAAAATCTAGACTCACAGGAGATCGACCATAAGGTGCCCGAGGCAGCAATAGACCCTTGGAGACAGGTCGGCCGGAGGACGATGTTTTGAATCGCGACGGATTTGTGTGTTCCATCGTCATTAACAGTCTCTGAACGTTACAATTAACTGTCAGTTTTGCGTCGGATTCGAAAATCTAGACTCACAGGAGAACGACCATAAGGTGCCCGAGGCAGCACTAGACCCTTGGAGACAAGTCGGCTGGAGGACGATGTATTGAATCGCGACGCGATTTGTGTGTTCCGTCGTCATTAACAGGCTCTGAACGTTACAATTAACTGTCAGTTTTGCGTCGGATTCGAAAAACTAGACTCACAGGAGGTCGACCATAGGGTGCCCGAGGCAGCAATAGACCCTTGGAGACAGGTCGGCCGGAGGACGATGTATTGAATCGCGACGCAATTTGTGTGTTCCATTGTCATTAAGAGGCTCTGAACCTTACAATTAACTGTCAGTTTTGCGTCGGATTCGAAAATCTAGACTCACAGGAGATCGACCATAAGGTGCCCGAGGCAGCAATCGACCCTTGGAGACAGGTCGGCCGGAGGACGATGTATTGAATCGCGACGCGATTTGTGTGTTCCATCGTCATTAACAGGCTCTGAACGTTACAATTAACTGCCAGTTTTGCGTCGGATTCGAAAATCTAGACTCACAGGAGATCGACCATAAGGTGCCCGAGGCAGCAATAGACCCTTGGAGACAGGTCGGCCGGAGGACGATGTATTGAATCGCGACGGGATTTTTGTGTTCCATCGTCATTAACAGGCTCTGAACGTTACAATTAACTGTCACTTTTACGTCGGATTCGAAAATCTAGACTCACAAGAGATCGACCATAAGGTGCCCGAGGCAGCAATCGGCCCTTGGAGGCAGGTCGGCCGGAGGACGATGTATTGAATCGCGACGCGATTTGTGTGTTCCATTGTCATTAAGAGGCTCTGAACCTTAAAATTAACTGTCAGTTTTGCGTCGGATTCGAAAATATAGACTCAGAGGAGAACGACCATACGGTGTCCGAGGCAGCACTAGACCCTTGGAGACAAGTCGGCTGGAGGACGATGAATTGAATCGCGACGCAATTAGTGTGTTCCATCGTCATTAACAGGCTCTGAACGTTACAATTAACTGTCAGTTTTGCGTCGGATTCGAAAATCTAGACTCACAGGAGATCGACCATAAGGTGCCCGAGGCAGCAATACACCCTTGGAGACAGGTCGGCCGGAGGACGACGTATTGAATCGCGACGCGATTTGTGTGTTCCATTGTCATTAAGAGGCTCTGAACCTTCCAATTAACTGTAAGTTTTGCGTCGGATTCGAAAATCTAGACTCACAGAAGAACGACCATAAGGTGCCCGAGGCAGCACTAGACCCTTGGAGACAAGTCGGCTGGAGGACGATGTATTGAATCGCGACGCAATTTGTGTGTTCCATCGTCATTAACAGGCTCTGAACGTTACCATTAACTGTCAGTTTTGCGTCGGATTCGAAAATCTAGACTCACAGGAGATCGACCATTAGGTGTCCGAGACAGCACTAGACCCTTGGAGACATGTCGGCTGGAGGACGATGTATTGAATCGCGACGCAATTTGTGTGTTCCATCGTCATTAACAGGCTCTGAACGTTACAATTAACTGTCAGTTTTGCGTCGGATTCGAAAATCTAGACTCACAGGAGAACGACCATAAGGTGCCCGAGGCAGCAATAGACCCTTGGAGACAGGTCGGCCGGAGGACGATGTATTGAATCGCGACGCAATTTGTGTGTTCCATTGTCATTAAGAGGCCTGAACCTTACGATTAACTGTCAGTTTTGCGTCGGATTCGAAAATCTAGACTCACAGGAGAACGACCATAAGGTGCCCGAGGCAGCAATAGACCCTTGGAGACAGGTCGGCCGGAGGACGATGTATTGAATCGCGACGCGATTTGTGTGTTCCATCGTCATTAACAGGCTCTGAACGTTACAATTAACTGTCAGTTTTGCGTCGGATTCGAAAATCTAGACTCACAGGAGATCGAACATAAGGTGCCCGAGGCAGCAATAGACCCTTGGAGGCATGTCGGCCGGAGGACGATGTATTGAATCGCGACGGGATTTGTGTGTTCCATCGTCATTAACAGGCTCTGAACGTTCCAATTAACTGTCAGTTTTGCTAAGGATTCGAAAATCTAGACTCACAGGAGATCGACCAAAGGGTGCCCGAGACAGCAATAGACCCTTGGAGACAGGTCGGCCGGAGGACGATGTATTGAATCGCGACGCGATTTGTGTGTTCTATTGTCATTAAGAGGCTCTGAACGTTACGATTAACTGTCAGTTTTGCGTCGGATTCGAAAATCTAGACTCACAGGAGAACGACCATAAGGTGTCCGAGGCAGCACTAGACCCTTGGAGACAAGTCGGCTGGAGGACGATGTATTGAATCGCGACGCAATTTGTGTGTTCCATCGTCATTAACAGGCTCTGAACGTTACAATTAACTGTCAGTTTTGCGTCGGACTCGAAAATCTAGACTCACAGGAGAACGACCATAAGGTGCCCGAGGCAGCAATAGACCCTTGGAGACAGGTCGGCCGGAGGACGATGTACTGAATCGCGACGCAATTTGTGTGTTCCATTGTCATTAAGAGGCTCTGAACCTTACGATTAACTGTCAGTTTGGCGTCGGATTCGAAAATCTAGACTCACAGGAGAACGACCATAAGGTGCCCGTGGCAGCAATAGACCCTTGGAGACAAGTCGGCTGGAGGACAATGTATTGAATCGCTACGCGATTTGTGTGTTCCATCGTCATTAACAGGCTCTGAACGTTACAATTAACTGTCAGGTATGCGTCGGATTCGAAAATCTAGACTCACAGGAGATCGACCATAAGGTGCCCGAGGCAGCAATACACCCTTTGGAGACATGTCGGCTGGAGGACGATGTATTGAATCGCGACGCGATTTGTGTGTCCCTTCGTCATTAACAGGCTCTGAACGTTACAATTAACTGTCAGGTTTGCGTCGGATTCGAAAATCTAGACTCACAGGAGATCGACCATAAGGTGCCCGAGGCAGCAATACACCCTTGGAGACAGGTCGGCCGGAGGACGATGTTTTGAATCGCGACGGATTTGTGTGTTCCATCGTCATTAACAGGCTCTGAACGTTACAATTAACTGTCAGTTTTGCGTCGGATTCGAAAATCTAGACTCACAGGAGAACGACCATAAGGTGCCCGAGGCAGCACTAGACCCTTGGAGACAAGTCGGCTGGAGGACGATGTATTGAATCGCGACGCGATTTGTGTGTTCCGTCGTCATTAACAGGCTCTGAACGTTACAATTAACTGTCAGTTTTGCGTCGGATTCGAAAATCTAGACTCACAGGAGATCGACCATAAGGTGCCCGAGGCTGCAATAGACCCTTGGAGACAGGTCGGCCGGAGGACGATGTTTTGAATCGCGACGGATTTGTGTGTTCCATCGTCATTAACAGGCTCTGAACGTTACAATTAACTGTCAGTTTTGCGTCGGATTCGAAAATCTAGACTCACAGGAGAACGACCATAAGGTGCCCGAGGCAGCACTAGACCCTTGGAGACAAGTCGGCTGGAGGACGATGTATTGAATCGCGACGCGATTTGTGTGTTCCGTCGTCATTAACAGGCTCTGAACGTTACAATTAACTGTCAGTTTTGCGTCGGATTCGAAAAACTAGACTCACAGGAGATCGACCATAAGGTGCCCGAGGCAGCAATAGACCCTTGGAGACAGGTCGGCCGGAGGACGATGTATTGAATCGCGACGCAATTTGTGTGTTCCATTGTCATTAAGAGGCTCTGAACCTTACAATTAACTGTCAGTTTTGCGTCGGATTCGAAAATCTAGACTCACAGGAGATCGACCATAAGGTGCCCGAGGCAGCAATCGACCCTTGGAGACAGGTCGGCCGGAGGACGATGTATTGAATCGCGACGCGATTTGTGTGATCCATCGTCATTAACAGGCTCTGAACGTTACAATTAACTGCCAGTTTTGCGTCGGATTCGAAAATCTAGACTCACAGGAGATCGACCATAAGGTGCCCGAGGCAGCAATAGACCCTTGGAGACAGGTCGGCCGGAGGACGATGTATTGAATCGCGACGCGATTTGTGTGTTCCATCGTCATTAACAGGCTCTGAACGTTACAATTAACTGCCAGTTTTGCGTCGGATTCGAAAATCTAGACTCACAGGAGATCGACCATAAGGTGCCCGAGGCAGCAATAGACCCTTGGAGACAGGTCGGCCGGAGGACGACGTATTGAATCGCGACGCGATTTGTGTGTTCCATTGTCATTAAGAGGCTCTGAACCTTCCAATTAACTGTAAGTTTTGCGTCGGATTCGAAAATCTAGACTCACAGAAGAACGACCATAAGGTGCCCGAGGCAGCACTAGACCCTTGGAGACAAGTCGGCTGGAGGACGATGTATTGAATCGCGACGCAATTTGTGTTTTCCATCGTCATTAACAGGCTCTGAACCTTACAATTAACTGTCAGTTTTGCGTCGGATTCATAAGTCTAGACTCACAGGAGAACGACCATAAGGTGCCCGAGGCAGCAATAGACCCTTGGAGACAGGTCGGCCGGAGGACGATGTATTGAATCGCGACGCAATTTGTGTGTTCCATCGTCATGAAAAGGCTCTGAACGTTACAATTAACTGTCAGTTTTGCGTCGCATTCGAAAATCTAGACTCACAGGAGATCGACCATAAGGTGCCCGAGGCAGCAATAGACCCTTGGAGACAGGTCGGCCGGAGGACGATGTATTGAATCGCGACGCGATTTGTGTGTTCCATCGTCATTAACAGGCTCTGAACCTTACAATTAACTGTCAATTTTGCGTCGGATTCGAAAATCTAGACTCACAGGAGAACGACCATAAGGTGACCGAGGCAGCAATAGACCCTTGGAGACAGGTCGGCCGGAGAACGATGTATTGAATCGCGACGCGATTTGTGTGTTCCATCGTCATTAACAGGCTCTGAACGTTACGATTAACTCAGTTTTGCGTCGGATTCGAAAATCTAGACTCACAGGAGATCGACCATAAGGTGTCCGAGGCAGCATTAGACCCTTGGAGACATGTCGGCTGGAGGACGATGTATTGAATCGCGAAGCAATTTGTGTCTTCCATCGTCATTAACAGGCTCTGAACGTTACAATTAACTGTCAGTTTTGCGTCGGATTCGAAAATCTAGACTCACAGGAGAACGACCATAAGGTGCCCGAGGCAGCAATAGACCCTTGGAGACAGGTCGGCCGGAGGACGATGTTTTGAATCGCGACGGGATTTGTGTGTTCCATCGTCATTAACAGGCTCTGAACCTTACAATTAACTGTCAGTTTTGCGTCGGATTCGAAAATCTAGACTCACAGGAGAACGACCATAAGGTGCCCGAGGCAGCACTAGACCCTTGGAGACAAGTCGGCTGGAGGACGATGTATTGAATCGCGACGCGATTTGTGTGTTCCGTCGTCATTAACAGGCTCTGAACGTTACAATTAACTGTCAGTTTTGCGTCGGATTCGAAAAACTAGACTCACAGGAGATCGACCATAAGGTGCCCGAGGCAGCAATAGACCCTTGGAGACAGGTCGGCCGGAGGACGATGTATTGAATCGCGACGCAATTTGTGTGTTCCATTGTCATTAAGAGGCTCTGAACGTTACAATTAACTGTCAGTTTTGCGTCGGATTCGAAAATCTAGACTCACAGGAGATCGACCATAAGGTGCCCGAGGCAGCAATCGACCCTTGGAGGCAGGTCGGCCGGAGGACGATGTATTGAATCGCGACGCGATTTGTGTGATCCATCGTCATTAACAGGCTCTGAACGTTACAATTAACTGCCAGTTTTGCGTCGGATTCGAAAATCTAGACTCACAGGAGATCGACCATAAGGTGCCCGAGGCAGCAATAGACCCTTGGAGACAGGTCGGCCGGAGGACGATGTATTGAATCGCGACGCGATTTGTGTGTTCCATCGTCATTAACAGGCTCTGAACGTTACAATTAACTGCCAGTTTTGCTAAGGATTCGAAAATCTAGACTCACAGGAGATCGACCATAAGGTGCCCGAGGCAGCAATAGACCCTTGGAGACAGGTCGGCCGGAGGACGACGTATTGAATCGCGACGCGATTTGTGTGTTCCATTGTCATTAAGAGGCTCTGAACCTTCCAATTAACTGTAAGTTTTGCGTCGGATTCGAAAATCTAGACTCACAGAAGAACGACCATAAGGTGCCCGAGGCAGCAATCGACCCTTGGAGACAAGTCGGCTGGAGGACGATGTATTGAATCGCGACGCAATTTGTGTTTTCCATCGTCATTAACAGGCTCTGAACCTTACAATTAACTGTCAGTTTTGCGTCGGATTCATAAGTCTAGACTCACAGGAGAACGACCATAAGGTGCCCGAGGCAGCAATAGACCCTTGGAGACAGGTCGGCCGGAGGACGATGTATTGAATCGCGACGCAATTTGTGTGTTCCATCGTCATGAAAAGGCTCTGAACGTTACAATTAACTGTCAGTTTTGCGTCGCATTCGAAAATCTAGACTCACAGGAGATCGACCATAAGGTGCCCGAGGCAGCAATAGACCCTTGGAGACAGGTCGGCCGGAGGACGATGTATTGAATCGCGACGCGATTTGTGTGTTCCATCGTCATTAACAGGCTCTGAACCTTACAATTAACTGTCAATTTTGCGTCGGATTCGAAAATCTAGACTCACAGGAGAACGACCATAAGGTGACCGAGGCAGCAATAGACCCTTGGAGACAGGTCGGCCGGAGAACGATGTATTGAATCGCGACGCGATTTGTGTGTTCCATCGTCATTAACAGGCTCTGAACGTTACGATTAACTCAGTTTTGCGTCGGATTCGAAAATCTAGACTCACAGGAGATCGACCATAAGGTGTCCGAGGCAGCATTAGACCCTTGGAGACATGTCGGCTGGAGGACGATGTATTGAATCGCGAAGCAATTTGTGTCTTCCATCGTCATTAACAGGCTCTGAACGTTACAATTAACTGTCAGTTTTGCGTCGGATTCGAAAATCTAGACTCACAGGAGAACGACCATAAGGTGCCCGAGGCAGCAATAGACCCTTGGAGACAGGTCGGCCGGAGGACGATGTTTTGAATCGCGACGGGATTTGTGTGTTCCATCGTCATTAACAGGCTCTGAACCTTACAATTAACTGTCAGTTTTGCGTCGGATTCGAAAATCTAGACTCACAGGAGAACGACCATAAGGTGCCCGAGGCAGCACTAGACCCTTGGAGACAAGTCGGCTGGAGGACGATGTATTGAATCGCGACGCGATTTGTGTGTTCCGTCGTCATTAACAGGCTCTGAACGTTACAATTAACTGTCAGTTTTGCGTCGGATTCGAAAAACTAGACTCACAGGAGATCGACCATAAGGTGCCCGAGGCAGCAATAGACCCTTGGAGACAGGTCGGCCGGAGGACGATGTATTGAATCGCGACGCAATTTGTGTGTTCCATTGTCATTAAGAGGCTCTGAACGTTACAATTAACTGTCAGTTTTGCGTCGGATTCGAAAATCTAGACTCACAGGAGATCGACCATAAGGTGCCCGAGGCAGCAATCGACCCTTGGAGGCAGGTCGGCCGGAGGACGATGTATTGAATCGCGACGCGATTTGTGTGTTCCATCGTCATTAACAGGCTCTGAACGTTACAATTAACTGTCAGTTTTGCGTCGGATTCGAAAATCTAGACTCACAGGAGATCGACCATAAGGTGCCCGAGGCAGCAATAGACCCTTGGAGACAGGTTGGCCGGAGGACGATGTTTTGAATCGCGACGGGATTTTTGTGTTCCATCGTCATTAACAGGCTCTGAACGTTACAATTAACTCTCAGTTTTGCGTCGGATTCGAAAATCTAGACTCACAGGAGATCGACCATAAGGTGCCCGAGGCAGCAATCGACCCTTGGTGGCAGGTCGGCCGGAGGACGATGTATTGAATCGCGACGCGATTTGTGTGTTCCATTGTCATTAAGAGGCTCTGAACCTTACAATTAACTGTCAGTTTTGCGTCGGATTCGAAAATCTAGACTCACAGGAGAACGACCATAAGGTGTCCGAGGCAGCACTAGACCCTTGGAGACAAGTCGGCTGGAGGACGATGTATTGAATCGCGACGCAATTTGTGTGTTCCATCGTCATTAACAGGCTCTGAACGTTACAATTAACTGCGTCGGATTCGAAAATCTAGACTCACAGGAGATCGACCATAAGGTGCCCGAGGCAGCAATAGACCCTTGGAGACAGGTCGGCCGGAGGACGATGTATTGAATCGCGACGCGATTTGTGTGTTCCATTGTCATTAAGAGGCTCTGAACCTTAAAATTAACTGTCAGTTTTGCATCGGATTCGAAAATATAGACACAGAGGAGAACGACCATACGGTGTCCGAGGCAGCACTAGACCCTTGGAGACAAGTCGGCTGGAGGACGATGAATTGAATCGCGACGCAATTAGTGTGTTCCATCGTCATTAACAGGCTCTGAACGTTACAATTAACTGTCAGTTTTGCGTCGGATTCGAAAATCTAGACTCACAGGAGATCGACCATAAGGTGCCCGAGGCAGCAATACACCCTTGGAGACAGGTCGGCCGGAGGACGACGTATTGAATCGCGACGCGATTTGTGTGTTCCATTGTCATTAACAGGCTCTGAACCTTCCAATTAACTGTAAGTTTTGCGTCGGATTCGAAAATCTAGACTCACAGAAGAACGACAATAAGGTGCCCGAGGCAGCAATAGACCCTTGGAGACAGGTCGGCCGGAGGACGATGTATTGAATCGCGACGCGATTTGTGTGTTCTATTGTCATTAAGAGGCTCTGAACGTTACGATTAACTGTCAGTTTTGCGTCGGATTCGAAAATCTAGACTCACAGGAGAACGTCCATAAGGTGTCCGAGGCAGCACTAGACCCTTGGAGACAAGTCGGCTGGAGGACGATGTATTGAATCGCGACGCAATTTGTGTGTTCCATCGTCATTAACAGGCTCTGAACGTTACAATTAACTGTCAGTTTTGCGTCGGACTCGAAAATCTAGACTCACAGGAGAACGACCATAAGGTGCCCGAGGCAGCAATAGACCCTTGGAGACAGGTCGGCCGGAGGACGATGTACTGAATCGCGACGCAATTTGTGTGTTCCATTGTCATTAAGAGGCTCTGAACCTTACGATTAATTGTCAGTTTTGCGTCGGATTCGAAAATCTAGACTCACAGGAGAACGACCATAAGGTGCCCGAGGCAGCAATAGACCCTTGGAGACAAGTCGGCTGGAGGACAATGTATTGAATCGCTACGCGATTTGTGTGTTCCATCGTCATTAACAGGCTCTGAACGTTAGAATTAACTGTCAGGTATGCGTCGGATTCGAAAATCTAGACTCACAGGAGATCGACCATAAGGTGCCCGAGGCAGCAAGAGACCCTTGGAGACAGGTCGGCCGGAGGACGATAATTGAATCGCGACGGGATTTGTGTGTTCCATCGTCATTAACAGGCTCTGAACGTTACCATTAACTGTCAGTTTTGCGTCGGATTCGAAAATCTAGACTCACAGGAGATCGACCATTAGGTGTCCGAGGCAGCACTAGACCCTTGGAGACATGTCGGCTGGAGGACGATGTATTGAATCGCGACGCAATTTGTGTGTTCCTTCGTCATTAACAGGCTCTGAACGTTACAATTAACTGTCAGTTTTGCGTCGGATTCGAAAATCTAGACTCACAGGAGAACGACCATAAGGTGCCCGAGGCAGCACTAGGCCCTTGGAGACAAGTCGGCTGGAGGACGATGTACTGAATCGCGACGCAATTTGTGTGTTACATCGTCATTAACAGGGTCTGAACGTTACAATTAACTGTCAGTTTTGCGTCGGATTCGAAAATCTAGACTCACAGGAGAACGACCATAAGGTGCCCGAGGCAGCAATAGACCCTTTGGAGACTTGTCGGCTGGAGGACAATGTATTGAATCGCGACGCGATTTGTGTGTCCCTTCGTCATTAACAGGCTCTGAACGTTACAATTAACTGTCAGGTTTGCGTCGGATTCGAAAATCTAGACTCACAGGAGATCGACCATAAGGTGCCCGAGGCAGCAATAGACCCTTGGAGACAGGTCGGCCGGAGGACGATGTTTTGAATCGCGACGGGAATTGTGTGTTCCATCGTCATTAACAGGCTCTGAACGTTACAATTAACTGTCAGTTTTGCGTCGGATTCGAAAATCTAGACTCACAGGAGAACGACCATAAGGTGCCCGAGGCAGCACTAGACCCTTGGAGACAAGTCGGCTGGAGGACGATGTATTGAATCGCGACGCGATTTGTGTGTTCCGTCGTCATTAACAGGCTCTGAACGTTACAATTAACTGTGAGTTTTGCGTCGGATTCGAAAAACTAGACTCACAGGAGATCGACCATAAGGTGCCCGAGGCAGCAATCGACCCTTGGAGGCAGGTCGGCCGGAGGACGATGTATTGAATCGCGACGCGATTTGTGTGTTCCATCGTCATTAACAGGCTCTGAACGTTACAATTAAATGCCAGTTTTGCGTCGGATTCGAAAATCTAGACTCACAGGAGATCGACCATAAGGTGCCCGAGGCAGCAATAGACCCTTGGAGACAGGTCGGCCGGAGGACGATGTATTGAATCGCGACGTAATTTTTGTGTTCCATCGTCATTAACAGGCTCTGAACGTTACAATTAACTGTCAGTTTTGCGTCGGATTCGAAAATCTAGACTCACAGGAGATCGACCATAATGTGCCCGAGGCACCAATAGACCCCTGGAGACAGGTCGGCCGGAGGACGATGTATTGAATCGCGACGCAATTTGTGTGTTCCATTGTCATTAAGAGGCTCTGAACCTTACAATTAACTGTCAGTTTTGCGTCGGATTCGAAATACTAGACTCACAGGAGATCGACCATAAGGTGTCCGAGGCAGCACTAGACCCTTGGAGACAAGTCGGCTGGAGGACGATGTATTGAATCGCGACGCAATTGGTGTGTTCCATCGTCATTAACAGGCTCTGAACGTTACAATTAACTGCGTCGGATTCGAAAATCTAGACTCACAGGAGATCGACCATAAGGTGCCCGAGCCAGCAATAGACCCTTGGAGACAGGTCGGCCGGAGGACGATGTACTGTATCGCGACGCGATTTGTGTGTTCCATTGTCATTAAGAGGTTCTGAAGGTTACAATTAACTGTCAGTTTTGCGTCGGATTCGAAAATGTAGACTCACCGGAGAACGACCATAAGGTGTCCGAGGCAGCAATAGACCCTTGGAGACAGGTCGGCCGGAGGACGATGTATTGAATCGCGAAGCAATTTGTGTGTTCCATCGTCATTAACAGGCTCTGAAAGTTACAATAAACTGTCAGTTTTGCGTCGGATTCGAAAATCTAGACTCACAGGAGATCGACCATAAGGTGCCCGAGGCAGCAATAGACCCTTGGAGACAGGTCGGCCGGAGGACGATGTATTGAATCGCGACGCGATTTGTGTGTTACATCGTCATTAACAGGATCTGAACGTTACAATTAACTGTCAGTTTTGCTTCGGATTCGAAAAACTACACTCCTAGGAGAACGACCATAAGGTGCCCGGGGCAGCAATAGACCCTTGGAGACAGGTCGACATTCGGACGATGTATTGAATCTCGACGCAATTTGTGTGTTCCATCGCCATTAACAGGCTCTGAACGTTACAATCAACTGTCAGTTTTGCGTCGGATTCGAAAATCTAGACTCACAGGAGAACGACCATAAGGTGCCCGAGGCAGCAATAGACCCTTGGAGACAGGTCGGCCGGAGGACGATGTATTGAATCTCGACGCAATTTGTGTGTTCCATCGTCATTAACAGGCTCTGAACGCTATAATCAACTGTCAGTTTTGCGTCGGATTCGAAAATCGAGACTCACAGGAGAACGACCGTAAGGTGCCCGAGGCAGCAATAGACCCTTGGAGACAGGTCGGCCGGAGGACGATGTATTGAATCGCGACGCAATTTGTGTGTTCCATCGTCATTAACAGGCTCTGAACGTTACAATTAACTGTCAGTTTTGCGTCGGATTCGAAAATCTAGACTCACAGGAGAACGACCATAAGGTCCCCGAGGCAGCAATAGACCCTTGGAGACAGGTCGGCCGGAGGACGATGTTTTGAATCGCGACGCGATTTGTGTTTTCTATCGTCATTAACAGGCTCTGAACGTTACAATTAACTGTCAGTTTTGCGTCGGATTCGAAAATCTAGACTCACAGGAGAACGACAATAAGGTGTCCGAGGCAGCACAAGACCCTTGGAGACAAGTCGGCTGGAGGACGATGTATTGAATCGCGACGCAATTGGTGTGTTCCATCGTCATTAACAGGCTCTGAACGTTACAATTAACTGCGGCGGATTTGAAAATCTAGACTCACAGGAGAACGACCATAAGGTGCCCGAGGCAGCACTAGACCCTTGGATAAAAGTCGGTTGGAGGACGATGTATTGAATCGCGACGCAATTTGTGTGTTCCATCGTCATTAACAGGCTCTGAACGCTATAATCAACTGTCAGTTTTGCGTCGGACTCGAAAATCTAGACTCACAGGAGAACGACCGTAAGGTGCCCGAGGCAGCACTAGACCCTTGGATAAAAGTCGGTTGGAGGACGATGTATTGAATCGCGACGGGATTTTTGTGTTCCATCGTCATTACAGGCTCTGAACGTTACAATTAACTGTCAGTTTTGCGTCGGATTCGAAAATATAGACTCAGAGGAGAACGACCATACGGTGTCCGAGGCAGCACTAGACCCTTGGAGACAAGTCGGCTGGAGGACGATGAATTGAATCGCGACGCAATTAGTGTGTTCCATCGTCATTAACAGGCTCTGAACGTTACAATTAACTGTCAGTTTTGCGTCGGATTCGAAAATCTAGACTCACAGGAGATCGACCATAAGGTGCCCGAGGCAGCAATACACCCTTGGAGACAGGTCGGCCGGACGACGACGTATTGAATCGCGACGCGATTTGTGTGTTCCATTGTCATTAAGAGGCTCTGAACCTTCCAATTAACTGTAAGTTTTGCGTCGGATTCGAAAATCTACACTCACAGAAGAACGACCATAAGGTGCCCGAGGCAGCAATAGACCCTTGGAGACAGGTCGGCCTGAGGACGATGTATTGAATCGCGACGCGATTTGTGTGTTCCATCGTCATTAACAGGCTCTGAACCTTACAATTAACTGTCAGTTTTGCGTCGGATACGAAAATCTAGACTCACAGGAGAACGACCATAAGGTGACCGAGGCAGCAATAGACCCTTGGAGACAGGTCGGCCGGAGGACGATGTATTGAATCGCGACGCGATTTGTGTGTTCCATCGTCATTAACAGGCTCTGAACGTTACGATTAACTGTCAGTTTTGCGTCGGATTCGAAAATCTAGACTCACAGGAGATCGACCATAAGGTGTCCGAGGCAGCACTAGACCCTTGGAGACATGTCGGCTTGAGGACGATGTATTGAATCGCGAAGCAATTTGTGTGTTCCATCGTCATTAACAGGCTCTGAACGTTACAATTAACTGCGTCGTTTTCGAAAATCTAGACTCACAGGAGATCGACCATAAGGTGCCCGAGCCAGCAATAGACCCTTGGAGACAGGTCGGCCGGAGGACGATGTTTTGAATCGCGACGCGATTTGTGTGTTCTATCGTCATTAACAGGCTCTGAACGTTACAATTAACTGTCAGTTTTGCGTCGGATTCGAAAATCTAGACTCACAGGAGATCGACCATAATGTGCCCGAGGCACCAATAGACCCCTGGAGACAGGTCGGCCGGAGGACGATGTATTGAATCGCGACGCAATTGGTGTGTTCCATCGTCATTAACAGGCTCTGAACGTTACAATTAACTGCGGCGGATTTGAAAATCTAGACTCACAGGAGAACGACCATAAGGTGCCCGAGGCAGCACTAGACCCTTGGATAAAAGTCGGTTGGAGGACGATGTATTGAATCGCGACGCAATTTGTGTGTTCCATCGTCATTAACAGGCTCTGAACGCTATAATCAACTGTCAGTTTTGCGTCGGATTCGAAAATCTAGACTCACAGGAGAACGACCGTAAGGTGCCCGAGGCAGCACTAGACCCTTGGAGACAAGTTGGCTGGAGGACCATGTATTGAATCGCGACGCGATTTGTGTGTTCCATCGTCATTAACAGGCTATGAACGTTACAATCAACTGTCAGTTTTGCGTCGGATTCGAAAATTTACACTCACAGGAGAACGACCATAAGGTGCCCGAGGCAGCAATAGACCCTTGGAGACAGGTCGGCCGGAGGACGATGTATTGAATCGCGACGCAATTTGTGTGTTCCATCGTCATTAACAGGCTCTGAACCTTACAATTAACTGTCAGTTTTGCGTCGGATTCGAAAATCTAGACTCACAGGAGATCGACCATAAGGTGCCCGAGGCAGCAATAGACCCTTGGAGACAGGTCGGCCGGAGGTTGATGTATTGAATCGCGACGCGATTTGTGTGTTCCATCGTCATTAACAGGCTCTGAACGTTACAATTAACTGTCAGTTTTGCGTCGGATTCGAAAATCTAGACTCACAGGAGATCGACCATAAGGTGCCCGAGGCAGCAAGAGACCCTTGGAGACAGGTCGGCCGGAGGACGATGTATTGAATCGCGTCACAATTTGTGTGTTCCATCGTCATTAACAGGCTCTGAACGTTACAATTAACTGCGTCGTATTCGAAAATCTAGACTCACAGGAGATCGACCATAAGGTGCCCGAGGCAGCAATAAACCCTTGGAGACAGGTTGGCCGGAGGACGATGTATTGAATCGCGACGCGATTTGTGTGTATCATTGTCATTAAGAGGCTCTGAACCTAACAATTAACTGTCAGTTTTGAGTCGCATTCGAAAATCTAGACTCACAGGAGAACGACCATAAGGTGTCCGAGGCAGCACTAGACCCTTGGAGACAAGTCGGCTGGAGGACGACGTATTGAATCGCGACGCAATTTGTGTGTTCCATCGTCATTAACAGGCTCTGAACGTTACAATTAACTGTCAGTTTTGCGTCGGATTCGAAAATCTAGACTCACAGGAGAACGACCATAAGGCGTCCGAGGCAGCAACAGACCCTTGGAGACAGGTCGGCCGGAGGACGATGTATTGAATCGAGCCGCGATTTGTGTGTATCATTGTCATTAAGAGGCTCTGAACCTTACAATTAACTGTCAGTTTTGAGTCGGATTCGAAAATCTAGACACACAGAGGAACGACCATAAGGTGCCCGAGGCAGCAGTAGACCCTTGGAGACAAGTCGGCTGGAGGACGATGTATTGAATCGCGACGCGATTTGTGTGTACCATCGTCATTAACAGGCTCTGAAGGTTACAATCAACTGTCAGTTTTGCGGCGGATTCGAAAACCTAGACTCGTAGGAGAACGACCATAAGGTGCCCGAGGCAGCAATAGACCCTTGGAGACAGGTCGGCCGGAGGACGATGTATTGAATCGCGACGCGATTTGTGTGTTCCATTGTCATTAACAAGCTCTGAACGTTACAATTAAGTGTCTGTTTTGCGTCGGATTCGAAAATCTAGACTCACAGGAGATCGACCATAAGGTGCCCGAGGCAGCAATAGACCCTCGGAGACAGGTCGGCCGGAGGACGATGTATTGAATCGCGACGCGATTTGTGTGTTCCATCGTCATTAACAGGCTCTGAACGTTACAATTAACTGTCAGTTTTGCGTCGGATTCGAAAATCTAGACTCACAGGAGATCGACCATAAGGTGCCCGAGGCAGCAATAGACCCATGGAGACAGGTTTGACGGAGGACGATGTATTGAATCGCGACGGGATTTGTGTGTTCCATCGTCATTAACAGGCTCTAAACGGTACAACTAACTGTCAGTTTTGCGTCGTATTCGAAAATCTAGACTCACAGAAGAACGACCATAAGGTGCCCGAGGCAGCACTAGACCCTTGGAGACAAGTCGGCTGGACGACGATGTATTGAATCGCGACGCAATTTGTGTGTTCCATCGTCATTAACAGGCTCTGAACGTTACAATTAACTGTCAGTTTTGCGTCGGATTCGAAAATCTAGACTCACAGAAGAACGACCATAAGGTGCCCGAGGCAGCACTAGACCCTTGGAGACAAGTCGGCTGTAGGACGATGTATTGAATCGCGACGCAATTTGTGTGTTCCATCGTCATTAACAGGCTCTGAACGTTACAATTAACTGTCAGTTTTGCGTCGGATTCGAGAATCTAGATTCACAGGAGATCGACCATAAGGTGCCCGAGGCAGCAATAGACCCTTGGAGACAGGTCGGCCGGAGGACGATGTATTGAATCGTGACGCAATTTGTGTGTTCCATCGTCATTAACAGGCTCTGAACGTTACAATTAACTGTCAGTTTTGCGTCGGATTCGAAAATCTAGACTCGCAGGAGATCGACCATAAGGTGCCCGAGACAGCAATAGTCCCTTGGAGACAGGTCGGCCGGAGGTCGATGTATTGAATCGCGACGCGATTTGTGTGTTCCATTGTCATTAAGAGGCTCTGAACGTTACGATTAACTGTCAGTTTTGCGTCGGATTCGAAAATCTAGACTCACAGGAGAACGACCATAAGGTGTCCGAGGCAGCACTAGACCCTTGGAGACAAGTCGGCTGGAGGACGATGTATTGAATCGCGACGCAATTTGTGTGTTCCATCGTCATTAACAGGCTCTGAACGTTACAATTAACTGTCAGTTTTGCGTCGGACTCGAAAATCTAGACTCACAGGAGAACGACCATAAGGTGCCCGAGGCAGCAATAGACCCTTGGAGACAGGTCGGCCGGAGGACGATGTATTGAATCGCGACGCAATTTGTGTGTTCCATTGTCATTAAGAGGCTCTGAACCTTACGATTAACTGTCAGTTTTGCGTCGGATTCGACAATCTAGACTCACAGGATAACGACCATAAGGTGCCCGAGGCAGCAATAGACCCTTGGAGACAAGTCGGCTGGAGGACAATGTATTGAATCGCTACGCGATTTGTGTGTTCCATCGTCATTAACAGGCTCTGAACGTTAGAATTAACTGTCAGGTATGCGTCGGATTCGAAAATCTAGACTCACAGGAGATCGACCATAAGGTGCCCGAGGCAGCAAGAGACCCTTGGAGACAGGTCGGCCGGAGGACGATGTTTTGAATCGCGACGGGATTTGTGTGTTCCATCGTCATTAACAGGCTCTGAACGTTACCATTAACTGTCAGTTTTGCGTCGGATTCGAAAATCTAGACTCACAGGAGATCGACCATTAGGTGTCCGAGGCAGCACTAGACCCTTGGAGACATGTCGGCTGGAGGACGATGTATTGAATCGCGACGCAATTTGTGTGTTCCATCGTCATTAACAGGCTCTGAACGTTACAATTAACTGTCAGTTTTGCGTCGGATTCGAAAATCTAGACTCACAGGAGAACGACCATAAGGTGCCCGAGGCAGCAATAGACCCTTGGAGACAGGTCGGCCGGAGGACGATATATTGAATCGCGACGCAATTTGTGTGTTCCATTGTCATTAAGAGGCCTGAACCTTACGATTAACTGTCAGTTTTGCGTCGGATTCGAAAATCTAGACTCACAGGAGAACGACCATAAGGTGCCCGAGGCAGCAATAGACCCTTGGAGACAAGTCGGCTGGAGGACAATGTATTGAATCGCGACGCGATTTGTGTGTTCCATCGTCATTAACAGGCTCTGAACGTTACAATTAACTGTCAGGTTTGCGTCGGATTCGAAAATCTAGACTCACAGGAGATCGACCATAAGGTGCCCGAGACAGCAATAGACCCTTGGAGACAGGTCGGCCGGAGGACGATGTATTGAATCGCGACGCAATTTGTGTGTTCTATTGCCATTAAGAGGCTCTGAACCTTACGATTAACTGTCAGTTTTGCGTCGGATTCGAAAATCTAGACTCACAGGAGATCGACCATAAGGTGCCCGAGGCAGCAATAGACCCTTGGAGACAGGTCGGCCGGAGGACGATGTATTGAATCGCGACGGGATTTGTGTGTTCCATCGTCATTAACAGGCTCTGAACGTTCCAATTAACTGTCAGTTTTGCTAAGGATTCGAAAATCTAGACTCACAGGAGATCGACCATAAGGTGCCCGAGACAGCAATAGACCCTTGGAGACAGGTCGGCCGGAGGACGATGTGTTGAATCGCGACGCGATTTGTGTGTTCCATTGTCATTAAGAGGCTCTGAACCTTACGATTAACTGTCAGTTTCGCGTCGGATTCGAAAATCTAGACTCACAGGAGAACGACCATACGGTGTCCGAGGCAGCACTAGACCCTTGGAGACAAGTCGGCTGGAGGACGATGTATTGAATCGCGACGCAATTTGTGTGTTCCATCGTCATTAACAGGCTCTGAACGTTACAATTAACTGTCAGTTTTGCGTCGGACTCGAAAATCTAGACTCACAGGAGAACGACCATAAGGTGCCCGTGGCAGCAATAGACCCTTGGAGACAAGTCGGCTGGAGGACAATGTATTTAATCGGTACGCGATTTGTGTGTTCCATCGTCATTAACAGGCTCTGAACGTTACAATTAACTGTCAGGTATGCGTCGGATTCGAAAATCTAGACTCACAGGAGATCGACCATAAGGTGCCCGAGGCAGCAAGAGACCCTTGGAGACAGGTCGGCCGGAGGACGATAATTGAATCGCGACGGGATTTGTGTGTTCCATCGTCATTAACAGGCTCTGAACGTTACCATTAACTGTCAGTTTTGCGTCGGATTCGAAAATCTAGACTCACAGGAGATCGACCATTAGGTGTCCGAGGCAGCACTAGACCGTTGGAGACATGTCGGCTGGAGGACGATGTATTGAATCGCGACGCAATTTGTGTGTTCCATCGTCATTAACAGGCTCTGAACGTTACAATTAACTGTCAGTTTTGCGTCGGATTCGAAAATCTAGACTCACAGGAGAACGACCATAAGGTGCCCGAGGCAGCAATAGACCCTTTGGAGACATGTCGGCTGGAGGACAATGTATTGAATCGCGACGCGATTTGTGTGTCCCTTCGTCATTAACAGGCTCTGAACGTTACAATTAACTGTCAGGTTTGCGTCGGATTCGAAAATCTAGACTCACAGGAGATCGACCATAAGGTGCCCGAGGCAGCAATAGACCCTTGGAGACAAGTCGGCCGGAGGACGATGTTTTGAATCGCGACGGGATTTGTGTGTTCCATCGTCATTAACAGGCTCTGAACGTTACAATTAACTGTCAGTTTTGCGTCGGATTCGAAAATCTAGACTCACAGGAGAACGACCATAAGGTGCCCGAGGCAGCACTAGACCCTTGGAGACAAGTCGGCTGGAGGACGATGTATTGAATCGCGACGCGATTTGTGTGTTCCGTCGTCATTAACAGGCTCTGAACGTTACAATTAACTGTCAGTTTTGCGTCGGATTCGAAAAACTAGACTCACAGGAGATCGACCATAAGGTGCCCGAGGCAGCAATAGACCCTTGGAGACAGGTCGGCCGGAGGACGATGTATTGAATCGCGACGCAATTTGTGTGTTCCATTGTCATTAAGAGGCTCTGAACCTTACAATTAACTGTCAGTTTTGCGTCGGATTCGAAAATCTAGACTCACAGGAGATCGACCATAAGGTGCCCGAGGCAGCAATCGACCCTTGGAGGCAGGTCGGCCGGAGGACGATGTATTGAATCGCGACGCAATTTGTGTGTTCCATCGTCATTAACAGGCTCTGAACGTTACAATTAACTGCCAGTTTTGCGTCGGATTCGAAAATCTAGACTCACAGGAGATCGACCATAAGGTGCCCGAGGCAGCAATAGACCCTTGGAGACAGGTCGGCCGGAGGACGATGTATTGAATCGCGACGGGATTTTTGTGTTCCATCGTCATTAACAGGCTCTGAACGTTACAATTAACTGTCAGTTTTGCGTCGGATTCGAAAATCTAGACTCACAAGAGATCGACCATAAGGTGCCCGAGGCAGCAATCGGCCCTTGGAGACAGGTCGGCCGGAGGACGATGTATTGAATCGCGACGCGATTTGTGTGTTCCATTGTCATTAAGAGGCTCTGAACCTTAAAATTAACTGTCAGTTTTGCGTCGGATTCGAAAATATAGACTCAGAGGAGAACGACCATACGGTGTCCGAGGCAGCACTAGACCCTTGGAGACAAGTCGGCTGGAGGACGACGTATTGAATCGCGACGCAATTTGTGTGTTCCATCGTCATTAACAGGCTCTGAACGTTACAATTAACTGTCAGTTTTGCGTCGGATTCGAAAATCTAGACTCACAGGAGAACGACCATAAGGCGTCCGAGGCAGCACTAGACCCTTGGAGACAGGTCGGCCGGAGGACGATGTATTGAATCGAGACGCGATTTGTGTGTATCATTGTCATTAAGAGGCTCTGAACCTTACAATTAACTGTCAGTTTTGAGTCGGATTCGAAAATCTAGACTCACAGAGGAACGACCATAAGGTGCCCGAGGCAGCAGTAGACCCTTGGAGACAAGTCGGCTGGAGGACGATGTATTGAATCGCGACGCGATTTGTGTGTACCATCGTCATTAACCGGCTCTGAAGGTTACAATCAACTGTCAGTTTTGCGGCGGATTCGAAAACCTAGACTCGTAGGAGATCGACCATAAGGTGCCCGAGGCAGCAATAGACCCTTGGAGACAGGTCGGCCGGAGGACGATGTATTGAATCGCGACGCGATTTGTGTGTTCCATCGTCATTAACAGGCTCTGAACGTTACAATTAACTGTCAGTTTTGCATCGGATTCGAAAATCTAGACTCACAGGAGATCGACCATAAGGTGCCCGAGGCAGCAATAGACCCATGGAGACAGGTTTGACGGAGGACGATGTATTGAATCGCGACGCAATTTGTGTGTTCCATCGTCATTAACAGGCTCTAAACGGTACAACTAACTGTCAGTTTTGCGTCGTATTCGAAAATCTAGACTCACAGAAGAACGACCATAAGGTGCCCGAGGCAGCACTAGACCCTTGGAGACAAGTCGGCTGGACGACGATGTATTGAATCGCGACGCAATTTGTGTGTTCCATCGTCATTAACAGGCTCTGAACGTTACAATTAACTGTCAGTTTTGCGTCGGATTCGAAAATCTAGACTCACAGAAGAACGACCATAAGGTGCCCGAGGCAGCACTAGACCCTTGGAGACAAGTCGGCTGTAGGACGATGTATTGAATCGCGACGCAATTTGTGTGTTCCATCGTCATTAACAGGCTCTGAACGTTACAATTAACTGTCAGTTTTGCGTCGGATTCGAGAATCTAGATTCACAGGAGATCGACCATAAGGTGCCCGAGGCAGCAATAGACCCTTGGAGACAGGTCGGCCGGAGGACGATGTATTGAATCGTGACGCAATTTGTGTGTTCCATCGTCATTAACAGGCTCTGAACGTTACAATTAACTGTGAGTTTTGCGTCGGATTCGAAAATCTAGACTCACAGGAGATCGACCATAAGGTGCCCGAGGCAGCAATAGACCCTTGGAGACAGGTCGGCCGGAGGACGATGTATTGAATCGCGACGCGATTTGTGTGTTCCATCGTCATTAACAGGCTCTGAACGTTACAATTAACTGTCAGTTTTGCGTCGGATTCGAAAATCTAGACTCGCAGGAGATCGACCATAAGGTGCCCGAGACAGCAATAGACCCTTGGAGACAGGTCGGCCGGAGGACGATGTATTGAATCGCGACGCGATTTGTGTGTTCTATTGTCATTAAGAGGCTCTGAACGTTACGATTAACTGTCAGTTTTGCGTCGGATTCGAAAATCTAGACTCACAGGAGAACGACCATAAGGTGTCCGAGGCAGCACTAGACCCTTGGAGACAAGTCGGCTGGAGGACGATGTATTGAATCGCGACGCAATTTGTGTGTTCCATCGTCATTAACAGGCTCTGAACGTTACAATTAACTGCGTCGTATTCGAAAATCTAGACTCACAGGAGATCGACCATAAGGTGCCCGAGGCTGCAATAAACCCTTGGAGACAGGTTGGCCGGAGGACGATGTATTGAATCGCGACGCGATTTGTGTGTATCATTGTCATTAAGAGGCTCTGAACCTTACAATTAACTGTCAGTTTTGAGTCGGATTCGAAAATCTAGACTCACAGAGGAACGACCATAAGGTGCCCGAGGCAGCAGTAGACCCTTGGAGACAAGTCGGCTGCAGGACGATGTATTGAATCGCGACGCGATTTGTGTGTACCATCGTCATTAACAGGCTCTGAAGGTTACAATCAACTGTCAGTTTTGCGGCGGATTCGAAAACCTAGACTCGTAGGAGAACGACCATAAGGTGCCCGAGGCAGCAATAGACCCTTGGAGACAGGTCGGCCGGAGGACGATGTATTGAATCGCGACGCGATTTGTGTGTTCCATTGTCATTAACAAGCTCTGAACGTTACAATTAACTGTCTGTTTTGCGTCGGATTCGAAAATCTAGACTCACAGGAGAACGACCATAAGGCGTCCGAGGCAGCACTAGACCCTTGGAGACAGGTCGGCCGGAGGACGATGTATTGAATCGAGACGCGATTTGTGTGTATCATTGTCATTAAGAGGCTCTGAACCTTACAATTAACTGTCAGTTTTGAGTCGGATTCGAAAATCTAGACTCACAGAGGAACGACCATAAGGTGCCCGAGGCAGCAGTAGACCCTTGGAGACAAGTCGGCTGGAGGACGATGTATTGAATCGCGACGCGATTTGTGTGTACCATCGTCATTAACAGGCTCTGAAGGTTACAATCAACTGTCAGTTTTGCGGCGGATTCGAAAACCTAGACTCGTAGGAGAACGACCATAAGGTGCCCGAGGCAGCAATAGACCCTTGGAGACAGGTCGGCCGGAGGACGATGTATTGAATCGCGACGCGATTTGTGTGTTCCATTGTCATTAACAAGCTCTGAACGTTACAATTAACTGTCTGTTTTGCGTCGGATTCGAAAATCTAGACTCACAGGAGATCGACCATAAGGTGCCCGAGGCAGCAATAGACCCTTGGAGACAGGTCGGCCGGAGGACGATGTATTGAATCGCGACGCGATTTGTGTGTTCCATCGTCATTAACAGGCTCTGAACGTTACAATTAACTGTCAGTTTTGCGTCGGATTCGAAAATCTAGACTCACAGGAGATCGACCATAAGGTGCCCGAGGCAGCAATAGACCCATGGAGACAGGTTTGACGGAGGACGATGTATTGAATCGCGACGGGATTTGTGTGTTCCATCGTCATTAACAGGCTCTAAACGGTACAACTAACTGTCAGTTTTGCGTCGTATTCGAAAATCTAGACTCACAGAAGAACGACCATAAGGTGCCCGAGGCAGCACTAGACCCTTGGAGACAAGTCGGCTGGACGACGATGTATTGAATCGCGACGCAATTTGTGTGTTCCATCGTCATTAACAGGCTCTGAACGTTACAATTAACTGTCAGTTTTGCGTCGGATTCGAAAATCTAGACTCACAGAAGAACGACCATAAGGTGCCCGAGGCAGCACTAGACCCTTGGAGACAAGTCGGCTGTAGGACGATGTATTGAATCGCGACGCAATTTGTGTGTTCCATCGTCATTAACAGGCTCTGAACGTTACAATTAACTGTCAGTTTTGCGTCGGATTCGAGAATCTAGATTCACAGGAGATCGACCATAAGGTGCCCGAGGCAGCAATAGACCCTTGGAGACAGGTCGGCCGGAGGACGATGTATTGAATCGTGACGCAATTTGTGTGTTCCATCGTCATTAACAGGCTCTGAACGTTACAATTAACTGTGAGTTTTGCGTCGGATTCGAAAATCTAGACTCACAGGAGATCGACCATAAGGTACCCGAGGCAGCAATAGACCCTTGGAGACAGGTCGGCCGGAGGACGATGTATTGAATCGCGACGCGATTTGTGTGTTCCATCGTCATTAACAGGCTCTGAACGTTACAATTAACTGTCAGTTTTGCGTCGGATTCGAAAATCTAGACTCGCAGGAGATCGACCATAAGGTGCCCGAGACAGCAATAGACCCTTGGAGACAGGTCGGCCGGAGGACGATGTATTGAATCGCGACGCGATTTGTGTGTTCTATTGTCATTAAGAGGCTCTGAACGTTACGATTAACTGTCAGTTTTGCGTCGGATTCGAAAATCTAGACTCACAGGAGAACGACCATAAGGTGTCCGAGGCAGCACTAGACCCTTGGAGACAAGTCGGCTGGAGGACGATGTATTGAATCGCGACGCAATTTGTGTGTTCCATCGTCATTAACAGGCTCTGAACGTTACAATTAACTGTCAGTTTTGCGTCGGACTCGAAAATCTAGACTCACAGGAGAACGACCATAAGGTGCCCGAGGCAGCAATAGACTCTTGGAGACAGGTCGGCCGGAGGACGATGTATTGAATCGCGACGCAATTTGTGTGTTCCATTGTCATTAAGAGGCTCTGAACCTTACGATTAACTGTCAGTTTTGCGTCGGATTCGAAAATCTAGACTCACAGGATAACGACCATAAGGTGCCCGAGGCAGCAATAGACCCTTGGAGACAAGTCGGCTGGAGGACAATGTATTGAATCGCTACGCGATTTGTGTGTACCATCGTCATTAACAGGCTCTGAACGTTAGAATTAACTGTCAGGTATGCGTCAGATTCGAAAATCTAGACTCACAGGAGATCGACCATAAGGTGTCCGAGGCAGCACTAGACCCTTGGAGACATGTCGGCTGGAGGACGATGTATTGAATCGCGACGCAATTTGTGTGTTCCATCGTCATTAACAGGCTCTGAACGTTACAATTAACTGTCAGTTTTGCGTCGGATTCGACAATCTAGACTCACAGGAGAACGACCATAAGGTGCCCGAGGCAGCAATAGACCCTTGGAGACAAGTCGGCTGGAGGACAATGTATTGAATCGCGACGCGATTTGTGTGTTCCATCGTCATTAACAGGCTCTGAACGTTACAATTAACTGTCAGGTATGCGTCGGATTCGAAAATCTAGACTCACAGGAGATCGACCATAAGGTGCCCGAGGCAGCAAGAGACCCTTGGAGACAGGTCGGCCGGAGGACGATGTTTTGAATCGCGACGGGATTTGTGTGTTCCATCGTCATTAACAGGCTCTGAACGTCACCATTAACTGTCAGTTTTGCGTCGGATTCGAAAATCTAGACTCACAGGAGATCGACCATTAGGTGTCCGAGGCAGCACTAGACCCTTGGAGACATGTCGGCTGGAGGACGATGTATTGAATCGCGACGCAATTTGTGTGTTCCATCGTCATTAACAGGCTCTGAACGTTACAATTAACTGCGTCGTATTCGAAAATCTAGACTCACAGGAGATCGACCATAAGGTGCCCGAGGCAGCAATAAACCCTTGGAGACAGGTTGGCCGGAGGACGATGTATTGAATCGCGACGCGATTTGTGTGTATCATTGTCATTAAGAGGCTCTGAACCTTACAATTAACTGTCAGTTTTGAGTCGCATTCGAAAATCTAGACTCACAGGAGAACGACCATAAGGTGTCCGAGGCAGCACTAGACCCTTGGAGACAAGTCGGCTGGAGGACGACGTATTGAATCGCGACGCAATTTGTGTGTTCCATCGTCATTAACAGGCTCTGAACGTTACAATTAACTGTCAGTTTTGCGTCGGATTCGAAAATCTAGACTCACAGGAGAACGACCATAAGGCGTCCGAGGCAGCACTAGACCCTTGGAGACAGGTCGGCCGGAGGACGATGTATTGAATCGAGACGCGATTTGTGTGTATCATTGTCATTAAGAGGCTCTGAACCTTACAATTAACTGTCAGTTTTGAGTCGGATTCGAAAATCTAGACTCACAGGAGAACGACCATAAGGTGCCCGAGGCAGCAGTAGACCCTTGGAGACAAGTCGGCTGGAGGACGATGTATTGAATCGCGACGCGATTTGTGTGTACCATCGTCATTAACAGGCTCTGAAGGTTACAATCAACTGTCAGTTTTGCGGCGGATTCGAAAACCTAGACTCGTAGGAGAACGACCATAAGGTGCCCGAGGCAGCAATAGACCCTTGGAGACAGGTCGGCCGGAGGACGATGTATTGAATTGCGACGCGATTTGTGTGTTCCATTGTCATTAACAAGCTCTGAACGTTACAATTAACTGTCTGTTTTGCGTCGGATTCGAAAATCTAGACTCACAGGAGATCGACCATAAGGTGCCCGAGGCAGCAATAGACCCTTGGAGACAGGTCGGCCGGAGGACGATGTATTGAATCGCGACGCGATTTGTGTGTTCCATCGTCATTAACAGGCTCTGAACGTTACAATTAACTGTCAGTTTTGCGTCGGATTCGAAAATCTAGACTCACAGGAGATCGACCATAAGGTGCCCGAGGCAGCAATAGACCCATGGAGACAGGTTTGACGGAGGACGATGTATTGAATCGCGACGGGATTTGTGTGTTCCATCGTCATTAACAGGCTCTAAACGGTACAACTAACTGTCAGTTTTGCGTCGTATTCGAAAATCTAGACTCACAGAAGAACGACCAAAAGGTGCCCGAGGCAGCACTAGACCCTTTAAGACAAGTCGGCTGGACGACGATGTATTGAATCGCGACGCAATTTGTGTGTTCCATCGTCATTAACAGGCTCTGAACGTTACAATTAACTGTCAGTTTTGCGTCGGATTCGAAAATCTAGACTCACAGAAGAACGACCATAAGGTGCCCGAAGCAGCACTAGACCCTTGGAGACAAGTCGGCTGTAGGACGATGTATTGAATCGCGACGCAATTTGTGTGTTCCATCGTCATTAACAGGCTCTGAACGTTACAATTAACTGTCAGTTTTGCGTCGGATTCGAGAATCTAGATTCACAGGAGATCGACCATAAGGTGCCCGAGGCAGCAATAGACCCTTGGAGACAGGTCGGCCGGAGGACGATGTATTGAATCGTGACGCAATTTGTGTGTTCCATCGTCATTAACAGGCTCTGAACGTTACAATTAACTGTGAGTTTTGCGTCGGATTCGAAAATCTAGACTCACAGGAGATCGACCATAAGGTACCCGAGGCAGCAATAGACCCTTGCAGACAGGTCGGCCGGAGGACGATGTATTGAATCGCGACGCGATTTGTGTGTTCCATCGTCATTAACAGGCTCTGAACGTTACAATTAACTGTCAGTTTTGCGTCGGATTCGAAAATCTAGACTCGCAGGAGATCGACCATAAGGTGCCCGAGACAGCAATAGACCCTTGGAGACAGGTCGGCCGGAGGACGATGTATTGAATCGCGACGCGATTTGTGTGTTCTATTGTCATTAAGAGGCTCTGAACGTTACGATTAACTGTCAGTTTTGCGTCGGATTCGAAAATCTAGACTCACAGGAGAACGACCATAAGGTGTCCGAGGCAGCACTAGACCCTTGGAGACAAGTCGGCTGGAGGACGATGTATTGAATCGCGACGCAATTTGTGTGTTCCATCGTCATTAACAGGCTCTGAACGTTACAATTAACTGTCAGTTTTGCGTCGGACTCGAAAATCTAGACTCACAGGAGAACGACCATAAGGTGCCCGAGGCAGCAATAGACTCTTGGAGACAGGTCGGCCGGAGGACGATGTATTGAATCGCGACGCAATTTGTGTGTTCCATTGTCATTAAGAGGCTCTGAACCTTACGATTAACTGTCAGTTTTGCGTCGGATTCGAAAATCTAGACTCACAGGATAACGACCATAAGGTGCCCGAGGCAGCAATAGACCCTTGGAGACAAGTCGGCTGGAGGACAATGTATTGAATCGCTACGCGATTTGTGTGTACCATCGTCATTAACAGGCTCTGAACGTTAGAATTAACTGTCAGGTATGCGTCAGATTCGAAAATCTAGACTCACAGGAGATCGACCATAAGGTGTCCGAGGCAGCACTAGACCCTTGGAGACATGTCGGCTGGAGGACGATGTATTGAATCGCGACGCAATTTGTGTGTTCCATCGTCATTAACAGGCTCTGAACGTTACAATTAACTGTCAGTTTTGCGTCGGATTCGAAAATCTAGACTCACAGGAGAACGACCATAAGGTGCCCGAGGCAGCAATAGACCCTTGGAGACAAGTCGGCTGGAGGACAATGTATTGAATCGCGACGCGATTTGTGTGTTCCATCGTCATTAACAGGCTCTGAACGTTACAATTAACTGTCAGGTATGCGTCGGATTCGAAAATCTAGACTCACAGGAGATCGACCATAAGGTGCCCGAGGCAGCAAGAGACCCTTGGAGACAGGTCGGCCGGAGGACGATGTTTTGAATCGCGACGGGATTTGTGTGTTCCATCGTCATTAACAGGCTCTGAACGTCACCATTAACTGTCAGTTTTGCGTCGGATTCGAAAATCTAGACTCACAGGAGATCGACCATTAGGTGTCCGAGGCAGCACTAGACCCTTGGAGACATGTCGGCTGGAGGACGATGTATTGAATCGCGACGCAATTTGTGTGTTCCATCGTCATTAACAGGCTCTGAACGTTACAATTAACTGCGTCGTATTCGAAAATCTAGACTCACAGGAGATCGACCATAAGGTGCCCGAGGCAGCAATAAACCCTTGGAGACAGGTTGGCCGGAGGACGATGTATTGAATCGCGACGCGATTTGTGTGTATCATTGTCATTAAGAGGCTCTGAACCTTACAATTAACTGTCAGTTTTGAGTCGCATTCGAAAATCTAGACTCACAGGAGAACGACCATAAGGTGTCCGAGGCAGCACTAGACCCTTGGAGACAAGTCGGCTGGAGGACGACGTATTGAATCGCGACGCAATTTGTGTGTTCCATCGTCATTAACAGGCTCTGAACGTTACAATTAACTGTCAGTTTTGCGTCGGATTCGAAAATCTAGACTCACAGGAGAACGACCATAAGGCGTCCGAGGCAGCACTAGACCCTTGGAGACAGGTCGGCCGGAGGACGATGTATTGAATCGAGACGCGATTTGTGTGTATCATTGTCATTAAGAGGCTCTGAACCTTACAATTAACTGTCAGTTTTGAGTCGGATTCGAAAATCTAGACTCACAGGAGAACGACCATAAGGTGCCCGAGGCAGCAGTAGACCCTTGGAGACAAGTCGGCTGGAGGACGATGTATTGAATCGCGACGCGATTTGTGTGTACCATCGTCATTAACAGGCTCTGAAGGTTACAATCAACTGTCAGTTTTGCGGCGGATTCGAAAACCTAGACTCGTAGGAGAACGACCATAAGGTGCCCGAGGCAGCAATAGACCCTTGGAGACAGGTCGGCCGGAGGACGATGTATTGAATTGCGACGCGATTTGTGTGTTCCATTGTCATTAACAAGCTCTGAACGTTACAATTAACTGTCTGTTTTGCGTCGGATTCGAAAATCTAGACTCACAGGAGATCGACCATAAGGTGCCCGAGGCAGCAATAGACCCTTGGAGACAGGTCGGCCGGAGGACGATGTATTGAATCGCGACGCGATTTGTGTGTTCCATCGTCATTAACAGGCTCTGAACGTTACAATTAACTGTCAGTTTTGCGTCGGATTCGAAAATCTAGACTCACAGGAGATCGACCATAAGGTGCCCGAGGCAGCAATAGACCCATGGAGACAGGTTTGACGGAGGACGATGTATTGAATCGCGACGGGATTTGTGTGTTCCATCGTCATTAACAGGCTCTAAACGGTACAACTAACTGTCAGTTTTGCGTCGTATTCGAAAATCTAGACTCACAGAAGAACGACCAAAAGGTGCCCGAGGCAGCACTAGACCCTTTAAGACAAGTCGGCTGGACGACGATGTATTGAATCGCGACGCAATTTGTGTGTTCCATCGTCATTAACAGGCTCTGAACGTTACAATTAACTGTCAGTTTTGCGTCGGATTCGAAAATCTAGACTCACAGAAGAACGACCATAAGGTGCCCGAAGCAGCACTAGACCCTTGGAGACAAGTCGGCTGTAGGACGATGTATTGAATCGCGACGCAATTTGTGTGTTCCATCGTCATTAACAGGCTCTGAACGTTACAATTAACTGTCAGTTTTGCGTCGGATTCGAGAATCTAGATTCACAGGAGATCGACCATAAGGTGCCCGAGGCAGCAATAGACCCTTGGAGACAGGTCGGCCGGAGGACGATGTATTGAATCGTGACGCAATTTGTGTGTTCCATCGTCATTAACAGGCTCTGAACGTTACAATTAACTGTGAGTTTTGCGTCGGATTCGAAAATCTAGACTCACAGGAGATCGACCATAAGGTGCCCGAGGCAGCAATAGACCCTTGGAGACAGGTCGGCCGGAGGACGATGTATTGAATCGCGACGCGATTTGTGTGTTCCATCGTCATTAACAGGCTCTGAACGTTACAATTAACTGTCAGTTTTGCGTCGGATTCGAAAATCTAGACTCGCAGGAGATCGACCATAAGGTGCCCGAGACAGCAATAGACCCTTGGAGACAGGTCGGCCGGAGGACGATGTATTGAATCGCGACGCGATTTGTGTGTTCTATTGTCATTAAGAGGCTCTGAACGTTACGATTAACTGTCAGTTTTGCGTCGGATTCGAAAATCTAGACTCACAGGAGAACGACCATAAGGTGTCCGAGGCAGCACTAGACCCTTGGAGACAAGTCGGCTGGAGGACGATGTATTGAATCGCGACGCAATTTGTGTGTTCCATCGTCATTAACAGGCTCTGAACGTAACAATTAACTGTCAGTTTTGCGTCGGACTCGAAAATCTAGACTCACAGGAGAACGACCATAAGGTGCCCGAGGCAGCAATAGACCCTTGGAGACAGGTCGGCCGGAGGACGATGTATTGAATCGCGACGCAATTTGTGTGTTCCATTGTCATTAAGAGGCTCTGAACCTTACGATTAACTGTCAGTTTTGCGTCGGATTCGAAAATCTAGACTCACATTATAACGACCATAAGGTGCCCGAGGCAGCAATAGACCCTTGGAGACAAGTCGGCTGGAGGACAATGTATTGAATCGCTACGCGATTTGTGTGTTCCATCGTCATTAACAGGCTCTGAACGTTAGAATTAACTGTCAGGTATGCGTCGGATTTGAAAATCTAGACTCACAGGAGATCGACCATAAGGTGCCCGAGGCAGCAATAGACCCTTGGAGACAGGTCGGCCGGAGGACGATGTATTGAATCGTGACGCAATTTGTGTGTTCCATCGTCATTAACAGGCTCTGAACGTTACCATTAACTGTCAGTTTTGCGTCGGATTCGAAAATCTAGACTCACAGGAGATCGACCATTAGGTGTCCGAGGCAGCACTAGACCCTTGGAGACATGTCGGCTGGAGGACGATGTATTGAATCGCGACGCAATTTGTGTGTTCCATCGTCATTAACAGGCTATGAACGTTACAATTAACTGTCAGTTTTGCGTGGGATTCGAAAATCTAGACTCACAGGAGAACGACCATAAGGTGCCCGAGGCAGCAATAGACCCTTGGAGACAGGTCGGCCGGAGGACGATGTATTGAATCGCGACGCAATTTGTGTGTTCCATTGTCATTAAGAGGCCTGAACCTTACGATTAACTGTCAGTTTAGCGTCGGATTCGAAAATCTAGACTCACAGGAGAACGACCATAAGGTGCCCGAGGCAGCAATAGACCCTTGGAGACAAGTCGAATGGAGGACAATGTATTGAATCGCGACGCGATTTGTGTGTTCCATCGTCATTAACAGGCTCTGAACGTTACAATTAACTGTCAGGTTTGCGTCGGATTCGAAAATCTAGACTCACAGGAGATCGACCATAAGGTGCCCGAGACAGCAATAGACCCTTGGAGACAGGTCGGCCGGAGGACGATGTATTGAATCGCGACGCGATTTGTGTGTTCCATCGTCATTAACAGGCTCTGAACGTTACAATTAACTGTCAGTTTTGCGTCGGATTCGAAAATCTAGACTCACAGGAGATCGACCATAAGGTGCCCGAGGCAGCAATAGACCCTTGGAGACAGGTCGGCCGGAGGACGATGTATTGAATCGCGACGGGATTTGTGTGTTCCATCGTCATTAACAGGCTCTGAACGTTCCAATTAACTGTCAGTTTTGCTAAGGATTCGAAAATCTAGACTCACAGGAGATCGACCATAAGGTGCCCGAGACAGCAATAGACCCTTGGAGACAGGTCGGCCGGAGGACGATGTATTGAATCGCGACGCGATTTGTGTGTTCCATTGTCATTAAGAGGCTCTGAACCTTACGATTAACTGCCAGTTTTGCGTCGGATTCGAAAATCTAGACTCACAGGAGAACGACCATAAGGTGTCCGAGGCAGCACTAGACCCTTGGAGACAAGTCGGCTGGAGGACGATGTATTGAATCGCGACGCAATTTGTGTGTTCCATCGTCATTAACAGGCTCTGAACGTTACAATTAACTGTCAGTTTTGCGTCGGATTCATAAGTCTAGACTCACAGGAGAACGACCATAAGGTGCCCGAGGCAGCAATAGACCCTTGGAGACAGGTCGGCCGGAGGACGATGTACTGAATCGCGACGCAATTTGTGTGTTCCATTGTCATTAAGAGGCTCTGAACCTTACGATTAACTGTCAGTTTGGCGTCGGATTCGAAAATCTAGACTCACAGGAGAACGACCATAAGGTGCCCGAGGCAGCAATAGACCCTTGGAGACAAGTCGGCTGGAGGACAATGTATTTAATCGCTACGCGATTTGTGTGTTCCATAGTCATTAACAGGCTCTGAACGTTACAATTAACTGTCAGGTATGCGTCGGATTCGAAAATCTAGACTCACAGGAGATCGACCATAAGGTGCCCGAGGCAGCAAGAGACCCTTGGAGACAGGTCGGCCGGAGGACGATAATTGAATCGCGACGGGATTTGTGTGTTCCATCGTCATTAACAGGCTCTGAACGTTACCATTAACTGTCAGTTTTGCGTCGGATTCGAAAATCTAGACTCACAGGAGATCGACCATTAGGTGTCCGAGGCAGCACTAGACCCTTGGAGACATGTCGGCTGGAGGACGATGTATTGAATCGCGACGCAATTTGTGTGTTCCATCGTCATTAACAGGCTCTGAACGTTACAATTAACTGTCAGTTTTGCGTCGGATTCGAAAATCTAGACTCACAGGAGAACGACCATAAGGTGCCCGAGGCAGCAATAGACCCTTGGAGACAAGTCGGCTGGAGGACGATGTATTGAATCGCGACGCGATTTGTGTGTTCCGTCGTCATTAACAGGCTCTGAACGTTACAATTAACTGTCAGTTTTGCGTCGGATTCGAAAAACTAGACTCACAGGAGATCGACCATAAGGTGCCCGAGGCAGCAATAGACCCTTGGAGACAGGTCGGCCGGAGGACGATGTATTGAATCGCGACGCAATTTGTGTGTTCCATTGTCATTAAGAGGCTCTGAACCTTACAATTAACTGTCAGTTTTGCGTCGGATTCGAAAATCTAGACTCACAGGAGATCGACCATAAGGTGCCCGAGGCAGCAATCGACCCTTGGAGGCAGGTCGGCCGGAGGACGATGTATTGAATCGCGACGCGATTTGTGTGTTCCATCGTCATTAACAGGCTCTGAACGTTACAATTAACTGCCAGTTTTGCGTCGGATTCGAAAATCTAGACTCACAGGAGATCGACCATAAGGTGCCCGAGGCAGCAATAGACCCTTGGAGACAGGTCGGCCGGAGGACGATGTATTGAATCGCGACGGGATTTTTGTGTTCCATCGTCATTAACAGGCTCTGAACGTTACAATTAACTGTCAGTTTTGCGTCGGATTCGAAAATCTAGACTCACAAGAGATCGACCATAAGGTGCCCGAGGCAGCAATCGGCCCTTGGAGGCAGGTCGGCCGGAGGACGATGTATTGAATCGCGACGCGATTTGTGTGTTCCATTGTCATTAAGAGGCTCTGAACCTTAAAATTAACTGTCAGTTTTGCGTCGGATTCGAAAATATAGACTCAGAGGAGAACGACCATACGGTGTCCGAGGCAGCACTAGACCCTTGGAGACAAGTCGGCTGGAGGACGATGAATTGAATCGCGACGCAATTAGTGTGTTCCATCGTCATTAACAGGCTCTAAACGTTACAATTAACTGTCAGTTTTGCGTCGGATTCGAAAATCTAGACTCACAGGAGATCGACCATAAGGTGCCCGAGGCAGCAATACACCCTTGGAGACAGGTCGGCCGGAGGACGACGTATTGAATCGCGACGCGATTTGTGTGTTCCATTGTCATTAAGAGGCTCTGAACCTTCCAATTAACTGTAAGTTTTGCGTCGGATTCGAAAATCTAGACTCACAGAAGAACGACCATAAGGTGCCCGAGGCAGCACTAGACCCTTGGAGACAAGTCGGCTGGAGGACGATGTATTGAATCGCGACGCAATTTGTGTTTTCCATCGTCATTAACAGGCTCTGAACCTTACGATTAACTGTCAGTTTTGCGTCGGATTCATAAGTCTAGACTCACAGGAGAACGACCATAAGGTGCCCGAGGCAGCAATAGACCCTTGGAGACAGGTCGGCCGGAGGACGATGTATTGAATCGCGACGCGATTTGTGTGTTCCATCGTCATTAACAGGCTCTGAACCTTACAATTAACTGTCAGTTTTGCGTCGGATTCGAAAATCTAGACTCACAGAAGAACGACCATAAGGTGACCGAGGCAGCAATAGACCCTTGGAGACAGGTCGGCCGGAGGACGATGTATTGAATCGCGACGCGATTTGTGTGTTCCATCGTCATTAACAGGCTCTGAACGTTACGATTAACTGTCAGTTTTGCGTCGGATTCGAAAATCTAGACTCACAGGAGATCGACCATAAGGTGTCCGAGGCAGCACTAGACCCTTGGAGACATGTCGGCTGGAGGACGATGTATTGAATCGCGAAGCAATTTCTGTCTTCCGTCGTCATTAACAGGCTCTGAACGTTACAATTAACTGTCAGTTTTGCGTCGGATTCGAAAATCTAGACTCATAGGAGAACGACCATAAGGTGCCCGAGGCAGCAATAGACCCTTGGAGACAGGTCGGCCGGAGGACGATGTTTTGAATCGCGACGGGATTTGTGTGTTCCATCGTCATTAACAGGCTCTGAACCTTACAATTAACTGTCAGTTTTGCGTCGGATTCGAAAATCTAGACTCACAGGAGAACGACCATAAGGTGCCCGAGGCAGCACTAGACCCTTGGAGACAAGTCGGCTGGAGGACGATGTATTGAATCGCGACGCGATTTGTGTGTTCCGTCGTCATTAACAGGCTCTGAACGTTACAATTAACTGTCAGTTTTGCGTCGGATTCGAAAAACTAGACTCACAGGAGATCGACCATAAGGTGCCCGAGGCAGCAATAGACCCTTGGAGACAGGTCGGCCGGAGGACGATGTATTGAATCGCGACGCAATTTGTGTGTTCCATTGTCATTAAGAGGCTCTGAACGTTACAATTAACTGTCAGTTTTGCGTCGGATTCGAAAATCTAGACTCACAGGAGATCGACCATAAGGTGCCCGAGGCAGCAATCGACCCTTGGAGGCAGGTCGGCCGGAGGACGATGTATTGAATCGCGACGCGATTTGTGTGTTCCATCGTCATTAACAGGCTCTGAACGTTACAATTAACTGCCAGTTTTGCGTCGGATTCGAAAATCTAGACTCACAGGAGATCGACCATAAGGTGCCCGAGGCAGCAATAGACCCTTGGAGACAGGTTGGCCGGAGGACGATGTATTGAATCGCGACGGGATTTTTGTGTTCCATCGTCATTAACAGGCTCTGAACGTTACCATTAACTGTCAGTTTTGCGTCGGATTCGAAAATCTAGACTCACAGGAGATCGACCATTAGGTGTCCGAGGCAGCACTAGACCCTTGGAGACATGTCGGCTGGAGGACGATGTATTGAATCGCGACGCAATTTGTGTGTTCCATCGTCATTAACAGGCTCTGTACGTTACAATTAACTGTCAGTTTTGCGTCGGATTCGAAAATCTAGACTCACAGGAGAACGACCATAAGGTACCCGAGGCAGCACTAGGCCCTTGGAGACAAGTCGGCTGGAGGACGATGTACTGAATCGCGACGCAATTTGTGTGTTCCATCGTCATTAACAGGCTCTGAACGTTACAATTAACTGTCAGTTTTGCGTCGGATTCGAAAATCTAGACTCACAGGAGAACGACCATAAGGTGCCCGAGGCAGCAATAGACCCTTTGGAGACATGTCGGCTGGAGGACGATGTATTGAATCGCGACGCGATTTGTGTGTCCCTTCGTCATTAACAGGCTCTGAACGTTACAATTAACTGTCAGTTTTGCGTCGGATTCGAAAATCTAGACTCACAGGAGATCGACCATAAGGTGCCCGAGGCAGCAATACACCCTTGGAGACAGGTCGGCCGGAGGACGACGTATTGAATCGCGACGCGATTTGTGTGTTCCATTGTCATTAAGAGGCTCTGAACCTTCCAATTAACTGTAAGTTTTGCGTCGGATTCGAAAATCTAGACTCACAGAAGAACGACCATAAGGTGCCCGAGGCAGCACTAGACCCTTGGAGACAAGTCGGCTGGAGGACGATGTATTGAATCGCGACGCAATTTGTGTTTTCCATCGTCATTAACAGACTCTGAACCTTACAATTAACTGTCAGTTTTGCGTCGGATTCATAAGTCTAGACTCACAGGAGAACGACCATAAGGTGCCCGAGGCAGCAATAGACCCTTGGAGACAGGTCGGCCGGAGGACGATGTATTGAATCGCGACGCAATTTGTGTGTTCCGTCGTCATGAACAGGCTCTGAACGTTACAATTAACTGTCAGTTTTGCGTCGCATTCGAAAATCTAGACTCACAGGAGAACGACCATAAGGTGCCCGAGGCAGCAATAGACCCTTGGAGACAGGTCGGCCGGAGGACGATGTATTGAATCGCGACGCGATTTGTGTGTTCCATCGTCATTAACAGGCTCTGAACCTTACAATTAACTGTCAGTTTTGCGTCGGATTCGAAAATCTAGACTCACAGGAGAACGACCATAAGGTGACCGAGGCAGCAATAGACCCTTGGAGACAGGTCGGCCGGAGGACGATGTATTGAATCGCGACGCGATTTGTGTGTTCCATCGTCATTAACAGGCTCTGAACGTTACGATTAACTGTCAGTTTTGCGTCGGATTCGAAAATCTAGACTCACAGGAGATCGACCATAAGGTGTCCGAGGCAGCACTAGACCCTTGGAGACATGTCGGCTGGAGGACGATGTATTGAATCGCGAAGCAATTTGTGTGTTCCATCGTCATTAACAGGCTCTGAACGTTACAATTAACTGTCAGTTTTGCGTCGGATTCGAAAATCTAGACTCACAGGAGAACGACCATAAGGTGCCCGAGGCAGCAATAGACCCTTGGAGACAGGTCGGCCGGAGGACGATGTTTTGAATCGCGACGGGATTTGTGTGTTCCATCGTCATTAACAGGCTCTGAACCTTACAATTAACTGTCAGTTTTGCGTCGGATTCGAAAATCTAGACTCACAGGAGAACGACCATAAGGTGCCCGAGGCAGCACTAGACCCTTGGAGACAAGTCGGCTGGAGGACGATGTATTGAATCGCGACGCGATTTGTGTGTTCCGTCGTCATTAACAGGCTCTGAACGTTACAATTAACTGTCAGTTTTGCGTCGGATTCGAAAAACTAGACTCACAGGAGATCGACCATAAGGTGCCCGAGGCAGCAATAGACCCTTGGAGACAGGTCGGCCGGAGGACGATGTATTGAATCGCGACGCAATTTGTGTGTTCCATTGTCATTAAGAGGCTCTGAACGTTACAATTAACTGTCAGTTTTGCGTCGGATTCGAAAATCTAGACTCACAGGAGATCGACCATAAGGTGCCCGAGGCAGCAATCGACCCTTGGAGGCAGGTCGGCCGGAGGACGATGTATTGAGTCGCGACGCGATTTGTGTGTTCCATCGTCATTAACAGGCTCTGAACGTTACAATTAACTGCCAGTTTTGCGTCGGATTCGAAAATCTAGACTCACAGGAGATCGACCATAAGGTGCCCGAGGCAGCAATAGACCCTTGGAGACAGGTTGGCCGGAGGACGATGTATTGAATCGCGACGGGATTTTTGTGTTCCATCGTCATTAACAGGCTCTGAACGTTACAATTAACTGTCAGTTTTGCGTCGGATTCGAAAATCTAGACTCACAGGAGATCGACCATAAGGTGCCCGAGGCAGCAATCGACCCTTGGAGGCAGGTCGGCCGGAGGACGATGTATTGAATCGCGACGCGATTTGTGTGTTCCATTGTCATTAAGAGGCTCTGAACCTTACAATTAACTGTCAGTTTTGCATCGGATTCGAAAATCTAGACTCACAGGAGAACGACCATAAGGTGTCCGTGGCAGCACTAGACCCTTGGAGACAAGTCGGCTGGAGGACGATGTATTGAATCGCGACGCAATTTGTGTGTTCCATCGTCATTAACAGGCTCTGAACGTTACAATTAACTGCGTCGGATTCGAAAATCTAGACTCACAGGAGATCGACCATAAGGTGCCCGAGGCAGCAATACACCCTTGGAGACAGGTCGGCCGGAGGACGACGTATTGAATCGCGACGCGATTTGTGTGTTCCATTGTCATTAACAGGCTCTGAACCTTCCAATTAACTGTAAGTTTTGCGTCGGATTCGAAAATCTAGACTCACAGAAGAACGACCATAAGGTGCCCGAGGCAGCACTAGACCCTTGGAGAAAGGCGGCTGGAGGACGATGTATTGAATCGCGACGCAATTTGTGTTTTCCATCGTCATTAACAGGCTCTGAACCTTACAATTAACTGTCAGTTTTGCGTCGGATTCATAAGTCTAGAATCACAGGAGAACGACCATAAGGTGCCCGAGGCAGCAATAGACCCCTGGAGACAGGTCGGCCGGAGGACGATGTATTGAATCGCGACGCAATTTGTGTGTTCCATCGTCATGAACAGGCTCTGAACGTTACAATTAACTGTCAGTTTTGCGTCGCATTCGAAAATCTAGACTCACAGGAGAACGACCATAAGGTGACCGAGGCAGCAATAGACCCTTGGAGACAGGTCGGCCGGAGGACGATGTATTCAATCGCGACGCGATTTGTGTGTTCCATCGTCATTAACCGGCTCTGAACGTTACAATTAACTGTCAGTTTTGCGTCGGATTCGAAAATCTAGACTCACAGGAGATCGGTCATAAGGTGCCCGAGGCAGCAATAGACCCTTGGAGACAGGTCGGCCGGAGGACGATGTATTGAATCGCGACGCAATTTGTGTGTTCCATTGTAATTAAGAGGTTTGAACGTTACAATTAACTGTCAGTTTGTTGTAGGATTCGAAAATCTAGACTCACAGGTGAACGACCATAAGCTGTCCGAGGCAGCACTAGACCCTTGGAGACAAGTCGGCTGGAGGACGATGTATTGAATCGCGACGCAATTTGTGTGTTCCATCGTGATTAACAGGCTCTGAACGTTACAATTAACTGTCAGTTTTGCGTCGGATTCGAAAATCTAGACTCACAGGAGATCGACCATAAGGTGCCCGAGGCAGCAATAGACCCTTGGAGACAGGTCGGCCGGAGGACGATGTATTGAATCGCGACGCGATTTGTGTGTTCCATTGTCATTAAGAGGCTCTGAACCTTACAATTAACTGTCAGTTTTGCGTCGGATTCGAAAATCTAGACTCACAGGAGATCGACCATAAGGTGCCCGAGGCAGCACTAGACCCTTGTAGACAGGTCGGCCGGAGGACGATGTATTGATTCGTGACGCAATTTGTGTGTTCCATCGTCATTAACAGGCTCTGAACCTTACAATTAACTGTCAGTTTTGCGTCGGATTCGAAAATCTAGACTCACAGGAGAACGACCATAAGGTGCCCGAGGCAGCAATAGACCGTTGGAGACAGGTCGGCCGGAGGACGATGTATTGAATCGCGACGCAATTTGTGTGTTCCATTGTCATTAAGAGGCTATGACCCTTACGATTAACTGTCAGTTTTGCGTCGGATTCGAAAATCTAGACTCACAGGAGATCGACCATAAGGTGCCCGAGGCAGCAATAGACCCTTGGAGACAGGTCGGCCGGAGGACGATGTTTTGAATCGCGACGGGATTTGTGTGTTCCATCGTCATTAACAGGCTCTGAACGTTACGATTAACTGTCAGTTTTGCGTCGGATTCGAAAATCTGGACTCACAGGAGAACGACCATAAGGTGCCCGAGGCAGCACTAGACCCTTGGAGACAAGTGGGCTGGAGGACGATGTATTGAATCGCGACGCGATTTGTGTGTTCCGTCGTCATTAACAGGCTCTGAACGTTACAATTAACTGTCAGTTTTGCGTCGGATTCGAAAAACTAGACTCACAGGAGATCGACCATAAGGTGCCCGAGGCAGCAATCGACCCTTGGAGGCAGGTCGGCCGGAGGACGATGTATTGAATCGCGACGCGATTTGTGTGTTCCATCGTCATTAACAGGCTCTGAACGTTACAATTAACTGCCAGTTTTGCGTCGGATTCGAAAGTCTAGACTCACAGGAGATCGACCATAAGGTGCCCGAGGCAGCAATAGACCCTTGGAGACAGGTCGGCCGGAGGACGATGTATTGAATCGCGACGGGATTTTTGTGTTCCATCGTCATTAACAGGCTCTGAACGTTACAATTAACTGTCAGTTTTGCGTCGGATTCGAAAATCTAGACTCACAGGAGATCGACCATAAGGTGCCCGAGGCAGCAATCGACCCTTGGAGGCAGGTCGGCCGGAGGACGATGTATTGAATCGCGACGCGATTTGTGTGTTCCATTGTCATTAAGAGGCTCTGAACCTTACAATTAACTGTCAGTGTTGCGTCGGATTCGAAAATCTAGACTCACAGGAGAACGACCATAAGGTGTCCGAGGCAGCACTAGACCCTTGGAGACAAGTCGGCTGGAGGACGATGTATTGAATCGCGACGCAATTTGTGTGTTCCATCGTCATTAACAGGCTCTGAACGTTACAATTAACTGCGTCGGTTTCGAAAATCTAGACTCACAGGAGAACGACCATAAGGTGCCCGAGGCAGCACTAGACCCTTGGAGACAAGTCGGCTGGAGGACGATGTATTGAATCGCGACGCAATTTGTGTGTTCCATCGTCATTAACAGGCTCTGAACCTTGCAATTAACTGTCAGTTTTGCGTCGGATTCATAAGTCTAGACTCACAGGAGAACGACCATAAGGTGCCCGAGGCAGCAATAGACCCTTGGAGACAGGTCGGCCGGAGGACGATGCATTGAATCGCGACGCAATTTGTGTGTTCCATCGTCATGAACACGCCATGAACGTTACAATTAACTGTCAGCTTTGCGTCGCATTCGTAAATCTAGACTCACAGGAGATCGACCATAAGGTGCCCGAGGCAGCAATAGACCCTTGGAGACAGGTCGGCCGGAGGACGATGTATTGAATCGCGACGGGATTTGTGTGTTCCATCGTCATTAACAGGCTCTGAACGTTACAATTAAATGTCAGTTTTGCGTCGGATTCGAAAATCTAGACTCACAGGAGATCGACCATAAGGTGCCCGAGACAGCAATAGACCCTTGGAGACAGGACGGCCGGAGGACGATGTATTGAATCGCGACGCGATTTGTGTGTTCTATTGTCATTAAGAGGCTCTGAACGTTACGATTAACTGTCAGTTTTGCGTCGGATTCGAAAATCTAGACTCACAGGAGAACGACCATAAGGTGTCGGAGGCAGCACTAGACCCTTGGAGACAAGTCGGCTGGAGGACGATGTATTGAATCGCGACGCAATTTGTGTGTTCCATCGTCATTAACAGGCTCTGAACGTTACAATTAACTGTCAGTTTTGCGTCGGATTCGAAAATCTAGACTCACAGGAGAACGACCATAAGGTGCCCGAGGCAGCAATAGACCCTTGGAGACAGGTCGGCCGGAGGAGGATGTATTGAATCGCGACGCAATTTGTGTGTTCCATTGTCATTAAGAGGCTCTGAACCTTACGATTAACTGTCAGTTTTGCGTCGGATTCGAAAATCTAGACTCACAGGAGAACGACCATAAGGTGCCCGAGGCAGCAATAGACCCTTGGAGACAATTCGGCTGGAGGACAATGTATTGAATCGCTACGCGATTTGTGTGTTCCATCGTCGTTAACAGGCTCTGAACGTTACAATTAACTGTCAGGTATGCGTCGGATTCGAAAATCTAGACTCACAGGAGATTGACCGTAAGGTGCCCGAGGCAGCAAGAGATCCTTGGAGACAGGTCGGCCGGAGGACGATGTTTTGAATCGCGACGGGATTTGTGTGTTCCATCGTCATTAACAGGCTCTGAACGTTACAATTAACTGTCAGTTTTGCGTCGGATTCGAAAATCTAGACTCACAGGAGATCGACCATAAGGTGTCCGAGGCAGCACTAGACCCTTGGAGACAAGTCGGCTGGAGGACGATGTATTGAATCGCGACGCAATTTGTGTGTTCCATCGTCATTAACATGCTCTGAACGTTACAATTAACTGTCAGTTTTGCGTCGGATTCGAAAATCTAGACTCACAGGAGAACGACCATAAGGTGTCGGAGGCAGCACTAGACCCTTGGAGACAAGTCGGCTGGAGGACGATGTATTGAATCGCGACGCAATTTGTGTGTTCCATCGTCATTAACAGGCTCTGAACGTTACAATTAACTGTCAGTTTTGCGTCGGATTCGAAAATCTAGACTCACAGGAGAACGACCATAAGGTGCCCGAGGCAGCAATAGACCCTTGGAGACAGGTCGGCCGGAGGACGATGTATTGAATCGCGACGCAATTTGTGTGTTCCATTGTCATTAAGAGGCTCTGAACCTTACGATTAACTGTCAGTTTTGCGTCGGATTCGAAAATCTAGACTCACAGGAGAACGACCATAAGGTGCCCGAGGCAGCAATAGACCCTTGGAGACAAGTCGGCTGGAGGACAATGTATTGAATCGCTACGCGATTTGTGTGTTCCATCGTCATTAACAGGCTCTGAACGTTACAATTAACTGTCAGGTATGCGTCGGATTCGAAAATCTAGACTCACAGGAGATCGACCATAAGGTGTCCGAGGCAGCACTAGACCCTTGGAGACATGTCGGCTGGAGGACGATGTATTGAATCGCGAAGCAATTTGTGTGTTCCATCGTCATTAACAGGCTCTGAACGTTACAATTAACTGTCAGTTTTGCGTCGGATTCGAAAATCTAGACTCACAGGAGAACGACCATAAGGTGCCCGAGGCAGCAATAGACCCTTGGAGACAGGTCGGCCGGAGGACGATGTTTTGAATCGCGACGGGATTTGTGTGTTCCATCGTCATTAACAGGCTCTGAACCTTACAATTAACTGTCAGTTTTGCGTCGGATTCGAAAATCTAGACTCACAGGAGAACGACCATAAGGTGCCCGAGGCAGCACTAGACCCTTGGAGACAAGTCGGCTGGAGGACGATGTATTGAATCGCGACGCGATTTGTGTGTTCCGTCGTCATTAACAGGCTCTGAACGTTACAATTAACTGTCAGTTTTGCGTCGGATTCGAAAAACTAGACTCACAGGAGATCGACCATAAGGTGCCCGAGGCAGCAATAGACCCTTGGAGACAGGTCGGCCGGAGGACGATGTATTGAATCGCGACGCAATTTGTGTGTTCCATTGTCATTAAGAGGCTCTGAACGTTACAATTATCTGTCAGTTTTGCGTCGGATTCGAAAATCTAGACTCACAGGAGATCGACCATAAGGTGCCCGAGGCAGCAATCGACCCTTGGAGGCAGGTCGGCCGGAGGACGATGTATTGAGTCGCGACGCGATTTGTGTGTTCCATCGTCATTAACAGGCTCTGAACGTTACAATTAACTGCCAGTTTTGCGTCGGATTCGAAAATCTAGACTCACAGGAGATCGACCATAAGGTGCCCGAGGCAGCAATAGACCCTTGGAGACAGGTTGGCCGGAGGACGATGTATTGAATCGCGACGGGATTTTTGTGTTCCATCGTCATTAACAGGCTCTGAACGTTACAATTAACTGTCAGTTTTGCGTCGGATTCGAAAATCTAGACTCACAGGAGATCGACCATAAGGTGCCCGAGGCAGCAATCGACCCTTGGAGGCAGGTCGGCCGGAGGACGATGTATTGAATCGCGACGCGATTTGTGTGTTCCATTGTCATTAAGAGGCTCTGAACCTTACAATTAACTGTCAGTTTTGCATCGGATTCGAAAATCTAGACTCACAGGAGAACGACCATAAGGTGTCCGTGGCAGCACTAGACCCTTGGAGACAAGTCGGCTGGAGGACGATGTATTGAATCGCGACGCAATTTGTGTGTTCCATCGTCATTAACAGGCTCTGAACGTTACAATTAACTGCGTCGGATTCGAAAATCTAGACTCACAGGAGATCGACCATAAGGTGCCCGAGGCAGCAATACACCCTTGGAGACAGGTCGGCCGGAGGACGACGTATTGAATCGCGACGCGATTTGTGTGTTCCATTGTCATTAACAGGCTCTGAACCTTCCAATTAACTGTAAGTTTTGCGTCGGATTCGAAAATCTAGACTCACAGAAGAACGACCATAAGGTGCCCGAGGCAGCACTAGACCCTTGGAGAAAGGCGGCTGGAGGACGATGTATTGAATCGCGACGCAATTTGTGTTTTCCATCGTCATTAACAGGCTCTGAACCTTACAATTAACTGTCAGTTTTGCGTCGGATTCATAAGTCTAGAATCACAGGAGAACGACCATAAGGTGCCCGAGGCAGCAATAGACCCCTGGAGACAGGTCGGCCGGAGGACGATGTATTGAATCGCGACGCAATTTGTGTGTTCCATCGTCATGAACAGGCTCTGAACGTTACAATTAACTGTCAGTTTTGCGTCGCATTCGAAAATCTAGACTCACAGGAGAACGACCATAAGGTGACCGAGGCAGCAATAGACCCTTGGAGACAGGTCGGCCGGAGGACGATGTATTCAATCGCGACGCGATTTGTGTGTTCCATCGTCATTAACCGGCTCTGAACGTTACAATTAACTGTCAGTTTTGCGTCGGATTCGAAAATCTAGACTCACAGGAGATCGGTCATAAGGTGCCCGAGGCAGCAATAGACCCTTGGAGACAGGTCGGCCGGAGGACGATGTTTTGAATCGCGACGCAATTTGTGTGTTCCATTGTAATTAAGAGGTTTGAACGTTACAATTAACTGTCAGTTTGTTGTAGGATTCGAAAATCTAGACTCACAGGTGAACGACCATAAGCTGTCCGAGGCAGCACTAGACCCTTGGAGACAAGTCGGCTGGAGGACGATGTATTGAATCGCGACGCAATTTGTGTGTTCCATCGTGATTAACAGGCTCTGAACGTTACAATTAACTGTCAGTTTTGCGTCGGATTCGAAAATCTAGACTCACAGGAGATCGACCATAAGGTGCCCGAGGCAGCAATAGACCCTTGGAGACAGGTCGGCCGGAGGACGATGTATTGAATCGCGACGCGATTTGTGTGTTCCATTGTCATTAAGAGGCTCTGAACCTTACAATTAACTGTCAGTTTTGCGTCGGATTCGAAAATCTAGACTCACAGGAGATCGACCATAAGGTGCCCGAGGCAGCACTAGACCCTTGTAGACAGGTCGGCCGGAGGACGATGTATTGAATCGTGACGCAATTTGTGTGTTCCATCGTCATTAACAGGCTCTGAACCTTACAATTAACTGTCAGTTTTGCGTCGGATTCGAAAATCTAGACTCACAGGAGAACGACCATAAGGTGCCCGAGGCAGCAATAGACCGTTGGAGACAGGTCGGCCGGAGGACGATGTATTGAATCGCGACGCAATTTGTGTGTTCCATTGTCATTAAGAGGCTATGAACCTTACGATTAACTGTCAGTTTTGCGTCGGATTCGAAAATCTAGACTCACAGGAGATCGACCATAAGGTGCCCGAGGCAGCAATAGACCCTTGGAGACAGGTCGGCCGGAGGACGATGTTTTGAATCGCGACGGGATTTGTGTGTTCCATCGTCATTAACAGGCTCTGAACGTTACGATTAACTGTCAGTTTTGCGTCGGATTCGAAAATCTGGACTCACAGGAGAACGACCATAAGGTGCCCGAGGCAGCACTAGACCCTTGGAGACAAGTGGGCTGGAGGACGATGTATTGAATCGCGACGCGATTTGTGTGTTCCGTCGTCATTAACAGGCTCTGAACGTTACAATTAACTGTCAGTTTTGCGTCGGATTCGAAAAACTAGACTCACAGGAGATCGACCATAAGGTGCCCGAGGCAGCAATCGACCCTTGGAGGCAGGTCGGCCGGAGGACGATGTATTGAATCGCGACGCGATTTGTGTGTTCCATCGTCATTAACAGGCTCTGAACGTTACAATTAACTGCCAGTTTTGCGTCGGATTCGAAAGTCTAGACTCACAGGAGATCGACCATAAGGTGCCCGAGGCAGCAATAGACCCTTGGAGACAGGTCGGCCGGAGGACGATGTATTGAATCGCGACGGGATTTTTGTGTTCCATCGTCATTAACAGGCTCTGAACGTTACAATTAACTGTCAGTTTTGCGTCGGATTCGAAAATCTAGACTCACAGGAGATCGACCATAAGGTGCCCGAGGCAGCAATCGACCCTTGGAGGCAGGTCGGCCGGAGGACGATGTATTGAATCGCGACGCGATTTGTGTGTTCCATTGTCATTAAGAGGCTCTGAACCTTACAATTAACTGTCAGTGTTGCGTCGGATTCGAAAATCTAGACTCACAGGAGAACGACCATAAGGTGTCCGAGGCAGCACTAGACCCTTGGAGACAAGTCGGCTGGAGGACGATGTATTGAATCGCGACGCAATTTGTGTGTTCCATCGTCATTAACAGGCTCTGAACGATACAATTAACTGCGTCGGTTTCGAAAATCTAGACTCACAGGAGAACGACCATAAGGTGCCCGAGGCAGCACTAGACCCTTGGAGACAAGTCGGCTGGAGGACGATGTATTGAATCGCGACGCAATTTGTGTGTTCCATCGTCATTAACAGGCTCTGAACCTTACAATTAACTGTCAGTTTTGCGTCGGATTCATAAGTCTAGACTCACAGGAGAACGACCATAAGGTGCCCGAGGCAGCAATAGACCCTTGGAGACAGGTCGGCCGGAGGACGATGCATTGAATCGCGACGCAATTTGTGTGTTCCATCGTCATGAACACGCCATGAACGTTACAATTAACTGTCAGCTTTGCGTCGCATTCGTAAATCTAGACTCACAGGAGATCGACCATAAGGTGCCCGAGGCAGCAATAGACCCTTGGAGACAGGTCGGCCGGAGGACGATGTATTGAATCGCGACGGGATTTGTGTGTTCCATCGTCATTAACAGGCTCTGAACGTTACAATTAAATGTCAGTTTTGCGTCGGATTCGAAAATCTAGACTCACAGGAGATCGACCATAAGGTGCCCGAGACAGCAATAGACCCTTGGAGACAGGACGGCCGGAGGACGATGTATTGAATCGCGACGCGATTTGTGTGTTCTATTGTCATTAAGAGGCTCTGAACGTTACGATTAACTGTCAGTTTTGCGTCGGATTCGAAAATCTAGACTCACAGGAGAACGACCATAAGGTGTCGGAGGCAGCACTAGACCCTTGGAGACAAGTCGGCTGGAGGACGATGTATTGAATCGCGACGCAATTTGTGTGTTCCATCGTCATTAACAGGCTCTGAACGTTACAATTAACTGTCAGTTTTGCGTCGGATTCGAAAATCTAGACTCACAGGAGAACGACCATAAGGTGCCCGAGGCAGCAATAGACCCTTGGAGACAGGTCGGCCGGAGGAGGATGTATTGAATCGCGACGCAATTTGTGTGTTCCATTGTCATTAAGAGGCTCTGAACCTTACGATTAACTGTCAGTTTTGCGTCGGATTCGAAAATCTAGACTCACAGGAGAACGACCATAAGGTGCCCGAGGCAGCAATAGACCCTTGGAGACAATTCGGCTGGAGGACAATGTATTGAATCGCTACGCGATTTGTGTGTTCCATCGTCGTTAACAGGCTCTGAACGTTACAATTAACTGTCAGGTATGCGTCGGATTCGAAAATCTAGACTCACAGGAGATTGACCGTAAGGTGCCCGAGGCAGCAAGAGATCCTTGGAGACAGGTCGGCCGGAGGACGATGTTTTGAATCGCGACGGGATTTGTGTGTTCCATCGTCATTAACAGGCTCTGAACGTTACAATTAACTGTCAGTTTTGCGTCGGATTCGAAAATCTAGACTCACAGGAGATCGACCATAAGGTGTCCGAGGCAGCACTAGACCCTTGGAGACAAGTCGGCTGGAGGACGATGTATTGAATCGCGACGCAATTTGTGTGTTCCATCGTCATTAACATGCTCTGAACGTTACAATTAACTGTCAGTTTTGCGTCGGATTCGAAAATCTAGACTCACAGGAGAACGACCATAAGGTGTCGGAGGCAGCACTAGACCCTTGGAGACAAGTCGGCTGGAGGACGATGTATTGAATCGCGACGCAATTTGTGTGTTCCATCGTCATTAACAGGCTCTGAACGTTACAATTAACTGTCAGTTTTGCGTCGGATTCGAAAATCTAGACTCACAGGAGAACGACCATAAGGTGCCCGAGGCAGCAATAGACCCTTGGAGACAGGTCGGCCGGAGGACGATGTATTGAATCGCGACGCAATTTGTGTGTTCCATTGTCATTAAGAGGCTCTGAACCTTACGATTAACTGTCAGTTTTGCGTCGGATTCGAAAATCTAGACTCACAGGAAAACGACCATAAGGTGCCCGAGGCAGCAATAGACCCTTGGAGACAAGTCGGCTGGAGGACAATGTATTGAATCGCTACGCGATTTGTGTGTTCCATCGTCATTAACAGGCTCTGAACGTTACAATTAACTGTCAGGTATGCGTCGGATTCGAAAATCTAGACTCACAGGAGAACGACCATAAGGTGGCCGAGGCAGCAATAGACCCTTGGAGACAAGTCGGCTGGAGGACGATGTATTGAATCGCGACGCAATTTGTGTGTTCCATCGTCATTAAGAGGCTCTGAACGTTACAATTAACTGTCAGTTTTGCGCCGGATTCGAAAAACTAGACTCATAGGAGAACGACCAAAAGGTGACCGGAGCAGCAATACTACCTCTGAGACAAGTCGGCTGGAGGACGAAGTAGTGAATCGCGACGCAAATTGAGTGGTCCATCGTCATTAAGAGGCTCTGAACGTTACAATTAACTGTCAGTTTTGCGTCGGATTCGAAAATCTAGACTCACAGGAGAACGACCATAAGGTGCCCAAGGCAGCACTAGACCCTTGGAGACAAGTCGGCTGGAGGACGACGTACTGTATCGCGACGCAATTTGCGTGTTCCATCGTCATTAACAGGCTCTGAACGTTACAATTAACTGTCAGTTTTGCGTCGGATTCGAAAATCTAGACTCACAGGAGAACGACCATAAGGTGCCCGAGGCAGCAAGAGATCCTTGGAGACAGGTCGGCCGGAGGACGATGTTTTGAATCGCGACGGGATTTGTGTGTTCCATCGTCATTAACAGGCTCTGAACGTTACAATTAACTGTCAGTTTTGCGTCGGATTCGAAAATCTAGACTCACAGGAGATCGACCATAAGGTGTCCGAGGCAGCAATAGACCCTTGGAGACAAGTCGGCTGGAGGACGATGTATTGAATCGCGACGCAATTTGTGTGTTCCATCGTCATTAACATGCTCTGAACGTTACAATTAACTGTCAGTTTTGCGTCGGATTCGAAAATCTAGACTCACAGGAGAACGACCATAAGGTGTCGGAGGCAGCACTAGACCCTTGGAGACAAGTCGGCTGGAGGACGATGTATTGAATCGCGACGCAATTTGTGTGTTCCATCGTCATTAACAGGCTCTGAACGTTACAATTAACTGTCAGTTTTGCGTCGGATTCGAAAATCTAGACTCACAGGAGAACGACCATAAGGTGCCCGAGGCAGCAATAGACCCTTGGAGACAGGTCGGCCGGAGGACGATGTATTGAATCGCGACGCAATTTGTGTGTTCCATTGTCATTAAGAGGCTCTGAACCTTACGATTAACTGTCAGTTTTGCGTCGGATTCGAAAATCTAGACTCACAGGAGAACGACCATAAGGTGCCCGAGGCAGCAATAGACCCTTGGAGACAAGTCGGCTGGAGGACAATGTATTGAATCGCTACGCGATTTGTGTGTTCCATCGTCATTAACAGGCTCTGAACGTTACAATTAACTGTCAGGTATGCGTCGTATTCGAAAATCTAGACTCACAGGAGAACGACCATAAGGTGGCCGAGGCAGCAATAGACCCTTGGAGAAAAGTCGGCTGGAGGACGATGTATTGAATCGCGACGCAATTTGTGTGTTCCATCGTCATTAAGAGGCTCTGAACGTTACAATTAACTGTCAGTTTTGCGCCGGATTCGAAAAACTAGACTCATAGGAGAACGACCAAAAGGTGACCGGAGCAGCAATACTACCTCTGAGACAAGTCGGCTGGAGGACGAAGTACTGAATCGCGACGCAAATTGAGTGGTCCATCGTCATTAAGAGGCTCTGAACGTTACAATTAACTGTCAGTTTTGCGTCGGATTCGAAAATCTAGACTCACAGGAGAACGACCATAAGGTGCCCAAGGCAGCACTAGACCCTTGGAGACAAGTCGGCTGGAGGACGACGTACTGTATCGCGACGCAATTTGTGTGTTCCATCGTCATTAACAGGCTCTGAACGTTACAATTAACTGTCAGTTTTGCGTCGGATTCGAAAATCTAGACTCACAGGAGAACGACCATAAGGTGCCCGAGGCAGCAATAGACCCTTGGAGACAGGTCGGCCGGAGGAGGATGTATTGAATCGCGACGCAATTTGTGTGTTCCATTGTCATTAAGAGGCTCTGAACCTTACGATTAACTGTCAGTTTTGCGTCGGATTCGAAAATCTAGACTCACAGGAGAACGACCATAAGGTGGCCGAGGCAGCAATAGACCCTTGGAGACAAGTCGGCTGGAGGACAATGTATTGAATCGCTACGCGATTTGTGTGTTCCATCGTCGTTAACAGGCTCTGAACGTTACAATTAACTGTCAGGTATGCGTCGGATTCGAAAATCTAGACTCACAGGAGATTGACCATAAGGTGCCCGAGGCAGCAAGAGATCCTTGGAGACAGGTCGGCCGGAGGACGATGTTTTGAATCGCGACGGGATTTGTGTGTGCCATCGTCATTAACAGGCTCTGAACGTTACAATTAACTGTCAGTTTTGCGTCGGATTCGAAAATCTAGACTCACAGGAGATCGACCATAAGGTGTCCGAGGCAGCACTAGACCCTTGGAGACAAGTCGGCTGGAGGACGATGTATTGAATCGCGACGCAATTTGTGTGTTCCATCGTCATTAACATGCTCTGAACGTTACAATTAACTGTCAGTTTTGCGTCGGATTCGAAAATCTAGACTCACAGGAGAACGACCATAAGGTGTCGGAGGCAGCACTAGACCCTTGGAGACAAGTCGGCTGGAGGACGATGTATTGAATCGCGACGCAATTTGTGTGTTCCATCGTCATTAACAGGCTCTGAACGTTACAATTAACTGTCAGTTTTGCGTCGGATTCGAAAATCTAGACTCACAGGAGAACGACCATAAGGTACCCGAGGCAGCAATAGACCCTTGGAGACAGGTCGGCCGGAGGACGATGTATTGAATCGCGACGCAATTTGTGTGTTCCATTGTCATTAAGAGGCTCTGAACCTTACGATTAACTGTCAGTTTTGCGTCGGATTCGAAAATCTAGACTCACAGGAGAACGACCATAAGGTGCCCGAGGCAGCAATAGACCCTTGGAGACAAGTCGGCTGGAGGACAATGTATTGAATCGCTACGCGATTTGTGTGTTCCATCGTCATTAACAGGCTCTGAACGTTACAATTAACTGTCAGGTATGCGTCGGATTCGAAAATCTAGACTCACAGGAGAACGACCATAAGGTGGCCGAGGCAGCAATAGACCCTTGGAGACAAGTCGGCTGGAGGACGATGTATTGAATCGCGACGCAATTTGTGTGTTCCATCGTCATTAAGAGGCTCTGAACGTTACAATTAACTGTCAGTTTTGCGTCGGATTCGAAAATCTAGACTCATACGAGAACGACCAAAAGGTGACCGGAGCAGCAATACTACCTCTGAGACAAGTCGGCTGGAGGACGAAGTACTGAATCGCGACGCAAATTGTGTGGTCCATCGTCATTAAGAGGCTCTGAACGTTACAATTAACTGTCAGTTTTGCGTCGGATTCGAAAATCTAGACTCACAGGAGAACGACCATAAGGTGCCCAAGGCAGCACTAGACCCTTGGAGACAAGTCGGCTGGAGGACGACGTACTGTATCGCGACGCAATTTGTGTGTTCCATCGTCATTAACAGGCTCTGAACGTTACAATTAACTGTCAGTTTTGCGTCGGATTCGAAAATCTAGACTCACAGGAGAACGACCATAAGGTGCCCGAGGCAGCAATAGACCCTTGGAGACAGGTCGGCCGGAGGAGGATGTATTGAATCGCGACGCAATTTGTGTGTTCCATTGTCATTAAGAGGCTCTGAACCTTACGATTAACTGTCAGTTTTGCGTCGGATTCGAAAATCTAGACTCACAGGAGAACGACCATAAGGTGCCCGAGGCAGCAATAGACCCTTGGAGACAAGTCGGCTGGAGGACAATGTATTGAATCGCTACGCGATTTGTGTGTTCCATCGTCGTTAACAGGCTCTGAACGTTACAATTAACTGTCAGGTATGCGTCGGATTCGAAAATCTAGACTCACAGGAGATTGACCATAAGGTGCCCGAGGCAGCAAGAGATCCTTGGAGACAGGTCGGCCGGAGGACGATGTTTTGAATCGCGACGGGATTTGTGTGTTCCATCGTCATTAACAGGCTCTGAACGTTACAATTAACTGTCAGTTTTGCGTCGGATTCGAAAATCTAGACTCACAGGAGATCGACCATAAGGTGTCCGAGGCAGCACTAGACCCTTGGAGACAAGTCGGCTGGAGGACGATGTATTGAATCGCGACGCAATTTGTGTGTTCCATCGTCATTAACATGCTCTGAACGTTACAATTAACTGTCAGTTTTGCGTCGGATTCGAAAATCTAGACTCACAGGAGAACGACCATAAGGTGTCGGAGGCAGCACTAGAGCCTTGGAGACAAGTCGGCTGGAGGACGATGTATTGAATCGCGACGCAATTTGTGTGTTCCATCGTCATTAACAGGCTCTGAACGTTACAATTAATTGTCAGTTTTGCGTCGGATTCGAAAATCTAGACTCACAGGAGAACGACCATAAGGTGCCCGAGGCAGCAATAGACCCTTGGAGACAGGTCGGCCGGAGGACGATGTATTGAATCGCGACGCAATTTGTGTGTTCCATTGTCATTAAGAGGCTCTGAACCTTACGATTAACTGTCAGTTTTGCGTCGGATTCGAAAATCTAGACTCACAGGAGAACGACCATAAGGTGCCCGAGGCAGCAATAGACCCTTGGAGACAAGTCGGCTGGAGGACAATGTATTGAATCGCTACGCGATTTGTGTGTTCCATCGTCATTAACAGGCTCTGAACGTTACAATTAACTGTCAGGTATGCGTCGGATTCGAAAATCTAGACTCACAGGAGAACGACCATAAGGTGGCCGAGGCAGCAATAGACCCTTGGAGACAAGTCGGCTGGAGGACGATGTATTGAATCGCGACGCAATTTGTGTGTTCCATCGTCATTAAGAGGCTCTGAAAGTTACAATTAACTGTCAGTTTTGCGCCGGATTCGAAAAACTAGACTCATAGGAAAACGACCAAAAGGTGACCGGAGCAGCAATACTACCTCTGAGACAAGTCGGCTGGAGGACGAAGTACTGAATCGCGACGCAAATTGTGTGGTCCATCGTCATTAAGAGGCTCTGAACGTTACAATTAACTGTCAGTTTTGCGTCGGATTCGAAAATCTAGACTCACAGGAGAACGACCATAAGGTGCCCAAGGCAGCACTAGACCCTTGGAGACAAGTCGGCTGGAGGACGACGTACTGTATCGCGACGCAATTTGTGTGTTCCATCGTCATTAACAGGCTCTGAACGTTACAATTAACTGTCAGTTTTGCGTCGGATTCGAAAATCTAGACTCACAGGAGAACGACCATAAGGTGCCCGAGGCAGCAATAGACCCTTGGAGACAGGTCGGCCGGAGGAGGATGTATTGAATCGCGACGCAATTTGTGTGTTCCATTGTCATTAAGAGGCTCTGAACCTTACGATTAACTGTCAGTTTTGCGTCGGATTCGAAAATCTAGACTCACAGGAGAACGACCATAAGGTGGCCGAGGCAGCAATAGACCCTTGGAGACAAGTCGGCTGGAGGACAATGTATTGAATCGCTACGCGATTTGTGTGTTCCATCGTCGTTAACAGGCTCTGAACGTTACAATTAACTGTCAGGTATGCGTCGGATTCGAAAATCTAGACTCACAGGAGATTGACCATAAGGTGCCCGAGGCAGCAAGAGATCCTTGGAGACAGGTCGGCCGGAGGACGATGTTTTGAATCGCGACGGGATTTGTGTGTGCCATCGTCATTAACAGGCTCTGAACGTTACAATTAACTGTCAGTTTTGCGTCGGATTCGAAAATCTAGACTCACAGGAGATCGACCATAAGGTGTCCGAGGCAGCACTAGACCCTTGGAGACAAGTCGGCTGGAGGACGATGTATTGAATCGCGACGCAATTTGTGTGTTCCATCGTCATTAACATGCTCTGAACGTTACAATTAACTGTCAGTTTTGCGTCGGATTCGAAAATCTAGACTCACAGGAGAACGACCATAAGGTGTCGGAGGCAGCACTAGACCCTTGGAGACAAGTCGGCTGGAGGACGATGTATTGAATCGCGACGCAATTTGTGTGTTCCATCGTCATTAACAGGCTCTGAACGTTACAATTAACTGTCAGTTTTGCGTCGGATTCGAAAATCTAGACTCACAGGAGAACGACCATAAGGTACCCGAGGCAGCAATAGACCCTTGGAGACAGGTCGGCCGGAGGACGATGTATTGAATCGCGACGCAATTTGTGTGTTCCATTGTCATTAAGAGGCTCTGAACCTTACGATTAACTGTCAGTTTTGCGTCGGATTCGAAAATCTAGACTCACAGGAGAACGACCATAAGGTGCCCGAGGCAGCAATAGACCCTTGGAGACAAGTCGGCTGGAGGACAATGTATTGAATCGCTACGCGATTTGTGTGTTCCATCGTCATTAACAGGCTCTGAACGTTACAATTAACTGTCAGGTATGCGTCGGATTCGAAAATCTAGACTCACAGGAGAACGACCATAAGGTGGCCGAGGCAGCAATAGACCCTTGGAGACAAGTCGGCTGGAGGACGATGTATTGAATCGCGACGCAATTTGTGTGTTCCATCGTCATTAAGAGGCTCTGAACGTTACAATTAACTGTCAGTTTTGCGTCGGATTCGAAAATCTAGACTCATACGAGAACGACCAAAAGGTGACCGGAGCAGCAATACTACCTCTGAGACAAGTCGGCTGGAGGACGAAGTACTGAATCGCGACGCAAATTGTGTGGTCCATCGTCATTAAGAGGCTCTGAACGTTACAATTAACTGTCAGTTTTGCGTCGGATTCGAAAATCTAGACTCACAGGAGAACGACCATAAGGTGCCCAAGGCAGCACTAGACCCTTGGAGACAAGTCGGCTGGAGGACGACGTACTGTATCGCGACGCAATTTGTGTGTTCCATCGTCATTAACAGGCTCTGAACGTTACAATTAACTGTCAGTTTTGCGTCGGAGTCGAAAATCTAGACTCACAGGAGAACGACCATAAGGTGCCCGAGGCAGCAATAGACCCTTGGAGACAGGTCGGCCGGAGGAGGATGTATTGAATCGCGACGCAATTTGTGTGTTCCATTGTCATTAAGAGGCTCTGAACCTTACGATTAACTGTCAGTTTTGCGTCGGATTCGAAAATCTAGACTCACAGGAGAACGACCATAAGGTGCCCGAGGCAGCAATAGACCCTTGGAGACAAGTCGGCTGGAGGACAATGTATTGAATCGCTACGCGATTTGTGTGTTCCATCGTCGTTAACAGGCTCTGAACGTTACAATTAACTGTCAGGTATGCGTCGGATTCGAAAATCTAGACTCACAGGAGATTGACCATAAGGTGCCCGAGGCAGCAAGAGATCCTTGGAGACAGGTCGGCCGGAGGACGATGTTTTGAATCGCGACGGGATTTGTGTGTTCCATCGTCATTAACAGGCTCTGAACGTTACAATTAACTGTCAGTTTTGCGTCGGATTCGAAAATCTAGACTCACAGGAGATCGACCATAAGGTGTCCGAGGCAGCACTAGACCCTTGGAGACAAGTCGGCTGGAGGACGATGTATTGAATCGCGACGCAATTTGTGTGTTCCATCGTCATTAACATGCTCTGAACGTTACAATTAACTGTCAGTTTTGCGTCGGATTCGAAAATCTAGACTCACAGGAGAACGACCATAAGGTGTCGGAGGCAGCACTAGAGCCTTGGAGACAAGTCGGCTGGAGGACGATGTATTGAATCGCGACGCAATTTGTGTGTTCCATCGTCATTAACAGGCTCTGAACGTTACAATTAATTGTCAGTTTTGCGTCGGATTCGAAAATCTAGACTCACAGGAGAACGACCATAAGGTGCCCGAGGCAGCAATAGACCCTTGGAGACAGGTCGGCCGGAGGACGATGTATTGAATCGCGACGCAATTTGTGTGTTCCATTGTCATTAAGAGGCTCTGAACCTTACGATTAACTGTCAGTTTTGCGTCGGATTCGAAAATCTAGACTCACAGGAGAACGACCATAAGGTGCCCGAGGCAGCAATAGACCCTTGGAGACAAGTCGGCTGGAGGACAATGTATTGAATCGCTACGCGATTTGTGTGTTCCATCGTCATTAACAGGCTCTGAACGTTACAATTAACTGTCAGGTATGCGTCGGATTCGAAAATCTAGACTCACAGGAGAACGACCATAAGGTGGCCGAGGCAGCAATAGACCCTTGGAGACAAGTCGGCTGGAGGACGATGTATTGAATCGCGACGCAATTTGTGTGTTCCATCGTCATTAAGAGGCTCTGAAAGTTACAATTAACTGTCAGTTTTGCGCCGGATTCGAAAAACTAGACTCATAGGAAAACGACCAAAAGGTGACCGGAGCAGCAATACTACCTCTGAGACAAGTCGGCTGGAGGACGAAGTACTGAATCGCGACGCAAATTGTGTGGTCCATCGTCATTAAGAGGCTCTGAACGTTACAATTAACTGTCAGTTTTGCGTCGGATTCGAAAATCTAGACTCACAGGAGAACGACCATAAGGTGCCCGAGGCAGCAATAGACCCTTGGAGACAGGTCGGCCGGAGGACGATGTATTGAATCGCGACGCAATTTGTGTGTTCCATTGTCATTAAGAGGCTCTGAACCTTACGATTAACTGTCAGTTTTGCGTCGGATTCGAAAATCTAGACTCACAGGAGAACGACCATAAGGTGCCCGAGGCAGCACTAGACCCTTGGAGACAAGTCGGCTGGAGGACGACGTACTGTATCGCGACGCAATTTGTGTGTTCCATCGTCATTAACAGGCTCTGAACGTTACAATTAACTGTCAGTTTTGCGTCGGATTCGAAAATCTAGACTCACAGGAGAACGACCATAAGGTGCCCGAGGCAGCAATAGACCCTTGGAGACAGGTCGGCCGGAGGAGGATGTATTGAATCGCGACGCAATTTGTGTGTTCCATTGTCATTAAGAGGCTCTGAACCTTACGATTAACTGTCAGTTTTGCGTCGGATTCGAAAATCTAGACTCACAGGAGAACGACCATAAGGTGCCCGAGGCAGCAATAGACCCTTTGGAGACATGTCGGCAGGAGGACGATGTATTGAATCGCGACGCGATTTGTGTGTCCCATCGTCATTAACAGGCTCTGAACGTTACAATTAACTGTCAGGTTTGCGTCGGATTCGAATATCTAGACTCACAGGAGAACGACCATAAGGTGCCCGAGGCAGCAATAGACCCTTGGAGACAGGTCGGCCGGAGGACGATGTATTGAATCGCGACGCAATTTGTGTGTTCCATTGTCATTAAGAGGCTCTGAACCTTACGATTAACTGTCACTTTTGCGTCGGATTCGAAAATCTAGACTCACAGGAGAACGACCATAAGGTGCCCGAGGCAGCAATAGACCCTTTGGAGACATGTCGGCTGGAGGACGATGTATTGAATCGCGACGCGATTTGTGTGTCCCATCGTCATTAACAGGCTCTGAACGTTACAATTAACTGTCAGGTTTGCGTCGGATTCGAAAATCTAGACTCACAGGAGATCGACCATAAGGTGCCCGAGGCAGCAATAGACCCTTGGAGACAGGTCGGCCGGAGGACGATGTTTTGAATCGCGACGGGATTTGTGTGTTCCATCGTCATTAACAGGCTCTGAACGTTACAATTAACTGTCAGTTTTGCGTCGGATTCGAAAATCTAGACTCACAGGAGAACGACCATAAGGTGCCCGAGGCAGCACTAGACCCTTGGAGACAAGTCGGCTGGAGGACGATGTATTGAATCGCGACGCGATTTGTGTGTTCCGTCGTCATTAAGAGGCTCTGAACGTTACAATTAACTGTCAGTTTTGCTTCGGATTCGAAAAACTAGACTCACAGGAGATCGACCATAAGGTGCCCGAGGCATCAATAGACCCTTGGAGACAGGTCGGCCGAAGGACGATGTATTGATTCGCGACGCGATTTGTGTGTTCCATTGTCATTATGAGGCTCTGAACCTTAAAATTACTGTCAGTTTTGCGTCGGATTCGAAAATATAGACTCAGAGGAGAACGACCATACGGTGTCCGAGGCAGCACTAGACCCTTGGAGACAAGTCGGCTGGAGGACGATGAATTGAATCGCGACGCAATTAGTGTGTTCCATCGTCATTAACAGGCTCTGAACGTTACAATTAACTGTCAGTTTTGCGTCGGATTCGAAAATCTAGACTCACAGGAGATCGACCATAAGGTGCCCGAGGCAGCAATACACCCTTGGAGACAGGTCGGCCGGAGGACGACGTATTGAATCGCGACGCGATTTGTGTGTTCCATTGTCATTAAGAGGCTCTGAACCTTACAATTAACTGTAAGTTTTGCGTCGGATTCGAAAATCTAGACTCACAGGAGATCGACCATAAGGTGTCCGAGGCAGCAATAGACCCTTGGAGACAGGTCGGCCGGAGGACGCTGTATTGAATCGCGACGCAATTTGTGTGTTCCATTGTCATTAAGAGGCTCTGAACCTTACGATTAACTGTCAGTTTTGCGTCGGATTCGAAAATCTAGACTCACAGGAGAACGACCATAAGGTGCCCGAGGCAGCAATAGACCCTTTGGAGACATGTCGGCTGGAGGACGATGTATTGAATCGCGACGCGATTTGTGTGTCCCATCGTCATTAACAGGCTCTGAACGTTACAATTAACTGTCAGGTTTGCGTCGGATTCGAAAATCTAGACTCACAGGAGATCGACCATAAGGTGCCCGAGGCAGCAATAGACCCTCGGAGACAGGTCGGCCGGAGGACGATGTTTTGAATCGCGACGGGATTTGTGTGTTCCATCGTCATTAACAGGCTCTGAACGTTACAATTAACTGTCAGTTTTGCGTCGGATTCGAAAATCTAGACTCACAGGAGAACGACCATAAGGTGCCCGAGGCAGCACTAGACCCTTGGAGACAAGTCGGCTGGAGGACGATGTATTGAATCGCGACGCGATTTGTGTGTTCCGTCGTCATTAAGAGGCTCTGTACGTTACAATTAACTGTCAGTTTTGCTTCGGATTCGAAAAACTAGACTCACAGGAGATCGACCATAAGGTGCCCGAGGCATCAATAGACCCTTGGAGACAGGTCGGCCGAAGGACGATGTATTGAATCGCGACGCAATTTGTGTGTTCCATTGTCATTAAGAGGCTCTGAACCTTACAATTAACTGTCAGTTTTGCGTCGGATTCGAAAATCTAGACTCACAGGAGATCGACCATAAGGTGCCCGAGGCAGCAATAGACCCTTGGAGACAGGTCGGCCGGAGGACGATGTATTGAATCGCGACGCGATTTGTGTGTTCCATTGTCATTATGAGGCTCTGAACCTTAAAATTAACTGTCAGTTTTGCGTCGGATTCGAAAATATAGACTCACAGGAGAACGACCATAAGGTGTCGGAGGCAGCACTAGACCCTTGTAGACAAGTCGGCTGGAGGACGATGTATTGAATCGCGACGCAATTTGTGTGTTCCATCGTCATTAACAGGATCTGAACGTTACAATTAACTGTCAGTTTTGCGTCGGATTCGAAAATCTAGACTCACAGGAGAACGACCATAAGGTGCCCGAGGCAGCAATAGACCCTTGGAGACAGGTCGGCCGGAGGACGATGTATTGAATCGCGACGCAATTTGTGTGTTCCATTGTCATTAAGAGGCTCTGAACCTTACGATTAACTGTCAGTTTTGCGTCGGATTCGAAAATCTAGACTCACAGGAGAACGACCATAAGGTGCCCGAGGCAGCAATAGACCCTTGGAGACAAGTCGGCTGGAGGACAATGTATTGAATCGCTACGCGATTTGTGTGTTCCATCGTCATTAACAGGCTCTGAACGTTACAATTAACTGTCAGGTATGCGTCGGATTCGAAAATCTAGACTCACAGGAGAACGACCATAAGGTGGCCGAGGCAGCAATAGACCCTTGGAGACAAGTCGGCTGGAGGACGATGTATTGAATCGCGACGCAATTTGTGTGTTCCATCGTCATTAAGAGGCTCTGAACGTTACAATTAACTGTCAGGTTTGCGTCGGATTCGAAAATCTAGACTCACAGGAGATCGACCATAAGGTGCCCGAGGCAGCAATAGACCCTCGGAGACAGGTCGGCCGGAGGACGATGTTTTGAATCGCGACGGGATTTGTGTGTTCCATCGTCATTAACAGGCTCTGAACGTTACAATTAACTGTCAGTTTTGCGTCGGATTCGAAAATCTAGACTCACAGGAGAACGACCATAAGGTGCCCGAGGCAGCACTAGACCCTTGGAGACAAGTCGGCTGGAGGACGATGTATTGAATCGCGACGCGATTTGTGTGTTCCGTCGTCATTAAGAGGCTCTGTACGTTACAATTAACTGTCAGTTTTGCTTCGGATTCGAAAAACTAGACTCACAGGAGATCGACCATAAGGTGCCCGAGGCATCAATAGACCCTTGGAGACAGGTCGGCCGAAGGACGATGTATTGAATCGCGACGCAATTTGTGTGTTCCATTGTCATTAAGAGGCTCTGAACCTTACAATTAACTGTCAGTTTTGCGTCGGATTCGAAAATCTAGACTCACAGGAGATCGACCATAAGGTGCCCGAGGCAGCAATAGACCCTTGGAGACAGGTCGGCCGGAGGACGATGTATTGAATCGCGACGCGATTTGTGTGTTCCATTGTCATTATGAGGCTCTGAACCTTAAAATTAACTGTCAGTTTTGCGTCGGATTCGAAAATATAGACTCACAGGAGAACGACCATAAGGTGTCGGAGGCAGCACTAGACCCTTGTAGACAAGTCGGCTGGAGGACGATGTATTGAATCGCGACGCAATTTGTGTGTTCCATCGTCATTAACAGGATCTGAACGTTACAATTAACTGTCAGTTTTGCGTCGGATTCGAAAATCTAGACTCACAGGAGAACGACCATAAGGTGCCCGAGGCAGCAATAGACCCTTGGAGACAGGTCGGCCGGAGGACGATGTATTGAATCGCGACGCAATTTGTGTGTTCCATTGTCATTAAGAGGCTCTGAACCTTACGATTAACTGTCAGTTTTGCGTCGGATTCGAAAATCTAGACTCACAGGAGAACGACCATAAGGTGCCCGAGGCAGCAATAGACCCTTGGAGACAAGTCGGCTGGAGGACAATGTATTGAATCGCTACGCGATTTGTGTGTTCCATCGTCATTAACAGGCTCTGAACGTTACAATTAACTGTCAGGTATGCGTCGGATTCGAAAATCTAGACTCACAGGAGAACGACCATAAGGTGGCCGAGGCAGCAATAGACCCTTGGAGACAAGTCGGCTGGAGGACGATGTATTGAATCGCGACGCAATTTGTGTGTTCCATCGTCATTAAGAGGCTCTGAACGTTACAATTAACTGTCAGGTTTGCGTCGGATTCGAAAATCTAGACTCACAGGAGATCGACCATAAGGTGCCCGAGGCAGCAATAGACCCTCGGAGACAGGTCGGCCGGAGGACGATGTTTTGAATCGCGACGGGATTTGTGTGTTCCATCGTCATTAACAGGCTCTGAACGTTACAATTAACTGTCAGTTTTGCGTCGGATTCGAAAATCTAGACTCACAGGAGAACGACCATAAGGTGCCCGAGGCAGCACTAGACCCTTGGAGACAAGTCGGCTGGAGGACGATGTATTGAATCGCGACGCGATTTGTGTGTTCCGTCGTCATTAAGAGGCTCTGTACGTTACAATTAACTGTCAGTTTTGCTTCGGATTCGAAAAACTAGACTCACAGGAGATCGACCATAAGGTGCCCGAGGCATCAATAGACCCTTGGAGACAGGTCGGCCGAAGGACGATGTATTGAATCGCGACGCAATTTGTGTGTTCCATTGTCATTAAGAGGCTCTGAACCTTACAATTAACTGTCAGTTTTGCGTCGGATTCGAAAATCTAGACTCACAGGAGATCGACCATAAGGTGCCCGAGGCAGCAATAGACCCTTGGAGACAGGTCGGCCGGAGGACGATGTATTGAATCGCGACGCGATTTGTGTGTTCCATTGTCATTATGAGGCTCTGAACCTTAAAATTAACTGTCAGTTTTGCGTCGGATTCGAAAATATAGACTCACAGGAGAACGACCATAAGGTGTCCGAGGCAGCACTAGACCCTTGGAGACAAGTCGGCTGGAGGACGATGTATTGAATCGCGACGCAATTTGTGTGTTCCATCGTCATTAACAGGATCTGAACGTTACAATTAACTGTCAGTTTTGCGTCGGATTCGAAAATCTAGACTCACAGGAGAACGACCATAAGGTGCCCGAGGCAGCAATAGACCCTTGGAGACAGGTCGGCCGGAGGACGATGTATTGAATCGCGACGCAATTTGTGTGTTCCATTGTCATTAAGAGGCTCTGAACCTTACGATTAACTGTCAGTTTTGCGTCGGATTCGAAAATCTAGACTCACAGGAGAACGACCATAAGGTGCCCGAGGCAGCAATAGACCCTTGGAGACAAGTCGGCTGGAGGACAATGTATTGAATCGCTACGCGATTTGTGTGTTCCATCGTCATTAACAGGCTCTGAACGTTACAATTAACTGTCAGGTATGCGTCGGATTCGAAAATCTAGACTCACAGGAGAACGACCATAAGGTGGCCGAGGCAGCAATAGACCCTTGGAGACAAGTCGGCTGGAGGACGATGTATTGAATCGCGACGCAATTTGTGTGTTCCATCGTCATTAAGAGGCTCTGAACGTTACAATTAACTGTCAGTTTTGCGCCGGATTCGAAAAACTAGACTCATAGGAGAACGACCAAAAGGTGACCGGAGCAGCAATACTACCTCTGAGACAAGTCGGCTGGAGGACGAAGTACTGAATCGCGACGCAAATTGTGTGGTCCATCGTCATTAAGAGGCTCTGAACGTTACAATTAACTGTCAGTTTTGCGTCGGATTCGAAAATCTAGACTCACAGGAGAACGACCATAAGGTGCCCAAGGCAGCACTAGACCCTTGGAGACAAGTCGGCTGGAGGACGACGTACTGTATCGCGACGCAATTTGTGTGTTCCATCGTCATTAACAGGCTCTGAACGTTACAATTAACTGTCAGTTTTGCGTCGGATTCGAAAATCTAGACTCACAGGAGAACGACCATAAGGTGCCCGAGGCAGCAATAGACCCTTGGAGACAGGTCGGCCGGAGGAGGATGTATTGAATCGCGACGCAATTTGTGTGTTCCATTGTCATTAAGAGGCTCTGAACCTTACGATTAACTGTCAGTTTTGCGTCGGATTCGAAAATCTAGACTCACAGGAGAACGACCATAAGGTGCCCGAGGCAGCAATAGACCCTTGGAGACAAGTCGGCTGGAGGACAATGTATTGAATCGCTACGCGATTTGTGTGTTCCATCGTCGTTAACAGGCTCTGAACGTTACAATTAACTGTCAGGTATGCGTCGGATTCGAAAATCTAGACTCACAGGAGATTGACCATAAGGTGCCCGAGGCAGCAAGAGATCCTTGGAGACAGGTCGGCCGGAGGACGATGTTTTGAATCGCGACGGGATTTGTGTGTTCCATCGTCATTAACAGGCTCTGAACGTTACAATTAACTGTCAGTTTTGCGTCGGATTCGAAAATCTAGACTCACAGGAGATCGACCATAAGGTGTCCGAGGCAGCACTAGACCGTTGGAGACAAGTCGGCTGGAGGACGATGTATTGAATCGCGACGCAATTTGTGTGTTCCATCGTCATTAACATGCTCTGAACGTTACAATTAACTGTCAGTTTTGCGTCGGATTCGAAAATCTAGACTCACAGGAGAACGACCATAAGGTGTCGGAGGCAGCACTAGACCCTTGGAGACAAGTCGGCTGGAGGACGATGTATTGAATCGCGACGCAATTTGTGTGTTCCATCGTCATTAACAGGCTCTGAACGTTACAATTAACTGTCAGTTTTGCGTCGGATTCGAAAATCTAGACTCACAGGAGAACGACCATAAGGTGCCCGAGGCAGCAATAGACCCTTGGAGACAGGTCGGCCGGAGGACGATGTATTGAATCGCGACGCAATTTGTGTGTTCCATTGTCATTAAGAGGCTCTGAACCTTACGATTAACTGTCAGTTTTGCGTCGGATTCGAAAATCTAGACTCACAGGAGAACGACCATAAGGTGCCCGAGGCAGCAATAGACCCTTGGAGACAAGTCGGCTGGAGGACAATGTATTGATTCGCTACGCGATTTGTGTGTTCCATCGTCATTAACAGGCTCTGAACGTTACAATTAACTGTCAGGTATGCGTCGGATTCGAAAATCTAGACTCACAGGAGAACGACCATAAGGTGGCCGAGGCAGCAAGAGATCCTTGGAGACAGGTCGGCCGGAGGACGATGTTTTGAATCGCGACGGGATTTGTGTGTTCCATCGTCATTAACAGGCTCTGAACGTTACAATTAACTGTCAGTTTTGCGTCGGATTCGAAAATCTAGACTCACAGGAGATCGACCATAAGGTGTCCGAGGCAGCACTAGACCCTTGGAGACAAGTCGGCTGGAGGACGATGTATTGAATCGCGACGCAATTTGTGTGTTCCATCGTCATTACCATGGTCTGAACGTTACAATTAACTGTCAGTTTTGCGTCGGATTCGAAAATCTAGACTCACAGGAGAACGACCATAAGGTGTCGGAGGCAGCACTAGACCCTTGGAGACAAGTCGGCTGGAGGACGATGTATTGAATCGCGACGCAATTTGTGTGTTCCATCGTCATTAACAGGCTCTGAACGTTACAATTAACTGTCAGTTTTGCGTCGGATTCGAAAATCTAGACTCACAGGAGAACGACCATAAGGTGCCCGAGGCAGCAATAGACCCTTGGAGACAGGTCGGCCGGAGGACGATGTATTGAATCGCGACGCAATTTGTGTGTTCCATTGTCATTAAGAGGCTCTGAACCTTACGATTAACTGTCAGTTTTGCGTCGGATTCGAAAATCTAGACTCACAGGAGAACGACCATAAGGTGCCCGAGGCAGCAATAGACCCTTGGAGACAAGTCGGCTGGAGGACAATGTATTGAATCGCTACGCGATTTGTGTGTTCCATCGTCATTAACAGGCTCTGAACGTTACAATTAACTGTCAGGTATGCGTCGGATTCGAAAATCTAGACTCACAGGAGAACGACCATAAGGTGGCCGAGGCAGCAATAGACCCTTGGAGACAAGTCGGCTGGAGGACGATGTATTGAATCGCGACGCAATTTGTGTGTTCCATCGTCATTAAGAGGCTCTGAACGTTACAATTAACTGTCAGTTTTGCGCCGGATTCGAAAAACTAGACTCATAGGAGAACGACCAAAAGGTGACCGGAGCAGCAATACTACCTCTGAGACAAGTCGGCTGGAGGACGAAGTACTGAATCGCGACGCAAATTGTGTGGTCCATCGTCATTAAGAGGCTCTGAACGTTACAATTAACTGTCAGTTTTGCGTCGGATTCGAAAATCTAGACTCACAGGAGAACGACCATAAGGTGCCCGAGGCAGCAATAGACCCTTGGAGACAGGTCGGCCGGAGGACGATGTATTGAATCGCGACGCAATTTGTGTGTTCCATTGTCATTAAGAGGCTCTGAACCTTACGATTAACTGTCAGTTTTGCGTCGGATTCGAAAATCTAGACTCACAGGAGAACGACCATAAGGTGCCCGAGGCAGCACTAGACCCTTGGAGACAAGTCGGCTGGAGGACGACGTACTGTATCGCGACGCAATTTGTGTGTTCCATCGTCATTAACAGGCTCTGAACGTTACAATTAACTGTCAGTTTTGCGTCGGATTCGAAAATCTAGACTCACAGGAGAACGACCATAAGGTGCCCGAGGCAGCAATAGACCCTTGGAGACAGGTCGGCCGGAGGAGGATGTATTGAATCGCGACGCAATTTGTGTGTTCCATTGTCATTAAGAGGCTCTGAACCTTACGATTAACTGTCAGTTTTGCGTCGGATTCGAAAATCTAGACTCACAGGAGAACGACCATAAGGTGCCCGAGGCAGCAATAGACCCTTTGGAGACATGTCGGCTGGAGGACGATGTATTGAATCGCGACGCGATTTGTGTGTCCCATCGTCATTAACAGGCTCTGAACGTTACAATTAACTGTCAGGTTTGCGTCGGATTCGAATATCTAGACTCACAGGAGAACGACCATAAGGTGCCCGAGGCAGCAATAGACCCTTGGAGACAGGTCGGCCGGAGGACGATGTATTGAATCGCGACGCAATTTGTGTGTTCCATTGTCATTAAGAGGCTCTGAACCTTACGATTAACTGTCACTTTTGCGTCGGATTCGAAAATCTAGACTCACAGGAGAACGACCATAAGGTGCCCGAGGCAGCAATAGACCCTTTGGAGACATGTCGGCTGGAGGACGATGTATTGAATCGCGACGCGATTTGTGTGTCCCATCGTCATTAACAGGCTCTGAACGTTACAATTAACTGTCAGGTTTGCGTCGGATTCGAAAATCTAGACTCACAGGAGATCGACCATAAGGTGCCCGAGGCAGCAATAGACCCTTGGAGACAGGTCGGCCGGAGGACGATGTTTTGAATCGCGACGGGATTTGTGTGTTCCATCGTCATTAACAGGCTCTGAACGTTACAATTAACTGTCAGTTTTGCGTCGGATTCGAAAATCTAGACTCTCAGGAGAACGACCATAAGGTGCCCGAGGCAGCACTAGACCCTTGGAGACAAGTCGGCTGGAGGACGATGTATTGAATCGCGACGCGATTTGTGTGTTCCGTCGTCATTAAGAGGCTCTGAACGTTACAATTAACTGTCAGTTTTGCTTCGGATTCGAAAAACTAGACTCACAGGAGATCGACCATAAGGTGCCCGAGGCATCAATAGACCCTTGGAGACAGGTCGGCCGAAGGACGATGTATTGATTCGCGACGCGATTTGTGTGTTCCATTGTCATTATGAGGCTCTGAACCTTAAAATTAACTGTCAGTTTTGCGTCGGATTCGAAAATATAGACTCAGAGGAGAACGACCATACGGTGTCCGAGGCAGCACTAGACCCTTGGAGACAAGTCGGCTGGAGGACGATGAATTGAATCGCGACGCAATTAGTGTGTTCCATCGTCATTAACAGGCTCTGAACGTTACAATTAACTGTCAGTTTTGCGTCGGATTCGAAAATCTAGACTCACAGGAGATCGACCATAAGGTGCCCGAGGCAGCAATACACCCTTGGAGACAGGTCGGCCGGAGGACGACGTATTGAATCGCGACGCGATTTGTGTGTTCCATTGTCATTAAGAGGCTCTGAACCTTACAATTAACTGTAAGTTTTGCGTCGGATTCGAAAATCTAGACTCACAGGAGATCGACCATAAGGTGTCCGAGGCAGCAATAGACCCTTGGAGACAGGTCGGCCGGAGGACGATGTATTGAATCGCGACGCAATTTGTGTGTTCCATTGTCATTAAGAGGCTCTGAACCTTACGATTAACTGTCAGTTTTGCGTCGGATTCGAAAATCTAGACTCACAGGAGAACGACCATAAGGTGCCCGAGGCAGCAATAGACCCTTTGGAGACATGTCGGCTGGAGGACGATGTATTGAATCGCGACGCGATTTGTGTGTCCCATCGTCATTAACAGGCTCTGAACGTTACAATTAACTGTCAGGTTTGCGTCGGATTCGAAAATCTAGACTCACAGGAGATCGACCATAAGGTGCCCGAGGCAGCAATAGACCCTCGGAGACAGGTCGGCCGGAGGACGATGTTTTGAATCGCGACGGGATTTGTGTGTTCCATCGTCATTAACAGGCTCTGAACGTTACAATTAACTGTCAGTTTTGCGTCGGATTCGAAAATCTAGACTCACAGGAGAACGACCATAAGGTGCCCGAGGCAGCACTAGACCCTTGGAGACAAGTCGGCTGGAGGACGATGTATTGAATCGCGACGCGATTTGTGTGTTCCGTCGTCATTAAGAGGCTCTGTACGTTACAATTAACTGTCAGTTTTGCTTCGGATTCGAAAAACTAGACTCACAGGAGATCGACCATAAGGTGCCCGAGGCATCAATAGACCCTTGGAGACAGGTCGGCCGAAGGACGATGTATTGAATCGCGACGCAGTTTGTGTGTTCCATTGTCATTAAGAGGCTCTGAACCTTACAATTAACTGTCAGTTTTGCGTCGGATTCGAAAATCTAGACTCACAGGAGATCGACCATAAGGTGCCCGAGGCAGCAATAGACCCTTGGAGACAGGTCGGCCGGAGGACGATGTATTGAATCGCGACGCGATTTGTGTGTTCCATTGTCATTATGAGGCTCTGAACCTTAAAATTAACTGTCAGTTTTGCGTCGGATTCGAAAATATAGACTCACAGGAGAACGACCATAAGGTGTCGGAGGCAGCACTAGACCCTTGGAGACAAGTCGGCTGGAGGACGATGTATTGAATCGCGACGCAATTTGTGTGTTCCATCGTCATTAACAGGCTCTGAACGTTACAATTAACTGTCAGTTTTGCGTCGGATTCGAAAATCTAGACTCACAGGAGAACGACCATAAGGTGCCCGAGGCAGCAATAGACCCTTGGAGACAGGTCGGCCGGAGGACGATGTATTGAATCGCGACGCAATTTGTGTGTTCCATTGTCATTAAGAGGCTCTGAACCTTACGATTAACTGTCAGTTTTGCGTCGGATTCGAAAATCTAGACTCACAGGAGAACGACCATAAGGTGGCCGAGGCAGCAATAGACCCTTGGAGACAAGTCGGCTGGAGGACGATGTATTGAATCGCGACGCAATTTGTGTGTTCCATCGTCATTAAGAGGCTCTGAACGTTACAATTAACTGTCAGTTTTGCGCCGGATTCGAAAAACTAGACTCATAGGAGAACGACCAAAAGGTGACCGGAGCAGCAATACTACCTCTGAGACAAGTCGGCTGGAGGACGAAGTACTGAATCGCGACGCAAATTGTGTGGTCCATCGTCATTAAGAGGCTCTGAACGTTACAATTAACTGTCAGTTTTGCGTCGGATTCGAAAATCTAGACTCACAGGAGAACGACCATAAGGTGCCCAAGGCAGCACTAGACCCTTGGAGACAAGTCGGCTGGAGGACGACGTACTGTATCGCGACGCAATTTGTGTGTTCCATCGTCATTAACAGGCTCTGAACGTTACAATTAACTGTCAGTTTTGCGTCGGATTCGAAAATCTAGACTCACAGGAGAACGACCATAAGGTGCCCGAGGCAGCAATAGACCCTTGGAGACAGGTCGGCCGGAGGAGGATGTATTGAATCGCGACGCAATTTGTGTGTTCCATTGTCATTAAGAGGCTCTGAACCTTACGATTAACTGTCAGTTTTGCGTCGGATTCGAAAATCTAGACTCACAGGAGAACGACCATAAGGTGCCCGAGGCAGCAATAGACCCTTGGAGACAAGTCGGCTGGAGGACAATGTATTGAATCGCTACGCGATTTGTGTGTTCCATCGTCGTTAACAGGCTCTGAACGTTACAATTAACTGTCAGGTATGCGTCGGATTCGAAAATCTAGACTCACAGGAGATTGACCATAAGGTGGCCGAGGCAGCAATAGACCCTTGGAGACAAGTCGGCTGGAGGACGATGTATTGAATCGCGACGCAGTTTGTGTGTTCCATCGTCATTAAGAGGCTCTGAACGTTACAATTAACTGTCAGTTTTGCGCCGGATTCGAAAAACTAGACTCATAGGAGAACGACCAAAAGGTGACCGGAGCAGCAATACTACCTCTGAGACAAGTCGGCTGGAGGACGAAGTACTGAATCGCGACGCAAATTGTGTGGTCCATCGTCATTAAGAGGCTCTGAACGTTACAATTAACTGTCAGTTTTGCGTCGGATTCGAAAATCTAGACTCACAGGAGAACGACCATAAGGTGCCCGAGGCAGCACTAGACCCTTGGAGACAAGTCGGCTGGAGGACGACGTACTGTATCGCGACGCAATTTGTGTGTTCCATCGTCATTAACAGGCTCTGAACGTTACAATTAACTGTCAGTTTTGCGTCGGATTCGAAAATCTAGACTCACAGGAGAACGACCATAAGGTGCCCGAGGCAGCAATAGACCCTTTGGAGACATGTCGGCTGGAGGACGATGTATTGAATCGCGACGCGATTTGTGTGTCCCATCGTCATTAACAGGCTCTGAACGTTACAATTAACTGTCAGGTTTGCGTCGGATTCGAATATCTAGACTCACAGGAGAACGACCATAAGGTGCCCGAGGCAGCAATAGACCCTTGGAGACAGGTCGGCCGGAGGACGATGTATTGAATCGCGACGCAATTTGTGTGTTCCATTGTCATTAAGAGGCTCTGAACCTTACGATTAACTGTCACTTTTGCGTCGGATTCGAAAATCTAGACTCACAGGAGAACGACCATAAGGTGCCCGAGGCAGCAATAGACCGTTTGGAGACATGTCGGCTGGAGGACGATGTATTGAATCGCGACGCGATTTGTGTGTCCCATCGTCATTAACAGGCTCTGAACGTTACAATTAACTGTCAGGTTTGCGTCGGATTCGAAAATCTAGACTCACAGGAGATCGACCATAAGGTGCCCGAGGCAGCAATAGACCCTTGGAGACAGGTCGGCCGGAGGACGATGTTTTGAATCGCGACGGGATTTGTGTGTTCCATCGTCATTAACAGGCTCTGAACGTTACAATTAACTGTCAGTTTTGCGTCGGATTCGAAAATCTAGACTCACAGGAGAACGACCATAAGGTGCCCGAGGCAGTACTAGACCCTTGGAGACAAGTCGGCTGGAGGACGATGTATTGAATCGCGACGCGATTTGTGTGTTCCGTCGTCATTAAGAGGCTCTGAACGTTACAATTAACTGTCAGTTTTGCTTCGGATTCGAAAAACTAGACTCACAGGAGATCGACCATAAGGTGGCCGAGGCATCAATAGACCCTTGGAGACAGGTCGGCCGAAGGACGATGTATTGATTCGCGACGCGATTTGTGTGTTCCATTGTCATTATGAGGCTCTGAACCTTAAAATTAACTGTCAGTTTTGCGTCGGATTCGAAAATATAGACTCAGAGGAGAACGACCATACGGTGTCCGAGGCTTCACTAGACCCTTGGAGACAAGTCGGCTGGAGGACGATGAATTGAATCGCGACGCAATTAGTGTGTTCCATCGTCATTAACAGGCTCTGAACGTTACAATTAACTGTCAGTTTTGCGTCGGATTCGAAAATCTAGACTCACAGGAGATCGACCATAAGGTGCCCGAGGCAGCAATACACCCTTGGAGACAGGTCGGCCGGAGGACGACGTATTGAATCGCGACGCGATTTGTGTGTTCCATTGTCATTAAGAGGCTCTGAACCTTACAATTAACTGTAAGTTTTGCGTCGGATTCGAAAATCTAGACTCACAGGAGATCGACCATAAGGTGTCCGAGGCAGCAATAGACCCTTGGAGACAGGTCGGCCGGAGGACGATGTATTGAATCGCGACGCAATTTGTGTGTTCCATTGTCATTAAGAGGCTCTGAACCTTACAATTAACTGTCAGTTTTGCGTCGGATTCGAAAATCTAGACTCACAGGAGATCGACCATAAGGTGCCCGAGGCAGCAATAGACCCTTGGAGACAGGTCGGCCGGAGGACGATGTATTGAATCGCGACGCGATTTGTGTGTTCCATTGTCATTATGAGGCTCTGAACCTTAAAATTAACTGTCAGTTTTGCGTCGGATTCGAAAATATAGACTCAGAGGAGAACGACCATACGGTGTCCGAGGCAGCACTAGACCCTTGGAGACAAGTCGGCTGGAGGACGATGAATTGAATCGCGACGCAATTAGTGTGTTCCATCGTCATTAACAGGCTCTGAACGTTACAATTAACTGTCAGTTTTGCGTCGGATTCGAAAATCTAGACTCACAGGAGATCGACCATAAGGTGCCCGAGGCAGCAATACACCCTTGGAGACAGGTCGGCCGGAGGACGACGTATTGAATCGCGACGCGATGTGTGTGTTCCATTGTCATTAAGAGGCTCTGAACCTTACAATTAACTGTAAGTTTTGCGTCGGATTCGAAAATCTAGACTCACAGAAGAACGACCATAAGGTGCCCGAGGCAGCACTAGACCCTTGGAGACAAGTCGGCTGGAGGACGATGTATTGAATCGCGACGCAATTTGTGTTTTCCATCGTCATTAACAGGCTCTGAACCTTACAATTAACAGTCAGTTTTGCGTCGGATTCATAAGTCTAGACTCACAGGAGAACGACCATAAGGTGCCCGAGGCAGTAATAGACCCTTGGAGACAGGTCGGCCAGAGGAGGATGTATTGAATCGCGACGCAATTTGTGTGTTCCATCGTCATGAACAGGCTCTGAACGTTACAATTAACAGTCAGTTTTGCGTCGCATTCGAAAATCTAGACTCACAGGAGATCGACCATAAGGTGCCCGAGGCAGCAATAGACCCTTGGAGACAGGTCGGCCGGAGGACGATGTATTGAATCGCGACGCGATTTGTGTGTTCCATCGTCATTAACAGGCTCTGAACCTTACAATTAACTGTCAGTTTTGCGTCGGATTCGAAAATCTAGACTCACAGGAGAACGACCATAAGGTGTCCGAGGCAGCAATAGACCCTTGGAGACAGGTCGGCCGGAGGACGATGTATTGAATCGCGACGCGATTTGCGTGTTCCATCGTCATTAACAGGCTCTGAACGTTTCAATTAACTGTCAGTTTTGCGTCGGATTCGAAAATCTAGACTCACAGGAGATCGACCATAAGGTGCCCGAGGCAGCAATAGACCCTTGGAGACAGGTCGGCCGGAGGACGATGTATTGAATCGCGACGCGATTTGTGTGTTCCATTGTCATTAACAGGCTCTGAACGTTACAATTAACTGTCAGTTTTGCGTCGGATTCGAAAATCTAGACTCACAGGAGAACGACCATAAGGTGCCCGAGGCAGCAATAGACCCTTGGAGACAGGTCGGCCGGAGGGCGATGTATTGAATCGCGACGCAATTTGTGTGTTCCATTGTCATTAAGAGGCTCTGAACCTTACGATTAACTGTCAGTTTTGCGTCGGATTCGAAAATCTAGACTCACAGGAGAACGACCATAAGGTGCCCGAGGCAGCAATAGACCCTTGGAGACAAGTCGGCTGGAGGACAATGTATTGAATCGCGACGCGATTTGTGTGTTCCATCGTCATTAACAGGCTCTGATCGTTACAATTAACTGTCAGGTTTGCGTCGGATTCGAAAATCTAGACTCACAGGAGATCGACCATAAGGTGCCCGAGGCAGCAAGAGACCCTTGGAGACAGGTCGGCCAGAGGACGATGTTTTGAATCGCGACGGGATTTGTGTGTTCCATCGTCATTAACAGGCTCTGAACGTTACAATTAACTGTCAGTTTTGCGTCGGATTCGAAAATCTAGACTCACAGGAGAACGACCATAAGGTGCCCGAGGCAGCAAGAGACCCTTGAAGACAGGTCGGCCGGAGGACGATGTATTCAATCGTGACGCAATTTGTGTGTTCCATCGTCATTAACAGGCTCTGAACCTTACAATTAACTGTCAGTTTTGCGTCGGATTCTAAAATCTAGACTCACAGGAGATCGACCATAAGGTGCCCGAGGCAGCAATAGACCCTTGGAGACAGGTCGGCCGGAGGACGATGTATTGAATCGCGACGCGATTTGTGTGTTCCATCGTCATTAACAGGCTCTGAACGTTACAATTAACTGTCAGTTTTGCGTCGGATTCGAAAATCTAGACTCACAGGAGATCGACCATAAGGTGTCCGAGGCAGCACTAGACCCTTGGAGACAAGTCGGCTGGAGGACGATGTATTGAATCGCGACGCAATTTGTGTGTTCCATCGTCATTAACAGGCTCTGAACGTTACAATTAACTGTCAGTTTTTCGTCGGATTCGAAAATCTAGACTCACAGGAGAACGATCATAAGGTGCCCGAGGCAGCAATAGACCCTTGGAGAACGGGTCGGCCGGAGGACGATGTATTGAATCGCGACGCAATTTGTGTGTTCCATTGTCATTAAGAGGCTCTGAACCTTACGATTAACTGTCAGTTTTGCGTCGGATACGAAAATCTAGACTCACAGGAGAACGACCATAAGGTGCCCGAGGCAGCAATAGACCCTTGGAGACAAGTCGGCTGGAGGACAATGTATTGAATCGCGACGCGATTTGTGTGTTCCATCGTCATTAACAGGCTCTGAACGTTACAATTAACTGTCAGTTTTGCGTCGGATTCGAAAATCTAGACTCACAGGAGATCGACCATAAGGTGCCCGAGGCAGCAATAGACCCTTGGAGACAGGTCGGCCGGAGGACGATGTTTTGAATCGCGACGGGATTTGTGTGTTCCATCGTCATTAACAGGCTCTGAACCTTACAATTAACTGTCAGTTTTGCGTCGGATTCGAAAATCTAGACTCACAGGAGAACGACCATAAGGTGCCCGAGGCAGCACTAGACCCTTGGAGACAAGTCGGCTGGAGGACGATGTACTGAATCGCGACGCAATTTGTGTTTTCCATCGTCATTAACAGGCTCTGAACGTTACAATTTACTGTCAGTTTTGCGTCGGATACGAAAATCTAGACTCACAGGAGAACGACCATAAGGTGTCCGAGGCAGCACTAGACCCTTGGAGACAAGTCGGCTGGAGGACGATGTATTGAATCGCGACGCGATTTGTGTGTCCCATCGTCATTAACAGGCTCTGAACGTTACAATTAACTGTCAGGTTTGCGTCGGATTCGAAAATCTAGACTCACAGGAGATCGACCATAAGGTGCCCGAGGCAGCAATAGACCCTTGGAGACAGGTCGGCCGAAGGACGATGTATTGAATCGCGACGCAATTTGTGTGTTCCATTGTCATTAAGAGGGTCTGAACCTTACAATTAACTGTCAGTTTTGCGTCGGATTCGAAAATCTAGACTCACAGGAGATCGACCATAAGGTGCCCGAGGCAGCAATAGACCCTTGGAGACAGGTCGGCCGGAGGACGATGAATTGAATCGCGACGCGATTTGTGTGTTCCATCGTCATTAACAGGCACTGAACGTTACAATTAACTGCCAGTTTTGCCTCGTATTCGAAAATCTAGACTCACAGGAGATCGACCATAAGGTGCCCGAGGCAGCAATAGACCCTTGGAGACAGGTCGGCCGGAGGACGATGTATTGAATCGCGACGGGATTTTTGTGTTCCATCGTCATTAACAGGCTCTGAACGTTACAATTAACTGTCAGTTTTGCGTCGAATTCGAAAATCTAGACTCACAGGAGATCGACCATAAGGTGCCCGAGGCAGCAATCGACCCTTGGAGGCAGGTCGGCCGGAGGACGATGTATTGAATCGCGACGCGATTTGTGTGTTCCATTGTCATTAAGAGGCTCTGAACCTTACAATTAACTGTCAGTTTTGCTTCGGATTCGAAAATCTAGACTCACAGGAGAACGACCATAAGGTGTCCGAGGCAGCACTAGACCCTTGGAGACAAGTCGGCTGGAGGACGATGTATTGAATCGCGACGCAATTTGTGTGTTCCATCGTCATTAACAGGCTCTGAACGTTACAATTAACTGCGTCGGATTCGAAAATCTTGACTCACAGGAGATCGACCATAAGGTGCCCGAGGCAGCAATAGACCCTTGGAGACAGGTCGGCCGGAGGACGATGTATTGAATCGCGACGCGATTTGTGTGTTCCATTGTCATTAAGAGGCTCTGAACCTTAAAATTAACTGTCAGTTTTGCGTCGGATTCGAAAATATAGACTCAGAGGAGAACGACCATACGGTGTCCGAGGCAGCACTAGACCCTTGGAGACAAGTCGGCTGTAGGACGATGAATTGAATCGCGACGCAATTAGTGTGTTCCATCGTCATTAACAGGCTCTGAACGTTACAATTAACTGTCAGTTTTGCGTCGGATTCGAAAATCTAGACTCACAGGAGAACGACCATAAGGTGCCCGAGGCAGCAATAGACCCTTGGAGACAGGTCGGCCGGAGGACGATGTATTGAATCGCGACGCAATTTGTGTGTTCCATTGTCATTAAGAGGCTCTGAACCTTACGATTAACTGTCAGTTTTGCGTCGGATTCGAAAATCTAGACTCACAGGAGAACGACCATAAGGTGCCCGAGGCAGCAATAGACCCTTGGAGACAAGTCGGCTGGAGGACAATGTATTGAATCGCGACGCGATTTGTGTGTTCCATCGTCATTAACAGGCTCTGATCGTTACAATTAACTGTCAGGTTTGCGTCGGATTCGAAAATCTAGACTCACAGGAGATCGACCATAAGGTGCCCGAGGCAGCAAGAGACCCTTGGAGACAGGTCGGCCAGAGGACGATGTTTTGAATCGCGACGGGATTTGTGTGTTCCATCGTCATTAACAGGCTCTGAACGTTACAATTAACTGTCAGTTTTGCGTCGGATTCGAAAATCTAGACTCACAGGAGAACGACCATAAGGTGCCCGAGGCAGCAAGAGACCCTTGGAGACAGGTCGGCCGGCGGACGATGTATTCAATCGTGACGCAATTTGTGTGTTCCATCGTCATTAACAGGCTCTGAACCTTACAATTAACTGTCAGTTTTGCGTCGGATTCTAAAATCTAGACTCACAGGAGATCGACCATAAGGTGCCCGAGGCAGCAATAGACCCTTGGAGACAGGTCGGCCGGAGGACGATGTATTGAATCGCGACGCGATTTGTGTGTTCCATCGTCATTAACAGGCTCTGAACGTTACAATTAACTGTCAGTTTTGCGTCGGATTCGAAAATCTAGACTCACAGGAGATCGACCATAAGGTGTCCGAGGCAGCACTAGACCCTTGGAGACAAGTCGGCTGGAGGACGATGTATTGAATCGCGACGCAATTTGTGTGTTCCATTGTCATTAAGAGGCTCTGAACCTTACGATTAACTGTCAGTTTTGCGTCGGATACGAAAATCTAGACTCACAGGAGATCGACCATAAGGTGCCCGAGGCAGCAATAGACCCTTGCAGACAGGTCGGCCGGAGGACGATGTTTTGAATCGCGACGGGATTTGTGTGTTCCATCGTCATTAACAGGCTCTGAACCTTACAATTAACTGTCAGTTTTGCGTCGGATTCGAAAATCTAGACTCACAGGAGAACGACCATAAGGTGCCCGAGGCAGCACTAGACCCTTGGAGACAAGTCGGCTGGAGGACGATGTACTGAATCGCGACGCAATTTGTGTTTTCCATCGTCATTAACAGGCTCTGAACGTTACAATTTACTGTCAGTTTTGCGTCGGATTCGAAAATCTAGACTCACAGGAGAACGACCATAAGGTGTCCGAGGCAGCACTAGACCCTTGGAGACAAGTCGGCTGGAGGACGATGTATTGAATCGCGACGCGATTTGTGTGTCCCATCGTCATTAACAGGCTCTGAACGCTACAATTAACTGTCAGTTTTGCGTCGAATTCGAAAATCTAGACTCACAGGAGATCGACCATAAGGTGCCCGAGGCAGCAATCGACCCTTGGAGGCAGGTCGGCCGGAGGACGATGTATTGAATCGCGACGCGATTTGTGTGTTCCATTGTCATTAAGAGGCTCTGAACCTTACAATTAACTGTCAGTTTTGCTTCGGATTCGAAAATCTAGACTCACAGGAGAACGACCATAAGGTGTCCGAGGCAGCACTAGACCCTTGGAGACAAGTCGGCTGGAGGACGATGTATTGAATCGCGACGCAATTTGTGTGTTCCATCGTCATTAACAGGCTCTGAACGTTACAATTAACTGCGTCGGATTCGAAAATCTTGACTCACAGGAGATCGACCATAAGGTGCCCGAGGCAGCAATAGACCCTTGGAGACAGGTCGGCCGGAGGACGATGTATTGAATCGCGACGCGATTTGTGTGTTCCATTGTCATTAAGAGGCTCTGTACCTTAAAATTAACTGTCAGTTTTGCGTCGGATTCGAAAATATAGACTCAGAGGAGAACGACCATACGGTGTCCGAGGCAGCACTAGACCCTTGGAGACGAGTCGGCTGTAGGACGATGAATTGAATCGCGACGCAATTAGTGTGTTCCATCGTCATTAACAGGCTCTGAACGTTACAATTAACTGTCAGTTTTGCGTCGGATTCGAAAATCTAGACTCACAGGAGATCGACCATAAGATGCGCGAGGCAGCAATACACCCTTGGAGACAGGTCGGCCGGAGGACGACGTATGGAATCGCGACGCGATTTGTGTGTTCCATTGTCATTAAGAGGCTCTGAACCTTACAATTAACTGTAAGTTTTGCGTCGGATTCGAAAATCTAGACCCACAGAAGAACGACCATAAGGTGCCCGAGGCAGCACTACACCCTTGGAGACAAGTCGGCTGGAGGACGATGTATTGAATCGCGACGCAATTTGTGTTTTCCATCGTCTTTAACAGGCTCTGAACCTTACAATTAACTGTCAGTTTTGCGTCGGATTCATAAGTCTAGACTCACAGGAGAACGACCATAAGGTGCCCGAGGCAGCAATAGACCCTTGGAGACAGGTCGGCCGGAGGACGATGTATTGAATCGCGACGCAATTTGTGTGTTCCATCGTCATTAACAGGCTCTGAACGTTACAATTAACTGTCAGTTTTGCGTCGCATTCGAAAATCTAGACTCACAGGAGATCGACCATAAGGTGCCCGAGGCAGCAATAGACCCTTGGAGACAGGTCGGCCGGAGGACGATGTATTGAATCGCGACGCGATTTGTGTGTTCCATCGTCATTAACAGGCTCTGAACCTTACAATTAACTGTCAGTTTTGCGTCGGATTCGAAAATCTAGACTCACGGGAGAACGACCATAAGGTGACCGAGGCAGCAATAGACCCTTGGAGACAGGTCGGCCGGAGGACGATGTATTGAATCGCGACACGATTTGTGTGTTCCATCGTCATTAACAGGCTCTGAACGTTACAATTAACTGTCAGTTTTGCGTCGGATTCGAAAATCTAGACTCACAGGAGATCGACCATAAGGTGCCCGAGGCAGCAATAGACCCTTGGAGACAGGTCGGCCGGAGGACGATGTACTGAATCGCGACGCAATTTGTGTGTTCCATTGTCATTAAGAGGTTCTGAACGTTACAATTAACTGTCAGTTTGGCGTAGGATTCGAAAATCTAGACTCACAGGTGAACGACCATAAGTTGTCCGAGGCAGCACCAGACCCTTGGAGACAAGTCGGCTGGAGGACGATGTATTGAATCGCGACGCAATTTGTGTGTTCCATCGTGATTAACAGGCTCTGAACGTTACAATTAACTGTCACTTTTGCGTCGGATTCGACAATCTAGACTCACAGGAGATCGACCATAAGGTGCCCGAGGCAGCAATAGACCCTTGGAGACAGGTCGGCCGGAGGACGATGTATTGAATCGCGACGGGATTTGTGTGTTCCATTGTCATTAAGAGGCTCTGAACCTTACAATTAACTGTCAGTTTTGCGTCGGATTCGAAAATCTAGACTCACAGGAGATCGACCATAAGGTGCCCGAGGCAGCAATAGACCCTTGGAGACAGGTCGGCCGGAGGACGATGTATTGAATCGCGACGCAATTTGTGTGTTCCATTGTCATTAAGAGGCTCTGAACCTCACAATTAACTGTCAGTTTTGCGTCGGATTCGAAAATCTAGACTCACAGAAGAACGACCATAAGGTGCCCGAGGCATCAATAGACCCTTGGAGTCAGGTCGGCCGGAGGACGATGTATTGAATCGCGACGGGATTTTTGTGTTCCATCGTCATTAACAGGCTCTGAACGTTACAATTAACTGTCAGTTTTGCGTCGGATTCGAAAATCTAGACTCACAGGAGATCGACCATAAGGTGCCCGAGGCAGCAATCGACCCTTGGAGGCAGGTCGGCCGGAGGACGATGTATTGAATCGCGACGCGATTTGTGAGTTCCATTGTCATTAAGAGGCTCTGAACCTTACAATTAACTGTCAGTTTTGCGTCGGATTCGAAAATCTAGACTCACAGAAGAACGACCATAAGGTGCCCGAGGCAGCAATAGACCCTTGGAGACAGGTCGGCCGGAGGACGATGTATTGAATCGCGACGCGTTTTGTGTGTTCCATTGTCATTATGAGGCTCTGAACCTTAAAATTAACTGTCAGTTTTGCGTCGGATTCGAAAATATAGACTCAGAGGAGAACGACCATACGGTGTCCGAGGCAGCACTAGACCCTTGGAGACAAGTCGGCTGGAGGACGATGAATTGAATCGCGACGCAATTAGTGTGTTCCATCGTGATTAACAGGCTCTGAACGTTACAATTAACTGTCAGTTTTGCGTCGGATTCGAAAATCTAGACTCACAGGAGATCGACCATAAGGTGCCCGAGGCAGCAATACACCCTTGGAGACAGGTCGGCCGGAGGACGACGTATTGAATCGCGACGCGATTTGTGTGTTCCATTGTCATTAAGAGGCTCTGAACCTTACAATTAACTGTCAGGTTTGCGTCGGATTCGAAAATCTAGACTCACAGAAGAACGACCATAAGGTGCCCGAGGCAGCACTAGACCCTTGGAGACAAGTCGGCTGGAGGACGATGTATTGAATCGCGACGCAATTTGTGTTTTCCATCGTCATTAACAGGCTCTGAACCTTACAATTAACTGTCCGTTTTGCGTCGGATTCGAAAATCTAGACTCACAGGAGAACGACCATAAGGTGTCCGAGGCAGCAATAGACCCTTGGAGACAGGTCGGCCGGAGGACGATGTATTGAATCGCGACGCGATTTGTGTGTTCCATCGTCATTAACAGGCTCTGAACGTTACAATTAACTGTCAGTTTTGCGTCGGATTCGAAAATCTAGACTCACAGGAGATCGACCATAAGGTGCCCGAGGCAGCAATAGACGTTGGAGACAGGTCGGCCGGAGGACGATGTATTGAATCGCGACGCGATTTGTGTGTTCCATCGTCATTAACAGGCTCTGAACGTTACAATTAACTGTCAGTTTTGCGTCGGATTCGAAAATCTAGACTCACATGAGATCGACCATAAGGTGCCCGAGGCAGCAATAGACCCTTGGAGACAGGTCGGCCGGAGGACGATGTATTGAATCGCGACGCGATTTGTGTGTTCCATCGTCATTAACAGGCTCTGAACGTTACAATTAACTGTCAGTTTTGCGTCGGATTCGAAAATGTTGACTCACAGGAGATCGACCATAAGGTGCCCGAGACAGCAATAGACCCTTGGAGACAGGTCGGCCGGAGGACGATGTACTGAATCGCGACGCGATTTGTGTGTTCTATTGTCATTAAGAGGCTCTGAACGTTACGATTAACTGTCAGTTTTGCGTCGGATTCGAAAATCTAGACTCACAGGAGAACGACCATAAGGTGTCCGAGGCAGCACTAGACCCTTGGAGACAAGTCGTATGGAGGACGATGTATTAAATCGCGACGCAATTTGTGTGTTCCATCGTCATTAACAGGCTCTGAACGTTACAATTAACTGTCAGTTTTGCGTCGGATTCGAAAATCTAGACTCACAGGAGAACGACCATAAGGTGCCCTAGGCAGCAACAGACCCTTGGAGACAGGTCGGCCGGAGGACGATGTATTGAATCGCGACGCAATTTGTGTATTCCATTGTCATTAAGAGGCTCTGAACCTTACGATTAACTGTCAGTTTTGCGTCGGATTCGAAAATCTAGACTCACAGGAGAACGACCATAAGGTGCCCTAGGCAGCAATAGACCCTTGGAGACAAGTCGGCTGGAGGACAATGTATTGAATCGCTACGCGATTTGTGTGTTCCATCGTCATTAACAGGCTCTGAACGTTAGAATTAACTGTCAGGTATGCGTCGGATTCGAAAATCTAGACTCACAGGAGATCGACCATAAGGTGCCCGAGGCAGCAAGAGACCCTTGGAGACAGGTCGGCCGGAGGACGATGTTTTGAATCGCGACGGGATTTGTGTGTTCCATCGTCATTAACAGGCTCTGAACGTTACAATTAACTGTCAGTTTTGCGTCGGATTCGAAAATCTAGACTCACAGGAGAACGACCATAAGGTGCCCGAGGCAGCAATAGACCCTTGGAGACAGGTCGGCCGGAGGACGATGTATTGAATCGTGACGCAATTTGTGTGTTCCATCGTCATTAACAGGCTCTGAACCTTACAATTAACTGTCAGTTTTGCGTCGGATTCGAAAATCTAGACTCACAGGAGATCGACCATAAGGTGCCCGAGGCAGCGATAGACCCTTGGAGACAGGTCGGCCGGAGGACGATGTATTGAATCGCGACGCGATTTGTGTGTTCCATCGTCATTAACAGGCTCTGAACGTTACAATTAACTGTCAGTTTTGCGTCGGATTCGAAAATCTAGACTCACAGGAGATCGACCATAAGGTGTCCGAGGCAGCACTAGACCCTTGGAGACAAGTCGGCTGGAGGACGATGTATTGAATCGCGACGCAATTTGTGTGTTCCATTGTCATTAAGAGGCTCTGAACCTTACGATTAACTGTCAGTTTTGCGTCGGATTCGAAAATCTAGACTCACAGGAGAACGACCATAAGGTGCCCGAGGCAGCAATAGACCCTTGGAGACAAGTCGGCTGGAGGACAATGTATTGAATCGCGACGCGATTTGTGTGTTCCATCGTCATTAACAGGCTCTGAACGTTACAATTAACTGTCAGGTTTGCGTCGGATTCGAAAATCTAGACTCACAGGAGATCGACCATAAGGTGCCCGAGGCAGCAATAGACCCTTGGAGACAGGTCGGCCGGAGGACGATGTTTAGAATCGCGACGGGATTTGTGTGTTCCATCGTCATTAACAGGCTCTGAACCTTACAATTAACTGTCAGTTTTGCGTCGGATTCGAAAATCTAGACTCACAGGAGAACGACCACAAGGTGCCCGAGGCAGCACTAGACACTTGGAGACAAGTCGGCTGGAGGACGATGTACTGAATCGCGACGCAATTTGTGTGTTCCATCGTCATTAACAAGCTCTGATCGTTACAATTAACTGTCAGTTTTGCGTCGGATTCGAAAATCTAGACTCACAGGAGAACGACCATAAGGTGCCCGAGGCAGCAATAGACCCTTGGAGACAGGTCGGCCGGAGGACGATGTATTGAATCGCGACGCAATTTGTGTGTTCCATTGTCATTAAGAGGCTCTGAACCTTACGATTAACTGTCAGTTTTGCGTCGGATTCGAAAATCTAGACTCACAGGAGAACGACCATAAGGTGCCCGAGGCAGCAATAGACCCTTTGGAGACATGTCGGCTGGAGGACGATGTATTGAATCGCGACGCGATTTGTGTGTCCCATCGTCATTAACAGGCTCTGAACGTTACAATTAACTGTCAGGTTTGCGTCGGATTCGAAAATCTAGACTCACAGGAGATCGACCATAAGGTGCCCGAGGCAGCAATAGACCCTTGGAGACAGGTCGGCCGGAGGACGATGTTTTGAATCGCGACGGGATTTGTGTGTTCCATCGTCATTAACAGGCTCTGAACGTTACAATTAACTGTCAGTTTTGCGTCGGATTCGAAAATCTAGACTCACAGGAGAACGACCATAAGGTGCCCGAGGCAGCACTAGACCCTTGGAGACAAGTCGGCTGGAGGACGATGTATTGAATCGCGACGCGATTTGTGTGTTCCATCGTCATTAACAGGCTCTGAACGTTACAATTAACTGTCAGTTTTGCGTCGGATTCGAAAATCTAGACTCACAGGAGATCGACCATAAGGTGCCCGAGGCAGCAATAGACCCTTGGAGACAGGTCGGCCGGAGGACGATGTATTGAATCGCGAGGCGATTTGTGTGTTCCATCGTCATTAACAGGCTCTGAACGTTACAATTAACTGTCAGTTTTGCGTCGGATTCGAAAATCTAGACTCACAGGAGATCGACCATAAGGTGCCCGAGACAGCAATAGACCCTTGGAGACAGGTCGGCCGGAGGACGATGTACTGAATCGCGACGCGATTTGTGTGTTCTATTGTCATTAAGAGGCTCTGAACGTTACGATTAACTGTCAGTTTTGCGTCGGATTCGAAAATCTAGACTCTCAGGAGAACGACCATAAGGTGTCCGAGGCAGCACTAGACCCTTGGAGACAAGTCGGCTGGAGGACGATGTATTAAATCGCGACGCAATTTGTGTGTTCCATCGTCATTATCAGGCTCTGAACGTTACAATTAACTGTCAGTTTTGCGTCGGATTCGAAAATCTAGACTCACAGGAGAACGACCATAAGGTGTCCGAGGCAGCACTAGACCCTTGGAGACAAGTCGGCTGGAGGACGATGTATTGAATCGCGACGCAATTTGTGTGTTCCATCGTCATTAACAGGCTCTGAACGTTACAATTAACTGTCAGTTTTGCGTCGGATTCGAAAATCTAGACTCACAGGAAATCGACCATAAGGTGCCCGAGGCAGCAATAGACCCTTGGAGACAGGTCGGCCGGAGGACGATGTATTGAATCGCGACGCGATTTGTGTGTTCCATTGTCATTAAGAGGCTCTGAACCTTACGATTAACTGTCAGTTTTGCGTCGGATTCGAAAATCTAGACTCACAGGAGAACGACCATAAGGTGCCCGAGGCAGCAATAGACCCTTGGAGACAAGTCGGCTGGAGGACAATGTATTGAATCGCGACGCGATTTGTGTGTTCCATCGTCATTAATAGGCTCTGAACGTTACAATTAACTGTCAGGTTTGCGTCGGATTCGAAAATCTAGACTCACAGGAGATCGACCATAAGGTGCCCGAGGCAGCAATAGACCCTTGGAGACAGGTCGGCCGGAGGACGATGTTTAGAATCGCGACGGGATTTGTGTGTTCCATCGTCATTAACAGGCTCTGAACGTTACAATTAACTGTCAGTTTTGCGTCGGATTCGAAAATCTAGACTCACAGGAGAACGACCATAAGGTGCCCGAGGCAGCACTAGACACTTGGAGACAAGTCGGCTGGAGGACGATGTACTGAATCGCGACGCAATTTGTGTGTTCCATCGTCATTAACAAGCTCTGCTCGTTACAATTAACTGTCAGTTTTGCGTCGGATTCGAAAATCTAGACTCACAGGAGAACGACCATAAGGTGCCCGAGGCAGCAATAGACCCTTGGAGACAGGTCGGCCGGAGGACGATGTATTGAATCGCGACGCAATTTGTGTGTTCCATTGTCATTAAGAGGCTCTGAACCTTACGATTAACTGTCAGTTTTGCGTCGGATTCGAAAATCTAGACTCACAGGAGAACGACCATAAGGTGCCCGAGGCAGCAATAGACCCTTTGGAGACATGTCGGCTGGAGGACGATGTATTGAATCGCGACGCGATATGTGTGTCCCATCGTCATTAACAGGCTCTGAACGTTACAATTAACTGTCAGGTTTGCGTCGGATTCGAAAATCTAGACTCACAGGAGATCGACCATAAGGTGCCCGAGGCAGCAATAGACCCTTGGAGACAGGTCGGCCGGAGGACGATGTTTTGAATCGCGACGGGATTTGTGTGTTCCATCGTCATTAACAGGCTCTGAACGTTACAATTAACTGTCAGTTTTGCGTCGGATTCGAAAATCTAGACTCACAGGAGAACGACCATAAGGTGCCCGAGGCAGCACTAGACCCTTGGAGACAAGTCGGCTGGAGGACGATGTATTGAATCGCGACGCGATTTGTGTGTTCCATCGTCATTAACAGGCTCTGAACGTTACAATTAACTGTCAGTTTTGCGTCGGATTCGAAAATCTAGACTCACAGGAGATCGACCATAAGGTGCCCGAGGCAGCAATAGACCCTTGGAGACAGGTCAGCCGGAGGACGATGTATTGAATCGCGACGCGATTTGTGTGTTCCATCGTCATTAACAGGCTCTGAACGTTACAATTAACTGTCAGTTTTGCGTCGGATTCGAAAATCTAGACTCACAGGAGATCGACCATAAGGTGCCCGAGACAGCAATAGACCCTTGGAGACAGGTCGGCCGGAGGACGATGTACTGAATCGCGACGCGATTTGTGTGTTCTATTGTCATTAAGAGGCTCTGAACGTTACGATTAACTGTCAGTTTTGCGTCGGATTCGAAAATCTAGACTCACAGGAGAACGACCATAAGGTGTCCGAGGCAGCACTAGACCCTTGGAGACATGTCGGCTGGAGGACGATGTATTAAATCCCGACGCAATTTGTGTGTTCCATCGTCATTAACAGGCTCTGAACGTTACAATTAACTGTCAGTTTTGCGTCGGATTCGAAAATCTAGACTCACAGGAGAACGACCATAAGGTGCCCGAGGCAGCAATAGACCCTTGGAGACAGGTCGGCCGGAGGACGATGTATTGAATCGCGACGCAATTTGTGTATTCCATTGCCATTAAGAGGCTCTGAACCTTACGATTAACTGTCAGTTTTGCGTCGGATTCGAAAATCTAGACTCACAGGAGAACGACCATAAGGTGCCCTAGGCAGCAATAGACCCTTGGAGACAAGTCGGCTGGAGGACTATGTATTGAAACGCTACGCGATTAGTGTGTTCCATCGTCATTAACAGGCTCTGAACGTTATAATTAACTGTCAGGTATGCGTCGGATTCGAAAATCTAGACTCACAGGAGATCGACCATAAGGTGCCCGAGGCAGCAAGAGACCCTTGGAGACAGGTCGGCCGGAGGACGATGTTTTGAATCGCGACGGGATTTGTGTGTTCCATCGTCATTAACAGGCTCTGAACGTTACAATTAACTGTCAGTTTTGCGTCGGATTCGAAAATCTAGACTCACAGGAGAACGACCATAAGGTGCCCGAGGCAGCAATAGACCCTTGGAGACAGGTCGGCCGGAGGACGATGTATTGAATCGTGACGCAATTTGTGTGTTCCATCGTCATTAACAGGCTCTGAATCTTATAATTAACTGTCAGTTTTGCGTCGGATTCGAAAATCTAGACTCACAGGAGAACGACCATAAGGTGCCCGAGGCAGCACTAGACCCTTGGAGACAAGTCGGCTGGAGGACGATGTATTGAATCGCGACGCGATTTGTGTGTTCCATCGTCATTAACAGGCTCTGAACGTTACAATTAACTGTCAGTTTTGCGTCGGATTCGAAAATCTAGACTCACAGGAGATCGACCATAAGGTGCCCGAGGCAGCAATAGACCCTTGGAGACAGGTCGGCCGGAGGACGATGTATTGAATCGCGACGCGATTTGTGTGTTCCATCGTCATTAACAGGCTCTGAACGTTACAATTAACTGTCAGTTTTGCGTCGGATTCGAAAATCTAGACTCACAGGAGATCGACCATAAGGTGCCCGAGACAGCAATAGACCCTTGGAGACAGGTCGGCCGGAGGACGATGTACTGAATCGCGACGCGATTTGTGTGTTCTATTGTCATTAAGAGGCTCTGAACGTTACGATTAACTGTCAGTTTTGCGTCGGATTCGAAAATCTAGACTCACAGGAGAACGACCATAAGGTGCCCTAGGCAGCAATAGACCCTTGGAGACAAGTCGGCTGGAGGACAATGTATTGAATCGCTACGCGATTTGTGTGTTCCATCATCATTAACAGGCTCTGAACGTTAGAATTAACTGTCAGGTATGCGTCGGATTCGAAAATCTAGACTCACAGGAGATCGACCATAAGGTGCCCGAGGCAGCAAGAGACCCTTGGAGACAGGTCGGCCGGAGGACGATGTTTTGAATCGCGACGGGATTTGTGTGTTCCATCGTCATTAACAGGCTCTGAACGTTACAATTAACTGTCAGTTTTGCGTCGGATTCGAAAATCTAGACTCACAGGAGATCGACCATAAGGTGCCCGAGGCAGCAATAGACCCTTGGAGACAGGTCGGCCGGTGGACGATGTATTGAATCGCGACGCGATTTGTGTGTTCCATCGTCATTAACAGGCTCTGAACGTTACAATTAACTGTCAGTTTTGCGTCGGATTCGAAAATCTAGACTCACAGGAGAACGACCATAAGGTGCCCGAGGCAGCAATAGACCCTTGGAGACAGGTCGGCCGGAGGACGATGTATTGAATCGTGACGCAATTTGTGTGTTCCATCGTCATTAACAGGCTCTGAATCTTATAATTAACTGTCAGTTTTGCGTCGGATTCGAAAATCTAGACTCACAGGAGAACGACCATAAGGTGCCCGAGGCAGCACTAGACCCTTGGAGACAAGTCGGCTGGAGGACGATGTATTGAATCGCGACGCGATTTGTGTGTTCCATCGTCATTAACAGGCTCTGAACGTTACAATTAACTGTCAGTTTTGCGTCGGATTCGAAAATCTAGACTCACAGGAGATCGACCATAAGGTGCCCGAGGCAGCAATAGACCCTTGGAGACAGGTCGGCCGGAGGACGATGTATTGAATCGCGACGCGATTTGTGTGTTCCATCGTCATTAACAGGCTCTGAACGTTACAATTAACTGTCAGTTTTGCGTCCGATTCGAAAATCTAGACTCACAGGAGATCGACCATAAGGTGCCCGAGACAGCAATAGACCCTTGGAGACAGGTCGGCCGGAGGACGATGTACTGAATCGCGACGCGATTTGTGTGTTCTATTGTCATTAAGAGGCTCTGAACGTTACGATTAACTGTCAGTTTTGCGTCGGATTCGAAAATCTAGACTCACAGGAGAACGACCATAAGGTGTCCGAGGCAGCACTAGACCCTTGGAGACAAGTCGGCTGGAGGACGATGTATTAAATCGCGACGCAATTTGTGTGTTCCATCGTCATTAACAGGCTCTGAACGTTACAATTAACTGTCAGTTTTGCGTCGGATTCGAAAATCTAGACTCACAGGAGAACGACCATAAGGTGCCCGAGGCAGCAATAGACCCTTGGAGACAGGTCGGCCGGAGGACGATGTATTGAATCGCGACGCAATTTGTGTATTCCATTGTCATTAAGAGGCTCTGAACCTTACGATTAACTGTCTGTTTTGCGTCGGATTCGAAAATCTAGACTCACAGGAGAACGACCATAAGGTGCCCTAGGCAGCAATAGACCCTTGGAGACAAGTCGGCTGGAGGACAATGTATTGAATCGCTACGCGATTTGTGTGTTCCATCGTCATTAACAGGCTCTGAACGTTAGAATTAACTGTCAGGTATGCGTCGGATTCGAAAATCTAGACTCACAGGAGATCGACCATAAGGTGCCCGAGGCAGCAAGAGACCCTTGGAGACAGGTCGGCCGGAGGACGATGTTTTGAATCGCGACGGGATTTGTGTGTTCCATCGTCATTAACAGGCTCTGAACGTTACAATTAACTGTCAGTTTTGCGTCGGATTCGAAAATCTAGACTCACAGGAGAACGACCATAAGGTGCCCGAGGCAGCAATAGACCCTTGGAGACAGGTCGGCCGGAGGACGATGTATTGAATCGTGACGCAATTTGTGTGTTCCATCGTCATTAACAGGCTCTGAACGTTACAATTAACTGTCAGTTTTGCGTCGGATTCGAAAATCTAGACTCACAGGAGATCGACCATAAGGTGTCCGAGGCAGCAATAGACCCTTGGAGACAGGTCGGCCGGTGGACGATGTATTGAATCGCGACGCGATTTGTGTGTTCCATCGTCATTAACAGGCTCTGAACGTTACAATTAACTGTCAGTTTTGCGTCGGATTCGAAAATCTAGACTCACAGGAGATCGACCATAAGGTGTCCGAGGCAGCACTAGACCCTTGGAGACAAGTCGGCTGGAGGACGATGTATTGAATCGCGACGCAATTTGTGTGTTCCATCGTCATTAACAGGCTCTGAACGTTACAATTAACTGTCAGTTTTGCGTCGGATTCGAAAATCTAGACTCACAGGAGAACGACCATAAGGTGCCCGAGGCAGCAATAGACCCTTGGAGACAGGTCGGCCGGAGGACGATGTATTGAATCGCGACGCAATTTGTGTGTTCCATTGTCATTAAGAGGCTCTGAACCTTACGATTAACTGTCAGTTTTGCGTCGGATTCGAAAATCTAGACTCACAGGAGAACGACCATAAGGTGCCCGAGGCAGCAATAGACCCTTGGAGACAAGTCGGCTGGAGGACAATGTATTGAATCGCGACGCGATTTGTGTGTTCCATCGTCATTAACAGGCTCTGAACGTTACAATTAACTGTCAGGTTTGCGTCGGATTCGAAAATCTAGACTCACAGGAGATCGGCCATAAGGTGCCCGAGGCAGCAATAGACCCTTGGAGACAGGTCGGCCGGAGGACGATGTTTAGAATCGCGACGGGATTTGTGTGTTCCATCGTCATTAACAGGCTCTGAACCTTACAATTAACTGTCAGTTTTGCGTCGGATTCGAAAATCTAGACTCACAGGAGAACGACCATAAGGTGCCCGAGGCAGCACTAGACACTTGGAGACAAGTCGGCTGGAGGACGATGTACTGAATCGCGACGCAATTTGTGTGTTCCATCGTCATTAACAAGCTCTGATCGTTACAATTAACTGTCAGTTTTGCGTCGGATTCGAAAATCTAGACTCACAGGAGAACGACCATAAGGTGCGCGAGGCAGCAATAGACCCTTGGAGACAGGTCGGCCGGAGGACGATGTATTGAATCGCGACGCAATTTGTGTGTTCCATTGTCATTAAGAGGCTCTGAACCTTACGATTAACTGTCAGTTTTGCGTCGGATTCGAAAATCTAGACTCACAGGAGAACGACCATAAGGTGCCCGAGGCAGCATTAGACCCTTTGGAGACATGTCGGCTGGAGGACGATGTATTGAATCGCGACGCGATTTGTGTGTCCCATCGTCATTAACAGGCTCTGAACGTTACAATTAACTGTCAGGTTTGCGTCGGATTCGAAAATCTAGACTCACAGGAGATCGACCATAAGGTGCCCGAGGCAGCAATAGACCCTTGGAGACAGGTCGGCCGGAGGACGATGTTTTGAATCGCGACGGGATTTGTGTGTTCCATCGTCATTAACAGGCTCTGAACGTTACAATTAACTGTCAGTTTTGCGTCGGATTCGAAAATCTAGACTCACAGGAGAACGACCATAAGGTGCCCGAGGCAGCACTAGACCCTTGGAGACAAGTCGGCTGGAGGACGATGTATTGAATCGCGACGCGATTTGTGTGTTCCGTCGTCATTAACAGGCTCTGAACGTTACAATTAACTGTCAGTTTTGCGTCGGATTCGAAAAACTAGACTCACAGGAGATCGACCATAAGGTGCCCGAGGCAGCAATAAACCCTTGGAGACAGGTCGGCCGAAGGACGATGTATTGAATCGCGACGCAATTTGTGTGTTCCATTGTCATTAAGAGGCTCTGAACCTTACAATTAACTGTCAGTTTTGCGTCGGATTCATAAGTCTAGACTCACAGGAGAACGACCATAAGGTGCCCGAGGCAGCAATAGACCCTTGGAGACAGGTCGGCCGGAGGACGATGTATTGAATCGCGACGCAATTTGTGTGTTCCATCGTCATGAACAGGCTCTGAACGTTACAATTAACTGTCAGTTTTGCGTCGCATTCGAAAATCTAGACTCACAGGAGATCGACCATAAGGTGCCCGAGGCAGCAATAGACCCTTGGAGACAGGTCGGCCGGAGGACGATGTATTGAATCGCGACGCGATTTGTGTGTTCCATCGTCATTAACAGGCTCTGAACCTTACAATTAACTGTCAGTTTTGCGTCGGATTCGAAAATCTAGACTCACGGGAGAATGACCATAAGGTGACCGAGGCAGCAATAGACCCTTGGAGACAGGTCGGCCGGAGGACGATGTATTGAATCGCGACACGATTTGTGTGTTCCATCGTCATTAACAGGCTCTGAACGTTACAATTAACTGTCAGTTTTGCGTCGGATTCGAAAATCTAGACTCACAGGAGATCGACCATAAGGTGCCCGAGGCAGCAATAGACCCTTGGAGACAGGTCGGCCGGAGGACGATGTACTGAATCGCGACGCAATTTGTGTGTTCCATTGTCATTAAGAGGTTCTGAACGTTACAATTAACTGTCAGTTTGGCGTAGGATTCGAAAATCTGGACTCACAGGTGAACGACCTTAAGCTGTCCGAGGCAGCACTAGACCCTTGGAGACAAGTCGGCTGGAGGACGATGTATTGAATCGCGACGCAATTTGTGTGTTCCATCGTGATTAACAGGCTCTGAACGTTACAATTAACTGTCAGTTTTGCGTCGGATTCGACAATCTAGACTCACAGGAGATCGACCATAAGGTGCCCGAGGCAGCAATAGACCCTTGGAAACAGGTCGGCCGGAGGACGATGTATTGAATCGCGACGCAATTTGTGTGTCCCATCGTCATTAACAGGCTCTGAACGTTACAATTAACTGTCAGTTTTGCGTCGGATTCGAGAATCTAGATTCAGAGGAGATCGACCATAAGGTGCCCGAGGCAGCAATAGACCCATGGAGACAGGTCGGCCGGAGGACGATGTATTGAATCGTGACGCAATTTGTGTGTTCCATCGTCATTAACAGGCTCTGAACGTTACGATTAACTGTCAGTTTTGCGTCGGATTCGAAAACCTAGACTCACAGGAGATCGACCATAAGGTGCCCGAGGCAGCAATAGACCCTTGGAGACAGGTCGGCCGGAGGACGATGTATTGAATCGCGACGTGATTTGTGTGTTCCATCGTCATTAACAGGCTCTGAACGTTACAATTAACTGTCAGTTTTGCGTCGGATTCGAAAATCTAGACTCACAGGAGAACGACCATAAGGTGCCCGAGGCAGCAATAGACCCTTGGAGACAGGTCGGCCGGAGGACGATGTATTGAATCGCGACGCAATTTGTGTGTTCCATTGTCATTAAGAGGCTCTGAACCTTACGATTAACTGTCAGTTTTGCGTCGGATTCGAAAATCTAGACTCACAGGAGGACGACCATAAGGTGCCCGAGGCAGCAATAGACCCTTTGGAGACATGTCGGCTGGAGGACGATGTATTGAATCGCGACGCGATTTGTGTGTCCCATCGTCATTAACAGGCTCTGAACGTTACAATTAACTGTCAGGTTTGCGTCGGATTCGAAAATCTAGACTCACAGGAGATCGACCATAAGGTGCCCGAGGCAGCAATAGACCCTTGGAGACAGGTCGGCCGAAGGACGATGTATTGAATCGCGACGCAATTTGTGTGTTCCATTGTCATTAACAGGCTCTGAACCTTACAATTAACTGTCAGTTTTGCGTCGGATTCGAAAATCTAGACTCACAGGAGATCGACCATAAGGTGCCCGAGGCAGCAATAGACCCTTGGAGACAGGTCGGCCGGAGGACGATGAATTGAATCGCGACGCGATTTGTGTGTTCCATCGTCATTAACAGGCTCTGAACGTTACAATTAACTGCCAGTTTTGCGTCGGATTCGAAAATCTAGACTCACAGGAGATCGACCATAAGGTGCCCGAGGCACCAATAGACCCTTGGAGACAGGTCGGCCGGAGGACGATGTATTGAATCGCGACGGGATTTTTGTGTTCCATCGTCATTAACAGGCTCTGAACGTTACAATGAACTGTCAGTTTTGCGTCGGATTCGAAAATCTAGACTCACAGGAGATCGTCCATAAGGTGCCCGAGGCAGCAATAGACCGTTGGAGACAGGTCGGAAGGAGGACGATGTATTGAATCGCGACGCGATTTGTGTGTTCCATCGTCATTAACAGGCTCTGAACCTTACAATTAACTGTCAGTTTTGCGTCGGATTCGAAAATCTAGACTCACGGGAGAACGACCATAAGGTGACCGAGGCAGCAATAGACCCTTGGAGACAGGTCGGCCGGAGGACGATGTATTGAATCGCGACACGATTTGTGTGTTCCATCGTCATTAACAGGCTCTGAACGTTACAATTAACTGTCAGTTTTGCGTCGGATTCGAAAATCTAGACTCACAGGAGAACGACCATAAGGTGCCCGAGGCAGCAATAGACCCTTGGAGACAGGTCGGCCGGAGGACGATGTATTGAATCGTGACGCAATTTGTGTGTTCCATCGTCATTAACAGGCTCTGAAACTTACAATTAACTGTCAGTTTTGCGTCGGATTCGAAAATCTAGACTCACAGGTGAACGACCATAAGCTGTCCGAGGCAGCACTAGACCCTTGGAGACAAGTCGGCTGGAGGACGATGTATTGAATCGCGACGCAATTTGTGTATTCCATCGTGATTAACAGGCTCTGAACGTTACAATTAACTGTCAGTTTTGCGTCGGATTCGACAATCTAGACTCACAGGAGATCGACCATAAGGTGCCCGAGGCAGCAATAGACCCTTGGAGACAGGTCGGCCGGAGGACGATGTATTGAATCGCGACGGGATTTGTGTGTTCCATTGTCATTAAGAGGCTCTGAACCTTACAATTAACTGTCAGTTTTGCGTCGGATTCGAAAATCTAGACTCACAGGAGATCGACCATAAGGTGCCCGAGGCAGCAATAGACCCTTGGAGACAGGTCGGCCGGAGGACGATGTATTGAATCGCGATGCAATTTGTGTGTTCCATCGTCATTAACAGGCTCTGAACGTTACAATTAACTGTCAGTTTTGCGTCGGATTCGAGAATCTAGATTCAGAGGAGATCGACCATAAGGTGCCCGAGGCAGCAATAGACCCTTGGAGACAGGTCGGCCGGAGGACGATGTATTGAATCGTGACGCAATTTGTGTGTTCCATCGTCATTAACAGGCTCTGAACCTTACAATTAACTGTCAGTTTTGCGTCGGATTCGAAAACCTAGACTCACAGGAGATCGACCATAAGGTGCCCCAGGCAGCAATAGACCCTTGGAGACAGGTCGGCCGGAGGACGATGTATTGAATCGCGACGCGATTTGTGTGTTCCATCGTCATTAACAGGCTCTGAACGTTACAATTAACTGTCAGTTTTGCGTCGGATTCCAAAATCTAGACTCACAGGAGAACGACCATAAGGTGACCGAGGCAGCAATAGACCCTTGGAGACAGGTCGGCCGGAGGACGATGTATTGAATCGCGACGCAATTTGTGTGTTCCATTGTCATTAAGAGGCTCTGAACCTTACGATTAAGTGTCAGTTTTGCGTCGGATTCGAAAATCTAGACTCACAGGAGAACGACCATAAGGTGCCCGAGGCAGCAATAGACCCTTTGGAGACATGTCGGCTGGAGGACGATGTATTGAATCGCGACGCGATTTGTGTGTCCCATCGTCATTAACAGGCTCTGAACGTTACAATTAACTGTCAGGTTTGCGTCGGATTCGAAAATCTAGACTCACAGGAGATCGACCATAAGGTGCCCGAGGCAGCAATAGACCCTTGGAGACAGGTCGGCCGGAGGACGATGTTTTGAATCGCGACGGGATTTGTGTGATCCATCGTCATTAACAGGCTCTGAACGTTACAATTAACTGTCAGTTTTGCGTCGGATTCGAAAATCTAGACTCACAGGAGAACGACCATAAGCTGTCCGAGGCAGCACTAGACCCTTGGAGACAAGTCGGCTGGAGGACGATGTATTGAATCGCGACGCAATTTGTGTGTTCCATCGTGATTAACAGGCTCTGAACGTTACAATTAACTGTCAGTTTTGCGTCGGTTTCGACAATCTAGACTCACAGGGGATCGACCATAAGGTGCCCGAGGCAGCAATAGACCCTTGGAGACAGGTCGGCCGGAGGACGATGTATTGAATCGCGACGGGATTTGTGTGTTCCATTGTCATTAAGAGGCTCTGAACCTTACAATTAACTGTCAGTTTTGCGTCGGATTCGAAAATCTAGACTCACAGGAGATCGACCATAAGGTGCCCGAGGCAGCAATAGACCCTTGGAAACAGGTCGGCCGGAGGACGATGTATTGAATCGCGACGCAATTTGTGTGTTCCATCGTCATTAACAGGCTCTGAACGTTACAATTAACTGTCAGTTTTGCGTCGGATTCGAGAATCTAGATTCAGAGGAGATCGACCATAAGGTGCCCGAGGCAGCAATAGACCCATGGAGACAGGTCGGCCGGAGGACGATGTATTGAATCGCGACGCAATTTGTGTGTTCCATTGTCATTAAGAGGCTCTGAACCTTACGATTAACTGTCAGGTTTGCGTCGGATTCGAAAATTTAGACTCACAGGAGATCGACCATAAGGTGCCCGAGGCAGCAATAGACCCTTGGAGACAGGTCGGCCGGAGGACGATGAATTGAATCGCGACGCGATTTGTGTGTTCCATCGTCATTAACAGGCACTGAACGTTACAATTAACTGCCAGTTTTGCCTCGTATTCGAAAATCTAGACTCACAGGAGATCGACCATAAGGTGCCCGAGGCAGCAATAGACCCTTGGAGACAGGTCGGCCGGAGGACGATGTATTGAATCGCGACGGGATTTTTGTGTTCCATCGTCATTAACAGGCTCTGAACGTTACAATTAACTGTCAGTTTTGCGTCGAATTCGAAAATCTAGACTCACAGGAGATCGACCATAAGGTGCCCGAGGCAGCAATAGACCCTTGGAGACAGGTCGGCCGGAGGACGATGTTTTGAATCGCGACGGGATTTGTGTGTTCCATCGTCATTAACAGGCTCTGAACGTTACAATTAACTGTCAGTTTTGCGTCGGATTCGAAAATGTAGACTCACAGGAGAACGACCATAAGGTGCCCGAGGCAGCACTAGACCCTTGGAGACAAGTCGGCTGGAGGACGATGTATTGAATCGCGACGCGATTTGTGTGTTCCGTCGTCATTAACAGGCTCTGAACGTTACAATTAACTGTCAGTTTTGCGTCGGATTCGAAAAACTAGACTCACAGGAGATCGACCATAAGGTGCCCGAGGCAGCAATAGACCCTTGGAGACAGGTCGGCCGAAGGACGATGTATTGAATCGCGACGCAATTTGTGTGTTCCATTGTCATTAAGAGGCTCTGAACCTTACAATTAACTGTCAGTTTTGCATCGGATTCGAAAATCTAGACTCACAGGAGATCGACCATAAGGTGCCCGAGGCAGCAATAGACCCTTGGAGACAGGTCGGCCGGAGGACGATGAATTGAATCGCGACGCGATTTGTGTGTTCCATCGTCATTAACAGGCACTGAACGTTACAATTAACTGCCAGTTTTGCCTCTTATTCGAAAATCTAGACTCACAGGAGATCGACCATAAGGTGCCCGAGGCAGCAATAGACCCTTGGAGACAGGTCGGCCGGAGGACGATGTATTGAATCGCGACGGGATTTTTGTGTTCCATCGTCATTAACAGGCTCTGAACGTTACAATTAACTGTCAGTTTTGCGTCGAATTCGAAAATCTAGACTCACAGGAGATCGACCATAAGGTGCCCGAGGCAGCAATCGACCCTTGGAGGCAGGTCGGCCGGAGGACGATGTATTGAATCGCGACGCGATTTGTGTGTTCCATTGTCATTAAGAGGCTCTGAACCTTACAATTAACTGTCAGTTTTGCGTCGCATTCGAAAATCTAGACTCACAGGAGAACGACCATAAGGTGTCCGAGGCAGCACTAGACCCTTGGAGACAAGTCGGCTGGAGGACGACGTATTGAATCGCGACGCAATTTGTGTGTTCCATCGTCATTAACAGGCTCTGAACGTTACAATTAACTGTCAGTTTTGCGTCGGATTCGAAAATCTAGACTCACAGGAGATCGACCATAAGGTGCCCGAGGCAGCAATAGACCCTTGGAGACAGGTCGGCCGGAGGACGATGTATTGAATCGCGACGCGATTTGTGTGTTCCATTGTCATTAAGAGGCTCTGAACCTTAAAAATTACTGTCAGTTTTGCGTCGGATTCGAAAATATAGACTCAGAGGAGAACGACCATACGGTGTCCGAGGCAGCACTAGACCCTTGGAGACAAGTCGGCTGTAGGACGATGAATTGAATCGCGACGCAATTAGTGTGTTCCATCGTCATTAACAGGCTCTGAACGTTACAATTAACTGTCAGTTTTGCGTCGGATTCGAAAATCTAGACTCACAGGAGATCGACCATAAGATGCCCGAGGCAGCAATACACCCTTGGAGACAGGTCGGCCGGAGGACGACGTATTGAATCGCGACGCGATTTGTGTGTTCCATTGTCATTAAGAGGCTCTGAACCTTACAATTAACTGTAAGTTTTGCGTCGGATTCGAAAATCTAGACTCACAGGAGAACGACCATAAGGTGCCCGAGGCAGCAATAGACCCTTGGAGACAGGTCGGCCGGAGGACGATGTATTGAATCGCGACGCAATTTGTGTGTTCCATCGTCATGAACAGGCTCTGAACGTTACAATTAACTGTCAGTTTTGCGTCGCATTCGAAAATCTAGACTCACAGGAGATCGACCATAAGGTGCCCGAGGCAGCAATAGACCCTTGGAGACAGGTCGGCCGGAGGACGATGTACTGAATCGCGACGCAATTTGTGTGTTCCATTGTCATTAAGAGGTTCTGAACGTTACAATTAACTGTCAGTTTGGCGTAGGATTCGAAAATCTAGACTCACAGGTGAACGACCATAAGCTGTCCGAGGCAGCACTAGACCCTTGGAGACAAGTCGGCTGGAGGACGATGTATTGAATCGCGACGCAATTTGTGTGTTCCATCGTGATTAACAGGCTCTGAACGTTACAATTAACTGTCAGTTTTGCGTCGGATTCGACAATCTAGACTCACAGGAGATCGACCATAAGGTGCCCGAGGCAGCAATCGACCCTTGGAGACAGGTCGGCCGGAGGACGATGTATTGAATCGCGACGGGATTTGTGTGTTCCATTGTCATTAAGAGGCTCTGAACCTTACAATTAACTGTCAGTTTTGCGTCGGATTCGAAAATCTAGACTCACAGGAGATCGACCATAAGGTGCCCGAGGCAGCAATAGACCCTTGGAGACAGGTCGGCCGGAGGACGATGTATTGAATCGCGACGCAATTTGTGTGTTCCATTGTCATTAAGAGGCTCTGAACCTCACAATTAACTGTCAGTTTTGCGTCGGATTCGAAAATCTAGACTCACAGAAGAACGACCATAAGGTGCCCGAGGCAGCAATAGACCCTTGGAGTCAGGTCGGCCGGAGGACGATGTATTGAATCGCGACGGGATTTTTGTGTTCCATCGTCATTAACAGGCTCTGAACGTTACAATTAACTGTCAGTTTTGCGTCGGATTCGAAAATCTAGACTCACAGGAGATCGACCATAAGGTGCCCGAGGCAGCAATAGACCCTTGGAAACAGGTCGGCCGGAGGACGATGTATTGAATCGCGACGCAATTTGTGTGTTCCATCGTCATTAACAGGCTCTGAACGTTACAATTAACTGTCAGTTTTGCGTCGAATTCGAAAATCTAGACTCACAGGAGATCGACCATAAGGTGCCCGAGGCAGCAATAGACCCTTGGAGACAAGTCGGCTGGAGGACGATGTATTGAATCGCGACGCGATTTGTGTGTTCCGTCGTCATTAACAGGCTCTGAACGTTACAATTAACTGTCAGTTTTGCGTCGGATTCGAAAAACTAGACTCACAGGAGATCGACCATAAGGTGCCCGAGGCAGCAATAGACCCTTGGAGACAGGTCGGCCGAAGGACGATGTATTGAATCGCGACGCAATTTGTGTGTTCCATTGTCATTAAGAGGCTCTGAACCTTACAATTAACTGTCAGTTTTGCGTCGGATTCGAAAATCTAGACTCACAGGAGATCGACCATAAGGTGCCCGAGGCAGCAATAGACCCTTGGAGACAGGTCGGCCGGAGGACGATGAATTGAATCGCGAAGCGATTTGTGTGTTCCATCGTCATTAACAGGCACTGAACGTTACAATTAACTGCCAGTTTTGCCTCTTATTCGAAAATCTAGACTCACAGGAGATCGACCATAAGGTGCCCGAGGCAGCAATAGACCCTTGGAGACAGGGCGGCCGGAGGACGATGTATTGAATCGCGACGGGATTTTTGTGTTCCATCGTCATTAACAGGCTCTGAACGTTACAATTAACTGTCAGTTTTGCGTCGAATTCGAAAATCTAGACTCACAGGAGATCGACCATAAGGTGCCCGAGGCAGCAATCGACCCTTGGAGGCAGGTCGGCCGGAGGACGATGTATTGAATCGCGACGCGATTTGTGTGTTCCATTGTCATTAAGAGGCTCTGAACCTTACAATTAACTGTCAGTTTTGCGTCGCATTCGAAAATCTAGACTCACAGGAGAACGACCATAAGGTGTCCGAGGCAGCAATAGACCCTTGGAGACAAGTCGGCTGTAGGACGACGTATTGAATCGCGACGCAATTTGTGTGTTCCATCGTCATTAACAGGCTCTGAACGTTACAATTAACTGTCAGTTTTGCGTCGGATTCGAAAATCTAGACTCACAGGAGATCGACCATAAGGTGCCCGAGGCAGCAATAGACCCTTGGAGACAGGTCGGCCGGAGGACGATGTATTGAATCGCGACGCGATTTGTGTGTTCCATTGTCATTAAGAGGCTCTGAACCTTAAAAATTACTGTCAGTTTTGCGTCGGATTCGAAAATATAGACTCAGAGGAGAACGACCATACGGTGTCCGAGGCAGCACTAGACCCTTGGAGACAAGTCGGCTGTAGGACGATGAATTGAATCGCGACGCAATTAGTGTGTTCCATCGTCATTAACAGGCTCTGAACGTTACAATTAACTGTCAGTTTTGCGTCGGATTCGAAAATCTAGACTCACAGGAGATCGACCATAAGATGCCCGAGGCAGCAATACACCCTTGGAGACAGGTCGGCCGGAGGACGACGTATTGAATCGCGACGCGATTTGTGTGTTCCATTGTCATTAAGAGGCTCTGAACCTTACAATTAACTGTAAGTTTTGCGTCGGATTCGAAAATCTAGACTCACAGGAGAACGACCATAAGGTGCCCGAGGCAGCAATAGACCCTTGGAGACAGGTCGGCCGGAGGACGATGTATTGAATCGCGACGCAATTTGTGTGTTCCATCGTCATTAACAGGCTCTGAACGTTACAATTAACTGTCAGTTTTGCGTCGCATTCGAAAATCTAGACTCACAGGAGATCGACCATAAGGTGCCCGAGGCAGCAATAGACCCTTGGAGACAGGTCGGCCGGAGGACGATGTACTGAATCGCGACGCAATTTGTGTGTTCCATTGTCATTAAGAGGTTCTGAACGTTACAATTAACTGTCAGTTTGGCGTAGGATTCGAAAATCTAGACTCACAGGTGAACGACCATAAGCTGTCCGAGGCAGCACTAGACCCTTGGAGACAAGTCGGCTGGAGGACGATGTATTGAATCGCGACGCAATTTGTGTGTTCCATCGTGATTAACAGGCTCTGAACGTTACAATTAACTGTCAGTTTTGCGTCGGATTCGACAATCTAGACTCACAGGAGATCGACCATAAGGTGCCCGAGGCAGCAATCGACCCTTGGAGACAGGTCGGCCGGAGGACGATGTATTGAATCGCGACGGGATTTGTGTGTTCCATTGTCATTAAGAGGCTCTGAACCTTACAATTAACTGTCAGTTTTGCGTCGGATTCGAAAATCTAGACTCACAGGAGATCGACCATAAGGTGCCCGAGGCAGCAATAGACCCTTGGAGACAGGTCGGCCGGAGGACGATGTATTGAATCGCGACGCAATTTGTGTGTTCCATTGTCATTAAGAGGCTCTGAACCTCACAATTAACTGTCAGTTTTGCGTCGGATTCGAAAATCTAGACTCACAGAAGAACGACCATAAGGTGCCCGAGGCAGCAATAGACCCTTGGAGTCAGGTCGGCCGGAGGACGATGTATTGAATCGCGACGGGATTTTTGTGTTCCATCGTCATTAACAGGCTCTGAACGTTACAATTAACTGTCAGTTTTGCGTCGGATTCGAAAATCTAGACTCACAGGAGATCGACCATAAGGTGCCCGAGGCAGCAATAGACCCTTGGAAACAGGTCGGCCGGAGGACGATGTATTGAATCGCGACGCAATTTGTGTGTTCCATCGTCATTAACAGGCTCTGAACGTTACAATTAACTGTCAGTTTTGCGTCGGATTCGAGAATCTAGATTCAGAGGAGATCGACCATAAGGTGCCCGAGGCAGCAATAGACCCATGGAGACAGGTCGGCCGGAGGACGATGTATTGAATCGCGACGCAATTTGTGTGTTCCATTGTCATTAAGAGGCTCTGAACCTTACGATTAACTGTCAGGTTTGCGTCGGATTCGAAAATCTAGACTCACAGGAGATCGACCATAAGGTGCCCGAGGCAGCAATAGACCCTTGGAGACAGGTCGGCCGGAGGACGATGAATTGAATCGCGACGCGATTTGTGTGTTCCATCGTCATTAACAGGCACTGAACGTTACAATTAACTGCCAGTTTTGCCTCGTATTCGAAAATCTAGACTCACAGGAGATCGACCATAAGGTGCCCGAGGCAGCAATAGACCCTTGGAGACAGGTCGGCCGGAGGACGATGTATTGAATCGCGACTGGATTTTTGTGTTCCATCGTCATTAACAGGCTCTGAACGTTACAATTAACTGTCAGTTTTGCGTCGAATTCGAAAATCTAGACTCACAGGAGATCGACCATAAGGTGCCCGAGGCAGCAATAGACCCTTGGAGACAGGTCGGCCGGAGGACGATGTTTTGAATCGCGACGGGATTTGTGTGTTCCATCGTCATTAACAGGCTCTGAACGTTACAATTAACTGTCAGTTTTGCGTCGGATTCGAAAATCTAGACTCACAGGAGAACGACCATAAGGTGCCCGAGGCAGCACTAGACCCTTGGAGACAAGTCGGCTGGAGGACGATGTATTGAATCGCGACGCGATTTGTGTGTTCCGTCGTCATTAACAGGCTCTGAACGTTACAATTAACTGTCAGTTTTGCGTCGGATTCGAAAAACTAGACTCACAGGAGATCGACCATAAGGTGCCCGAGGCAGCAATAGACCCTTGGAGACAGGTCGGCCGGAGGACGATGAATTGAATCGCGACGCGATTTGTGTGTTCCATCGTCATTAACAGGCACTGAACGTTACAATTAACTGCCAGTTTTGCCTCTTATTCGAAAATCTAGACTCACAGGAGATCGACCATAAGGTGCCCGAGGCAGCAATAGACCCTTGGAGACAGGTCGGCCGGAGGACGATGTATTGAATCGCGACGGGATTTTTGTGTTCCATCGTCATTAACAGGCTCTGAACGTTACAATTAACTGTCAGTTTTGCGTCGAATTCGAAAATCTAGACTCACAGGAGATCGACCATAAGGTGCCCGAGGCAGCAATCGACCCTTGGAGGCAGGTCGGCCGGAGGACGATGTATTGAATCGCGACGCGATTTGTGTGTTCCATTGTCATTAAGAGGCTCTGAACCTTACAATTAACTGTCAGTTTTGCGTCGCATTCGAAAATCTAGACTCACAGGAGAACGACCATAAGGTGTCCGAGGCAGCACTAGACCCTTGGAGACAAGTCGGCTGGAGGACGACGTATTGAATCGCGACGCAATTTGTGTGTTCCATCGTCATTAACAGGCTCTGAACGTTACAATTAACTGTCAGTTTTGCGTCGGATTCGAAAATCTAGACTCACAGGAGATCGACCATAAGGTGCCCGAGGCAGCAATAGACCCTTGGAGACAGGTCGGCCGGAGGACGATGTATTGAATCGCGACGCGATTTGTCTGTTCCATTGTCATTAAGAGGCTCTGAACCTTAAAAATTACTGTCAGTTTTGCGTCGGATTCGAAAATATAGACTCAGAGGAGAACGACCATACGGTGTCCGAGGCAGCACTAGACCCTTGGAGACAAGTCGGCTGTAGGACGATGAATTGAATCGCGACGCAATTAGTGTGTTCCATCGTCATTAACAGGCTCTGAACGTTACAATTAACTGTCAGTTTTGCGTCGGATTCGAAAATCTAGACTCACAGGAGATCGACCATAAGATGCCCGAGGCAGCAATACACCCTTGGAGACAGGTCGGCCGGAGGACGACGTATTGAATCGCGACGCGATTTGTGTGTTCCATTGTCATTAAGAGGCTCTGAACCTTACAATTAACTGTAAGTTTTGCGTCGGATTCGAAAATCTAGACTCACAGGAGAACGACCATAAGGTGCCCGAGGCAGCAATAGACCCTTGGAGACAGGTCGGCCGGAGGACGATGTATTGAATCGCGACGCAATTTGTGTGTTCCATCGTCATGAACAGGCTCTGAACGTTACAATTAACTGTCAGTTTTGCGTCGCATTCGAAAATCTAGACTCACAGGAGATCGACCATAAGGTGCCCGAGGCAGCAATAGACCCTTGGAGACAGGTCGGCCGGAGGACGATGTACTGAATCGCGACGCAATTTGTGTGTTCCATTGTCATTAAGAGGTTCTGAACGTTACAATTAACTGTCAGTTTGGCGTAGGATTCGAAAATCTAGACTCACAGGTGAACGACCATAAGCTGTCCGAGGCAGCACTAGACCCTTGGAGACAAGTCGGCTGGAGGACGATGTATTGAATCGCGACGCAATTTGTGTGTTCCATCGTGATTAACAGGCTCTGAACGTTACAATTAACTGTCAGTTTTGCGTCGGATTCGACAATCTAGACTCACAGGAGATCGACCATAAGGTGCCCGAGGCAGCAATCGACCCTTGGAGACAGGTCGGCCGGAGGACGATGTATTGAATCGCGACGGGATTTGTGTGTTCCATTGTCATTAAGAGGCTCTGAACCTTACAATTAACTGTCAGTTTTGCGTCGGATTCGAAAATCTAGACTCACAGGAGATCGACCATAAGGTGCCCGAGGCAGCAATAGACCCTTGGAGACAGGTCGGCCGGAGGACGATGTATTGAATCGCGACGCAATTTGTGTGTTCCATTGTCATTAAGAGGCTCTGAACCTCACAATTAACTGTCAGTTTTGCGTCGGATTCGAAAATCTAGACTCACAGAAGAACGACCATAAGGTGCCCGAGGCAGCAATAGACCCTTGGAGTCAGGTCGGCCGGAGGACGATGTATTGAATCGCGACGGGATTTTTGTGTTCCATCGTCATTAACAGGCTCTGAACGTTACAATTAACTGTCAGTTTTGCGTCGGATTCGAAAATCTAGACTCACAGGAGATCGACCATAAGGTGCCCGAGGCAGCAATCGACCCTTGGAGGCAGGTCGGCCGGAGGACGATGTATTGAATCACGACGCGATTTGTGAGTTCCATTGTCATTAAGAGGCTGTGAACCTTACAATTAACTGTCAGTTTTGCGTCGGATTCGAAAATCTAGACTCACAGAAGAACGACCATAAGGTGCCCGAGGCAGCAATAGACCCTTGGAGACAGGTAGGCCGGAGGACGATGTATTGAATCGCGACGCGATTTGTGTGTTCCATTGTCATTATGAGGCTCTGAACCTTAAAATTAACTGTCAGTTTTGCGTCGGATTCGAAAATATAGACTCAGAGGAGAACGACCATACGGTGTCCGAGGCAGCACTAGACCCTTGGAGACAAGTCGGCTGGAGGACGATGTATTGAATCGCGACGCAATTTGTGTGTTCCATCGTCATTAACAGGCTCTGAACGTTACAATTAACTGCGTCGGATTCGAAAATCTTGACTCACAGGAGATCGACCATAAGGTGCCCGAGGCAGCAATCGACCCTTGGAGGCAGGTCGGCCGGAGGACGATGTATTGAATCGCGACGCGATTTGTGAGTTCCATTGTCATTAAGAGGCTCTGAACCTTACAATTAACTGTCAGTTTTGCGTCGGATTCGAAAATCTAGACTCACAGAAGAACGACCATAAGGTGCCCGAGGCAGCAATAGACCCTTGGAGTCAGGTCGGCCGGAGGACGATGTATTGAATCGCGACGGGATTTTTGTGTTCCATCGTCATTAACAGGCTCTGAACGTTACAATTAACTGTCAGTTTTGCGTCGGATTCGAAAATCTAGACTCACAGGAGATCGACCATAAGGTGCCCGAGGCAGCAATCGACCCTTGGAGGCAGGTCGGCCGGAGGACGATGTATTGAATCGCGACGCGATTTGTGAGTTCCATTGTCATTAAGAGGCTCTGAACCTTACAATTAACTGTCAGTTTTGCGTCGGATTCGAAAATATAGACTCAGAGGAGAACGACCATAAGGTGCCCGAGGCAGCAATAGACCCTTGGAGACAAGTCGGCTGCAGGACAATGTATTGAATCGCGACGCAATTTGTGTGTTCCATCGTCATTAACAAGCTCTGATCGTTACAATTAACTGTCAGTTTTGCGTCGGATTCGAAAATCTAGACTCACAGGAGAACGACCATAAGGTGCCCGAGGCAGCAATAGACCCTTGGAGACAGGTCGGCCGGAGGACGATGTATTGAATCGCGACGCAATTTGTGTGTTCCATTGTCATTAAGAGGCTCTGAACCTTACGATTAACTGTCAGTTTTGCGTCGGATTCGAAAATCTAGACTCACAGGAGAACGACCATAAGGTGCCCGAGGCAGCAATAGACCCTTTGGAGACATGTCGGCTGGAGGACGATGTATTGAATCGCGACGCGATTTGTGTGTCCCATCGTCATTAACAGGCTCTGAACGTTACAATTAACTGTCAGGTTTGCGTCGGATTCGAAAATCTAGACTCACAGGAGATCGACCATAAGGTGCCCGAGGCAGCAATAGACCCTTGGAGACAGGTCGGCCGGAGGACGATGTTTTGAATCGCGACGGGATTTGTGTGTTCCATCGTCATTAACAGGCTCTGAACGTTACAATTAACTGTCAGTTTTGCGTCGGATTCGAAAATCTAGACTCACAGGAGAACGACCATAAGGTGCCCGAGGCAGCACTAGACCCTTGGAGACAAGTCGGCTGGAGGACGATGTATTGAATCGCGACGCGATTTGTGTGTTCCGTCGTCATTAACAGGCTCTGAACGTTACAATTAACTGTCAGTTTTGCGTCGGATTCGAAAAACTAGACTCACAGGAGATCGACCATAAGGTGCCCGAGGCAGCAATAGACCCTTGGAGACAGGTCTGCCGAAGGACGAAGTATTGAATCGCGACGCAATTTGTGTGTTCCATTGTCATTAAGAAGCTCTGAACCTTACAATTAACTGTCAGTTTTGCTTCGGATTCATAAGTCTAGACTCACAGGAGAACGACCATAAGGTGCCCGAGGCAGCAATAGACCCTTGGAGACAGGTCGGCCGGAGGACGATGTATTGAATCGCGACGCAATTTGTGTGTTCCATCGTCATGAACAGGCTCTGAACGTTACAATTAACTGTCAGTTTTGCGTTGCATTCGAAAATCTAGACTCACAGGAGATCGACCATAAGGTGCCCGAGGCAGCAATAGACCCTTGGAGACAGGTCGGCCGGAGGACGATGTATTGAATCGCGACGCGATTTGTGTGTTCCATCGTCATTAACAGGCTCTGAACCTTACAATTAACTGTCAGTTTTGCGTCGGATTCGAAAATCTAGGCTCACGGGAGAACGACCATAAGGTGACCGAGGCAGCAATAGACCCTTGGAGACAGGTCGGCCGGAGGACGATGTATTGAATCGCGACGCAATTTGTGTGTTCCATTGTCATTAAGAGGCTCTGAACCTTACGATTAACTGTCAGTTTTGCGTCGGATTCGAAAATCTAGACTCACAGGAGAACGACCATAAGGTGCCCGAGGCAGCAATAGACCCTTGGAGACAGGTCGGCCGGAGGACGATGTTTAGAATCGCGACGGGATTTGTGTGTTCCATCGTCATTAACAGGCTCTGAACCTTACAATTAACTGTCAGTTTTGCGTCGGATTCGAAAATCTAGACTCACAGGAGAACGACCATAAGGTGCCCGAGGCAGCACTAGACACTTGGAGACAAGTCGGCTGGAGGACGATGTACTGAATCGCGACGCAATTTGTGTGTTCCATCGTCATTAACAAGCTCTGATCGTTACAATTAACTGTCAGTTTTGCGTCGGATTCGAAAATCTAGACTCACAGGAGAACGACCATAAGGTGCCCGAGGCAGCAATAGACCCTTGGAGACAGGTCGGCCGGAGGACGATGTATTGAATCGCGATGCAATTTGTGTGTTCCATTGTCATTAAGAGGCTCTGAACCTTACGATTAACTGTCAGTTTTGCGTCGGATTCGAAAATCTAGACTCACAGGAGAGCGACCATAAGGTGCCCGAGGCAGCAATAGACCCTTTGGAGACATGTCGGCTGGAGGACGATGTATTGAATCGCGACGCGATTTGTGTGTCCCATCGTCATTAACAGGCTCTGAACGTTACAATTAACTGTCAGGTTTGCGTCGGATTCGAAAATCTAGACTCACAGGAGATCGACCATAAGGTGCCCGAGGCAGCAATAGACTCTTGGAGACAGGTCGGCCGGAGGACGATGTTTTGAATCGCGACGGGATTTGTGTGTTCCATCGTCATTAACAGGCTCTGAACGTTACAATTAACTGTCAGTTTTGCATCGGATTCGAAAATCTAGACTCACAGGAGAACGACCATAAGGTGCCCGAGGCAGCACTAGACCCTTGGAGACAAGTCGGCTGGAGGACGATGTATTGAATCGCGACGCGATTTGTGTGTTCCGTCGTCATTAACAGGCTCTGAACGTTACAATTAACTGTCAGTTTTGCGTCGGATTCGAAAAACTAGACTCACAGGAGATCGACCATAAGGTGCCCGAGGCAGCAATAGACCCTTGGAGACAGGTCTGCCGAAGGACGATGTATTGAATCGCGACGCAATTTGTGTGTTCCATTGTCATTAAGAGGCTCTGAACCTTACAATTAACTGTCAGTTTTGCGTCGGATTCATAAGTCTAGACTCACAGGAGAACGACCATAAGGTGCCCGAGGCAGCAATAGACCCTTGGAGACAGGTCGGCCGGAGGACGATGTATTGAATCGCGACGCAATTTGTGTGTTCCATCGTCATGAACAGGCTCTGAACGTTACAATTAACTGTCAGTTTTGCGTTGCATTCGAAAATCTAGACTCACAGGAGATCGACCATAAGGTCCCGAGGCAGCAATAGACCCTTGGAGACAGGTCGGCCGGAGGACGATGTATTGAATCGCGACGCGATTTGTGTGTTCCATCGTCATTAACAGGCTCTGAACCTTACAATTAACTGTCAGTTTTGCGTCGGATTCGAAAATCTAGGCTCACGGGAGAACGACCATAAGGTGACCGAGGCAGCAATAGACCCTTGGAGACAGGTCGGCCGGAGGACGATGTATTGAATCGCGACACGATTTGTGTGTTCCATCGTCATTAACAGGCTCTGAACGTTACAATTAACTGTCAGTTTTGCGTCGGATTCGAAAATCTAGACTCACAGGAGATCGACCATAAGGTGCCCGAGGCAGCAATAGACCCTTGGAGACAGGTCGGCCGGAGGACGATGTACTGAATCGCAACGCAATTTGTGTGTTCCATTGTCATTAAGAGGTTCTGAACATTACAATTAACTGTCAGTTTGGCGTAGGATTCGAAAATCTAGACTCACAGGTGAACGACCATAAGCTGTCCGAGGCAGCACTAGACCCTTGGAGACAAGTCGGCTGGAGGACGATGTATTGAATCGCGACGCAATTTGTGTGTTCCATCGTGATTAACAGGCTCTGAACGTTACAATTAACTGTCAGTTTTGCGTCGGATTCGACAATCTAGACTCACAGGAGATCGACCATAAGGTGCCCGAGGCAGCAATAGACCCTTGGAGACAGGTCGGCCGGAGGACGATGTATTGAATCGCGACGGGATTTGTGTGTTCCATTGTCATTAAGAGGCTCTGAACCTTACAATTAACTGTCAGTTTTGCGTCGGATTCGAAAATCTAGACTCACAGGAGATCGACCATAAGGTGCCCGAGGCAGCAATAGACCCTTCGAAACAGGTCGGCCGGAGGACGATGTATTGAATCGCGACGCAATTTGTGTGTTCCATCGTCATTAACAGGCTCTGAACGTTACAATTAACTGTCAGTTTTGCGTCGGATTCGAGAATCTAGATTCAGAGGAGATCGACCATAAGGTGCCCGAGGCAGCAATTAACCCTTGGAGACAGGTCGGCCGGAGGACGATGTATTGAATCGCGACGCGATTTGTGTGTTCCATCGTCATTAACAGGCTCTGAACCTTACAATTAACTGTCAGTTTTGCGTCGGATTCGAAAATCTAGGCTCACGGGAGAACGACCATAAGGTGACCGAGGCAGCAATAGACCCTTGGAGACAGGTCGGCCGGAGGACGATGTACTGAATCGCAACGCAATTTGTGTGTTCCATTGTCATTAAGAGGTTCTGAACGTTACAATTAACTGTCAGTTTTGCGTCGGATTCGAAAATCTAGACTCACAGGAGAACGACCATAAGGTGCCCGAGGCAGCAATAGACCCTTTGGACACATGTCGGCTGGAGGACGATGTATTGAATCGCGACGCGATTTGTGTGTCCCATCGTCATTAACAGGCTCTGAACGTTACAATTAACTGTCAGGTTTGCGTCGGATTCGAAAATCTAGACTCACAGGAGAACGACCATAAGGTGACCGAGGCAGCAATAGACCCTTGGAGACAGGTCGGCCGGAGGACGATGTATTGAATCGCGACGGGATTTGTGTGTTCCATTGTCATTAAGAGGCTCTGAACGTTACAATTAACTGTCAGTTTTGCGTCGGATTCGAAAATCTAGACTCACAGGAGATCGACCATAAGGTGCCCGAGGCAGCAATAGACCCTTGGAGACAGGTCGGCCGGAGGACGATGTATTGAATCGCGACGCAATTTGTGTGTTCCATCGTCATTAACAGGCTCTGAACGTTACAATTAACTGTCAGTTTTGCGTCGGATTCGAAAATCTAGACTCACAGGAGAACGACCATAAGGTGACCGAGGCAGCAATAGACCCTTGGAGACAGGTCGGCCGGAGGACGATGTATTGAATCGCGACGCAATTTGTGTGTTCCATTGTCATTAAGAGGCTCTGAACCTTACGATTAACTGTCAGTTTTGCGTCGGATTCGAAAATCTAGACTCACAGGAGAACGACCATAAGGTGCCCGAGGCAGCAATAGACCCTTTGGAGACATGTCGGCTGGAGGACGATGTATTGAATCGCGACGCGATTTGTGTGTCCCATCGTCATTAACAGGCTCTGAACGTTACAATTAACTGTCAGGTTTGCGTCGGATTCGAAAATCTAGACTCACAGGAGATCGACCATAAGGTGCCCGAGGCAGCAATAGACCCTTGGAGACAGGTCGGCCGGAGGACGATGTTTTGAATCGCGACGGGATTTGTGTGTTCCATCGTCATTAACAGGCTCTGAACGTTACAATTAACTGTCAGTTTTGCGTCGGATTCGAAAATCTAGACTCACAGGAGAACGACCATAAGGTGCCCGAGGCAGCACTAGACCCTTGGAGACAAGTCGGCTGGAGGACGATGTATTGAATCGCGACGCGATTTGTGTGTACCGTCGTCATTAACAGGCTCTGAACGTTACAATTAACGGTCAGTTTTGCGTCGGATTCGAAAAACTAGACTCACAGGAGATCGACCATAAGGTGCCCGAGGCAGCAATAGACCCTTGGAGACAGGTCGGCCGAAGGACGATGTATTGAATCGCGACGCAATTTGTGTGTTCCATTGTCATTAAGAGGCTCTGAACCTTACAATTAACTGTTAGTTTTGCGTCGGATTCGAAAATCTAGACTCACAGGAGTTCGACCATAAGGTGCCCGAGGCAGCAATAGACCCTTGGAGACAGGTCGGCCGGAGGACGATGAATTGAATCGCGACGCGATTTGTGTGTTCCATCGTCATTAACAGGCTCTGAACGTTACAATTAACTGTCAGTTTTGCGTCGGATTCGAAAATCTAGACTCACAGGAGAACGACCATAAGGTGCCCGAGGCAGCAATAGACCCTTGGAGACAGGTCGGCCGGAGGACGATGTATTGAATCGCGACGGGATTTTTGTGTTCCATCGTCATTAACAGGCTCTGAACGTTACAATTAACTGTCAGTTTTGCGTCGGATTCGAAAATCTAGACTCACAGGAGAACGACCATAAGGTGCCCGAGGCAGCAATCGACCCTTGGAGGCAGGTCGGCCGGAGGACGATGTATTGAATCGCGACGCGATTTGTGTGTTCCATTGTCATTAAGAGGCTCTGAACCTTACAATTAACTGTCAGTTTTGCGTCGGATTCGAAAATCTAGACTCACAGGAGATCGACCATAAGGTTCCCGAGGCAGCAATAGACCCTTGGAGACAGGTCGGCCGGAGGACGATGTATTGAATCGCGACGCAATTTGTGTGTTCCATTGTCATTAAGAGGTTCTGAACGTTACAATTAACTGTCAGTTTTGCGTCGGATTCGAAAATCTAGACTCACAGGAGAACGACCATAAGGTGCCCGAGGCAGCAATAGACCCTTTGGACACATGTCGGCTGGAGGACGATGTATTGAATCGCGACGCGATTTGTGTGTCCCATCGTCATTAACAGGCTCTGAACGTTACAATTAACTGTCAGGTTTGCGTCGGATTCGAAAATCTAGACTCACAGGAGATCGACCATAAGGTGCCCGAGGCAGCAATAGACCCTTGGAGACAGGTCGGCCGGAGGACGATGTATTGAATCGCGACGCAATTTGTGTGTTCCATCGTCATTAACAGGCTCTGAACGTTACAATTAACTGTCAGTTTTGCGTCGGATTCGAAAATCTAGACTCACAGGAGAACGACCATAAGGTGACCGAGGCAGCAATAGACCCTTGGAGACAAGTCGGCCGGAGGACGATGTATTGAATCGCGACGCAATTTGTGTGTTCCATTGTCATTAAGAGGCTCTGAACCTTACGATTAACTGTCAGTTTTGCGTCGGATTCGAAAATCTAGACTCACAGGAGAACGACCATAAGGTGCCCGAGGCAGCAATAGACCCTTTGGAGACATGTCGGCTGGAGGACGATGTATTGAATCGCGACGCGATTTGTGTGTCCCATCGTCATTAACAGGCTCTGAACGTTACAATTAACTGTCAGGTTTGCGTCGGATTCGAAAATCTAGACTCACAGGAGATCGACCATAAGGTGCCCGAGGCAGCAATAGACCCTTGGAGACAGGTCGGCCGGAGGACGATGTTTTGAATCGCGACGGGATTTGTGTGTTCCATCGTCATTAACAGGCTCTGAACGTTACAATTAACTGTCAGTTTTGCGTCGGATTCGAAAATCTAGACTCACAGGAGAACGACCATAAGGTGCCCGAGGCAGCACTAGACCCTTGGAGACAAGTCGGCTGGAGGACGATGTATTGAATCGCGACGCGATTTGTGTGTTCCGTCGTCATTAACAGGCTCTGAACGTTACAATTAACTGTCAGTTTTGCGTCGGATTCGAAAAACTAGACTCACAGGAGATCGACCATAAGGTGCCCGAGGCAGCAATAGACCCTTGGAGACAGGTCTGCCGAAGGACGAAGTATTGAATCGCGACGCAATTTGTGTGTTCCATTGTCATTAAGAGGCTCTGAACCTTACAATTAACTGTCAGTTTTGCTTCGGATTCATAAGTCTAGACTCACAGGAGAACGACCATAAGGTGCCCGAGGCAGCAATAGACCCTTGGAGACAGGTCGGCCGGAGGACGATGTATTGAATCGCGACGCAATTTGTGTGTTCCATCGTCATGAACAGGCTCTGAACGTTATAATTAACTGTCAGTTTTGCGTTGCATTCGAAAATCTAGACTCACAGGAGATCGACCATAAGGTGCCCGAGGCAGCAATAGACCCTTGGAGACAGGTCGGCCGGAGGACGATGTATTGAATCGCGACGCGATTTGTGTGTTCCATCGTCATTAACAGGCTCTGAACCTTACAATTAACTGTCAGTTTTGCGTCGGATTCGAAAATCTAGGCTCACGGGAGAACGACCATAAGGTGACCGAGGCAGCAATAGACCCTTGGAGACAGGTCGGCCGGAGGACGATGTATTGAATCGCGACGCAATTTGTGTGTTCCATTGTCATTAAGAGGCTCTGAACCTTACGATTAACTGTCAGTTTTGCGTCGGATTCGAAAATCTAGACTCACAGGAGAACGACCATAAGGTGCCCGAGGCAGCAATAGACCCTTGGAGACAGGTCGGCCGGAGGACGATGTTTAGAATCGCGACGGGATTTGTGTGTTCCATCGTCATTAACAGGCTCTGAACCTTACAATTAACTGTCAGTTTTGCGTCGGATTCGAAAATCTAGACTCACAGGAGAACGACCATAAGGTGCCCGAGGCAGCACTAGACACTTGGAGACAAGTCGGCTGGAGGACGATGTACTGAATCGCGACGCAATTTGTGTGTTCCATCGTCATTAACAAGCTCTGATCGTTACAATTAACTGTCAGTTTTGCGTCGGATTCGAAAATCTAGACTCACAGGAGAACGACCATAAGGTGCCCGAGGCAGCAATAGACCCTTGGAGACAGGTCGGCCGGAGGACGATGTATTGAATCGCGACGCAATTTGTGTGTTCCATTGTCATTAAGAGGCTCTGAACCTTACGATTAACTGTCAGTTTTGCGTCGGATTCGAAAATCTAGACTCACAGGAGAACGACCATAAGGTGCCCGAGGCAGCAATAGACCCTTTGGAGACATGTCGGCTGGAGGACGATGTATTGAATCGCGACGCGATTTGTGTGTCCCATCGTCATTAACAGGCTCTGAACGTTACTATTAACTGTCAGGTTTGCGTCGGATTCGAAAATCTAGACTCACAGGAGATCGACCATAAGGTGCCCGAGGCAGCAATAGACTCTTGGAGACAGGTCGGCCGGAGGACGATGTTTTGAATCGCGACGGGATTTGTGTGTTCCATCGTCATTAACAGGCTCTGAACGTTACAATTAACTGTCAGTTTTGCATCGGATTCGAAAATCTAGACTCACAGGAGAACGACCATAAGGTGCCCGAGGCAGCACTAGACCCTTGGAGACAAGTCGGCTGGAGGACGATGTATTGAATCGCGACGCGATTTGTGTGTTCCGTCGTCATTAACAGGCTCTGAACGTTACAATTAACTGTCAGTTTTGCGTCGGATTCGAAAAACTAGACTCACAGGAGATCGACCATAAGGTGCCCGAGGCAGCAATAGACCCTTGGAGACAGGTCTGCCGAAGGACGATGTATTGAATCGCGACGCAATTTGTGTGTTCCATTGTCATTAAGAGGCTCTGAACCTTACAATTAACTGTCAGTTTTGCGTCGGATTCATAAGTCTAGACTCACAGGAGAACGACCATAAGGTGCCCGAGGCAGCAATAGACCCTTGGAGACAGGTCGGCCGGAGGACGATGTATTGAATCGCGACGCAATTTGTGTGTTCCATCGTCATGAACAGGCTCTGAACGTTACAATTAACTGTCAGTTTTGCGTTGCATTCGAAAATCTAGACTCACAGGAGATCGACCATAAGGTGCCCGAGGCAGCAATAGACCCTTGGAGACAGGTCGGCCGGAGGACGGTGTATTGAATCGCGACGCGATTTGTGTGTTCCATCGTCATTAACAGGCTCTGAACGTTACAATTAACTGTCAGTTTTGCGTCGGATTCGAATATCTAGGCTCACGGGAGAACGACCATAAGGTGACCTAGGCAGCAATAGACCCTTGGAGACAGGTCGGCCGGAGGACGATGTATTGAATCGCGACACGATTTGTGTGTTCCATCGTCATTAACAGGCTCTGAACGTTACAATTAACTGTCAGTTTTGCGTCGGATTCGAAAATCTAGACTCACAGGAGATCGACCATAAGGTGCCCGAGGCAGCAATAGACCCTTGGAGACAAGTCGGCCGGAGGACGATGTACTGAATCGCGACGCAATTTGTGTGTTCCATTGTCATTAAGAGGTTCTGAACGTTACAATTAACTGTCAGTTTGGCGTCGGATTCGAAAATCTAGGCTCACGGGAGAACGACCATAAGGTGCCCGAGGCAGCAATAGACCCTTGGAGACAGGTCTGCCGAAGGACGATGTATTGAATCGCGACGCAATTTGTGTGTTCCATCGTCATTAACAGGCTCTGAACGTTACAATTAACTGTCAGTTTGGCGTAGGATTCGAAAATCTAGACTCACAGGTGAACGACCATAAGCTGTCCGAGGCAGCACTAGACCCTTGGAGACAAGTCGGCTGGAGGACGATGTATTGAATCGCGACGCAATTTGTGTGTTCCATCGTGATTAACAGGCTCTGAACGTTACAATTAACTGTCAGTTTTGCGTCGGATTCGACAATCTAGACTCACAGGAGATCGACCATAAGGTGCCCGAGGCAGCAATAGACCCTTGGAGACAGGTCGGCCGGAGGACGATGTACTGAATCGCGACGCAATTTGTGTGTTCCATCGTCATTAACAGGCTCTGAACCTTACAATTAACTGTCAGTTTTGCGTCGGATTCGAAAATCTAGGCTCACGGGAGAACGACCATAAGGTGCCCGAGGCAGCAATAGACCCTTGGAGACAGGTCTGCCGAAGGACGATGTATTGAATCGCGACGCAAGTTGTGTGTTCCATCGTCATTAACAGGCTCTGAACGTTACAATTAACTATCAGTTTGGCGTAGGATTCGAAAATCTAGACTCACAGGTGAACGACCATAAGCTGTCCGAGGCAGCACTAGACCCTTGGAGACAAGTCGGCTGGAGGACGATGTATTGAATCGCGACGCAATTTGTGTGTTCCATCGTGATTAACAGGCTCTGAACGTTACAATTAACTGTCGGTTTTGCGTCGGATTCGACAATCTAGACTCACAGGAGATCGACCATAAGGTGCCCGAGGCAGCAATAGACCCTTGGAGACAGGTCGGCCGGAGGACGATGTATTGAATCGCGACGGGATTTGTGTGTTCCATTGTCATTAAGAGGCTCTGAACCTTACAATTAACTGTCAGTTTTGCGTCGGATTCGAAAATCTAGACTCACAGGAGATCGACCATAAGGTGCCCGAGGCAGCAATAGACCCTTGGAAACAGGTCGGCCGGAGGACGATGTATTGAATCGCGACGCAATTTGTGTGTTCCATCGTCATTAACAGGCTCTGAACGTTACAATTAACTGTCAGTTTTGCGTCGGATTCGAGAATCTAGATTCAGAGGAGATCGACCATAAGGTGCCCGAGGCAGCAATAGACCCATGGAGACAGGTCGGCCGGAGGACGATGTATTGAATCGTGACGCAATTTGTGTGTTCCATCGTCATTAACAGGCTCTGAACCTTACAATTAACTGTCAGTTTTGCGTCGGATTCGAAAATCTAGACTCACAGGAGAACGACCATAAGGTGCCCGAGGCAGCAATAGACCCTTTGGAGACATGTCGGCTGGAGGACGATGTATTGAATCGCGACGCGATTTGTGTGTCCCATCGTCATTAACAGGCTCTGAACGTTACAATTAACTGTCAGGTTTGCGTCGGATTCGAAAATCTAGACTCACAGGAGAACGACCATAAGGTGACCGAGGCAGCAATAGACCCTTGGAGACAGGTCGGCCGGAGGACGATGTATTGAATCGCGACGGGATTTGTGTGTTCCATTGTCATTAAGAGGCTCTGAACCTTACAATTAACTGTCAGTTTTGCGTCGGATTCGAAAATCTAGACTCACAGGAGATCGACCATAAGGTGCCCGAGGCAGCAATAGACCCTTGGAGACAGGTCGGCCGGAGGACGATGTATTGAATCGCCACGCAATTTGTGTGTTCCATCGTCATTAACAGGCTCTGAACGTTACAATTAACTGTCAGTTTTGCGTCGGATTCGAAAATCTAGACTCACAGGAGAACGACCATAAGGTGACCGAGGCAGCAATAGACCCTTGGAGACAGGTCGGCCGGAGGACGATGTATTGAATCGCGACGCAATTTGTGTGTTCCATTGTCATTAAGAGGCTCTGAACCTTACGATTAACTGTCAGTTTTGCGTCGGATTCGAAAATCTAGACTCACAGGAGAACGACCATAAGGTGCCCGAGGCAGCAATAGACCCTTTGGAGACATGTCGGCTGGAGGACGATGTAGTGAATCGCGACGCGATTTGTGTGTCCCATCGTCATTAACAGGCTCTGAACGTTACAATTAACTGTCAGGTTTGCGTCGGATTCGAAAATCTAGACTCACAGGAGATCGACCATAAGGTGCCCGAGGCAGCAATAGACCCTTGGAGACAGGTCGGCCGGAGGACGATGTTTTGAATCGCGACGGGATTTGTGTGTTCCATCGTCATTAACAGGCTCTGAACGTTACAATTAACTGTCAGTTTTGCGTCGGATTCGAAAATCTAGACTCACAGGAGAACGACCATAAGGTGCCCGAGGCAGCACTAGACCCTTGGAGACAAGTCGGCTGGAGGACGATGTATTGAATCGCGACGCGATTTGTGTGTACCGTCGTCATTAACAGGCTCTGAACGTTACAATTAACGGTCAGTTTTGCGTCGGATTCGAAAAACTAGACTCACAGGAGATCGACCATAAGGTGCCCGAGGCAGCAATAGACCCTTGGAGACAGGTCGGCCGAAGGACGATGTATTGAATCGCGACGCAATTTGTGTGTTCCATTGTCATTAAGAGGCTCTGAACCTTACAATTAACTGTCAGTTTTGCGTCGGATTCGAAAATCTAGACTCACAGGAGTTCGACCATAAGGTGCCCGAGGCAGCAATAGACCCTTGGAGACAGGTCGGCCGGAGGACGATGAATTGAATCGCGACGCGATTTGTGTGTTCCATCGTCATTAACAGGCTCTGAACGTTACAATTAACTGCCAGTTTTGCGTCGGATTCGAAAATCTAGACTCACAGGAGATCGACCATAAGGTGCCCGAGGCAGCAATAGACCCTTGGAGACAGGTCGGCCGGAGGACGATGTATTGAATCGCGACGGGATTTTTGTGTTCCATCGTCATTAACAGGCTCTGAACGTTACAATTAACTGTCAGTTTTGCGTCGGATTCGAAAATCTAGACTCACAGGAGAACGACCATAAGGTGCCCGAGGCAGCAATCGACCCTTGGAGGCAGGTCGGCCGGAGGACGATGTATTGAATCGCGATGCGATTTGTGTGTTCCATTGTCATTAAGAGGCTCTGAACCTTACAATTAACTGTCAGTTTTGCGTCGGATTCGAAAATCTAGACTCACAGGAGATCGACCATAAGGTTCCCGAGGCAGCAATAGACCCTTGGAGACAGGTCGGCCGGAGGACGATGTATTGAATCGCGACGCAATTTGTGTGTTCCATCGTCATTAACAGGCTCTGAACGTTACAATTAACTGTCAGTTTTGCGTCGGATTCGAGAATCTAGATTCAGAGGAGATCGACCATAAGGTGCCCGAGGCAGCAATAGACCCTTGGAGACAGGTCGGCCGGAGGACGATGTATTGAATCGCGACGGGATTTGTGTGTTCCATTGTCATTAAGAGGCTCTGAATCTTACAATTAGCTGTCAGTTTTGCGTCGGATTCGAAAATCTAGACTCACAGGAGATCGACCATAAGGTGCCCGAGGCAGCAATAGACCCTTGGAAACAGGTCGGCCGGAGGACGATGTATTGAATCGCGACGCAATTTGTGTGTTCCATCGTCATTAACAGGCTCTGAACGTTACAATTAACTGTCAGTTTTGCGTCGGATTCGAGAATCTAGATTCAGAGGAGATCGACCATAAGGTGCCCGAGGCAGCAATAGACCCATGGAGACAGGTCGGCCGGAGAACGATGTATTGAATCGCGACGCAATTTGTGTGTTCCATTGTCATTAAGAGGCTCTGAACCTTACGATTGTCAGTTTTGCGTCGGATTCGAAAATCTAGACTCACAGGAGAACGACCATAAGGTGCCCGAGGCAGCAATAGACCCTTTGGAGACATGTCGGCTGGAGGACGATGTATTGAATCGCGACGCGATTTGTGTGTCCCATCGTCATTAACAGGCTCTGAACGTTACAATTAACTGTCAGGTTTGCGTCGGATTCGAAAATCTAGACTCACAGGAGATCGACCATAAGGTGCCCGAGGCAGCAATAGACCCTTGGAGACAGGTCGGCCGAAGGACGATGTATTGAATCGCGACGCAATTTGTGTGTTCCATTGTCATTAAGAGGCTCTGAACGTTACAATTAACTGTCAGTTTTGCGTCGGATTCGAAAATCTAGACTCACAGGAGATCGACCATAAGGTGCCCGAGGCAGCAATAGACCCTTGGAGACAGGTCGGCCGGAGGACGATGAATTGAATCGCGACGCGATTTGTGTGTTCCATCGTCATTAAGAGGCTCTGAACGTTACAATTAACTGCCAGTTTTGCGTCGGATTCGAAAATCTAGACTCACAGGAGATCGAACATAAGGTGCCCGAGGCAGCAATAGACCCTTGGAGACAGGTCGGCCGGAGCACGATGTATTGAATCGCGACGGGATTTTTGTGTTCCATCGTCATTAACAGGCTCTGAACGTTACAATTAACTGTCAGTTTTGCGTCGGATTCGTAAATCTAGACTCACAGGAGATCGACCATAAGGTGCCCGAGGCAGCAATAGACCCTTGGAGACAGGTCGGCCGGAGGACGATGTATTGAATCGCGACACGATTTGTGTGTTCCATCGTCATTAACAGGCTCTGAACGTTACAATTAACTGTCAGTTTTGCGTCGGATTCGAAAATCTAGACTCACAGGAGAACGACCATAAGGTGCCCGAGGCAGCAATAGACCCTTGGAGACAGGTCGGCCGGAGGACGATGTATTGAATCGTGACGCAATTTGTGTGTTCCATCGTCATTAACAGGCTCTGAACCTTACAATTAACTGTCAGTTTTGCGTCGGATTCGAAAATCTAGACTCACAGGTGAACGACCATAAGGTGCCCGAGGCAGCAATAGACCCTTTGGAGACATGTCGGCTGGAGGACGATGTATTGAATCGCGACGCGATTTGTGTGTCCCATCGTCATTAACAGGCTCTGAACGTTACAATTAACTGTCAGGTTTGCGTCGGATTCGAAAATCTAGACTCACAGGAGATCGACCATAAGGTGCCCGAGGCAGCAATAGACCCTTGGAGACAGGTCGGCCGGAGGACGATGTTTTGAATCGCGACGGGATTTGTGTGTTCCATCGTCATTAACAGGCTCTGAACGTTACAATTAACTGTCAGTTTTGCGTCGGATTCGAAAATCTAGACTCACAGGAGAACGACCGTAAGGTGCCCGAGGCAGCACTAGACCCTTGGAGACAAGTCGGCTGGAGGACGATGTATTGAATCGCGACGCGATTTGTGTGTACCGTCGTCATTAACAGGCTCTGAACGTTACAATTAACTGTCAGTTTTGCGTCGGATTCGAAAAACTAGACTCACAGGAGATCGACCATAAGGTGCCCGAGGCAGCAATAGACCCTTGGAGACAGGTCGGCCGAAGGACGATGTATTGAATCGCGACGCAATTTGTGTGTTCCATTGTCATTAAGAGGCTCTGAACCTTACAATTAACTGTCAGTTTTGCGTCGGATTCGAAAATCTAGACTCACAGGAGATCGACCATAAGGTGCCCGAGGCAGCAATAGACCCTTGGAGACAGGTCGGCCGGAGGACGATGAATTGAATCGCGACGCGATTTGTGTGTTCCATCGTCATTAACAGGCTCTGAACGTTACAAATAACTGCCAGTTTTGCGTCGGATTCGAAAATCTAGACTCACAGGAGATCGACCATAAGGTGCCCGAGGCAGCAATAGACCCTTGGAGACAGGTCGGCCGGAGGACGATGTATTGAATCGCGACGGGATTTTTGTGTTCCATCATCATTAACAGGCTCTGAACGTTACAATTAACTGTCAGTTTTGCGTCGGATTCGAAAATCTAGACTCACAGGAGATCGACCATAAGGTGCCCGAGGCAGCAATCGACCCTTGGAGGCAGGTCGGCCGGAGGACGATGTATTGAATAGCGACGCGATTTGTGTGTTCCATTGTCATTAAGAGGCTCTGAACCTTACAATTAACTGGCAGTTTTGCGTCGGATTCGAAAATCTAGACTCACAGGAGAACGACCATAAGGTGTCCGAGGCAGCACTAGACCCTTGGAGACAAGTCGGCTGGAGGACGATGTATTGAATCGCGACGCAATTTGTGTGTTCCATCGTCATTAACAGGCTCTGAACGTTACAATTAACTGCGTCGGATTCGAAAATCTAGACTCACAGGAGATCGACCATAAGGTGCCCGAGGCAGCAATAGACCCTTGGAGACAGGTCGGCCGGAGGACGATGTATTGAATCGCGACGCGATTTGTGTGTTCTATTGTCATTAAGAGGCTCTGAACGTTACGATTAACTGTCAGTTTTGCGTCGGATTCGAAAATCTAGATTCACAGGAGATCGACCATAAGGTGCCCGAGGCAGCAATAGACCCTTGGAGACAGGTCGGCCGGAGGACGATGTATTGAATCGTGACGCAATTTGTGTGTTCCATCGTCATTAACAGGATGTGAACCTTACAATTAACTGTCAGTTTTGCGCCGGATTCGAAAATCTAGACTCACAGGAGATCGACCATAAGGTGCCCGAGGCAGCAATAGACCCTTGGAGACAGGTCGGCCGGAGGACGATGTATTGAATCGCGACGCGATTTGTATGTTCCATCGTCATTAACAGGCTCTGAACGTTACAATTAACTGTCAGTTTTGCGTCGGATTCGAAAATCTAGAATCACAGGAGATCGACCGTAAGGTGCCCGAGGCAGCAATAGACCCTTGGAGACAGGTCGGCCGGAGGACGATGTATTGAATCGCGACGGGATTTGTGTGTTACATCGTCATTAACAGGCTCTGAACGTTACAATTAACTGTCAGTTTTGCGTCGGATTCGAAAATCTAGACTCACAGGAGATCGACCATAAGGTGCCCGAGACAGCAATAGACCCTTGGAGACAGGTCGGCCGGAGGACGATGTATTGAATCGCAACGCGATTTGTGTGTTCTATTGTCATTAAGAGGCTCTGAACCTTACGATTAACTGTCAGTTTTGCGTCGGATTCGAAAATCTAGACTCACAGGAGAGCGACCATAAGGTGTCCGAGGCAGCACTAGACCCTTGGAGACAAGTCGGCTGGAGGACGATGTATTGAATCGTGACGCAATTTGTGTGTTCCATCGTCATTAACAGGCTCTGAACGTTACAATTAACTGTCAGTTTTGCGTCGGATTCGAAAATCTAGACTCACAGGAGAACGACCATAAGGTGCCCGAGGCAGCAATAGACCCTTGGAGACAGGTCGGCCGGAGGACGATGTATTGAATCGCGACGCGATTTGTGTGTTCCGTCGTCATTAACAGGCTCTGAACGTTACAATTAACTGTCAGTTTTGCGTCGGATTCGAAAAACTAGACTCACAGGAGATCGACCATAAGGTGCCCGAGGCAGCAATAGACCCTTGGAGACAGGTCGGCCGAAGGACGATGTATTGAATCGCGACGTAATTTGTGTGTTCCATTGTCATTAAGAGGCTCTGAACCTTACAATTAACTGTCAGTTTTGCGTCGGATTCGAAAATCTAGACTCATAGGAGATCGACCATAAGGTGCCCGAGGCAGCAATAGACCCTTGGAGACAGGTCGGCCGGAGGACGATGAATTGAATCGCGACGCGATTTGTGTGTTCCATCGTCATTAACAGGCTCTGAACGTTACAATTAACTGCCAGTATTGCGTCGGATTCGAAAATCTAGACTCACAGGAGATCGACCATAAGGTGCCCGAGGCAGCAATAGACCCTTGGAGACAGGTCGGCCGGAGGACGATGTATTGAATCGCGACGGGATTTTTGTGTTCCATCGTCATTAACAGGCTCTGAACGTTACAATTAACTGTCAGTTTTGCGTCGAATTCGAAAATCTAGACTCACAGGAGATCGACCATAAGGTGCCCGAGGCAGCAATCGACCCTTGGAGGCAGGTCGGCCGGAGGACGATGTATTGAATCGCGACGCGATTTGTGTGTTCCATTGTCATTAAGAGGCTCTGAACCTTACAATTAACTGTCAGTTTTGCGTCGGATTCGAAAATCTAGACTCACAGGAGAACGACCATAATGTGTCCGAGGCAGCACTAGACCCTTGGAGACAAGTCGGCTGGAGGACGATGTATTGAATCGCGACGCAATTTGTGTGTTCCATCGTCATTAACAGGCTCTGAACGTTACAATTAACTGCGTCGGATTCGAAAATCTAGACTCACAGGAGATCGACCATAAGGTGCCCGAGGCAGCAATAGACCCTTGGAGACAGGTCGGCCGGAGGACGATGTTTTGAATCGCGACGGGATTTGTGTGTTCCATCGTCATTAACAGGCTCTGAACGTTACAATTAACTGTCAGTTTTGCGTCGGATTCGAAAATCTAGACTCACAGGAGAACGACCATAAGGTGCCCGAGGCAGCACTAGACCCTTGGAGACAAGTCGGCTGGAGGACGATGTATTGAATCGCGACGCGATTTGTGTGTTCCGTCGTCATTAACAGGCTCTGAACGTTACAATTAACTGTCAGTTTTGCGTCGGATTCGAAAAACTAGACTCACAGGAGATCGACCATAAGGTGCCCGAGGCAGCAATAGACCCTTGGAGACAGGTCGGCCGAAGGACGAAGTATTGAATCGCGACGCAATTTGTGTGTTCCATTGTCATTAAGAGGCTCTGAACCTTACAATTAACTGTCAGTTTTGCGTCGGATTCGAAAATCTAGACTCACAGGAGATCGACCATAAGGTGCCCGAGGCAGCAATAGACCCTTGGAGACAGGTCGGCCGGAGGACGATGAATTGAATCGCGACGCGATTTGTGTGTTCCATCGTCATTAACAGGCTCTGAACGTTACAATTAACTGCCAGTTTTGCGTCGGATTCGAAAATCTAGACTCACAGGAGATCGACCATAAGGTGCCCGAGGCAGCAATAGACCCTTGGAGACAGGTCGGCCGGAGGACGATGTATTGAATCGCGACGGGATTTTTGTGTTCCATCGTCATTAACAGGCTCTGAACGTTACAATTAACTGTCAGTTTTGCGTCGGATTCGAAAATCTAGACTCACAGGAGATCGACCATAAGGTGCCCGAGGCAGCAATCGACCCTTGGAGGTAGGTCGGCCGGAGGACGATGTATTGAATCGCGACGCGATTTGTGTGTTCCATTGTCATTAAGAGGCTCTGAACCTTACAATTAACTGTCAGTTTTGCGTCGGATTCGAAAATCTAGACTCACAGGAGAACGACCATAAGGTGCCCGAGGTAGCACTAGACCCTTGGAGACAAGTCGGCTGGAGGACGATGTATTGAATCGCGACGCGATTTGTGTGTTCCGTCGTCATTAACAGGCTCTGAACGTTACAATTAACTGTCAGTTTTGCGTCGGATTCGAAAAACTAGACTCACAGGAGATCGACCATAAGGTGCCCGAGGCAGCAATAGACCCTTGGAGACAGGTCGGCCGAAGGACGATGTATTGAATCGCGACGTAATTTGTGTGTTCCATTGTCATTAAGAGGCTCTGAACCTTACAATTAACTGTCAGTTTTGCGTCGGATTCGAAAATCTAGACTCACAGGAGATCGACCATAAGGTGCCCGAGGCAGCAATAGACCCTTGGAGACAGGTCGGCCGGAGGACGATGAATTGAATCGCGACGCGATTTGTGTGTTCCATAGTCATTAACAGGCTCTGAACGTTACAATTAACTGCCAGTTTTGCGTCGGATTCGAAAATCTAGACTCACAGGAGATCGACCATAAGGTGCCCGAGGCAGCAATAGACCCTTGGAGACAGGTCGGCCGGAGGACGATGTATTGAATCGCGACGGGATTTTTGTGTTCCATCGTCATTAACAGGCTCTGAACGTTACAATTAACTGTCAGTTTTGCGTCGGATTCGAAAATCTAGACTCACAGGAGATCGACCATAAGGTGCCCGAGGCAGCAATAGACCCTTGGAGACAGGTCGGCCGGAGGACGATGTATTGAATCGTGACGCAATTTGTGTGTTCCATCGTCATTAACAGGATCTGAACCTTACAATTAACTGTCAGTTTTGCGCCGGATTCGAAAATCTAGACTCACAGGAGATCGACCATAAGGTGCCCGAGGCAGCAATAGACCCTTGGAGACAGGTCGGCCGGAGGACGATGTATTGAATCGCGACGCGATTTGTGTGTTCCATCGTCATTAACAGGCTCTGAACGTTACAATTAACTGTCAGTTTTGCGTCGGATTCGAAAATCTAGAATCACAGGAGATCGACCGTAAGGTGCCCGAGGCAGCAATAGACCCTTGGAGACAGGTCGGCCGGAGGACGATGTATTGAATCGCGACGGGATTTGTGTGTTCCATCGTCATTAACAGGCTCTGAACGTTACAATTAACTGTCAGTTTTGCGTCGGATTCGAAAATCTAGACTCACAGGAGAACGACCATAAGGTGCCCGAGGCAGCACTAGACCCTTGGAGACAAGTCGGCTGGAGGACGATGTATTGAATCGCGACGCGATTTGTGTGTTCCGTCGTCATTAACAGGCTCTGAACGTTACAATTAACTGTCAGTTTTGCGTCGGATTCGAAAAACTAGACTCACAGGAGATCGACCATAAGGTGCCCGAGGCAGCAATAGACCCTTGGAGACAGGTCGGCCGAAGGACGAAGTATTGAATCGCGACGCAATTTGTGTGTTCCATTGTCATTAAGAGGCTCTGAACCTTACAATTAACTGTCAGTTTTGCGTCGGATTCGAAAATCTAGACTCACAGGAGATCGACCATAAGGTGCCCGAGGCAGCAATAGACCCTTGGAGACAGGTCGGCCGGAGGACGATGAATTGAATCGCGACGCGATTTGTGTGTTCCATCGTCATTAACAGGCTCTGAACGTTACAATTAACTGCCAGTTTTGCGTCGGATTCGAAAATCTAGACTCACAGGAGATCGACCATAAGGTGCCCGAGGCAGCAATAGACCCTTGGAGACAGGTCGGCCGGAGGACGATGTATTGAATCGCGACGGGATTTTTGTGTTCCATCGTCATTAACAGGCTCTGAACGTTACAATTAACTGTCAGTTTTGCGTCGGATTCGAAAATCTAGACTCACAGGAGATCGACCATAAGGTGCCCGAGGCAGCAATCGACCCTTGGAGGTAGGTCGGCCGGAGGACGATGTATTGAATCGCGACGCGATTTGTGTGTTCCATTGTCATTAAGAGGCTCTGAACCTTACAATTAACTGTCAGTTTTGCGTCGGATTCGAAAATCTAGACTCACAGGAGAACGACCATAAGGTGCCCGAGGCAGCACTAGACCCTTGGAGACAAGTCGGCTGGAGGACGATGTATTGAATCGCGACGCGATTTGTGTGTTCCGTCGTCATTAACAGGCTCTGAACGTTACAATTAACTGTCAGTTTTGCGTCGGATTCGAAAAACTAGACTCACAGGAGATCGACCATAAGGTGCCCGAGGCAGCAATAGACCCTTGGAGACAGGTCGGCCGAAGGACGATGTATTGAATCGCGACGTAATTTGTGTGTTCCATTGTCATTAAGAGGCTCTGAACCTTACAATTAACTGTCAGTTTTGCGTCGGATTCGAAAATCTAGACTCACAGGAGATCGACCATAAGGTGCCCGAGGCAGCAATAGACCCTTGGAGACAGGTCGGCCGGAGGACGATGAATTGAATCGCGACGCGATTTGTGTGTTCCATAGTCATTAACAGGCCCTGAACGTTACAATTAACTGCCAGTTTTGCGTCGGATTCGAAAATCTAGACTCACAGGAGATCGACCATAAGGTGCCCGAGGCAGCAATAGACCCTTGGAGACAGGTCGGCCGGAGGACGATGTATTGAATCGCGACGGGATTTTTGTGTTCCATCGTCATTAACAGGCTCTGAACGTTACAATTAACTGTCAGTTTTGCGTCGGATTCGAAAATCTAGACTCACAGGAGATCGACCATAAGGTGCCCGAGGCAGCAATAGACCCTTGGAGACAGGTCGGCCGGAGGACGATGTATTGAATCGTGACGCAATTTGTGTGTTCCATCGTCATTAACAGGATCTGAACCTTACAATTAACTGTCAGTTTTGCGCCGGATTCGAAAATCTAGACTCACAGGAGATCGACCATAAGGTGCCCGAGGCAGCAATAGACCCTTGGAGACAGGTCGGCCGGAGGACGATGTATTGAATCGCGACGCGATTTGTGTGTTCCATCGTCATTAACAGGCTCTGAACGTTACAATTAACTGTCAGTTTTGCGTCGGATTCGAAAATCTAGAATCACAGGAGATCGACCGTAAGGTGCCCGAGGCAGCAATAGACCCTTGGAGACAGGTCGGCCGGAGGACGATGTATTGAATCGCGACGGGATTTGTGTGTTACATCGTCATTAACAGGCTCTGAACGTTACAATTAACTGTCAGTTTTGCGTCGGATTCGAAAATCTAGACTCACAGGAGATCGACCATAAGGTGCCCGAGACAGCAATAGACCCTTGGAGACAGGTCGGCCGGAGGACGATGTATTGAATCGCAACGCGATTTGTGTGTTCTATTGTCATTAAGAGGCTCTGAACCTTACGATTAACTGTCAGTTTTGCGTCGGATTCGAAAATCTAGACTCACAGGAGAACGACCATAAGGTGTCCGAGGCAGCACTAGACCCTTGGAGACAAGTCGGCTGGAGGACGATGTATTGAATCGCGACGCAATTTGTGTGTTCCATCGTCATTAACAGGCTCTGAACGTTACAATTAACTGTCAGTTTTGCGTCGGATTCGAAAATCTAGACTCACAGGAGAACGACCATAAGGTGCCCGAGGCAGCAATAGACCCTTGGAGACAGGTCGGCCGGAGGACGATGAATTGAATCGCGACGCAATTTGTGTGTTCCATTGTCATTAACAGGCTCTGAACGTTACAATTAACTGTCAGTTTTGCGTCGGATTCGAAAATCTAGACTCACAGGAGAACGACCATAAGGTGCCCGAGGCAGCACTAGACCCTTGGAGACAAGTCGGGTGGAGGACGATGTATTGAATCGCGACGCGATTTGTGTGTTCCGTCGTCATTAACAGGCTCTGAACGTTACAATTAACTGTCAGTTTTGCGTCGGATTCGAAAAACTAGACTCACAGGAGATCGACCATAAGGTGCCCGAGGCAGCAATAGACCCTTGGAGACAGGTCGGCCGAAGGACGATGTATTGAATCGCGACGTAATTTGTGTGTTCCATTGTCATTAAGAGGCTCTGAACCTTACAATTAACTGTCAGTTTTGCGTCGGATTCGAAAATCTAGACTCACAGGAGATCGACCATAAGGTGCCCGAGGCAGCAATAGACCCTTGGAGACAGGTCGGCCGGAGGACGATGAATTGAATCGCGACGCGATTTGTGTGTTCCATCGTCATTAACAGGCTCTGAACGTTACAATTAACTGCCAGTATTGCGTCGGATTCGAAAATCTAGACTCACAGGAGATCGACCATAAGGTGCCCGAGGCAGCAATAGACCCGTGGAGACAGGTCGGCCGGAGGACGATGTATTGAATCGCGACGGGATTTTTGTGTTCCATCGTCATTAACAGGCTCTGAACGTTACAATTAACTGTCAGTTTTGCGTCGGATTCGAAAATCTAGACTCACAGGAGATCGACCATAAGGTGCCCGAGGCAGCAATCGACCCTTGGAGGCAGGTCGGCCGGAGGACGATGTATTGAATCGCGACGCGATTTGTGTGTTCCATTGTCATTAAGAGGCTCTGAACCTTACAATTAACTGTCAGTTTTGCGTCGGATTCGAAAATCTAGACTCACAGGAGAACGACCATAAGGTGTCCGAGGCAGCACTAGACCCTTGGAGACAAGTCAGCTGGAGGACGATGTATTGAATCGCGACGCAATTTGTGTGTTCCATCGTCATTAACAGGCTCTGAACGTTACAATTAACTGCGTCGGATTCGAAAATCTAGACTCACAGGAGATCGACCATAAGGTGCCCGAGGCAGCAATAGACCCTTGGAGAGAGGTCGGCCGGAGGACGATGTTTTGAATCGCGACGGGATTTGTGTGTTCCATCGTCATTAACAGGCTCTGAACGTTACAATTAACTGTCAGTTTTGCGTCGGATTCGAAAATCTAGACTCACAGGAGAACAACCATAAGGTGCCCGAGGCAGCACTAGACCCTTGGAGACAAGTCGGCTGGAGGACGATGTATTGAATCGCGACGCGATTTGTGTGTTCCGTCGTCATTAACAGGCTCTGAACGTTACAATTAACTGTCAGTTTTGCGTCGGATTCGAAAAACTAGATTCACAGGAGATCGACCATAAGGTGCCCGAGGCAGCAATAGACCCTTGGAGACAGGTCGGCCGAAGGACGAAGTATTGAATCGCGACGCAATTTGTGTGTTCCATTGTCATTAAGAGGCTCTGAACCTTACAATTAACTGTCAGTTTTGCGTCGGATTCGAAAATCTAGACTCACAGGAGATCGACCATAAGGTGCCCGAGGCAGCAATAGACCCTTGGAGACAGGTCGGCCGGAGGACGATGAATTGAATCGCGACGCGATTTGTGTGTTCCATCGTCATTAACAGGCTCTGAACGTTACAATTAACTGTCAGTTTTGCGTCGGATTCGAAAATCTAGACTCACAGGAGATCGACCATAAGGTGCCCGAGGCAGCAATCGACCCTTGGAGGTAGGTCGGCCGGAGGACGATGTATTGAATCGCGACGCGATTTGTGTGTTCCATTGTCATTAAGAGGCTCTGAACCTTACAATTAACTGTCAGTTTTGCGTCGGATTCGAAAATCTAGACTCACAGGAGAACGACCATAAGGTGCCCGAGGCAGCACTAGACCCTTGGAGACAAGTCGGGTGGAGGACGATGTATTGAATCGCGACGCGATTTGTGTGTTCCGTCGTCATTAACAGGCTCTGAACGTTACAATTAACTGTCAGTTTTGCGTCGGATTCGAAAAACTAGACTCACAGGAGATCGACCATAAGGTGCCCGAGGCAGCAATAGACCCTTGGAGACAGGTCGGACGAAGGACGATGTATTGAATCGCGACGTAATTTGTGTGTTCCATTGTCATTAAGAGGCTCTGAACCTTACAATTAACTGTCAGTTTTGCGTCGGATTCGAAAATCTAGACTCACAGGAGATCGACCATAAGGTGCCCGAGGCAGCAATAGACCCTTGGAGACAGGTCGGACGGAGGACGATGAATTGAATCGCGACGCGATTTGTGTGTTCCATCGTCATTAACAGGCTCTGAACGTTACAATTAACTGCCAGTTTTGCGTCGGATTCGAAAATCTAGACTCACAGAAGATCGACCATAAGGTGCCCGAGGCAGCAATAGACCCTTGGAGACAGGTCGGCCGGAGGACGATGTATTGAATCGCGACGGGATTTTTGTGTTCCATCGTCATTAACAGGCTCTGAACGTTACAATTAACTGTCAGTTTTGCGTCGGATTCGAAAATCTAGACTCACAGGAGATCGACCATAAGGTGCCCGAGGCAGCAATCGACCCTTGGAGGCAGGTCGGCCGGAGGACGATGTATTGAATCGCGACGCGATTTGTGTGTTCCATTGTCATTAAGAGGCTCTGAACCTTACAATTAACTGTCAGTTTTGCGTCGTATTCGAAAATCTAGACTCACAGGAGAACGACCATAAGGTGTCCGAGGCAGCACTAGACCCTTGGAGACAAGTCGGCTGGAGGACGATGTATTGAATCGCGACGCAATTTGTGTGTTCCATCGTCATTAACAGGCTCTGAACGTTACAATTAACTGCGTCGGATTCGAAAATCTAGACTCACAGGAGATCGACCATAAGGTGCCCGAGGCAGCAATAGACCCTTGGAGACAGGTCGGCCGGAGGACGATGTTTTGATTCGCGACGGGATTTGTGTGTTCCATCGTCATTAACAGGCTCTGAACGTTACAATTAACTGTCAGTTTTGCGTCGGATTCGAAAATCTAGACTCACAGGAGAACGACCATAAGGTGCCCGAGGCAGCAATAGTCCCTTGGAGACAGGTCGGCCGAAGGACGAAGTATTGAATCGCGACGCAATTTGTGTGTTCCATTGTCAATAAGAGGCTCTGAACCTTACAATTAACTGTCAGTTTTGCGTCGGATTCGAAAACCTAGACTCACAGGAGATCGACCATAAGGTGCCCGAGGCAGCAATAGACCCTTGGAGACAGGTCGGCCGGAGGACGATGTATTGAATCGCGACGGGATTTTTGTGTTCCATCGTCATTAACAGGCTCTGAACGTTACAATTAACTGTCAGTTTTGCGTCGGATTCGAAAATCTAGACTCACAGGAGATCGACCATAAGGTGCCCGAGGCAGCAATCGACCCTTGGAAGCAGGTCGGCCGGAGGACGATGTATTGAATCGCGACGCGATTTGTGTGTTCCATTGTCATTAAGAGGCTCTGAACCTTACAATTAACTGTCAGTTTTGCGTCGGATTCGAAAATCTAGACTCACAGGAGAACGACCATAAGGTGTCCGAGGCAGCACTAGACCCTTGGAGACAAGTCGGCTGGAGGACGATGTATTGAATCGCGACGCAATTTGTGTGTTCCATCGTCATTAACAGGCTCTGAACGTTACAATTAACTGCGTCGGATTCGAAAATCTAGACTCACAGGAGATCGACCATAAGGTGCCCGAGGCAGCAATAGACCCTTGGAGACGGGTCGGCCGGAGGACGATGTATTGAATCGTGACGCAATTTGTGTGTTCCATCGTCATTAACAGGCTCTGAACCTTACAATTAACTGTCAGTTTTGCGTCGGATTCGAAAATCTAGATTCATAGGAGATCGACCATAAGGTGCCCGAGGCAGCAATAGACCCTTGGAGACAGTTCGGCCGGAGGACGATGTATTGAATCGCGACGCGATTTGTGTGTTCCATCGTCATTAACAGGCTCTGAACGTTACAATTAACTGTCAGTTTTGCGTCGGATTCGAAAATCTAGACTCACAGGAGATCGACCATAAGGTGCCCGAGGCAGCAATCGACCCTTGGAGGTAGGTCGGCCGGAGGACGATGTATTGAATCGCGACGCGATTTGTGTGTTCCATTGTCATTAAGAGGCTCTGAACCTTACAATTAACTGTCAGTTTTGCGTCGGATTCGAAAATCTAGACTCACAGGAGAACGACCATAAGGTGCCCGAGGCAGCACTAGACCCTTGGAGACAAGTCGGGTGGAGGACGATGTATTGAATCGCGACGCGATTTGTGTGTTCCGTCGTCATTAACAGGCTCTGAACGTTACAATTAACTGTCAGTTTTGCGTCGGATTCGAAAAACTAGACTCACAGGAGATCGACCATAAGGTGCCCGAGGCAGCAATAGACCCTTGGAGACAGGTCGGCCGAAGGACGATGTATTGAATCGCGACGTAATTTGTGTGTTCCATTGTCATTAAGAGGCTCTGAACCTTACAATTAACTGTCAGTTTTGCGTCGGATTCGAAAATCTAGACTCACAGGAGATCGACCATAAGGTGCCCGAGGCAGCAATAGACCCTTGGAGACAGGTCGGCCGGAGGACGATGAATTGAATCGCGACGCGATTTGTGTGTTCCATCGTCATTAACAGGCTCTGAACGTTACAATTAACTGCCAGTTTTGCGTCGGATTCGAAAATCTAGACTCACAGAAGATCGACCATAAGGTGCCCGAGGCAGCAATAGACCCTTGGAGACAGGTCGGCCGGAGGACGATGTATTGAATCGCGACGGGATTTTTGTGTTCCATCGTCATTAACAGGCTCTGAACGTTACAATTAACTGTCAGTTTTGCGTCGGATTCGAAAATCTAGACTCACAGGAGATCGACCATAAGGTGCCCGAGGCAGCAATAGACCCTTGGAGACAGGTCGGCCGGAGGACGATGTATTGAATCGTGACGCAATTTGTGTGTTCCATCGTCATTAACAGGATCTGAACCTTACAATTAACTGTCAGTTTTGCGCCGGATTCGAAAATCTAGACTCACAGGAGATCGACCATAAGGTGCCCGAGGCAGCAATAGACCCTTGGAGACAGGTCGGCCGGAGGACGATGTATTGAATCGCGACGCGATTTGTGTGTTCCATCGTCATTAACAGGCTCTGAACGTTACAATTAACTGTCAGTTTTGCGTCGGATTCGAAAATCTAGAATCACAGGAGATCAACCGTAAGGTGCCCGAGGCAGCAATAGACCCTTGGAGACAGGTCGGCCGGAGGACGATGTATTGAATCGCGACGGGATTTGTGTGTTACATCGTCATTAACAGGCTCTGAACGTTACAATTAACTGTCAGTTTTGCGTCGGATTCAAAAATCTAGACTCACAGGAGATCGACCATAAGGTGCCCGAGACAGCAATAGACCCTTGGAGACAGGTCGGCCGGAGGACGATGTATTGAATCGCAACGCGATTTGTGTGTTCTATTGTCATTAAGAGGCTCTGAACCTTACGATTAACTGTCAGTTTTGCGTCGGATTCGAAAATCTAGACTCACAGGAGAACGACCATAAGGTGTCCGAGGCAGCACTAGACCCTTGGAGACAAGTCGGCTGGAGGACGATGTATTGAATCGCGACGCAATTTGTGTGTTCCATCGTCATTAACAGGCTCTGAACGTTACAATTAACTGTCAGTTTTGCGTCGGATTCGAAAATCTAGACTCACAGGAGAACGACCATAAGGTGCCCGAGGCAGCAATAGACCCTTGGAGACAGGTCGGCCGGAGGACGATGTATTGAATCGCGACGCAATTTGTGTGTTCCATTGTCATTAACAGGCTCTGAACGTTACAATTAACTGTCAGTTTTGCGTCGGATTCGAAAATCTAGACTCACAGGAGAACGACCATAAGGTGCCCGAGGCAGCACTAGACCCTTGGAGACAAGTCGGGTGGAGGACGATGTATTGAATCGCGACGCGATTTGTGTGTTCCGTCGTCATTAACAGGCTCTGAACGTTACAATTAACTGTCAGTTTTGCGTCGGATTCGAAAAACTAGACTCACAGGAGATCGACCATAAGGTGCCCGAGGCAGCAATAGACCCTTGGAGACAGGTCGGCCGAAGGACGATGTATTGAATCGCGACGTAATTTGTGTGTTCCATTGTCATTAAGAGGCTCTGAACCTTACAATTAACTGTCAGTTTTGCGTCGGATTCGAAAATCTAGACTCACAGGAGATCGACCATAAGGTGCCCGAGGCAGCAATAGACCCTTGGAGACAGGTCGGCCGGAGGACGATGAATTGAATCGCGACGCGATTTGTGTGTTCCATCGTCATTAACAGGCTCTGAACGTTACAATTAACTGCCAGTATTGCGTCGGATTCGAAAATCTAGACTCACAGGAGATCGACCATAAGGTGCCCGAGGCAGCAATAGACCCTTGGAGACAGGTCGGCCGGAGGACGATGTATTGAATCGCGACGGGATTTTTGTGTTCCATCGTCATTAACAGGCTCTGAACGTTACAATTAACTGTCAGTTTTGCGTCGGATTCGAAAATCTAGACTCACAGGAGATCGACCATAAGGTGCCCGAGGCAGCAATCGACCCTTGGAGGCAGGTCGGCCGGAGGACGATGTATTGAATCGCGACGCGATTTGTGTGTTCCATTGTCATTAAGAGGCTCTGAACCTTACAATTAACTGTCAGTTTTGCGTCGGATTCGAAAATCTAGACTCACAGGAGAACGACCATAAGGTGTCCGAGGCAGCACTAGACCCTTGGAGACAAGTCGGCTGGAGGACGATGTATTGAATCGCGACGCAATTTGTGTGTTCCATCGTCATTAACAGGCTCTGAACGTTACAATTAACTGCGTCGGATTCGAAAATCTAGACTCACAGGAGATCGACCATAAGGTGCCCGAGGCAGCAATAGACCCTTGGAGACAGGTCGGCCGGAGGACGATGTTTTGAAACGCGACGGGATTTGTGTGTTCCATCGTCATTAACAGGCTCTGAACGTTACAATTAACTGTCAGTTTTGCGTCGGATTCGAAAATCTAGACTCACAGGAGATCGACCATAAGGTGCCCGAGGCAGCAATAGACCCTTGGAGACAGGTCGGCCGGAGGACGATGTATTGAATCGCGACGGGATTTTTGTGTTCCATCGTCATTAACAGGCTCTGAACGTTACAATTAACTGTCAGTTTTGCGTCGGATTCGAAAATCTAGACTCACAGGAGATCGACCATAAGGTGCCCGAGGCAGCAATCGACCCTTGGAGGTAGGTCGGCCGGAGGACGATGTATTGAATCGCGACGTGATTTGTGTGTTCCATTGTCATTAAGAGGCTCTGAACCTTACAATTAACTGTCAGTTTTGCGTCGGATTCGAAAATCTAGACTCACAGGAGAACGACCATAAGGTGCCCGAGGCAGCACTAGACCCTTGGAGACAAGTCGGGTGGAGGACGATGTATTGAATCGCGACGCGATTTGTGTGTTCCGTCGTCATTAACAGGCTCTGAACGTTACAATTAACTGTCAGTTTTGCGTCGGATTCGAAAAACTAGACTCACAGGAGATCGACCATAAGGTGCGCGAGGCAGCAATAGACCCTTGGAGACAGGTCGGCCGAAGGACGATGTATTGAATCGCGACGTAATTTGTGTGTTCCATTGTCATTAAGAGGCTCTGAACCTTACAATTAACTGTCAGTTTTGCGTCGGATTCGAAAATCTAGACTCACAGGAGATCGACCATAAGGTGCCCGAGGCAGCAATAGACCCTTGGAGACAGGTCGGCCGGAGGACGATGAATTGAATCGCGACGCGATTTGTGTGTTCCATCGTCATTAACAGGCTCTGAACGTTACAATTAACTGCCAGTTTTGCGTCGGATTCGAAAATCTAGACTCACAGAAGATCGACCATAAGGTGCCCGAGGCAGCAATAGACCCTTGGAGACAGGTCGGCCGGAGGACGATGTATTGAATCGCGACGGTATTTTTGTGTTCCATCGTCATTAACAGGCTCTGAACGTTACAATTAACTGTCAGTTTTGCGTCGGATTCGAAAATCTAGACTCACAGGAGATCGACCATAAGGTGCCCGAGGCAGCAATCGACCCTTGGAGGCAGGTCGGCCGGAGGACGATGTATTGAATCGCGACGCGATTTGTGTGTTCCATTGTCATTAAGAGGCTCTGAACCTTACAATTAACTGTCAGTTTTGCATCGTTTCGAAAATCTAGACTCACAGGAGAACGACCATAAGGTGTCCGAGGCAGCACTAGACCCTTGGAGACAAGTCGGCTGGAGGACGATGTATTGAATCGCGACGCAATTTGTGTGTTCCATCGTCATTAACAGGCTCTGAACGTTACAATTAACTGCGTCGGATTCGAAAATCTAGACTCACAGGAGATCGACCATAAGGTGCCCGAGGCAGCAATAGACCCTTGGAGACAGGTCGGCCGGAGGACGATGTTTTGAATCGCGACGGGATTTGTGTGTTCCATCGTCATTAACAGGCTCTGAACGTTACAATTAACTGTCAGTTTTGCGTCGGATTCGAAAATCTAGACTCACAGGAGAACGACCATAAGGTGCCCGAGGCAGCACTAGACCCTTGGAGACAAGTCGGCTGGAGGACGATGTATTGAATCGCGACGCGATTTGTGTGTTCCATTGTCAATAAGAGGCTCTGAACCTTACAATTAACTGTCAGTTTTGCGTCGGATTCGAAAATCTAGACTCACAGGAGATCGACCATAAGGTGCCCGAGGCAGCAATAGACCCTTGGAGACAGGTCGGCCGGAGGACGATGAATTGAATCGCGACGCGATTTGTGTGTTCCATCGTCATTAACAGGCTCTGAACGTTACAATTAACTGCCAGTTTTGCGTCGGATTCGAAAATCTAGACTCACAGGAGATCGACCATAAGGTGCCCGAGGCAGCAATAGACCCTTGGAGACAGGTCGGCCGGAGGACGATGTATTGAATCGCGACGGGATTTTTGTGTTCCATCGTCATTAACAGGCTCTGAACGTTACAATTAACTGTCAGTTTTGCGTCGGATTCGAAAATCTAGACTCACAGGAGATCGACCATAAGGTGCCCGAGGCAGCAATCGACCCTTGGAAGCAGGTCGGCCGGAGGACGATGTATTGAATCGCGACGCGATTTGTGTGTTCCATTGTCATTAAGAGGCTCTGAACCTTACAATTAACTGTCAGTTTTGCGTCGGATTCGAAAATCTAGACTCACAGGAGAACGACCATAAGGTGTCCGAGGCAGCACTAGACCCTTGGAGACAAGTCGGCTGGAGGACGATGTATCGAATCGCGACGCAATTTGTGTGTTCCATCGTCATTAACAGGCTCTGAACGTTACAATTAACTGCGTCGGATTCGAAAATCTAGACTCACAGGAGATCGACCATAAGGTGCCCGAGGCAGCAATAGACCCTTGGAGACGGGTCGGCCGGAGGACGATGTATTGAATCGTGACGCAATTTGTGTGTTCCATCGTCATTAACAGGCTCTGAACCTTACAATTAACTGTCAGTTTTGCGTCGGATTCGAAAATCTAGATTCATAGGAGATCGACCATAAGGTGCCCGAGGCAGCAATAGACCCTTGGAGACAGTTCGGCCGGAGGACGATGTATTGAATCGCGACGCGATTTGTGTGTTCCATCGTCATTAACAGGCTCTGAACGTTACAATTAACTGTCAGTTTTGCGTCGGATTCGAAAATCTAGACTCACAGGAGAACGACCGTAAGGTGCCCGAGGCAGCAATACACCCTTGGAGACAAGTCGGCTGGAGGACAATGTATTGAATCGCTACGCGATTTGTGTGTTCCATCGTCATTAACAGGCTCTGAACGTTACGATTAACTGTCAGGTATGCGTCGGATTCGAGAATCTAGACTCACAGGAGATCGACCATAAGGTGCCCGAGGCAGCAATAGACCCTTGGAGACAGGTCGGCCGGAGGACGATGTTTTGAATCGCGACGGGATTTGTGTGTTCCATCGTCATTAACAGGCTCTGAACCTTACAATTAACTGTCAGTTTTGCGTCGGATTCGAAAATCTAGACTCACAGGAGAACGACCATAAGGTGCCCGAGGCAGCAATAGACCCTTGGAGACAGGTCGGCCGGAGGACGATGTATTGAATCGTGACGCAATTTGTGTGTTCCATCGTCATTAACAGGCTCTGAACGTTACAATTAACTGTCAGTTTTGCGTCGGATTCGAAAATCTAGACTCACAGGAGATCGACCATAAGGTGCCCGAGGCAGCAATAGACCCTTGGAGACAGGTCGGCCGGAGGACGATGTATTGAATCGCGACGCGATTTGTGTGTTCCATCGTCATTAACAGGCTCTGAACGTTACAATTAACTGTCAGTTTTGCGTCGGATTCGAAAATCTAGACTCACAGGAGATCGACCATAAGGTGTCCGAGGCAGCACTAGACCCTTGGAGACAAGTCGGCTGGAGGACGATGTATTGAATCGCGACGCAATTTGTGTGTTCCATCGTCATTAACAGGCTCTGAACGTTACAATTAACTGTCAGTTTTGCGTCGGATTCAAAATCTAGACTCACAGGAGAACGACCATAAGGTGCCCGAGGCAGCAATAGACCCTTGGAGACCGGTCGGCCGGAGGACGATGTATTGAATCGCGACGCAATTTGTGTGTTCCATTGTCATTAAGAGACTCTGAACCTTACGATTAACTGTCAGTTTAGCGTCGGATTCGAAAATCTAGACTCACAGGAGAACGACCATAAGGTGCCCGAGGCAGCAATAGACCCTTTGGAGACAAGTCGGCTGGAGGACGATGTATTGAATCGCGACGCGATTTGTGTGTCCCATCGTCATTAACAGGCTCTGAACGTTACAATTAACTGTCAGGTTTGCGTCGGATTCGAAAATCTAGACTCACAGGAGATCGACCATAAGGTGCCCGATGCAGCAATAGACCCTTGGAGACAGGTCGGCCGGAGGAGATGTTTTGAATCGCGACGGGATTTGTGTGTTCCATCGTCATTAACAGGCTCTGAACGTTACAATTAACTGTCAGTTTTGCGTCGGATTCGAAAATCTAGACTCACAGGAGAACGACCATAAGGTGCCCGAGGCAGCACTAGACCCTTGGAGACAAGTCGGCTGGAGGACGATGTATTGAATCGCGACGCGATTTGTGTGTTCCGTCGTCATTAACAGGCTCTGAACGTTACAATTAACTGTCAGTTTTGCGTCGGATTCGAAAATCTAGACTCACCGGAGATCGATCATAAGGTGCCCGAGGCAGCAATCGACCCTTGGAGGCAGGTCGGCCGGAGGACGATGTATTGAATCGCGACGCGATTTGTGTGTTCCATTGTCATTAAGAGGCTCTGAACCTTACAATTAACTGTCAGTTTTGCGTCGGATTCGAAAATCTAGACTCACAGGAGAACGACCATAAGGTGTCCGAGGCAGCACTAGACCCTTGGAGACAAGTCGGCTGGAGGACGATGTATTGAATCGCGACGCAATTTGTGTGTTCCATCGTCATTAACAGGCTCTGAACGTTACAATTAACTGCGTCGGATTCGAAAATCTAGACTCACAGGAGATCGACCATAAGGTGCCCGAGGCAGCAATCGACCCTTGGAGGTAGGTCGGCCGGAGGACGATGTATTGAATCGCGACGCGATTTGTGTGTTCCATTGTCATTAAGAGGCTCTGAACCTTACAATTAACTGTCAGTTTTGCGTCGTTTCGAAAATCTAGACTCACAGGAGAACGACCATAAGGTGTCCGAGGCAGCACTAGACCCTTGGAGACAAGTCGGCTGGAGGACGATGTATTGAATCGCGACGCAATTTGTGTGTTCCATCGTCATTAACAGGCTCTGAACGTTACAATTAACTGCGTCGGATTCGAAAATCTAGACTCACAGGAGATCGACCATAAGGTGCCCGAGGCAGCAATAGACCCTTGGAGACAGGTCGGCCGGAGGACGATGTATTGAATCGCGACGGGATTTTTGTGTTCCATCGTCATTAACAGGCTCTGAACGTTACAATTAACTGTCAGTTTTGCGTCGGATTCGAAAATCTAGACTCACAGGAGATCGACCATAAGGTGCCCGAGGCAGCAATCGACCCTTGGAGGCAGGTCGGCCGGAGGACGATGTATTGAATCGCGACGCGATTTGTGTGTTCCATTGTCATTAAGAGGCTCTGAACCTTACAATTAACTGTCAGTTTTGCGTCGTTTCGAAAATCTAGACTCACAGGAGAACGACCATAAGGTGTCCGAGGCAGCACTAGACCCTTGGAGACAAGTCGGCTGGAGGACGATGTATTGAATCGCGACGCAATTTGTGTGTTCCATCGTCATTAACAGGCTCTGAACGTTACAATTAACTGCGTCGGATTCGAAAATCTAGACTCACAGGAGATCGACCATAAGGTGCCCGAGGCAGCAATAGACCCTTGGAGACAGGTCGGCCGGAGGACGATGTTTTGAATCGCGACGGGATTTGTGTGTTCCATCGTCATTAACAGGCTCTGAACGTTACAATTAACTGTCAGTTTTGCGTCGGATTCGAAAATCTAGACTCACAGGAGAACGACCATAAGGTGCCCGAGGCAGCACTAGACCCTTGGAGACAAGTCGGCTGGAGGACGATGTATTGAATCGCGACGCGATTTGTGTGTTCCATTGTCAATAAGAGGCTCTGAACCTTACAATTAACTGTCAGTTTTGCGTCGGATTCGAAAATCTAGACTCACAGGAGATCGACCATAAGGTGCCCGAGGCAGCAATAGACCCTTGGAGACAGGTCGGCCGGAGGACGATGAATTGAATCGCGACGCGATTTGTGTGTTCCATCGTCATTAACAGGCTCTGAACGTTACAATTAACTGCCAGTTTTGCGTCGGATTCGAAAATCTAGACTCACAGGAGATCGACCATAAGGTGCCCGAGGCAGCAATAGACCCTTGGAGACAGGTCGGCCGGAGGACGATGTATTGAATCGCGACGGGATTTTTGTGTTCCATCGTCATTAACAGGCTCTGAACGTTACAATTAACTGTCAGTTTTGCGTCGGATTCGAAAATCTAGACTCACAGGAGATCGACCATAAGGTGCCCGAGGCAGCAATCGACCCTTGGAGGCAGGTCGGCCGGAGGACGATGTATTGAATCGCGACGCGATTTGTGTGTTCCATTGTCATTAAGAGGCTCTGAACCTTACAATTAACTGTCAGTTTTGCGTCGTTTCGAAAATCTAGACTCACAGGAGAACGACCATAAGGTGTCCGAGGCAGCACTAGACCCTTGGAGACAAGTCGGCTGGAGGACGATGTATTGAATCGCGACGCAATTTGTGTGTTCCATCGTCATTAACAGGCTCTGAACGTTACAATTAACTGCGTCGGATTCGAAAATCTAGACTCACAGGAGATCGACCATAAGGTGCCCGAGGCAGCAATAGACCCTTGGAGACAGGTCGGCCGGAGGACGATGTTTTGAATCGCGACGGGATTTGTGTGTTCCATCGTCATTAACAGGCTCTGAACGTTACAATTAACTGTCAGTTTTGCGTCGGATTCGAAAATCTAGACTCACAGGAGAACGACCATAAGGTGCCCGAGGCAGCACTAGACCCTTGGAGACAAGTCGGCTGGAGGACGATGTATTGAATCGCGACGCGATTTGTGTGTTCCATTGTCAATAAGAGGCTCTGAACCTTACAATTAACTGTCAGTTTTGCGTCGGATTCGAAAATCTAGACTCACAGGAGATCGACCATAAGGTGCCCGAGGCAGCAATAGACCCTTGGAGACAGGTCGGCCGGAGGACGATGAATTGAATCGCGACGCGATTTGTGTGTTCCATCGTCATTAACAGGCTCTGAACGTTACAATTAACTGCCAGTTTTGCGTCGGATTCGAAAATCTAGACTCACAGGAGATCGACCATAAGGTGCCCGAGGCAGCAATAGACCCTTGGAGACAGGTCGGCCGGAGGACGATGTATTGAATCGCGACGGGATTTTTGTGTTCCATCGTCATTAACAGGCTCTGAACGTTACAATTAACTGTCAGTTTTGCGTCGGATTCGAAAATCTAGACTCACAGGAGATCGACCATAAGGTGCCCGAGGCAGCAATCGACCCTTGGAAGCACGTCGGCCGGAGGACGATGTATTGAATCGCGACGCGATTTGTGTGTTCCATTGTCATTAAGAGGCTCTGAACCTTACAATTAACTGTCAGTTTTGCGTCGGATTCGAAAATCTAGACTCACAGGAGAACGACCATAAGGTGTCCGAGGCAGCACTAGACCCTTGGAGACAAGTCGGCTGGAGGACGATGTATCGAATCGCGACGCAATTTGTGTGTTCCATCGTCATTAACAGGCTCTGAACGTTACAATTAACTGCGTCGGATTCGAAAATCTAGACTCACAGGAGATCGACCATAAGGTGCCCGAGGCAGCAATAGACCCTTGGAGACGGGTCGGCCGGAGGACGATGTATTGAATCGTGACGCAATTTGTGTGTTCCATCGTCATTAACAGGCTCTGAACCTTACAATTAACTGTCAGTTTTGCGTCGGATTCGAAAATCTAGATTCATAGGAGATCGACCATAAGGTGCCCGAGCCAGCAATAGACCCTTGGAGACAGTTCGGCCGGAGGACGATGTATTGAATCGCGACGCGATTTGTGTGTTCCATCGTCATTAACAGGCTCTGAACGTTACAATTAACTGTCAGTTTTGCGTCGGATTCGAAAATCTAGACTCACAGGAGAACGACCGTAAGGTGCCCGAGGCAGCAATAGACCCTTGGAGACAAGTCGGCTGGAGGACAATGTATTGAATCGCTACGCGATTTGTGTGTTCCATCGTCATTAACAGGCTCTGAACGTTACAATTAACTGTCAGGTATGCGTCGGATTCGAGAATCTAGACTCACAGGAGATCGACCATAAGGTGCCCGAGGCAGCAATAGACCCTTGGAGACAGGTCGGCCGGAGGACGATGTTTTGAATCGCGACGGGATTTGTGTGTTCCATCGTCATTAACAGGCTCTGAACGTTACAATTAACTGTCAGTTTTGCGTCGGATTCGAAAATCTAGACTCACAGGAGAACGACCATAAGGTGCCCGAGGCAGCAATAGACCCTTGGAGACAGGTCGGCCGGAGGACGATGTATTGAATCGTGACGCAATTTGTGTGTTCCATCGTCATTAACAGGCTCTGAACGTTACAATTAACTGTCAGTTTTGCGTCGGATTCGAAAATCTAGACTCACAGGAGATCGACCATAAGGTGCCCGAGGCAGCAATAGACCCTTGGAGACAGGTCGGCCGGAGGACGATGTATTGAATCGCGACGCGATTTGTGTGTTCCATCGTCATTAACAGGCTCTGAACGTTACAATTAACTGTCAGTTTTGCGTCGGATTCGAAAATCTAGACTCACAGGAGATCGACCATAAGGTGTCCGAGGCAGCACTAGACCCTTGGAGACAAGTCGGCTGGAGGACGATGTATTGAATCGCGACGCAATTTGTGTGTTCCATCGTCATTAACAGGCTCTGAACGTTACAATTAACTGTCAGTTTTGCGTCGGATTCAAAATCTAGACTCACAGGAGAACGACCATAAGGTGCCCGAGGCAGCAATAGACCCTTGGAGACAGGTCGGCCGGAGGACGATGTATTGAATCGCGACGCAATTTGTGTGTTCCATTGTCATTAAGAGACTCTGAACCTTACGATTAACTGTCAGTTTAGCGTCGGATTCGAAAATCTAGACTCACAGGAGAACGACCATAAGGTGCCCGAGGCAGCAATAGACCCTTTGGAGACAAGTCGGCTGGAGGACGATGTATTGAATCGCGACGCGATTTGTGTGTCCCATCGTCATTAACAGGCTCTGAACGTTACAATTAACTGTCAGGTTTGCGTCGGATTCGAAAATCTAGACTCACAGGAGATCGACCATAAGGTGCCCGATGCAGCAATAGACCCTTGGAGACAGGTCGGCCGGAGGAGATGTTTTGAATCGCGACGGGATTTGTGTGTTCCATCGTCATTAACAGGCTCTGAACGTTACAATTAACTGTCAGTTTTGCGTCGGATTCGAAAATCTAGACTCACAGGAGAACGACCATAAGGTGCCCGAGGCAGCACTAGACCCTTGGAGACAAGTCGGCTGGAGGACGATGTATTGAATCGCGACGCGATTTGTGTGTTCCGTCGTCATTAACAGGCTCTGAACGTTACAATTAACTGTCAGTTTTGCGTCGGATTCGAAAATCTAGACTCACCGGAGATCGATCATAAGGTGCCCGAGGCAGCAATCGACCCTTGGAGACAGGTCGGCCGAAGGACGATGTATTGAATCGCGACGTAATTTGTGTGTTCCATTGTCATTAAGAGGCTCTGAACCTTACAATTAACTGTCAGTTTTGCGTCGGATTCGAAAATCTAGACTCACAGGAGAACGACCATAAGGTGTCCGAGGCAGCACTAGACCCTTGGAGACAAGTCGGCTGGAGGACGATGTATTGAATCGCGACGCAATTTGTGTGTTCCATCGTCATTAACAGGCTCTGAACGTTACAATTAACTGCGTCGGATTCGAAAATCTAGACTCACAGGAGATCGACCATAAGGTGCCCGAGGCAGCAATAGACCCTTGGAGACAGGTCGGCCGGAGGACGATGTATTGAATCGCGACGCGATTTGTGTGTTCCATTGTCATTAAGAGGCTCTGAACCTTACAATTAACTGTAAGTTTTGCGTCGGATTCGAAAATCTAGACTCACAGAAGAACGACCATAAGGTGCCCGAGGCAGCACTAGACCCTTGGAGACAAGTCGGCTGGAGGACGATGTATTGAATCGCGACGCAATTTGTGTGTTCCGTCGTCATTAACAGGCTCTGAACGTTACAATTAACTGTCAGTTTTGCGTCGGATTCGAAAAACTAGACTCACAGGAGATCGACCATAAGGTGCCCGAGGCAGCAATAGACCCTTGGAGACAGGTCGGCCGAACGACGAAGTATTGAATCGCGACGCAATTTGTGTGTTCCATTGTCATTAAGAGGCTCTGAACCTTACAATTAACTGTCAGTTTTGCGTCGGATTCGAAAATCTAGACTCACAGGAGATCGACCATAAGGTGCCCGAGGCAGCAATAGACCCTTGGAGACAGGTCGGCCGGAGGACGATGAATTGAATCGCGACGCGATTTGTGTATTCCATCGTCATTAACAGGCTATGAACGTTACAATTAACTGCCAGTTTTGCGTCGGATTCGAAAATCTAGACTCACAGGAGATCGACCATAAGGTGCCCGAGGCAGCAATAGACCCTTGGAGACAGGTCGGCCGGAGGACGATGTATTGAATCGCGACGGGATTTTTGTGTTCCATCGTCATTAACAGGCTCTGAACGTTACAATTAACTGTCAGTTTTGCGTCGGATTCGAAAATCTAGACTCACAGGAGATCGACCATAAGGTGCCCGAGGCAGCAATCGACCCTTGGAGGCAAGTCGGCCGGAGGACGATGTATTGAATCGCGACGCGATTTGTGTGTTCCATTGTCATTAAGAGGCTCTGAACCTTACAATTAACTGTCAGTTTTGCGTCGGATTCGAAAATCTAGACTCACAGGAGAACGACCATAAGGTGTCCGAGGCAGCACTAGACCCTTGGAGACAAGTCGGCTGGAGGACGATGTATTGAATCGCGACGCAATTTGTGTGTTCCATCGTCATTAACAGGCTCTGAACGTTACAATTAACTGCGTCGGATTCGAAAATCTAGACTCACAGGAGATCGACCATAGGTGCCCGAGGCAGCAATAGACCCTTGGAGACGGGTCGGCCGGAGGACGATGTATTGAATCGCGACGCGATTTGTGTGTTCTATTGTCATTAAGAGGCTCTGAACGTTACGATTAACTGTCAGTTTGGCGTCGGATTCGAAAATCTAGATTCACAGGAGATCGACCATAAGGTGCCCGAGGCAGCAATAGACCCTTGGAGACAGGTCGGCCGGAGGACGATGTATTGAATCGTGACGCAATTTGTGTGTTCCATCGTCATTAACAGGCTCTAAACCTTACAATTAACTGTCAGTTTTGCGTCGGATTCGAAAATCTAGATTCATAGGAGATCGACCATAAGGTGCCCGAGGCAGCAATAGACCCTTGGAGACAGTTCGGCCGGAAGACGATGTATTGAATCGCGACGCGATTTGTGTGTTCCATCGTCATTAACAGGCTCTGAACGTTACAATTAACTGTCAGTTTTGCGTCGGATTCGAAAATCTAGACTCACAGGAGAACGACCGTAAGGTGCCCGAGGCAGCAATAGACCCTTGGAGACAAGTCGGCTGGAGGACAATGTATTGAATCGCTACGCGATTTGTGTGTTCCATCGTCATTAACAGGCTCTGAACGTTACAATTAACTGTCAGGTATGCGTCGGATTCGAAAATCTAGACTCACAGGAGATCGACCATAAGGTGCCCGAGGCAGCAAGAGACCCTTGGAGACAGGTCGGCCGGAGGACGATGTTTTGAATCGCGACGGGATTTGTGTGTTCCATCGTCATTAACAGGCTCTGAATGTTACAATTAACTGTCAGTTTTGCGTCGGATTCGAAAATGTAGACTCACAGGAGAACGACCATAAGGTGCCCGAGGCAGCAATAGACCCTTGGAGACAGGTCGGCCGGAGGACGATGTATTGAATCGTGACGCAATTTGTGTGTTCCATCGTCATTAACAGGCTCTGAACGTTACATTTAACTGTCAGTTTTGCGTCGGATTCGAAAATCTAGACTCACAGGAGATCGACCATAAGGTGCCCGAGGCAGCAATAGACCCTTGGAGACAGGTCGGCCGGAGGACGATGTATTGAATCGCGACGCGATTTGTGTGTTCCATCGTCATTAACAGGCTCTGAACGTTACAATTAACTGTCAGTTTTGCGTCGGATTCGAAAATCTAGACTCACAGGAGATCGACCATAAGGTGTCCGAGGCAGCACTAGACCCTTGGAGACAAGTCGGCTGGAGGACGATGTATTGAATCGCGACGCAATTTGTGTGTTCCATCGCCATTAACAGGCTCTGAACGTTACAATTAACTGTCAGTTTTGCGTCGGATTCGAAAATCTAGACTCACAGGAGAACGACCATAAGGTGCCCGAGGCAGCAATAGACCCTTGGAGACAGGTCGGCCGGAGGACGATGTATTGAATCGCGACGCAATTTGTGTGTTCCATTGTCATTAAGAGACTCTGAACCTTACGATTAACTGTCAGTTTTGCGTCGGATTCGAAAATCTAGACTCACAGGAGAACGACCATAAGGTGCCCGAGGCAGCAATAGACCCTTTGGAGACAAGTCGGCTGGAGGACGATGTATTGAATCGCGACGAGATTTGTGTGTCCCATCGTCATTAACAGGCTCTGAACGTTACAATTAACTGTCAGGTTTGCGTCGGATTCGAAAATCTAGACTCACAGGAGATCGACCATAAGGTGCCCGATGCAGCACTAGACCCTTGGAGACAGGTCGGCCGGAGAAGATGTTTTGAATCGCGACGGGATTTGTGTGTTCCATCGTCATTAACAGGCTCTGAACGTTACAATTAACTGTCAGTTGTGCGTCGGATTCGAAAATCTAGACTCACAGGAGAACGACCATAAGGTGCCCGAGGCAGCACTAGACCCTTGGAGACAAGTCGGCTGGAGGACGATGTATTGAATCGCGACACGATTTGTGTGTTCCGTCGTCATTAACAGGCTCTCAACGTTACAATTAACTGTCAGTTTTGCGTCGGATTCGAAAATCTAGACTCACCGGAGATCGACCATAAGGTGCCCGAGGCAGCAATAGACCCTTGGAGACAGGTCGGCCGAAGGACGATGTATTGAATCGCGACGCAATTTGTGTGTTCCATTGTCATTAAGAGGCTCTGAACCTTACAATTAACTGTCAGTTTTGCGTCGGATTCGAAAATCTAGACTCACAGGAGATCGACCATAAGGTGCCCGAGGCAGCAATAGACCCTTGGAGACAGGTCGGCCGGAGGACGATGAATTGAATCGCGACGCGATTTGTGTGGTCCATCGTCATTAACAGGCTCTGAACGTTACAATTAACTGCCAGTTTTGCGTCGGATTCGAAAATCTAGACTCACAGGAGATCGACCATAAGGTGCCCGAGGCAGCAATAGAACCTTGGAGACAGGTCGGCCGGAGGACGATGTATTGAATCGCGACGCGATTTGTGTGTTCCATTGTCATTAAGAGGCTCTGAACCTTACAATTAACTGTCAGTTTTGCGTCGGATTCGAAAATCTAGACTCACAGGAGAACGACCATAAGGTGTCCGAGGCAGCACTAGACCCTTGGAGACAGGTCGGCCGGAGGACGATGTATTGAATCGCGACGCAATTTGTGTGTTCCATCGTCATTAACAGGCTCTGAACGTTACAATTAACTGCGTCGGATTCGAAAATCTAGACTCACAGGAGATCGACCATAAGGTGCCCGAGGCAGCAATAGACCCTTGGAGACAGGTCGGCCGGAGGACGATGTATTGAATCGCGACGCGATTTGTGTGTTCCATTGTCATTAAGAGGCTCTGAACGTTACAATTAACTGTCAGTTTTGCGTCGGATTCGAAAATCTAGACTCACAGGAGATCGACCATAAGGTGTCCGAGGCAGCACTAGACCCTTGGAGACAAGTCGGCTGGAGGACGATGTATTGAATCGCGACGCAATTTGTGTGTTCCATCGTCATTAACAGGCTCTGAACGTTACAATTAACTGCGTCGGATTCGAAAATCTAGACTCACAGGAGATCGACCATAAGGTGCCCGAGGCAGCAATAGACCCTTGGAGACATGTCGGCCGGAGGACGATGTATTGAATCGCGACGCGATTTGTGTGTTCCATCGTCATTAACAGGCTCTGAACGTTACAATTAACTGTCAGTTTTGCGTCGGATTCGAAAATCTAGACTCACAGGAGAACGACCATAAGTTGACCGAGGCAGCAATAGACCCTTGGAGACAGGTCGGCCGGAGGACGATGTATTGAATCGCGACGCGATTTGTGTGTTCCATCGTCATTAACAGGCTCTGAACGTTACAATTAACTGTCAGTTTTGCGTCGGATTCGAAAATCTAGACTCACAGGAGATCGACCATAAGGTGCCCGAGGCAGCAATAGACCCTTGGAGACAGGTCGGCCGGAGGACGATGTATTGAATCGCGACGCGATTTGTGTGTTCCATTGTCATTAAGAGGCTCTGAATCTTACAATTAACTGTCAGTTTTGCGTCGGATTCGAAAATCTAGACTCACAGAAGAACGACCATAAGGTGCCCGAGGCAGCACTAGACCCTTGGAGACAAGTCGGCTGGAGGACGATGTATTGAATCGAGACGCAATTTGTGTGTTCCATCGTTATTAACAGGCTCTGAGCGTTACAATTAACTGTCAGTTTTGCGTCGGATTCGAGAATCTAGATTCACAGGAGATCGACCATAAGGTGCCCGAGGCAGCAATAGACCCTTGGAGACAGGTCGGCCGGAGGACGATGTATTGAATCGTGACGCAATTTGTGTGTTCCATCGTCATTAACAGGCTCTGAACGTTACAATTAACTGTCAGGTTTGCGTCGGATTCGAAAATCTAGACTCACAGGAGATCGACCATAAGGTGCCCGAGGCAGCAATAAACCCTTGGAGACAGGTCGGATGGAGGACGATGTTTTGAATCGCGACGGGATTTGTGTGTTGCATAGTCATTAACAGGCTCTGAACCTTACCATTAACTGTCAGTTTTGCGTCGGATTCGAAAATCTAGACTCACAGAACGACCATAAGGTGCCCGAGGCAGCAATAGACCCTTGGAGACATGTCGGCTGGAGGACGATGTATTGAATCGCGACGCGATTTGTGTGTTCCATCGTCATTAACAGGCTCTGAACGTTACAGTTAACTGTCAGGTTTGCGGCGGATTCGAAAATCTAGACTCACAGGAGATCGACCATAAGGTGCCCGAGGCAGCAATAGACCCTTGGAGACAGGTCGGTCGGAGGACGATGTTTTGAATCGCGACGGGATTTGTGTGTTCCATCGTCATTAACAGGCTCTGAACCTTACAATTAACTGTCAGTTTTGCGTCGGATTCGAAAATCTAGACTCACAGGAGAACGACCATAAGGTGCCCGAGGCAGCACTAGACCCTTGGAGACAAGTCGGCTGGAGGACGATGTATTGAATCGCGACGCGATTTGTGTGTTCCGTCGTCATTAACAGGCTCTGAACGTTACAATTGACTGTCAGTTTTGCGTCGGATTCGAAAAACTAGACTCACAGGAGATCGACCATAAGGTGCCCGAGGCAGCAATAGACCCTTGGAGACAGGTCGGCCGAAGGACGATGTATTGAATCGCGACGCAATTTGTGTGTTCCATTGTCATTAAGAGGCTCTGAACCTTACAATTAACTGTCAGTTTTGCGTCGGATTCGAAAATCTAGACTCACAGAGGAACGACCATAAGGTGACCGAGGCAGCACTAGACCCTTGGAGACAAGTCGGCTGGAGGACGATGTATTGAATCGCGACGCGATTTGTGTGTTCCATCGTCATTAACAGGCTCTGAACGTTACAATTAACTGTCAGTTTTGCGTCGCATTCGAAAATCTAGACTCACAGGAGATCGACCATAAGGTGCCCGAGGCAGCAATAGACCCTTGGAGACAGGTCGGTCGGAGGACGATGAATTGAATCGCGACTCGATTTGTGTGTTCCATCGTCATTAACAGGCTCTGAACGTTACAATTAACTGCCAGTTTTGCGTCGGATTCGAAAATCAAGACTCACAGAGGAACGACCATAAGGTGACCGAGGCAGCACTAGACCCTTGGAGACAAGTCGGCTGGAGGACGATGTATTGAACTGCGACGCAATTTGTGTGTTCCATCGTCAATAACAGGCTCTGAACGTTACAATTAACTGTCAGGTTTGCGTCGGATTCGAAAATCTAGACTCACAGGAGATCGACCATAAGGTGCCCGATGCAGCAATAAACCCTTGGAGACAGGTCGGATGGAGGACGATGTTTTGAATCGCGACGGGATTTGTGTGTTGCATAGTCATTAACAGGCTCTGAACCTTACCATTAACTGTCAGTTTTGCGTCGGATTCGAAAATCTAGACTCACAGAACGACCATAAGGTGCCCGAGGCAGCAATAGACCCTTGGAGACATGTCGGCTGGAGGACGATGTATTGAATCGCGACGCGATTTGTGTGTTCCATCGTCATTAACAGGCTCTGAACGTTACAGTTAACTGTCAGGTTTGCGTCGGATTCGAAAATCTAGACTCACAGGAGATCGACCATAAGGTGCCCGAGGCAGCAATAGACCCTTGGAGACAGGTCGGTCGGAGGACGATGTTTTGAATCGCGACGGGATTTGTGTGTTCCATCGTCATTAACAGGCTCTGAACCTTACAATTAACTGTCAGTTTTGCGTCGGATTCGAAAATCTAGACTCACAGGAGAACGACCATAAGGTGCCCGAGGCAGCACTAGACCCTTGGAGACAAGTCGGCTGGAGGACGATGTATTGAATCGCGACGCGATTTGTGTGTTCCGTCGTCATTAACAGGCTCTGAACGTTACAATTGACTGTCAGTTTTGCGTCGGATTCGAAAAACTAGACTCACAGGAGATCGACCATAAGGTGCCCGAGGCAGCAATAGACCCTTGGAGACAGGTCGGCCGAAGGACGATGTATTGAATCGCGACGCAATTTGTGTGTTCCATTGTCATTAAGAGGCTCTGAACCTTACAATTAACTGTCAGTTTTGCGTCGGATTCGAAAATCTAGACTCACAGAGGAACGACCATAAGGTGACCGAGGCAGCACTAGACCCTTGGAGACAAGTCGGCTGGAGGACGATGTATTGAATCGCGACGCGATTTGTGTGTTCCATCGTCATTAACAGGCTCTGAACGTTACAATTAACTGTCAGTTTTGCGTCGCATTCGAAAATGTAGACTCACAGGAGATCGACCATAAGGTGCCCGAGGCAGCAATAGACCCTTGGAGACAGGTCGGTCGGAGGACGATGAATTGAATCGCGACGCGATTTGTGTGTTCCATCGTCATTAACAGGCTCTGAACGTTACAATTAACTGCCAGTTTTGCGTCGGATTCGAAAATCAAGACTCACAGGAGATCGACCATAAGGTGCCCGAGGGAGCAATAGACCCTTGGAGACAGGTCGGCCGAAGGACGATGTATTGAATCGCGACGGGATTTGTGTGTTCCATCGTCATTAAAAGGCTCTGAACGTTACAATTAACAGTCAGTTTTGCGTCGGATTCGAAAAACTAGACTCACAGGAGATCGACCATAAGGTGCCCGAGGCAGCAATAGACCCTTGGAGACAGGTCGGCCGAAGGACGATGTATTGAATCGCGACGCAATTTGTGTGTTCCATTGTCATTAAGAGGCTCTGAACCTTACAATTAACTGTCAGTTTTGCGTCGGATTCGAAAATCTAGACTCACAGATGAACGACCATAAGGTGCCCGAGGCAGCACTAGACCCTTGGAGACAAGTCGGCTGGAGGACGATGTACTGAATCGCGACGCGATTTGTGTGTTCCATCGTCATTAACAGGCTCTGAACGTTACAATTAACTGTCAGTTTTGCGTCGCATTTGAAAATCTAGACTCACAGGAGAACGACCATAAGGTGCCCGAGGCAGCAATAGACCCTTGGAGACAGGTCGGCCGGAGGACGATGTATTGAATCGCGACGCAATTTGTGTGTTCCATCGTCATTAACAGGCTCTGAACGTTACAATTAACTGTCAGTTTTGCGTCGCATTCGTAAATCTAGACTCACAGGAGATCGACCATAAGGTGCCCGAGGCAGGAATAGACCCTTGGAGACAGGTCGGTCGGAGGACGATGAATTGAATCGCGACGCGATTTGTGTGTTCCATCGTCATTAACAGGCTCTGAACGTTACAATTAACTGACAGTTTTGTGTCGGATTCGAAAATCAGGACTCACAGGAGATCGACCATAAGGTGCCCGAGGGAGCAATAGACCCTTGGAGACAGGTCGCCCGGAGGACGATGTATTGAATCGCGACGCAATTTGTGTGTTCCATCGTCATTAACAGGCTCTGAACGTTACAATTAACTGTCAGTTTTGCGTCGGATTCGAAAATCTAGACTCACAGGAGATCGACCATAAGGTGCCCGAGGCAGCAATAGACCCTTGGAGACAGGTCGGTCGGAGGACGATGAATTGAATCGCGACGCGATTTGTGTGTTCCATCGCCATTAACAGGCTCTGAACGTTACAATTAACTGTCGGTTTTGCGTCGGATTCGAAAATCTAGACTCACAGGAGAACGACCATAAGGTGCCCGAGGCAGCACTAGACCCTTGGAGACAAGTCGGCTGGAGGACGATGTATTGAATCGCGACGCGATTTGTGTGTTCCATCGTCATTAACAGGCTCTGAACGTTACAATTAACTGTCAGTTTTGCGTCGGATTCGAAAATCTAGACTCACAGGAGAACGACCATAAGGTGCCCGAGGCAGCAATAGACCCTTGGAGACAGGTCGGCCGGAGGACGATGTATTGAATCGCGACGCAATTTGTGTGTTCCATCGTCATTAACAGGCTCTGAACGTTACAATTAACTGTCAGTTTTGCGTCGGATTCGAAAATCTAGACTCACAGGAGATCGACCATAAGGTGCCCGAGGCAGCAATAGACCCTTGGAGACAGGTCGGTCGGAGGACGATGAATTGAATCGCGACGCGATTTGTGTGTTCCATCGTCATTAACAGGCTCTGAACGTTACAATTAACTGACAGTTTTGCGTCGGATTCGAAAATCAAGAGTCACAGGAGATCGACCATAAGGTGCCCGAGGGAGCAATAGACCCTTGGAGACAGGTCGGCAAAAGGACGATGTATTGAATCGCGACGGGATTTGTGTGTTCCATCGTCATTAACAGGCTCTGAACGTTACAATTAACTGTCAGTTTTGCGTCGGATTCGAAAATCTAGACTCACAGGAGATCGACCATAAGGTGCCCGAGGCAGCAATACACCCTTGGAGACAGGTCGGCCGGAGGACGACGTATTGAATCGCGACGCGATTTGTGTGTTCCATTGTCATTAAGAGGCTCTGAACCTTACAATTAACTGTAAGTTTTGCATCGGATTCGAAAATCTAGACTCACAGAAGAACGACCATAAGGTGCCCGAGGCAGCACTAGACCCTTGGAGACAAGTCGGCTGGAGGACGATGTATTAAATCGCGACGCAATTTGTGTGTTCCATCGTCATTAACAGGCTCTGAACCTTACAATTAACTGTCAGTTTTGCGTCGGATTCATGAGTCTAGCCTCACAGGAGAACGACCATAAGGTGCCCGAGGCAGCAATAGACCCTTGGAGACAGGTCGGCCGGAGGACGATGTATTGAATCGCGACGCGATTTGTGTGTTCCATCGCCATTAACAGGCTCTGAACGTTACAATTAACTGTCAGTTTTGCGTCGCATTCGAAAATCTAGACTCACAGGAGAACGACCATAAGGTGCCCGAGGCAGCAATAGACCCTTGGAGACAGGTCGGCCGGAGGACGATGTATTGAATCGCGACGCAATTTGTGTGTTCCATCGTCATTAACAGGCTCTGAACCTTACAATTAACTGTCAGTTTTGCGTCGGATTCGAAAATCTAGACTCACAGAGGAACGACCATAAGGTGCCGGAGGCAGCACTAGACCCTTGGAGACAGGTCGGCCGGAGGACGATGTATTGAATCGCGACGCAATTTGTGTGTTCCATCGTCATTAACAGGCTCTGAACGTTACAATTAACTGTCAGTTTTGCGTCGCATTCGTAAATCTAGACTCACAGGAGATCGACCATAAGGTGCCCGAGGCAGCAATAGACCCTTGGAGACAGGTCGGTCGGAGGACGATGAATTGAATCGCGACGCGATTTGTGTGTTCCATCGTCATTAACAGGCTCTGAACGTTACAATTAACTGACAGTTTTGTGTCGGATTCGAAAATCAGGACTCACAGGAGATCGACCATAAGGTGCCCGAGGGAGCAATAGACCCTTGGAGACAGGTCGCCCGGAGGACGATGTATTGAATCGCGACGCAATTTGTGTGTTCCATCGTCATTAACAGGCTCTGAACGTTACAATTAACTGTCAGTTTTGCGTCGGATTCGAAAATCTAGACTCACAGGAGATCGACCATAAGGTGCCCGAGGCAGCAATAGACCCTTGGAGACAGGTCGGTCGGAGGACGATGAATTGAATCGCGACGCGATTTGTGTGTTCCATCGCCATTAACAGGCACTGAACGTTACAATTAACTGTCGGTTTTGCGTCGGAATCGAAGATCTAGACTCACAGGAGAACGACCATAAGGTGCCCGAGGCAGCACTAGACCCTTGGAGACAAGTCGGCTGGAGGACGATGTATTGAATCGCGACGCGATTTGTGTGTTCCATCGTCATTAACAGGCTCTGAACGTTACAATTAACTGTCAGTTTTGCGTCGGATTCGAAAATCTATACTCACAGGAGAACGACCATAAGGTGCCCGAGGCAGCAATAGACCCTTGGAGACAGGTCGGCCGGAGGACGATGTATTGAATCGCGACGCAATTTGTGTGTTCCATCGTCATTAACAGGCTCTGAACGTTACAATTAACTGTCAGTTTTGCGTCGGATTCGAAAATCTAGACTCACAGGAGATCGACCATAAGGTGCCCGAGGCAGCAATAGACCCTTGGAGACAGGTCGGTCGGAGGACGATGAATTGAATCGCGACGCGATTTGTGTGTTCCATCGTCATTAACAGGCTCTGAACGTTACAATTAACTGACAGTTTTGCGTCGGATTCGAAAATCAAGAGTCACAGGAGATCGACCATAAGGTGCCCGAGGGAGCAATAGACACTTGGAGACAGGTCGGCCGAAGGACGATGTATTGAATCGCGACGGGATTTGTGTGTTCCATCGTCATTAACAGGCTCTGAACGTTACAATTAACTGTCAGTTTTGCGTCGGATTCGAAAATCTAGACTCACAGGAGATCGACCATAAGGTGCCCGAGGCAGCAATACACCCTTGGAGACAGGTCGGCCGGAGGACGACGTATTGAATCGCGACGCGATTTGTGTGTTCCATTGTCATTAAGAGGCTCTGAACCTTACAATTAACTGTAAGTTTTGCATCGGATTCGAAAATCTAGACTCACAGAAGAACGACCATAAGGTGCCCGAGGCAGCACTAGACCCTTGGAGACAAGTCGGCTGGAGGACGATGTATTGAATCGCGACGCAATTTGTGTGTTCCATCGTCATTAACAGGCTCTGAACCTTACAATTAACTGTCAGTTTTGCGTCGGATTCATGAGTCTAGACTCACAGGAGAACGACCATAAGGTGCCCGAGGCAGCAATAGACCCTTGGAGACAGGTCGGCCGGAGGACGATGTATTGAATCGCGACGCGATTTGTGTGTTCCATCTACATTAACAGGCTCTGAACGTTACAATTAACTGTCAGTTTTGCGTCGCATTCGAAAATCTAGACTCACAGGAGAACGACCATAAGGTGCCCGAGGCAGCAATAGACCCTTGGAGACAGGTCGGCCGGAGGACGATGTATTGAATCGCGACGCAATTTGTGTGTTCCATCGTCATTAACAGGCTCTGAACCTTACAATTGACTGTCAGTTTTGCGTCGGATTCGAACATCTAGACTCACAGGAGAACGACCATAAGGTGACCGAGGCAGCAATAGACCCTTGGAGACAGGTCGGCCGGAGGACGATGTATTGAATCGCGACGCGATTTGTGTGTTCCATCGTCATTAACAGGCTCTGAACGTTACAATTAACTGTCAGTTTTGCGTCGGATTCGAAAATCTAGACTCACAGGAGATCGACCATAAGGTGCCCGAGGCAGCAACAGACCCTTGGAGACAGGTCGGCCGGAGGACGATGTATTGAATCGCGACGCAATTTGTGTGTTCCATTGTCATTAAGAGGCTCCGAACCTTACAATTAACTGTCAGTTTGGCGTAGGATTCGAAAATCTAGACTCACAGGTGAACGACCATAAGCTGTCCGAGGCAGCACTAGACCCTTGGAGACAAGTCGGCTGGAGGACGATGTATTGAATCGCGACGCAATTTGTGTGTTCCATCGTCATTAACAGGCTCTGAACGTTACAATTAACTGTCAGTTTTGCGTCGGATTCGAAAATCTAGACTCACAGGAGATCTACCACCCTTGGAGGCAGGTCGGCCGGAGGACGATGTATTGAATCGCGACGCGATTTGTGTGTTCCATTGACATTAAGAGGCTCTGAACCTTACAATTAACTGTCAGTTTTGCGTCGGATTCGAAAATATAGACTCACAGGAGAACGACCATAAGGTGCCCGAGGCAGCAATAGACCCTTGGAGACAGGTCGGCCGGAGGACGATGTATTGAATCGCGACGCGATTTGTGTGTTCCATTGTCATTAAGAGGCTCTGAACCTTAAAATTAACTGTCAGGTTTGCGTCGGATTCGAAAATATAGACTCAGAGGAGAACGACCATACGGTGTCCGAGAAAGCACTAGACCCTTGGAGACAAGTCGGCTGGAGGACGATAAATTGAATCGCGACGCAATTAGTGTGTTCCATCGTCATTAACAGGCTCTGAACGTTACAATTAACTGTCAGTTTTGCGTCGGATTCGAAAATCTAGACTCACAGGAGATCGACCATAAGGTGCCCGAGGCAGCAATACACCCTTGGAGACAGGTCGGCCGGAGGACGACGTATTGAATCGCGACGCGATTTGTGTGTTCCATTGTCATTAAGAGGCTCTGAACCTTACAATTAACTGTAAGTTTTGCGTCGGATTCGAAAATCTAGACTCACAGAAGAACGAGCATAAGGTGCCCGAGGCAGCACTAGACCCTTGGAGACAAGTCGGCTGGAGGACGATGTATTGAATCGCGACGCAATTTGTGTGTTCCATCGTCATTAACAGGCTCTGAACCTTACAATTAACTGTCAGTTTTGCGTCGGATTCATAAGTCTAGACTCACAGGAGAACGACCATAAGGTGCCCGAGGCAGCAATAGACCCTTGGAGACAGGTCGGCCGGAGGACGATGTATTGAATCGCGAAGCAATTTGTTTGTTCCATCGCCATGAACAGGCTCTGAACGTTACAATTAACTGTCAGTTTTGCGTCGCATTCGAAAATCTAGACTCACAGGAGATCGACCATAAGGTGCCCGAGGCAGCAATAGACCCTTGGAGACATGTCGGCCGGAGGACGATGTATTGAATCGCGACGCGATTTGTGTGTTCCATCGTCATTAACAGGCTCTGAACCTTACAATTAACTGTCAGTTTTAGGTCGGATTCGAAAATCTAGGCTCACAGGAGAACGACCATAAGGTGACCGAGGCAGCAATAGACCCTTGGAGACAGGTCGGCCGGAGGACGATGTATTGAATCGCGACGCGATTTGTGTGTTCCATCGTCATTAACAGGCTCTGAACGTTACAATTAACTGTCAGTTTTGCGTCGGATTCGAAAATCTAGACTCACAGGAGATCGACCATAAGGTGCCCGAGGCAGCAATAGACCCTTGGAGACAGGTCGGCCGGAGGACGATGTATTGAATCGCGACGCGATTTGTGTGTTCCATTGTCATTAAGAGGTTCTGAACGTTACAATTAACTGTCAGTTTGGCGTAGGATTCGAAAATCTAGACTCACAGGTGAACGACCATAATCTGTCCGAGTCAGCACTAGACCCTTGGAGACAAGTCGGCTGGAGGACGATGTATTGAATCGCGACGCAATTTGTGTGTTCCATCGTCATTAACAGGCTCTGAACGTTACAATTAACTGTCAGTTTTGCGTCGGATTCGAAAATCTAGACTCACAGGAGTTCCACCATAAGGTGCCCGAGGCAGCAATAGACCCTTGGAGACAGGTCGGCCGGAGGACGATGTATTGAATCGCGACGCGATTTGTGTGTTCCATTGTCATTAAGAGGCTCTGAACCTTACAATTAACTGTCAGTTTTGCGTCGGATTCGAAAATCTAGACTCACAGGAGATCGACCATAAGGTGCCCGAGGCAGCAATAGACCCTTGGAGACAGGTCGGCCGGAGGACGATGTATTGAATCGTGACGCAATTTGTGTGTTCCATCGTCATTAACAGGCTCTGAACCTTACAATTAACTGTCAGTTTTGCGTCGGATTCGAAAATCTAGACTCACAGGAGATCGACCATAAGGTGCCCGAGGCAGCAATAGACCCTTGGAGGCAGGTCGGCCGGAGGACGATGTATTGAATCGCGACGCGATTTGTGTGTTCCATCGTCATTAACAGGCTCTGAACCTTACAATTAACTGTCAGTTTTGCGTCGGATTCGAAAATCTAGACTCACAGGAGAACGACCATAAGGTGCCCGAGGCAGCAATAGACCCTTGGAGACAGGTCGGCCGGAGGACGATGTATTGAATCGCGACGCGATTTGTGTGTTCTATTGTCATTAAAAGGCTCTGAACGTTACAATTAACTGTCAGTTTTGCGTCGGATTCGAAAATCTAGACTCACAGGAGAACGACCATAAGGTGTCCGAGGCAGCACTAGACCCTTGGAGACAAGTCGGCTGGAGGACGATGTATTGATTCGCGAGGCAATTTGTGTGTTCCATCGTCATTAACAGGCTCTGAACCTTACAATTAACTGTCAGTTTTGCGTCGGATTCATAAGTCTAGACTCACAGGAGAACGACCATAAGGTGCCCGAGGCAGCAATAGACCCTTGGAGACAGGTCGGCCGGAGGACGATGTATTGAATCGCGACGCAATTTGTGTGTTCCATCGTCATGAACATGCTCTGAACGTTACAATTAACTGTCAGTTTTGCGTCGCATTCGAAAATCTAGACTCACAGGAGATCGACCATAAGGTGCCCGAGGCAGCAATAGACCCTTGGAGACAGGTCGGCCGGAGGACGATGTATTGAATCGCGACGCGATTTGTGTGTTCCATCGTCATTGACAGGCTCTGAACCTTACAATTAACTGTCAGTTTTGCGTCGGATTCGAAAATCTAGACTCACAGGAGAACGACCATAAGGTGACCGAGGCAGCAATAGACCCTTGGAGACAGGTCGGCCGGAGGACGATGTATTGAATCGCGACGCGATTTGTGTGTTCCTTCGTCATTAACAGGCTCTGAACGTTACAATTAACTGTCAGTTTTGCGTCGGATTCGAAAAACTAGACTCACAGGAGATCGACCATAAGGTGCCCGAGGCAGCAATAGACCCTTGGAGACAGGTCGGCCGGAGGACGATGTATTGAATCGCGACGCAATTTGTGTGTTCCATTGTCATTAAGAGGTTCTGAACGTTACAATTAACTGTCAGTTTGGCCTAGGATTCAAAAATCTAGACTCACAGGTGAACGACCATAAGGTGCCCGAGGCAGCAATAGACCCTTGGAGACAGGTCGGCCGGAGGACGATGTATCGAATCGCGACGCGATTTGTGTGTTCCATCGTCATTAACAGGCTCTGAACGTTACAATTAACTGTCAGTTTTGCGTCGGATTCGAAAATCTAGACTCACAGGAGATCGACCATAAGGTGCCCGAGGCAGCAACAGACCCTTGGAGACAGGTCGGCCGGAGGACGATGTATTGAATCGCGACGCAATTTGTGTGTTCCATTGTCATTAAGAGGCTCCGAACCTTACAATTAACTGTCAGTTTGGCGTAGGATTCGAAAATCTAGACTCACAGGTGAACGACCATAAGCTGTCCGAGGCAGCACTAGACCCTTGGAGACAAGTCGGCTGGAGGACGATGTATTGAATCGCGACGCAATTTGTGTGTTCCATCGTCATTAACAGGCTCTGAACGTTACAATTAACTGTCAGTTTTGCGTCGGATTCGAAAATTTAGACTCACAGGAGATCTACCACCCTTGGAGGCAGGTCGGCCGGAGGACGATGTATTGAATCGCGACGCGATTTGTGTGTTCCATTGACATTAAGAGGCTCTGAACCTTACAATTAACTGTCAGTTTTGCGTCGGATTCGAAAATCTAGACTCACAGGAGAACGACCATAAGGTGCCCGAGGCAGCAATAGACCCTTGGAGACAGGTCGGCCGGAGGACGATGTATTGAATCGCGACGCGATTTGTGTGTTCCATTGTCATTAAGAGGCTCTGAACCTTAAAATTAACTGTCAGGTTTGCGTCGGATTCGAAAATATAGACTCATAGGAGAACGACCATACGGTGTCCGAGGCAGCACTAGACCCTTGGAGACAAGTCGGCTGGAGGACGATAAATTGAATCGCGACGCAATTAGTGTGTTCCATCGTCATTAACAGGCTCTGAACGTTACAATTAACTGTCAGTTTTGCGTCGGATTCGAAAATCTAGACTCACAGGAGATCGACCATAAGGTGCCCGAGGCAGCAATACACCCTTGGAGACAGGTCGGCCGGAGGACGACGTATTGAATCGCGACGCGATTTGTGTGTTCCATTGTCATTAAGAGGCTCTGAACCTTACAATTAACTGTAAGTTTTGCGTCGGATTCGAAAATCTAGACTCACAGAAGAACGAGCATAAGGTGCCCGAGGCAGCACTAGACCCTTGGAGACAAGTCGGCTGGAGGACGAAGTATTGAATCGCGACGCAATTTGTGTGTTCCATCGTCATTAACAGGCTCTGAACCTTACAATTAACTGTCAGTTTTGCGTCGGATTCATAAGTCTAGACTCACAGGAGAACGACCATAAGGTGCCCGAGGCAGCAATAGACCCTTGGAGACAGGTCGGCCGGAGGACGATGTATTGAATCGCGAAGCAATTTGTTTGTTCCATCGCCATGAACAGGCTCTGAACGTTACAATTAACTGTCAGTTTTGCGTCGCATTCGAAAATCTAGACTCACAGGAGATCGACAATAAGGTGCCCGAGGCAGCAATAGACCCTTGGAGACAGGTCGGCCGGAGGACGATGTATTGAATCGCGACGCGATTTGTGTGTTCCATCGTCATTAACAGGCTCTGAACCTTACAATTAACTGTCAGTTTTGCGTCGGATTCGAAAATCTAGACTCACAGGAGAACGACCATAAGGTGACCGAGGCAGCAATAGACCCTTGGAGACAGGTCGGCCGGAGGACGATGTATTGAATCGCGACGCGATTTGTGTGTTCCATCGTCATTAACAGGCTCTGAACGTTACAATTAACTGTCAGTTTTGCGTCGGATTCGAAAATCTAGACTCACAGGAGATCGACCATAAGGTGCCCGAGGCAGCAATAGACCCTTGGAGACAGGTCGGCCGGAGGACGATGTATTGAATCGCGACGCGATTTGTGTGTTCCATTGTCATTAAGAGGTTCTGAACGTTACAATTAACTGTCAGTTTGGCGTAGGATTCGAAAATCTAGACTCACAGGTGAACGACCATAATCTGTCCGAGGCAGCACTAGACCCTTGGAGACAAGTCGGCTGGAGGACGATGTATTGAATCGCGACGCAATTTGTGTGTTCCATCGTCATTAACAGGCTCTGAACGTTACAATTAACTGTCAGTTTTGCGTCGGATTCGAAAATCTAGACTCACAGGAGATCCACCATAAGGTGCCCGAGGCAGCAATAGACCCTTGGAGACAGGTCGGCCGGAGGACGATGTATTGAATCGCGACGCGATTTGTGTGTTCCATCGTCATTAACAGGCTCTGAACCTTACAATTAACTGTCAGTTTTGCGTCGGATTCGAAAATCTAGACTCACAGGACAACGACCATAAGGTGCCCGAGGCAGCAATAGACCCTTGGAGACAGGTCGGCCGGAGGACGATGTATTGAATCGCGACGCGATTTGTGTGTTCCATTGTCATTAAGAGGTTCTGAACGTTACAATTAACTGTCAGTTTGGCCTAGGATTCGAAAATCTAGACTCACAGGTGAACGACCATAAGGTGCCCGAGGCAGCAATAGACCCTTGGAGACAGGTCGGCCGGAGGACGATGTATCGAATCGCGAAGCAATTTGTTTGTTCCATCGTCATGAACAGGCTCTGAACGTTACAATTAACTGTCAGTTTTGCGTCGCATTCGAAAATCTAGACTCACAGGAGATCGACCATAAGGTGCCCGAGGCAGCAATAGACGCTTGGAGACAGGTCGGCCGGAGGACGATGTATTGAATCGCGCGCGATTTGTGTGTTCCATCGTCATTAACAGGCTCTGAACCTTACAATTAACTGTCAGTTTTGCGTCGGATTCGAAAATCTAGACTCACAGGAGAACGACCATAAGGTGCCCGAGGCAGCAATAGACCCTTGGAGACAGGTCGGCCGGAGGACGATGTATTGAATCGCGACGCGATTTGTGTGTTCCATCGTCATTAACAGGCTCTGAACGTTACAATTAACTGTCAGTTTTGCGTCGGATTCGAAAATCTAGACTCACAGGAGATCGACCATAAGGTGCCCGAGGCAGCAATAGACCCTTGGAGACAGGTCGGCCGGAGGACGATGTATTGACTCGCGACGCGATTTGTGTGTTCCATTGTCATTAAGAGGTTCTGAACGTTACAATTAACTGTCAGTTTGGCGTAGGATTCGAAAATCTAGACTCACAGGTGAACGACCATAAGCTGTCCGAGGCAGCACTAGACCCTTGGAGACAAGTCGGCTGGAGGACGATGTATTGAATCGCGACGCAATTTGTGTGTTCCATCGTCATTAACAGGCTCTGAACGTTACAATTAACTGTCAGTTTTGCGTCGGATTCGAAAATCTAGACTCACAGGAGATCGACCATAAGGTGCCCGAGGCAGCAATAGACCCTTGGAGACAGGTCGGCCGGAGGACGATGTATTGAATCGCGACGCGATTTGTGTGTTCCATTGTCATTAAGAGGCTCTGAACATTACAATTAACTGTCAGTTTTGCGTCGGATTCGAAAATCTAGACTCACAGGAGATCGACCGTAAGGTGCCCGAGGCAGCAATAGACCCTTGGAGACAGGTCGGCCGGAGGACGATGTATTGAATCGTGACGCAATTTGTGTGTTCCATCGTCATTAACAGGCTCTGAACCTTACAATTAACTGTCAGTTTTGCGTCGGATTCGAAAATCTAGACTCACAGGAGATCGACCATAAGGTGCCCGAGGCAGCAATAGACCCTTGGAGACAGGTCGGCCGGAGGACGATGTATTGAATCGCGACGCGATTTGTGAGTTCCATCGTCATTAACAGGCTCTGAACGTTACAATTAACTGTCAGTTTTGCGTCGGATTCGAAAATCTAGACTCACAGGAGAACGACCATAAGGTGCCCGAGGCAGCAATAGACCCTTGGAGACAGGTCGGCCGGAGGACGATGTATTGAATTGCGACGCGATTTGTGTGTTCTATTGTCATTAAAAGGCTCTGAACGTTACAATTAACTGTCAGTTTTGCGTCGGATTCGAAAATCTAGACTCACAGGAGAACGACCATAAGGTGTCCGAGGCAGCACTAGACCCTTGGAGACAAGTCGGCTGGAGGACGATGTATTGATTCGTGACGCAATTTGTATGTTCCATCGTCATTAAGAGGCTCTGAACGTTACAATTAACTGTCAGGTTTGCGTCGGATTCGAAAATCTAGACTCACAGGAGAACGACCATAAGGTGCCCGAGGCAGCAATAGACCCTTGGAGACAGGTCGGCCGGAGGATGATGTATTGAATCGCGACGCGATTTGTGTGTTCCATTGTCATTATGAGGCTCTGAACCTTACAATTAACTGTAAGTTTTGCGTCGGATTCGAAAATCTAGACTCACAGGAGAACGACCATAAGGTGACCGAGGCAGCAATAGACCCTTGGAGACAGGTCGGCCGGAGGACGATGTATTGAATCGCGACGCAATTTGTGTGTTCCATTGTCATTAAGAGGTTCTGAACGTTACAATTAACTGTCAGTTTGGCCTAGGATTCGAAAATCTAGACTGACAGGTGAACGACCATAAGGTGCCCGAGGCAGCAATAGACCCTTGGAGACAGGTCGGCCGGAGGACGATGTATCGAATCGCGACGCGATTTGTGTGTTCCATCGTCATTGACAGGCTCTGAACCTTACAATTAACTGTCAGTTTTGCGTCGGATTCGAAAATCTAGACTCACAGGAGATCGACCATAAGGTGCCCGAGGCAGCAACAGACCCTTGGAGACAGGTCGGCCGGAGGACGATGTATTGAATCGCGACGCAATTTGTGTGTTCCATTGTCATTAAGAGGCTCCGAACCTTACAATTAACTGTCAGTTTGGCGTAGGATTCGAAAATCTAGACTCACAGGTGAACGACCATAAGCTGTCCGAGGCAGCACTAGACCCTTGGAGACAAGTCGGCTGGAGGACGATGTATTGAATCGCGACGCAATTTGTGTGTTCCATCGTCATTAACAGGCTCTGAACGTTACAATTAACTGTCAGTTTTGCGTCGGATTCGAAAATCTAGACTCACAGGAGATCTACCACCCTTGGAGGCAGGTCGGCCGGAGGACGATGTATTGAATCGCGACGCGATTTGTGTGTTCCATTGACATTAAGAGGCTCTGAACCTTACAATTAACTGTCAGTTTTGCGTCGGATTCGAAAATCTAGACTCACAGGAGAACGACCATAAGGTGCCCGAGGCAGCAATAGACCCTTGGAGACAGGTCGGCCGGAGGACGATGTATTGAATCGCGACGCGATTTGTGTGTTCCATTGTCATTAAGAGGCTCTGAACCTTAAAATTAACTGTCAGGTTTGCGTCGGATTCGAAAATATAGACTCAGAGGAGAACGACCATACGGTGTCCGAGGCAGCACTAGACCCTTGGAGACAAGTCGGCTGGAGGACGATAAATTGAATCGCGACGCAATTAGTGTGTTCCATCGTCATTAACAGGCTCTGAACGTTACAATTAACTGTCAGTTTTGCGTCGGATTCGAAAATCTAGATCACAGGAGATCGACCATAAGGTGCCCGAGGCAGCAATACACCCTTGGAGACAGGTCGGCCGGAGGACGACGTATTGAATCGCGACGCGATTTGTGTGTTCCATTGTCATTAAGAGGCCAGGAACCTTACAATTAACTGTAAGTTTTGCGTCGGATTCGAAAATCTAGACTCACAGAAGAACGAGCATAAGGTGCCCGAGGCAGCACTAGACCCTTGGAGACAAGTCGGCTGGAGGACGATGTATTGAATCGCGACGCAATTTGTGTGTTCCATCGTCATTAACAGGCTCTGAACCTTACAATTAACTGTCAGTTTTGCGTCGGATTCATAAGTCTAGACTCACAGGAGAACGACCATAAGGTGCCCGAGGCAGCAATAGACCCTTGGAGACAGGTCGGCCGGAGGACGATGTATTGAATCGCGAAGCAATTTGTTTGTTCCATCGCCATGAACAGGCTCTGAACGTTACAATTAACTGTCAGTTTTGCGTCGCATTCGAAAATCTAGACTCACAGGAGATCGACCATAAGGTGCCCGAGGCAGCAATAGACCCTTGGAGACAGGTCGGCCGGAGGACGATGTATTGAATCGCGACGCGATTTGTGTGTTCCATCGTCATTAACAGGCTCTGAACCTTACAATTAACTGTCAGTTTTGCGTCGGATTCGAAAATCTAGACTCACAGGAGAACGACCATAAGGTGACCGAGGCAGCAATAGACCCTTGGAGACAGGTCGGCCGGAGGACGATGTATTGAATCGCGTCGCGATTTGTGTGTTCCATCGTCATTAACAGGCTCTGAACGTTACAATTAACTGTCACTTTTGCGTCGGATTCGAAAATCTAGACTCACAGGAGATCGACCATAAGGTGCCCGAGGCAGCAATAGACCCTTGGAGACAGGTCGGCCGGAGGACGATGTATTGAATCGCGACGCGATTTGTGTGTTCCATTGTCATTAAGAGGTTCTGAACGTTACAATTAACTGTCAGTTTGGCGTAGGATTCGAAAATCTAGACTCACAGGTGAACGACCATAATCTGTCCGAGGCAGCACTAGACCCTTGGAGACAAGTCGGCTGGAGGACGATGTATTGAATCGCGACGCAATTTGTGTGTTCCATCGTCATTAACAGGCTCTGAACGTTACAATTAACTGTCAGTTTTGCGTCGGATTCGAAAATCTAGACTCACAGGAGATCCACCATAAGGTGCCCGAGGCAGCAATAGACCCTTGGAGACAGGTCGGCCGGAGGACGATGTATTGAATCGCGACGCGATTTGTGTGTTCCATTGTCATTAAGAGGCTCTGAACCTTACAATTAACTGTCAGTTTTGCGTCGGATTCGAAAATCTAGACTCACAGGAGATCGACCATAAGGTGCCCGAGGCAGCAATAGACCCTTGGAGACAGGTCGGCCGGAGGACGATGTATTGAATCGTGACGCAATTTGTGTGTTCCATCGTCATTAACAGGCTCTGAACCTTACAATTAACTGTCAGTTTTGCGTCGGATTCGAAAATCTAGACTCACAGGAGATCGACCATAAGGTGCCCGAGGCAGCAATAGACCCTTGGAGACAGGTCGGCCGGAGGACGATGTATTGAATCGCGACGCGATTTGTGTGTTCCATTGTCATTAAGAGGCTCTGAACCTTAAAATTAACTGTCAGGTTTGCGTCGGATTCGAAAATATAGACTCAGAGGAGAACGACCATACGGTGTCCGAGGCAGCACTAGACCCTTGGAGACAAGTCGGCTGGAGGACGATAAATTGAATCGCGACGCAATTAGTGTGTTCCATCGTCATTAACAGGCTCTGAACGTTACAATTAACTGTCAGTTTTGCGTCGGATTCGAAAATCTAGATCACAGGAGATCGACCATAAGGTGCCCGAGGCAGCAATACACCCTTGGAGACAGGTCGGCCGGAGGACGACGTATTGAATCGCGACGCGATTTGTGTGTTCCATTGTCATTAAGAGGCCAGGAACCTTACAATTAACTGTAAGTTTTGCGTCGGATTCGAAAATCTAGACTCACAGAAGAACGAGCATAAGGTGCCCGAGGCAGCACTAGACCCTTGGAGACAAGTCGGCTGGAGGACGATGTATTGAATCGCGACGCAATTTGTGTGTTCCATCGTCATTAACAGGCTCTGAACCTTACAATTAACTGTCAGTTTTGCGTCGGATTCATAAGTCTAGACTCACAGGAGAACGACCATAAGGTGCCCGAGGCAGCAATAGACCCTTGGAGACAGGTCGGCCGGAGGACGATGTATTGAATCGCGAAGCAATTTGTTTGTTCCATCGCCATGAACAGGCTCTGAACGTTACAATTAACTGTCAGTTTTGCGTCGCATTCGAAAATCTAGACTCACAGGAGATCGACCATAAGGTGCCCGAGGCAGCAATAGACCCTTGGAGACAGGTCGGCCGGAGGACGATGTATTGAATCGCGACGCGATTTGTGTGTTCCATCGTCATTAACAGGCTCTGAACCTTACAATTAACTGTCAGTTTTGCGTCGGATTCGAAAATCTAGACTCACAGGAGAACGACCATAAGGTGACCCAGGCAGCAATAGACCCTTGGAGACAGGTCGGCCGGAGGACGATGTATTGAATCGCGTCGCGATTTGTGTGTTCCATCGTCATTAACAGGCTCTGAACGTTACAATTAACTGTCACTTTTGCGTCGGATTCGAAAATCTAGACTCACAGGAGATCGACCATAAGGTGCCCGAGGCAGCAATAGACCCTTGGAGACAGGTCGGCCGGAGGACGATGTATTGAATCGCGACGCGATTTGTGTGTTCCATTGTCATTAAGAGGTTCTGAACGTTACAATTAACTGTCAGTTTGGCGTAGGATTCGAAAATCTAGACTCACAGGTGAACGACCATAATCTGTCCGAGGCAGCACTAGACCCTTGGAGACAAGTCGGCTGGAGGACGATGTATTGAATCGCGACGCAATTTGTGTGTTCCATCGTCATTAACAGGCTCTGAACGTTACAATTAACTGTCAGTTTTGCGTCGGATTCGAAAATCTAGACTCACAGGAGATCCACCATAAGGTGCCCGAGGCAGCAATAGACCCTTGGAGACAGGTCGGCCGGAGGACGATGTATTGAATCGCGACGCGATTTGTGTGTTCCATTGTCATTAAGAGGCTCTGAACCTTACAATTAACTGTCAGTTTTGCGTCGGATTCGAAAATCTAGACTCACAGGAGATCGACCATAAGGTGCCCGAGGCAGCAATAGACCCTTGGAGACAGGTCGGCCGGAGGACGATGTATTGAATCGTGACGCAATTTGTGTGTTCCATCGTCATTAACAGGCTCTGAACCTTACAATTAACTGTCAGTTTTGCGTCGGATTCGAAAATCTAGACTCACAGGAGATCGACCATAAGGTGCCCGAGGCAGCAATAGACCCTTGGAGACAGGTCGGCCGGAGGACGATGTATTGAATCGCGACGCGATTTGTGTGTTCCATCGTCATTAACAGGCTCTGAACCTTACAATTAACTGTCAGTTTTGCGTCGGATTCGAAAATCTAGACTCACAGGACAACGACCATAAGGTGCCCGAGGCAGCAATAGACCCTTGGAGACAGGTCGGCCGGAGGACGATGTATTGAATCGCGACGCGATTTGTGTGTTCTATTGTCATTAAAAGGCTCTGAACGTTACAATTAACTGTCAGTTTTGCGTCGGATTCGAAAATCTAGACTCACAGGAGAACGACCATAAGGTGTCCGAGGCAGCACTAGACCCTTGGAGACAAGTCGGCTGGAGGACGATGTATTGATTTGCGACGCAATTTGTGTGTTCCATCGTCATTAACAGGCTCTGAAACTTACAATTAACTGTCAGTTTTGCGTCGGATTCATAAGTCTAGACTCACAGGAGAACGACCATAAGGTGCCCGAGGCAGCAATAGACCCTTGGAGACAGGTCGGCCGGAGGACGATGTATTGAATCGCGACGCAATTTGTGTGTTCCATCGTCATGAACATGCTCTGAACGTTACAATTAACTGTCAGTTTTGCGTCGCATTCGAAAATCTAGACTCACAGGAGATCGACCATAAGGTGCCCGAGGCAGCAATAGACCCTTGGAGACAGGTCGGCCGGAGGACGATGTATTGAATCGCGACGCGATATGTGTGTTCCATCGTCATTGACAGGCTCTGAACCTTACAATTAACTGTCAGTTTTGCGTCGGATTCGAAAATCTAGACTCACAGGAGAACGACCATAAGGTGACCGAGGCAGCAATAGACCCTTGGAGACAGGTCGGCCGGAGGACGATGTATTGAATCGCGACGCAATTTGTGTGTTCCATTGTCATTAAGAGGTTCTGAACGTTACAATTAACTGTCAGTTTGGCCTAGGATTCGAAAATCTAGACTCACAGGTGAACGACCATAAGGTGCCCGAGGCAGCAATAGACCCTTGGAGACAGGTCGGCCGGAGGACGATGTATCGAATCGCGAAGCAATTTGTTTGTTCCATCGTCATGAACAGGCTCTGAACGTTACAATTAACTGTCAGTTTTGCGTCGCATTCGAAAATCTAGACTCACAGGAGATCGACCATAAGGTGCCCGAGGCAGCAATAGACCCTTGGAGACAGGTCGGCCGGAGGACGATGTATTGACTCGCGACGCGATTTGTGTGTTCCATTGTCATTAAGAGGTTCTTAACGTTACAATTAACTGTCAGTTTGGCGTAGGATTCGAAAATCTAGACTCACAGTTGAACGACCATAAGCTGTCCGAGGCAGCACTAGACCCTTGGAGACAAGTCGGCTGGAGGACGATGTATTGAATCGCGACGCAATTTGTGTGTTCCATCGTCATTAACAGGCTCTGAACGTTACAATTAACTGTCAGTTTTGCGTCGGATTCGAAAATCTAGACTCACAGGAGATCGACCATAAGGTGCCCGAGGCAGCAATAGACCCTTGGAGACAGGTCGGCCGGAGGACGATGTATTGAATCGCGACGCGATTTGTGTGTTCCATCGTCATTAACAGGCTCTGAACGTTACAATTAACTGTCAGTTTTGCGTCGGATTCGAAAATCTAGACTCACAGGAGAACGACCATAAGGTGCCCGAGGCAGCAATAGACCCTTGGAGACAGGTGTGCCGGAGGACGATGTATTGAATCGCGACGCGATTTGTGTGTTCTATTGTCATTAAAAGGCTCTGAACGTTACAATTAACTGTCAGTTTTGCGTCGGATTCGAAAATCTAGACTCACGGGAGAACGACCATAAGGTGTCCGAGGCAGCACTAGACCCTTGGAGACAAGTCGGCTGGAGGACGATGTATTGATTCGTGACGCAATTTGTATGTTCCATCGTCATTAACAGGCTCTGAACGTTACAATTAACTGTCAGGTTTGCGTCGGATTCGAAAATCTAGACTCACAGGAGAACGACCATAAGGTGCCCGAGGCAGCAATAGACCCTTGGAGACAGGTCGGCCGGAGGATGATGTATTGAATCGCGACGCAATTTGTGTGTTCCATTGTCATTAAGAGGCTCTGAACCTTACAATTAACTGTAAGTTTTGCGTCGGATTCGAAAATCTAGACTCACAGAAGAACGACCATAAGGTGCCCGAGGCAGCACTAGACCCTTGGAGACAAGTCGGCTGGAGGACGATGTATTGAATCGCGACGCAATTTGTGTGTTCCATCGTCATTAACAGGCTCTGAACCTTACAATTAACTGTCAGTTTTGCGTCGGATTCATAAGTCTAGACTCACAGGAGAACGACCATAAGGTGCCCGAGGCAGCAATAGACCCTTGGAGACAGGTCGGCCGGAGGACGATGTATTGAATCGCGACGCGATTTGTGTGTTCCATTGTCATTAAGAGGCTCTGAACCTTACAATTAACTGTCAGTTTTGCGTCGGATTCGAAAATCTAGACTCACAGGAGATCGACCGTAAGGTGCCCGAGGCAGCAATAGACCCTTGGAGACAGGTCGGCCGGAGGACGATGTATTGAATCGTGACGCAATTTGTGTGTTCCATCGTCATTAACAGGCTCTGAACCTTACAATTAACTGTCAGTTTTGCGTCGGATTCGAAAATCTAGACTCACAGGAGATCGACCACAAGGTGCCCGAGGCAGCAATAGACCCTTGGAGACAGGTCGGCCGGAGGACGATGTATTGAATCGCGACGCGATTTGTGTGTTCCATCGTCATTAACAGGCTCTGAACGTTACAATTAACTGTCAGTTTTGCGTCGGATTCGAAAATCTAGACTCACAGGAGAACGACCATAAGGTGCCCGAGGCAGCAATAGACCCTTGGAGACAGGTCGGCCGGAGGACGATGTATTGAATCGCGACGCGATTTGTGTGTTCTATTGTCATTAAAAGGCTCTGAACATTACAATTAACTGTCAGTTTTGCGTCGGATTCGAAAATCTAGACTTACAGGAGAACGACCATAAGGTGTCCGAGGCAGCACTAGACCCTTGGAGACAAGTCGGCTGGAGGACGATGTATTGATTCGTGACGCAATTTGTATGTTCCATCGTCATTAACAGGCTCTGAACGTTACAATTAACTGTCAGGTTTGCGTCGGATTCGAAAATCTAGACTCACAGGAGAACGACCATAAGGTGCCCGAGGCAGCAATAGACCCTTGGAGACAGGTCGGCCGGAGGATGATGTATTGAATCGCGACGCAATTTGTGTGTTCCATTGTCATTAATAGGCTCTGAACCTTACAATTAACTGTAAGTTTTGCGTCGGATTCGAAAATCTAGACTCACAGAAGAACGACCATAAGGTGCCCGAGGCAGCACTAGACCCTTGGAGACAAGTCGGCTGGAGGACGATGTATTGAATCGCGACGCAATTTGTGTGTTCCAACGTCATTAACAGGCTCTGAACCTTACAATTAACTGTCAGTTTTGCGTCGGATTCATAAGTCTAGACTCACAGGAGAACGACCATAAGGTGCCCGAGGCAGCAATAGACCCTTGGAGACAGGTCGGCCGGAGGACGATGTATTGAATCGCGACGCAATTTGTGTGTTCCATCGTCATGAACAGGCTCTGAACGTTACAATTAACTGTCAGTTTTGCGTCGCATTCGAAAATCTAGACTCACAGGAGATCGACCATAAGGTGCCCGAGGCAGCAATAGACCCTTGGAGACAGGTCGGCCGGAGGACGATGTATTGAATCGCGACGCGATTTGTGTGTTCCATCGTCATTAACAGGCTCTGAACCTTACAATTAACTGTCAGTTTTGCGTCGGATTCGAAAATCTAGACTCACAGGAGAACGACCATAAGGTGACCGAGGCAGCAATAGACCCTTGGAGACAGGTCGGCCGGAGGACGATGTATTGAATCGCGACGCGATTTGTGTGTTCCATTGTCATTAAGAGGCTCTGAACGTTACAATTAACTGTCAGTTTTGCGTCGGATTCGAAAATCTACACTCACAGGAGATCGACCATAAGGTGCCCGAGGCAGCAATAGACCCTTGGAGACAGGTCGGCCGGAGGACGATGTATTGAATCGCGACGCAATTTGTGTGTTCCATCGTCATTAACAGGTTCTGAACCTTACAATTAACTGTCAGTTTTGCGTCGGATTCGAAAATCTAGACTCACAGGAGAACGACCATAAGGTGCCCGAGGCAGCACTAGACCCTTGGAGACAAGTCGGCTGGGGGACGATGTATTGAATCGCGACGCGATTTGTGTGTTCCATCGTCATTAACAGGCTCTGAACGTTACAATTAACTGTCAGTTTTGCGTCGGATTCGAAAATCTAGACTCACAGGAGATCGACCATAAGGTGCCCGAGGCAGCAATAGACCCTTGGAGACAGGTCGGCCGGAGGACGATGTATTGAATCGCGACGCAACTTGTGTGTTCCATTGTCATTAAGAGGCTCTGAACCTTATAATTAACTGTCAGTTTTGCGTCGGATTCGAAAATCTAGACTCACAGAAGAACCACCATAAGGTGCCCGAGGCAGCACTAGACCCTTGGAGACAAGTCGGCTGGAGGACGATGTATTGAATCGCGACGCAATTTGTGTGTTCCATCGTCATTAACAGGCTCTGAGCGTTACAATTAACTGTCAGTTTTGCGTCGGATTCGAGAATCTAGATTCACAGGAGATCGACCATAAGGTGCCCGAGGCAGCAATAGACCCTTGGAGACAGGTCGGCCGGAGGACGATGTATTGAATCGTGACGCAATTTGTGTGTTCCATCGTCATTAACAGGCTCTGAACCTTACAATTAACTGTCAGTTTTGCGTCGGATTCGAAAATCTAGACTCACAGGAGATCGACCATAAGGTGCCCGAGGCAGCAATAGACCCTTGGAGACAGGTCGGCCGGAGGACGATGTATTGAATCGCGACGCGATTTGTGTGTTCCTTCGTCATTAACAGGCTCTGAACGTTACAATTAACTGTCAGTTTTGCGTCGGATTCGAAAATCTAGACTCACAGAAGAACCACCATAAGGTGCCCGAGGCAGCACTAGACCCTTGGAGACAAGTCGGCTGGAGGACGATGTATTGAATCGCGACGCAATTTGTGTGTTCCATCGTCATTAACAGGCTCTGAGCGTTACAATTAACTGTCAGTTTTGCGTCGGATTCGAGAATCTAGATTCACAGGAGATCGACCATAAGGTGCCCGAGGCAGCAATAGACCCTTGGAGACAGGTCGGCCGGAGGACGATGTATTGAATCGTGACGCAATTTGTGTGTTCCATCGTCATTAACAGGCTCTGAACCTTACAATTAACTGTCAGTTTTGCGTCGGATTCGAAAATCTAGACTCACAGGAGATCGACCATAAGGTGCCCGAGGCAGCAATAGACCCTTGGAGACAGGTCGGCCGGAGGACGATGTATTGAATCGCGACGCGATTTGTGTGTTCTATTGTCATTAAAAGGCTCTGAACGTTACAATTAACTGTCAGTTTTGCGTCGGATTCGAAAATCTAGACTCACAGGAGAACGACCATAAGGTGTCCGAGGCAGCACTAGACCCTTGGAGACAAGTCGGCTGGAGGACGATGTATTGATTTGCGACGCAATTAGTGTGTTCCATCGTCATTAACAGGCTCTGAACGTTACAATTAACTGTCAGGTTTGCGTCGGATTCGAAAATCTAGACTCACAGGAGAACGACCATAAGGTGCCCGAGGCAGCAATAGACCCTTGGAGACAGGTCGGCCGGAGGACGATGTATTGAATCGCGACGCAATTTGTGTGTTCCATTGTCATTAAGAGGCTCTGAACCTTACGATTAACTGTCAGTTTAGCGTCGGATTCGAAAATCTAGACTCACAGGAGAACGACCATAAGGTGCCCGAGGCAGCAATAGACCCTTGGACCAAGTCGGCTGGAGGACAATGTATTGAATCGCGACGCGATTTGTGTGTTCCATCGTCATTAACAGGCTCTGAACGTTACAATTAACTGTCAGGTTTGCGTTGGATTCGAAAATCTAGACTCACAGGAGATCGACCATAAGGTGCCCGAGGCAGCAATAGACCCTTGGAGACAGGTCGGCCGGAGGACGATGTTTTGAATCGCGACGGGATTTGTGTGTTCCATCGTCATTAACAGGCTCTGAACCTTACAATTAACTGTCAGTTTTGCGTCGGATTCGAAAATTTAGACTCACAGGAGAATGACCATAAGGTGCCCGAGGCAGCAATAGACCCTTGGAGACAAGTCTGCCGGAGGACGATGTATTGAATCGCGACGCAATTTGTGTGTTCCATCGTCATTAACAGGCTCTGAACGTTACAATTAACTGTCAGTTTTGCGTCGGATTCGAAAATCTAGACTCACAGGAGAACGACCATAAGGTGCCCGAGGCAGCAATAGACCCTTGGAGACAGGTCGGCCGGAGGACGATGTATTAAATTGCGACGCAATTTGTGTGTTCCATTGTCATTAAGAGGCTCTGAACCTTTCGATTAACTTTCAGTTTTGCGTCGGATTCGAAAATCTAGACTCACAGGAGAACGACCATAAGGTGCCCGAGGCAGCAATAGACCCTTGGAGACATGTCGGCTGGAGGACGATGTATTGGATCGCGACGCGATTTGTGTGTTCCATCGTCATTAACAGGTTCTGAAAGTTACAATTAATTGTCAGTTTTGCGTCGGATTCGAAAATCTAGACTCACATGAGATCGACCATAAGGTGCCCGAGGCAGCAATAGACCCTTGGAGACAGGTCGGCCGGAGGACGATGTATTGAATCGCGACGCGATTTTTGTGTTCCATTGTCATTAAGAGGCTCTGAACCTTAAATTAACTGTCAGTTTTGCGTCGGATTCGAAAATCTAGACTCACAGGAGATCGACCATAAGGTGCCCGAGGCAGCAATAGACCCTTGGAGACTGGTCGGCCGGAGGACGATGTATTGAATCGTGACGCAATTTGTGTGTTCCATCGTCATTAACAGGCTCTGAACCTTACAATTAACTGTCAGTTTTGCGTCGGATTCGAAAATCTAGACTCACAGGAGATCGACCATAAGGTGCCCGAGGCAGCAATAGACCCTTGGAGACAAGTCGGCTGGAGGACGATGTATTGAATCGCGACGCAATTTGTGTGTTCCATCGTCATTAACAGGCTCTGAACCTTACAATTAACTGTCAGTTTTGCGTCGGATTCGAAAATCTAGACTCACAGGAGAACGACCATAAGGTGCTTGAGGCAGCACTAGACCCTTGGAGACAAGTCGGCTGGGGGAAGATGTATTGAATCGCGACGCGATTTGTGTGTTCCATCGTCATTAACAGACTCTGAACGTTACAATTAACTGTCAGTTTTGCGTCGGATTCGAAAATCTAGACTCACAGGAGATCGACCATAAGGTGCCGAGGCAGCAATAGACCCTTGGAGACAGGTCGGCCGGAGGACGAAGTATTGAATCGCGACGCAATTTGTGTGATCCATTGTCATTAACAGGCTCTGAACCTTACAATTAACTGTCAGTTTTGCGTCGGATTCGAAAATCTAGACTCACAGAAGAACGACCATAAGGTGCCCGAGGCAGCACTAGACCCTTGGAGACAAGTCGGCTGGAGGACGATGTATTGAATCGCGACGCAATTTGTGTGTTCCATCGTCATTAACAGGCTCTGAGCGTTACAATTAACTGTCAGTTGTGCGTCGGATTCGACAATCTTGATTCACAGGAGATCGACAATAAGGTGCCCGAGGCAGCAATAGACCCTTGGAGACAGGTCGGCCGGAGGACGATGTATTGAATCGTGACGCAATTTGTGTGTTCCATCGTCATTAACAGGCTCTGAACCTTACAATTAACTGTCAGTTTTGCGTCGGATTCGAAAATCTAGACTCACAGGAGATCGACCATAAGGTGCCCGAGGCAGCAATAGACCCTTGGAGACAGGTCGGCCGGAGGACGATGTATTGAATCGCGACGCAACTTGTGTGTTCCATTGTCATTAAGAGGCTCTGAACCTTACAATTAACTGTCAGTTTTGCGTCGGATTCGAAAATCTAGACTCACAGAAGAACCACCATAAGGTGCCCGAGGCAGCACTAGACCCTTGGAGACAAGTCGGCTGGAGGACGATGTATTGAATCGCGACGCAATTTGTGTGTTCCATCGTCATTAACAGGCTCTGAGCGTTACAATTAAGTGTCAGTTTTGCGTCGGATTCGAGAATCTAGATTCACAGGAGATCGACCATAAGGTGCCCGAGGCAGCAATAGACCCTTGGAGACAGGTCGGCCGGAGGACGATGTATTGAATCGTGACGCAATTTGTGTGTTCCATCGTCATTAACAGGCTCTGAACCTTACAATTAACTGTCAGTTTTGCGTCGGATTCGAAAATCTAGACTCACAGGAGATCGACCATAAGGTGCCCGAGGCAGCAATAGACCCTTGGAGACAGGTCGGCCGGAGGACGATGTATTGAATCGCGACGGGATTTGTGTGTTCCATCGTCATTAACAGGCTCTGAACGTTACAATTAACTGTCAGTTTTGCGTCGGATTCGAAAATCTAGACTCACAGGAGAACGACCATAAGGTGCCCGAGGCAGCAATAGACCCTTGGAGACAGGTCGGCCGGAGGACGATGTATTGAATCGCGACGCGATTAGTGTGTTCTATTGTCATTAAAAGGCTCTGAACGTTACAATTAACTGTCAGTTTTGCGTCGGATTCGAAAATCTAGACTCACAGGAGAACGACCATAAGGTTTCCGAGGCAGCACTAGACCCTTGGAGACAAGTCGGCTGGAGGACGATGTATTGATTCGTGACGCAATTTGTATGTTCCATCGTCATTAACAGGCTCTGAACGTTACAATTAACTGTCAGGTTTGCGTCGGATTCGAAAATCTAGACTCACAGGAGAACGACCATAAGGTGCCCGAGGCAGCAATAGACCCTTGGAGACAGGTCGGCCGGAGGATGATGTATTGAATCGCGACGCAATTTGTGTGTTCCATTGTCATTAAGAGGCTCTGAACCTTACAATTAACTGTAAGTTTTGCGTCGGATTCGAAAATCTAGACTCACAGAAGAACGACCATAAGGTGCCCGAGGCAGCACTAGACCCTTGGAGACAAGTCGGCTGGAGGACGATGTATTGAATCGCGACGCAATTTGTGTGTTCCATCGTCATTAACAGGCTCTGAACGTTACAATTAACTGTCAGTTTTGCGTCGGATTCATAAGTCTAGACTCACAGGAGAACGACCATAAGGTGCCCGAGGCAGCAATAGACCCTTGGAGACAGGTCGGCCGGAGGACGATGTATTTAATCGCGACGCAATTTGTGTGTTCCATCGTAATGAACAGGCTCTGAACGTTACAATTAACTGTCAGTTTTGCGTCGCATTCGAAAATCTAGACTCACAGGAGATCGACCATAAGGTGCCCGAGGCAGCAATAGACCCTTGGAGACAGGTCGGCCGGAGGACGATGTATTGAATCGCGATGCGATTTGTGTGTTCCATCGTCATTAACAGGCTCTGAACCTTACAATTAACTGTCAGTTTTGCGTCGGATTCGAAAATCTAGACTCACAGGAGAACGACCATAAGGTGACCGAGGCAGCAATAGACCCTTGGAGACAGGTCGGCCGGAGGACGATGTATTGAATCGCGACGCGATTTGTGTGTTCCATCGTCATTAACAGGCTCTGAACGTTACAATTAACTGTCAGTTTTGCGTCGGATTCGAAAATCTAGACTCACAGGAGATCGACCATAAGGTGCCCGAGGCAGCAATAGACCCTTGGAGACAGGTCGGCCGGAGGACGATGTATTGAATCGCGACGCGATTTTTGTGTTCCATTGTCATTAAGAGGCTCTGAACCTTACAATTAACTGTCAGTTTTGCGTCGGATTCGAAAATCTAGACTCACAGGAGATCGACCATAAGGTGCCCGAGGCAGCAATAGACCCTTGGAGACAGGTCGGCCGGAGGAGGATGTATTGAATCGCGACGCAATTTGTGTGTTCCATCGTCATTAACAGGCTCTGAACCTTACAATTAACTGTCAGTTTTGCGTCGGATTCGAAAATCTAGACTCACAGGAGAACGACCATAATTTGGTTGAGGCAGCACTAGACCCTTGGAGACAAGTCGGCTGGGGGACGATGTATTGAATCGCGACGCGATTTGTGTGTTCCATCGTCATTAACAGACTCTGAACGTTACAATTAACTGTCAGTTTTGCGTCGGATTCGAAAATCTAGACTCACAGGAGATCGACCATAAGGTGCCGAGGCAGCAATAGACCCTTGGAGACAGGTCGGCCGGAGGACGATGTATTGAATCGCGACGCAATTTGTGTGATCCATTGTCATTAACAGGCTCTGAACCTTACAATTAACTGTCAGTTTTGCGTCGGATTCGAAAATCTAGACTCACAGAAGAACGACCATAAGGTGCCCGAGGCAGCACTAGACCCTTGGAGACAAGTCGGCCGGAGGACGATGTATTGAATCGCGACGCAATTTGTGTGTTCCATCGTCATTAACAGGCTCTGAGCGTTACAATTAACTGTCAGTTGTGCGTCGGATTCGACAATCTTGATTCACAGGAGATCGACAATAAGGTGCCCGAGGCAGCAATAGACCCTTGGAGACAGGTCGGCCGGAGGACGATGTATTGAATCGTGACGCAATTTGTGTGTTCCATCGTCATTAACAGGCTCTGAACCTTACAATTAACTGTCAGTTTTGCGTCGGATTCGAAAATCTAGACTCACAGGAGATCGACCATAAGGTGCCCGAGGCAGCACTAGACCCTTGGAGACAAGTCGGCTGGAGGACGATGTATTGAATCGCGACGCAATTTGTGTGTTCCATCGTCATTAACAGGCTCTGAGCGTTTCAATTAAGTGTCAGTTTTGCGTCGGATTCGAGAATCTAGATTCACAGGAGATCGACCATAAGGTGCCCGAGGCAGCAATAGACCCTTGGAGACAGGTCGGCCGGAGGACGATGTATTGAATCGTGACGCAATTTGTGTGTTCCATCGTCATTAACAGGCTCTGAACCTTACAATTAACTGTCAGTTTTGCGTCGGATTCGAAAATCTAGACTCACAGGAGATCGACCATAAGGTGCCCGAGGCAGCAATAGACCCTTGGAGACAGGTCGGCCGGAGGACGATGTATTGAATCGCGACGCGATTTGTGTGTTCCATCGTCATTAATAGGCTCTGAACGTTACAATTAACTGTCAGTTTTGCGTCGGATTCGAAAATCTAGACTCACAGGAGAACGACCATAAGGTGCCCGAGGCAGCAATAGACCCTTGGAGACAGGTCGGCCGGAGGACGATGTATTGAATCGCGACGCGATTAGTGTGTTCTATTGTCATTAAAAGGCTCTGAACGTTACAATTAACTGTCAGTTTTGCGTCGGATTCGAAAATCTAGACTCACAGGAGAACGACCATAAGGTTTCCAAGGCAGCACTAGACCCTTGGAGACAAGTCGGCTGGAGGACGATGTATTGATTCGTGACGCAATTTTATGTTCCATCGTCATTAACAGGCTCTGAACGTTACAATTAACTGTCAGGTTTGCGTCGGATTCGAAAATCTAGACTCACAGGAGAACGACCATAAGGTGCCCGAGGCAGCAATAGACCCTTGGAGACAGGTCGGCCGGAGGATGATGTATTGAATCGCGACGCAATTTGTGTGTTCCATTGTCATTAAGAGGCTCTGAACCTTACAATTAACTGTAAGTTTTGCGTCGGATTCGAAAATCTAGACTCACAGAAGAACGACCATAAGGTGCCCGAGGCAGCACTAGACCCTTGGAGACAAGTCGGCTGGAGGACGATGTATTGAATCGCGACGCAATTTGTGTGTTCCATCGTCATTAACAGGCTCTGAACCTTACAATTAACTGTCAGTTTTGCGTCGGATTCATAAGTCTAGACTCACAGGAGAACGACCATAAGGTGCCCGAGGCAGCAATAGACCCTTGGAGACAGGTCGGCCGGAGGACGATGTATTGAATCGCGACGCAATTTGTGTGTTCCATCGTCATGAACAGGCTCTGAACGTTACAATTAACTGTCAGTTTTGCGTCGCATTCGAAAATCTAGACTCACAGGAGATCGACCATAAGGTGCCCGAGGCAGCAATAGACCCTTGGAGACAGGTCGGCCGGAGGACGATGTATTGAATCGCGACGCGATTTGTGTGTTCCATCGTCATTAACAGGCTCTGAACCTTACAATTAACTGTCAGTTTTGCGTCGGATTCGAAAATCTAGACTCACAGGAGATCGACCATAAGGTGCCCGAGGCAGCAATAGACCCTTGGAGACAGGTCGGCCGGAGGACGATGTATTGAATCGCGACGCAATTTGTGTGTTCCATCGTCATTAACAGGCTCTGAACCTTACAATTAACTGTCAGTTTTGCGTCGGATTCGAAAATCTAGACTCACAGAAGAACGACCATAAGGTGCCCGAGGCAGCACTAGACCCTTGGAGACAAGTCGGCTGGAGGACGATGTATTGAATCGCGACGCAATTTGTGTGTTCCATCGTCATTAACAGGCTCTGAGCGTTACAATTAACTGTCAGTTGTGCGTCGGATTCGACAATCTTGATTCACAGGAGATCGACAATAAGGTGCCCGAGGCAGCAATAGACCCTTGGAGACAGGTCGGCCGGAGGACGATGTATTGAATCGTGACGCAATTTGTGTGTTCCATCGTCATTAACAGGCTCTGAACCTTACAATTAACTGTCAGTTTTGCGTCGGATTCGAAAATCTAGACTCACAGGAGATCGACCATAAGGTGCCCGAGGCAGCACTAGACCCTTGGAGACAAGTCGGCTGGAGGACGATGTATTGAATCGCGACGCAATTTGTGTGTTCCATCGTCATTAACAGGCTCTGAGCGTTTCAATTAAGTGTCAGTTTTGCGTCGGATTCGAAAATCTAGATTCACAGGAGATCGACCATAAGGTGCCCGAGGCAGCAATAGACCCTTGGAGACAGGTCGGCCGGAGGACGATGTATTGAATCGTGACGCAATTTGTGTGTTCCATCGTCATTAACAGGCTCTGAACCTTACAATTAACTGTCAGTTTTGCGTCGGATTCGAAAATCTAGACTCACAGGAGATCGACCATAAGGTGCCCGAGGCAGCAATAGACCCTTGGAGACAGGTCGGCCGGAGGACGATGTATTGAATCGCGACGCGATTTGTGTGTTCCATCGTCATTAACAGGCTCTGAACGTTACAATTAACTGTCAGTTTTGCGTCGGATTCGAAAATCTAGACTCACAGGAGAACGACCATAAGGTGCCCGAGGCAGCAATAGACCCTTGGAGACAGGTCGGCCGGAGGACGATGTATTGAATCGCGACGCGATTAGTGTGTTCTATTGTCATTAAAAGGCTCTGAACGTTACAATTAACTGTCAGTTTTGCGTCGGATTCGAAAATTTAGACTCACAGGAGAATGACCATAAGGTGCCCGAGGCAGCAATAGACCCTTGGAGACAAGTCGGCTGGAGGACGATGTATTGAATCGCGACGCAATTTGTGTGTTCCATCGTCGTTAACAGGCTCTGAACGTTACAATTAACTGTCAGTTTTGCGTCGGATTCGAAAATCTAGACTCACAGGAGAACGACCATAAGGTGCCCGAGGCAGCAATAGACACTTGGAGACAGGTCGGCCGGAGGACGATGTATTGAATTGCGACGCAATTTGTGTGTTCCATTGTCATTAAGAGGCTCTGAACCTTTCGATTAACTTTCAGTTTTGCGTCGGATTCGAAAATCTAGACTCACAGGAGAACGACCATAAGGTGCCCGAGGCAGCAATAGACCCTTGGAGACATGTCGGCTGGAGGACGATGTATTGGATCGCGACGGGATTTGTGTGTTCCATCGTCATTAACAGGTTCTGAACGTTACAATTAACTGTCAGTTTTGCGTCGGATTCGAAAATCTAGACTCACAGGAGATCGACCATAAGGTGCCCGAGGCAGCAATAGACCCTTGGAGACATGTCGGCTGGAGGACGATGTATTGGATCGCGACGCGATTTGTGTGTTCCATCGTCATTAACAGGTTCTGAACGTTACAATTAACTGTCAGTTTTGCGTCGGATTCGAAAATCTAGACTCACAGGAGATCGACCATAAGGTGCCCGAGGCAGCAATAGACCCTTGGAGACAGGTCGGCCGGAGGACGATGTATTGAATCGCGACGCAATTTGTGTGTTCCATCGTCATTAACAGGCTCTGAACCATACAATTAACTGTCAGTTTTGCGTCGCATTCGAAAATCTAGACTCACAGGAGATCGACTATAAGGTGCCCGAGGCAGCAATAGACCCTTGGAGACAGGTCGGCCGGAGGACGATGTATTGAATCGCGACGCGATTTGTGTGTTCCATCGTCATTAACAGGCTCTGAACCTTACAATTAACTGTCAGTTTTGCGTCGGATTCGAAAATCTAGACTCACAGGAGAACGACCATAAGTTGCCCGAGGCACCTCTAGACCCTTGGAGACAGGTCGGCTGGAGACGATGTATTGAATCGCGATGCGATTTGTGTGTTCCATCGTCATTAACAGGCTCTGAACCTTACAATTAACTGTCAGTTTTGCGTCGGATTCGAAAATCTAGACTCACAGGAGATCGACCATAAGGTGCCCGAGGCAGCAATAGACCCTTGAAGACAGGTCGGCCGGAGGACGATGTATTTAATGGCGACGCGATTTGTGTGTTCCATCGTCATTTTCAGGCTCTGAACGTTACAATTAACTGTCAGTTTTGCGTCGGATTCGAAAATCTAGACTCACAGGAGATCGACCATAAGGTGCCCGAGGCAGCAATAGACCCTTGGAGACAGGTCGGCCGGAGGACGATGTATTGAATCGCGACGGGATTTGTGTGTTCCATCGTCATTAACAGGCTCTGAACGTTACAATTAACTGTCAGTTTTGCGTCGGATTCGAAAATCTAGACTCACAGGAGATCGACCATAAGGTGCCCGAGGCAGCAATAGACCCTTGGAGACAGGTCGGCCGGAGGACGATGTATTGAATCGCGACGCAATTTGTGTGTTCCATCGTCATTAACAGGCTCTGAACGTTACAATTAACTGTCAGTTTTGCGTCGGATTCGAAAATCTAGACTCACAGGAGAACGACCATAAGGTGCCCGAGGGAGCAATAGACCCTTGGAGACAGGTCGGCCGTAGGACGATGTATTGAATCGCGTCGCAATTTGTGTGTTCCATCGTCATGAACAGGCTCTGAACCTTACAATTAACTGTCAGTTTTGCGTCGGATACGAAAATCTAGAGTCACAGGAGATCGACCATAAGGTGCCCGAGGCAGCAATAGACGCTTGGAGACAGGTCGGCCGGAGGACGATGTATTGAATCGCGACGCGATTTGTGTGTTCCATCGTCATTAACAGGCTCTGAACGTTACAATTAACTGTCAGTTTTGCGTCGGATTCGAAAATCTAGACTCACAGGAGATCGACCATAAGGTGCCCGAGGCAGCAATAGACCCTTGGAGACAGGTCGGCCGGAGGACGATGTATTGAATCGCGACGGGATTTGTGTGTTCCATCGTCATTAACAGGCTCTGAACCTTACAATTAACTGTCAGTTTTGCGTCGGATTCGAAAATCTAGACTCACAGGAGATCGACCATAAGGTGCCCGAGGCAGCAATAGACCCTTGGAGACAGGTCGGCCGGAGGACGATGTATTGAATCGCGACGCGATTTGTGTGTTCCATTGTCATTAATTGGCTCTGAACGTTACAATTAACTGTCAGTTTTGCGTCGGATTCGAAAATCTAGACTCACAGGAGGACAACCATAAGGTGTCCGAGGCAGCACTAGACCCTTGGAGACAAGTCGGCTGGAGGACGATGTATTGAATCGCGACGCAATTTGTGTGTTCCATCGTCATTAACAGGCTCTGAACGTTACAATTAACTGTCAGTTTTGCGTCGGATTCGAAAATCTAGACTCACAGGAGATCGACCATAAGGTGCCCGAGGCAGCAATAGACCCTTGGAGACAGGTCGGCCGGAGAACGATGTATTGAATCGCGACGCGATTTGTGTGTTCCATTGTCATTAAGAGGCTCTCAACGTTACAATTAACTGTCAGTTTTGCGTCGGATTCGAAAATCTAGACTCACAGGAGAACGACCATAAGGTGCCCGAGGCAGCTCTAGACCCTTGGAGACAAATCGGCTGGAGGACGATGTATTGAATCGCGACGCGATTTGTGTGTTCCATCGTCATTAACAGGCTCTGAACCTTACAATTAACTGTCAGTTTTGCGTCTGATTCGAAAATCTAGACTCACAGGAGAACGACCATAAGGTGACCGAGGCAGCACTAGACCCTTGGAGACAAGTCGGCTGGAGGACGATGTATTGAATCGCGACGCAATTTGTGTGTTCCATCGTCATTAACAGGCTCTGAACGTTACAATTAACTGTCAGTTTTGCGTCGGATTCGAAAATCTAGACTGACAGGAGATCGACCATAAGGTGCCCGAGGCAGCAATAGACCCTTGGAGACAGGTCGGCCGGAGGACGATGTATTGAATCGCGTCGCAATTTGTTTGTTCCATCGTCATGAACAGGCTCTGAACCTTACAATTAACTGTCAGTTTTGCGTCGGATACGAAAATCTAGAGTCACAGGAGATCGACCATAAGGTGCCCGAGGCAGCAATAGACGCTTGGAGACAGGTCGGCCGGAGGACGATGTATTGAATCGCGACGCGATTTGTGTGTTCCATCGTCATTAACAGGCTCTGAACGTTACAATTAACTGTCAGTTTTGCGTCGGATTCGAAAATCTAGACTCACAGGAGATCGACCATAAGGTGCCCGAGGCAGCAATAGACCCTTGGAGACAGGTCGGCCGGAGGACGATGTATTGAATCGCGACGGGATTTGTGTGTTCCATCGTCATTAACAGGCTCTGAACCTTACAATTAACTGTCAGTTTTGCGTCGGATTCGAAAATCTAGACTCACAGGAGATCGACCATAAGGTGCCCGAGGCAGCAATAGACCCTTGGAGACAGGTCGGCCGGAGGACGATGTATTGAATCGCGACGCGATTTGTGTGTTCCATTGTCATTAATTGGCTCTGAACGTACAATTAACTGTCAGTTTTGCGTCGCATTCGAAAATCTAGACTCACAGGAGGACAACCATAAGGTGTCCGAGGCAGCACTAGACCCTTGGAGACAAGTCGGCTGGAGGATGATGTATTGAATCGCGACGCAATTTGTGTGTTCCATCGTCATTAACAGGCTCTGAACGTTACAATTAACTGTCAGTTTTGCGTCGGATTCGAAAATCTAGACTCACAGGAGATCGACCATAAGGTGCCCGAGGCAGCAATAGACCCTTGGAGACAGGTCGGCCGGAGAACGATGTATTGAATCGCGACGCGATTTGTGTGTTCCATTGTCATTAAGAGGCTCTCAACGTTACAATTAACTGTCAGTTTTGCGTCGGATTCGAAAATCTAGACTCACAGGAGAACGACCATAAGGTGCCCGAGGCAGCTCTAGACCCTTGGAGACAAATCGGCTGGAGGACGATGTATTGAATCGCGACGCGATTTGTGTGTTCCATCGTCATTAACAGGCTCTGAACCTTACAATTAACTGTCAGGTTTGCGTCGGATTCGAAAATCTAGACTCACAGGAGATCGACCATAAGGTGCCCGAGGCAGCAATAGACCCTTGGTGACAGGTCGGCCGGAGGACGATGTATTGAATCGCGACGCAATTTGTGTGTTCCATAGTCATTAAGAGGCTCTGAACGTTACAATTAACTGTCAGTTTTGCGTCGGATTCGAAAATCTAGACTCACAGGAGATCGACCATAAGGTGCCCGAGGCAGCAATAGACCCTTGGAGACAGGTCGGCCGGAGGACGATGTATTGAATCGCGACGGGATTTGTGTGTTCCATCGTCATTAACAGGCTCTGAACGTTACAATTAACTGTCAGTTTTGCGTCGGATTCGAAAATCTAGACTCACAGGAGATCGACCATAAGGTGCCCGAGGCAGCAATAGACCCTTGGAGACAGGTCGGCCGGAGGACGATGTATTGAATCGCGACGCAATTTGTGTGTTCCATCGTCATTAACAGGCTCTGAGCGTTACAATTAACTGTCAGTTTTGCGTCGGATTCGAAAATCTAGACTCACAGGAGAACGACCATAAGGTGCCCGAGGGAGCAATAGACCCTTGGAGACAGGTCGGCCGGAGGACGATGTATTGAATCGCGTCGCAATTTGTGTGTTCCATCGTCATGAACAGGCTCTGAACCTTACAATTAACTGTCAGTTTTGCGTCGGATTCGAAAATCTAGACTCACAGGAGATCGACCATAAGGTGCCCGAGGCAGCAATAGACCCTTGGAGACAGGTCGGCCGGAGGACGATGTATTGAATCGCGACGCGATTTGTGTGTTCCATTGTCATTAAGAGGCTTTCAACGTTACAATTAACTGTCAGTTTTGCGTCGGATTCGAAAATCTAGACTCACAGGAGAACGACCATAAGGTGCCCGAGGCAGCTCTAGACCCTTGGAGACAAATCGGCTGGAGGACGATGTATTGAATCGCGACGCGATTTGTGTGTTCCATCGTCATTAACAGGCTCTGAACCTTACAATTAACTGTCAGTTTTGCGTCTGATTCGAAAATCTAGACTCACAGGAGAACGACCATAAGGTGACCGAGGCAGCACTAGACCCTTGGAGACAAGTCGGCTGGAGGACGATGTATTGAATCGCGACGCAATTTGTGTGTTCCATCGTCATTAACAGGCTCTGAACGTTACAATTAACTGTCAGTTTTGTGTCGGATTCGAAAATCTAGACTCACAGGAGAACGACCATAAGGTGCCCGAGGCAGCAATAGACCCTTGGAGACAGGTCGGGCGGAGGACGATGTATTGAATCGCGACGCAATTTGTGTGTTCCATAGTCATTAAGAGGCTCTGAACGTTGCAATTAACTGTCAGTTTTGCGTCGGATTCGAAAATCTAGACTCACAGGAGATCGACCATAAGGTGCCCGAGGCAGCAATAGACCCTTGGAGACAGGTCGGCCGGAGGACGATGTATTGTATCGCGACGGGTTTTGTGTGTTCCATCGTCATTAACAGGCACTGAACGTTACATTCAACTGCGTCGGATTCGAAATTCTAGACTCACAGGAGATTGACCATAAGGTGCCCGAGGCAGCAATAGACCCTTGGAGACAGGTCGGCCGGAGGACGATGTATTGAATCGCGACGCGATTTGTGTGTTCCATTGTCATTAACAGGCTCTGAACCTTACAACTAACTGTCAGTTTTGCGTCGGATTCGAAAATCTAGACTCACAGGAAACGACCATACGGTGTCCGAGGCAGCACTAGACCCTTGGAGACAAGTCGGCTGGAGGACGATGTATTGAATCGCGACGCAATTTGTGTGTTCCATCGTCATTAACAGGCTCTGAACGTTACAATTAACTGTCAGTTTTGCGTCGGATTAGAAAATCTAGACTCACAGGAGATCGACCATAAGGTGCCCGAGGCAGCAATAGACCCTTGGAGACAGGTCGGCCGGAGAACGATGTATTGAATCGCGACGCGATTTGTGTGTTCCATTGTCATTAAGAGGCTCTGAACGTTACAATTAACTGTCAGTTTTGCGTCGGATTCGAAAATCTAGACTCACAGGAGAACGACCATAAGGTGCCCGAGGCAGCTCTAGACCCTTGGAGACAAATCGGCTGGAGGACGATGTATTGAATCGCGACGCGATTTGTGTGTTCCATCGTCATTAACAGGCTCTGAACCTTACAATTAACTGTCAGTTTTGCGTCTGATTCGAAAATCTAGACTCACAGGAGAACGACCATAAGGTGACCGAGGCAGCACTAGACCCTTGGAGACAAGTCGGCTGGAGGACGATGTATTGAATCGCGACGCAATTTGTGTGTTCCATCGTCATTAACAGGCTCTGAACGTTACAATTAACTGTCAGTTTTGCGTCGGATTCGAAAATCTAGACTGACAGGAGATCGACCATAAGGTGCCCGAGGCAGCAATAGACCCTTGGAGACAGGTCGGCCGGAGGACGATGTATTGAATCGCGTCGCAATTTGTTTGTTCCATCGTCATGAACAGGCTCTGAACCTTACAATTAACTGTCAGTTTTGCGTCGGATACGAAAATCTAGAGTCACAGGAGATCGACCATAAGGTGCCCGAGGCAGCAATAGACGCTTGGAGACAGGTCGGCCGGAGGACGATGTATTGAATCGCGACGCGATTTGTGTGTTCCATCGTCATTAACAGGCTCTGAACGTTACAATTAACTGTCAGTTTTGCGTCGGATTCGAAAATCTAGACTCACAGGAGATCGACCATAAGGTGCCCGAGGCAGCAATAGACCCTTGGAGACAGGTCGGCCGGAGGACGATGTATTGAATCGCGACGGGATTTGTGTGTTCCATCGTCATTAACAGGCTCTGAACCTTACAATTAACTGTCAGTTTTGCGTCGGATTCGAAAATCTAGACTCACAGGAGATCGACCATAAGGTGCCCGAGGCAGCAATAGACCCTTGGAGACAGGTCGGCCGGAGGACGATGTATTGAATCGCGACGCGATTTGTGTGTTCCATTGTCATTAATTGGCTCTGAACGTACAATTAACTGTCAGTTTTGCGTCGCATTCGAAAATCTAGACTCACAGGAGGACAACCATAAGGTGTCCGAGGCAGCACTAGACCCTTGGAGACAAGTCGGCTGGAGGATGATGTATTGAATCGCGACGCAATTTGTGTGTTCCATCGTCATTAACAGGCTCTGAACGTTACAATTAACTGTCAGTTTTGCGTCGGATTCGAAAATCTAGACTCACAGGAGATCGACCATAAGGTGCCCGAGGCAGCAATAGACCCTTGGAGACAGGTCGGCCGGAGAACGATGTATTGAATCGCGACGCGATTTGTGTGTTCCATTGTCATTAAGAGGCTCTCAACGTTACAATTAACTGTCAGTTTTGCGTCGGATTCGAAAATCTAGACTCACAGGAGAACGACCATAAGGTGCCCGAGGCAGCTCTAGACCCTTGGAGACAAATCGGCTGGAGGACGATGTATTGAATCGCGACGCGATTTGTGTGTTCCATCGTCATTAACAGGCTCTGAACCTTACAATTAACTGTCAGGTTTGCGTCGGATTCGAAAATCTAGACTCACAGGAGATCGACCATAAGGTGCCCGAGGCAGCAATAGACCCTTGGTGACAGGTCGGCCGGAGGACGATGTATTGAATCGCGACGCAATTTGTGTGTTCCATAGTCATTAAGAGGCTCTGAACGTTACAATTAACTGTCAGTTTTGCGTCGGATTCGAAAATCTAGACTCACAGGAGATCGACCATAAGGTGCCCGAGGCAGCAATAGACCCTTGGAGACAGGTCGGCCGGAGGACGATGTATTGAATCGCGACGGGATTTGTGTGTTCCATCGTCATTAACAGGCTCTGAACGTTACAATTAACTGTCAGTTTTGCGTCGGATTCGAAAATCTAGACTCACAGGAGATCGACCATAAGGTGCCCGAGGCAGCAATAGACCCTTGGAGACAGGTCGGCCGGAGGACGATGTATTGAATCGCGTCGCAATTTGTTTGTTCCATCGTCATGAACAGGCTCTGAACCTTACAATTAACTGTCAGTTTTGCGTCGGATACGAAAATCTAGAGTCACAGGAGATCGACCATAAGGTGCCCGAGGCAGCAATAGACGCTTGGAGACAGGTCGGCCGGAGGACGATGTATTGAATCGCGACGCGATTTGTGTGTTCCATCGTCATTAACAGGCTCTGAACGTTACAATTAACTGTCAGTTTTGCGTCGGATTCGAAAATCTAGACTCACAGGAGATCGACCATAAGGTGCCCGAGGCAGCAATAGACCCTTGGAGACAGGTCGGCCGGAGGACGATGTATTGAATCGCGACGGGATTTGTGTGTTCCATCGTCATTAACAGGCTCTGAACCTTACAATTAACTGTCAGTTTTGCGTCGGATTCGAAAATCTAGACTCACAGGAGATCGACCATAAGGTGCCCGAGGCAGCAATAGACCCTTGGAGACAGGTCGGCCGGAGGACGATGTATTGAATCGCGACGCGATTTGTGTGTTCCATTGTCATTAATTGGCTCTGAACGTACAATTAACTGTCAGTTTTGCGTCGCATTCGAAAATCTAGACTCACAGGAGGACAACCATAAGGTGTCCGAGGCAGCACTAGACCCTTGGAGACAAGTCGGCTGGAGGATGATGTATTGAATCGCGACGCAATTTGTGTGTTCCATCGTCATTAACAGGCTCTGAACGTTACAATTAACTGTCAGTTTTGCGTCGGATTCGAAAATCTAGACTCACAGGAGATCGACCATAAGGTGCCCGAGGCAGCAATAGACCCTTGGAGACAGGTCGGCCGGAGAACGATGTATTGAATCGCGACGCGATTTGTGTGTTCCATTGTCATTAAGAGGCTCTCAACGTTACAATTAACTGTCAGTTTTGCGTCGGATTCGAAAATCTAGACTCACAGGAGAACGACCATAAGGTGCCCGAGGCAGCTCTAGACCCTTGGAGACAAATCGGCTGGAGGACGATGTATTGAATCGCGACGCGATTTGTGTGTTCCATCGTCATTAACAGGCTCTGAACCTTACAATTAACTGTCAGGTTTGCGTCGGATTCGAAAATCTAGACTCACAGGAGATCGACCATAAGGTGCCCGAGGCAGCAATAGACCCTTGGTGACAGGTCGGCCGGAGGACGATGTATTGAATCGCGACGCAATTTGTGTGTTCCATAGTCATTAACAGGCTCTGAACGTTACAATTAACTGTCAGTTTTGCGTCGGATTCGAAAATCTAGACTCACAGGAGATCGACCATAAGGTGCCCGAGGCAGCAATAGACCCTTGGAGACAGGTCGGCCGGAGGACGATGTATTGAATCGCGACGGGATTTGTGTGTTCCATCGTCATTAACAGGCTCTGAACGTTACAATTAACTGTCAGTTTTGCGTCGGATTCGAAAATCTAGACTCACAGGAGATCGACCATAAGGTGCCCGAGGCAGCAATAGACCCTTGGAGACAGGTCGGCCGGAGGACGATGTATTGAATCGCGACGCAATTTGTGTGTTCCATCGTCATTAACAGGCTCTGAGCGTTACAATTAACTGTCAGTTTTGCGTCGGATTCGAAAATCTAGACTCACAGGAGAACGACCATAAGGTGCCCGAGGGAGCAATAGACCCTTGGAGACAGGTCGGCCGGAGGACGATGTATTGAATCGCGTCGCAATTTGTGTGTTCCATCGTCATGAACAGGCTCTGAACCTTACAATTAACTGTCAGTTTTGCGTCGGATTCGAAAATCTAGACTCACAGGAGATCGACCATAAGGTGCCCGAGGCAGCAATAGACCCTTGGAGACAGGTCGGCCGGAGGACGATGTATTGAATCGCGACGCGATTTGTGTGTTCCATTGTCATTAAGAGGCTTTCAACGTTACAATTAACTGTCAGTTTTGCGTCGGATTCGAAAATCTAGACTCACAGGAGAACGACCATAAGGTGCCCGAGGCAGCTCTAGACCCTTGGAGACAAATCGGCTGGAGGACGATGTATTGAATCGCGACGCGATTTGTGTGTTCCATCGTCATTAACAGGCTCTGAACCTTACAATTAACTGTCAGTTTTGCGTCTGATTCGAAAATCTAGACTCACAGGAGAACGACCATAAGGTGACCGAGGCAGCACTAGACCCTTGGAGACAAGTCGGCTGGAGGACGATGTATTGAATCGCGACGCAATTTGTGTGTTCCATCGTCATTAACAGGCTCTGAACGTTACAATTAACTGTCAGTTTTGTGTCGGATTCGAAAATCTAGACTCACAGGAGAACGACCATAAGGTGCCCGAGGCAGCAATAGACCCTTGGAGACAGGTCGGGCGGAGGACGATGTATTGAATCGCGACGCAATTTGTGTGTTCCATAGTCATTAAGAGGCTCTGAACGTTGCAATTAACTGTCAGTTTTGCGTCGGATTCGAAAATCTAGACTCACAGGAGATCGACCATAAGGTGCCCGAGGCAGCAATAGACCCTTGGAGACAGGTCGGCCGGAGGACGATGTATTGTATCGCGACGGGTTTTGTGTGTTCCATCGTCATTAACAGGCACTGAACGTTACATTCAACTGCGTCGGATTCGAAATTCTAGACTCACAGGAGATTGACCATAAGGTGCCCGAGGCAGCAATAGACCCTTGGAGACAGGTCGGCCGGAGGACGATGTATTGAATCGCGACGCGATTTGTGTGTTCCATTGTCATTAACAGGCTCTGAACCTTACAACTAACTGTCAGTTTTGCGTCGGATTCGAAAATCTAGACTCACAGGAAACGACCATACGGTGTCCGAGGCAGCACTAGACCCTTGGAGACAAGTCGGCTGGAGGACGATGTATTGAATCGCGACGCAATTTGTGTGTTCCATCGTCATTAACAGGCTCTGAACGTTACAATTAACTGTCAGTTTTGCGTCGGATTAGAAAATCTAGACTCACAGGAGATCGACCATAAGGTGCCCGAGGCAGCAATAGACCCTTGGAGACAGGTCGGCCGGAGGACGATGTATTGAATCGCGACGCGATTTGTGTGTTCCATTGTCATTAAGAGGCTCTGAACGTTACAATTAACTGTCAGTTTTGCGTCGGATTCGAAAATCTAGACTCACAGGAGAACGACCATAAGGTGCCCGAGGCAGCTCTAGACCCTTGGAGACAAATCGGCTGGAGGACGATGTATTGAATCGCGACGCGATTTGTGTGTTCCATCGTCATTAACAGGCTCTGAACCTTACAATTAACTGTCAGTTTTGCGTCGGATTCGAAAATCTAGACTCACAGGAGATCGACCATAAGGTGCCCGAGGATGCAATAGACCCTTGAAGACAGGTCGGCCGGAGGACGATGTATTGAATCGCGACGCGATTTGTGTGTTAAATCGTCATTTTCAGGCTCTGAACGTTACAATTAACTGTCAGTTTTGCGTCGGATTCGAAAATCTAGACTCACAGGAGATCGACCATAAGGTGCCCGAGGCAGCAATAGACCCTTGGAGACAGGTCGGCCGGAGGACGATGTATTGAATCGCGACGGGATTTGTGTGTTCCATCGTCATTAACAGGCTCTGAACGTTACAATTAACTGTCAGTTTTGCGTCGGATTCGAAAATCTAGACTCACAGGAGATCGACCATAAGGTGCCCGAGGCAGCAATAGACTCTTGGAGACAGGTCGGCCGGAGGACGATGTATTGAATCGCGACGCAATTTGTGTGTTCCATCGTCATTTTCAGGCTCTGAACGTTACAATTAACTGTCAGTTTTGCGTCGGATTCGAAAATCTAGACTCACAGGAGATCGACCATAAGGTGCCCGAGGCAGCAATAGACCCTTGAAGACAGGTCGGCCGGAGGACGATGTATTGAATCGCGACGCGATTTGTGTGTTCCATCGTCATTTTCAGTCTCTGAACGTTACAATTAACTGTCAGTTTTGCGTCGGATTCGAAAATCTAGACTCACAGGAGATCGACCATAAGGTGCCCGAGGCAGCTCTAGACCCTTGGAGACAAATCGGCTGGAGGACGATGTATTGAATCGCGACGCGATTTGTGTGTTCCATCGTCTTTAACAGGCTCTGAACCTTACAATTAACTGTCAGTTTTGCGTCGGATTCGAAAATCTAGACTCACAGGAGATCGACCATAAGGTGCCCGAGGCAGCAATAGACCCTTGAAGACAGGTCGGCCGGAGGACGATGTATTGAATCGCGACGCGATTTGTGTGTTCCATCGTCACTTTCAGGCTCTGAACGTTACAATTAACTGTCAGTTTTGCGTCGGATTCGAAAATCTAGACTCACAGGAGATCGACCATAAGGTGCCCGAGGCAGCAATAGACCCTTGGAGACAGGTCGGCCGGAGGACGATGTATTGAATCGCGACGCAATTTGTGTGTTCCATCGTCATTAACAGGCTCTGAACGTTACAATTAACTGTCAGTTTTGCGTCGGATTCGAAAATCTAGACTCACAGGAGGACGACCATAAGGTGCCCGAGGGAGCAATAGACCCTTGGAGACAGGTCGGCCGGAGGACGATGTATTGAATCGCGTCGCAATTTGTGTGTTCCATCGTCATGAACAGGCTCTGAACCTTACAATTAACTGTCAGTTTTGCGTCGGATACGAAAATCTAGAGTCACAGGAGATCGACCATAAGGTGCCCGAGGCAGCAATAGACGCTTGGAGACAGGTCGGCCGAAGGACGATGTATTGAATCGCGACGCAATTTGTGTGTTCCATCGTCATTAACAGGCTCTGAACGTTACAATTAACTGTCAGTTTTGCGTCGGATTCGAAAATCTAGACTCACAGGAGATCGACCATAAGGTGCCCGAGGCAGCAATAGACCCTTGGAGACAGGTCGGCCGGAGGACGATGTATTGAATCGCGACGCGATTTGTGTGTTCCATTGTCATTAAGAGGCTCTGAACCTTACAATTAACTGTCAGTTTTGCGTCGGATTCGAAAATCTAGACTCACAGGAGAACGACCATAAGGTGCCCGAGGCAGCTCTAGACCCTTGGAGACAAATCGGCTGGAGGACGATGTATTGAATCGCGACGCGATTTGTGTGTTCCATCGTCATTAACAGGCTCTGAACCTTACAATTAACTGTCAGTTTTGCGTCGGATTCGAAAATCTAGACTCACAGGAGATCGACCATAAGGTGCCCGAGGCAGCAATAGACCCTTGGAGACAGGTCGGCCGGAGGACGATGTATTGAATCGCGACGGGATTTGTGTGTTCCATCGTCATTAACAGGGTCTGAACGTTACAATTAACTGTCAGTTTTGCGTCGGATTCGAAAATCTAGACTCACAGGAGATCGACCATAAGGTGCCCGAGGCAGCAATAGACCCTTGGAGACAGGTCGGCCGGAGGACGATGTATTGAATCGCGACGGGATTTGTGTGTTCCATCGTCATTAACAGGCTCTGAACGTTACAATTAACTGTCAGTTTTGCGTCGGATTCGAAAATCTAGACTCACAGGAGTACGACCATAAGGTGCCCGAGGGAGCAATAGACCCTTGGAGACAGGTCGGCCGGAGGACGATGTATCGAATCGCGTCGCAATTTGTGTGTTCCATCGTCATGAACAGGCTCTGAGCCTTACAATTAACTGTCAGTTTTGCGTCGGATACGAAAATCTAGAGTCACAGGAGATCGACCATAAGGTGCCCGAGGCAGCAATAGACGCTTGGAGACAGGTCGGCCGGAGGACGATGTATTGAATCGCGACGCGATTTGTGTGTTCCATCGTCATTAACAGGCTCTGAACGTTACAATTAACTGCCAGTTTTGCGTCGGATTCGAAAATGTAGACTCACAGGAGATCGACCATAAGGTGCCCGAGGCAGCAATAGACCCTTGGAGACAGGTCGGCCGGAGGACGATGTATTGAATCGCGACGCGATTTGTGTGTTCCATTGTCATTAATTGGCTCTGAACGTTACAATTAACTGTCAGTTTTGCGTCGGATTCGAAAATCTAGACTCACAGGAGGACAACCATAAGGTGACCGAGGCAGCACTAGACCCTTGGAGACAAGTCGGCTGGAGGACGATGTATTGAATCGCGACGCAATTTGTGTGTTCCATCGTCATTAACAGGCTCTGAACGTTACAATTAACTGCGTCGGATTCGAAATTCTAGAATCACAGGAGATCGACCATAAGGTGCCCGAGGCAGCAATAGACCCTTGGAGACAGGTCGGCCGGAGGACGATGTATTGAATCGCGACGCAATTTGTGTGTTCCATCGTCTTTAACAGGCTCTGAACGTTACAATTAACTGTCAGTTTTGCGTCGGATTCGAAAATCTAGACTCACAGGTGATCGACCATAAGGTGCCCGAGGCAGCAATAGACCCTTGGAGACAGGTCGGCCGGAGGACGATGTATTGAATCGCGACGCGATTTGTGTGTTCCATTGTCATTAAGAGGCTCTCAACGTTACAATTAACTGTCAGTTTTGCGTCGGATTCGAAAATCTAGACTCACAGGAGAACGACCATAAGGTGCCCGAGGCAGCTCTAGACCCCTGGAGACAAATCGGCTGGAGGACGATGTATTGAATCGCGACGCGATTTGTGTGTTCCATCGTCATTAACAGGCTCTGAACCTTACAATTAACTGTCAGTTTTGCGTCTGATTCGAAAATCTAGACTCACAGGAGAACGACCATAAGGTGTCCGAGGCAGCACTAGACCCTTGGAGACAAGTCGGCTGGAGGACGATGTATTGAATCGCGACGCAATTTGTGTGTTCCATCGTCATTAACAGGCTCTGAACGTTACAATTAACTGTCAGTTTTGCGTCGGTTTCGAAAATCTAGACTCACAGGAGAACGACCATAAGGTGCCCGAGGCAGCAATAGACCCTTGGAGTCAGGTCGGGCGGAGGACGATGTATTGAATCGCGACGCAATTTGTGTGTTCCATTTTCATTAAGAGGCTCTGAACGTTACAATTAACTGTCAGGTTTGCGTCGGATTCGAAAATCTAGACTCACAGGAGATCGACCATAAGGTGCCCGAGGCAGCAATAGACCCTTGGAGACAGGTCGGCCGGAGGACGATGTATTGAATCGCGACGCAATTTGTGTGTTCCATAGTCATTAAGAGGCTCTGAACGTTACAATTAACTGTCAGTTTTGCGTCGGATTCGAAAATCTAGACTCACAGGAGATCGACCATAAGGTGCCCGAGGCAGCAATAGACCCTTGGAGACAGGTCGGCCGGAGGACGATGTATTGAGTCGCGACGGGATTTGTGTGTTCCATCGTCATTAACAGGCTCTGAAAGTTACAATTAACTGTCAGTTTTGCGTCGGATTCGAAAATCTAGACTCACAGGAGATCGACCATAAGGTGCCCGAGGCAGCAATAGACCCTTGGAGACAGGTCGGCCGGAGGACGATGTATTGAATCGCGACTCAATTTGTGTGTTCCATCGTCATTAACAGGCTCTGAACGTTACAATTAACTGTCAGTTTTGCGTCGGATTCGAAAATCTAGACTCACAGGAGAACGACCATAAGGTGCCCGAGGGAGCAATAGACCCTTGGAGACAGGTCGGCCGGAGGACGATGTATTGAATCGCGTCGCAATTTGTGTGTTCCATTGTCATGAACAGGCTCTGAACCTTACAATTAACTGTCAGTTTTGCGTCGGATACGAAAATCTAGAGTCACAGGAGATCGACCATAAGGTGCCCGAGGCAGCAATAGACGCTTGGAGACAGGTCGGCCGGAGGACGATGTATTGAATCGCGACGCGATTTGTGTGTTCCATCGTCATTAACAGGCTCTGAACGTTACAATTAACTGCGTCGGATTCGAAATTCTAGACTCACAGGAGATCGACCATAAGGTGCCCGAGGCAGCAATAGACCCTTGGAGACAGGTCGGCCGGAGGACGATGTATTGAATCGCGACGCGATTTGTGTGTTCCATTGTCATTAAGAGGCTCTGAACGTTACAATTAACTGTCAGTTTTGCGTCGGATTCGAAAATCTAGACTCACAGGAGATCGACCATAAGGTGCCCGAGGCAGCAATAGACCCTTGGAGACAGGTCGGCCGGAGGACGATGTATTGAATCGCGACGGGATTTGTGTGTTCCATCGTCATTAACAGGCTCTGAACGTTACAATTAACTGTCAGTTTTGCGTCGGATTCGAAAATCTAGACTCACAGGAGATCGACCATAAGGTGCCCGAGGCAGCAATAGACCCTTAGAGACAGGTCGGCCGGAGGACGATGTATTGAATCGCGACGCGATTTGTGTGTTCCATTGTCATTAATTGGCTCTGAACGTTACAATTAACGGTCAGTTTTGCGTCGGATTCGAAAATCTAGACTCACAGGAGATCGACCATAAGGTGTCCGAGGCAGCACTAGACCCTTGGAGACAAGTCGGCTGGAGGACGATGTATTGAATCGCGACGCAATTTGTGTGTTCCATCGTTATTAACAGGCTCTGAACGTTACAATTAACTGCGTCGGATTCGAAATTCTAGACTCACAGGAGATCGACCATAAGGTTCCCGAGGCAGCAATAGACCCTTGGAGACAGGTCGGCCGGAGGACGATGTATTGAATCGCGACGCGATTTGTGTGTTCCATTGTCATTAAGAGGCTCTGAACCTTACAATTAACTGTCAGTTTTGCGTCGGATTCGAAAATTTAGCCTCACAGGAGAACGACCATACGGTGTCCGAGGCAGCACTAGACCCTTGGAGACAAGTCGGCTGGAGGATGATGTATTGAATCGCGACGCAATTTGTGTGTTCCATCGTCATTAACAGGCTCTGAACGTTACAATTAACTGTCAGTTTTGCGTCGGATTCGAAAATCTAGACTCACAGGAGATCGACCATAAGGTGCCCGAGGCAGCAATAGACCCTTGGGGACAAATCGGCCGGAGGACGATGTATTGAATCGCGACGCGATTTGTGTGTTCCATTGTCATTAAGAGGCTCTGAACGTTACAATTAACTGTCAGTTTTGCGTCGGATTCGAAAATCTAGACTCACAGGAGAACGACCATAAGGTGCCCGAGGCAGCTCTAGACCCTTGGAGACAAATCGGCTGGAGGACGATGTATTGAATCGCGACGCGATTTGTGTGTTCCATCGTCATTAACAGGCTCTGAACCTTACAATTAACTGTCAGTTTTGCGTCGGATTCGAAAATCTAGACTCACAGGAGATCGACCATAAGGTGCCCGAGGATGCAATAGACCCTTGAAGACAGGTCGGCCGGAGGACGATGTATTGAATCGCGACGCAATTTGTGTGTTCCATCGTCATTAACAGGCTCTGAACCTTACAATTAACTGTCAGTTTTGCGTCGGATTCGAAAATCTAGACTCACAGGAGAACGACCATAAGGTGCCCGAGGCAGCTCTAGACCCTTGGAGACAAATCGGCTGGAGGACGATGTATTGAATCGCGATGCGATTTGTGTGTTCCATCGTCATTAACTGGCTCTGAACGTTACAATTAACTGTCAGTTTTGCGTCGGATTCGAAAATCTAGACTCACAGGAGATCGACCATAAGGTGCCCGAGGCAGCAATAGGCCCTTGGAGACAGGTCGGCCGGAGGACGATGAATTGAATCGCGACGCGATTTGTGTGATCCATTGTCATTAATTGGCTCTGAACGTTACAATTAACTGTCAGTTTTGCGTCGGATTCGAAAAACTAGACTCACAGGAGGACAACCATAAGGAGTCCGAGGCAGCACTAGACCCTTGGAGACAAGTCGGCTGGAGGACGATGTATTGAATCGCGACGCAATTTGTGTGTTCCATCGTCATTAACAGGCTCTGAACGTTACAATTAACTGCGTCGGATTCGAAATTCTAGACTCACAGGAGATCGACCATAAGGTGCCCGAGGCAGCAATAGACCCTTGGAGACAGGTCGGCCGGAGGACGATGTATTGAATCGCGACGCAATTTGTGTGTTCCATCGTCATTAACAGGCTCTGAACGTTACAATTAACTGTCAGTTTTGCGTCGGATTCGAAAATCTAGACTCACAGGAGATCGACCATAAGGTGCCCGAGGCAGCAATAGACCCTTGGAGACAGGTCGGCCGGAGGACGATGTATTGAATCGCGACGCGATTTGTGTGTTCCATTGTCATTAAGAGGCTCTCAACGTTACAATTAACTGTCAGTTTTGCGTCGGATTCGAAAATCTAGACTCACAGGAGAACGACCATAAGGTGCCCGAGGCAGCTCTAGACCCTTGGAGACAAATCGGCTGGAGGACGATGTATTGAATCGCGACGCGATTTGTGTGTTCCATCGTCATTAACAGGCTCTGAACCTTACAATTAACTGTCAGTTTTGCGTCTGATTCGAAAATCTAGGTTCACAGGAGAACGACCATAAGGTGTCCGCGGCAGCACTAGACCCTTGGAGACAAGTCGGCTGGAGGACGATGTATTGAATCGCGACGCAATTTGTGTGTTCCATTGTCATTAACAGGCTCTGAACGTTACAATTAACTGTCAGTTTTGCGTCGGTTTCGAAAATCTAGACTCACAGGAGAACGACCATAAGGTGCCCGAGGCAGCAATAGACCCTTGGAGACAGGTCGGGCGGAGGACCATGTATTGAATCGCGACGCAATTTGTGTGTTCCATTGTCATTAAGAGGCTCTGAACGTTACAATTAACTGTCAGGTTTGCGTCGGATTCGAAAATCTAGACTCACAGGAGATCGACCATAAGGTGCCCGAGGCAGCAATAGACCCTTGGAGACAGGTCGGCCGGAGGACGATGTATTGAATCGCGACGCAATTTGTGTGTTCCATAGTCATTAAGAGGCTCCGAACGTTACAATTAACTGTCAGTTTTGCGTCGGATTCGAAAATCTAGACTCACAGGAGATCGACCATAAGGTGCCCGAGGCAGCAATAGACCCTTGGAGACAGGTCGGCCGGAGGACGATGTATTGAGTCGCGACGGGATTTGTGTGTTCCATCGTCATTAACAGGCTCTGAAAGTTACAATTAACTGTCAGTTTGGCGTCGGATTCGAAAATCTAGACTCACAGGAGATCGACCATAAGGTGCCCGAGGCAGCAATAGACCCTTGGGGACAGGTCGGCCGGAGGACGATGTATTGAATCGCGACTCAATTTGTGTGTTCCATCGTCATTAACAGGCTCTGAACGTTACAATTAACTGTCAGTTTTGCGTCGGATTCGAAAATCTAGACTCACAGGAGATCGACCATAAGGTGCCCGAGGCAGCAATAGACCCTTGGAGACAGGTCGGCCGGAGGACGATGTATTGAATCGCGACGGGATTTGTGTGTTCCATCGTCATTAACAGGCTCTGAACGTTACAATTAACTGTCAGTTTTGCGTCGGATTCGAAAATCTAGACTCACAGGAGATCGACCATAAGGTGCCCGAGGCAGCAATAGACCCTTGGAGACAGGTCGGCCGGAGGACGATGTATTGAATCGCGACGCGATTTGTGTGTTCCATTGTCATTAATTGGCTCTGAACGTTACAATTAACTGTCAGTTTTGCGTCGGATTCGAAAATCTAGACTCACAGGAGGACAACCATAAGGTGTCCGAGGCAGCACTAGACCCTTGGAGACAAGTCGGCTGGAACACGATGTATTGAATCGCGACGCAATTTGTGTGTTCCATCGTCATTAACAGGCTCTGAACGTTACAATTAACGGCGTCGGATTCGAAATTCTAGACTCACAGGAGATCGACCATAAGGTGCCCGAGGCAGCAATAGGCCCTTGGAGACAGGTCGGCCGGAGGACGATGTATTGAATCGCGACGCGATTTGTGTGTTCCATTGTCATTAATTGGCTCTGAACGTTACAATTAACTGTCAGTTTTGCGTCGGATTCGAAAATCTAGACTCACAGGAGATCGACCATAAGGTGCCCGAGGCAGCAATAGACCCTTGGAGACAGGTCGGCCGGAGGACGATGTATTGAATCGCGACGCGATTTGTGTGTTCCATTGTCATTAATTGGCTCTGAACGTTACAATTAACTGTCAGTTTTGCGTCGGATTCGAAAATCTAGACTCACAGGAGGACAACCATAAGGTGTCCGAGGCAGCACTAGACCCTTGGAGACAAGTCGGCTGGAGGACGATGTATTGAATCGCGACGCAATTTGTGTGTTCCATCGTCATTAACAGGCTCTGAACGTTACAATTAACGGCGTCGGATTCGAAAATCTAGACTCACAGGAGATCGACCATAAGGTGCCCGAGGCAGCAATAGACCCTTGGAGACAGGTCGGCCGGAGGACGATGTATTGAATCGCGACGCGATTTGTGTGTTCCATTGTCATTAAGAGGCTCTCAACGTTACAATTAACTGTCAGTTTTGCGTCGGATTCGAAAATCTAGACTCACAGGAGAACGACCATAAGGTGCCCGAGGCAGCTCTAGACCCTTGGAGACAAATCGGCTGGAGGACGATGTATTGAATCGCGACGCGATTTGTGTGTTCCATCGTCATTAACAGGCTCTGAACCTTACAATTAACTGTCAGTTTTGCGTCTGATTCGAAAATCTAGGATCACAGGAGAACGACCATAAGGTGTCCGAGGCAGCACTAGACCCTTGGAGACAAGTCGGCTGGAGGACGATGTATTGAATCGCGACGCAATTTGTGTGTTCCATCGTCATTAACAGGCTCTGAACGTTACAATTAACTGTCAGTTTTGCGTCGGTTTCGAAAATCTAGACTCACAGGAGAACGACCATAAGGTGCCCGAGGCAGCAATAGACCCTTGGAGACAGGTCGGGCGGAGGACGATGTATTGAATCGCGACGCAATTTGTGTGTTCCATTGTCATTAAGAGGCTCTGAACGTTACAATTAACTGTCAGGTTTGCGTCGGATTCGAAAATCTAGACTCACAGGAGATCGACCATAAGGTGCCCGAGGCAGCAATAGACCCTTGGAGACAGGTCGGCCGGAGGACGATGTATTGAATCGCGACGCAATTTGTGTGTTCCATAGTCATTAAGAGGCTCCGAACGTTACAATTAACTGTCAGTTTTGCGTCGGATTCGAAAATCTAGACTCACAGGAGATCGACCATAAGGTGCCCGAGGCAGCAATAGACCCTTGGAGACAGGTCGGCCGGAGGACGATGTATTGAGTCGCGACGGGATTTGTGTGTTCCATCGTCATTAACAGGCTCTGAAAGTTACAATTAACTGTCAGTTTGGCGTCGGATTCGAAAATCTAGACTCACAGGAGATCGACCATAAGGTGCCCGAGGCAGCAATAGACCCTTGGAGACAGGTCGGCCGGAGGACGATGTATTGAATCGCGACTCAATTTGTGTGTTCCATCGTCATTAACAGGCTCTGAACGTTACAATTAACTGTCAGTTTTGCGTCGGATTCGAAAATCTAGACTCACAGGAGAACGACCATAAGGTGCCCGAGGGAGCAATAGACCCTTGGAGACAGGTCGGCCGGAGGACGATGTATTGAATCGCGTCGCAATTTGTGTGTTCCATCGTCATGAACAGGCTCTGAACCTTACAATTAACTGTCAGTTTTGCGTCGGATACGAAAATCTAGAGTCACAGGAGATCGACCATAAGGTGCCCGAGGCAGCAATAGACGCTTGGAGACAGGTCGGCCGGAGGACGATGTATTGAATCGCGACGGGATTTGTGTGTTCCATCGTCATTAACAGGCTCTGAACGTTACAATTAACTGTCAGTTTTGCGTCGGATTCGAAAATCTAGACTCACAAGAGATCGACCACAAGGTGCCCGAGGCAGCAATAGACCCTTGGAGACAGGTCGGCCGGAGGACGATGTATTGAATCGCGACGGGATTTGTGTGTTCCATCGTCATTAACAGGCTCTGAACGTTACAATTAACTGTCAGTTTTGCGTCGGATTCGAAAATCTAGACTCACAGGAGATCGACCATAAGGTGCCCGAGGCAGCAATAGACCCTTGGAGACAGGTCGGCCGGAGGACGATGTATTGAATCGCGACGCGATTTGTGTGTTCCATTGTCATTAAGAGGCTCTCAACGTTACAATTAACTGTCAGTTTTGCGTCGGATTCGAAAATCTAGACTCACAGGAGAACGACCATAAGGTGCCCGAGGCAGCTCTAGACCCTTGGAGACAAATCGGCTGGAGGACGATGTATTGAATCGCGACGCGATTTGTGTGTTCCATCGTCATTAACAGGCTCTGAACCTTACAATTAACTGTCAGTTTTGCGTCGGATTCGAAAATCTAGGATCACAGGAGAACGACCATAAGGTGTCCGAGGCAGCACTAGACCCTTGGAGACAAGTCGGCTGGAGGACGATGTATTGAATCGCGACGCAATTTGTGTGTTCCATCGTCATTAACAGGCTCTGAACGTTACAATTAACTGTCAGTTTTGCGTCGGTTTCGAAAATCTAGACTCACAGGAGAACGACCATAAGGTGCCCGAGGCAGCAATAGACCCTTGGAGACAGGTCGGGCGGAGGACGATGTATTGAATCGCGACGCAATTTGTGTGTTCCATTGTCATTAAGAGGCTCTGAACGTTACAATTAACAGTCAGGTTTGCGTCGGATTCGAAAATCTAGACTCACAGGAGATCGACCATAAGGTGCCCGAGGCAGCAATAGACCCTTGGAGACAGGTCGGCCGGAGGACGATGTATTGAATCGTGACGCAATTTGTGTGTTCCATAGTCATTAAGAGGCTCCGAACGTTACAATTAACTGTCAGTTTTGCGTCGGATTCGAAAATCTAGACTCACAGGAGATCGACCATAAGGTGCCCGAGGCAGCAATAGACCCTTGGAGACAGGTCGGCCGGAGGACGATGTATTGAATCGCGACGGGATTTGTGTGTTCCATCGTCATTAACAGGCTCTGAAAGTTACAATTAACTGTCAGTTTGGCGTCGGATTCGAAAATCTAGACTCACAGGAGATCGACCATAAGGTGCCCGAGGCAGCAATAGACCCTTGGAGACAGGTCGGCCGGAGGACGATGTAATGAATCGCGACTCAATTTGTGTGTTCCATCGTCATTAACAGGCTCTGAACGTTACAATTAACTGTCAGTTTTGCGTCGGATTCGAAAATCTAGACTCACAGGAGAACGACCATAAGGTGCCCGAGGGAGCAATAGACCCTTGGAGACAGGTCGGCCGGAGGACGATGTATTGAATCGCGTCGCAATTTGTGTGTTCCATCGTCATGAACAGGCTCTGAACCTTACAATTAACTGTCAGTTTTGCGTCGGATACGAAAATCTAGAGTCACAGGAGATCGACCATAAGGTGCCCGAGGCAGCAATAGACGCTTGGAGACAGGTCGGCCGGAGGACGATGTATTGAATCGCGACGGGATTTGTGTGTTCCATCGTCATTAACAGGCTCTGAACGTTACAATTAACTGTCAGTTTTGCGTCGGATTCGAAAATCTAGACTCACAGGAGATCGACCATAAGGTGCCCGAGGCAGCAATAGACCCTTGGAGACAGGTCGGCCGGAGGACGATGTATTGAATCGCGACGGGATTTGTGTGTTCCATCGTCATTAACAGGCTCTGAACGTTACAATTAACTGTCAGTTTTGCGTCGGATTCGAAAATCTAGACTCACAGGAGATCGACCATAAGGTGCCCGAGGCAGCAATAGACCCTTGGAGACAGGTCGGCCGGAGGACGATGTATTGAATCGCGACGCGATTTGTGTGTTCCATTGTCATTAATTGGCTCTGAACGTTACAATTAACTGTCAGTTTTGCGTCGGATTCGAAAATCTAGACTCACAGGAGGACAACCATAAGGTGTCCGAGGCAGCACTAGACCCTTGGAGACAAGTCGGCTGGAGGACGATGTATTGAATCGCGACGCAATTTGTGTGTTCCATCGTCATTAACAGGCTCTGAACGTTACAATTAACTGCGTCGGATTCGAAATTCTAGACTCACAGGAGATCGACCATAAGGTGCCCGAGGCAGCAATAGACCCTTGGAGACAGGTCGGCCGGAGGACGATGTATTGAATCGCGACGCAATTTGTGTGTTCCATTGTCATTAAGAGGCTCTGAACGTTACAATTAACTGTCAGTGTTGCGTCGGATTCGAAAATCTAGTCTCACAGGAGATCGACCATAAGGTGCCCGAGGCAGCAATAGACCCTTGGAGACAGGTCGGCCGGAGGACGATGTATTGAATCGCGACGGGATTTGTGTGTTCCATCGTCATTAACAGGCTCTGAACGTTACAATTAACTGTCAGTTTTGCGTCGGATTCGAAAATCTAGACTCACAGGAGATCGACCATAAGGTGCCCGAGGCAGCAATAGACCCTTGGAGACAGGTCGGCCGGAGGACGATGTATTGAATCGCGACGCGATTTGTGTGTTCCATTGTCATTAATTGGCTCTGAACGTTACAATTAACGGTCAGTTTTGCGTCGGATTCGAAAATCTAGACTCACAGGAGGACAACCATAAGATGTCCGAGGCAGCACTAGACCCTTGGAGACAAGTCGGCTGGAGGACGATGTATTGAATCGCGACGCAATTTGTGTGTTCCATCGTTATTAACAGGCTCTGAACGTTACAATTAACTGCGTCGGATTCGAAATTCTAGACTCACAGGAGATCGACCATAAGGTGCCCGAGGCAGCAATAGACCCTTGGAGACAGGTCGGCCGGAGGACGATGTATTGAATCGGGACGCGATTTGTGTGTTCCATTGTCATTAAGAGGCTCTGAACCTTACAATTAACTGTCAGTTTTGCGTCGGATTCGAAAATCTAGCCTCACAGGAGAACGACCATACGGTGTCCGAGGCAGCACTAGACCCTTGGAGACAAGTCGGCTGGAGGATGATGTATTGAATCGCGACGCAATTTGTGTGTTCCATCGTCATTAACAGGCTCTGAACGTTACAATTAACTGTCAGTTTTGCGTCGGATTCGAAAATCTAGACTCACAGGAGATCGACCATAAGGTGCCCGAGGCAGCAATAGACCCTTGGAGACAAATCGGCCGGAGGACGATGTATTGAATCGCGACGCGATTTGTGTGTTCCATTGTCATTAAGAGGCTCTGAACGTTACAATTAACCGTCAGTTTTGCGTCGGATTCGAAAATCTAGACTCACAGGAGAACGACCATAAGGTGCCCGAGGCAGCTCTAGACCCTTGGAGACAAATCGGCTGGAGGACGATGTATTGAATCGCGACGCGATTTGTGTGTTCCATCGTCATTAACAGGCGCTGAACCTTACAATTAACTGTCAGTTTTGCGTCGGATTCGAAAATCTAGACTCACAGGAGATCGACCATAAGGTGCCCGAGGATGCAATAGACCCTTGAAGACAGGTCGGCCGGAGGACGATGTATTGAATCGCGACGGGATTTGTGTGTTCCATCGTCATTAACAGGCTCTGAACCTTACAATTAACTGTCAGTTTTGCGTCGGATTCGAAAATCTAGACTCACAGGAGAACGACCATAAGGTGCCCGAGGCAGCTCTAGACCCTTGGAGACAAATCGGCTGGAGGACGATGTATTGAATCGCGATGCGATTTGTGTGTTCCATCGTCATTAACTGGCTCTGAACGTTACAATTAACTGTCAGTTTTGCGTCGGATTCGAAAATCTAGACTCACAGGAGATAGACCATAAGGTGCCCGAGGCAGCAATAGGCCCTTGGAGACAGGTCGGCCGGAGGACGATGTATTGAATCGCGACGCGATTTGTGTGTTCCATTGTCATTAATTGGCTCTGAACGTTACAATTAACTGTCACTTTTGCGTCGGATTCGAAAATCTAGACTCACAGGAGGACAACCATAAGGTGTCCGAGGCAGCACTAGACCCTTGGAGACAAGTCGGCTGGAGGACGATGTATTGAATCGCGACGCAATTTGTGTGTTCCATCGTCATTAACAGGCTCTGAACATTACAATTAACTGCGTCGGATTCGAAATTCTAGACTCACAGGAGATCGACCATAAGGTGCCCGAGGCAGCAATAGACCCTTGGAGACAGGTCGGCCGGAGGACGATGTATTGAATCGCGACGCAATTTGTGTGTTCCATCGTCATTAACAGGCTCTGAACGTTACAATTAACTGTCAGTTTTGCGTCGGATTCGAAAATCTAGACTCACAGGAGATCGACCATAAGGTGCCCGAGGCAGCAATAGACCCTTGGAGACAGGTCGGCCGGAGGACGATGTATTGAATCGCGACGCGATTTGTGTGTTCCATTGTCATTAAGAGGCTCTCAACGTTACAATTAACTGTCAGTTTTGCGTCGGATTCGAAAATCTAGACTCACAGGAGAACGACCATAAGGTGCCCGAGGCAGCTCTAGACCCTTGGAGACAAATCGGCTGGAGGACGATGTATTGAATCGCGACGCGATTTGTGTGTTCCATCGTCATTAACAGGCTCTGAACCTTACAATTAACTGTCAGTTTTGCGTCTGATTCGAAAATCTAGGATCACAGGAGAACGACCATAAGGTGTCCGAGGCAGCACTAGACCCTTGGAGACAAGTCGGCTGGAGGACGATGTATTGAATCGCGACGCAATTTGTGTGTTCCATCGTCATTAACAGGCTCTGAACGTTACAATTAACTGTCAGTTTTGCGTCGGTTTCGAAAATCTAGACTCACAGGAGAACGACCATAAGGTGCCCGAGGCAGCAATAGACCCTTGGAGACAGGTCGGGCGGAGGACGATGTATTGAATCGCGACGCAATTTGTGTGTTCCATTGTCATTAAGAGGCTCTGAACGTTACAATTAACTGTCAGGTTTGCGTCGGATTCGAAAATCTAGACTCACAGGAGATCGACCATAAGGTGCCCGAGGCAGCAATAGACCCTTGGAGACAGGTCGGCCGGAGGACGATGTATTGAATCGCGACGCAATTTGTGTGTTCCATAGTCATTAAGAGGCTCCGAACGTTACAATTAACTGTCAGTTTTGCGTCGGATTCGAAAATCTAGACTCACAGGAGATCGACCATAAGGTGCCCGAGGCAGCAATAGACCCTTGGAGACAGGTCGGCCGGAGGACGATGTATTGAGTCGCGACGGGATTTGTGTGTTCCATCGTCATTAACAGGCTCTGAAAGTTACAATTAACTGTCAGTTTGGCGTCGGATTCGAAAATCTAGACTCACAGGAGATCGACCATAAGGTGCCCGAGGCAGCAATAGACCCTTGGAGACAGGTCGGCCGGAGGACGATGTATTGAATCGCGACTCAATTTGTGTGTTCCATCGTCATTAACAGGCTCTGAACGTTACAATTAACTGTCAGTTTTGCGTCGGATTCGAAAATCTAGACTCACAGGAGAACGACCATAAGGTGCCCGAGGGAGCAATAGACCCTTGGAGACAGGTCGGCCGGAGGACGATGTATTGAATCGCGTCGCAATTTGTGTGTTCCATCGTCATGAACAGGCTCTGAACCTTACAATTAACTGTCAGTTTTGCGTCGGATACGAAAATCTAGAGTCACAGGAGATCGACCATAAGGTGCCCGAGGCAGCAATAGACGCTTGGAGACAGGTCGGCCGGAGGACGATGTATTGAATCGCGACGGGATTTGTGTGTTCCATCGTCATTAACAGGCTCTGAACGTTACAATTAACTGTCAGTTTTGCGTCGGATTCGAAAATCTAGACTCACAGGAGATCGACCATAAGGTGCCCGAGGCAGCAATAGACCCTTGGAGACAGGTCGGCCGGAGGACGATGTATTGAATCGCGACGCGATTTGTGTGTTCCATTGTCATTAAGAGGCTCTGAACCTTACAATTAACTGTCAGTTTTGCGTCGGATTCGAAAATCTAGACTCACAGGAGATCGACCATAAGGTGCCCGAGGCAGCAATAGACCCTTAGAGACAGGTTGGCTGGAGGACGATGTATTGAATCGCGACGCGATTTGTGTGTTCCATTGTCATTAATTGGCTCTGAACGTTACAATTAACGGTCAGTTTTGCGTCGGATTCGAAAATCTAGACTCACAGGAGGACAACCATAAGGTGTCCGAGGCAGCACTAGACCCTTGGAGACAAGTCGGCTGGAGGACGATGTATTGAATCGCGACGCAATTTGTGTGTTCCATCGTTATTAACAGGCTCTGAACGTTACAATTAACTGCGTCGGATTCGAAATTCTAGACTCACAGGAGATCGACCATAAGGTGCCCGAGGCAGCAATAGACCCTTGGAGACAGGTCGGCCGGAGGACGATGTATTGAATCGGGACGCGATTTGTGTGTTCCATTGTCATTAAGAGGCTCTGAACCTTACAATTAACTGTCAGTTTTGCGTCGGATTCGAAAATCTAGCCTCACAGGAGAACGACCATACGGTGTCCGAGGCAGCACTAGACCCTTGGAGACAAGTCGGCTGGAGGATGATGTATTGAATCGCGACGCAATTTGTGTGTTCCATCGTCATTAACAGGCTCTGAACGTTACAATTAACTGTCAGTTTTGCGTCGGATTCGAAAATCTAGACTCACAGGAGATCGACCATAAGGTGCCCGAGGCAGCAATAGACCCTTGGAGACAAATCGGCCGGAGGATGATGTATTGAATCGCGACGCGATTTGTGTGTTCCATTGTCATTAAGAGGCTCTGAACGTTACAATTAACTGTCAGTTTTGCGTCGGATTCGAAAATCTAGACTCACAGGAGAACGACCATAAGGTGCCCGAGGCAGCTCTAGACCCTTGGAGTCAAATCGGCTGGAGGACGATGTATTGAATCGCGACGCGATTTGTGTGTTCCATCGTCATTAACAGGCTCTGAACCTTACAATTAACTGTCAGTTTTGCGTCGGATTCGAAAATCTAGACTCACAGGAGATCGACCATAAGGTGCCCGAGGATGCAATAGACCCTTGAAGACAGGTCGGCCGGAGGACGATGTATTGAATCGCGACGGGATTTGTGTGTTCCATCGTCATTAACAGGCTCTGAACCTTACAATTAACTGTCAGTTTTGCGTCGGATTCGAAAATCTAGACTCACAGGAGAACGACCATAAGGTGCCCGAGGCAGCTCTAGACCCTTGGAGACAAATCGGCTGGAGGACGATGTATTGAATCGCGATGCGATTTGTGTGTTCCATCGTCATTAACTGGCTCTGAACGTTACAATTAACTGTCAGTTTTGCGTCGGATTCGAAAATCTAGACTCACAGGAGATCGACCATAAGGTGCCCGAGGCAGCAATAGGCCCTTGGAGACAGGTCGGCCGGAGGACGATGTATTGAATCGCGACGCGATTTGTGTGTTCCATTGTCATTAATTGGCTCTGAACGTTACAATTAACTGTCAGTTTTGCGTCGGATTCGAAAATCTAGACTCACAGGAGGACAACCATAAGGTGTCCGAGGCAGCACTAGACCCTTGGAGACAAGTCGGCTGGAGGACGATGTATTGAATCGCGACGCAATTTGTGTGTTCCATCGTCATTAACAGGCTCTGAACGTTACAATTAACTGCGTCGGATTCGAAATTCTAGACTCACAGGAGATCGACCATAAGGTGCCCGAGGCAGCAATAGACCCTTGGAGACAGGTCGGCCGGAGGACGATGTATTGAATCGCGACGGGATTTGTGTGTTCCATCGTCATTAACAGGCTCTGAACGTTACAATTAACTGTCAGTTTTGCGTCGTATTCGAAAATCTAGACTCACAGGAGATCGACCATAAGGTGCCCGAGGCAGCAATAGACCCTTGGAGACAGGTCGGCCGGAGGACGATGTATTGAATCGCGACGCGATTTGTGTGTTCCATTGTCATTAAGAGGCTCTCAACGTTACAATTAACTGTCAGTTTTGCGTCGGATTCGAAAATCTAGACTCACAGGAGAACGACCATAAGGTGCCCGAGGCAGCTCTAGACCCTTGGAGACAAATCGGCTGGAGGACGATGTATTGAATCGCGACGCGATTTGTGTGTTCCATCGTCATTAACAGGCTCTGAACCTTACAATTAACTGTCAGTTTTGCGTCTGATTCGAAAATCTAGGATCACAGGAGAACGACCATAAGGTGTCCGAGGCAGCACTAGACCCTTGGAGACAAGTCGGCTGGAGGACGATGTATTGAATCGCGACGCAATTTGTGTGTTCCATCGTCATTAACAGGCTCTGAACGTTACAATTAACTGTCAGTTTTGCGTCGGTTTCGAAAATCTAGACTCACAGGAGAACGACCATAAGGTGCCCGAGGCAGCAATAGACCCTTGGAGACAGGTCGGGCGGAGGACGATGTATTGAATCGCGACGCAATTTGTGTGTTCCATTGTCATTAAGAGGCTCTGAACGTTACAATTAACTGTCAGGTTTGCGTCGGATTCGAAAATCTAGACTCACAGGAGATCGACCATAAGGTGCCCGAGGCAGCAATAGACCCTTGGAGACAGGTCGGCCGGAGGACGATGTATTGAATCGCGACGCAATTTGTGTGTTCCATAGTCATTAAGATGCTCCGAACGTTACAATTAACTGTCAGTTTTGCGTCGGATTCGAAAATCTAGACTCACAGGAGATCGACCATAAGGTGCCCGAGGCAGCAATAGACCCTTGGAGACAGGTCGGCCGGAGGACGATGTATTGAGTCGCGACGGGATTTGTGTGTTCCATCGTCATTAACAGGCTCTGAAAGTTACAATTAACTGTCAGTTTGGCGTCGGATTCGAAAATCTAGACTCACAGGAGATCGACCATAAGGTGCCCGAGGCAGCAATAGACCCTTGGAGACAGGTCGGCCGGAGGACGATGTATTGAATCGCGACTCAATTTGTGTGTTCCATCGTCATTAACAGGCTCTGAACGTTACAATTAACTGTCAGTTTTGCGTCGGATTCGAAAATCTAGACTCACAGGAGAACGACCATAAGGTGCCCGAGGGAGCAATAGACCCTTGGAGACAGGTCGGCCGGAGGACGATGTATTGAATCGCGTCGCAATTTGTGTGTTCCATCGTCATGAACAGGCTCTGAACCTTACAATTAACTGTCAGTTTTGCGTCGGATACGAAAATCTAGAGTCACAGGAGATCGACCATAAGGTGCCCGAGGCAGCAATAGACGCTTGGAGACAGGTCGGCCGGAGGACGATGTATTGAATCGCGACGGGATTTGTGTGTTCCATCGTCATTAACAGGCTCTGAACGTTGCAATTAACTGTCAGTTTTGCGTCGGATTCGAAAATCTAGACTCACAGGAGATCGACCATAAGGTGCCCGAGGCAGCAATAGACCCTTGGAGACAGGTCGGCCGGAGGACGATGTATTGAATCGCGACGGGATTTGTGTGTTCCATCGTCATTAACAGGCTCTGAACGTTACAATTAACTGTCAGTTTTGCGTCGGATTCGAAAATCTAGACTCACAGGAGATCGACCATAAGGTGCCCGAGGCAGCAATAGACCCTTGGAGACAGGTCGGCCGGAGGACGATGTATTGAATCGCGACGCGATTTGTGTGTTCCATTGTCATTAATTGGCTCTGAACGTTACAATTAACTGTCAGTTTTGCGTCGGATTCGAAAATCTAGACTCACAGGAGGACAACCATAAGGTGTCCGAGGCAGCACTAGACCCTTGGAGACAAGTCGGCTGGAGGACGATGTATTGAATCGCGACGCAATTTGTGTGTTCCATCGTCATTAACAGGCTCTGAACGTTACAATTAACTGCGTCGGATTCGAAATTCTAGACTCACAGGAGATCGACCATAAGGTGCCCGAGGCAGCAATAGACCCTTGGAGACAGGTCGGCCGGAGGACGATGTATTGAATCGCGACGCAATTTGTGTGTTCCATTGTCATTAAGAGGCTCTGAACGTTACAATTAACTGTCAGTTTTGCGTCGGATTCGAAAATCTAGTCTCACAGGAGATCGACCATAAGGTGCCCGAGGCAGCAATAGACCCTTGGAGACAGGTCGGCCGGAGGACGATGTATTGAATCGCGACGGGATTTGTGTGTTCCATCGTCATTAACAGGCTCTGAACGTTACAATTAACTGTCAGTTTTGCGTCGGATTCGAAAATCTAGTCTCACAGGAGATCGACCATAAGGTGCCCAAGGCAGCAATAGACCCTTGGAGACAGGTCGGCCGGAGGACGATGTATTGAACCGCGACGCGATTTGTGTGTTCCATTGTCATTAATTGGCTCTGAACGTTACAATTAACGGTCAGTTTTGCGTCGGATTCGAAAATCTAGACTCACAGGAGGACAACCATAAGGTGTCCGAGGCAGCACTAGACCCTTGGAGACAAGTCGGCTGGAGGACGATGTATTGAATCGCGACGCAATTTGTGTGTTCCATCGTCATTAACAGGCTCTGAACGTTACAATTAACTGCGTCGGATTCGAAATTCTAGACTCACAGGAGATCGACCATAAGGTGCCCGAGGCAGCAATAGACCCTTGGAGACAGGTCGGCCGGAGGACGATGTATTGAATCGCGACGCGATTTGTGTGTTCCATTGTCATTAAGAGGCTCTGAACCTTACAATTAACTGTCAGTTTTGCGTCGGATTCGAAAATCTAGCCTCACAGGAGAACGACCATACGGTGTCCGAGGCAGCACTAGACCCTTGGAGACAAGTCGGCTGGAGGACGATGTATTGAATCGCGACGCAATTTGTGTGTTCCATCGTCATTAACAGGCTCTGAACGTTACAATTAACTGTCAGTTTTGCGTCGGATTCGAAAATCTAGACTCACAGGAGATCGACCATAAGGTGCCTGAGGCAGCAATAGACCCTTGGAGACAGGTCGGCCGGAGGACGATGTATTGAATCGCGACGCGATTTGTGTGTTCCATTGTCATTAAGAGGCTCTGAACGTTACAATTAACTGTCAGTTTTGCGTCGGATTCGAAAATCTAGACTCACAGGAGAACGACCATAAGGTGCCCGAGGCAGCTCTAGACCCTTGGAGACAAATCGGCTGGAGGACAATGTATTGAATCGCGACGCGATTTGTGTGTTCCATCGTCATTAACAGGCTCTGAACGTTACAATTAACTGTCAGTTTTGCGTCGGATTCGAAAATCTAGACTCACAGGAGATCGACCATAAGGTGCCCGAGGATGCAATAGACCCTTGAAGACAGGTCGGCCGGAGGACGATGTATTGAATCGCGACGGGATTTGTGTGTTCCATCGTCATTAACAGGCTCTGAACCTTACAATTAACTGTCAGTTTTGCGTCGGATTCGAAAATCTAGACTCACAGGAGAACGACCATAAGGTGCCCGAGGCAGCTCTAGACCCTTGGAGACAAATCGGCTGGAGGACGATGTATTGAATCGCGATGCGATTTGTGTGTTCCATCGTCATTAACTGGCTCTGAACCTTACAATTAACTGTCAGTTTTGCGTCGGATTCGAAAATCTAGACTCACAGGAGATCGACCATAAGGTGCCCGAGGCAGCAATAGACCCTTGAAGAAAGGTCGGCCGGAGGACGATGTATTGAATCGCGACGCGATTTGTGTGTTCCATTGTCATTAAGATGCTCTGAACGTTACAATTAACTGTCAGTTTTGCGTCGGATTCGAAAATCTAGACTCACAGGAGATCGACCATAAGGTGCCCGAGGCAGCAATAGACCCTTGGAGACAGGTCGGCCGGAGGACGATGTATTGAGTCGCGACGGGATTTGTGTGTTCCATCGTCATTAACAGGCTCTGAACGTTACAATTAACTGTCAGTTTTGCGTCGGATTCGAAAATCTAGAATCACAGGAGATCGACCATAAGGTGCCCGAGGCAGCAATAGACCCTTGGAGACAGGTCGGCCGGAGGACGATGTATTGAATCGCGACGGGATTTGTGTGTTCCATCGTCATTAACAGGCTCTGAACGTTACAATTAACTGTCAGTTTTGCGTCGGATTCGAAAATCTAGACTCACAGGAGATCGACCATAAGGTGCCCGAGGCAGCAATAGACCCTTGGAGACAGGTCGGCCGGAGGACGATGTATTGAATCGCGACGCGATTTGTGTGTTCCATTGTCATTAATTTGCTCTGAACGTTACAATTAACTGTCAGTTTTGCGTCGGATTCGAAAATCTAGACTCACAGGAGGACAACCATAAGGTGTCCGAGGCAGCACTAGACCCTTGGAGACAAGTCGGCTGGAGGACGATGTATTGAATCGCGACGCAATTTGTGTGTTCCATCGTCATTAACAGGCTCTGAACGTTACAATTAACTGCGTCGGATTCGAAATTCTAGACTCACAGGAGATCGACCATAAGGTGCCCGAGGCAGCAATAGACCCTTGGAGACAGGTCGGCCGGAGGACGATGTATTGAATCGCGACGCGATTTGTGTGTTCCATTGTCATTAAGAGGCTCTGAACCTTACAATTAACTGTCAGTTTTGCGTCGGATTCGAAAATCTAGCCTCACAGGAGAACGACCATACGGTGTCCGAGGCAGCACTAGACCCTTGGAGACAAGTCGGCTGGAGGACGATGTATTGAATCGCGACGCAATTTGTGTGTTCCATCGTCATTAACAGGCTCTGAACGTTACAATTAACTGTCAGTTTTGCGTCGGATTCGAAAATCTAGACTCACAGGAGATCGACCATAAGGTGCCCGAGGCAGCAATAGACCCTTGGAGACAGGTCGGCCGGAGGACGATGTATTGAATCGCGACGCGATTTGTGTGTTCCATTGTCATTAAGAGGCTCTGAACGTTACAATTAACTGTCAGTTTTGCGTCGGATTCGAAAATCTAGACTCACAGGAGAACGACCATAAGGTGCCCGAGGCAGCTCTAGACCCTTGGAGACAAATCGGCTGGAGGACGAGGTATTGAATCGCGACGCGATTTGTGTGTTCCATCGTCATTAACAGGCTCTGAACCTTACAATTAACTGTCAGTTTTGCGTCGGATTCGAAAATCTAGACTCACAGGAGATCGGCCATAAGGTGCCCGGGGCAGCAATAGACCCTTGAAGACAGGTCGGCCGGAGGACGATGTATTGAATCGCGACGCAATTTGTGTGTTCCATCGTCATTAACAGGCTCTGAACGTTACAATTAACTGTCAGTTTTGCGTCGGATTCGAAAATCTAGACTCACAGGAGATCGACCATAAGGTGCCCGAGGCAGCAATAGACCCTTGGAGACAGGTCGGCCGGAGGACGATGTATTGAATCGCGACGCGATTTGTGTGTTCCATTGTCATTAAGAGGCTCTCAACGTTACAATTAACTGTCAGTTTTGCGTCGGATTCGAAAATCTAGACTCACAGGAGAACGACCATAAGGTGCCCGAGGCAGCTCTAGACCCTTGGAGACAAATCGGCTGGAGGACGATGTATTGAATCGCGACGCGATTTGTGTGTTCCATCGTCATTAACAGGCTCTGAACCTTACAATTAACTGTCAGTTTTGCGTCTGATTCGAAAATCTAGGATCACAGGAGAACGACCATAAGGTGTCCGAGGCAGCACTAGACCCTTGGAGACAAGTCGGCTGGAGGACGATGTATTGAATCGCGACGCAATTTGTGTGTTCCATCGTCATTAACAGGCTCTGAACGTTACAATTAACTGTCAGTTTTGCGTCGGTTTCGAAAATCTAGACTCACAGGAGAACGACCATAAGGTGCCCGAGGCAGCAATAGACCCTTGGAGACAGGTCGGGCGGAGGACGATGTATTGAATCGCGACGCAATTTGTGTGTTCCATTGTCATTAAGAGGCTCTGAACGTTACAATTAACTGTCAGGTTTGCGTCGGATGCGAAAATCTAGACTCACAGGAGATCGACCATAAGGTGCCCGAGGCAGCAATAGACCCTTGGAAACAGGTCGGCCGGAGGACGATGTATTGAATCGCGACGCAATTTGTGTGTTCCATAGTCATTAAGAGGCTCCGAACGTTACAATTAACTGTCAGTTTTGCGTCGGATTCGAAAATCTAGACTCACAGGAGATCGACCATAAGGTGCCCGAGGCAGCAATAGACCCTTGGAGACAGGTCGGCCGGAGGACGATGTATTGAGTCGCGACGGGATTTGTGTGTTCCATCGTCATTAACAGGCTCTGAAAGTTACAATTAACTGTCAGTTTGGCGTCGGATTCGAAAATCTAGACTCACAGGAGATCGACCATAAGGTGCCCGAGGCAGCAATAGACCCTTGGAGACAGGTCGGCCGGAGGACGATGTATTGAATCGCGACTCAAATTGTGTGTTCCATCGTCATTAACAGGCTCTGAACGTTACAATTAACTGTCAGTTTTGCGTCGGATTCGAAAATCTAGACTCACAGGAGTACGACCATAAGGTGCCCGAGGGAGCAATAGACCCTTGGAGACAGGTCGGCCGGAGGACGATGTATTGAATCGCGTCGCAATTTGTGTGTTCCATCGTCATGAACAGGCTCTGAACCTTACAATTAACTGTCAGTTTTGCGTCGGATACGAAAATCTAGAGTCACAGGAGATCGACCATAAGGTGCCCGAGGCAGCAATAGACGCTTGGAGACAGGTCGGCCGGAGGACGATGTATTGAATCGCGACGCGATTTGTGTGTTCCATTGTCATTAATTGGCTCTGAACGTTACAATTAACTGTCAGTTTTGCGTCGGATTCGAAAATCTAGACTCACAGGAGGACAACCATAAGGTGTCCGAGGCAGCACTAGACCCTTGGAGACAAGTCGGCTGGAGGACGATGTATTGAATCGCGACGCAATTTGTGTGTTCCATCGTCATTAACAGGCTCTGAACGTTACAATTAACTGCGTCGGATTCGAAATTCTAGACTCACAGGAGATCGACCATAAGGTGCCCGAGGCAGCAATAGACCCTTGGAGACAGGTCGGCCGGAGGACGATGTATTGAATCGCGACGGGATTTGTGTGTTCCATCGTCATTAACAGGCTCTGAACGTTACAATTAACTGTCAGTATTGCGTCGGATTCGAAAATCTAGACTCACAGGAGATCGACCATAAGGTGCCCGAGGCAGCAATAGACCCTTGGAGACAGGTCGGCCGGAGGACGATGTATTGAATCGCGACGCGATTTGTGTGTTCCATTGTCATTAAGAGGCTCTGAACGTTACAATTAACTGTCAGTTTTGCGTCGGATTCGAAAATCTAGACTCACAGGAGATCGACCATAAGGTGCCCGAGGCAGCAATAGACCCTTGGAGACAGGTCGGCCGGAGGACGATGTATTGAATCGCGACGCGATTTGTGTGTTCCATTGTCATTAAGAGGCTCTGAACGTTACAATTAACTGTCAGTTTTGCGTCGGATTCGAAAATCTAGACTCACAGGAGAACGACCATAAGGTGCCCGAGGCAGCTCTAGACCCTTGGAGACAAATCGGCTGGAGGACAATGTATTGAATCGCGACGCGATTTGTGTGTTCCATCGTCATTAACAGGCTCTGAACCTTACAATTAACTGTCAGTTTTGCGTCTGATTCGAAAATCTAGACTCACAGGAGATCGACCATAAGGTGCCCGAGGATGCAATAGACCCTTGAAGACAGGTCGGCCGGAGGACGATGTATTGAATCGCGACGGGATTTGTGTGTTCCATCGTCATTAATAGGCTCTGAACCTTACAATTAACTGTCAGTTTTGCGTCGGATTCGAAAATCTAGACTCACAGGAGAACGACCATAAGGTGCCCGAGGCAGCTCTAGACCCTTGGAGACAAATCGGCTGGAGGACGATGTATTGAATCGCGATGCGATTTGTGTGTTCCATCGTCATTAACTGGCTCTGAACCTTACAATTAACTGTCAGTTTTGCGTCGGATTCGAAAATCTAGACTCACAGGAGATCGACCATAAGGTGCCCGAGGCAGCAATAGACCCTTGGAGACAGGTCGGCCGGAGGACGATGTATTGAATCGCGACGGGATTTGTGTGTTCCATCGTCATTAACAGGCTCCGAACGTTACAATTAACTGTCAGTTTTGCGTCGGATTCGAAAATCTAGACTCACAGGAGATCGACCATAAGGTGCCCGAGGCAGCAATAGACCCTTGGAGACAGGTCGGCCGGAGGACGATGTATTGAATCGCGACGCAATTTGTGTGTTCCATCGTCATTAACAGGCTCTGAACGTTACAATTAACTGCGTCGGATTCGAAATTCTAGACTCACAGGAGATCGACCATAAGGTGCCCGAGGCAGCAATAGACCCTTGGAGACAGCTCGGCCGGAGGACGATGTATTGAATCGCGACGGGATTTGTGTGTTCCATCGTCATTAACAGGCTCTGAACGTTACAATTAACTGTCAGTTTTGCGTCGGATTCGAAAATCTAGACTCACAGGAGATCGACCATAAGGTGCCCGAGGCAGCAATAGACCCTTGGAGACAGGTCGGCCGGAGGACGATGTATTGAATCGCGACGCGATTTGTGTGTTCCATTGTCATTAATTGGCTCTGAACGTTACAATTAACGGTCAGTTTTGCGTCGGATTCGAAAATCTAGACTCACAGGAGGACAACCATAAGGTGTCCGAGGCAGCACTAGACCCTTGGAGACAAGTCGGCTGGAGGACGATGTATTGAATCGCGACGCAATTTGTGTGTTCCATCGTCATTAACAGGCTCTGAACGTTACAATTAACTGCGTCGGATTCGAAATTCTAGACTCACAGGAGATCGACCATAAGGTGCCCGAGGCAGCAATAGACCCTTGGAGACAGGTCGGCCGGAGGACGATGTATTGAATCGCGACGCGATTTGTGTGTTCCATTGTCATTAAGAGGCTCTGAACGTTACAATTAACTGTCAGTTTTGCGTCGGATTCGAAAATCTAGACTCACAGGAGAACGACCATAAGGTGCCCGAGGCAGCTCTAGACCCTTGGAGACAAATCGGCTGGAGGACAATGTATTGAATCGCGACGCGATTTGTGTGTTCCATCGTCATTAACAGGCTCTGAACGTTACAATTAACTGTCAGTTTTGCGTCGGATTCGAAAATCTAGACTCACAGGAGATCGACCATAAGGTGCCCGAGGATGCAATAGACCCTTGAAGACAGGTCGGCCGGAGGACGATGTATTGAATCGCGACGGGATTTGTGTGTTCCATCGTCATTAACAGGCTCTGAACCTTACAATTAACTGTCAGTTTTGCGTCGGATTCGAAAATCTAGACTCACAGGAGAACGACCATAAGGTGCCCGAGGCAGCTCTAGACCCTTGGAGACAAATCGGCTGGAGGACGATGTATTGAATCGCGATGCGATTTGTGTGTTCCATCGTCATTAACTGGCTCTGAACCTTACAATTAACTGTCAGTTTTGCGTCGGATTCGAAAATCTAGACTCACAGGAGATCGACCATAAGGTGCCCGAGGCAGCAATAGACCCTTGAAGAAAGGTCGGCCGGAGGACGATGTATTGAATCGCGACGCGATTTGTGTGTTCCATTGTCATTAACAGGCTCTGAACGTTACAATTAACTGTCAGTTTTGCGTCGGATTCGAAAATCTAGACTCACAGGAGAACGACCATAAGGTGCCCGAGGCAGCTCTAGACCCTTGGAGACAAATCGGCTGGAGGACAATGTATTGAATCGCGACGCGATTTGTGTGTTCCATCGTCATTAACAGGCTCTGAACGTTACAATTAACTGTCAGTTTTGCGTCGGATTCGAAAATCTAGACTCACAGGAGATCGACCATAAGGTGCCCGAGGATGCAATAGACCCTTGAAGACAGGTCGGCCGGAGGACGATGTATTGAATCGCGACGGGATTTGTGTGTTCCATCGTCATTAACAGGCTCTGAACCTTACAATTAACTGTCAGTTTTGCGTCGGATTCGAAAATCTAGACTCACAGGAGAACGACCATAAGGTGCCCGAGGCAGCTCTAGACCCTTGGAGACAAATCGGCTGGAGGACGATGTATTGAATCGCGATGCGATTTGTGTGTTCCATCGTCATTAACTGGCTCTGAACCTTACAATTAACTGTCAGTTTTGCGTCGGATTCGAAAATCTAGACTCACAGGAGATCGACCATAAGGTGCCCGAGGCAGCAATAGACCCTTGAAGAAAGGTCGGCCGGAGGACGATGTATTGAATCGCGACGCGATTTGTGTGTTCCATTGTCATTAACAGGCTCTGAACGTTACAATTAACTGTCAGTTTTGCGTCGGATTCGAAAATCTAGACTCACAGGAGATCGACCATAAGGTGCCCGAGGCAGCAATAGACCCTTGGAGACAGGTCGGCCGGAGGACGATGTATTGAGTCGCGACGGGATTTGTGTGTTCCATCGTCATTAACAGGCTCTGAACGTTACAATTAACTGTCAGTTTTGCGTCGGATTCGAAAATCTAGACTCACAGGAGATCGACCATAAGGTGCCCGAGGCAGCAATAGACCCTTGGAGACAGGTCGGCCGGAGGACGATGTATTGAATCGCGACGGGATTTGTGTGTTCCATCGTCATTAACAGGCTCTGAACGTTACAATTAACTGTCAGTTTTGCGTCGGATTCGAAAATCTAGACTCACAGGAGATCGACCATAAGGTGCCCGAGGCAGCAATAGACCCTTGGAGACAGGTCGGCCGGAGGACGATGTATTGAATCGCGACGCGATTTGTGTGTTCCATTGTCATTAATTTGCTCTGAACGTTACAATTAACTGTCAGTTTTGCGTCGGATTCGAAAATCTAGACTCACAGGAGGACAACCATAAGGTGTCCGAGGCAGCACTAGACCCTTGGAGACAAGTCGGCTGGAGGACGATGTATTGAATCGCGACGCAATTTGTGTGTTCCATCGTCATTAACAGGCTCTGAACGTTACAATTAACTGCGTCGGATTCGAAATTCTAGACTCACAGGAGATCGACCATAAGGTGCCCGAGGCAGCAATAGACCCTTGGAGACAGGTCGGCCGGAGGACGATGTATTGAATCGCGACGCGATTTGTGTGTTCCATTGTCATTAAGAGGCTCTGAACCTTACAATTAACTGTCAGTTTTGCGTCGGATTCGAAAATCTAGCCTCACAGGAGAACGACCATACGGTGTCCGAGGCAGCACTAGACCCTTGGAGACAAGTCGGCTGGAGGACGATGTATTGAATCGCGACGCAATTTGTGTGTTCCATCGTCATTAACAGGCTCTGAACGTTACAATTAACTGTCAGTTTTGCGTCGGATTCGAAAATCTAGACTCACAGGAGATCGACCATAAGGTGCCCGAGGCAGCAATAGACCCTTGGAGACAGGTCGGCCGGAGGACGATGTATTGAATCGCGACGCGATTTGTGTGTTCCATTGTCATTAAGAGGCTCTGAACGTTACAATTAACTGTCAGTTTTGCGTCGGATTCGAAAATCTAGACTCACAGGAGAACGACCATAAGGTGCCCGAGGCAGCTCTAGACCCTTGGAGACAAATCGGCTGGAGGACGATGTATTGAATCGCGACGCGATTTGTGTGTTCCATCGTCATTAACAGGCTCTGAACCTTACAATTAACTGTCAGTTTTGCGTCGGATTCGAAAATCTAGACTCACAGGAGATCGGCCATAAGGTGCCCGGGGCAGCAATAGACCCTTGAAGACAGGTCGGCCGGAGGACGATGTATTGAATCGCGACGCGATTTGTGTGTTCCATCGTCATTTTCAGGCTCTGAACGTTACAATTAACTGTCAGTTTTGCGTCGGATTCGAAAATCTAGTCTCACAGGAGATCGACCATAAGGTGCCCGAGGCAGCAATAGACCCTTGGAGACAGGTCGGCCGGAGGACGATGTAATGAATCGCGACGGGATTTGTGTGTTCCATCGTCATTAACAGGCTCCGAACGTTACAATTAACTGTCAGTTTTGCGTCGGATTCGAAAATCTAGACTCACAGGAGATCGACCATAAGGTGCCCGAGGCAGCAATAGACCCTTGGAGACAGGTCGGCCGGAGGACGATGTATTGAATCGCGACGCAATTTGTGTGTTCCATCGTCATTAACAGGCTCTGAACGTTACAATTAACTGTCAGTTTTGCGTGGATTCGAAAATATAGACTCACAGGAGAACGACCATAAGGTGCCCGAGGGAGCAATAGACCCTTGGAGACAGGTCGGCCGGAGGACGATGTATTGAATCGCGTCGCAATTTGTGTGTTCCATCGTCATGAACAGGCTCTGAGCCTTACAATTAACTGTCAGAGTTGCGTCGGATACGTAAATCTAGAGTCACAGGAGATCGACCATAAGGTGCCCGAGGCAGCAATAGACGCTTGGAGACAGGTCGGCCGGAGGACGATGTATTGAATCGCGACGCGATTTGTGTGTTCCATCGTCATTAACAGGCTCTGAACGTTACAATTAACTGTCAGTTTTGCGTCGGATTCGAAAATCTAGACTCACAGGAGATCGACCATAAGGTGCCCGAGGCAGCAATAGACCCTTGGAGAGAGGTCGGCCGGAGGACGATGTATTGAATCGCGACGCGATTTGTGTGTTCCATTGTCATTAATTGGCTCTGAACGTTACAATTAACTGTCAGTTTTGCGTCGGATTCGAAAATCTAGACTCACAGTAGGACAACCATAAGGAGTCCGAGGCAGCACTAGACCCTTGGAGACAAGTCGGCTGGAGGACGATGTATTGAATCGCGACGCAATTTGTGTGTTCCATCGTCATTAACAGGCTCTGAACGTTACAATTAACTGCGTCGGATTCGAAATTCTAGACTCACAGGAGATCGACCATAAGGTGCCCGAGGCAGCAATAGACCCTTGGAGACAGGTCGGCCGGAGGACGATGTATTGAATCGCGACGCGATTTGTGTGTTCCATTGTCATTAAGAGGCTCTGAACCTTACAATTAACTGTCAGTTTTGCGTCGGATTCGAAAATCTAGCCTCACAGGAGAACGACCATACGGTGTCCGAGGCAGCACTAGACCCTTGGAGACAAGTCGGCTGGAGGACGATGTATTGAATCGCGACGCAATTTGTGTGTTCCCTCGTCATTAACAGGCTCTGAACGTTTCAATTAACTGTCAGTTTTGCGTCGGATTCGAAACTCTAGACTCACAGGAGATCGACCATAAGGTGCCCGAGGCAGCAATAGACCCTTGGAGAGAGGTCGGCCGGAGGACGATGTATTGAATCGCGACGCGATTTGTGTGTTCCATTGTCATTAAGAGGCTCTGAACGTTACAATTAACTGTCAGTTTTGCGTCGGATTCGAAAATCTAGACTCACAGGAGAACGACCATAAGGTGCCCGAGGCAGCTCTAGACTCTTGGAGACAAATCGGCTGGAGGACGATGTATTGAATCGCGACGCGATTTGTGTGTTCCATCGTCATTAACAGGCTCTGAACCTTACAATTAACTGTCAGTTTTGCGTCTGATTCGAAAATCTAGACTCACAGGAGAACGACCATAAGGTGTCCGAGGCAGCACTAGACCCTTGGAGACAAGTCGGCTGGAGGACGATGTATTGAATCGCGACGCAATTTGTGTGTTCCATCGTCATTAACAGGCTCTGAACGTTTCAATTAACTGTCAGTTTTGCGTCGGTTTCGAAAATCTAGACTCACAGGAGAACGACCATAAGGTGCCCGAGGCAGCAATAGACCCTTGGAGACAGGTCGGGCGGAGGACGATGTATTGAATCGCGACGCAATTTGTGTGTTCCATTGTCATTAAGAGGCTCTGAACGTTACGATTAACTGTCAGGTTTGCGTCGGATTCGAAAATCTAGACTCACAGGAGATCGACCATAAGGTGCCCGAGGCAGCAATAGACCCTTGGAGACAGGTCGGCCGGAGGACGATGTATTGAATCGCGACGCGATTTGTGTGTTCCATCGTCATTTTCAGGCTCTGAACGTTACAATTAACTGTCAGTTTTGCGTCGGATTCGAAAATCTAGACTCACAAGAGATCGACCATAAGGTGCCCGAGGCAGCAATAGACCCTTGGAGACAGGTCGGCCGGAGGACGATGTATTGAGTCGCGACGGGATTTGTGTGTTCCATCGTCATTAACAGGCTCTGAAAGTTACAATTAACTGTCAGTTTTGCGTCGGATTCGAAAATCTAGACTCACAGGAGATCGACCATAAGGTGCCCGAGGCAGCAATAGACCCTTGGAGACAGGTCGGCCGGAGGACGATGTATTGAATCGCGACTCAATTTGTGTGTTCCATCGTCATTAACAGGCTCTGAACGTTACAATTAACTGTCAGTTTTGCGTCGGATTCGAAAATCTAGACTCACAGGAGAACGACCATAAGGTGCCCGAGGGAGCAATAGACCCTTGGAGACAGGTCGGCCGGAGGACGATGTATTGAATCGCGTCGCAATTTGTGTGTTCCATCTTCATGAACAGGCTCTGAACCTTACAATTAACTGTCAGTTTTGCGTCGGATACGAAAATCTAGAGTCACAGGAGATTGACCATAAGGTGCCCGAGGCAGCAATAGACGGTTGGAGACAGGTCGGCCGGAGGACGATGTATTGAATCGCGACGCGATTTGTGTGTTCCATCGTCATTAACAGGCTCTGAACGTTACAATTAACTGTCAGTTTTGCGTCGGATTCGAAAATCTAGACTCACAGGAGATCGACCATAAGGTGCCCGAGGCAGCAATAGACCCTTGGAGACAGGTCGGCCGGAGGACGATGTATTGAATCGCGACGGGATTTGTGTGTTCCATCGTCATTAACAGGCTCTGAACGTTACAATTAACTGTCAGTTTTGCGTCGGATTCGAAAATCTAGACTCACAGGAGATCGACCATAAGGTGCCCGAGGCTGCAATAGACCCTTGGAGACAGGTCGGCCGGAGGACGATGTATTGAATCGCGACGCGATTTGTGTGTTCCATTGTCATTAATTGGCTCTGAACGTTACAATTAACTGTCAGTTTTGGGTCGGATTCGAAAATCTAGACTCACAGGAGGACAACCATAAGGTGTCCGAGGCAGCACTAGACCCTTGGAGACAAGTCGGCTGGAGGACGATGTATTGAATCGCGACGCAATTTGTGTGTTCCATCGTCATTAACAGGCTCTGAACGTTACAATTATCTGCGTCGGATTCGAAATTCTAGACTCACAGGAGATCGACCATAAGGTGCCCGAGGCAGCAATAGACCCTTGGAGACAGGTCGGCCGGAGGACGATGTATTGAATCGCGACGCGATTTGTGTGTTCCATTGTCATTAAGAGGCTCTGAACCTTACGAATAACTGTCAGTTTTGCGTCGCATTCGGAAATCTAGACTCACAGGAGAACGACAATAAGGTGCCCGAGGCAGCAATAGACCCTTGGAGACAGGTCGGCCGGAGGACGATGTATTGAATCGCGACGCGATTTGTGTGTTCCATCGTCATTAACAGGCTCTGAACGTTACAATTAACTGTCAGTTTTGCGTCGGATTCGAAAATCTAGACTCACAGGAGATCGACCATAAGGTGCCCGAGGCAGCAATAGACCCTTGGAGACAGGTCGGCCGGAGGACGATGTATTGAATCGCGACGCAATTTGTGTGTTCCATCTTCATTAACAGGCTCTGAACGTTACAATTAACTGTCAGTTTTGCGTCGGATTCGAAAATCTAGACTCACAGGAGATCGACCATAAGGTGCCCGAGGCTGCAATAGACCCTTGGAGACAAGTCGGCTGGAGGACGATGTATTGAATCGCGACGCAATTTGTGTGTTCCATCGTCATTAACAGGCTCTGAACGTTACAATTAACTGTCAGTTTTGCGTCGGATTCGAAAATCTAGACTCACAGGAGAACGACAATAAGGTGCCCGAGGCAGCAATAGACCCTTGGAGACAGGTCGGCCGGAGGACGATGTATTGAATCGCGACGCGATTTGTGTGTTCCATCGTCATTAACAGGCTCTGAACGTTACAATTAACTGTCAGTTTTGCGTCGGATTCGAAAATCTAGACTCACAGGAGATCGACCATAAGGTGCCCGAGGCAGCAATAGACCCTTGGAGACAGGTCGGCCGGAGGACGATGTATTGAATCGCGACGCAATTTGTGTGTTCCATCTTCATTAACAGGCTCTGAACGTTACAATTAACTGTCAGTTTTGCGTCGGATTCGAAAATCTAGACTCACAGGAGAACGACCATAAGGTGCCCGAGGCAGCAATAGACCCTTGGAGACAGGTCGGCCGGAGGACGATGTATTGAATCGCGACGCAATTTGTGTGTTCCATTGTCATTAAGAGGCTCTGAACCTTACGATTAACTGTCAGTTTTGCGTCGCATTCGAAAATCTAGACTCACAGGAGAACGACCATAAGGTGCCCGAGGCAGCACTAGACCCTTGGAGACAAGTCGGCTGGAGGACGATGTATTGAATCGCGACGCGATTTGTGAGTTACATTGTCATTTACAGGCTCTGAACGTTACAATTAACTGTCAGGTTTGCGTCGGATTCGAAAATCTAGACTCACAGGAGATCGACCATAAGGTGCCCGAGGCAGCAATAGACCCTTGGAGAGAGGTCGGCCGGAGGACGATGTATTGAATCGCGACGCGATTTGTGTGTTCCATTGTCATTAAGAGGCTCTGAACGTTACAATTAACTGTCAGTTTTGCGTCGGATTCGAAAATCTAGACTCACAGGAGAACGACCATAAGGTGCCCGAGGCAGCTCTAGACCCTTGGAGACAAGTCGGCTGGAGGACGATGTATTGAATCGCGACGCAATTTGTGTGTTCCATCGTCATTAACAGGCTCTGAACGTTACAATTAACTGCGTCGGATTCGAAATTCTAGACTCACAGGAGAGCGACCATAAGGTGCCCGAGGCAGCAATAGACCCTTGGAGACAGGTCGGCCGGAGGACGATGTATTGAATCGCGACGCGATTTGTGTGTTCCATTGTCATTAAGAGGCTCTGAACCTTACAATTAACTGTCAGTTTTGCGTCGGATTCGAAAATCTAGCCTCACAGGAGAACGACCATACGGTGTCCGAGGCAGCACTAGACCCTTGGAGACAAGTCGGCTGGAGGACGATGTATTGAATCGCGACGCAATTTGTGTGTTCCATCGTCATTAACAGGCTCTGAACGTTACAATTAACTGTCAGTTTTGCGTCGGATTCGAAAATCTAGACTCACAGGAGATCGACCATAAGGTGCCCGAGGCAGCAATAGACCCTTGGAGACAGGTCGGCCGGAGGACGATGTATTGAATCGCGACGCGATTTGTGTGTTCCATTGTCATTAAGAGGCTCTGAACGTTACAATTAACTGTCAGTTTTGCGTCGGATTCGAAAATCTAGACTCACAGGAGAACGACCATAAGGTGCCCGAGGCAGCTCTAGACCCTTGGAGACAAATCGGCTGGAGGACGATGTATTGAATCGCGACGCGATTTGTGTGTTCCATCGTCATTAACAGGCTCTGAACCTTACAATTAACTGTCAGTTTTGCGTCGGATTCGAAAATCTAGACTCACAGGAGATCGGCCATAAGGTGCCCGGGGCAGCAATAGACCCTTGAAGACAGGTCGGCCGGAGGACGATGTATTGAATCGCGACGCGATTTGTGTGTTCCATCGTCATTTTCAGGCTCTGAACGTTACAATTAACTGTCAGTTTTGCGTCGGATTCGAAAATCTAGTCTCACAGGAGATCGACCATAAGGTGCCCGAGGCAGCAATAGACCCTTGGAGACAGGTCGGCCGGAGGACGATGTATTGAATCGCGACGGGATTTGTGTGTTCCATCGTCATTAACAGGCTCCGAACGTTACAATTAACTGTCAGTTTTGCGTCGGATTCGAAAATCTAGACTCACAGGAGATCGACCATAAGGTGCCCGAGGCAGCAATAGACCCTTGGAGACAGGTCGGCCGGAGGACGATGTATTGAATCGCGACGCAATTTGTGTGTTCCATCGTCATTAACAGGCTCTGAACGTTACAATTAACTGTCAGTTTTGCGTGGATTCGAAAATATAGACTCACAGGAGAACGACCATAAGGTGCCCGAGGGAGCAATAGACCCTTGGAGACAGGTCGGCCGGAGGACGATGTATTGAATCGCGTCGCAATTTGTGTGTTCCATCGTCATGAACAGGCTCTGAGCCTTACAATTAACTGTCAGAGTTGCGTCGGATACGTAAATCTAGAGTCACAGGAGATCGACCATAAGGTGCCCGAGGCAGCAATAGACGCTTGGAGACAGGTCGGCCGGAGGACGATGTATTGAATCGCGACGCGATTTGTGTGTTCCATCGTCATTAACAGGCTCTGAACGTTACAATTAACTGTCAGTTTTGCGTCGGATTCGAAAATCTAGACTCACAGGAGATCGACCATAAGGTGCCCGAGGCAGCAATAGACCCTTGGAGACAGGTCGGCCGGAGGACGATGTATTGAATCGCGACGGGATTTGTGTGTTCCATCGTCATTAACAGGCTCTGAACGTTACAATTAACTGTCAGTTTTGCGTCGGATTCGAAAATCTAGACTCACAGGAGATCGACCATAAGGTGCCCGAGGCAGCAATAGACCCTTGGAGAGAGGTCGGCCGGAGGACGATGTATTGAATCGCGACGCGATTTGTGTGTTCCATTGTCATTAATTGGCTCTGAACGTTACAATTAACTGTCAGTTTTGCGTCGGATTCGAAAATCTAGACTCACAGGAGGACAACCATAAGGAGTCCGAGGCAGCACTAGACCCTTGGAGACAAGTCGGCTGGAGGACGATGTATTGAATCGCGACGCAATTTGTGTGTTCCATCGTCATTAACAGGCTCTGAACGTTACAATTAACTGCGTCGGATTCGAAATTCTAGACTCACAGGAGATCGACCATAAGGTGCCCGAGGCAGCAATAGACCCTTGGAGACAGGTCGGCCGGAGGACGATGTATTGAATCGCGACGCGATTTGTGTGTTCCATTGTCATTAAGAGGCTCTGAACCTTACAATTAACTGTCAGTTTTGCGTCGGATTCGAAAATCTAGCCTCACAGGAGAACGACCATACGGTGTCCGAGGCAGCACTAGACCCTTGGAGACAAGTCGGCTGGAGGACGATGTATTGAATCGCGACGCAATTTGTGTGTTCCCTCGTCATTAACAGGCTCTGAACGTTACAATTAACTGTCAGTTTTGCGTCGGATTCGAAACTCTAGACTCACAGGAGAACGACCATAAGGTGCCCGAGGCAGCAATAGACCCTTGGAGAGAGGTCGGCCGGAGGACGATGTATTGAATCGCGACGCGATTTGTGTGTTCCATTGTCATTAAGAGGCTCTGAACGTTACAATTAACTGTCAGTTTTGCGTCGGATTCGAAAATCTAGACTCACAGGAGAACGACCATAAGGTGCCCGAGGCAGCTCTAGACTCTTGGAGACAAATCGGCTGGAGGACGATGTATTGAATCGCGACGCGATTTGTGTGTTCCATCGTCATTAACAGGCTCTGAACGTTACAATTAACTGTCAGTTTTGCGTCTGATTCGAAAATCTAGACTCACAGGAGAACGACCATAAGGTGTCCGAGGCAGCACTAGACCCTTGGAGACAAGTCGGCTGGAGGACGATGTATTGAATCGCGACGCAATTTGTGTGTTCCATCGTCATTAACAGGCTCTAAACGTTTCAATTAACTGTCAGTTTTGCGTCGGTTTCGAAAATCTAGACTCACAGGAGAACGACCATAAGGTGCCCGAGGCAGCAATAGACCCTTGGAGACAGGTCGGGCGGAGGACGATGTATTGAATCGCGACGCAATTTGTGTGTTCCATTGTCATTAAGAGGCTCTGAACGTTACGATTAACTGTCAGGTTTGCGTCGGATTCGAAAATCTAGACTCACAGGAGATCGACCATAAGGTGCCCGAGGCAGCAATAGACCCTTGGAGACAGGTCGGCCGGAGGACGATGTATTGAATCGCGACGCGATTTGTGTGTTCCATCGTCATTTTCAGGCTCTGAACGTTACAATTAACTGTCAGTTTTGCGTCGGATTCGAAAATCTAGACTCACAGGAGATCGACCATAAGGTGCCCGAGGCAGCAATAGACCCTTGGAGACAGGTCGGCCGGAGGACGATGTATTGAGTCGCGACGGGATTTGTGTGTTCCATCGTCATTAACAGGCTCTGAAAGTTACAATTAACTGTCAGTTTTGCGTCGGATTCGAAAATCTAGACTCACAGGAGATCGACCATAAGGTGCCCGAGGCAGCAATAGACCCTTGGAGACAGGTCGGCCGGAGGACGATGTATTGAATCGCGACTCAATTTGTGTGTTCCATCGTCATTAACAGGCTCTGAACGTTACAATTAACTGTCAGTTTTGCGTCGGATTCGAAAATCTAGACTCACAGGAGAACGACCATAAGGTGCCCGAGGGAGGAATAGACCCTTGGAGACAGGTCGGCCGGAGGACGATGTATTGAATCGCGTCGCAATTTGTGTGTTCCATCTTCATGAACAGGCTCTGAACCTTACAATTAACTGTCAGTTTTGCGTCGGATACGAAAATCTAGAGTCACAGGAGATCGACCATAAGGTGCCCGAGGCAGCAATAGACGGTTGGAGACAGGTCGGCCGGAGGACGATGTATTGAATCGCGACGCGATTTGTGTGTTCCATCGTCATTAACAGGCTCTGAACGTTACAATTAACTGTCAGTTTTGCGTCGGATTCGAAAATCTAGACTCACAGGAGATCGACCATAAGGTGCCCGAGGCAGCAATAGACCCTTGGAGACAGGTCGGCCGGAGGACGATGTATTGAATCGCGACGGGATTTGTGTGTTCCATCGTCATTAACAGGCTCTGAACGTTACAATTAACTGTCAGTTTTGCGTCGGATTCGAAAATCTAGACTCACAGGAGATCGACCATAAGGTGCCCGAGGCTGCAATAGACCCTTGGAGACAGGTCGGCCGGAGGACGATGTATTGAATCGCGACGCGATTTGTGTGTTCCATTGTCATTAATTGGCTCTGAACGTTACAATTAACTGTCAGTTTTGCGTCGGATTCGAAAATCTAGACTCACAGGAGGACAACCATAAGGTGTCCGAGGCAGCACTAGACCCTTGGAGACAAGTCGGCTGGAGGACGATGTATTGAATCGCGACGCAATTTGTGTGTTCCATCGTCATTAACAGGCTCTGAACGTTACAATTAACTGCGTCGGATTCGAAATTCTAGACTCACAGGAGATCGACCATAAGGTGCCCGAGGCAGCAATAGACCCTTGGAGACAGGTCGGCCGGAGGACGATGTATTGAATCGCGACGCGATTTGTGTGTTCCATCGTCATTAAGAGGCTCTGAACGTTACAATTAACTGTCAGTTTTGCGTCGGATTCGAAAATCTAGACTCACAGGAGATCGACCATAAGGTGCCCGAGGCAGCAATAGACCCTTGGAGACAAGTCGGCCGGAGGACGATGTATTGAATCGCGACGGGATTTGTGTGTTCCATCGTCATTAACAGGCTCTGAACGTTACAATTAACTGTCAGTTTTGCGTCGGATTCGAAAATCTAGACTCACAGGAGATCGACCATAAGGTGCCCGAGGCAGCAATAGACCCTTGGAGACAGGTCGGCCGGAGGACGATGTATTGAATCGCGACGCGATTTGTGTGTTCCATTGTCATTAAGAGGCTCTGAACCTTACAATTAACTGTCAGTTTTGCGTCGGATTCGAAAATCTAGCCTCACAGGAGAACGACCATACGGTGTCCGAAGCAGCACTAGACCCTTGGAGACAAGTCGGCTGGAGGACGATGTATTGAATCGCGACGCAATTTGTGTGTTCCATCGTCATTAACAGGCTCTGAACGTTACAATTAACTGTCAGTTTTGCGTCGGATTCGAAAATCTAGACTCACAGGAGATCGACCATAAGGTGCCCGAGGCAGCAATAGACCCTTGGAGGCAGGTCGGCCGGAGGACGATGTATTGAATCGCGACGCGATTTGTGTGTTCCATTGTCATTAAGAGGCTCTGAACGTTACAATTAACTGTCAGTTTTGCGTCGGATTCGAAAATCTAGACTCACAGGAGATCGACCATAAGGTGCCCGAGGCAGCAATAGACTTTTGAAGACAGGTCGGCCGGAGGACGATGTATTGAATCGCGACGCGATTTGTGTGTCCCATCGTCATTTTCAGGCTCTGAACGTTACAATTAACTGTCAGTTTTGCGTCGGATTCGAAAATCTAGACTCACAGGAGATCGACCATAAGGTGCCCGAGGCAGCAATAGACCCTTGGAGACAGGTCGGCCGGAGGACGATGTATTGAATCGCGACGCGATTTGTGTGTTCCATTGTCATTAATTGGCTCTGAACGTTACAATTAACTGTCAGTTTTGCGTCGGATTCGAAAATCTAGACTCACAGGAGGACAACCATAAGGTGTCCGAGGCAGCACTAGACCCTTGGAGACAAGTCGGCTGGAGGACGATGTATTGAATCGCGACGCAATTTGTGTGTTCCATCGTCATTAACAGGCTCTGAACGTTACAATTAACTGCGTCGGATTCGAAATTCTAGACTCACAGGAGATCGACCATAAGGTGCCCGAGGCAGCAATAGACCCTTGGAGACAGGTCGGCCGGAGGACGATGTATTGAATCGCGACGCGATTTGTGTGTTCCATTGTCATTAAGAGGCTCTGAACCTTACAATTAACTGTCAGTTTTGCGTCGGATTCGAAAATCTAGCCTCACAGGAGAACGACCATACGGTGTCCGAGGCAGCACTAGACCCTTGGAGACAAGTCGGCTGGAGGACGATGTATTGAATCGCGACGCAATTTGTGTGTTCCATCGTCATTAACAGGCTCTGAACGTTACAATTAACTGTCAGTTTTGCGTCGGATTCGAAAATCTAGACTCACAGGAGATCGACCATAAGGTGCCCGAGGCAGCAATAGACCCTTGGAGACAGGTCGGCCGGAGGACGATGTATTGAATCGCGACGCGATTTGTGTGTTCCATTGTTATTAAGAGGCTCTGAACGTTACAATTAACTGTCAGTTTTGCGTCGGATTCGAAAATCTAGACTCACAGGAGAACGACCATAAGGTGCCCGAGGCAGCTCTAGACCGTTGGAGACAAATCGGCTGGAGGACGATGTATTGAATCGCGACGCGATTTGTGTGTTCCATCGTCATTAACAGGCTCTGAACCTTACAATTAACTGTCAGTTTTGCGTCGGTTTCGAAAATCTAGACTCACAGGAGAACGACCATAAGGTGCCCGAGGCAGCAATAGACCCTTGGAGACAGGTCGGGCGGAGGACGATGTATTGAATCGCGACGCAATTTGTGTGTTCCATTGTCATTAAGAGGCTCTGAACGTTACAATTAACTGTCAGGTTTGCGTCGGATTCGAAAATCTAGACTCACAGGAGATCGACCATAAGGTGCCCGAGGCAGCAATAGACCCTTGGAGACAGGTCGGCCGGAGGACGATGTATTGAATCGCGACGCGATTTGTGTGTTCCATCGTCATTTTCAGGCTCTGAACGTTACAATTAACTGTCAGTTTTGCGTCGGATTCGAAAATCTAGACTCACAGGAGATCGACTATAAGGTGCCCGAGGCAGCAATAGACCCTTGGAGACAGGTCGGCCGGAGGACGATGTATTGAGTCGCGACGGGATTTGTGTGTTCCATCGTCATTAACAGGCTCTGAAAGTTACAATTAACTGTCAGTTTTGCGTCGGATTCGAAAATCTAGACTCACAGGAGATCGACCATAAGGTGCCCGAGGCAGCAATAGACCCTTGGAGACAGGTCGGCCGGAGGACGATGTATTGAATCGCGACGGGATTTGTGTGTTCCATCGTCATTAACAGGCTCTGAACGTTACAATTAACTGTCAGTTTTGCGTCGGATTCGAAAATCTAGACTCACAGGAGATCGACCATAAGGTGCCCGAGGCAGCAATAGACCCTTGGAGACAGGTCGGCCGGAGGACGATGTATTGAATCGCGACGCGATTTGTGTGTTCCATTGTCATTAATTGGCTCTGAACGTTACAATTAACTGTCAGTTTTGCGTCGGATTCGAAAATCTAGACTCACAGGAGGACAACCATAAGGTGTCCGAGGCAGCACTAGACCCTTGGAGACAAGTCGGCTGGAGGACGATGTATTGAATCGCGACGCAATTTGTGTGTCCATCGTCATTAACAGGCTCTGAACGTTACAATTAACTGCGTCGGATTCGAAATTCTAGACTCACAGGAGATCGACCATAAGGTGCCCGAGGCAGCAATAGACCCTTGGAGACAGGTCGGCCGGAGGACGATGTATTGAATCGCGACGCGATTTGTGTGTTCCATTGTCATTATGAGGCTCTGAACGTTACAATTAACTGTCAGTTTTGCGTCGGATTCGAAAATCTAGACTCACAGGAGATCGACCATAAGGTGCCCGAGGCAGCAATAGACCCTTGGAGACAGGTCGGCCGGAGGACGATGTATTGAATCGCGACGGGATTTGTGTGTTCCATCGTCATTAACAGGCTCTGAACGTTACAATTAACTGTCAGTTTTGCGTCGGATTCGAAAATCTAGACTCACAGGAGATCGACCATAAGGTGCCCGAGGCAGCAATAGACCCTTGGAGACAGGTCGGCCGTAGGACGATGTATTGAATCGCGACGCGATTTGTGTGTTCCATTGTCATTAAGAGGCTCTGAACCTTACAATTAACTGTCAGTTTTGCGTCGGATTCGAAAATCTAGCCTCACAGGGGAACGACCATACGGTGTCCGAGGCAGCACTAGACCCTTGGAGACAAGTCGGCTGGAGGACGATGTATTGAATCGCGACGCAATTTGTGTGTTCCATCGTCATTAACAGGCTCTGAACGTTACAATTAACTGTCAGTTTTGCGTCGGATTCGAAAATCTAGACTCACAGGAGATCGACCATAAGGTGCCCGAGGCAGCAATAGACCCTTGGAGACAGGTCGGCCGGAGGACGATGTATTGAATCGCGACGCGATTTGTGTGTTCCATTGTCATTAAGAGGCTCTGAACGTTACAATTAACTGTCAGTTTTGCGTCGGATTCGAAAATCTAGACTCACAGGAGAACGACCATAAGGTGCCCGAGGCAGCTGTAGACCCTTGGAGACAGGTCGGCCGGAGGACGATGTATTGAATCGCGTCGCAATTTGTGTGTTCCATCGTCATGAACAGGCTCTGAACCTTACAATTAACTGTCAGTTTTGCGTCGGATACGAAAATCTAGAGTCACAGGAGATCGACCATAAGGTGCCCGAGGCAGCAATAGACCCTTGGAGACAGGTCGGCCGGAGGACGATGTATTGAATCGCGACGGGATTTGTGTGTTCCATCGTCATTAACAGGCTCTGAACGTTACAATTAACTGTCAGTTTTGCGTCGGATTCGAAAATCTAGACTCACAGGAAATCGACCATAAGGTGCCCGAGGCAGCAATAGACCCTTGGAGACAGGTCGGCCGGAGGACGATGTATTGAATCGCGACGCGATTTGTGTGTTCCATTGTCATTAATTGGCTCTGAACGTTACAATTAACTGTCAGTTTTGCGTCGGATTCGAAAATCTAGACTCACAGGAGGACAACCATAAGGTGTCCGAGGCAGCACTAGACCCTTGGAGACAAGTCGGCTGGAGGACGATGTATTGAATCGCGACGCAATTTGTGTGTCCATCGTCATTAACAGGCTCTGAACGTTACAATTAACTGCGTCGGATTCGAAATTCTAGACTCACAGGAGATCGACCATAAGGTGCCCGAGGCAGCAATAGACCCTTGGAGACAGGTCGGCCGGAGGACGATGTATTGAATCGCGACGCGATTTGTGTGTTCCATTGTCATTATGAGGCTCTGAACGTTACAATTAACTGTCAGTTTTGCGTCGGATTCGAAAATCTAGACTCACAGGAGATCGACCATAAGGTGCCCGAGGCAGCAATAGACCCTTGGAGACAGGTCGGCCGGAGGACGATGTATTGAATCGCGACGGGATTTGTGTGTTCCATCGTCATTAACAGGCTCTGAACGTTACAATTAACTGTCAGTTTTGCGTCGGATTCGAAAATCTAGACTCACAGGAGATCGACCATAAGGTGCCCGAGGCAGCAATAGACCCTTGGAGACAGGTCGGCCGGAGGACGATGTATTGAATCGCGACGCGATTTGTGTGTTCCATTGTCATTAAGAGGCTCTGAACGTTACAATTAACTGTCAGTTTTGCGTCGGATTCGAAAATCTAGACTCACAGGAGAACGACCATAAGGTGCCCGAGGCAGCTGTAGACCCTTGGAGACAGGTCGGCCGGAGGACGATGTATTGAATCGCGTCGCAATTTGTGTGTTCCATCGTCATGAACAGGCTCTGAACCTTACAATTAACTGTCAGTTTTGCGTCGGATACGAAAATCTAGAGTCACAGGAGATCGACCATAAGGTGCCCGAGGCAGCAATAGACGCTTGGAGACAGGTCGGCCGGAGGACGATGTATTGAATCGCGACGCGATTTGTGTGTTCCATCGTCATTAACAGGCTCTGAACGTTACAATTAACTGTCAGTTTTGCGTCGGATTCGAAAATCTAGACTCACAGGAGATCGACCATAAGGTGCCCGAGGCAGCAATAGACCCTTGGAGACAGGTCGGCCGGAGGACGATGTATTGAATCGCGACGGGATTTGTGTGTTCCATCGTCATTAACAGGCTCTGAACGTTACAATTAACTGTCAGTTTTGCGTCGGATTCGAAAATCTAGACTCACAGGAGATCGACCATAAGGTGCCCGAGGCAGCAATAGACCCTTGGAGACAGGTCGGCCGGAGGACGATGTATTGAATCGCGACGCGATTTGTGTGTTCCATTGTCATTAATTGGCTCTGAACGTTACAATTAACTGTCAGTTTTGCGTCGGATTCGAAAATCTATACTCACAGGAGGACAACCATAAGGTGTCCGAGGCAGCACTAGACCCTTGGAGACAAGTCGGCAGGAGGACGATGTATTGAATCGCGACGCAATTTGTGTGTTCCATCGACATAACAGGCTCTGAACGTTACAATTAACTGCGTCGGATTCGAAATTCTAGACTCACAGGCGATCGACCATAAGGTGCCCGAGGCAGCAATAGACCCTTGGAGACAGGTCGGCCGGAGGACGATGTATTGAATCGCGACGCTATTTGTGTGTTCCATTGTCATTAAGAGGCTCTGAACGTTACAATTAACTGTCAGTTTTGCGTCGGATTCGAAAATCTAGACTCACAGGAGATCGACCATAAGGTGCCCGAGGCAGCAATAGACCCTTGGAGACAGGTCGGCCGGAGGACGATGTATTGAATCGCGACGCGATTTGTGTGTTCCATTGTCATTAAGAGGCTCTGAACGTTACAATTAACTGTCAGTTTTGCGTCGGATTCGAAAATCTAGACTCACAGGAGAACGACCATAAGGTGCCCGAGGCAGCTGTAGACCCTTGGAGACAGGTCGGCCGGAGGACGATGTATTGAATCGCGTAGCAATTTGTGTGTTCCATCGTCATGAACAGGCTCTGAACCTTAGAATTAACTGTCAGTTTTGCGTCGGATACGAAAATCTAGAGTCACAGGAGATCGACCATAAGGTGCCCGAGGCAGCAATAGACGCTTGGAGACAGGTCGGCCGGAGGACGATGTATTGAATCGCGACGCGATTTGTGTGTTCCATCGTCATTAACAGGCTCTGAACGTTACAATTAACTGTCAGTTTTGCGTCGGATTCGAAAATCTAGACTCACAGGAGATCGACCATAAGGTGCCCGAGGCAGCAATAGACCCTTGGAGACAGGTCGGCCGGAGGACGATGTATTGAATCGCGACGGGATTTGTGTGTTCCATCGTCATTAACAGGCTCTGAACGTTACAATTAACTGTCAGTTTTGCGTCGGATTCGAAAATCTAGACTCACAGGAGATCGACCATAAGGTGCCCGAGGCAGCAATAGACCCTTGGAGACAGGTCGGCCGGAGGACGATGTATTGAATCGCGACGCGATTTGTGTGTTCCATTGTCATTAATTGGCTCTGAACGTTACAATTAACTGTCAGTTTTGCGTCGGATTCGAAAATCTATACTCACAGGAGGACAACCATAAGGTGTCCGAGGCAGCACTAGACCCTTGGAGACAAGTCGGCTGGAGGACGATGTATTGAATCGCGACGCAATTTGTGTGTTCCATCGTCATAACAGGCTCTGAACGTTACAATTAACTGCGTCGGATTCGAAATTCTAGACTCACAGGCGATCGACCATAAGGTGCCCGAGGCAGCAATAGACCCTTGGAGACAGGTCGGCCGGAGGACGATGTATTGAATCGCGACGCTATTTGTGTGTTCCATTGTCATTAAGAGGCTCTGAACGTTACAATTAACTGTCAGTTTTGCGTCGGATTCGAAAATCTAGACTCACAGGAGATCGACCATAAGGTGCCCGAGGCAGCAATAGACCCTTGGAGACAGGTCGGCCGGAGGACGATGTATTGAATCGCGACGGGATTTGTGTGTTCCATCGTCATTAACAGGCTCTGAACGTTACAATTACCTGTCAGTTTTGCGTCGGATTCGAAAATCTAGACTCACAGGAGATCGACCATAAGGTGCCCGAGGCAGCAATAGACCCTTGGAGACAGGTCGGCCGGAGGACGATGTATTGAATCGCGACGCGATTTGTGTGTTCCATTGTCATTAAGAGGCTCTGAACCTTACAATTAACTGTCAGTTTTGCGTCGGATTCGAAAATCTAGCCTCACAGGGGAACGACCATACGGTGTCCGAGGCAGCACTAGACCCTTGGAGACAAGTCGGCTGGAGGACGATGTATTGAATCGCGACGCAATTTGTGTGTTCCATCGTCATTAACAGGCTCTGAACGTTACAATTAACTGTCAGTTTTGCGTCGGATTCGAAAATCTAGACTCACAGGAGATCGACCATAAGGTGCCCGAGGCAGCAATAGACCCTTGGAGACAGGTCGGCCGTAGGACGATGTATTGAATCGCGACGCGATTTGTGTGTTCCATTGTCATTAAGAGGCTCTGAACGTTACAATTAACTGTCAGTTTTGCGTCGGATTCGAAAATCTAGACTCACAGGAGAACGACCATAAGGTGCCCGAGGCAGCTGTAGACCCTTGGAGACAGGTCGGCCGGAGGACGATGTATTGAATCGCAACGCGATTTGTGTGTTCCATCGTCATTAACAGGCTCTGAACGTTACAATTAACTGTCAGTTTTGCCTCGGATTCGAAAATCTAGACTCACAGGAGATCGACCATAAGGTGCCCGAGGCAGCAATAGACGCTTGGAGACAGGTCGGCCGGAGGACGATGTATTGAATCGCAACGCGATTTGTGTGTTCCATCGTCATTAACAGGCTCTGAACGTTACAATTAACTGTCAGTTTTGCGTCGGATTCGAAATCTAGACTCACAGGAGATCGACCATAAGGTGCCCGAGGCAGCAATAGACCCTTGGAGACAGGTCGGCCGGAGGACGATGTATTGAATCGCGACGGGATTTGTGTGTTCCATCGTCATTAACAGGCTCTGAACGTTACAATTAACTGTCAGTTTTGCCTCGGATTCGAAAATCTAGACTCACAGGAGATCGACCATAAGGTGCCCGAGGCAGCAATAGACCCTTGGAGACAGGTCGGCCGGAGGACGATGTATTGAATCGCGACGCGATTTGTGTGTTCCATTGTCATTAATTGGCTCTGAACGTTACAATTAACTGTCAGTTTTGCGTCGGATTCGAAAATCTATACTCACAGGAGGACAACCATAAGGTGTCCGAGGCAGCACTAGACCCTTGGAGACAAGTCGGCTGGAGGACGATGTATTGAATCGCGACGCAATTTGTGTGTTCCATCGTCATAACAGGCTCTGAACGTTACAATTAACTGCGTCGGATTCGAAATTCTAGACTCACAGGCGATCGACCATAAGGTGCCCGAGGCAGCAATAGACCCTTGGAGACAGGTCGGCCGGAGGACGATGTATTGAATCGCGACGCTATTTGTGTGTTCCATTGTCATTAAGAGGCTCTGAACGTTACAATTAACTGTCAGTTTTGCGTCGGATTCGAAAATCTAGACTCACAGGAGATCGACCATAAGGTGCCCGAGGCAGCAATAGACCCTTGGAGACAGGTCGGCCGGAGGACGATGTATTGATTCGCGACGGGATTTGTGTGTTCCATCGTCATTAACAGGCTCTGAACGTTACAATTAACTGTCAGTTTTGCGTCGGATTCGAAAATCTAGACTCGCAGGAGATCGACCATAAGGTGCCCGAGGCAGCAATAGACCCTTGGAGACAGGTCGTCCGGAGGACGATGTATTTAATCGCGACGCGATTTGTGTGTTCCATTGTCATTAATTGGCTCTGAACGTTACAATTAACTGTCAGTTTTGCGTCGGATTCGAAAATCTGGACTCACAGGAGGACAACCATAAGGTGTCCGAGGCAGCACTAGACCCTTGGAGACAAGTCGGCTGGAGGACGATGTATTGAATCGCGACGCAATTTGTGTGTTCCATCGTCATTAACAGGCTCTGAACGTTACAATTAACTGTCAGTTTTGCGTCGGATTCGAAAATCTAGACTCACAGGAGATCGACCATAAGGTGCCCGAGGCAGCAATAGACCCTTGGAGACAGGTCGGCCGGAGGACGATGTATTGAATCGCGACGCGATTTGTGTGTTCCATTGTCATTAAGAGGCTCTGAACGTTACAATTAACTGTCAGTTTTGCGTCGGATTCGAAAATCTAGACTCACAGGAGAACGACCATAAGGTGCCCGAGGCAGCTCTAGACCCTTGGAGACAAATCGGCTGGAGGACGATGTATTGAATCGCGACGCGATTTGTGTGTTCCATCGTCATTAACAGGCTCTGAACCTTACAATTAACTGTCAGTTTTGCGTCGGATTCGAAAATCTAGACTCACAGGAGATCGGCCATAAGGTGCCCGAGGCAGCAATAGACCCTTGAAGACAGGTCGGCCGGAGGACGATGTATTGAATCGCGACGCGATTTGTGTGTTCCATCGTAATTTTCAGGTTCTGAACGTTACAATTAACTGTCAGTTTTGCGTCGGATTCGAAAATCTAGACTCACAGGAGATCGACCATAAGGTGCCCGAGGCAGCAATAGACCCTTGGAGACAGGTCGGCCGGAGGACGATGTATTGAATCGCGACGGGATTTGTGTGTTCCATCGTCATTAACAGGCTCTGAACCTTAGAATTAACTGTCAGTTTTGCGTCGGATTCGAAAATCTAGACTCACAGGAGATCGACCATAAGGTGCCCGAGGCAGCAATAGACCCTTGGAGACAGGTCGGCCTTAGGACGATGTATTGAATCGCGACGCAATTTGTGTGTTCCATCGTCATTAACAGGCTCTGAACGTTACAATTAACTGTCAGTTTTGCGTCGGATTCGAAAATCTAGACTCACAGGAGATCGACCATAAGGTGCCCGAGGGAGCAATAGACCCTTGGAGACAGGTCGGCCGGAGGACGATGTATTGAATCGCGTCGCAATTTGTGTGTTCCATCGTCATGAACAGGCTCTGAACCTTACAATTAACTGTCAGTTTTGCGTCGGATACGAAAATCTAGAGTCACAGGAGATCGACCATAAGGTGCCCGAGGCAGCAATAGACGCTTGGAGACAGGTCGGCCGGAGGACGATGTATTGAATCGCGACGCGATTTGTGTGTTCCATCGTCATTAACAGGCTCTGAACGTTACAATTAACTGTCAGTTTTGCGTCGGATTCGAAAATCTAGACTCACAGGAGATCGACCATAAGGTGCCCGAGGCAGCAATAGACCCTTGGAGACAGGTCGGCCGGAGGACGATGTATTGAATCGCGACGGGATTTGTGTGTTCCATCGTCATTCACAGGCTCTGAACGTTACAATTAACTGTCAGTTTTGCGTCGGATTCGAAAATCTAGACTCACAGGAGATCGATCATAAGGTGCCCGAGGCAGCAATAGACCCTTGGAGACAGGTCGGCCGGAGGACGATGTATTGAATCGCGACGCGATTTGTGTGTTCCATTGTCATTAATTGGCTCTGAACGTTACAATTAACTGTCAGTTTTGCGTCGGATTCGAAAATCTAGACTCACAGGAGGACAACCATAAGGTGTCCGAGGCAGCACTAGACCCTTGGAGACAAGTCGGCTGGAGGACGATGTATTGAATCGCGACGCAATTTGTGTGTTCCATCGTCATTAACAGGCTCTGAACGTTACAATTAACTGCGTCGGATTCGAAAATCTAGACTCACAGGACATCGACCATAAGGTGCCCGAGGCAGCAATAGACCCTTGGAGACAGGTCGGCCGGAGGACGATGTATTGAATCGCGACGCGATTTGTGTGTTCCATTGTCATTAACAGGCTCTGAACGTTACAATTAACTGTCAGTTTTTCGTCGGATTCGAAAATCTAGACTCACAGGAGATCGACCATAAGGTGCCCGAGGCAGCAATAGACCCTTGGAGACAGGTCGGCCGGAGGACGATGTATTGAATCGCGACGGGATTTGTGTGTTCCATCGTCATTAACAGGCTCTGAACGTTACAATTAACTGTCAGTTTTGCGTCGGATTGGAAAATCTAGACTCACAGGAGATCGACCATAAGGTGCCCGAGGCAGCAATAGACCCTTGGAGACAGGTCGGCCGGAGGACGATGTATTGAATCGCGACGCGATTTGTGTGTTCCATTGTCATTAAGAGGCTCTGAACGTTACAATTAACTGTCAGTTTTGCGTCGGATTCGAAAATCTAGACTCACAGGAGAACGACCATAAGGTGCCCGAGGCAGCTCTAGACCCTTGGAGACAAATCGGCTGGAGGACGATGTATTGAATCGTGACGCGATTTGTGTGTTCCATCGTCATTAACAGGCTCTGAACCTTACAATTAACTGTCAGTTTTGCGTCGGATTCGATAATCTAGACTCACAGGAGATCGACCATAAGGTGCCCGAGGATGCAATAGACCCTTGAAGACAGGTCGGCCGGAGGACGATGTATTGAATCGCGACGGGATTTGTGTGTTCCATCGTCATTAACAGGCTCTGAACCTTACAATTAACTGTCAGTTTTGCGTCGGATTCGAAAATCTAGACTCACAGGAGAACGACCATAAGGTGCCCGAGGCAGCTCTAGACCCTTGGAGACAAATCGGCTGGAGGACGATGTATTGAATCGCGATGCGATTTGTGTGTTCCATCGTCATTAACTGGCTCTGAACCTTACAATTAACTGTCAGTTTTGCGTCGGATTCGAAAATCTAGACTCACAGGAGATCGACCATAAGGTGCCCGAGGCAGCAATAGACCCTTGAAGACAGGTCGGCCGGAGGACGATGTATTGAATCGCGACGCGATTTGTGTGTTCCATCGTCATTTTCAGGCTCTGAACGTTACAATTAACTGTCAGTTTTGCGTCGGATTCGAAAATCTAGACTCACAGGAGATCGACCATAAGGTGCCCGAGGCAGCAATAGACCCTTGGAGACAGGTCGGCCGGAAGACGATGTATTGAGTCGCGACGGGATTTGTGTGTTCCATCGTCATTAACAGGCTCTGAACGTTACAATTAACTGTCAGTTTTGCGTCGGATTCGAAAATCTAGACTCACAGGAGATCGACCATAAGGTGCCCGAGGCAGCAATAGACCCTTGGAGACAGGTCGGCCGGAGGACGATGTATTGAATCGCGACTCAATTTGTGTGTTCCATCGTCATTAACAGGCTCTGAACGTTACAATTAACTGTCAGTTTTGCGGCGGATTCGAAAATCTAGACTCACAGGAGAACGACCATAAGGTGCCCGAGGGAGCAATAGACGCTTGGAGACAGGTCGGCCGGAGGACGATGTATTGAATCGCGTCGCAATTTGTGTGTTCCATCGTCATGAACAGGCTCTGAACCTTACAATTAACTGTCAGTTTTGCGTCGGATACGAAAATCTAGAGTCACAGGAGATCGACCATAAGGTGCCCGAGGCAGCAATAGACGCTTGGAGACAGGTCGGCCGGAGGACGATGTATTGAATCGCGACGCGATTTGTGTGTTCCATCGTCATTAACAGGCTCTGAACGTTACAATTAACTGTCAGTTTTGCGTCGGATTCGAAAATCTAGACTCACAGGAGATCGACCATAAGGTGCCCGAGGCAGCAATAGACCCTTGGAGACAGGTCGGCCGGAGGACGATGTATTGAATCGCGACGGGATTTGTGTGTTCCATCGTCATTAACAGGCTCTGAACGTTACAATTAACTGTCAGTTTTGCGTCGGATTCGAAAATCTAGACTCACAGGAGATCGACCATAAGGTGCCCGAGGCAGCAATAGACCCTTGGAGACAGGTCGGCCGGAGGACGATGTATTGAATCGCGACGCGATTTGTGTGTTCCATTGTCATTAATTGGCTCTGAACGTTACAATTAACTGTCAGTTTTGCGTCGGATTCGAAAATCTAGACTCACAGGAGGACAACCATAAGGTGTCCGAGGCAGCACTAGACCCTTGGAGACAAGTCGGCTGGAGGACGATGTATTGAATCGCGACGCAATTTGTGTGTTCCATCGTCATTAACAGGCTCTGAACGTTACAATTAACTGCGTCGGATTCGAAATTCTAGACTCACAGGCGATCGACCATAAGGTGCCCGAGGCAGCAATAGACCCTTGGAGACAGGTCGGCCGGAGGACGATGTATTGAATCGCGACGCGATTTGTGTGTTCCATTGTCATTAAGAGGCTCTGAACCTTACAATTAACTGTCAGTTTTGCGTCAGTTTCGAAAATCTAGACTCACAGGAGATCGACCATAAGGTGCCCGAGGCAGCAATAGACCCTTGGAGACAGGTCGGCCGGAGGACGATGTATTGAATCGCGACGGGATTTGTGTGTTCCATCGTCATTAACAGGCTCTGAACGTTACAATTAACTGTCAGTTTTGCGTCGGATTCGAAAATCTAGACTCGCAGGAGATCGACCATAAGGTGCCCGAGGCAGCAATAGACCCTTGGAGACAGGTCGGCCGGAGGACGATGTATTGAATCGCGACGCGATTTGTGTGTTCCATTGTCATTAATTGGCTCTGAACGTTACAATTAACTGTCAGTTTTGCGTCGGATTCGAAAATCTGGACTCACAGGAGGACAACCATAAGGTGTCCGAGGCAGCACTAGACCCTTGGAGACAAGTCGGCTGGAGGACGATGTATTGAACCGCGACGCAATTTGTGTGTTCCATCGTCATTAACAGGCTCTGAACGTTACAATTAACTGCGTCGGATTCGAAATTCTAGACTCACAGGAGATCGACCATAAGGTGCCCGAGGCAGCAATAGACCCTTGGAGACAGGTCGGCCGGAGGACGATGTATTGAATCGCGACGCGATTTGTGTGTTCCATTGTCATTAAGAGGCTCTGAACCTTACAATTAACTGTCAGTTTTGCGTCGGATTCGAAAATCTAGCCTCACAGGAGAACGACCATACGGTGTCCGAGGCAGCACTAGACCCTTGGAGACAAGTCGGCTGGAGGACGATGTATTGAATCGCGACGCAATTTGTGTGTTCCATCGTCATTAACAGGCTCTGAACGTTACAATTAACTGTCAGTTTTGCGTCGAATTCGAAAATCTAGACTCACAGGAGATCGACCATAAGGTGCCCGAGGCAGCAATAGACCCTTGGAGACAGGTCGGCCGGAGGACGATGTATTGAATCGCGACGCGATTTGTGTGTTCCATTGTCATTAAGAGGCTCTGAACGTTACAATTAACTGTCAGTTTTGCGTCGGATTCGAAAATCTAGACTCACAGGAGAACGACCATAAGGTGCCCGAGGCAGCTCTAGACCCTTGGAGACAAATCGGCTGGAGGACGATGTATTGAATCGCGACGCGATTTGTGTGTTCCATCGTCATTAACAGGCTCTGAACCTTACAATTAACTGTCAGTTTTGCGTCGGATTCGAAAATCTAGACTCACAGGAGATCGGCCATAAGGTGCCCGAGGCAGCAATAGACCCTTGAAGACAGGTCGGCCGGAGGACGATGTATTGAATCGCGACGCAATTTGTGTGTTCCATCGTCATTAACAGGCTCTGAACGTTACAATTAACTGCGTCGAATTCGAAATTCTAGACTCACAGGAGATCGACCATAAGGTGCCCGAGGCAGCAATAGACCCTTGGAGACAGGTCGGCCGGAGGAAAATGTATTGAATCGCGACGGGATTTGTGTGTTCCATCGTCATTAACAGGCTCTGAACGTTACAATTAACTGTCAGTTTTGCGTCGGATTCGAAAATCTAGACTCACAGGAGATCGACCATAAGGTGCCCGAGGCAGCAATAGACCCTTGGAGACAGGTCGGCCGGAGGACGATGTATTGAATCGCGACGCGATTTGTGTGTTCCATTGTCATTAAGAGGCTCTGAACCTTACAATTAACTGTCAGTTTTGCGTCGGATTCGAAAATCTAGCCTCAAAGGAGAACGACCATACGGTGTCCGAGGCAGCACTAGACCCTTGGAGACAAGTCGGCTGGAGGACGATGTATTGAATCGCGACGCAATTTGTGTGTTCCATCGTCATTAACAGGCTCTGAACGTTACAATTAACTGTCAGTGTTGCGTCGGATTCGAAAATCTAGACTCACAGGAGATCGACCATAAGGTGCCCGAGGTAGCAATAGACCCTTGGAGACAGGTCGGCCGGAGGACGATGTATTGAATCGCGACGCGATTTGTGTGTTCCATTGTCATTAAGAGGCTCTGAACGTTACAATTAACTGTCAGTTTTGCGTCGGATTCGAAAATCTAGACTCACAGGAGAACGACCATAAGGTGCCCGAGGCAGCTCTAGACCCTTGGAGACAAATCGGCTGGAGGACGATGTATTGAATCGCGACGCGATTTGTGTGTTCCATCGTCATTAACAGGCTCTGAACCTTACAATTAACTGTCAGTTTTGCGTCGGATTCGAAAATCTAGACACACAGGAGATCGACCATAAGGTGCCCGAGGATGCAATAGACCCTTGAAGACAGGTCGGCCGGAGGACGATGTATTGAATCGCGACGGGATTTGTGTGTTCCATCGTCATTAACAGGCTCTGAACCTTACAATTAACTGTCAGTTTTGCGTCGGATTCGAAAATCTAGACTCACAGGAGAACGACCATAAGGTGCCCGAGGCAGCTCTAGACCCTTGGAGACAAATCGGCTGGAGGACGATGTATTGAATCGCGATGCGATTTGTGTGTTCCATCGTCATTAACTGGCTCTGAACCTTACAATTAACTGTCAGTTTTGCGTCGGATTCGAAAATCTAGACTCACAGGAGATCGACCATAAGGTGCCCGAGGCAGCAATAGGCCCTTGAAGACAGGTCGGCCGGAGGACGATGTATTGAATCGCGACGCGATTTGTGTGTTCCATCGTCATTTTCAGGCTCTGAACCTTACAATTAACTGTCAGTTTTGCGTCGGATTCGAAAATCTAGACTCACAGGAGATCGACCATAAGGTGCCCGAGGCAGCAATAGACCCTTGGAGACAGGTCGGCCGGAGGACGATGTATTGAATCGCGACTCAATTTGTGTGTTCCATCGTCATTAACAGGCTCTGAACGTTACAATTAACTGTCAGTTTTGCGTCGGATTCGAAAATCTAGACTCACAGGAGAACGACCATAAGGTGCCCGAGGGAGCAATAGACCCTTGGAGACAGGTCGGCCGGAGGACGATGTATTGAATCGCGTCGCAATTTGTGTGTTCCATCGTCATGAACAGGCTCTGAACCTTAGAATTAACTGTCAGTTTTGCGTCGGATACGAAAATCTAGAGTCACAGGAGATCGACCATAAGGTGCCCGAGGCAGCAATAGACGCTTGGAGACAGGTCGGCCGGAGGACGATGTATTGAATCGCGACGCGATTTGTGTGTTCCATCGTCATTAACAGGCTCTGAACGTTACAATTAACTGTCAGTTTTGCGTCGGATTCGAAAATCTAGACTCACAGGAGATCGACCATAAGGTGCCCGAGGCAGCAATAGACCCTTGGAGACAGGTCGGCCGGAGGACGATGTATTGAATCGCGACGGGATTTGTGTGTTCCATCGTCATTAACAGGCTTTGAACGTTACAATTAACTGTCAGTTTTGCGTCGGATTCGAAAATCTAGACTCACAGGAGATCGACCATAAGGTGCCCGAGGCAGCAATAGACGCTTGGAGACAGGTCGGCCGGAGGACGATGTATTGAATCGCGACGCGATTTGTGTGTTCCATCGTCATTAACAGGCTCTGAACGTTACAATTAACTGTCAGTTTTGCGTCGGATTCGAAAATCTAGACTCACAGGAGATCGACCATAAGGTGCCCGAGGCAGCAATAGACCCTTGAAGACAGGTCGGCCGGAGGACGATGTATTGAATCGCGACGCGATTTGTGTGTTCCATCGTCATTTTCAGGCTCTGAACGTTACAATTAACTGTCAGTTTTGCGTCGGATTCGAAAATCTAGACTCACAGGAGATCGACCATAAGGTGCCCGAGGCAGCAATAGACCCTTGGAGACATGTCGGCCGGAAGACGATGTATTGAGTCGCGACGGGATTTGTGTGTTCCATCGTCATTAACAGGCTCTGAACGTTACAATTAACTGTCAGTTTTGCGTCGGATTCGAAAATCTAGACTCACAGGAGATCGACCATAAGGTGCCCGAGGCAGCAATAGACCCTTGGAGACAGGTCGGCCGGAGGACGATGTATTGAATCGCGACTCAATTTGTGTGTTCCATCGTCATTAACAGGCTCTGAACGTTACAATTAACTGTCAGTTTTGCGGCGGATTCGAAAATCTAGACTCACAGGAGAACGACCATAAGGTGCCCGAGGGAGCAAAAGACCCTTGGAGACAGGTCGGCCGGAGGACGATGTATTGAATCGCGTCGCAATTTGTGTGTTCCATCGTCATGAACAGGCTCTGAACCTTACAATTAACTGTCAGTTTTGCGTCGGATACGAAAATCTAGAGTCACAGGAGATCGACCATAAGGTGCCCGAGGCAGCAATAGACGCTTGGAGACAGGTCGGCCGGAGGACGATGTATTGAATCGCGACGCGATTTGTGTGTTCCATCGTCATTAACAGGCTCTGAACGTTACAATTAACTGTCAGTTTTGCGTCGGATTCGAAAATCTAGACTCACAGGAGATCGACCATAAGGTGCCCGAGGCAGCAATAGACCCTTGGAGACAGGTCGGCCGGAGGACGATGTATTGAATCGCGACGGGATTTGTGTGTTCCATCGTCATTAACAGGCTCTGAACGTTACAATTAACTGTCAGTTTTGCGTCGGATTCGAAAATCTAGACTCACAGGAGATCGACCATAAGGTGCCCGAGGCAGCAATAGACCCTTGGAGACAGGTCGGCCGGAGGACGATGTATTGAATCGCGACGCGATTTGTGTGTTCCATTGTCATTAATTGGCTCTGAACGTTACAATTAACTGTCAGTTTTGCGTCGGATTCGAAAATCTAGACTCACAGGAGGACAACCATAAGGTTTCCGAGGCAGCACTAGACCCTTGGAGACAAGTCGGCTGGAGGACGATGTATTGAATCGCGACGCAATTTGTGTGTTCCATCATCATTAACAGGCTCTGAACGTTACAATTAACTGCGTCGGATTCGAAATTCAAGACTCACAGGCGATCGACCATAAGGTGCCCGAGGCAGCAATAGACCCTTGGAGACAGGTCGGCCGGAGGACGATGTATTGAATCGCGACGCGATTTGTGTGTTCCATCGTCATTAACAGGCTCTGAACGTTACAATTAACTGTCAGTTTTGCGTCGGATTCGAAAATCTAGACTCACAGGAGATCGACATTAAGGTGCCCGAGGCAGCAATAGACCCTTGAAGACAGGTCGGCCGGAGGACGATGTATTGAATCGCGACGCGATTTGTGTGTTACATCGTCATTTTCAGGCTCTGAACCTTACAATTAACTGTCAGTTTTGCGTCGGATTCGAAAATCTAGACTCACAGGAGATCGACCATAAGGTGACCGAGGCAGCAATAGACCCTTGGAGACAGGTCGGCCGGCGGACGATGTATTGAATCGCGACTCAATTTGTGTGTTCCATCGTCATTAACAGGCTCTGAACGTTACAATTAACTGTCAGTTTTGCGTCGGATTCGAAAATCTAGACTCACAGGAGAACGACCATAAGGTGCCAGAGGGAGCAATAGACCCTTGGAGACAGGTCGGCCGGAGGACGATGTATTGAATCGCGTCGCAATTTGTGTGTTCCATCGTCATGAACAGGCTCTGAACCTTAGAATTAACTGTCAGTTTTGCGTCGGATACGAAAATCTAGAGTCACAGGAGATCGACCATAAGGTGCCCGAGGCAGCAATAAACGCTTGGAGACAGGTCGGCCGGAGGACGATGTATTGAATCGCGACGCGATTTGTGTGTTCCATCGTCATTAACAGGCTCTGAACGTTACAATTAACTGTCAGTTTTGCGTCGGATTCGAAAATCTAGACTCACAGGAGATCGACCATAAGGTGCCCGAGGCAGCAATAGACCCTTGGAGACAGGTCGGCCGGAGGACGATGTATTGAATCGCGACGGGATTTGTGTGTTCCATCGTCATTAACAGGCTTTGAACGTTACAATTAACTGTCAGTTTTGCGTCGGATTCGAAAATCTAGACTCACAGGAGATCGACCATAAGGTGCCCGAGGCAGCAATAGACCCTTGGAGACAGGTCGGCCGGAGGACGATGTATTGAATCGCGACGCGATTTGTGTGTTCCATTGTCATTAATTGGCTCTGAACGTTACAATTAACTGTCAGTTTTGCGGCGGATTCGAAAATCTAGACTCACAGGAGGACAACCATAAGGTGTCCGAGGCAGCACTAGACCCTTGGAGACAAGTCGGCTGGAGGACGATGTATTGAATCGCGACGCAATTTGTGTGTTCCATCGTCATTAACAGGCTCTGAACGTTACAATTAACTGCGTCGGATTCGAAATTCTAGACTCACAGGCGATCGACCATAAGTTGCCCAGGGCAGCAATAGACCCTTGGAGACAGGTCGGCCGGAGGACGATGTATTGAATCGCGACGCGATTTGTGTGTTCCATTGTCATTAAGAGGCTCTGAACCTTACAATTAACTGTCAGTTTTGCGTCGGATTCGAAAATCTAGCCTCACAGGAGAACGACCATACGGTGTCCGAGGCAGCACTAGACCCTTGGAGACAAGTCGGCTGGAGGACGATGTATTGGATCGCGACGCAATTTGTGTGTTCCATCGTCATTAACAGGCTCTGAACGTTACAATTAACTGTCAGTTTTGCGTCGGATTCGAAAATCTAGACTCACAGGAGATCGACCATAAGGTGCCCGAGGCAGCAATAGACCCTTGGAGACAGGTCGGGCGGAGGACGATGTATTGAATCGCGACGCGATTTGTGTGTTCCATTGTCATTAAGAGGCTCTGAACGTTACAATTAACTGTCAGTTTTGCGTCGGATTCGAAAATCCAGACTCACAGGAGAACGACCATAAGGTGCCCGAGGCAGCTCTAGACCCTTGGAGACAAATCGGCTGGAGGACGATGTATTGAATCGCGACGCGATTTGTGTGTTCCATCGTCATTAACAGGCTCTGAAAATTACTATTAACTGTCAGTTTTGCGTCGGATTCGAAAATCTAGACTCACAGGAGATCGGCCATAAGGTGCCCGAGGCAGCAATAGACCCTTGAAGACAGGTCGGCCGGAGGACGATGTATTGAATCGCGACGCGATTTGTGTGTTGCATCGTCATTTTCAGGCTCTGAACGTTACAATTAGCTGTCAGTTTTGCGTCGGATTCGAAAATCTAGACTCACAGGAGATCGACCATAAGGTGCCCGAGGCAGCAATAGACCCTTGGAGACAGGTCGGCCGGAGGACGATGTATTGAATCGCGACGGGATTTGTGTGGTCCATCGTCATTAACAGGCTCTGAACGTTACAATTAACTGTCAGTTTTGCGTCGGATTCGAAAATCTAGACTCACAGGAGATCGACCATAAGGTGCCCGAGGCAGCAATAGACCCTTGGAGACAGGTCGGCCGGAGGACGATGTATTGAATCGCGACGCAATTTGTGTGTTCCATCGTCATTAACAGGCTCTGAACGTTACAATTAACTGTCAGTTTTGCGTCGGATTCGAAAATCTAGACTCACAGGAGAACGACCATAAGGTGCCCGAGGGAGCAATAGACCCTTGGAGACAGGTCGGCCGGAGGACGATGTATTGAATCGCGTCGCAATTTGTGTGTTCCATCGTCATGAACAGGCTCTGAACCTTACAATTAGCTGTCAGTTTTGCGTCGGATACGATAATCTAGAGTCACAGGAGATCGACCATAAGGTGCCCGAGGCAGCAATAGACGCTTGGAGACAGGTCGGCCGGAGGACGATGTATTGAATCGCGACGCGATTTGTGTGTTCCATCGTCATTAACAGGCTCTGAACGTTACAATTAACTGTCAGTTTTGCGTCGGATTCGAAAATCTAGACTCACAGGAGATCGACCATAAGGTGCCCGAGGCAGCAATAGACCCTTGGAGACAGGTCGGCCGGAGGACGATGTATTGAATCGCGACGCGATTTGTGTGTTCCATCGTCATTAACAGGCTCTGAACGTTACAATTAACTGTCAGTTTTGCGTCGGATTCGAAAATCTAGACTCACAGGAGGACAACCATAAGGTGTCCGAGGCAGCACTAGACCCTTGGAGACAAGTCGGCTGGAGGACGATGTATTGAATCGCGACGCAATTTGTGTGTTCCATCGTCATTAACAGGCTCTGAACGTTACAATTAACTGCGTCGGATTCGAAATTCTAGACTCACAGGAGATCGACCATAAGGTGCCCGAGGCAGCAATAGACCCTTGGAGACAGGTCGGCCGGAGGACGATGTATTGAATCGCGACGCGATTTGTGTGTTCCATTGTCATTAAGAGGCTCTGAACCTTACAATTAACTGTCAGTTTTGCGTCGGATTCGAAAATCTAGCCTCACAGGAGAACGACCATACGGTGTCCGAGGCAGCACTAGACCCTTGGAGACAAGTCGGCTGGAGGACGATGTATTGAATCGCGACGCAATTTGTGTGTTCCATCGTCATTAACAGCCTCTGAACGTTACAATTAACTGTCAGTTTTGCGTCGGATTCCAAAATCTAGACTCACAGGAGATCGACCATAAGGTGCCCGAGGCAGCAATAGACCCTTGGAGACAGGGCGGCCGGAGGACGATGTATTGAATCGCGACGCGATTTGTGTGTTCCATTGTCATTAAGAGGCTCTGAACGTTACAATTAACTGTCAGTTTTGCGTCGGATTCGAAAATCTAGACTCACAGGAGAACGACCATACGGTGTCCGAGGCAGCACTAGACCCTTGGAGACAAGTCGGCTGGAGGACGATGTATTGAATCGCGACGCAATTTGTGTGTTCCATCGTCATTAACAGGCTCTGAACGTTACAATTAACTGTCAGTGTTGCGTCGGATTCGAAAATCTAGACTCACAGGAGATCGACCATAAGGTGCCCGAGGTAGCAATAGACCCTTGGAGACAGGTCGGCCGGAGGACGATGTATTGAATCGCGACGCGATTTGTGTGTTCCATTGTCATTAAGAGGCTCTGAACGTTACAATTAACTGTCAGTTTTGCGTCGGATTCGAAAATCTAGACTCACAGGAGAACGACCATAAGGTGCCCGAGGCAGCTCTAGACCCTTGGAGACAAATCGGCTGGAGGACGATGTATTGAATCGCGACGCGATTTGTGTGTTCCATCGTCATTAACAGGCTCTGAACCTTACAATTAACTGTCAGTTTTGCGTCGGATTCGAAAATCTAGACACACAGGAGATCGACCATAAGGTGCCCGAGGATGCAATAGACCCTTGAAGACAGGTCGGCCGGAGGACGATGTATTGAATCGCGACGGGATTTGTGTGTTCCATCGTCATTAACAGGCTCTGAACCTTACAATTAACTGTCAGTTTTGCGTCGGATTCGAAAATCTAGACTCACAGGAGAACGACCATAAGGTGCCCGAGGCAGCTCTAGACCCTTGGAGACAAATCGGCTGGAGGACGATGTATTGAATCGCGATGCGATTTGTGTGTTCCATCGTCATTAACTGGCTCTGAACCTTACAATTAACTGTCAGTTTTGCGTCGGATTCGAAAATCTAGACTCACAGGAGATCGACCATAAGGTGCCCGAGGCAGCAATAGGCCCTTGAAGACAGGTCGGCCGGAGGACGATGTAATGAATCGCGACGCGATTTGTGTGTTCCATCGTCATTTTCAGGCTCTGAACCTTACAATTAACTGTCAGTTTTGCGTCGGATTCGAAAATCTAGACTCACAGGAGATCGACCATAAGGTGCCCGAGGCAGCAATAGACCCTTGGAGACAGGTCGGCCGGAGGACGATGTATTGAATCGCGACTCAATTTGTGTGTTCCATCGTCATTAACAGGCTCTGAACGTTACAATTAACTGTCAGTTTTGCGTCGGATTCGAAAATCTAGACTCACAGGAGAACGACCATAAGGTGCCCGAGGGAGCAATAGACCCTTGGAGACAGGTCGGCCGGAGGACGATGTATTGAATCGCGTCGCAATTTGTGTGTTCCATCGTCATGAACAGGCTCTGAACCTTAGAATTAACTGTCAGTTTTGCGTCGGATACGAAAATCTAGAGTCACAGGAGATCGACCATAAGGTGCCCGAGGCAGCAATAGACGCTTGGAGACAGGTCGGCCGGAGGACGATGTATTGAATCGCGACGCGATTTGTGTGTTCCATCGTCATTAACAGGCTCTGAACGTTACAATTAACTGTCAGTTTTGCGTCGGATTCGAAAATCTAGACTCACAGGAGATCGACCATAAGGTGCCCGAGGCAGCAATAGACCCTTGGAGACAGGTCGGCCGGAGGACGATGTATTGAATCGCGACGGGATTTGTGTGTTCCATCGTCATTAACAGGCTTTGAACGTTACAATTAACTGTCAGTTTTGCGTCGGATTCGAAAATCTAGACTCACAGGAGATCGACCATAAGGTGCCCGAGGCAGCAATAGACGCTTGGAGACAGGTCGGCCGGAGGACGATGTATTGAATCGCGACGCGATTTGTGTGTTCCATCGTCATTAACAGGCTCTGAACGTTACAATTAACTGTCAGTTTTGCGTCGGATTCGAAAATCTAGACTCACAGGAGATCGACCATAAGGTGCCCGAGGCAGCAATAGACCCTTGGAGACAAGTCGGCTGGAGGACGATGTATTGAATCGCGACGCAATTTGTGTGTTCCATCGTCATTAACAGGCTCTGAACGTTACAATTAACTGTCAGTGTTGCGTCGGATTCGAAAATCTAGACTCACAGGAGATCGACCATAAGGTGCCCGAGGTAGCAATAGACCCTTGGAGACAGGTCGGCCGGAGGACGATGTATTGAATCGCGACGCGATTTGTGTGTTCCATTGTCATTAAGAGGCTCTGAACGTTACAATTAACTGTCAGTTTTGCGTCGGATTCGAAAATCTAGACTCACAGGAGAACGACCATAAGGTGCCCGAGGCAGCTCTAGACCCTTGGAGACAAATCGGCTGGAGGACGATGTATTGAATCGCGACGCGATTTGTGTGTTCCATCGTCATTAACAGGCTCTGAACCTTACAATTAACTGTCAGTTTTGCGTCGGATTCGAAAATCTAGACACACAGGAGATCGACCATAAGGTGCCCGAGGATGCAATAGACCCTTGAAGACAGGTCGGCCGGAGGACGATGTATTGAATCGCGACGGGATTTGTGTGTTCCATCGTCATTAACAGGCTCTGAACCTTACAATTAACTGTCAGTTTTGCGTCGGATTCGAAAATCTAGACTCACAGGAGAACGACCATAAGGTGCCCGAGGCAGCTCTAGACCCTTGGAGACAAATCGGCTGGAGGACGATGTATTGAATCGCGATGCGATTTGTGTGTTCCATCGTCATTAACTGGCTCTGAACCTTACAATTAACTGTCAGTTTTGCGTCGGATTCGAAAATCTAGACTCACAGGAGATCGACCATAAGGTGCCCGAGGCAGCAATAGGCCCTTGAAGACAGGTCGGCCGGAGGACGATTAATTGAATCGCGACGCGATTTGTGTGTTCCATCGTCATTTTCAGGCTCTGAACCTTACAATTAACTGTCAGTTTTGCGTCGGATTCGAAAATCTAGACTCACAGGAGATCGACCATAAGGTGCCCGAGGGAGCAATAGACCCTTGGAGACAGGTCGGCCGGAGGACGATGTATTGAATCGCGTCGCAATTTGTGTGTTCCATCGTCATGAACAGGCTCTGAACCTTAGAATTAACTGTCAGTTTTGCGTCGGATACGAAAATCTAGAGTCACAGGAGATCGACCATAAGGTGCCCGAGGCAGCAATAGACGCTTGGAGACAGGTCGGCCGGAGGACGATGTATTGAATCGCGACGCGATTTGTGTGTTCCATCGTCATTAACAGGCTCTGAACGTTACAATTAACTGTCAGTTTTGCGTCGGATTCGAAAATCTAGACTCACAGGAGATCGACCATAAGGTGCCCGAGGCAGCAATAGACCCTTGGAGACAGGTCGGCCGGAGGACGATGTATTGAATCGCGTCGCAATTTGTGTGTTCCATCGTCATGAACAGGCTCTGAACCTTAGAATTAACTGTCAGTTTTGCGTCGGATACGAAAATCTAGAGTCACAGGAGATCGACCATAAGGTGCCCGAGGCAGCAATAGACGCTTGGAGACAGGTCGGCCGGAGGACGATGTATTGAATCGCGACGCGATTTGTGTGTTCCATCGTCATTAACAGGCTCTGAACGTTACAATTAACTGTCAGTTTTGCGTCGGATTCGAAAATCTAGACTCACAGGAGATCGACCATAAGGTGCCCGAGGCAGCAATAGACCCTTGGAGACAGGTCGGCCGGAGGACGATGTATTGAATCGCGACGGGATTTGTGTGTTCCATCGTCATTAACAGGCTTTGAACGTTACAATTAACTGTCAGTTTTGCGTCGGATTCGAAAATCTAGACTCACAGGAGATCGACCATAAGGTGCCCGAGGCAGCAATAGACGCTTGGAGACAGGTCGGCCGGAGGACGATGTATTGAATCGCGACGCGATTTGTGTGTTCCATCGTCATTAACAGGCTCTCAACGTTACAATTAACTGTCAGTTTTGCGTCGGATTCGAAAATCTAGACTCACAGGAGATCGACCATAAGGTGCCCGAGGCAGCAATAGACCCTTGAAGACAGGTCGGCCGGAGGACGATGTATTGAATCGCGACGCGATTTGTGTGTTCCATCGTCATTTTCAGGCTCTGAACGTTACAATTAACTGTCAGTTTTGCGTCGGATTCGAAAATCTAGACTCACAGGAGATCGACCATAAGGTGCCCGAGGCAGCAATAGACCCTTGGAGACAGGTCGGCCGGAAGACGATGTATTGAGTCGCGACGGGATTTGTGTGTTCCATCGTCATTAACAGGCTCTGAACGTTACAATTAACTGTCAGTTTTGCGTCGGATTCGAAAATCTAGACTCACAGGAGATCGACCATAAGGTGCCCGAGGCAGCAATAGACCCTTGGAGACAGGTCGGCCGGAGGACGATGTATTGAATCGCGACTCAATTTGTGTGTTCCATCGTCATTAACAGGCTCTGAACGTTACAATTAACTGTCAGTTTTGCGGCGGATTCGAAAATCTAGACTCACAGGAGAACGACCATAAGGTGCCCGAGGGAGCAATAGACCCTTGGAGACAGGTCGGCCGGAGGACGATGTATTGAATCGCGTCGCAATTTGTGTGTTCCATCGTCATGAACAGGCTCTGAACCTTACAATTAACTGTCAGTTTTGCGTCGGATACGAAAATCTAGAGTCACAGGAGATCGACCATAAGGTGCCCGAGGCAGCAATAGACGCTTGGAGACAGGTCGGCCGGAGGACGATGTATTGAATCGCGACGCGATTTGTGTGTTCCATCGTCATTAACAGGCTCTGAACGTTACAATTAACTGTCAGTTTTGCGTCGGATTCGAAAATCTAGACTCACAGGAGATCGACCATAAGGTGCCCGAGGCAGCAATAGACCCTTGGAGACAGGTCGGCCGGAGGACGATGTATTGAATCGCGACGGGATTTGTGTGTTCCATCGTCATTAACAGGCTCTGAACGTTACAATTAACTGTCAGTTTTGCGTCGGATTCGAAAATCTAGACTCACAGGAGATCGACCATAAGGTGCCCGAGGCAGCAATAGACCCTTGGAGACAGGTCGGCCGGAGGACGATGTATTGAATCGCGACGCGATTTGTGTGTTCCATTGTCATTAATTGGCTCTGAACGTTACAATTAACTGTCAGTTTTGCGTCGGATTCGAAAATCTAGACTCACAGGAGGACAACCATAAGGTTTCCGAGGCAGCACTAGACCCTTGGAGACAAGTCGGCTGGAGGACGATGTATTGAATCGCGACGCAATTTGTGTGTTCCATCGTCATTAACAGGCTCTGAACGTTACAATTAACTGCGTCGGATTCGAAATTCTAGACTCACAGGTGATCGACCATAAGGTGCCCGAGGCAGCAATAGACCCTTGGAGACAGGTCGGCCGGAGGACGATGTATTGAATCGCGACGCGATTTGTGTGTTCCATTGTCATTAAGAGGCTCTGAACCTTACAATTAACTGTCAGTTTTGCGTCGGATTCGAAAATCTAGACTCACAGGAGATCGACCATAAGGTGCCCGAGGCAGCAATAGACCCTTGGAGACAGGTCGGCCGGAGGACGATGTATTGAATCGCGACGGGATTTGTGTGTTCCATCGTCATTAACAGGCTCTGAACGTTACAATTAACTGTCAGTTTTGCGTCGGATTCGAAAATCTAGACTCGCAGGAGATCGACCATAAGGTGCCCGAGGCAGCAATAGACCCTTGGAGACAGGTCGGCCGGAGGACGATGTATTGAATCGCGACGCGAGTTGTGTGTTCCATTGTCATTAATTGGCTCTGAACGTTACAATTAACTGTCAGTTTTGCGTCGGATTCGAAAATCTGGACTCACAGGAGGACAACCATAAGGTGTCCGAGGCAGCACTAGACCCTTGGAGACAAGTCGGCTGGAGGACGATGTATTGAACCGCGACGCAATTTGTGTGTTCCATCGTCATTAACAGGCTCTGAACGTTACAATTAACTGCGTCGGATTCGAAATTCTAGACTCACAGGAGATCGACCATAAGGTGCCCGAGGCAGCAATAGACCCTTGGAGACAGGTCGGCCGGAGGACGATGTATTGAATCGCGACGCGATTTGTGTGTTCCATTGTCATTAAGAGGCTCTGAACCTTACAATTAACTGTCAGTTTTGCGTCGGATTCGAAAATCTAGCCTCACAGGAGAATGACCATACGGTGTCCGAGGCAGCACTAGACCCTTGGAGACAAGTCGGCTGGAGGACGATGTATTGAATCGCGACGCAATTTGTGTGTTCCATCGTCATTAACAGGCTCTGAACGTTACAATTAACTGTCAGTTTTGCGTCGAATTCGAAAATCTAGACTCACAGGAGATCGACCATAAGGTGCCCGAGGCAGCAATAGACCCTTGGAGACAGGTCGGCCGGAGGACGATGTATTGAATCGCGACGCGATTTGTGTGTTCCATTGTCATTAAGAGGCTCTGAACGTTACAATTAACTGTCAGTTTTGCGTCGGATTCGAAAATCTAGACTCACAGGAGAACGACCATAAGGTGCCCGAGGCAGCTCTAGACCCTTGGAGACAAATCGGCTGGAGGACGATGTATTGAATCGCGACGCGATTTGTGTGTTCCATCGTCATTAACAGGCTCTGAACCTTACAATTAACTGTCAGTTTTGCGTCGGATTCGAAAATCTAGACTCACAGGAGATCGGCCATAAGGTGCCCGAGGCAGTAATAGACCCTTGAAGACAGGTCGGCCGGAGGACGATGTATTGAATCGCGACGCAATTTGTGTGTTCCATCGTCATTAACAGGCTCTGAACGTTACAATTAACTGCGTCGAATTCGAAATTCTAGACTCACAGGAGATCGACCATAAGGTGCCCGAGGCAGCAATAGACCCTTGGAGACAGGTCGGCCGGAGGAAAATGTATTGAATCGCGACGGGATTTGTGTGTTCCATCGTCATTAACAGGCTCTGAACGTTACAATTAACTGTCAGTTTTGCGTCGGATTCGAAAATCTAGACTCACAGGAGATCGACCATAAGGTGCCCGAGGCAGCAATAGACCCTTGGAGACAGGTCGGCCGGAGGACGATGTATTGAATCGCGACGCGATTTGTGTGTTCCATTGTCATTAAGAGGCTCTGAACCTTACAATTAACTGTCAGTTTTGCATCGGATTCGAAAATCTAGCCTCACAGGAGAACGACCATACGGTGTCCGAGGCAGCACTAGACCCTTGGAGACAAGTCGGCTGGAGGACGATGTATTGAATCGCGACGCAATTTGTGTGTTCCATCGTCATTAACAGGCTCTGAACGTTACAATTAACTGTCAGTGTTGCGTCGGATTCGAAAATCTAGACTCACAGGAGATCGACCATAAGGTGCCCGAGGTAGCAATAGACCCTTGGAGACAGGTCGGCCGGAGGACGATGTATTGAATCGCGACGCGATTTGTGTGTTCCATTGTCATTAAGAGGCTCTGAACGTTACAATTAACTGTTAGTTTTGCGTCGGATTCGAAAATCTAGACTCACAGGAGAACGACCATAAGGTGCCCGAGGCAGCTCTAGACCCTTGGAGACAAATCGGCTGGAGGACGATGTATTGAATCGCGACGCGATTTGTGTGTTCCATCGTCATTAACAGGCTCTGAACCTTACAATTAACTGTCAGTTTTGCGTCGGATTCGAAAATCTAGACACACAGGAGATCGACCATAAGGTGCCCGAGGATGCAATAGGCCCTTGAAGACAGGTCGGCCGGAGGACGATGTATTGAATCGCGACGGGATTTGTGTGTTCCATCGTCATTAACAGGCTCTGAACCTTACAATTAACTGTCAGTTTTGCGTCGGATTCGAAAATCTAGACTCACAGGAGAACGACCATAAGGTGCCCGAGGCAGCTCTAGACCCTTGGAGACAAATCGGCTGGAGGACGATGTATTGAATCGCGATGCGATTTGTGTGTTCCATCGTCATTAACTGGCTCTGAACCTTACAATTAACTGTCAGTTTTGCGTCGGATTCGAAAATGTAGACTCACAGGAGATCGACCGTAAGGTGCCCGAGGCAGCAATAGACCCTTGAAGACAGGTCGGCCGGAGGACGATGTATTGAATCGCGACGCGATTTGTGTGTTCCATCGTCATTTTCAGGCTCTGAACCTTACAATTAACTGTCAGTTTTGCGTCGGATTCGAAAATCTAGACTCACAGGAGATCGACCATAAGGTGACCGAGGCAGCAATAGACCCTTGGAGACAGGTCGGCCGGCGGACGATGTATTGAATCGCGACTCAATTTGTGTGTTCCATCGTCATTAACAGGCTCTGAACGTTACAATTAACTGTCAGTTTTGCGTCGGATTCGAAAATCTAGACTCACAGGAGAACGACCATAAGGTGCCCGAGGGAGCAATAGACCCTTGGAGACAGGTCGGCCGGAGGACGATGTATTGAATCGCGTCGCAATTTGTGTGTTCCATCGTCATGAACAGGCTCTGAACCTTAGAATTAACTGTCAGTTTTGCGTCGGATACGAAAATCTAGAGTCACAGGAGATCGACCATAAGGTGCCCGAGGCAGCAATAGACGCTTGGAGACAGGTCGGCCGGAGGACGATGTATTGAATCGCGACGCGATTTGTGTGTTCCATCGTCATTAACAGGCTCTGAACGTTACAATTAACTGTCAGTTTTACGTCGGATTCGAAAATCTAGACTCACAGGAGATCGACCATAAGGTGCCCGAGGCAGCAATAGACCCTTGGAGACAGGTCGGCCGGAGGACGATGTATTGAATCGCGACGGGATTTGTGTGTTCCATCGTCATTAACAGGCTTTGAACGTTACAATTAACTGTCAGTTTTGCGTCGGATTCGAAAATCTAGACTCACAGGAGATCGACCATAAGGTGCCCGAGTCAGCAATTGACCCTTGGAGACAGGTCGGCCGGAGGACGATGTATTGAATCGCGACGCGATTTGTGTGTTCCATTGTCATTAATTGGCTCTGAACGTTACAATTAACTGTCAGTTTTGCGGCGGATTCGAAAATCTAGACTCACAGGAGGACAACCATAAGGTGTCCGAGGCAGCACTAGACCCTTGGAGACAAGTCGGCTGGAGGACGATGTATTGAATCGCGACGCAATTTGTGTGTTCCATCGTCATTAACAGGCTCTGAACGTTACAATTAACTGCGTCGGATTCGAAATTCTAGACTCACAGGCGATCGACCATAAGGTGCCCAGGGCAGCAATAGACCCTTGGAGACAGGTCGGCCGGAGGACGATGTATTGAATCGCGACGCGATTTGTGTGTTCCATTGTCATTAAGAGGCTCTGAACCTTACAATTAACTGTCAGTTTAGCGTCGGATTCGAAAATCTAGCCTCACAGGAGAACGACCATACGGTGTCCGAGGCAGCACTAGACCCTTGGAGACAAGTCGGCTGGAGGACGATGTATTGGATCGCGACGCAATTTGTGTGTTCCATCGTCATTAACAGGCTCTGAACGTTACAATTAACTGTCAGTTTTGCGTCGGATTCGAAAATCTAGACTCACAGGAGATCGACCATAAGGTGCCCGAGGCAGCAATAGACCCTTGGAGACAGGTCGGGCGGAGGACGATGTATTGAATCGCGACGCGATTTGTGTGTTCCATTGTCATTAAGAGGCTCTGAACGTTACAATTAACTGTCAGTTTTGCGTCGGATTCGAAAATCCAGACTCACAGGAGAACGACCATAAGGTGCCCGAGGCAGCTCTAGACCCTTGGAGACAAATCGGCTGGAGGACGATGTATTGAATCGCGACGCGATTTGTGTGTTCCATCGTCATTAACAGGCTCTGAACCTTACTATTAACTGTCAGTTTTGCGTCGGATTCGAAAATCTAGACTCACAGGAGATCGGCCATAAGGTGCCCGAGGCAGCAATAGACCCTTGAAGACAGGTCGGCCGGAGGACGATGTATTGAATCGCGACGCGATTTGTGTGTTGCATCGTCATTTTCAGGCTCTGAACGTTACAATTAGCTGTCAGTTTTGCGTCGGATTCGAAAATCTAGACTCACAGGAGATCGACCATAAGGTGCCCGAGGCAGCAATAGACCCTTGGAGACAGGTCGGCCGGAGGACGATGTATTGAATCGCGACGGGATTTGTGTGGTCCATCGTCATTAACAGGCTCTGAACGTTACAATTAACTGTCAGTTTTGCGTCGGATTCGAAAATCTAGACTCACAGGAGATCGACCATAAGGTGCCCGAGGCAGCAATAGACCCTTGGAGACAGGTCGGCCGGAGGACGATGTATTGAATCGCGACGCAATTTGTGTGTTCCATCGTCATTAACAGGCTCTGAACGTTACAATTAACTGTCAGTTTTGCGTCGGATTCGAAAATCTAGACTCACAGGAGAACGACCATAAGGTGCCCGAGGGAGCAATAGACCCTTGGAGACAGGTCGGCCGGAGGACGATGTATTGAATCGCGTCGCAATTTGTGTGTTCCATCGTCATGAACAGGCTCTGAACCTTACAATTAGCTGTCAGTTTTGCGTCGGATACGAAAATCTAGAGTCACAGGAGATCGACCATAAGGTGCCCGAGGCAGCAATAGACGCTTGGAGACAGGTCGGCCGGAGGACGATGTATTGAATCGCGACGCGATTTGTGTGTTCCATCGTCATTAACAGGCTCTGAACGTTACAATTAACTGTCAGTTTTGCGTCGGATTCGAAAATCTAGACTCACAGGAGATCGACCATAAGGTGCCCGAGGCAGCAATAGACCCTTGGAGACAGGTCGGCCGGAGGACGATGTATTGAATCGCGATTGGATTTGTGTGTTCCATCGTCATTAACAGGCTCTGAACGTTACAATTAACTGTCAGTTTTGCGTCGGATTCGAAAATCTAGACTCACAGGAGGACAACCATAAGGTGTCCGAGGCAGCACTAGACCCTTGGAGACAAGTCGGCTGGAGGACGATGTATTGAATCGCGACGCAATTTGTGTGTTCCATCGTCATTAACAGGCTCTGAACGTTACAATTAACTGCGTCGGATTCGAAATTCTAGACTCACAGGAGATCGACCATAAGGTGCCCGAGGCAGCAATAGACCCTTGGAGACAGGTCGGCCGGAGGACGATGTATTGAATCGCGACGCGATTTGTGTGTTCCATTGTCATTAAGAGGCTCTGAACCTTACAATTAACTGTCAGTTTTGCGTCGGATTCGAAAATCTAGCCTCACAGGAGAACGACCATACGGTGTCCGAGGCAGCACTAGACCCTTGGAGACAAGTCGGCTGGAGGACGATGTATTGAATCGCGACGCAATTTGTGTGTTCCATCGTCATTAACAGGCTCTGAACGTTACAATTAACTGTCAGTTTTGCGTCGGATTCGAAAATCTAGACTCACAGGAGATCGACCATAAGGTGCCCGAGGCAGCTATAGACCCTTGGAGACAGGGCGGCCGGAGGACGATGTATTGAATCGCGACGCGATTTGTGTGTTCCATTGTCATTAAGAGGCTCTGAACGTTACAATTAACTGTCAGTTTTGCGTCGGATTCGAAAATCTAGACTCACAGGAGAACGACCATAAGGTGCCCGAGGCAGCTCTAGACCCTTGGAGACAAGTCGGCTGGAGGACGATGTATTGAATCGCGACGCAATTTGTGTGTTCCATCGTCATTAACAGGCTCTGAACGTTACAATTAACTGTCAGTTTTGCGTCGGTTTCGAAAATCTAGACTCACAGGAGAACGACCATAAGGTGCCCGAGGCAGCAATAGACCCTTGGAGACAGGTCGGGCGGAGGACGATGTATTGAATCGCGACGCAATTTGTGTGTTCCATTGTCATTAAGAGGCTCTGAACGTTACAATTAACTGTCAGGTTTGCGTCGGATTCGAAAATCTAGACTCACAGGAGATCGACCATAAGGTGCCCGAGGCAGCAATAGACCCTTGGAGACAGGTCGGCCGGAGGACGATGTATTGAATCGCGACGCAATTTGTGTGTTCCATAGTCATTAAGAGGCTCTGAACGTTACAATTAACTGTCAGTTTTGCGTCGGATTCGAAAATCTAGACTCACAGGAGATCGACCATAAGGTGCCCGAGGCAGCAATAGACCCTTGGAGACAGGTCGGCCGGAGGACGATGTATTGAATCGCGACGGGTTTTGTGTGTTCCATCGTCATTAACAGGCTCTGAACGTTACATTTAACTGCGTCGGATTCGAAATTCTAGACTCACAGGAGATCGACCATAAGGTGCCCGAGGTAGCAATAGACCCTTGGAGACAGGTCGGCCGGAGGACGATGTATTGAATCGCGACGCGATTTGTGTGTTCCATTGTCATTAAGAGGCTCTGAACCTTTCAATTAACTGTCAGTTTTGCGTCGGATTCGAAAATCTAGATTCACAGGAAACGACCATACGGTGTCAGAGGCAGCACTAGACCCTTGGAGACAAGTCGGCTGGAGGACGATGTATTGAATCGCGACGCAATTTGTGTGTTCCATCGTCATTAACAGGCTCTGAACGTTACAATTAAATGTCAGTTTTGCGTCGGATTCGAAAATCTAGACTCACAGGAGATCGACCATAAGGTGCCCGAGGCAGCAATAGACCCTTGGAGACAGGTCGGCCGGAGGACGATGTATTGAATCGCGACGCGATTTGTGTGTTCCATTCTCATTAAGAGGCTCTGAACGTTACAATTAACTGTCAGTTTTGCGTCGGATTCGAAAATCTAGACTCACAGGAGAACGACCATAAGGTGCCCGAGGCAGCTCTAGACCCTTGGAGAAAAATCGGCTGGAGGACGATGTATTGAATCGCGACGCGATTTGTGTGTTCCATCGTCATTAACAGGCTCTGAACCTTACAATTAACTGTCAGTTTTGCGTCGGATTCGAAAATCTAGACTCACAGGAGATCGACCATAAGGTGCCCGAGGATGCAATACACCTTGAAGACAGGTCGGCCGGAGGACGATGTATTGAATCGCGACGGGATTTGTGTGTTCCATCGTCATTAACAGGCTCTGAACGTTACAATTAACTGTCAGTTTTGCGTCGGATTCGAAAATCTAGACTCACAGGAGATCGACCATAAGGTGCCCGAGGCAGCAATAGACCCTTGGAGACAGGTCGGCCGGAGGACGATGTATTGAATCGCGACACGATTTGTGTGTTCCATTGTCATTAAGAGGCTCTGAACGTTACAATTAACTGTCAGATTTGCGTCGGATTCGAAAATCTAGACTCACAGGAGAACGACCATAAGGTGCCCGAGGCAGCTCTAGACCCTTGGAGACAAATCGGCTGGAGGACGATGTATTGAATCGCGACGCGATTTGTGTGTTCCATCGTCATTAACAGGCTCTGAACCTTACAATTAACTGTCAGTTTTGCGTCTGATTCGAAAATCTAGACTCACAGGAGAACGACCATAAGGTGTCCGAGGCAGCACTAGACCCTTGGAGACAAGTCGGCTGGAGGACGATGTATTGAATCGCGACGCAATTTGTGTGTTCCATCGTCATTAACAGGCTCTGAACGTTACAATTAACTGTCAGTTTTGCGTCGGTTTCGAAAATCTAGACTCACAGGGGAACGACCATAAGGTGCCCGAGGCAGCAATAGACCCTTGGAGACAGGTCGGGCGGAGGACGATGTATTGAAACGCGACGCAATTTGTGTGTTCCATTGTCATTAAGAGGCTCTTAACGTTACAATTACCTGTCAGGTTTGCGTCGGATTCGAAAATCTAGACTCACAGGAGATCGACCATAATGTGCCCGAGGCAGCAATAGACCCTTGGAGACAGGTCGGCCGGAGGACGATGTATTGAATCGCGACGCAATTTGTGTGTTCCATAGTCATTAAGAGGCTCTGAACGTTACAATTAACTGTCAGTTTTGCGTCGGATTCGAAAATCTAGACTCACAGGAGATCGACCATAAGGTGCCCGAGGCAGCAATAGACCCTTGGAGACAGGTCGGCCGGAGGACGATGTATTGAATCGCGACGGGTTTTGTGTGTTCCATCGTCATTAACAGGCTCTGAACGTTACATTTAACTGCGTCGGATTCGAAATTCTAGACTCACAGGAGATCGACCATAAGGTGCCCGAGGCAGCAATAGACCCTTGGAGACAGGTCGGCCGGAGGACGATGTATTGAATCGCGACGCGATTTGTGTGTTCCATTGTCATTAAGAGGCTCTGAACCTTACAATTAACTGTCAGTTTTGCGTCGGATTCGAAAATCTAGACTCACAGGAAACGACCATACGGTGTCCGAGGCAGCACTAGACCCTTGGAGACAAGTCGGCTGGAGGACGATGTATTGAATCGCGACGCAATTTGTGTGTTCCATCGTCATTAACAGGCTCTGAACGTTACAATTAACTGTCAGTTTTGCGTCGGATTCGAAAATCTAGACTCACAGGAGATCGACCATAAGGTGCCCGAGGCAGCAATAGACCCTTGGAGACAGGTCGGCCGGAGGACGATGTATTGAATCGCGACGCGATTTGTGTGTTCCATTCTCATTAAGAGGCTCTGAGAGTTACAATTAACTGTCAGTTTTGCGTCGGATTCGAAAATCTAGACTCACAGGAGAACGACCATAAGGTGCCCGAGGAAGCTCTAGACCCTTGGAGACAAATCGGCTGGAGGACGATGTATTGAATCGCGACGGGATTTGTGTGTTCCATCGTCATTAACAGGCTCTGAACCTTACAATTAACTGTCAGTTTTGCGTCGGATTCGAAAATCTAGACTCACAGGAGATCGACCATAAGGTGCCCGAGGCAGCAATAGACCCCTGAAGACAGGTCGGGCGGAGGACGATGTATTGAATCGCGACGGGATTTGTGTGTTCCATCGTCATTAACAGGCTCTGAACGTTACAATTAACTGTCAGTTTTGCGTCGGATTCGAAAATCTAGACTCACAGGAGATCGACCATAAGGTGCCCGAGGCAGCAATAGACCCTTGGAGACAGGTCGGCCGGAGGACGATGTATTGAATCGCGACGCGATTTGTGTGTTCCATTGTCATTAAGAGGCTCTGAACGTTACAATTAACTGTCAGTTTTGCGTCGGATTCGAAAATCTAGACTCACAGGAGAACGACCATAAGGTGCCCGAGGCAGCAATAGACCCTTGGAGACAAATCGGCTGGAGGACGATGTATTGAATCGCGACGCGATTTGTGTGTTCCATCGTCATTAACAGGCTCTGAACCTTACAATTAACTGTCAGTTTTGCGTCGGATTCGAAAATCTAGACTCACAGGAGATCGACCATAAGGTGCCCGAGGCAGCAATAGACCCTTGAAGACAGGTCGGCCGGAGGACGATGTATTGAATCGCGACGCGATTTGTGTGTTCCATCGTCATTTTCAGGCTCTGAACGTTACAATTAACTGTCAGTTTTGCGTCGGATTCGAAAATCTAGACTCACAGGAGATCGACCATAAGGTGCCCGAGGCAGCAATAGACCCTTGGAGACAGGTCGGCCGGAGGACGATGTATTGAATCGCGACGGGATTTGTGTGTTCCATCGTCATTAACAGGCTCTGAACGTTTTAATTAACTGTCAGTTTTGCGTCGGATTCGAAAATCTAGACTCACAGGAGATCGACCATAAGGTGCACGAGGCAGCAATAGACCCTTGGAGACAGGTCGGCCGGAGGACGATGTATTGAATCGCGACGCAGTTTGTGTGTTCCATCGTCATTAACAGGCTCTGAACGTTACAATTAACTGTCAGTTTTGCGTCGGATTCGAAAATCTAGACTCACAGGAGAACGACCATAAGGTGCCCGAGGTAGCAATAGACCCTTGGAGACAGGTCGGCCGGAGGACGATGTATTGAATCGCGTCGCAATTTGTGTGTTCCATCGTCATGAACAGGCTCTGAACCTTACAATTAACTGTCAGTTTTGCGTCGGATACGAAAATCTAGAGTCACAGGAGATCGACCATAAGGTGCCCGAGGTAGCAATAGGCGCTTGGAGACAGGTCGGCCGGAGGACGATGTATTGAATCGCGACGCGATTTGTGTGTTCCATCGTCATTAACAGGCACTGAACGTTACAATTAACTGTCAGTTTTGCGTCGGATTCGAAAATCTAGACTCACAGGAGATCGACCATAAGGTGCCCGAGGCAGCAATAGACCCTTGGAGACAGGTCGGCCGGAGGACGATGTATTGAATCGCGACGGGATTTGTGTGTTCCATCGTCATTAACAGGCTCTGAACGTTACAATTAACTGTCAGTTTTGCGTCGGATTCGAAAATCTAGACTCACAGGAGGACAACCATAAGGTGTCCGAGGCAGCACTAGACCCTTGGAGACAAGTCGGCCGGAGGACGATGTATTGAATCGCGACGGGTTTTGTGTGTTCCATTGTCATTAACAGGCTCTGAACGTTACATTTAACTGCGTCGGATTCGAAATTCTAGACTCACAGGAGATCGACCATAAGGTGCCCGAGGCAGCAATAGACCCTTGGAGACAGGTCGGCCGGAGGACGATGTATTGAATCGCGACGCGATTTGTGTGTTCCATTGTCATTAAGAGGCTCTGAACCTTACAATTAACTGTCAGTTTTGCGTCGGATTCGAAAATCTAGACTCACAGGAGATCGACCATAAGGTGCCGAGGCAGCAATAGACCCTTGGAGACAGGTCGGCCGGAGGACGATGTATTGAATCGCGACGCGATTTGTGTGTTACATTCTCATTAAGAGGCTCTGAACGTTACAATTAACTGTCAGTTTTGCGTCGGATTCGAAAATCTAGACTCACAGGAGAACGACCATAAGGTGCCCGAGGCAGCTCTAGACCCTTGGAGACAAATCGGCTGGAGGACGATGTATTGAGTCGCGACGCGATTTGTGTGTTCCATCGTCATTAACAGGCTCTGAACCTTACAATTAACTGTCAGTTTTGCGTCGGATTCGAAAATCTAGACTCACAGGAGATCGACCATAAGGTGCCCGAGGCAGCAATAGACCCCTGAAGACAGGTCGGGCGGAGGACGATGTATTGAATCGCGACGGGATTTGTGTGTTCCATCGTCATTAACAGGCTCTGAACGTTACAATTAACTGTCAGTTTTGCGTCGGATTCGAAAATCTAGACTCACAGGAGATCGACCATAAGGTGCCCGAGGCAGCAATAGACCCTTGGAGACAGGTCGGCCGGAGGACGATGTATTGAATCGCGACGCGATTTGTGTGTTCCATTGTCATTAAGAGGCTCTGAACGTTACAATTAACTGTCAGTTTTGCGTCGGATTCGAAATTCTAGACTCACAGGAGAACGACCATAAGGTGCCCGAGGCAGCTCTAGACCCTTGGAGACAAATCGGCTGGAGGACGATGTATTGAATCGCGACGCGATTTGTGTGTTCCATCGTCATTAACAGGCTCTGAACCTTACAATTAACTGTCAGTTTTGCGTCGGATTCGAAAATCTAGACTCACAGGAGATCGACCATAAGGTGCCCGAGGCAGCAATAGACCCTTGAAGACAGGTCGGCCGGAGGACGATGTATTGAATCGCGACGCGATTTGTGTGTTGCATCGTCATTTTCAGGCTCTGAACGTTACAATTAACTGTCAGTTTTGCGTCGGATTCGAAAATCTAGACTCACAGGAGATCGACCATAAGGTGCCCGAGGCAGCAATAGACCCTTGGAGACAGGTCGGCCGGAGGACGATGTATTGAATCGCGACGGGATTTGTGTGTTCCATCGTCATTAACAGGCTCTGAACGTTACAATTAACTGTCAGTTTTGCGTCGGATTCGAATATCTAGACTCACAGGAGATCGACCATAAGGTGCCCGAGGCAGCAATAGACCCTTGGAGACAGGTCGGCCAGAGGACGATGTATTGAATCGCGACGCGATTTGTGTGTTCCATTGTCATTAATTGGCTCTGAACGTTACAATTAACTGTCAGTTTTGCGTGGGATTCGAAAATCTAGACTCACAGGAGGACAACCATAAGGTGTCCGAGGCAGCACTAGACCCTTGGAGACAAGTCGGCTGGAGGACGATGTATTGAATCGCGACGGGATTTGTGTGTTCCATCGTCATTAACAGGCTCTGAACGTTACAATTAACTGTCAGTTTTGCGTCGGATTCGAATATCTAGACTCACAGGAGATCGACCATAAGGTGCCCGAGGCAGCAATAGACCCTTGGAGACAGGTCGGCCGGAGGACGATGTATTGAATCGCGACGCGATTTGTGTGTTCCATTGTCATTAATTGGCTCTGATCGTTACAATTAACTGTCAGTTTTGCGTGGGATTCGAAAATCTAGACGAACAGGAGGACAACCATAAGGTGTCCGAGGCAGCACTAGACCCTTGGAGACAAGTCGGCTGGAGGACGATGTATTGAATCGCGACGCAATTTGTGTGTTCCATCGTCATTAACAGGCTCTGAACGTTACAATTAACTGCGTCGGAATCGAAATTCTAGACTCACAGGAGATCGACCATAAGGTGCCCGAGGCAGCAATAGACCCTTGGAGACAGGTCGGCCGGAGGACGATGTATTGAATCGCGACGCGATTTCTGTGTTCCATTGTCATTAAGAGGCTCTGAACCTTACAATTAACTGTCAGTTTTGCGTCGGATTCGAAAATCTAGCCTCACAGGAGAACGACCATACGGTGTCCGAGGCAGCACTAGACGCTTGGAGACAAGTCGGCTGGAGGACGATGTATTGAATCGCGACGGGTTTTGTGTGTTCCATCGTCATTAACAGGCTCTGAACGTTACATTTAACTGCGTCGGATTCGAAATTCTAGACTCACAGGAGATCGACCATAAGGTGCCCGAGGCAGCAATAGACCCTTGGAGACAGGTCGGCCGGAGGACGATGTATTGTATCGCGACGCGATTTGTGTGTTCCATTCTCATTAAGAGGCTCTGAACGTTACAATTAACTGTCAGTTTTGCGTCGGATTCGAAAATCTAGACTCACAGGAGAACGACCATAAGGTGCCCGAGGCAGCTCTAGACCCTTGGAGACAAATCGGCTGGAGGACGATGTATTGAATCGCGACGCGATTTGTGTGTTCCATCGTCATTAACAGGCTCTGAACCTTACAATTAACTGTCAGTTTTGCGTCGGATTCGAAAATCTAGACTCACAGGAGATCGACCATAAGGTGCCCGAGGATGCAATAGACCCTTGAAGACAGGTCGGCCGGAGGACGATGTATTGAATCGCGACGGGATTTGTGTGTTCCATCGTCATTAACAGGCTCTGAACCTTACAATTAACTGTCAGTTTTGCGTCGGATTCGAAAATCTAGACTCACAGGAGAACGACCATAAGGTGTCCGAGGCAGCTCTAGACCCTTGGAGACAAATCGGCTGGAGGACGATGTATTGAATCGCGATGCGATTTGTGTGTTCCATCGTCATTAACTGGCTCTGAACCTTACAATTAACTGTCAGTTTTGCGTCGGATTCGAAAATCTAGACTCACAGGAGATCGACCATAAGGTGCCCGAGGCAGCAATAGACCCTTGGAGACAGGTCGGCCGGAGGACGATGTATTGAATCGCGACGGGTTTTGTGTGTTCCATCGTCATTAACAGGCTCTGAACGTTACATTTAACTGCGTCGGATTCGAAATTCTAGACTCACAGGAGATCGACCATAAGGTGCCCGAGGCAGCAATAGACCCTTGGAGACAGGTCGGCCGGAGGACGATGTATTGTATCGCGACGCGATTTGTGTGTTCCATTCTCATTAAGAGGCTCTGAACGTTACAATTAACTGTCAGTTTTGCGTCGGATTCGAAAATCTAGACTCACAGGAGAACGACCATAAGGTGCCCGAGGCAGCTCTAGACCCTTGGAGACAAATCGGCTGGAGGACGATGTATTGAATCGCGACGCGATTTGTGTGTTCCATCGTCATTAACAGGCTCTGAACCTTACAATTAACTGTCAGTTTTGCGTCGGATTCGAAAATCTAGACTCACAGGAGATCGACCATAAGGTATCCGAGGATGCAATAGACCCTTGAAGACAGGTCGGCCGGAGGACGATATATTGAATCGCGACGGGATTTGTGTGTTCCATCGTCATTAACAGGCTCTGAACCTTACAATTAACTGTCAGTTTTGCGTCGGATTCGAAAATCTAGACTCACAGGAGAACGACCATAAGGTGCCCGAGGCAGCTCTAGACCCTTGGAGACAAATCGGCTGGAGGACGATGTATTGAATCGCGATGCGATTTGTGTGTTCCATCGTCATTAACTGGCTCTGAACCTTACAATTAACTGTCTGTTTTGCGTCGGATTCGAAAATCTAGACTCACAGGAGATCGACCATAAGGTGCCCGAGGCAGCAATAGACCCTTGAAGACAGGTCGGCCGGAGGACGATGTATTGAATCGCGACGCGATTTGTGTGTTCCATCGTCATTTTCAGGCTCTGAACGTTACAATTAACTGTCAGTTTTGCGTCGGATTCGAAAATCTAGACTCACAGGAGATCGACCATAAGGTGCCCGAGGCAGCAATAGACCCTTGGAGACAGGTCGGCCGGAGGACGATGTATTGAGTCGCGACGGGATTTGTGTGTTCCATAGTCATTAAGAGGCTCTGAACGTTACAATTAACTGTCAGTTTTGCGTCGGATTCGAAAATCTAGACTCACAGGAGATCGACCATAAGGTGCCCGAGGCAGCAATAGACCCTTGGAGACAGGTCGGCCGGAGGACGATGTATTGAATCGCGACGGGTTTTATGTGTTCCATCGTCATTAACAGGCTCTGAACGTTACATTTAACTGCGTCGGATTCGAAATTCTAGACTCACAGGAGATCGACCATAAGGTGCCCGAGGCAGCAATAGACCCTTGGAGACAGGTCGGCCGGAGGACGATGTATTGAATCGCGACGCGATTTGTGTGTTCCATTGTCATTAAGAGGCTCTGAACCTTACAATTAACTGTCAGTTTTGCGTCGGATTCGAAAATCTAGACTCACAGGAGAACGACAATAAGGTGCCCGAGGCAGCACTAGACCCTTGGAGACAAGTCGGCTGGAGGACGATGTATTGAATCGCGACGCAATTTGTGTTTTCCATCGTCATTAACAGGCTCTGAACCTTACAATTAACTGTCAGTTTTGCGTCGGATTCGAAAATCTAGACTCACAGGAGATCGACCATAAGGTGCCCGAGGCAGCAATAGACCCTTGAAGACAGGTCGGCCGGAGGACGATGTATTGAATCGCGACGCGATTTGTGTGTTCCATCGTCATTTTCAGGCTCTGAACGTTACAATTAACTGTCAGTTTTGCGTCGGATTCGAAAATCTAGACTCACAGGAGATCGACCATAAGGTGCCCGAGGCAGCAATAGACCCTTGGAGACAGGTCGGCCGGAGGACGATGTATTGAGTCGCGACGGGATTTGTGTGTTCCATAGTCATTAAGAGGCTCTGAACGTTACAATTAACTGTCAGTTTTGCGTCGGATTCGAAAATCTAGACTCACAGGAGATCGACCATAAGGTGCCCGAGGCAGCAATAGACCCTTGGAGACAGGTCGGCCGGAGGACGATGTATTGAATCGCGACGGGTTTTATGTGTTCCATCGTCATTAACAGGCTCTGAACGTTACATTTAACTGCGTCGGATTCGAAATTCTAGACTCACAGGAGATCGACCATAAGGTGCCCGAGGCAGCAATAGACCCTTGGAGACAGGTCGGCCGGAGGACGATGTATTGAATCGCGACGCGATTTGTGTGTTCCATTGTCATTAAGAGGCTCTGAACCTTACAATTAACTGTCAGTTTTGCGTCGGATTCGAAAATCTAGACTCACAGGAGAACGACAATAAGGTGCCCGAGGCAGCACTAGACCCTTGGAGACAGGTCGGCCGGAGGACGATGTATTGAATCGCGACGCGATTTGTGTGTTCCATCGTCATTAACAGGCTCTGAACGTTACAATTAACTGTCAGTTTTGCGTCGGATTCGAAAATCTAGACTCACAGGAGATCGACCATAAGGTGCCCGAGGCAGCAATAGACCCTTGGAGACAGGTCGGCCGGAGGACGATGTATTGAATCGCGACGGGATTTGTGTGTTCCATCGTCATTAACAGGCCCTGAACCTTACAATTAACTGTCAGTTTTGCGTCGGATTCGAAAATCTAGACTCACAAGAGAACGACCCGATGCAGCACTAGACCCTTGGAGACAAGTCGGCTGGAGGACGATGTATTGAATCGCGACGCAGTTTGTGTGTTCCATCGTCATTAACAGGCACTGAACGTTACAATTAACTGCGTCGGATTCGAAATTCTAGACTCACAGGAGATCGACCATAAGGTGCCCGAGGCAGCAATAGACCCTTTGAGACAGGTCGGCCGGAGGACGATGTATTGAATCGCGACGTGATTTGTGTGTTCCATTGTCATTAAGAGGCTCTGAACCTTACAATTAACTGTCAGTTTTGCGTCGGATTCGAAAATCTAGACTCACAAGAGAACGACCATAAGGTGCCCGAGGCAGCACTAGACCCTTGGAGACAAGTCTGCTGGAGGACGATGTATTGAATCGCGACGCGATTTGTGTGTTCCATCGTCATTAACAGGCTCTGAACGTTACTATCAACTGTCAGTTTTGCGTCGGATTCGAAAATCTAGACTCACAGGAGAACGACCATAAGGTGCCCGAGGCAGCAATAGACCCTTGGAGACAGGTCGGCCGGAGGACGATGTATTGAATCGCGACGGGTTTTATGTGTTCCATCGTCATTAACAGGCTCTGAACGTTACATTTAACTGGGTCGGATTCGAAATTCTAGACTCACAGGAGATCGACCATAAGGTGCCCGAGGCAGCAATAGACACTTGGAGACAGGTCGGCCGGAGGACGATGTATTGAATCGCGACGCGATTTGTGTGTTCCATTGTCATTAAGAGGCTCTGAACCTTACAATTAACTGTCAGTTTTGCGTCGGATTCGAAAATCTAGACTCACAGGAGAACGACCATACGGTGTCCGAGGCAGCACTAGACATTTGGAGACAAGTCGGCTGGAGGACGATGTATTGAATCGCGACGCAATTTGTGTGTTCCATCGTCATTAACAGGCTCTGAACGTTACAATTAACTGTCAGTTTTGCGTCGGATTCGAAAATCTAGACTCACAGGAGATCGACCATAAGGTGCCCGAGGCAGCAATAGACCCTTGGAGACAGGTCGGCCGGAGGACGATGTATAGAATCGCGACGCGATTTGTGTGTTCCATTGTCATTAAGAGGCTCTGAACGTTACAATTAACTGTCAGTTTTGCGTCGGATTCGAAAATCTAGACTCACAGGAGAACGACCATAAGGTGCCCGAGGCAGCTCTAGACCCTTGGAGACAAATCGGCTGGAGGTCGATGTATTGAATCGCGACGCGATTTGTGTGTTCCATCGTCATTAACACGCTCTGAACCTTACAATTAACTGTCAGTTTTGCGTCGGATTCGAAAATCTAGACTCACAGGAGATCGACCATAAGGTGCCCGAGGCAGCAATAGACCCTTGGAGACAGGTCGGCCGGAGGACGATGTATTGAATCGCGACGGGATTTGTGTGTTCCATCGTCATTAACAGGCTCTGAACCTTACAATTAACTGTCAGTTTTGCGTCGGATTCGAAAATCTAGACTCACAGGTGATCGACCATAAGGTGCCCGAGGCAGCAATAGACTCTTGGAGACAGGTCGGCCGGAGGACGATGTATTGAATCGCGACGCAATTTGTGTGTTCCATCGTCATTAACAGGCTCTGAACGTTACAATTAACTGTCAGTTTTGCGTCGGATTCGAAAATCTAGACTCACAAGAGAACGACCATAAGGTGCCCGAGGCAGCACTAGACCCTTGGAGACAAGTCGGCTGGAGGACGATGTATTGGATCGCGACGCGATTTGTATGTTCCATCGTCATTAACAGGCTCTGAACGTTACAATCAACTGTCAGTTTTGCGTCGGATTCGAAAATCTAGACTCACAGGAGAACGACCATAAGGTGCCCGAGGCAGCAATAGACCCTTGGAGACAGGTCGGCCGGAGGACGATGTATTGAATCGCGACGCGATTTGTGTGTTCCATTGTCATTAAGAGGCTCTGAACCTTACGATTAACTGTCAGTTTTGCGTCGCATTCGAAAATCTAGACTCACAGGAGAACGACAATAAGGTGCCCGAGGCAGCACTAGACCCTTGGAGACAAGTCGGCTGGAGGACGATGTATTGAATCGCGACGCAATTTGTGTTTTCCATCGTCATTAACAGGCTCTGAACCTTACAATTAACTGTCAGTTTTGCGTCGGATTCGAAAATCTAGAGTCACAGGAGATCGACCATAAGGTGCCCGAGGCAGCAATAGACCCTTGGAGACAGGTCGGCCGGAGGACGATGTATTGAATCGCGACGCGATTTGTGTGTTCCATCGTCATTAACAGGCTCTAAACGTTACAATTAACTGTCAGTTTTGCGTCGGATTCGAAAATCTAGACTCACAGGAGATCGACCATAAGGTGCCCGAGGCAGCAATAGACCCTTGGAGACAGGTCGGCCGGAGGACGATGTATTGAATCGCGACGGGATTTGTGTGTTCCATCGTCATTAACAGGATCTGAACGTTACAATTAACTGTCAGTTTTGCGTCGGATTCGAAAATCTAGACTCACAGGAGAACGACCATAAGGTGTCCGAGGCAGCACTAGACCCTTGGAGACAAGTCGGCTGGAGGACGATGTATTGAATCGCGACGCAGTTTATGTGTTCCATCGTCATTATCAGGCACTGAACGTTACAATTAACTGCGTCGGATTCGAAATTCTCGACTCACAGGAGATCGACCATAAGGTGCCCGAGGCAGCAATAGACCCTTTGAGACAGGTCGGCCGGAGGACGATGTATTGAATCGCGACGTGATTTGTGTGTTCCATTGTCATTAAGAGGCTCTGAACCTTACAATTAACTGTCAGTTTTGCGTCGGATTCGAAAATCTAGACTCACAGGAGATCGACCATAAGGTGCCCGAGGCAGCAATAGACTCTTGGAGACAGGTCGGCCGGAGGACGATGTATTGAATCGCGACGCAATTTGTGTGTTCCATCGTCATTAACAGGCTCTGAACGTTACAATTAACTGTCAGTTTTGCGTCAGATTCGGAAATCTAGACTCACAAGAGAACGACCATAAGGTGCCCGAGGCAGCACTAGACCCTTGGAGACAAGTCTGCTGGAGGACGATGTATTGAATCGCGACGCGATTTGTGTGTTCCATCGTCATTAACAGGCTCTGAACGTTACAATCAACTGTCAGTTTTGCGTCGGATTCGAAAATCTAGACTCACAGGAGAACGACCATAAGGTGCCCGAGGCAGCAATAGACCCTTGGAGACAGGTCGGCCGGAGGACGATGTATTGAATCGCGACGCAATTTGTGTGTTCCATCGTCATTAACAGGCTCTGAACCTTACAATTAACGGTCAGTTTTGCGTCTGATTCGAAAATCTAGACTCACAGGAGAACGACCATAAGGTGTCCGAGGCAGCACTAGACCCTTGGAGACAAGTCGGCTGGAGGACGATGTATTGAATCGCGACGCAATTTGTGTGTTCCATCGTCATTAACAGGCTCTGAACGTTACAATTAACTGTCAGTTTTGCATCGGATTCGAAAATCTAGACTCACAGGAGAACGACCATAAGGTGCCCGAGGCAGCAATAGACCCTTGGAGACAGGTCGGCCGTAGGACGATGTATTGAATCGCGACGCAATTTGTGTGTTCCATTGTCATTAAGAGGCTCTGAACGTTACAATTAACTGTCAGGTTTGCGTCGGATTCGAAAATCTAGACTCACAGATCGACCATAAGGTGCCCGAGGCAGCAATAGACCCTTGGAGACAGGTCGGCCGGAGGACGATGTATTGAATCGCGACGCAATTTGTGTGTTCCATAGTCATTAAGAGGCTCTGAACGTTACAATTAACTGTCAGTTTTGCGTCGGATTCGAAAATCTAGACTCACAGGAGATCGACCATAAGGTGCCCGAGGCAGCAATAGACCCTTGGAGACAGGTCGGCCGGAGGACGATGTATTGAATCGCGACGGGTTTTATGTGTTCCATCGTCATTAACAGGCTCTGAACGTTACATTTAACTGCGTCGGATTCGAAATTCTAGACTCACAGCAGATCGACCATAAGGTGCCCGAGGCAGCAATAGACACTTGGAGACAGGTCGGCCGGAGGACGATGTATTGAATCGCGACGCGATTTGTGTGTTCCATTGTCATTAAGAGGCTCTGAACCTTACAATTAACTGTCAGTTTTGCGTCGGATTCGAAAATCTAGACTCACAGGAGAACGACCATACGGTGTCCGAGGTAGCACTAGACATTTGGAGACAAGTCGGCTGGAGGACGATGTATTGAATCGCGACGCAATTTGTGTGTTCCATCGTCATTAACAGGCTCTGAACGTTACAATTAACTGTCAGTTTTGCGTCGGATTCGAAAATCTAGACTCACAGGAGATCGACCATAAGGTGCCCGAGGCAGCAATAGACCCTTGGAGACAGGTCGGCCGGAGGACGATGTATAGAATCGCGACGCGATTTGTGTTTTCCATTGTCATTAAGAGGCTCTGAACGTTACAATTAACTGTCAGTTTTGCGTCGGATTCGAAAATCTAGACTCACAGGAGAACGACCATAAGGTGCCCGAGGCAGCTCTAGACCCTTGGAGACAAATTGGCTGGAGGTCGATGTATTGGATCGCGACGCGATTTGTGTGTTCCATCGTCATTAACAGGCTCTGAACCTTACAATTAACTGTCAGTTTTGCGTCGGATTCGAAAATCTAGACTCACAGGAGATCGACCATAAGGTGCCCGAGGCAGCAATAGACCCTTGGAGACAGGTCGGCCGGAGGACGATGTATTGAATCGCGACGGGATTTGTGTGTTCCATCGTCATTAACAGGCTCTGAACCTTACAATTAACTGTCAGTTTTGCGTCGGATTCGAAAATCTAGACTCACAGGAGATCGACCATAAGGTGCCCGAGGCAGCAATAGACTCTTGGAGACAGGTCGGCCGGAGGACGATGTATTGAATCGCGACGCAATTTGTGTGTTCCATCGTCATTAACAGGCTCTGAACCTTTCAATTAACTGTCAGTTTTGCGTCGGATTCGAAAATCTAGACTCACAAGAGAACGACCATAAGGTGCCCGAGGCAGCACTAGACCCTTGGAGACAAGTCGGCTGGAGGACGATGTATTGAATCGCGACGCGATTTGTATGTTCGATCGTCATTAACAGGATCTGAACGTTACAATCAACTGTCAGTTTTGCGTCGGATTCGAAAATCTAGACTCACAGGAGAACGACCATAAGGTGCCCGAGGCAGCAATAGACCCTTGGAGACAGGTCGGCCGGAGGACGATGTATTGAATCGCGACGCAATTTGTGTGTTCCATCGTCATTAACAGGCTCTGAACCTTACAATTAACTGTCAGTTTTGCGTCGGATTCGAAAATCTAGACTCACAGGAGAACGACCATAAGGTGCCCGAGGGAGCATTAGACCCTTGGAGACAGGTCGGCCGGAGGACGATGTATTGAATCGCGACGCAATTTGTGTGTTCCATCGTCATGAACAGGCTCTGAACCTTACAATTAACTGTCAGTTTTGCGTCGGATTCGAAAATCTAGAGTCACAGGAGATCGACCATAAGGTGCCCGAGGCAGCAATAGACCCTTGGAGACAGGTCGGCCGGAGGACGATGTATTGAATCGCGACGCGATTTGTGTGTTCCATTGTCATTAAGAGGCTCTGAACCTTACGATTAACTGTCAGTTTTGCGTCGCATTCGAAAATCTAGACTCACAGGAGAACGACAATAAGGTGCCCGAGGCAGCACTAGACCCTTGGAGACAAGTCGGCTGGTGGACGATGTATTGAATCGCGACGCAATTTGTGTTTTCCATCGTCATTAACAGGCTCTGAACCTTACAATTAACTGTCAGTTTTGCGTCGGATTCGAAAATCTAGACTCACAGGAGATCGACCATAAGGTGCCATAGGCAGCAATAGACCCTTGGAGACAGGTCGGCCGGAGGACGATGTATTGAATCGCGACGGGATTTGTGTGTTCCATCGTCATTAACAGGCTCTGAACGTTACAATTAACTGCCAGTTTTGCGTCGGATTCGAAAATCTAGACTCACAGGAGATCGACCATAAGGTGCCCGAGGCAGCAATAGACCCTTGGAGACAGGTCGGCCGGAGGACGATGTATTGAATCGCGACGCGATTTGTGTGTTCCATCGTCATTAACAGGATCTGAACGTTACAATTAACTATCAGTTTTGCGTCGGATTCGAAAATCTAGACTCACAGGAGAACGACCATAAGGTGTCCGAGGCAGCACTAGACCCTTGGAGACAAGTCGGCTGGAGGACGATGTATTGAATCGCGACGCAGTTTGTGTGTTCCATCGTCATTAACAGGCACTGAACGTTACAATCAACTGCGTCGGATTCGAAATTCTAGACTCACAGGAGATCGACCATAAGGTGCCCGGGCTGCAATAGACCCTTTGAGACAGGTCGGCCGGAGGACGATGTATTGAATCGCGACGTGATTTGTGTGTTCCATTGTCATTAAGAGGCTCTGAACCTTACGATTAACTGTCAGTTTTGCGTCGGATTCGAAAATCTAGACTCACAGGAGATCGACCGTAAGGTGCCCGAGGGAGCAATAGACTCTTGGAGACAGGTCGGCCGGAGGACGATGTATTGAATCGCCACGCAATTTGTGTGTTCCATCGTCATTAACAGGCTCTGAACGTTACAATTAACTGTCAGTTTTGCGTCGGATTCGGAAATCTAGACTCACAAGAGAACGACCATAAGGTGCCCGAGGCAGCACTAGACCCTTGGAGACAAGTCTGCTGGAGGACGATGTATTGAATCGCGACGCGATTTGTGTGTTCCATCGTCATTAACAGGCTCTGAACGTTACAATCAACTGTCAGTTTTGCGTCGGATTCGAAAATCTAGACTCACAGGAGAACGACCATAAGGTGCCCGAGGCAGCACTAGACCCTTGGAGACAAGTCTGCTGGAGGACGATGTATTGAATCGCGACGCGATTTGTGTGTTCCATCGTCATTAACAGGCTCTGAACGTTACTATCAACTGTCAGTTTTGCGTCGGATTCGAAAATCTAGACTCACAGGAGAACGACCATAAGGTGCCCGAGGCAGCAATAGACCCTTGGAGACAGGTCGGCCGGAGGACGATGTATTGAATCGCGACGGGTTTTATGTGTTCCATCGTCATTAACAGGCTCTGAACGTTACATTTAACTGGGTCGGATTCGAAATTCTAGACTCACAGGAGATCGACCATAAGGTGCCCGAGGCAGCAATAGACACTTGGAGACAGGTCGGCCGGAGGACGATGTATTGAATCGCGACGCGATTTGTGTGTTCCATTGTCATTAAGAGGCTCTGAACCTTACAATTAACTGTCAGTTTTGCGTCGGATTCGAAAATCTAGACTCACAGGAGAACGACCATACGGTGTCCGAGGCAGCACTAGACATTTGGAGACAAGTCGGCTGGAGGACGATGTATTGAATCGCGACGCAATTTGTGTGTTCCATCGTCATTAACAGGCTCTGAACGTTACAATTAACTGTCAGTTTTGCGTCGGATTCGAAAATCTAGACTCACAGGAGATCGACCATAAGGTGCCCGAGGCAGCAATAGACCCTTGGAGACAGGTCGGCCGGAGGACGATGTATAGAATCGCGACGCGATTTGTGTGTTCCATTGTCATTAAGAGGCTCTGAACGTTACAATTAACTGTCAGTTTTGCGTCGGATTCGAAAATCTAGACTCACAGGAGAACGACCATAAGGTGCCCGAGGCAGCTCTAGACCCTTGGAGACAAATCGGCTGGAGGTCGATGTATTGAATCGCGACGCGATTTGTGTGTTCCATCGTCATTAACACGCTCTGAACCTTACAATTAACTGTCAGTTTTGCGTCGGATTCGAAAATCTAGACTCACAGGAGATCGACCATAAGGTGCCCGAGGCAGCAATAGACCCTTGGAGACAGGTCGGCCGGAGGACGATGTATTGAATCGCGACGGGATTTGTGTGTTCCATCGTCATTAACAGGCTCTGAACCTTACAATTAACTGTCAGTTTTGCGTCGGATTCGAAAATCTAGACTCACAGGTGATCGACCATAAGGTGCCCGAGGCAGCAATAGACTCTTGGAGACAGGTCGGCCGGAGGACGATGTATTGAATCGCGACGCAATTTGTGTGTTCCATCGTCATTAACAGGCTCTGAACGTTACAATTAACTGTCAGTTTTGCGTCGGATTCGAAAATCTAGACTCACAAGAGAACGACCATAAGGTGCCCGAGGCAGCACTAGACCCTTGGAGACAAGTCGGCTGGAGGACGATGTATTGGATCGCGACGCGATTTGTATGTTCCATCGTCATTAACAGGCTCTGAACGTTACAATCAACTGTCAGTTTTGCGTCGGATTCGAAAATCTAGACTCACAGGAGAACGACCATAAGGTGCCCGAGGCAGCAATAGACCCTTGGAGACAGGTCGGCCGGAGGACGATGTATTGAATCGCGACGCGATTTGTGTGTTCCATTGTCATTAAGAGGCTCTGAACCTTACGATTAACTGTCAGTTTTGCGTCGCATTCGAAAATCTAGACTCACAGGAGAACGACAATAAGGTGCCCGAGGCAGCACTAGACCCTTGGAGACAAGTCGGCTGGAGGACGATGTATTGAATCGCGACGCAATTTGTGTTTTCCATCGTCATTAACAGGCTCTGAACCTTACAATTAACTGTCAGTTTTGCGTCGGATTCGAAAATCTAGACTCACAGGAGATCGACCATAAGGTGCCCGAGGCAGCAATAGACCCTTGGAGACAGGTCGGCCGGAGGACGATGTATTGAATCGCGACGCGATTTGTGTGTTCCATCGTCATTAACAGGCTCTAAACGTTACAATTAACTGTCAGTTTTGCGTCGGATTCGAAAATCTAGACTCACAGGAGATCGACCATAAGGTGCCCGAGGCAGCAATAGACCCTTGGAGACAGGTCGGCCGGAGGACGATGTATTGAATCGCGACGGGATTTGTGTGTTCCATCGTCATTAACAGGATCTGAACGTTACAATTAACTGTCAGTTTTGCGTCGGATTCGAAAATCTAGACTCACAGGAGAACGACCATAAGGTGTCCGAGGCAGCACTAGACCCTTGGAGACAAGTCGGCTGGAGGACGATGTATTGAATCGCGACGCAGTTTATGTGTTCCATCGTCATTAACAGGCACTGAACGTTACAATTAACTGCGTCGGATTCGAAATTCTCGACTCACAGGAGATCGACCATAAGGTGCCCGAGGCAGCAATAGACCCTTTGAGACAGGTCGGCCGGAGGACGATGTATTGAATCGCGACGTGATTTGTGTGTTCCATTGTCATTAAGAGGCTCTGAACCTTACAATTAACTGTCAGTTTTGCGTCGGATTCGAAAATCTAGACTCACAGGAGATCGACCATAAGGTGCCCGAGGCAGCAATAGACTCTTGGAGACAGGTCGGCCGGAGGACGATGTATTGAATCGCGACGCAATTTGTGTGTTCCATCGTCATTAACAGGCTCTGAACGTTACAATTAACTGTCAGTTTTGCGTCAGATTCGGAAATCTAGACTCACAAGAGAACGACCATAAGGTGCCCGAGGCAGCACTAGACCCTTGGAGACAAGTCTGCTGGAGGACGATGTATTGAATCGCGACGCGATTTGTGTGTTCCATCGTCATTAACAGGCTCTGAACGTTACAATCAACTGTCAGTTTTGCGTCGGATTCGAAAATCTAGACTCACAGGAGAACGACCATAAGGTGCCCGAGGCAGCAATAGACCCTTGGAGACAGGTCGGCCGGAGGACGATGTATTGAATCGCGACGCAATTTGTGTGTTCCATCGTCATTAACAGGCTCTGAACCTTACAATTAACGGTCAGTTTTGCGTCTGATTCGAAAATCTAGACTCACAGGAGAACGACCATAAGGTGTCCGAGGCAGCACTAGACCCTTGGAGACAAGTCGGCTGGAGGACGATGTATTGAATCGCGACGCAATTTGTGTGTTCCATCGTCATTAACAGGCTCTGAACGTTACAATTAACTGTCAGTTTTGCATCGGATTCGAAAATCTAGACTCACAGGAGAACGACCATAAGGTGCCCGAGGCAGCAATAGACCCTTGGAGACAGGTCGGCCGTAGGACGATGTATTGAATCGCGACGCAATTTGTGTGTTCCATTGTCATTAAGAGGCTCTGAACGTTACAATTAACTGTCAGGTTTGCGTCGGATTCGAAAATCTAGACTCACAGATCGACCATAAGGTGCCCGAGGCAGCAATAGACCCTTGGAGACAGGTCGGCCGGAGGACGATGTATTGAATCGCGACGCAATTTGTGTGTTCCATAGTCATTAAGAGGCTCTGAACGTTACAATTAACTGTCAGTTTTGCGTCGGATTCGAAAATCTAGACTCACAGGAGATCGACCATAAGGTGCCCGAGGCAGCAATAGACCCTTGGAGACAGGTCGGCCGGAGGACGATGTATTGAATCGCGACGGGTTTTATGTGTTCCATCGTCATTAACAGGCTCTGAACGTTACATTTAACTGCGTCGGATTCGAAATTCTAGACTCACAGGAGATCGACCATAAGGTGCCCGAGGCAGCAATAGACACTTGGAGACAGGTCGGCCGGAGGACGATGTATTGAATCGCGACGCGATTTGTGTGTTCCATTGTCATTAAGAGGCTCTGAACCTTACAATTAACTGTCAGTTTTGCGTCGGATTCGAAAATCTAGACTCACAGGAGAACGACCATACGGTGTCCGAGGCAGCACTAGACATTTGGAGACAAGTCGGCTGGAGGACGATGTATTGAATCGCGACGCAATTTGTGTGTTCCATCGTCATTAACAGGCTCTGAACGTTACAATTAACTGTCAGTTTTGCGTCGGATTCGAAAATCTAGACTCACAGGAGATCGACCATAAGGTGCCCGAGGCAGCAATAGACCCTTGGAGACAGGTCGGCCGGAGGACGATGTATAGAATCGCGACGCGATTTGTGTTTTCCATTGTCATTAAGAGGCTCTGAACGTTACAATTAACTGTCAGTTTTGCGTCGGATTCGAAAATCTAGACTCACAGGAGAACGACCATAAGGTGCCCGAGGCAGCTCTAGACCCTTGGAGACAAATTGGCTGGAGGTCGATGTATTGGATCGCGACGCGATTTGTGTGTTCCATCGTCATTAACAGGCTCTGAACCTTACAATTAACTGTCAGTTTTGCGTCGGATTCGAAAATCTAGACTCACAGGAGATCGACCATAAGGTGCCCGAGGCAGCAATAGACCCTTGGAGACAGGTCGGCCGGAGGACGATGTATTGAATCGCGACGGGATTTGTGTGTTCCATCGTCATTAACAGGCTCTGAACCTTACAATTAACTGTCAGTTTTGCGTCGGATTCGAAAATCTAGACTCACAGGAGATCGACCATAAGGTGCCCGAGGCAGCAATAGACTCTTGGAGACAGGTCGGCCGGAGGACGATGTATTGAATCGCGACGCAATTTGTGTGTTCCATCGTCATTAACAGGCTCTGAACCTTTCAATTAACTGTCAGTTTTGCGTCGGATTCGAAAATCTAGACTCACAAGAGAACGACCATAAGGTGCCCGAGGCAGCACTAGACCCTTGGAGACAAGTCGGCTGGAGGACGATGTATTGAATCGCGACGCGATTTGTATGTTCGATCGTCATTAACAGGCTCTGAACGTTACAATCAACTGTCAGTTTTGCGTCGGATTCGAAAATCTAGACTCACAGGAGAACGACCATAAGGTGCCCGAGGCAGCAATAGACCCTTGGAGACAGGTCGGCCGGAGGACGATGTATTGAATCGCGACGCAATTTGTGTGTTCCATCGTCATTAACAGGCTCTGAACCTTACAATTAACTGTCAGTTTTGCGTCGGATTCGAAAATCTAGACTCACAGGAGAACGACCATAAGGTGCCCGAGGGAGCATTAGACCCTTGGAGACAGGTCGGCCGGAGGACGATGTATTGAATCGCGACGCAATTTGTGTGTTCCATCGTCATGAACAGGCTCTGAACCTTACAATTAACTGTCAGTTTTGCGTCGGATTCGAAAATCTAGAGTCACAGGAGATCGACCATAAGGTGCCCGAGGCAGCAATAGACCCTTGGAGACAGGTCGGCCGGAGGACGATGTATTGAATCGCGACGCGATTTGTGTGTTCCATTGTCATTAAGAGGCTCTGAACCTTACGATTAACTGTCAGTTTTGCGTCGCATTCGAAAATCTAGACTCACAGGAGAACGACAATAAGGTGCCCGAGGCAGCACTAGACCCTTGGAGACAAGTCGGCTGGTGGACGATGTATTGAATCGCGACGCAATTTGTGTTTTCCATCGTCATTAACAGGCTCTGAACCTTACAATTAACTGTCAGTTTTGCGTCGGATTCGAAAATCTAGACTCACAGGAGATCGACCATAAGGTGCCATAGGCAGCAATAGACCCTTGGAGACAGGTCGGCCGGAGGACGATGTATTGAATCGCGACGGGATTTGTGTGTTCCATCCTCATTAACAGGCTCTGAACGTTACAATTAACTGCCAGTTTTGCGTCGGATTCGAAAATCTAGACTCACAGGAGATCGACCATAAGGTGCCCGAGGCAGCAATAGACCCTTGGAGACAGGTCGGCCGGAGGACGATGTATTGAATCGCGACGCGATTTGTGTGTTCCATCGTTATTAACAGGATCTGAACGTTACAATTAACTATCAGTTTTGCGTCGGATTCGAAAATCTAGACTCACAGGAGAACGACCATAAGGTGTCCGAGGCAGCACTAGACCCTTGGAGACAAGTCGGCTGGAGGACGATGTATTGAATCGCGACGCAGTTTGTGTGTTCCATCGTCATTAACAGGCACTGAACGTTACAATCAACTGCGTCGGATTCGAAATTCTAGACTCACAGGAGATCGACCATAAGGTGCCCGGGCTGCAATAGACCCTTTGAGACAGGTCGGCCGGAGGACGATGTATTGAATCGCGACGTGATTTGTGTGTTCCATTGTCATTAAGAGGCTCTGAACCTTACGATTAACTGTCAGTTTTGCGTCGGATTCGAAAATCTAGACTCACAGGAGATCGACCGTAAGGTGCCCGAGGGAGCAATAGACTCTTGGAGACAGGTCGGCCGGAGGACGATGTATTGAATCGCCACGCAATTTGTGTGTTCCATCGTCATTAACAGGCTCTGAACGTTACAATTAACTGTCAGTTTTGCGTCGGATTCGGAAATCTAGACTCACAAGAGAACGACCATAAGGTGCCCGAGGCAGCACTAGACCCTTGGAGACAAGTCTGCTGGAGGACGATGTATTGAATCGCGACGCGATTTGTGTGTTCCATCGTCATTAACAGGCTCTGAACGTTACAATCAACTGTCAGTTTTGCGTCGGATTCGAAAATCTAGACTCACAGGAGAACGACCATAAGGTGCCCGAGGCAGCAATAGACCCTTGGAGACAGGTCGGCCGGAGGACGATGTATTGAATCGCGACGCAATTTGTGTGTTCCATCGTCATTAAAAGGCTCTGAACGTTACAATTAACTGTCAGTTTTGCGTCGGATTCGAAAATCTAGACTCACAGGAGAACGAACATAAGGTGCCCGAGGGAGCAATAGACCCTTGGAGACAGGTCGGCCGGAGGACGATGTATTGAATCGCGACGCAATTTGTGTGTTCCATCGTCATTAACAGGCTCTGAACGTTACAATTAACTGTCAGTTTTGCGTCGGATTCGAAAATCTAGAGTCACAGGATCGACCATAAGGTGCCCGAGGCAGCAATAGACCCTTGGAGACAGGTCGGCCGGAGGACGATGTATTGAATCGCGACGCAGTTTGTGTGTTCCATCGTCATTAACAGGCACTGAACGTTACAATTAACTGCGTCGGATTCGAAATTCTAGACTCACAGGAGATCGACCATAAGGTGCCCGAGGCAGCAATAGACCCTTTGAGACAGGTCGGCCGGAGGACGATGTATTGAATCGCGACGTGATTTGTGTGTTCCATTGTCATTAAGAGGCTCTGAACCTTACAATTAACTGTCAGTTTTGCGTCGGATTCGAAAATCTAGACTCACAGGAGATCGACCATAAGGTGCCCGAGGGAGCAATAGACTCTTGGAGACAGGTCGGCCGGAGGACGATGTATTGAATCGCGACGCAATTTGTGTGTTCCATCGTCATTAACAGGCTCTGAACGTTACAATTAACTGTCAGTTTTGCGTCGGATTCGGAAATCTAGACTCACAAGAGAACGACCATAAGGTGCCCGAGGCAGCACTAGACCCTTGGAGACAAGCCTGCTGGAGGACGATGTATTGAATCGCGACGCGATTTGTGTGTTCCATCGTCATTAACAGGCTCTGAACGTTACAATCAACTGTCAGTTTTGCGTCGGATTCGAAAATCTAGACTCACAGGAGAACGACCATAAGGTGCCCGAGGCAGCAATAGACCCTTGGAGACAGGTCGGCCGGAGGACGATGTATTGAATCGCGACGCAATTTGTGTGTTCCATCGTCATTAACAGGCTCTGAACGTTACAATTAACTGTCAGTTTTGCGTCGGATTCGAAAATCTAGACTCACAGGAGAACGACCATAATGTGCGCAAGGGAGCAATAGACCCTTGGAGACAGGTCGGCCGGAGGACGATGTATTGAATCGCGACGCAATTTGTGTGTTCCATCGTCATTAACAGGCTCTGAACGTTACAATTAACTGTCAGTTTTGCGTCGGATTCGAAAATCTAGAGTCACAGGATCGACCATAAGGTGCCCGAGGCAGCAATAGACCCTTGGAGACAGGTCGGCCGGAGGACGATGTATTGAATCGCGACGCGATTTGTGTGTTCCATCGTCATTAACAGGCTCTGAACGTTACAATTAACTGTTTTGCGTCGGATTCGAAAATCTAGACTCACAGGAGATCGACCATAAGGTGCCCGAGGCAGCAATAGACCCTTGTAGACAGGTCGGCCGGAGGACGATGTATTGAATCGCGACGGGATTTGTGTGTTCCATCGTCATTAACAGGCTCTGAACCTTACAATTAACTGTCAGTTTTGCGTCGGATTCGAAAATCTAGACTCACAGGAGATCGACCATAAGGTGCCCGAGGCAGCAATAGACTCTTGGAGACAGGTCGGCCGGAGGACGATGTATTGAATCGCGACGCAATTTGTGTGTTCCATCGTCATTAACAGGCTCTGAACCTTTCAATTAACTGTCAGTTTTGCGTCGCATTCGAAAATCTAGACTCACAGGAGAACGACAATAAGGTGCCCGAGACAGCACTAGACCCTTGGAGACAAGTCGGCTGGAGGACGATGTATTGAATCGCGACGCAATTTGTGTTTTCCATCGTCATTAACAGGCTCTGAACCTTACAATTAACTGTCAGTTTTGCGTCGGATTCGAAAATCTAGACTCACAGGAGATCGACCATAAGGTGCCATAGGCAGCAATAGACCCTTGGAGACAGGTCGGCCGGAGGACGATGTATTGAATCGCGACGGGAATTGTGTGTTCCATCGTCATTAACAGGCTCTGAACGTTACAATTAACTGCCAGTTTTGCGTCGGATTCGAAAATCTAGACTCACAGGAGATCGACCATAAGGTGCCCGAGGCAGCAATAGACCCTTGGAGACAGGTCGGCCGGAGGACGATGTATTGAATCGCGACGCGATTTGTGTGTTCCATCGTCATTAACAGGATCTGAACGTTACAATTAACTGTCAGTTTTGCGTCGGATTCGAAAATCTAGACTCACAGGAGAACGACCATAAGGTGTCCGAGGCAGCACTAGACCCTTGGAGACAAGTCGGCTGGAGGACGATGTATTGAATCGCGACGCGATTTGTGTGTTCCATCGTCATTAACAGGCACTGAACGTTACAATCAACTGCGTCGGATTCGAAATTCTAGACTCACAGGAGATCGACCATAAGGTGTCCGAGGCAGCACTAGACCCTTGGAGACAGGTCGGCCGGAGGACGATGTATTGAATCGCGACGCAATTTGTGTGTTCCATCGTCATTAACAGGCTCTGAACGTTACAATTAACTGTCAGTTTTGCGTCGGATTCGGAAATCTAGACTCACAAGAGAACGACCATAAGGTGCCCGAGGCAGCACTAGACCCTTGGAGACAAGTCTGCTGGAGGACGATGTATTGAATCGCGACGCGATTTGTGTGTTCCATCGTCATTAACAGGCTCTGAACGTTACAATCAACTGTCAGTTTTGCGTCGGATTCGAAAATCTAGACTCACAGGAGAACGACCATAAGGTGCCCGAGGCAGCAATAGACCCTTGGAGACAGGTCGGCCGGAGGACGATGTATTGAATCGCGACGCAATTTGTGTGTTCCATCGTCATTAACAGGCTCTGAACGTTACAATTAACTGTCAGTTTTGCGTCGGATTCGAAAATCTAGACTCACAGGAGAACGACCATAAGGTGCCCGAGGGAGCAATAGACCCTTGGAGACAGGTCGGCCGGAGGACGATGTATTGAATCGCGACGCAATTTGTGTGTTCCATCGTCATTAACAGGCTCTGAACGTTACAATTAACTGTCAGTTTTGCGTCGGATTCGAAAATCTAGAGTCACAGGATCGACCATAAGGTGCCCGAGGCAGCAATAGACCCTTGGAGACAGGTCGGCCGGAGGACGATGTATTGAATCGCGACGCAGTTTGTGTGTTCCATCGTCATTAACAGGCACTGAACGTTACAATTAACTGCGTCGGATTCGAAATTCTAGACTCACAGGAGATCGACCATAAGGTGCCCGAGGCAGCAATAGACCCTTTGAGACAGGTCGGCCGGAGGACGATGTATTGAATCGCGACGTGATTTGTGTGTTCCATTGTCATTAAGAGGCTCTGAACCTTACAATTAACTGTCAGTTTTGCGTCGGATTCGAAAATCTAGACTCACAGGAGATCGACCATAAGGTGCCCGAGGGAGCAATAGACTCTTGGAGACAGGTCGGCCGGAGGACGATGTATTGAATCGCGACGCAATTTGTGTGTTCCATCGTCATTAACAGGCTCTGAACGTTACAATTAACTGTCAGTTTTGCGTCGGATTCGGAAATCTAGACTCACAAGAGAACGACCATAAGGTGCCCGAGGCAGCACTAGACCCTTGGAGACAAGCCTGCTGGAGGACGATGTATTGAATCGCGACGCGATTTGTGTGTTCCATCGTCATTAACAGGCTCTGAACGTTACAATCAACTGTCAGTTTTGCGTCGGATTCGAAAATCTAGACTCACAGGAGAACGACCATAAGGTGCCCGAGGCAGCAATAGACCCTTGGAGACAGGTCGGCCGGAGGACGATGTATTGAATCGCGACGCAATTTGTGTGTTCCATCGTCATTAACAGGCTCTGAACGTTACAATTAACTGTCAGTTTTGCGTCGGATTCGAAAATCTAGACTCACAGGAGAACGACCATAATGTGCGCAAGGGAGCAATAGACCCTTGGAGACAGGTCGGCCGGAGGACGATGTATTGAATCGCGACGCAATTTGTGTGTTCCATCGTCATTAACAGGCTCTGAACGTTGCAATTAACTGTCAGTTTTGCGTCGGATTCGAAAATCTAGAGTCACAGGATCGACCATAAGGTGCCCGAGGCAGCAATAGACCCTTGGAGACAGGTCGGCCGGAGGACGATGTATTGAATCGCGACGCGATTTGTGTGTTCCATCGTCATTAACAGGCTCTGAACGTTACAATTAACTGTCAGTTTTGCGTCGGATTCGAAAATCTAGACTCACAGGAGATCGACCATAAGGTGCCCGAGGCAGCAATACTACCTCGGACACAAAACGGCTGGAGGACGATGTATTGAATCGCGACGCGATTTGTGTGTTCCATTATCATTAAGAGGCTATGAACCTTACGATTAACTGTCAGTTTTGCGTCGCATTCGAAAATCTAGACTCACAGGAGAACGACCATAAGGTGCCCGAGGCAGCACTAGACCCTTGGAGACAAGTCGGCTGGAGGACGATGTATTGAATCGCGACGCGATTTGTGAGTTCCATTGTCATTTACAGGCTCTGAACGTTACAATTAACTGTCAGGTTTGCGTCGGATTCGAAAATCTAGACTCACAGGAGATCGACCATAAGGTGCCCGAGGCAGCAATAGACCCTTGGAGACAGGTCGGCCGGAGGACGATGTATTGAATCGCGACGCAATTTGTGTGTTCCATCGTCATGAACAGGCACTGAACGTTACAATTAACTGCGTCGGATTCGAAATTCTAGACTCACAGGAGATCGACCATAAGGTGCCCGAGGCAGCAATAGACCCTTTGAGACAGGTCGGCCGGATCACGATGTATTGAATCGCGACGTGATTTGTGTGTTCCATTGTCATTAAGAGGCTCTGAACCTTACAATTAACTGTCAGTTTTGCGTCGGATTCGAAAATCTAGACTCACAGGAGATCGACCATAAGGTGCCCGAGGGAGCAATAGACTCTTGGAGACAGGTCGGCCGGAGGACGATGTATTGAATCGCGACGCAATTTGTGTGTTCCATCGTCATTAACAGGCTCTGAACGTTACAATTAACTGTCAGTTTTGCGTCGGATTCGAAAATCTAGACTCACAAGAGAACGACCATAAGGTGCCCGAGGCAGCACTAGACCCTTGGAGACAAGCCTGCTGGAGGACAATGTATTGAATCGCGACGCGATTTGTGTGTTCCATCGTCATTAACAGGCTCTGAACGTTACAATCAACTGTCAGTTTTGCGTCGGATTCGAAAATCTAGACTCACAGGAGAACGACCATAAGGTGCCCGAGGCAGCAATAGACCCTTGGAGACAGGTCGGCCGGAGGACGATGTATTGAATCGCGACGCAATTTGTGTGTTCCATCGTCATTAACAGGCTCTGAACGTTACAATTAACTGTCAGTTTTGCGTCGGATTCGAAAATCTAGACTCACAGGAGAACGACCATAAGGTGCCCAAGGGAGCAATAGACCCTTGGAGACAGGTCGGCCGGAGGACGATGTATTGAATCGCGACGCAATTTGTGTGTTCCATCGTCATTAACAGGCTCTGAACGTTACAATTAACTGTCAGTTTTGCGTCGGATTCGAAAATCTAGAGTCACAGGATCGACCATAAGGTGCCCGAGGCAGCAATAGACCCTTGGAGACAGGTCGGCCGGAGGACGATGTATTGAATCGCGACGCGATTTGTGTGTTCCATCGTCATTAACAGGCTCTGAACGTTACAATTAACTGTTTTGCGTCGGATTCGAAAATCTAGACTCACAGGAGATCGACCATAAGGTGCCCGAGGCAGCAATAGACCCTTGGAGACAGGTCGGCCGGAGGACGATGTATTGAATCGCGACGGGATTTGTGTGTTCCATCGTCATTAACAGGCTCTGAACGTTACAATTAACTGTCAGTTTTGCGTCGGATTCGAAAATCTAGACTCACAGGAGATCGACCATAAGGTGCCCGAGGCAGCAATAGACCCTTGGAGACAGGTCGGCCGGAGGACGATGTATTGAATCGCGACGCGATTTGTGTGTTCCATTGTCATTAATTGGCTCTGAGCGTTACAATTAACTGTCAGTTTTGCGTCGGATTCGAAAATCTAGACTCACAGGAGAACGACCATAAGGTGCGCGAGGCAGCAATAGACCCTTGGAGACAGGTCGACCGGAGGACGATGTATTGAATCGCGACGCAATTTGTGTGTCCCATTGTCATTAACAGGCTCTGAACGTTACAATTAACTGTCAGTTTTGCGTCGGATTCGAAAATCTAGACTCACAGGAGAACGACCATAAGGTGCCCGAGGCAGCAATAGACCCTTGGAGACAGGTCGATCGGAGGACGATGTATTGAATCGCGACGCAATTTGTGTGTTCCATTAACAGGCTCTGAACCTTACGATTAACTGTCAGTTTTGGGTCGCATTCGAAAATCTAGACTCACAGGAGAACGACAATAAGGTGCCCGAGGCAGCACTAGACCCTTGGAGACAAGTCGGCTGGAGGACGATGTATTGAATCGCGATGCAATTTGTGTGTTCCATCGTCATTAACAGGCTCTGAACGTTACAATTAACTGTCAGTTTTGCGTCGGATTCGAAAATCTAGACTCACAGGAGAACGACCATAAGGTGCCCGAGGCAGCACTAGACCCTTGGAGACAAGTCGGCTGGAGGACGATGTATTGAATCGCGACGCGATTTGTGAGTTCCATTGTCATTTACAGGCTCTGAACGTTACAATTAACTGTCAGGTTTGCGTCGGATTCGAAAATCTAGACTCACAGGAGATCGACCATAAGGTGCCCGAGGCAGCAATAGACCCTTGGAGACAGGTCGGCCGGAGGACGATGTATTGAATCGCGACGCAATTTGTGTGTTCCATCGTCATGAACAGGCTCTGAATCTTACAATTAACTGTCAGTTTTGCGTCGGATTCGAAAATCTAGAGTCACAGGAGATCGGCCATAAGGTGCCCGAATCAGCAATAGACCCTTGGAGACAGGTCGGCCGCAGGACGATGTATTGAATCGCGACGCGATTTGTGTGTTCCATCGTCATTAACAGGCTCTGAACGTTACAATTAACTGTCAGTTTTGCGTCGGATTCGAAAATCTAGACTCACAGGAGATCGACCATAAGGTGCCCGAGGCAGCAATAGACCCTTGGAGACAGGTCGGCCGGAGGACGATGTATTGAATCGCGACGGGATTTGTGTGTTCCATCGTCATTAACAGGCTCTGAACGTTACAATTAACTGTCAGTTTTGCGTCGGATTCGAAAATCTAGACTCGCAGGGGATCGACCATAAGGTGCCCGAGGCAACAATAGACTCTTGGAGACAGGTCGGCCGGAGGATGATGTATTGAATCGCGACGCAATTTGTGTGTTCCATCGTCATTAACAGGCTCTGAACGTTACAATTAACTGTCAGTTTTGCGTCGGATTCGGAAATCTAGACTCACAAGAGAACGACCATAAGGTGCCCGAGGCAGCACTAGACCCTTGGAGACAAGTCGGCTGGAGGACGATGTATTGAATCGCGACGCGATTTGTGTGTTCCATCGTCATTAACAGGCTCTGAACCTTACAATTAACTGTCAGTTTTGCGTCGGATTCGAAAATCTAGACTCACAGGAGAACGACCATAAGGTGCCCGAGGCAGCAATAGACCCTTGGAGACAGGTCGGCCGGAGGACGATGTATTGAATCGCGACGCAATTTAAGTGTTCCATCGTCATTAACAGGCTCTGAACGTTACAATTAACTGTCAGTTTTGCGTCGGATTCGAAAATCTAGACTCACAGGAGAACGACCATAAGGTGCCCGAGGCAGCAATAGACCCTTGGAGACAGGTCGGCCGGAGGAAGATGTATTGAATCGCGACGTAATTTGTGTGTTCCATCGTCATGAACAGGCTCTGAACCTTACAATTAACTGTCAGTTTAGCGTCGGATTCGAAAATCTAGAGTCACAGGATCGACCATAAGGTGCTCGAGGCAGCAATAGACCCTTGGAGACAGGTCGGCCGGAGGACGATGTATTGAATCGCGACGCGATTTGTGTGTTCCATCGTCATTAACAGGCTCTGAACGTTACAATTAACTGTTTTGCGTCGGATCGAAAATCTAGACTCACAGGAGATCGACCATAAGGTGCCCGAGGCAGCAATAGACCCTTGGAGACAGGTCGGCCGGAGGACGATGTATTGAATCGCGACGGGATTTGTGTGTTCCATCGTCATTAACAGGCTCTGAACGTTACAATTAACTGTCAGTTTTGCGTCGGATTCGAAAATCTAGACTCACAGGAGATCGACCATAAGGTGCCCGAGGCAGCAATAGACCCTTGGAGACAGGTCGGCCGGAGGACGATGTATTGAATCGCGACGCGATTAGTGTGTTCCATTGTCATTAATTGGCCCTGAACGTTACAATTAACTGTCAGTTTTGCGTCGGATTCGAAAATCTAGACTCACAGGAGGACGACCATAAGGTGCCCGAGGCAGCAATAGACCCTTGGAGACAGGTCGGCCGGAGGACGATGTATTGAATCGCGACGCAATTTGTGAGTTCCGTTGTCATTTACAGGCTCTGAACCTTACAATTAACTGTCAGGTTTGCGTCGGATTCGAAAATCTAGACTCACAGGAGATCGACCATAAGGTGCCCGAGGCAGCAATAGACCCTTGGAGACAGGTCGGCCGGAGGACGATGTATTGAATCGCGACGCCATTTGTGTGTTCCATCGTCATGAACAGGCTCTGAACCTTACAATTAACTGTCAGGTTTGCGTCGGATTCGAAAATCTAGACTCACAGGAGATCGACCATAAGGTGCCCGAGGCAGCAATAGACCCTTGGAGACAGGTCGGCCGGAGGACGATGTATTGAATCGCGACGCGATTTGTGTGTTCCATCGTCATGAACAGGCTCTGAACCTTACAATTAACTGTCAGTTTTGCGTCGGATTCGAAAATCTAGACTCACAGGAGAACGACCATAAGGTGCCCGAGGCAGCAATAGACCCTTGGAGACAGGTCGGCCGGAGGACGATGTATTGAGTCGCGACGCAATTTGTGTGTTCCATCGTCATGAACAGGCTCTGAACCTTACAATTAACTGTCAGTTTTGCGTCGGATTCGAAAATCTAGAGTCACAGGAGATCGGCCATAAGGTGCCCGAGGCAGCAATAGACCCTTGGAGACAGGTCTGCCGGAGGACGATGTATTGAATCGCGACGCAATTTAAGTGTTCCATCGTCATTAACAGGCTCTGAACGTTACAATTAACTGTCAGTTTTGCGTCGGATTCGAAAATCTAGACTCACAGGAGAACGACCATAAGGTGCCCGAGGCAGCAATAGACCCTTGGAGACAGGTCGGCCGGAGGACGATGTATTGAATCGCGACGCAATTTGTGTGTTCCATCGTCATGAACAGGCTCTGAACCTTACAATTAACTGTCAGTTTAGCGTCGGATTCGAAAATCTAGAGTCACAGGATCGACCATAAGGTGCCCGAGGCAGCAATAGACCCTTGGAGACAGGTCGGCCGGAGGACGATGTATTGAATCGCGACGCGATTTGTGTGTTCCATCGTCATTAACAGGCTCTGAACGTTACAATTAACTGTTTTGCGTCGGATCGAAAATCTAGACTCACAGGAGAACGACCATAAGGTGCCCGAGGCAGCAATAGACCCTTGGAGACAGGTCGGCCGGAGGACGATGTATTGAATCGCGACGGGATTTGTGTGTTCCATCGTCATTAACAGGCTCTGAACGTTACAATTAACTGTCAGTTTTGCGTCGGATTCGAAAATCTAGACTCACAGGAGATCGACCATAAGGTGCCCGAGGCAAAAATAGACCCTTGGAGACAGGTCGGCCGGAGGACGGTGTATTGTATCGCGACGCGATTAGTGTGTTCCATTGTCATTAATTGGCCCTGAACGTTACAATTAACTGTCAGTTTTGCGTCGGATTCGAAAATCTAGACTCACAGGAGGACGACCATAAGGTGCCCGAGGCAGCAATAGACCCTTGGAGACAGGTCGGCCGGAGGACGATGTATTGAATCGCGACGCAATTTGTGTGTCCCATTGTCATTAACAGGCTCTGAACGTTACAATTAACTGTCAGTTTTGCGTCGGATTCGAAAATCTAGACTCACAGGAGAACGACCATAAGGTGCCCGAGGCAGCAATAGACCCTTGGAGACAGGTCGGCCGGAGGACGATGTATTGAATCGCGACGCAATTTGTGTGTTCCATTGTCATTAAGAGGCTCTGAACCTTACGATTAACTGTCAGTTTTGCGTCGCATTCGAAAATCTAGACTCACAGGAGAACGACAATAAGGTGCCCGAGGCAGCACTAGACCCTTGGAGACAAGTCGGCTGGAGGACGATGTATTGAATCGCGACGCGATTTGTGAGTTCCATTGTCATTTACAGGCTCTGAACGTTACAATTAACTGTCAGGTTTGCGTCGGATTCGAAAATCTAGACTCACAGGAAAACGACCATAAGGTGCCCGAGGCAGCAATAGACCCTTGGAGACAGGTCGGCCGGAGGACGATGTATTGAATCGCGACGCGATTTGTGTGTTCCATTATCATTAAGAGGCTATGAACCTTACGATTAACTGTCAGTTTTGCGTCGGATTCGAAAATCTAGACTCACAGGAGAACGACAATAAGGTGCCCGAGGCAGCACTAGACCCTTGGAGACAAGTCGGCTGGAGGACGATGTATTGAATCGCGAAGCGATTTGTGAGTTCCATTGTCATTTACAGGCTCTGAACGTTACAATTAACTGTCAGGTTTGCGTCGGATTCGAAAATCTAGACTCACAGGAGATCGACCATAAGGTGCCCGAGGCAGCAATAGACCCTTGGAGACAGGTCGGCCGGAGGACGATGTATTGAATCGCGACGCGATTTGTGTGTTCCATCGTCATGAACAGGCTCTGAACCTTACAATTAACTGTCAGTTTTGCGTCGGATTCGAAAATCTAGACTCACAGGAGAACGACCATAAGGTGCCCGAGGCAGCAATAGACCCTTGGAGACAGGTCGGCCGGAGGACGATGTATTGAATCGCGACGCAATTTGTGTGTTCCATCGTCATGAACAGGCTCTGAACCTTACAATTAACTGTCAGTTTTGCGTCGGATTCGTAAATCTAGAGTCACAGGAGATCGGCCATAAGGTGCCCGAGGCAGCAATAGACCCTTGGAGACAGGTCGGCCGGAGGACGATGTATTGAATCGCGACGCAATTTAAGTGTTCCATCGTCATTAACAGGCTCTGAACGTTACAATTAACTGTCAGTTTTGCGTCGGATTCGAAAATCTAGACTCACAGGAGAACGACCATAAGGTGCCCGAGGCAGCAATAGACCCTTGGAGACAGGTCGGCCGGAGGACGATGTATTGAATCGCGACGCAATTTGTGTGTTCCATCGTCATGAACAGGCTCTGAACCATACAATTAACTGTCAGTTTAGCGTCGGATTCGAAAATCTAGAGTCACAGGATCGACCATAAGGTGCCCGAGGCAGCAATAGACCCTTGGAGACAAGTCGGCTGGAGGACGATGTATTGAATCGCGACGCGATTTGTGTGTTCCATCGTCATTAACAGGCTCTGAACGTTACAATTAACTGTTTTGCGTCGGATCGAAAATCTAGACTCTCAGGAGATCGACCATAAGGTGCCCGAGGCAGCAATAGACCCTTGGAGACAGGTCGGCCGGAGGACGATGTATTGAATCGCGACGGGATTTGTGTGTTCCATCGTCATTAACAGGCTCTGAACGTTACAATTAACTGTCAGTTTTGCGTCGGATTTGAAAATCTAGACTCACAGGAGATCGACCATAAGGTGCCCGAGGCAGCAATAGACCCTTGGAGACAGGTCGGCCGGAGGACGATGTATTGAATCGCGACGCGATTAGAGTGTTCCATTGTCATTAATTGGCCCTGAACGTTACAATTAACTGTCAGTTTTGCGTCGGATTCGAAAATCTAGACTCACAGGAGAACGACCATAAGGTGCCCGAGGCAGCAATAGACCCTTGGAGACAGGTCGGCCGGAGGACGATGTATTGAATCGCGACGCAATTTGTGTGTCCCATTGTCATTAACAGGCTCTGAACGTTACAATTAACTGTCAGTTTTGCGTCGGATTCGAAAATCTAGACTCACAGGAGAACGACCATAAGGTGCCCGAGGCAGCAATAGACCCTTGGAGACAGTTCGGCCGGAGGACGATGTATTGAATCGCGACGCAATTTGTGTGTTCCATTGTCATTAAGAGGCTCTGAACCTTACGATTAACTGTCAGTTTTGCGTCGCATTCGAAAATCTAGACTCACAGGAGAACGACAATAAGGTGCCCGAGGCAGCACTAGACCCTTGGAGACAAGTCGGCTGGAGGACGATGTATTGAATCGACGCGATTTGTGAGTTCCATTGTCATTTACAGGCTCTGACGTTACAATTAACTGTCAGGTTTGCGTCGGATTCGAAAATCTAGACTCACAGGAGAACGACCATAAGGTGCCCGAGGCAGCAATAGACCCTTGGAGACAGGTCGGCCGGAGGACGATGTATTGAATCGCGACGCGATTTGTGTGTTCCATTGTCATTAAGAGTCTCTGAACCTTACAATTAACTGTCAGTTTTGCGTCGGATTCGAAAATCTAGACTCACAGGAGAACGACCATACGGTGTCCGAGGCAGCACTAGACCCTTGGAGACAAGTCGGCTGGAGGACGATGTGTTGAATAGCGATGCAATTTGTGTGTTCCATCGTCATTAACAGGCTCTGAACGTTACAATTAACTGTCAGTTTTGCGTCGGATTCGAAAATCTAGACTCACAGGAGAACGACCATAAGGTGCCCGAGGCAGCAATAGACCCTTGGAGACAGGTCGGCCGGAGGACGATGTATTGAATCGCGACGCGATTTGTGTGTTCCATTATCATTAAGAGGCTATGAACCTTACGATTAACTGTCAGTTTTGCGTCGCATTCGAAAATCTAGACTCACAGGAGAACGACAATAAGGTGCCCGAGGCAGCACTAGACCCTTGGAGACAAGTCGGCTGGAGGACGATGTATTGAATCGCGACGCGATTTGTGAGTTCCATTGTCATTTACAGGCTCTGAACGTTACAATTAACTGTCAGGTTTGCGTCGGATTCGAAAATCTAGACTCACAGGAGATCGACCATAAGGTGCCCGAGGCAGCAATAGACCCTAGGAGACAGGTCGGCCGGAGGACGATGTATTGAATCGCGACGCGATTTGTGTGTTCCATCGTCATGAACAGGCTCTGAACCTTACAATTAACTGTCAGTTTTGCGTCGGATTCGAAAATCTAGAGTCACAGGAGATCGGCCATAAGGTGCCCGAGGCAGCAATAGACCCTTGGAGACAGGTCGGCCGGAGGACGATGTATTGAATCGCGACGCGATTTGTGTGTTCCATTGTCATTAATTGGCTCTGAACGTTACAATTAACTGTCAGTTTTGCGTCGGATTCGAAAATCTAGACTCACAGGAGAACGACCATAAGGTGCCCGAGGCAGCAATAGACCCTTGGAGACAGGTCGGCCGGAGGACGATGTATTGAATCGCGACGCAATTTGTGTGTCCCATTGTCATTAACAGGCTCTGAACGTTACAATTAACTGTCAGTTTTGCGTCGAATTCGAAAATCTAGACTCACAGGAGATCGACCATAAGGTGCCCGAGGCAGCACTAGACCCTTGGAGACAAGTCGGCTGGAGGACGATGTATTGAATCGCGATGCAATTTGTGTGTTCCATCGTCATTAACAGGCTCTGAACCTTACAATTAACTGTCAGTTTTGCGTCGGATTCGAAAATCTAGACTCACAGGAGAACGACCATAAGGTGCCCGAGGCAGCAATAGACCCTTGGAGACAGGTCGGCCGGAGGACGATGTATTGAATCGCGACGTGATTTGTGTGTTCCATTGTCATTAAGAGGCTCTGAACCTTACGATTAACTGTCAGTTTTGCGTCGCATTCGAAAATCTAGACTCACAGGAGAACGACCATAAGGTGCCCGAGGCAGCACTAGACCCTTGGAGACAAGTCGGCTGGAGGACGATGTATTGAATCGCGACGCGATTTGTGTGTTCCATCGTATTTAACAGGCTCTGAACGTTACAATTAACTGTCAGGTTTGCGTCGGATTCGAAAATCTAGACTCACAGGAGATCGACCATAAGGTGCCCGAGGCAGCAATAGACCCTTGGAGACAGGTCGGCCGGAGGACGATGTATTGAATCGCGACGCAATTTGTGTGTTCCATAGTCATTAAGAGGCTCTGAACCTTACAATTAACTGTCAGTTTTGCGTCGGATTCGAAAATATAGACTCACAGGAGATCGACCATAAGGTGCCCGAGGCAGCAATAGACCCTTGGAGACAGGTCGGCCGGAGGACGATGTATTGAATCGCGACGGGTTTTGTGTGTTCCATCGTCATTAAGAGGCTCTGAACGTTACAATTAACTGTCAGTTTTGCGTCGGATTCGAAAATCTAGACTCACAGGAGAACGACCATAAGGTGTCCGAGGCAGCACTAGACCCATGGAGACAAGTCGGCTGGAGGACGATGTATTGAATCGCGACGCAGTTTGTGTGTTCCATCGTCATTAACAGGCTCTGAACGTTACATTTAACTGCGTCGGATTCGAAATTCTAGACTCACGGGAGATCGACCATAAGGTGCCCGAGGCAGCAATAGACCCTTGGAGACAGGTCGGCCGGAGGACGATGTATTGAATCGCGACGCGATTTGTGTGTTCCATTGTCATTAAGAGGCTCTGAACCTTACAATTAACTGTCAGTTTTGCGTCGGATTCGAAAATCTAGACTCACAGGAGAACGACCATACGGTGTCCGAGGCAGCACTAGACCCTTGGAGACAAGTCGGCTGGAGGACGATGTATTGAATCGTGACGCAATTTGTGTGTTCCATCGTCATTAACAGGCTCTGAACGTTACAATTAACTGTCAGTTTTGCGTCGGATTCGAAAATCTAGACTCACAGGAGATCGACCATAAGGTGCCCGAGGCAGCAATAGACCCTTGGAGACAGGTCGGCCGGAGGACGATGTATTGAATCGCGACGCGATTTGTGTGTTCCATTGTCATTAAGAGGCTCTGAACCTTACAATTAACTGTCAGCTTTGCGTCGGATTCGAAAATCTAGACTCACAGGAGAACGACCATAAGGTGCCCGAGGCAGCTCTAGACCCTTGGAGACAAATCGGCTGGAGGACGATGTATTGAATCGCGACGCGATTTGTGTGTTCCATCGTCATTAACAGGCTCTGAACGTTACATTTAACTGTCAGTTTTGCGTCGGATTCGTAAATCTAGACTCACAGGAGATCGACCATAAGGTGCCCGAGGCAGCAATAGACCCTTGGAGACAGGTCGGCCGGAGGACGATGTATTGAATCGCGACACGATTTGTGTGTTCCATTGTCATTAAGAGGCTCTGAACCTTACAATTAACTGTCAGTTTTGCGTCGGATTCGAAAATCTAGACTCACAGGAGAACGACCATAAGGTGTCCGAGGCAGCACTAGACCCTTGGAGACAAGTCGGCTGGAGGACGATGTATTGAATCGCGACGCAATTTGTGTGTTCCATTGTCATTAACAGGCTCTGAACGTTACAATTAACTGTCAGTTTTGCGTCGGATTCGAAAATCTAGACTCACAGGAGAACGACCATAAGGTGCCCGAGGCAGCAATAGACCCTTGGAGACAGGTCGGCCGGAGGACGATGTATTGAATCGCGACGTGATTTGTGTGTTCCATTGTCATTAAGAGGCTCTGAACCTTACGATTAACTGTCAGTTTTGCGTCGCATTCGAAAATCTAGACTCACAGGAGAACGACAATAAGGTGCCCGAGGCAGCACTAGACCCTTGGAGACAAGTCGGCTGGAGGACGATGTATTGAATCGCGACGCGATTTGTGTGTTCCATCGTCATTAACAGGCTCTGAACGTTACAATTAACTGTCAGGCTTGCGTCGGATTCGAAAATCTAGACTCACAGGAGATCGACCATAAGGTGCCCGAGGCAGCAATAGACCCTTGGAGACAGGTCGGCCGGAGGACGATGTATTGAATCGCGACGCAATTTGTGTGTTCCATAGTCATTAAGAGGCTCTGAACCTTACAATTAACTGTCAGTTTTGCGTCGGATTCGAAAATATAGACTCACAGGAGATCGACCATAAGGTGCCCGAGGCAGCAATAGACCCTTGGAGACAGGTCGGCCGGAGGACGATGTATTGAATCGCGGCGGGTTTTGTGTGTTCCATCGTCATTAAGAGGCTCTGAACGTTACAATTAACTGTCAGTTTTGCGTCGGATTCGAAAATCTAGACTCACAGGAGAACGACCATAAGGTGTCGGAGGCAGCACTAGACCCATGGAGACAAGTCGGCTGGAGGACGATGTATTGAATCGCGACGCAGTTTGTGTGTTCCATCGTCATTAACAGGCTCTGAACGTTACATTTAACTGCGTCGGATTCGAAATTCTAGACTCACGGGAGATCGACCATAAGGTGCCCGAGGCAGCAATAGACCCTTGGAGACAGGTCGGCCGGAGGACGATGTATTGAATCGCGACGCGATTTGTGTGTTCCATTGTCATTAAGAGGCTCTGAACCTTACAATTAACTGTCAGTTTTGCGTCGGATTCGAAAATCTAGACTCACAGGAGAACGACCATACGGTGTCCGAGGCAGCACTAGACCCTTGGAGACAAGTCGGCTGGAGGACGATGTATTGAATCGTGACGCAATTTGTGTGTTCCATCGTCATTAACAGACTCTGAACGTTACAATTAACTGTCAGTTTTGCGTCGGATTCGAAAATCTAGACTCACAGGAGATCGACCATAAGGTGCCCGAGGCAGCAATAGACCCTTGGAGACAGGTCGGCCGGAGGACGATGTATTGAATCGCGACGCGATTTGTGTGTTCCATTGTCATTAAGAGGCTCTGAACCTTACAATTAACTGTCAGTTTTGCGTCGGATTCGAAAATCTAGACTCACAGGAGAACGACCATAAGGTGCCCGAGGCAGCTCTAGACCCTTGGAGACAAATCGACTGGAGGACGATGTATTGAATCGCGACGCGATTTGTGTGTTCCATCGTCATTAACAGGCTCTGAACCTTACATTTAACTGTCAGTTTTGCGTCGGATTCGAAAATATAGACTCACAGGAGATCGACCATAAGGTGCCCGAGGCAGCAATAGACCCTTGAAGACAGGTTGGCCGGAGGACGATGTATTGAATCGCGACGGGATTTGTGTGTTCCATCGTCATTAACAGGCTCTGAACGTTACAATTAACTGTCAGTTTTGCGTCGGATTCGTAAATCTAGACTCACAGGAGATCGACCATAAGGTGCCCGAGGCAGCAATAGACTCTTGGAGACAGGTCGGCCGGAGGACGATGTATTGAATCGCGACGCAATTTGTGTGTTCCATCGTCATTAACAGGCTCTGAACCTTACAATTAACTGTCAGTTTTGCGTCGGATTCGAAAATCTAGACTCACAAGAGAACGACCATAAGGTACCCGAGGCAGCACTAGACCCTTGGAGACAAGTCGGCTGGAGGACGATGTATTGAATCGCGACGCGATTTGTGTGTTCCATCGTCATTAACAGGCTGTGAACGTTACAATCAACTGTCAGTTTTGCGTCGGATTCGAAAATCTAGACTCACAGGAGAACGACCATAAGGTGCCCGAGGCAGCAATAGACCCATGGAGACAGGTCGGCCGGAGGACGATGTATTGAATCGCGACGCGATTTGTGTGTTCCATCGTCATTAATAGGCTCTGAACGTTACAATTAACTGTCAGTTTTGCGTCGGATTCGAAAATCTAGACTCACAGGAGAACGACCATAAGGTGTCCGAGGCAGCACTAGACCCATGGAGACAAGTCGGCTGGAGGACGATGTATTGAATCGCGACGCAGTTTGTGTGTTCCATCGTCATTAACAGGCTCTGAACGTTACATTTAACTGCGTCGGATTCGAAATTCTAGACTCACGGGAGATCGACCATAAGGTGCCCGAGGCAGCAATAGACCCTTGGAGACAGGTCGGCCGGAGGACGATGTATTGAATCGCGACGCGATTTGTGTGTTCCATTGTCATTAAGAGGCTCTGAACGTTACAATTAACTGTCAGTTTTGCGTCGGATTCGAAAATCTAGACTCACAGGAGAACGACCATAAGGTGCCCGAGGCAGCTCTAGACCCTTGGAGACAAATCGGCTGGAGGACGATGTATTGAATCGCGACGCAATTTGTGTATTCCGTCGTCAATAACAGGCTCCGAACCTTACAATTAACTGTCAGTTTTGCGTCGGATTCGAAAATCTAGACTCACAGGAGAACGACCATAAGGTGTCCGAGGCAGCACTAGACCCTTGGAGACAAGTCGGCTGGAGGACGATGTATTGAATCGCGACGCAGTTTATGTGTTCCATCGTCATTAACAGGCTCTGAACGTTACATTTAACTGCGTCGGATTCGAAATTCTAGACTCACGGGAGATCGACCATAAGGTGCCCGAGGCAGCAATAGACCCTTGGAGACAGGTCGGCCGGAGGACGATGTATTGAATCGCGACGCGATTTGTGTGTTCCATTGTCATTAAGAGGCTCTGAACCTTACAATTAACTGTCAGTTTTGCGTCGGATTCGAAAATCTAGACTCACAGGAGAACGACCATACGGTGTCCGAGGCAGCACTAGACCCTTGGAGACAAGTCGGCTGGAGGACGATGTATTGAATCGTGACGCAATTTGTGTGTTCCATCGTCATTAACAGGCTCTGAACGTTACAATTAACTGTCAGTTTTGCGTCGGATTCGAAAATCTAGACTCACAGGAGATCGACCAAAAGGTGCCCGAGGCAGCAATAGACCCTTGGAGACAGGTCGGCCGGAGGACGATGTATTGAATCGCGACGCGATTTGTGTGTTCCATTGTCATTAAGAGGCTCTGAACCTTACAATTAACTGTCAGTTTTGCGTCGGATTCGAAAATCTAGACTCACAGGAGAACGACCATAAGGTGCCCTGAGGCAGCTCTAGACCCTTGGAGACAAATCGGCTGGAGGACGATGTATTGAATCGCGACGCGATTTGTGTGTTCCATCGTCATTAACAGGCTCTGAACCTTACATTTAACTGTCAGTTTTGCGTCGGATTCGAAAATATAGACTCACAGGAGATCGACCATAAGGTGCCCGAGGCAGCAATAGACCCTTGAAGACAGGTTGGCCGGAGGACGATGTATTGAATCGCGACGGGATTTGTGTGTTCCATCGTCATTAACAGGCTCTGAACGTTACAATTAACTGTCAGTTTTGCGTCGGATTCGTAAATCTAGACTCACAGGAGATCGACCATAAGGTGCCCGAGGCAGCAATAGACCCTTGGAGACAGGTCGGCCGGAGGACGATGTATTGAATCGCGACACGATTTGTGTGTTCCATTGTCATTAAGAGGCTCTGAACCTTACAATTAACTGTCAGTTTTGCGTCGGATTCGAAAATCTAGACTCACAGGAGAACGACCATAAGGTGTCCGAGGCAGCACTAGACCCTTGGAGACAAGTCGGCTGGAGGACGATGTATTGAATCGCGACGCAATTTGTGTGTTCCATTGTCATTAACAGGCTCTGAACGTTACAATTAACTGTCAGTTTTGCGTCGGATTCGAAAATCTAGACTCACAGGAGAACGACCATAAGGTGCCCGAGGCAGCAATAGACCCTTGGAGACAGGTCGGCCGGAGGACGATGTATTGAATCGCGACGTGATTTGTGTGTTCCATTGTCATTAAGAGGCTCTGAACCTTACGATTAACTGTCAGTTTTGCGTCGCATTCGAAAATCTAGACTCACAGGAGAACGACAATAAGGTGCCCGAGGCAGCACTAGACCCTTGGAGACAAGTCGGCTGGAGGACGATGTATTGAATCGCGACGCGATTTGTGTGTTCCATCGTCATTAACAGGCTCTGAACGTTACAATTAACTGTCAGGCTTGCGTCGGATTCGAAAATCTAGACTCACAGGAGATCGACCATAAGGTGCCCGAGGCAGCAATAGACCCTTGGAGACAGGTCGGCCGGAGGACGATGTATTGAATCGCGACGCAATTTGTGTGTTCCATAGTCATTAAGAGGCTCTGAACGTTACAATTAACTGTCAGTTTTGCGTCGGATTCGAAAATCTAGACTCACAGGAGAACGACCATAAGGTGTCCGAGGCAGCACTAGACCCATGGAGACAAGTCGGCTGGAGGACGATGTATTGAATCGCGACGCAGTTTGTGTGTTCCATCGTCATTAACAGGCTCTGAACGTTACATTTAACTGCGTCGGATTCGAAATTCTAGACTCACGGGAGATCGACCATAAGGTGCCCGAGGCAGCAATAGACCCTTGGAGACAGGTCGGCCGGAGGACGATGTATTGAATCGCGACGCGATTTGTGTGTTCCATTGTCATTAAGAGGCTCTGAACCTTACAATTAACTGTCAGTTTTGCGTCGGATTCGAAAATCTAGACTCACAGGAGAACGACCATACGGTGTCCGAGGCAGCACTAGACCCTTGGAGACAAGTCGGCTGGAGGACGATGTATTGAATCGTGACGCAATTTGTGTGTTCCATCGTCATTAACAGACTCTGAACGTTACAATTAACTGTCAGTTTTGCGTCGGATTCGAAAATCTAGACTCACAGGAGATCGACCATAAGGTGCCCGAGGCAGCAATAGACCCTTGGAGACAAATCGGCTGGAGGACGATGTATTGAATCGCGACGCGATTTGTGTGTTCCATCGTCATTAACAGGCTCTGAACCTTACAATTAACTGTCAGTTTTGCGTCGGATTCGAAAATATAGACTCACAGGAGATCGACCATAAGGTGCCCGAGGCAGCAATAGACCCTTGGAGACAGGTCGGCCGGAGGACGATGTATTGAATCGCGACGGGTTTTGTGTGTTCCATCGTCATTAAGAGGCTCTGAACGTTACAATTAACTGTCAGTTTTGCGTCGGATTCGAAAATCTAGACTCACAGGAGAACGACCATAAGGTGTCCGAGGCAGCACTAGACCCATGGAGACAAGTCTGCTGGAGGACGATGTATTGAATCGCGACGCAGTTTGTGTGTTCCATCGTCATTAACAGGCTCTGAACGTTACATTTAACTGCGTCGGATTCGAAATTCTAGACTCACGGGAGATCGACCATAAGGTGCCCGAGGCAGCAATAGACCCTTGGAGACAGGTCGGCCGGAGGACGATGTATTGAATCGCGACGCGATTTGTGTGTTCCATTGTCATTAAGAGGCTCTGAACCTTACAATTAACTGTCAGTTTTGCGTCGGATTCGAAAATCTAGACTCACAGGAGAACGACCATACGGTGTCCGAGGCAGCACTAGACCCTTGGAGACAAGTCGGCTGGAGGACGATGTATTGAATCGTGACGCAATTTGTGTGTTCCATCGTCATTAACAGACTCTGAACGTTACAATTAACTGTCAGTTTTGCGTCGGATTCGAAAATGTAGACTCACAGGAGATCGACCATAAGGTGCCCGAGGCAGCAATAGACCCTTGGAGACAGGTCTGCCGGAGGACGATGTATTGAATCGCGACGCGATTTGTGTGTTCCATTGTCATTAAGAGGCTCTGAACCTTACAATTAACTGTCAGTTTTGCGTCGGATTCGAAAATCTAGACTCACAGGAGAACGACCATAAGGTGCCCGAGGCAGCTCTAGACCCTTGGAGACAAATCGGCTGGAGGACGATGTATTGAATCGCGACGCGATTTGTGTGTTCCATCGTCATTAACAGGCTCTGAACCTTACATTTAACTGTCAGTTTTGCGTCGGATTCGAAAATATAGACTCACAGGAGATCGACCATAAGGTGCCCGAGGCAGCAATAGACCCTTGAAGACAGATTGGCCGGAGGACGATGTATTGAATCGCGACGGGATTTGTGTGTTCCATCGTCATTAACAGGCTCTGAACGTTACAATTAACTGTCAGTTTTGCGTCGGATTCGTAAATCTAGACTCACAGGAGATCGACCATAAGGTGCCCGAGGCAGCAATAGACTCTTGGAGACAGGTCGGCCGGAGGACGATGTATTGAATCGCGACGCAATTTGTGTGTTCCATCGTCATTAACAGGCTCTGAACCTTACAATTAACTGTCAGTTTTGCGTCGGATTCGAAAATCTAGACTCACAAGAGAACGACCATAAGGTACCCGAGGCAGCACTAGACCCTTGGAGACAAGTCGGCTGGAGGACGATGTATTGAATCGCGACGCGATTTGTGTGTTCCATCGTCATTAACAGGCTGTGAACGTTACAATCAACTGTCAGTTTTGCGTCGGATTCGAAAATCTAGACTCACAGGAGAACGACCATAAGGTGCCCGAGGCAGCAATAGACCCATGGAGACAGGTCGGCCGGAGGACGATGTATTGAATCGCGACGCGATTTGTGTGTTCCATCGTCATTAAGAGGCTCTGAACGTTACAATTAACTGTCAGTTTTGCGTCGGATTCGAAAATCTAGACTCACAGGAGAACGACCATAAGGTGTCCGAGGCAGCACTAGACCCATGGAGACAAGTCGGCTGGAGGACGATGTATTGAATCGCGACGCAGTTTGTGTGTTCCATCGTCATTAACAGGCTCTGAACGTTACATTTAACTGCGTCGGATTCGAAATTCTAGACTCACGGGAGATCGACCATAAGGTGCCCGAGGCAGCAATAGACCCTTGGAGACAGGTCGGCCGGAGGACGATGTATTGAATCGTGACGCAATTTGTGTGTTCCATCGTCATTAACAGACTCTGAACGTTACAATTAACTGTCAGTTTTGCGTCGGATTCGAAAATCTAGACTCACAGGAGATCGACCATAAGGTGCCCGAGGCAGCAATAGACCCTTGGAGACAGGTCGGCCGGAGGACGATGTATTGAATCGCGACGCGATTTGTGTGTTCCATTGTCATTAAGAGGCTCTGAACGTTACAATTAACTGTCAGTTTTGCGTCGGATTCGAAAATCTAGACTCACAGGAGAACGACCATAAGGTGCCCGAGGCAGCTCTAGACCCTTGGAGACAAATCGGCTGGAGGACGATGTATTGAATCGCGACGCAATTTGTGTATTCCGTCGTCAATAACAGGCTCCGAACCTTACAATTAACTGTCAGTTTTGCGTCGGATTCGAAAATCTAGACTCACAGGAGATCGACCATAAGGTGCCCGAGGCAGCAATAGACCCTTGAAGACAGGTCGGCCGGAGGACGATGTATTGAATCGCGACGCGATTTGTGTGTTCCATCGTCATTTTCAGGCTCTGAACGTTACAATTAACTGTCAGTTTTGCGTCGGATTCGAAAATCTAGACTCACAGGAGATCGACCATAAGGTGCCCGAGGCAGCAATAGACCCTTGGAGACAGGTCGGCCGGAGGACGATGTATTGAATCGCGACGGGATTTGTGTGTTCCATCGTCATTAACAGGCTCTGAACGTTACAATTAACTGTCAGTTTTGCGTCGGATTCGTAAATCTAGACTCACAGGAGATCGACCATAAGGTGCCCGAGGCAGCAATAGACTCTTGGAGACAGGTCGGCCGGAGGACGATGTATTGAATCGCGACGCAATTTGTGTGTTCCATCGTCATTAACAGGCTCTGAACGTTACAATTAACTGTCAGTTTTGCGTCGGATTCGAAAATCTAGACACACAAGAGAACGACCATAAGGTACCCGAGGCAGCACTAGACCCTTGGAGACAGGTCGGCTGGAGGACGATGTATTGAATCGCGACGCGATTTGTGTGTTCCATCGTCATTAACAGGCTCTGAACGTTACAATTAACTGTCAGTTTTGCGTCGGATTCGTAAATCTAGACTCACAGGAGATCGACCATAAGGTGCCCGAGGCAGCAATAGACTCTTGGAGACAGGTCGGCCGGAGGACGATGTATTGAATCGCGACGCGATTTGTGTGTTCCATCGTCATTAACAGGCTCTGAACGTTACAATTAACTGTCAGTTTTGCGTCGGATTCGAAAATCTAGACTCACAGGAGATCGACCATAAGGTGCCCGAGGCAGCAATAGACCCTTGGAGACAGGTCGGCCGATGGACGATGTATTGAATCGCGACGGGATTTGTGTGTTCCATCGTCATTAAGAGGCTCTGAACGTTACAATTAACTGTCAGTTTTGCGTCGGATTCGAAAATCTAGACTCACAGGAGATCGACCATAAGGTGCCCGAGGCAGCTATAGACCCTTGGAGACAGGTCGGACGGAGGACGATGTATTGAATCGCGACGCGATTTGTGTGTTCCATTGTCATTAATTGGCTCTGAACGTTACAATTGACTCAGTTTTGCGTCGGATTCGAAAATCTAGACTCACAGTAGAACGACCATAAGGTGTCCGAGGCTGCACTAGACCCTTGGAGACAAGTCGGCTGGAGGACGATGTATTGAATCGCGACGCAATTTGTGTGTTCCATCGTCATTAACAGGCTCTGAACGTTACAATTAACTGTCAGTTTTGCGTCGGATTCGTAAATCTAGACTCACAGGAGATCGACCATAAGGTGCCCGAGGCAGCAATAGACTCTTGGAGACAGGTCGGCCGGAGGACGATGTATTGAATCGCGACGCAATTTGTGTGTTCCATCGTCATTAACAGGCTCTGAACGTTACAATTAACTGTCAGTTTTGCGTCGGATTCGAAAATCTAGACACACAAGAGAACGACCATAAGGTACCCGAGGCAGCACTAGACCCTTGGAGACAGGTCGGCTGGAGGACGATGTATTGAATCGCGACGCGATTTGTGTGTTCCATCGTCATTAACAGGCTCTGAACGTTACAATTAACTGTCAGTTTTGCGTCGGATTCGTAAATCTAGACTCACAGGAGATCGACCATAAGGTGCCCGAGGCAGCAATAGACTCTTGGAGACAGGTCGGCCGGAGGACGATGTATTGAATCGCGACGCGATTTGTGTGTTCCATCGTCATTAACAGGCTCTGAACGTTACAATTAACTGTCAGTTTTGCGTCGGATTCGAAAATCTAGACTCACAGGAGATCGACCATAAGGTGCCCGAGGCAGCAATAGACCCTTGGAGACAGGTCGGCCGATGGACGATGTATTGAATCGCGACGGGATTTGTGTGTTCCATCGTCATTAAGAGGCTCTGAACGTTACAATTAACTGTCAGTTTTGCGTCGGATTCGAAAATCTAGACTCACAGGAGATCGACCATAAGGTGCCCGAGGCAGCTATAGACCCTTGGAGACAGGTCGGACGGAGGACGATGTATTGAATCGCGACGCGATTTGTGTGTTCCATTGTCATTAATTGGCTCTGAACGTTACAATTGACTCAGTTTTGCGTCGGATTCGAAAATCTAGACTCACAGTAGAACGACCATAAGGTGTCCGAGGCTGCACTAGACCCTTGGAGACAAGTCGGCTGGAGGACGATGTATTGAATCGCGACGCAATTTGTGTGTTCCATCGTCATTAACAGGCTCTGAACGTTACAATTAACTGTCAGTTTTGCGTCGGATTCGTAAATCTAGACTCACAGGAGATCGACCATAAGGTGCCCGAGGCAGCAATAGACTCTTGGAGACAGGTCGGCCGGAGGACGATGTATTGAATCGCGACGCAATTTGTGTGTTCCATCGTCATTAACAGGCTCTGAACGTTACAATTAACTGTCAGTTTTGCGTCGGATTCGAAAATCTAGACTCACAAGAGAACGACCATAAGGTACCCGAGGCAGCACTAGACCCTTGGAGACAGGTCGGCTGGAGGACGATGTATTGAATCGCGACGCGATTTGTGTGTTCCATCGTCATTAACAGGCTCTGAACGTTACAATTAACTGTCAGTTTTGCGTCGGATTCGTAAATCTAGACTCACAGGAGATCGACCATAAGGTGCCCGAGGCAGCAATAGACTCTTGGAGACAGGTCGGCCGGAGGACGATGTATTGAATCGCGACGCGATTTGTGTGTTCCATCGTCATTAACAGGCTCTGAACGTTACAATTAACTGTCAGTTTTGCGTCGGATTCGAAAATCTAGACTCACAGGAGATCGACCATAAGGTGCCCGAGGCAGCAATAGACCCTTGGAGACAGGTCGGCCGATGGACGATGTATTGAATCGCGACGGGATTTGTGTGTTCCATCGTCATTAAGAGGCTCTGAACGTTACAATTAACTGTCAGTTTTGCGTCGGATTCGAAAATCTAGACTCACAGGAGATCGACCATAAGGTGCCCGAGGCAGCTATAGACCCTTGGAGACAGGTCGGACGGAGGACGATGTATTGAATCGCGACGCGATTTGTGTGTTCCATTGTCATTAATTGGCTCTGAACGTTACAATTGACTCAGTTTTGCGTCGGATTCGAAAATCTAGACTCACAGTAGAACGACCATAAGGTGTCCGAGGCTGCACTAGACCCTTGGAGACAAGTCGGCTGGAGGACGATGTATTGAATCGCGACGCAATTTGTGTGTTCCATCGTCATTAACAGGCTCTGAACCTTACAATTAGCTGTCAGTTTTGCGTCGGATTCGAAAATCTAGACTCACAGGAGAACGACCATAAGGTGCCCGAGGCAGCACTAGACCCTTGGAGACAAATCGGCTGGAGGACGATGTATTGAATCGCGACGCGATTTGTGTGTTCCATCGTCATTAGCAGGCTCTGAACGTTACAATTAACTGTCAGTTTTGCGTCGGATTCGAAAATCTAGACTCACAGGAGAACGACCATAAGGTGCCCGAGGCAGTAGACCCTTGGAGACAGGTCGGCCGGAGGACGATGTATTGAATCGCGACGGGATTTGTGTGTTCCATCGTCATTAACAGGCTCTGAACGTTACAATTAACTGTCAGTTTTGCGTCGGATTCGAAAATCTAGACTCACAGGAGATCAATCATAAGGTGCCCGAGGCAGCAATAGACCCTTGGAGGCAGGTCGGCCGGAGGACGATGTATTGAATCGCGACGCTATTTGTGTGTTCCATTGTCATTAAGAGCCTCTGAACCTTACAATTAACTGTCAGTTTTGCGTCGGATTCGAAAATCTAGACTCATAGGAGAACGACCATAAGGTGTCCGAGGCAGCACTAGACCCTTGGAGACAAGTCGGCTGGAGGACGATGTATTGAATCGCGACGCAGTTTGTGTGTTCCATCGTCATTAACAGGCTCTGAACGCTACAATTAACTGCGTCGGATTCGAAATTCTAGACTCACAGGAAATCGATCATAAGGTGCCCGAGGCAGCAATAGACCCTTGGAGACAGGTCGGCCGGAGGACGATGTATTGAATCGCGACGCGATTTGTGTGTTCCATTGTCATTAAGAGGCTCTGAACCTTACAATTAACTGTCAGTTTTGCGTCGGATTCGAAAATCTAGACTCACAGGAGAACGACCATACGGTGTCCGAGGCAGCACTAGACCCTTGGAGACAAGTCGGCTGGACGACGATGTATTGAATCGCGACGCAATTTGTGTGTTCCATCGTCATTAACAGGCTCTGAACCTTACAATTAACTGTCAGTTTTGCGTCGGATTCGAAAATCTAGACTCACAGGAGATCGACCATATGGTGCCCGAGGCAGCAATAGACCCTTGGAGACAGGTCGGCCGGAGGACGATGTATTGAATCGCGACGGGATTTGTGTGTTCCATCGTCATTAACAGGCTCTGAACGTTAAAATTAACTGTCAGTTTTGCGTCGGATTCGATAATCTAGACTCACAGGAGAACGACCATAAGGTGCCCGAGGCAGCACTAGACCCTTGGAGACAAATCGGCTGGAGGATGATGTATTGAATCGCGACGCGATTTGTGTGTTCCATCGTCATTAACAGGCTCTGAACGTTACAATCAACTGTCGGTTTTGCGTCGGATTCGAAACTCTAGACTCACAGGAGAACGACCATAAGGTGCCCGAGGCAGCAATAGACCCTTGGAGACAGGTCGGCCGGAGGACGATGTATTGAATCGCGACGCAATTTGTGTGTTCCATCGTCATTAACAGGCTCTGAACCTTACAATTAACTGTCAGTTTTGCGTCGGATTCGAAAATCTAGACTCACAGGAGAACGACCATAAGGTGCCCGAGGCAGCAATAGACCCTTGGAGACAGGTCGGCCGGAGGACGATGTATTGAATCGCGACGCAATTTGTGTGTTTTCCATCGTCATGAACAGGCTCTGAACGTTACAATTAACTGTCAGTTTTGCGTCGGATTCGAAAATCTAGACTCACAGAGGAACGACCATAAGGTGCCCGAGGCAGCACTAGACCCTTGGAGACAAATCGGCTGGAGGACGATGTATTGAATCGCGACGCGATTTGTGTGTTCCATCGTCATTAAGAGGCTCTGAACGTTACAATTAACTGTCAGTTTTGCGTCGGATTCGAAAATCTTGACTCACAGGAGAACGACCATAAGGTGCCCGAGGTAGCAATAGACCCTTGGAGACAGGTCGGCCGGAGGACGATGTATTGAATCGCGATGCAATTTGTGTGTTCCATCGTCATTAACAGGCTCTGAACCGTACAATTAACTGTCAGTTTTGCGTCGAATTCGAAAATCTAGAGTCACAGGAGATCGACCATAAGGTGCCCGAGGCAGCAATAGACCCTTGGAGACAGGTCGGCCGGAGGACGATGTATTGAATCGCGACGGGATTTGTGTGTTCCATCGTCATTAACAGGCTCTGAACGTTACAATTAACTGTCAGTTTTGCGTCGGATTCGAAAATCTAGACTCACAGGAGATCAACCATAAGGTGCCCGAGGCAGCAATAGACCTTTGGAGGCAGGTCGGCCGGAGGACGATGTATTGAATCGCGACGCGATTTGTGTGTTCCATTGTCATTAAGAGGCTCTGAACCTTACAATTAACTGTCAGTTTTGCGTCGGATTCGAAAATCTAGACTCACAGGAGAACGACCATAAGGTGTCCGATGCAGGACTAGACCCTTGGAGACAAGTCGGCTGGAGGACGATGTATTGAATCGCGACGCAGTTTGTGTGTTCCATCGTCATTAACAGGCTCTGAACGTTACAATTAACTGCGTCGGATTCGAAATTCTAGACTCACAGGAGATCGACCATAAGGTGCCCGAGGCAGCAATAGACCCTTGGAGACAGGTCGGCCGGAGGACGATGTATTGAATCGCGACGCGATTTGTGTGTTCCATTGTCATTAAGAGGCTCTGAACCTTACAATTAACTGTCAGTTTTGCGTCGGATTCGAAAATCTAGACTCACAGGAGAACGACCATACGGTGTCCGAGGCAGCACTAGACCCTTGGAGACAAGTCGGCTGGACGACGATGTATTGAATCGCGACGCAATTTGTGTGTTCCATCGTCATTAACAGGCTCTGAACGTTACAATTAACTGTCAGTTTTGCGTCGGATTCGAAAATCTAGACTCACAGGAGATCGACCATAAGGTGCCCGAGGCAGCAATAGACCCTTGGAGACAGGTCGGCCGGAGGACGATGTATTGAATCGCGACGGGATTTGTGTGTTCCATCGTCATTAACAGGCTCTGAACGTTACAATTAACTGTCAGTTTTGCGTCGGATTCGAAAATCTAGACTCACAGGAGATCGACCATAAGGTGCCCGAGGCAGCAATAGACCCTTGGAGACAGGTCGGCCGGAGGACGATGTATTGAATCGCGACGTGATTTGTGTGTTCCATTGTCATTAAGAAGCTCTGAACGTTACAATTAACTGTCAGTTTTGCGTCGGATTCGAAAATCTAGACTCACAGGAGAACGACCATAAGGTGCCCGAGGCAGCACTAGACCCTTGGAGACAAATCGGCTGGAGGATGATGTATTGAATCGCGACGCGATTTGTGTGTTCCATCGTCATTAACAGGCTCTGAACGTTACAATCAACTGTCGGTTTTGCGTCGGATTCGAAACTCTAGACTCACAGGAGGACGACCATAAGGTGCCCGAGGCAGCAATAGACCCTTGGAGACAGGTCGGCCGGAGGACGATGTATTGAATCGCGACGCAATTTGTGTGTTCCATCGTCATTAACAGGCTCTGAACCATACAATTAACTGTCAGTTTTGCGTCGGATACGAAAATCTAGACTCACAGGAGAACGACCATTAGGTGCCCGAGGCAGCAATAGACCCTTGGAGACAGGTCGGCCGGAGGACGATGTATTGAATCGCGACGCAAATTGTGTGTTCCATCGTCATGAACAGGCTCTGAACCTTACAATTAACTGTCAGTTTTGCGTCGGATTCGAAAATCTAGAGTCACAGGAGATCGACCATAAGGTGTCCAAGGCAGCAATAGACCCTTGGAGACAGGTCCGCCGGAGGACGATGTATTGAATCGCGACGCGATTTGTGTGTTCCATCGTCATTAACAGGCTCCGAACGTTACAATTAACTGTCAGTTTTGCGTCGGATTCGAAAATCTAGACTCACAGGAGATCGACCATAAGGTGCCCGAGGCAGCAATAGACCCTTGGAGACAGGTCGGCCGGAGGACGATGTATTGAATCGCGACGCGATTTGTGTGTTCCATCGTCATTAACAGGCTCTGAACGTTACAATTAATTGTCAGTTTTGCGTCGGATTCGAAAATCTAGACTCACAGGAGATCGACCATAAGGTGCCCGAGGCAGCAATAGACCCTTGGAGACAGGTCGGCCGGAGGACGATGTATTGAATCGCGACGGGATTTGTGTGTTCCATCGTCATTAACAGGCTCTGAACCTTACAATTAACTGTCAGTTTTGCGTCGGATTCGAAAATCTAGACTCACAGGAGATCGACCATAAGGTGCCCGAGGCAGCAATAGACCCTTGGAGACAGGTCGGCCGGAGGACGATGTATTGAATCGCGACGGGATTTGTGTGTTCCATCGTCATTAACAGGCTCTGAACCTTACAATTAACTGTCAGTTTTGCGTCGGATTCGAAAATCTAGACTCACAGGAGAACGACCATAAGGTGCCCGAGGCAGCAATAGACCCTTGGAGACAGGTCGGCCGGAGGACGATGTATTGAATCGCGACGCGATTTGTGTGTTCCATCGTCATTAACAGGCTCTGAACGTTACAATTAACTGTCAGTTTTGCGTCGGATTCGAAAATCTAGACTCACAGGAGATCGACCATAAGGTGCCCGAGGCAGCAATAGACCCTTGGAGACAAGTCGGCCGGAGGACGGTGTATTGAATCGCGACGCAATTTGTGTGTTCCATCGTCATTAACAGGCTCTGAACCTTACAATTAACTGTCAGTTTTGCGTCGGATTCGAAAATCTAGACTCACAGGAGAACGACCATAAGGTGCCCGAGGCAGCAATAGACCCTTGGAGACAAGTCGGCCGGAGGACGATGTATTGAATCGCGACGCAATTTGTGTGTTCCATCGTCATGAACAGGCTCTGAACCTTACAATTAACTGTCAGTTTTGCGTCGGATTCGAAAATCTAGAGACACAGGAGAACGACCATAAGGTGCCCGAGGCAGCAATAGACCCTTGGAGACAGGTCGGCCGGAGGACGATGTATTGAATCGCGACGCGATTTGTGTGTTCCATCGTCATTAACAGGCTCTGAGCGTTACAATTAACTGTCAGTTTTGGTCCGGATTCGAAAATCTAGACTCACAGGAGATCGACCACAAGGTGCCCGAGGCAGCAATAGACCCTTGGAGACAGGTCGGCCGGAGGACGATGTATTGAATCGCGACGCTATTTGTGTGTTCCATAGTCATTAAGAGGCTCTGAACCTTAGAATTAACTGTCAGTTTTGCGTCGGATTCGAAAATCTAGACTCACAGGAGATCGACCATAAGGTGCCCGAGGCAGCAATAGATCCTTGGAGACAGGTCGGCCGGAGGACGATGTATTGAATCGCGACGGGTTTTGTGTGTTCCATCGTCATTAACAGGCTCTGAACGTTACAATTAAATGTCAGTTTTGCGTCAGATTCGAAAATCTAGACTCACAGGAGAACGACAATAAGGTGCCCGAGGCAGCACTAGACCCTAGGAGACAGGTCGGCCGGAGGACGATGTATTGAATCGCGACGCGATTTGTGTTATCCATTTTCATTAAGAGGCTCTGAACGTTACAATTAACTGTCAGTTTTGCGTCGGATTCGAAAATCTAGACTCACAGGAGAACGACCATAAGGTGCCCAAGGCAGCTCTAGACCCTTGGAGACAAATCGGCTGGAGGACGATGTATTGAATCGCGACGCGATTTGTGTGTTCCATCGCCATTAACAGGCTCTGAACCTTACAATTAACTGTCAGTTTTGCGTCGGATTCGAAAATCAGGACTCGCAGGAGATCGACCATAAGGTGCCCGAGGCAGCAATAGACCCTTGGAGACAGGTCGGCCGGAGGACGATGTATTGAATCGCGACGGGATTTGTGTGTTCCATCGTCATTAACAGGCTCTGAACGTTACAATTAACTGTCAGTTTTGCGTCGGATTCGAAAATCTAGACTCACAGGAGATCGACCATAAGGTGCCCGAGGCAGCAATAGACTCTTGGAGACAGGTCGGCCGGAGGACGATGTATTGAATCGCGACGCAATTTGTGTGTTCCATCGTCATTAACAGGCCCTGAACCTTACAATTAACTGTCAGTTTTGCGTCGGATTCGAAAATCTAGACTCACAAGAGAACGACCATAAGGTGCCCGATGCAGCACTAGACCCTTGGAGACAAGTCGGCTGGAGGACGATGTATTGAATCGCGACGCGATTTGTGTGTTCCATCGTCATTAACAGGCTCTGAACGTTACAATCAACTGTCAGTTTTGCGTCGGATTCGAAAATCTAGACTCACAGGAGAACGACCATAAGGTGCCCGAGGCAGCAATAGACCCTTGGAGACAGGTCGGCCGGAGGACGATGTATTGAATCGCGACGCGATTTGTGTGTTCCATCGTCATTAACAGGCTCTGAACGTTACAATTAACTGTCAGTTTTGCGTCGGATTCGAAAATCTAGACTCACAGGAGATCGACCATAAGGTGCCCGAGGCAGCAATAGACCCTTGGAGACAGGTCGGCCGGAGGACGATGTATTGAATCGCGACGCGATTTGTGTGTTCCATTGTCATTAAGAGGCTCTGAACGTTACAATTAACTGTCAGTTTTGCGTCGGATTCGAAAATCTAGACTCACAGGAGAACGACCATAAGGTGCCCAAGGCAGCTCTAGACCCTAGGAGACAAATCGGCTGGAGGACGATGTATTGAATCGCGACGCGATTTGTGTGTTCCATCGCCATTAACAGGCTCTGAACCTTACAATTAACTGTCAGTTTTGCGTCGGATTCGAGAATCTAGACTCACAGGAGATCGACCATAAGGTGCCCGAGGCAGCAATAGACCCTTGGAGACAAATCGGCTGGAGGACGATGTATTGAATCGCGACGCGATTTGTGTGTTCCATCGCCATTAACAGGCTCTGAACGTTACAATTAACTGTCAGTTTTGCGTCGGATTCGAAAATCTAGACTCACAGGAGATCGCCCATAAGGTGCCCGAGGCAGCAATAGACTCTTGGAGACAGGTCGGCCGGAGGACGATGTATTGAATCGCGACGCAATTTGTGTGTTCCATCGTCATTAACAGGCCCTGAACCTTACAACTAACTGTCAGTTTTGCGTCGGATTCGAAAATCTAGTCTCACAAGAGAACGACCATAAGGTAACCGATGCAGCACTAGACCCTTGGAGACAAGTCGGCTGCAGGACGATGTATTGAATCGCGACGCAAATTGTGTGTTCCATCGTCATGAACAGGCTCTGAACCTTACAATTAACTGTCAGTTTTGCGTCGGATTCGAAAATCTAGAGTCACAGGAGATCGACCATAAGGTGTCCAAGGCAGCAATAGACCCTTGGAGACAGGTCCGCCGGAGGACGATGTATTGAATCGCGACGCGATTTGTGTGTTCCATCGTCATTAACAGGCTCCGAACGTTACAATTAACTGTCAGTTTTGCGTCGGATTCGAAAATCTAGACTCACAGGAGATCGACCATAAGGTGCCCGAGGCAGCAATAGACCCTTGGAGACAGGTCGGCCGGAGGACGATGTATTGAATCGCGACGCGATTTGTGTGTTCCATCGTCATTAACAGGCTCTGAACGTTACAATTAATTGTCAGTTTTGCGTCGGATTCGAAAATCTAGACTCACAGGAGATCGACCATAAGGTGCCCGAGGCAGCAATAGACCCTTGGAGACAGGTCGGCCGGAGGACGATGTATTGAATCGCGACGGGATTTGTGTGTTCCATCGTCATTAACAGGCTCTGAACCTTACAATTAACTGTCAGTTTTGCGTCGGATTCGAAAATCTAGACTCACAGGAGATCGACCATAAGGTGCCCGAGGCAGCAATAGACCCTTGGAGACAGGTCGGCCGGAGGACGATGTATTGAATCGCGACGGGATTTGTGTGTTCCATCGTCATTAACAGGCTCTGAACCTTACAATTAACTGTCAGTTTTGCGTCGGATTCGAAAATCTAGACTCACAGGAGAACGACCATAAGGTGCCCGAGGCAGCAATAGACCCTTGGAGACAGGTCGGCCGGAGGACGATGTATTGAATCGCGACGCGATTTGTGTGTTCCATCGTCATTAACAGGCTCTGAACGTTACAATTAACTGTCAGTTTTGCGTCGGATTCGAAAATCTAGACTCACAGGAGATCGACCATAAGGTGCCCGAGGCAGCAATAGACCCTTGGAGACAGGTCGGCCGGAGGACGGTGTATTGAATCGCGACGCAATTTGTGTGTTCCATCGTCATTAACAGGCTCTGAACCTTACAATTAACTGTCAGTTTTGCGTCGGATTCGAAAATCTAGACTCACAGGAGAACGACCATAAGGTGCCCGAGGCAGCAATAGACCCTTGGAGACAAGTCGGCCGGAGGACGATGTATTGAATCGCGACGCAATTTGTGTGTTCCATCGTCATGAACAGGCTCTGAACCTTACAATTAACTGTCAGTTTTGCGTCGGATTCGAAAATCTAGAGACACAGGAGAACGACCATAAGGTGCCCGAGGCAGCAATAGACCCTTGGAGACAGGTCGGCCGGAGGACGATGTATTGAATCGCGACGCGATTTGTGTGTTCCATCGTCATTAACAGGCTCTGAGCGTTACAATTAACTGTCAGTTTTGGTCCGGATTCGAAAATCTAGACTCACAGGAGATCGACCACAAGGTGCCCGAGGCAGCAATAGACCCTTGGAGACAGGTCGGCCGGAGGACGATGTATTGAATCGCGACGCTATTTGTGTGTTCCATAGTCATTAAGAGGCTCTGAACCTTAGAATTAACTGTCAGTTTTGCGTCGGATTCGAAAATCTAGACTCACAGGAGATCGACCATAAGGTGCCCGAGGCAGCAATAGACCCTTGGAGACAGGTCGGCCGGAGGACGATGTATTGAATCGCGACGGGTTTTGTGTGTTCCATCGTCATTAACAGGCTCTGAACGTTACAATTAAATGTCAGTTTTGCGTCAGATTCGAAAATCTAGACTCACAGGAGAACGACAATAAGGTGCCCGAGGCAGCACTAGACCCTAGGAGACAGGTCGGCCGGAGGACGATGTATTGAATCGCGACGCGATTTGTGTTATCCATTTTCATTAAGAGGCTCTGAACGTTACAATTAACTGTCAGTTTTGCGTCGGATTCGAAAATCTAGACTCACAGGAGAACGACCATAAGGTGCCCAAGGCAGCTCTAGACCCTTGGAGACAAATCGGCTGGAGGACGATGTATTGAATCGCGACGCGATTTGTGTGTTCCATCGCCATTAACAGGCTCTGAACCTTACAATTAACTGTCAGTTTTGCGTCGGATTCGAAAATCAGGACTCGCAGGAGATCGACCATAAGGTGCCCGAGGCAGCAATAGACCCTTGGAGACAGGTCGGCCGGAGGACGATGTATTGAATCGCGACGGGATTTGTGTGTTCCATCGTCATTAACAGGCTCTGAACGTTACAATTAACTGTCAGTTTTGCGTCGGATTCGAAAATCTAGACTCACAGGAGATCGACCATAAGGTGCCCGAGGCAGCAATAGACTCTTGGAGACAGGTCGGCCGGAGGACGATGTATTGAATCGCGACGCAATTTGTGTGTTCCATCGTCATTAACAGGCCCTGAACCTTACAATTAACTGTCAGTTTTGCGTCGGATTCGAAAATCTAGACTCACAAGAGAACGACCATAAGGTGCCCGATGCAGCACTAGACCCTTGGAGACAAGTCGGCTGGAGGACGATGTATTGAATCGCGACGCGATTTGTGTGTTCCATCGTCATTAACAGGCTCTGAACGTTACAATCAACTGTCAGTTTTGCGTCGGATTCGAAAATCTAGACTCACAGGAGAACGACCATAAGGTGCCCGAGGCAGCAATAGACCCTTGGAGACAGGTCGGCCGGAGGACGATGTATTGAATCGCGACGCGATTTGTGTGTTCCATCGTCATTAACAGGCTCTGAACGTTACAATTAACTGTCAGTTTTGCGTCGGATTCGAAAATCTAGACTCACAGGAGATCGACCATAAGGTGCCCGAGGCAGCAATAGACCCTTGGAGACAGGTCGGCCGGAGGACGATGTATTGAATCGCGACGCGATTTGTGTGTTCCATTGTCATTAAGAGGCTCTGAACGTTACAATTAACTGTCAGTTTTGCGTCGGATTCGAAAATCTAGACTCACAGGAGAACGACCATAAGGTGCCCAAGGCAGCTCTAGACCCTAGGAGACAAATCGGCTGGAGGACGGTGTATTGAATCGCGACGCGATTTGTGTGTTCCATCGCCATTAACAGGCTCTGAACCTTACAATTAACTGTCAGTTTTGCGTCGGATTCGAGAATCTAGACTCACAGGAGATCGACCATAAGGTGCCCGAGGCAGCAATAGACCCTTGGAGACAAATCGGCTGGAGGACGATGTATTGAATCGCGACGCGATTTGTGTGTTCCATCGCCATTAACAGGCTCTGAACGTTACAATTAACTGTCAGTTTTGCGTCGGATTCGAAAATCTAGACTCACAGGAGATCGCCCATAAGGTGCCCGAGGCAGCAATAGACTCTTGGAGACAGGTCGGCCGGAGGACGATGTATTGAATCGCGACGCAATTTGTGTGTTCCATCGTCATTAACAGGCCCTGAACCTTACAACTAACTGTCAGTTTTGCGTCGGATTCGAAAATCTAGACTCACAAGAGAACGACCATGAGGTAACCGATGCAGCACTAGACCCTTGGAGACAAGTCGGCTGCAGGACGATGTATTGAATCGCGACGCGATTTGTGTGTTCCATCGTCATTAACAGGCTCTGAACGTTACAATCAACTGTCAGTTTTGCGTCGGATTCGAAAATCTAGACTCACAGGAGAACGACCATAAGGTGAACGAGGCAGCAATAGACCCTTGGAGACAGGTCGGCCGGAGGACGATGTATTGAATCGCGACGCGATTTGTGTGTTCCATCGTCATTAACAGGCTCTCAACGTTACAATTAATTGTCAGTTTTGCGTCGGATTCGAAAATCTAGACTCACAGGAGATCGACTATAAGGTGCCCGAGGCAGCAATAGACCCTTGGAGACAGGTCGGCCGGAGGACGATGTATTGAATCGCGACGGGATTTGTGTGTTCCATCGTCATTAACAGGCTCTGAACCTTACAATTAACTGTCAGTTTTGCGTCGGATTCGAAAATCTAGACTCACAGGAGAACGACCACAAGGTGCCCGAGGCAGCAATAGACCCTTGGAGACAGGTCGGCCGGAGGACGATGTATTGAATCGCGACGCGATTTGTGTGTTCCATCGTCATTAACAGGCTCTGAGCGTTACAATTAACTGCCAGTTTTGCGTCGGATTCGAAAATCTAGACTCACAGGAGATCGACCATAAGGTGCCCGAGGCAGCAAAAGACCCTTGGAGACAGGTCGGCCGGAGAACGATGTATTGAATCGCGACGGGATTTGTGTGTTCCATCGTCATTAACATTCTCTGAACGTTACAATTAACTGTCAGTTTTGGTCCGGATTCGAAAATCTAGACTCACAGGAGATCGACCATAAGGTGCCCGAGGCAGCAATAGACCCTTGGAGACAGGTCGGCCGGAGGACGATGTATTGAATCGCGACGCAATTTGTGTGTTCCATAGTCATTAAGAGGCTCTGAACCTTAGAATTAACTGTCAGTTTTGCGTCGGATTCGAAAATCTAGACTCACAGGAGATCGACCATAAGGTGCCCGATGCAGCACTAGACCCTTGGAGACAAGTCGGCTGGAGGACGATGTATTGAATCGCGACGCGATTTGTGTGTTCCATCGTCATTAACAGGCTCTGAACGTTACAATCAACTGTCAGTTTTGCGTCGGATTCGAAAATCTAGACTCACAGGAGAACGACCATAAGGTGCCCGAGGCAGCAATAGACCCTTGGAGACAGGTCGGCCGGAGGACGATGTATTGAATCGCGACGCGATTTGTGTGTTCCATCGTCATTAACAGGCTCTGAACGTTACAATTAATTGTCAGTTTTACGTCGGATTCGAAAATCTAGACTCACAGGAGATCGACCATAAGGTGCCCGAGGCAGCAATAGACCCTTGGAGACAGGTCGGCCGGAGGACGATGTATTGAATCGCGACGGGATTTGTGTGTTCCATCGTCATTAACAGGCTCTGAACCTTACAATTAACTGTCAGTTTTGCGTCGGATTCGAAAATCTAGACTCACAGGAGAACGACCATAAGGTGCCCGAAGCAGCAATAGACCCTCGGAGACAGGTCGGCCGGAGGACGATGTATTGAATCGCGACGCGATTTGTGTGTTCCATCGTCATTAACAGGCTCTGAACGTTACAATTAACTGTCAGTTTTGCGTCGGATTCGAAAATCTAGACTCACAGGAGATCGACCATAAGGTGCCCGAGGCAGCAATAGACCCTTGGAGACAGGTCGGCCGGAGGACGGTGTATTGAATCGCGACGCAATTTGTGTGTTCCATCGTCATTAACAGGCTCTGAACCTTACAATTAACTGTCAGTTTTGGTCCGGATTCGAAAATCTAGACTCACAGGAGATCGACCATAAGGTGCCCGAGGCAGCAATAGACCCTTGGAGACAGGTCGGCCGGAGGACGATGTATTGAATCGCGACGCTATTTGTGTGTTCCATAGTCATTAAGAGGCTCTGAACCTTAGAATTAACTGTCAGTTTTGCGTCGGATTCGAAAATCTAGACTCACAGGAGATCGACCATAAGGTGCCCGAGGCAGCAATAGGCCCTTGGAGACAGGTCGGCCGGAGGACGATGTATTCAATCGCGACGGGTTTTGTGTGTTCCATCGTCATTAACAGGCTCTGAACGTTACAATTAAATGTCAGTTTTGCGTCAGATTCGAAAATCTAGACTCACAGGAGAACGACAATAAGGTGCCCGAGGCAGCACTAGACCCTTGGAGACAGGTCGGCCGGAGGACGATGTATTGAATCGCGACGCGATTTGTGTTATCCATTTTCATTAAGAGGCTCTGAACGTTACAATTAACTGTCAGTTTTGCGTCGGATTCGAAAATCTAGACTCACAGGAGAACGACCATAAGGTGCCCAAGGCAGCTCTAGACCCTTGGAGACAAATCGGCTGGAGGACGATGAATTGAATCGCGACGCGATTTGTGTGTTCCATCGCCATTAACAGGCTCTGAACCTTACAATTAACTGTCAGTTTTGCGTCGGATTCGAAAATCTAGACTCACAGGAGATCGACCATAAGGTGCCCGAGGCAGCAATAGACCCTTGGAGACAGGTCGGCCGGAGGACGATGTATTGAATCGCGACGCGATTTGTGTGTTCCATCGTCATTAACAGGCTCTGAACGTTACAATTAACTGTCAGTTTTGCGTCGGATTCGAAAATCTAGACTCACAGGAGATCGACCATAAGGTGCCCGAGGCAGCAATAGACTCTTGGAGACAGGTCGGCCGGAGGACGATGTATTGAATCGCGACGCAATTTGTGTGTTCCATCGTCATTAACAGGCCCTGAACCTTACAATTAACTGTCAGTTTTGCGTCGGATTCGAAAATCTAGACTCACAAGAGAACGACCATAACGTGCCCGATGCAGCACTAGACCCTTGGAGACAAGTCGGCTGGAGGACGATGTATTGAATCGCGACGCGATTTGTGTGTTCCATCGTCATTAACAGGCTCTGAACGTTACAATCAACTGTCAGTTTTGCGTCGGATTCGAAAATCTAGACTCACAGGAGAACGACCATAAGGTGCCCGAGGCAGTAATAGACCCTTGGAGACAGGTCGGCCGGAGCACGATGTATTGAATCGCGACGCGATTTGTGTGTTCCATCGTCATTAACAGGCTCTGAACGTTACAATTAATTGTCAGTTTTGCGTCGGATTCGAAAATCTAGACTCACAGGAGATCGACTATAACGTGCCCGAGGCAGCAATAGACCCTTGGAGACAGGTCGGCCGGAGGACGATGTATTGAATCGCGACGGGATTTGTGTGTTCCATCGTCATTAACAGGCTCTGAACGTTACAATTAACTGTCAGTTTTGGTCCGGATTCGAAAATCTAGACTCACAGGAGATCGACCATAAGGTGCCCGAGGCAGCAATAGACCCTTGGAGACAGGTCGGCCGGAGGACGATGTATTGAATCGCGACGGGTTTTGTGTGTTCCATCGTCATTAACAGGCTCTGAACGTTACAATTAAATGTCAGTTTTGCGTCGGATTCGAAAATCTAGACTCACAGGAGAACGTCAATAAGGTGCCCGAGGCAGCACTAGACCCTTGGAGACAGGTCGGCCGGAGGACGATGTATTGAATCGCGACGCGATTTGTGTGTTCCATTGTCATTAAGAGGCTCTGAACCTTACAATTAACTGTCAGTTTTGCGTCGGATTCGAAAATCTAGACTCACAGGAGAACGACCATACGGTGTCCGAGGCAGCACTAGACCTTTGGAGACAAGTCGGCTGGAGGACGATGTATTGAATCGCGACGCAATTTGTGTGTTCCATCGTCATTAACAGGCTCTGAACGTTACAATTAACTGTCAGTTTTGCGTCGGATTCGAAAATCTAGACTCACAGGAGATCGACCATAAGGTGCCCGAGGCAGCAATAGACCCTTGGAGACAGGTCGGCCGGAGGACGATGTATTGAATCGCGACGCGATTTGTGTGTTCCATTGTCATTAAGAGGCTCTGAACGTTACAATTAACTGTCAGTTTTGCGTCGGATTCGAAAATCTAGACTCACAGGAGAACGACCATAAGGTGCCCAAGGCAGCTCTAGACCCTTGGAGACAAATCGGCTGGAGGACGATGTATTGAATCGCGACGCGATTTGTGTGTTCCATCGCCATTAACAGGCTCTGAACCTTACAATTAACTGTCAGTTTTGCGTCGGATTCGAAAATCTAGACTCACAGGAGATCGACCATAAGGTGCCCGAGGCAGCAATAGACCCTTGGAGACAGGTCGGACGGAGGACGATGTATTGAATCGCGACGCGATTTGTGTGTTCCATCGTCATTAACAGGCTCTGAACGTTACAATTAACTGTCAGTTTTGCGTTGGATTCGAAAATCTAGACTCACAGGAGATCGACCATAAGGTGCCCGAGGCAGCAATAGACTCTTGGAGACAGGTCGGCCGGAGGACGATGTATTGAATCGCGACGCAATTTGTGTGTTCCATCGGTATTAACAGGCCCTGAACCTTACAATTAATTGTCAGTTTTGCGTCGGATTCGAAAATCTAGACTCACAAGAGAACGACCATAAGGTGCCCGATGCAGCACTAGACCCTTGGAGACAAGTCGGCTGGAATACGATGTATTGAATCGCGACGCGATTTGTGTGTTCCATCGTCATTAACAGGCTCTGAACGTTACAATCAACTGTCAGTTTTGCGTCGGATTCGAAAATCTAGACTCACAGGAGAACGACCATAAGGTGCCCGAGGCAGCAATAGACCCTTGGAGACAGGTCGGCCGGAGGACGATGTATTGAATCGCGACGCGATTTGTGTGTTCCATCGTCATTAACAGGCTCTGAACGTTACAATTAATTGTCAGTTTTGCGTCGGATTCGAAAATCTAGACTCACAGGAGATCGACTGTAAGGTGCCCGAGGCAGCAATAGACCCTTGGAGACAGGTCGGCCGGAGGACGATGTATTGAATCGCGACGGGATTTGTGTGTTCCATCGTCATTAACAGGCTCTGAACCTTACAATTAACTGTCAGTTTTGCGTCGGATTCGAAAATCTAGACTCACAGGAGAACGACCATAAGGTGCCCGAGACAGCAATAGACCCTTGGAGACAGGTCGGCCGGAGGACGATGTATTGAATCGCGACGCGATTTGTGTGTTCCATCGTCATTAATAGGCTCTGAGCGTTACAATTAACTGCCAGTTTTGCGTCGGATTCGAAAATCTAGACTCACAGGAGATCGACCATAAGGTGCCCGAGGCAGCAAAAGACCCTTGGAGACAGGTCGGCCGGAGAACGATGTATTGAATCGCGACGGGATTTGTGTGTTCCATCGTCATTAACAGGCTCTGAACGTTACAATTAACTGTCAGTTTTGGTCCGGATTCGAAAATCTAGACTCACAGGAGATCGACCATAAGGTGCCCGAGGCAGCAATAGACCCTTGGAGACAGGTCGGCCGGAGGACGATGTATTGAATCGCGACGCAATTTGTGTGTTCCATAGTCATTAAGAGGCTCTGAACCTTAGAATTAACTGTCAGTTTTGCGTCGGATTCGAAAATCTAGACTCACAGGAGATCGACCATAAGGTGCCCGATGCAGCACTAGACCCTTGGAGACAAGTCGGCTGGAGGACGATGTATTGAATCGCGACGCGATTTGTGTGTTCCATCGTCATTAACAGGCTCTGAACGTTACAATCAACTGTCAGTTTTGCGTCGGATTCGAAAATCTAGACTCACAGGAGAACGACCATAAGGTGCCCGAGGCAGCAATAGACCCTTGGAGACAGGTCGGCCGGAGGACGATGTATTGAATCGCGACGCGATTTGTGTGTTCCATCGTCATTAACAGGCTCTGAACGTTACAATTAATTGTCAGTTTTGCGTCGGATTCGAAAATCTAGACTCACAGGAGATCGACCATAAGGTGCCCGAGGCAGCAATAGACCCTTGGAGACAGGTCGGCCGGAGGACGATGTATTGAATCGCGACGGGATTTGTGTGTTCCATCGTCATTAACAGGCTCTGAACGTTACAATTAACTGTCAGTTTTGCGTCGGATTCGAAAATCTAGACTCACAGGAGAACGACCATAAGGTGCCAGAGGCAGCAATAGACCCTTGGAGACAGGTCGGCCGGAGGACGATGTATTGAATCGCGACGCGATTTGTGTGTTCCATCGTCATTAACAGGCTCTGAGCGTTACAATTAACTGCCAGTTTTGCGTCGGATTCGAAAATCTAGACTCACAGGAGATCGACCATAAGGTGCCCGAGGCAGCAAAAGACCCTTGGAGACAGGTCGGCCGGAGAACGATGTATTGAATCGCGACGCGATTTGTGTGTTCCATCGTCATTAACAGGTTCTGAACGTTACAATTAACTGTCAGTTTTGGTCCGGATTCGAAAATCTAGACTCACAGGAGATCGACCATAAGGTGCCCGAGGCAGCAATAGACCCTTGGAGACAGGTTGGCCGGAGGACGATGTATTGAATCGCGACGCAATTTGTGTGTTCCATCGTCATTAACAGGCTCTGAACGTTACAATCAACTGTCGGTTTTGCGTCGGATTCGAAACTCTAGACTCACAGGAGAACGACCATAAGGTGCCCGAGGCAGCAATAGACCCTTGGAGACAGGTCGGCCGGAGGACGATGTATTGAATCGCGACGCAATTTGTGTGTTCCATCGTCATTAACAGGCTCTGAACCTTACAATTAACTGTCAGTTTTATGTCGGATTCGAAAATCTAGACTCACAGGAGAACGACCATAAGGTGCCCGAGGCAGCAATAGACCCTTGGAGACAGGTCGGCCGGAGGACAATGTATTGAATCGCGACGCAATTTGTGTGTTTTCCATCGTCATGAACAGGCTCTGAACCTTACAATTAACTGTAAGTTTTGCGTCGGATTCGAAAATCTAGAGTCACAGGAGATCGACCATAAGGTGCCCAAGGCAGCAATAGACCCTTGGAGACAGGTCGGCCGGAGGACGATGTATTGAATCGCGACGCGATTTGTGTGTTCCATCGTCATTAACAGGCTCTGAACGTTACAATTAACTGTCAGTTTTGCGTCGGATTCGAAAATCTAGACTCACAGGAGATCGACCATAAGGTGCCCAAGGCAGCAATAGACCCTTGGAGACAGGTCGGCCGGAGGACGATGTATTGAATCGCGACGCAATTTGTGTGTTCCATCGTCATTAACAGGCTCTGAACGTTACAATTAACTGTCAGTTTTGCGTCGGATTCGAAAATCTAGACTCACAGGAGATCGACCATAAGGTGCCCGAGGCAGCACTAGACCCTTGGAGACAAATCGGCTGGAGGACGATGTATTGAATCGCGACGCGATTTGTGTGTTCCATCGTCATTAAGAGGCTCTGAACGTTACAATTAACTGTCAGTTTTGCGTCGGATTCGAAAATCTAGACTCACAGGAGAACGACCATAAGGTGCCCGAGGTAGCAATAGACCCTTGGAGACAGGTCGGCCGGAGGACGATGTATTGAATCGCGATGCAATTTGTGTGTTCCATCGTCATTAACAGGCTCTGAACCGTACAATTAACTGTCAGTTTTGCGTCGAATTCGAAAATCTAGAGTCACAGGAGATCGACCATAAGGTGCCCGAGGCAGCAATAGACCCTTGGAGACAGGTCGGCCGGAGGACGATGTATTGAATCGCGACGGGATTTGTGTGTTCCATCGTCATTAACAGGCTCTGAACGTTACAATTAACTGTCAGTTTTGCGTCGGATTCGAAAATCTAGACTCACAGGAGATCAACCATAAGGTGCCCGAGGCAGCAATAGACCTTTGGAGGCAGGTCGGCCGGAGGACGATGTATTGAATCGCGACGCGATTTGTGTGTTCCATTGTCATTAAGAGGCTCTGAACCTTACAATTAACTGTCAGTTTTGCGTCGGATTCGAAAATCTAGACTCACAGGAGAACGACCATAAGGTGTCCGATGCAGGACTAGACCCTTGGAGACAATTCGGCTGGAGGACGATGTATTGAATCGCGACGCAGTTTGTGTGTTCCATCGTCATTAACAGGCTCTGAACGTTACAATTAACTGCGTCGGATTCGAAATTCTAGACTCACAGGAGATCGACCATAAGGTGCCCGAGGCAGCAATAGACCCTTGGAGACAGGTCGGCCGGAGGACGATGTATTGAATCGCGACGCGATTTGTGTGTTCCATTGTCATTAAGAGGCTCTGAACGTTACAATTAACTGTCAGTTTTGCGTCGGATTCGAAAATCTAGACTCACAGGAGAAAGACCATACGGTGTCCGAGGCAGCAATAGACCCTTGGAGACAAGTCGGGTGGACGACGATGTATTGAATCGCGACGCAATTTGTGTGTTCCATCGTCATTAACAGGCTCTGAACGTTACAATTAACTGTCAGTTTTGCGTCGGTTTCGAAAATCTAGACTCACAGGAGATCGACCATAAGGTGCCCGAGGCAGCAATAGACCCTGGTAGACAGGTCGGCCGGAGGACGATGTATTGAATCGCGACGGGATTTGTGTGTTCCATCGTCATTAACAGGCTCTGAACCTTACAATTAACTGTCAGTTTTGCGTCGGATTCGAAAATCTAGACTCACAGGAGATCGACCATAAGGTGCCCGAGGCAGCAATAGACCCATGGAGACAGGTCGGCCGGAGGACGATGTATTGAATCGCGACGGGACTTGTGTGTTCCATCGTCATTAAGAGGCTCTGAACGTTACAATTAACTGTCAGTTTTGCGTCGGATTCGAAAATCTAGACTCACAGGAGATCGACCATAAGGTGCCCGAGGCAGCAATAGACCCTTGGAGGCAGGTCGGCCGGAGGACGATGTATTGAATCGCGACGCGATTTGTGTGTTCCATTGTCATTAAGAGCCTCTGAACCTTACAATTAACTGTCAGTTTTGCGTCGGATTCGAAAATCTAGACTCACAGGAGAACGACCATAAGGTTTCCGAGGCAGCACTAGACCCTTGGAGACAAGTCGGCTGGAGGACGATGTATTGAATCGCGATGCAGTTTGTGTGTTCCATCGTCATTAACAGGCTCTGAACGCTACAATTAACTGCGACGGATTCGAAATTCTAGACTCACAGGAGATCGACCATAAGGTGCCCGAGGCAGCAATAGACCCTTGGAGACAGGTCGGCCGGAGGACGATGTAATGAATCGCGACGCGATTTGTGTGTTCCATTGTCATTAAGAGGCTCTGAACCTTACAATTAACTGTCAGTTTTGCGTCGGATTCGAAAATCTAGACTCACAGGAGAACGACCATACGGTGTCCGAGGCAGCACTAGACCCTTGGAGACAAGTCGGCTGGACGACGATGTATTGAATCGCGACGCAATTTATGTGTTCCATCGTCATTAACAGGCTCTGAACGTTACAATTAACTGTCAGTTTTGCGTCGGATTCGAAAATCTAGACTCACAGGAGATCGACCATAAGGTGCCCGAGGCAGCAATAGACTCTTGGAGACAGGTCGGCCGGAGGACGATGTATTGAATCGCGACGGGATTTGTGTGTTCCATCGTCATTAAGAGGCTCTGAACGTTACAATTAACTGTCAGTTTTGCGTCGGATTCGAAAATCTAGACTCACAGGAGATCGACCATAAGGTGCCCGAGGCAGCAATAGACCCTTGGAGACAGGTCGGCCGGAGGACGATGTATTGAATCGCGACGTGATTTGTGTGTACCATTGTCATTAAGAAGCTCTGAACGTTACAATTAACTGTCAGTTTTGCGTCGGATTCGAAAATCTAGACTCACAGGAGAACGACCATAAGGTGCCCGCGGCAGCACTAGACCCTTGGAGACAAATCGGCTGGAGGATGATGTATTGAATCGCGACGCGATTTGTGTGTTCCATCGTCATTAACAGGCTCTGAACGTTACAATTAACTGTCAGTTTTGCGTCGGATTCGAAAATCTAGACTCACAGGAGATCGACCATAAGGTGCCCGAGTCAGCAATAGACCCTTGGAGACAGGTCGGCCGGAGGACGATGTATTGAATCGCGACGCAATTTGTGTGTTCCATTGTCATTAAGAGGCTCTGAACCTTACGATTAACTGTCAGTTTTGCGTCGCATTCGAAAATCTAGACTCACAGGAGAACGACAATAAGGTGCCCGAGGCAGCACTAGACCCTTGCAGACAAGTCGGCTGGAGGACGATGTATTGAATCGCGACGCGATTTGTGAGTTCCATTGTGATTTACAGGCTCTGAACGTTACAATTAACTGTCAGGTTAGCGTCGGATTCGAAAATCTAGACTCACAGGAGATCGACCATAAGTTGCCCGAGGCAGCAATAGACCCTTGGAGACAGGTCGGCCGGAGGACGATGTATTGAATCGCGACGCAATTTGTGTGTTTCATTGTCATTAAGAGGCTCTGAACCTTACAATTAACTGTCAGTTTTGCGTCGGATTCGAAAATCTAGACTCATAGGAGAACGACCATAAGGTGTCCGAGGCAGCACTAGACCCTTGGAGACAAGTCGGCTGGAGGACGATGTATTGAATCGCGACGCGATTTGTGTGTTCCATCGTCATTAACAGGCTCTGAACGTTACAATTAACTGTCAGTTTTGCGTCGGATTCGAAAATCTAGACTCACAGGAGATCAACCATAAGGTGCCCGAGGCAGCAATAGACCTTTGGAGGCAGGTCGGCCGGAGGACGATGTATTGAATCGCGACGCGATTTGTGTGTTCCATTGTCATTAAGAGGCTCTGAACCTTACAATTAACTGTCAGTTTTGCGTCGGATTCGAAAATCTAGACTCACAGGAGAACGACCATAAGGTGTCCGATGCAGGACTAGACCCTTGGAGACAAGTCGGCTGGAGGACGATGTATTGAATCGCGACGCAGTTTGTGTGTTCCATCGTCATTAACAGGCTCTGAACGTTACAATTAACTGCGTCGGATTCGAAATTCTAGACTCACAGGAGATCGACCATAAGGTGCCCGAGGCAGCAATAGACCCTTGGAGACAGGTCGGCCGGAGGACGATGTATTGAATCGCGACGCGATTTGTGTGTTCCATTGTCATTAAGAGGCTCTGAACGTTACAATTAACTGTCAGTTTTGCGTCGGATTCGAAAATCTAGACTCACAGGAGAAAGACCATACGGTGTCCGAGGCAGCAATAGACCCTTGGAGACAAGTCGGCTGGACGACGATGTATTGAATCGCGACGCAATTTGTGTGTTCCATCGTCATTAACAGGCTCTGAACGTTACAATTAACTGTCAGTTTTGCGTCGGTTTCGAAAATCTAGACTCACAGGAGATCGACCATAAGGTGCCCGAGGCAGCAATAGACCCTTGTAGACAGGTCGGCCGGAGGACGATGTATTGAATCGCGACGGGATTTGTGTGTTCCATCGTCATTAACAGGCTCTGAACCTTACAATTAACTGTCAGTTTTGCGTCGGATTCGAAAATCTAGACTCACAGGAGATCGACCATAAGGTGCCCGAGGCAGCAATAGACCCTTGGAGACAGGTCGGCCGGAGGACGATGTATTGAATCGCGACGGGATTTGTGTGTTCCATCGTCATTAAGAGGCTCTGAACGTTACAATTAACTGTCAGTTTTGCGTCGGATTCGAAAATCTAGACTCACAGGAGATCGACCATAAGGTGCCCGAGGCAGCAATAGACCCTTGGAGGCAGGTCGGCCGGAGGACGATGTATTGAATCGCGACGCGATTTGTGTGTTCCATTGTCATTAAGAGCCTCTGAACCTTACAATTAACTGTCAGTTTTGCGTCGGATTCGAAAATCTAGACTCACAGGAGAACGACCATAAGGTTTCCGAGGCAGCACTAGACCCTTGGAGACAAGTCGGCTGGAGGACGATGTATTGAATCGCGATGCAGTTTGTGTGTTCCATCGTCATTAACAGGCTCTGAACGTTACAATTAACTGTCAGTTTTGCGTCGGATTCGAAAATCTAGACTCACAGGAGATCGACCATAAGGTGCCCGAGTCAGCAATAGACCCTTGGAGACAGGTCGGCCGGAGGACGATGTATTGAATCGCGACGCAATTTGTGTGTTCCATTGTCATTAAGAGGCTCTGAACCTTACGATTAACTGTCAGTTTTGCGTCGCATTCGAAAATCTAGACTCACAGGAGAACGACAATAAGGTGCCCGAGGCAGCACTAGACCCTTGCAGACAAGTCGGCTGGAGGACGATGTATTGAATCGCGACGCGATTTGTGAGTTCCATTGTGATTTACAGGCTCTGAACGTTACAATTAACTGTCAGGTTAGCGTCGGATTCGAAAATCTAGACTCACAGGAGATCGACCATAAGGTGCCCGAGGCAGCAATAGACCCTTGGAGACAGGTCGGCCGGAGGACGATGTATTGAATCGCGACGGGATTTGTGTGTTCCATCGTCATTAAGAGGCTCTGAACGTTACAATTAACTGTCAGTTTTGCGTCGGATTCGAAAATCTAGACTCACAGGAGATCGACCATAAGGTGCCCGAGGCAGCAATAGACCCTTGGAGACAGGTCGGCCGGAGGACGATGTATTGAATCGCGACGTGATTTGTGTGTACCATTGTCATTAAGAAGCTCTGAACGTTACAATTAACTGTCAGTTTTGCGTCGGATTCGAAAATCTAGACTCACAGGAGAACGACCATAAGGTGCCCGAGGCAGCACTAGACCCTTGGAGACAAATCGGCTGGAGGATGATGTATTGAATCGCGACGCGATTTGTGTGTTCCATCGTCATTAACAGGCTCTGAACGTTACAATTAACTGTCAGTTTTGCGTCGGATTCGAAAATCTAGACTCACAGGAGATCGACCATAAGGTGCCCGAGTCAGCAATAGACCCTTGGAGACAGGTCGGCCGGAATACGATGTATTGAATCGCGACGCAATTTGTGTGTTCCATTGTCATTAAGAGGCTCTGAACCTTACGATTAACTGTCAGTTTTGCGTCGCATTCGAAAATCTAGACTCACAGGAGAACGACAATAAGGTGCCCGAGGCAGCACTAGACCCTTGCAGACAAGTCGGCTGGAGGACGATGTATTGAATCGCGACGCGATTTGTGAGTTCCATTGTGATTTACAGGCTCTGAACGTTACAATTAACTGTCAGGTTTGCGTCGGATTCGAAAATCTAGACTCACAGGAGATCGACCATAAGGTGCCCGAGGCAGCAATAGACCCTTGGAGACAGGTCGGCCGGAGGACGATGTATTGAATCGCGACGCAATTTGTGTGTTTCATTGTCATTAAGAGGCTCTGAACCTTACAATTAACTGTCAGTTTTGCGTCGGATTCGAAAATCTAGACTCACAGGAGATCGACTATAAGGTGCCCGAGGCAGCACTAGACCCTTGGAGACAAATCGGCTGGAGGACGATGTATTGAATCGCGACGCGATTTGTGTGTTCCATCGTCATTAACAGGCTCTGAACGTTACAATTAACTGTCAGTTTTGCGTCGGATTCGAAAATCTAGACTCACAGGAGAACGACCATAAGGTGCCCGAGGCAGCAATAGACCCTTGGAGACAGGTCGGCCGGAGGACGGTGTATTGAATCGCGACGCAATTTGTGTGTTCCATCGTCATTAACAGGCTCTGAACCTTACAATTAACTGTCAGTTTTGCGTCGGATTCGAAAATCTAGACTCACAGGAGAACGACGATAAGGAGCCCGAGGCAGCAATAGACCCTTGGAGACAAGTCGGCCGGAGGACGATGTATTGAATCGCGACGCAATTTGTGTGTTCCATCGTCATGAACAGGCTCTGAACCTTACAATTAACTGTCAGTTTTGCGTCGGATTCGAAAATCTAGAGACACAGGAGATCGACCATAAGGTGCCAGAGGCAGCAATAGACCCTTGGAGACAGGTCGGCCGGAGGACGATGTATTGAATCGCGACGCGATTTGTGTGTTCCATCGTCATTAACAGGCTCTGAGCGTTACAATTAACTGCCAGTTTTGCGTCGGATTCGAAAATCTAGACTCACAGGAGATCGACCATAAGGTGCCCGAGGCAGCAAAAGACCCTTGGAGACAGGTCGGCCGGAAAACGATGTATTGAATCGCGACGGGATTTGTGTGTTCCATCGTCATTAACAGGCTCTGAACGTTACAATTAACTGTCAGTTTTGGTCCGGATTCGAAAATCTAGACTCACAGGAGATCGACCATAAGGTGCCCGAGGCAGCAATAGACCCTTGGAGACAGGTCGGCCGGAGGACGATGTATTGAATCGCGACGCGATTTGTGTGTTCCATTGTCATTAAGAGGCTCTGAACCTTACAATTAACTGTCAGTTTTGCGTCGGATTCGAAAATCTAGACTCACAGGAGAACGACCATACGGTGTCCGAGGCAGCACTAGACCTTTGGAGACAAGTCGGCTGGAGGACGATGTATTGAATCGCGACGCAATTTGTGTGTTCCATCGTCATTAACAGGCTCTGACCGTTACAATTAACTGTCAGTTTTGCGTCGGATTCGAAAATCTAGACTCACAGGAGATCGACCATAAGGTGCCCGAGGCAGCAATAGACCCTTGGAGACAGGTCGGCCGGAGGACGATGTATTGAATCGCGACGCGATTTGTGTGTTCCATTGTCATTAAGAGGCTCTGAACGTTACAATTAACTGTCAGTTTTGCGTCGGATTCGAAAATCTAGACTCACAGGAGAACGACCATAAGGTGCCCAAGGCAGCTCTAGACCCTTGGAGACAAATCGGCTGGAGGACGATGTATTGAATCGCGACGCGATTTGTGTGTTCCATCGCCATTAACAGGCTCTGAACCTTACAATTAACTGTCAGTTTTGCGTCGGATTCGAAAATCTACACTCACAGGAGATCGACCATAAGGTGCCCAAGGCAGCAATAGACCCTTGGAGACAGGTCGGCCGGAGGACGATGTATTGAATCGCGACGGGATTTGTGTGTTCCATCGTCATTAACAGGCTCTGAACGTTACAATTAACTGTCAGTTTTGCGTCGGATTCGAAAATCTAGACTCACAGGAGATCGACCATAAGGTGCCCGAGGCAGCAATAGACTCTTGGAGACAGGTCGGCCGGAGGACGATGTATTGAATCGCGACGCAATTTGTGTGTTCCATCGTCATTAACAGGCCCTGAACCTTACAATTAACTGTCAGTTTTGCGTCGGATCGAAAATCTAGACTCACAAGAGAACGACCATCAGGTGCCCGATGCAGCACTAGACCCTTGGAGACAAGTCGGCTGGAGGACGATGTATTGAATCGCGACGCGATTTGTGTGTTCCATCGTCATTAACAGGCTCTGAACGTTACAATCAACTGTCAGTTTTGCGTCGGATTCGAAAATCTAGACTCACAGGAGAACGACCATAAGGTGCCCGAGGCAGCAATAGACCCTTGGAGACAGGTCGGCCGGAGGACGATGTATTGAATCGCGACGCGATTTGTGTGTTCCATCGTCATTAACAGGCTCTGAACGTTACAATTAATTGTCAGTTTTGCGTCGGATTCGAAAATCTAGACTCACAGGAGATCGACCATAAGGTGCCCGAGGCAGCAATAGACCCTTGGAGACAGGTCGGCCGGAGGACGATGTATTGAATCGCGACGGGATTTGTGTGTTCCATCGTCATTAACAGGCTCTGAACCTTACAATTAACTGTCAGTTTTGCGTCGGATTCGAAAATCTAGACTCACAGGAGAACGACCATAAGGTGCCCGAGGCAGCAATAGACCCTTGGAGACAGGTCGGCCGGAGGACGATGTATTGAATCGCGACGCGATTTGTGTGTTCCATCGTCATTAACAGGCTCTGAGCGTTACAATTAACTGCCAGTTTTGCGTCGGATTCGAAAATCTAGACTCACAGGAGATCGACCATAAGGTGCCCGAGGCAGCAAAAGACCCTTGGAGACAGGTCGGCCGGAGAACGATGTATTGAATCGCGACGGGATTTGTGTGTTCCATCGTCATTAACAGGCTCTGAACGTTACAATTAACTGTCAGTTTTGGTCCGGATTCGAAAATCTAGACTCACAGGAGATCGACCATAAGGTGCCCGAGGCAGCAATAGACCCTTGGAGACAGGTCGGCCGGAGGACGATGTATTGAATCGCGACGCAATTTGTGTGTTCCATAGTCATTAAGAGGCTCTGAACCTTTGAATTAACTGTCAGTTTTGCGTCGGATTCGAAAATCTAGACTCACAGGAGATGGACCATAAGGTGCCCGAGGCAGCAATAGACCCTTGGAGACAGGTCGGCCGGAGGACGATGTATTGAATCGCGACGGGTTTTGTGTGTTCCATCGTCATTAACAGGCTCTGAACGTTACAATTAAATGTCAGTTTTGCGTCGGATTCGAAAATCTAGACTCACAGGAGAACGACAATAAGGTGCCCGAGGCAGCACTAGACCCTTGGAGACAGGTCGGCCGGAGGACGATGTATTGAATCGCGACGCGATTTGTGTGTTCCATTGTCATTAACAGGCTCTGAACGTTGCAATTAACTGTCAGTTTTGCGTCGGATTCGAAAATCTAGACTCATAGGAGATCGACCATAAGTTGCCCGAGGCAGCAATAGACCCTTGGAGACAGGTCGGCCGGAGGACGATGTATTGAATCGCGACTCGATTTGTGTGTTCCATTGTCATTAAGAGGCTCTGAACGTTACAATTAACTGTCAGTTTTGCGTCGGATTCGAAAATCTAGACTCACAGGAGAACGACCATAAGGTGCCCAAGGCAGCTCTAGACCCTTGGAGACAAATCGGCTGGAGGACGATGTATTGAATCGCGACGCGATTTGTGTGTTCCATCGCCATTAACAGGCTCTGAACCTTAAAATTAACTGTCAGTTTTGCGTCGGATTCGAAAATCTAGACTCACAGGAGATCGACCATAAGGTGCCCGAGGCAGCAATAGACCCTTGGAGACAGGTCGGCCGGAGGACGATGTATTGAATCGCGACGGGATTTGTGTGTTCCATCGTCATTAACAGGCTCTGAACGTTACAATTAACTGTCAGTTTTGCGTCGGATTCGAAAATCTAGACTCACAGGAGATCGACCATAAGGTGCCCGAGGCAGCAATAGACTCTTGGAGACAGGTCAGCCGGAGGACGATGTATTGAATCGCGACGCAATTTGTGTGTTCCATCGTCATTAACAGGCCCTGAACCTTACAATTAACTGTCAGTTTTGCGTCGGATTCGAAAATCTAGACTCACAAGAGAACGACCATAAGGTGCCCGATGCAGCACTAGACCCTTGGAGACAAGTCGGCTGGAGGACGATGTATTGAATCGCGACGCGATTTGTGTGTTCCATCGTCATTAACAGGCTCTGAACGTTACAATCAACTGTCAGTTTTGCGTCGGATTCGAAAATCTAGACTCACAGGAGATCGACCATAAGGTGCCCGATGCAGCAATAGACCCTTGGAGACAGGTCGGCCGGAGGACGATGTATTGAATCGCGACGGGATTTGTGTGTTCCATCGTCATTAACAGGCTCTGAACGTTACAATTAACTGTCAGTTTTCCGTCGGATTCGAAAATCTAGACTCACAGGAGATTGACCATAAGGTGCCCGAGGCAGCAATAGACCCTTGGAGACAGGTCGGCCGGAGGACGATGTATTGAATCGCGACGCGATTTGTGTGTTCCATTGTCATTAATTGGCTTTGAACGTTACAATTGACTGTGAGTTTTGCGTCGGATTCGAAAATCTAGACTCACAGGAGAACGACCATAAGGTGTCCGAGGCAGCACTAGACCCTTGGAGACAAGTCGGCTGGAGGACGATGTATTGAATCGCGACGCAATTTGTGTGTTTCATCGTCATTAACAGGCTCTGAACGTTACAATTAACTGTCAGTTTTGCGTCGGATTCGAAAATCTAGACTCACAGGAGAACGAACATAAGGTGCCCGAGGCAGCAATAGACCCTTGGAGACAGGTCGGCCGGAGGACGATGTATTGAATCGCGACGCGATTTGTGTGTTCCATCGTCATTAACAGGCTTTGAACGTTACAATTAACTGTCAGTTTTGCGTCGGATTCGAAAATCTAGAGTCACAGGAGAACGACCATAAGGTCCCCGAGGCAGCACTAGACCCTTGGAGACAAGTCGGCTGGAGGACGATGTATTGAATCGCGACGCAATTTGTGTGTTCCATCGTCATTAACAGGCTTTGAACGTTACAATTAACTGTCAGTTTTGCGTCGGATTCGAAAATCTAGACTCACAGAGGAACGACCATAAGGTGCCCGAGGCAGCACTAGACCCTTGGAGACAAATCGGCTGGAGGACGATGTATTGAATCGCGACGCGATTTGTGTGTTCCATCGTCATTAACAGGCTCTGAACGTTACAATTAACTGTCAGTTTTGCGTCGGATTCGAAAATCTAGACTCACAGGAGAACGACAATAAGGTGCCCGAGGCAGCAATATACCCTTGGAGACAGGTCGGCCGGAGGACGGTGTATTGAATCGCGACGCAATTTGTTTGTTCCATCGTCATTAACAGGCTCTGAACCTTAGAATTAACTGTCAGTTTTGCGTCGGATTCGAAAATCTAGAGACACAGGAGATCGACCATAAGGTGCCCGAGGCAGCAATAGACCCTTGGAGACAGGTCGGCCGGAGGACGATGTATTGAATCGCGACGCGATTTGTGTGTTCCATCGTCATTAACAGGCTATGAGCGTTACAATTAACTGCCAGTTTTGCGTCGGATTCGAAAATCTAGACTCACTGGAGATCGACCATAAGGTGCCCGAGGCAGCAAAAGACCCTTGGAGACAGGTCGGCCGGAGAACGATGTATTTAATCGCGACGGGATTTGTGTGTTCCATCGTCATTAACAGGCTCTGAACGTTACAATTAACTGTCAGTTTTGGTCCGGATTCGAAAATGTAGACTCACAGGAGATCGACCATAAGGTGCCCGAGGCAGCAATAGACCCTTGGAGACAGGTCGGCCGGAGGACGATGTATTGAATCGCGACGCAATTTGTGTGTTCCATAGTCATTAGGAGGCTCTGAACCTTAGAATTAACTGTCAGTTTTGCGTCGGATTCGAAAATCTAGACTCACAGGAGATCGACCATAAGGTGCCCGAGGCAGCAATAGACCCTTGGAGACAGGTCGGCCGGAGGACGATGTATTGAATCGCGACGGGTTTTGTGTGTTCCATCGTCATTAACAGGCTCTGAACGTTACAATTAAATGTCAGTTTTGCGTCGGATTCGAAAATCTAGACTCACGGGAGAACGACCATACGGTGTCCGAGGCAGCACTAGACCCTTGGAGACAAGTCGGCTGGAGGACGATGTATTGAATCGCGACGCAATTTGTGTGTTCCATCGTCATTAACAGGCTCTGAACGTTACAATTAACTGTCAGTTTTGCGTCGGATTCGAAAATCTAGACTCACAGGAGAACGACCATAACGTGCCCGAGGCAGCAATAGACCCTTGGAGACAGGTCGGCCGGAGGACGATGTATTGAATCGCGACGCAATTTGTGTGTTCCATTGTCATTAAGAGGCTCTGAACCTTACGATTAACTGTCAGTTTTGCGTCGCATTCGAAAATCTAGACTCACAGGAGAACGACAATAAGGTGCCCGAGGCAGCAATAGACCCTTGGAGACAGGTCGGCCGGAGGACGATGTATTGAATCGCGACGCGATTTGTGTGTTCCATCGTCATTAACAGGCTCTGAACGTTACAATTTACTGTCAGTTTTGCGTCGGATTCGAAAATCTAGAGTCACAGGAGAACGACCATAAGGTCCCCGAGGCAGCACTAGACCCTTGGAGACAAGTCGGCTGGAGGACGATGTATTGAATCGCGACGCAATTTGTGTGTTCCATCGTCATTAACAGGCTTTGATCGTTACAATTAACTGTCAGTTTTGCGTCGGATTCGAAAATCTAGACTCACAGGAGAACGACCATAAGGTGTCCGAGGCAGCACTAGACCCTTGGAGACAAGTCGGCTGGAGGACGATGTATTGAATCGCGACGCAATTTGTGTGTTCCATCGTCATTAACAGGCTCTGAACGATACAATTAACTGTCAGTTTTGCGTCGGATTCGAAAATCTAGACTCACAAGAGAACGACCATAAGGTGCCCGAGGCAGCAATAGACCCTTGGAGACAGGTCGGCCGGAGGACGATGTATTGAATCGCGACGCGATTTGTGTGTTCCATTGTCATTAAGAGGCTCTGAACCTTACAATTAACTGTCAGTTTTGCGTCGGATTCGAAAATCTAGACTCACAGGAGAACGACCATACGGTGTCCGAGGCAGCACTAGACCTTTGGAGACAAGTCGGCTGGAGGACGATGTATTGAATCGCGACGCAATTTGTGTGTTCCATCGTCATTAACGGGCTCTGAACGTTACAATTAACTGTCAGTTTTGCGTCGGATTCGAAAATGTAGACTCACAGGAGATCGACCATAAGGTGCCCGAGGCAGCAATAGACCCTTGGAGACAGGTCGGCCGGAGGACGATGTATTGAATCGCGACGCGATTTGTGTGTTCCATCGTCATTAACAGGCTCTGAACGTTACAATCAACTGTCAGTTTTGCGTCGGATTCGAAAATCTAGACTCACAGGAGAACGACCATAAGGTGCCCGAGGCAGCAATAGACCCTTGGAGACAGGTCGGCCGGAGGACGATGTATTGAATCGCGACGCGATTTGTGTGTTCCATCGTCATTAACAGGCTCTGAACGTTACAATTAATTGTCAGTTTTGCGTCGGATTCGAAAATCTAGACTCACAGGAGATCGACCATAAGGTGCCCGAGGCAGCAATAGACCCTTGGAGACAGGTCGGCCGGAGGACGATGTATTGAATCGCGACGGGATTTGTGTGTTCCATCGTCATTAACAGGCTCTGAACGTTACAATTAACTGTCAGTTTTCCGTCGGATTCGAAAATCTAGACTCACAGGAGATTGACCATAAGGTGCCCGAGGCAGCAATAGACCCTTGGAGACAGGTCGGCCGGAGGACGATGTATTGAATCGCGACGCGATTTGTGTGTTCCATTGTCATTAAGAGGCTCTGAACCTTACAATTAACTGTCAGTTTTGCGTCGGATTCGAAAATCTAGACTCACAGGAGAACGACCATACGGTGTCCGAGGCAGCACTAGACCTTTGGAGACAAGTCGGCTGGAGGACGATGTATTGAATCGCGACGCAATTTGTGTGTTCCATCGTCATTAACAGGCTCTGAACGTTACAATTAACTGTCAGTTTTGCGTCGGATTCGAAAATGTAGACTCACAGGAGATCGACCATAAGGTGCCCGAGGCAGCAATAGACCCTTGGAGACAGGTCGGCCGGAGGACGATGTATTGAATGGCGACGCGATTTGTGTGTTCCATTGTTATTAAGATGCTCTGAAGGTTACAATTAACTGTCAGTTTTGCGTCGGATTCGAAAATCTAGACTCACAGGAGAACGACCATAAGGAGCCCAAGGCAGCTCTAGACCCTTGGAGACAAATCGGCTGGAGGACGATGTATTGAATCGCGACGCGATTTGTGTGTTCCATCGCCATTAACAGGCTCTGAACCTTAAAATTAACTGTCAGTTTTGCGTCGGATTCGAAAATCTAGACTCACAGGAGATCGACCATAAGGTGCCCGAGGCAGCAATAGACCCTTGGAGACAGGTCGGCCGGAGGACGATGTATTGAATCGCGACGGGATTTGTGTGTTCCATCGTCATTAACAGGCTCTGAACGTTACAATTAACTGTCAGTTTTGCGTCGGATTCGAAAATCTAGACTCACAGGAGATCGACCATAAGGTGCCCGAGGCAGCAATAGACTCTTGGAGACAGGTCGGCCGGAGGACGATGTATTGAATCGCGACGCAATTTGTGTGTTCCATCGTCATTAACAGGCCCTGAACCTTACAATTAACTGTCAGTTTTGCGTCGGATTCGAAAATCTAGACTCACAAGAGAACGACCATAAGGTGCCCGATGCAGCACTAGACCCTTGGAGACATGTCGGCTGGAGGACGATGTATTGAATCGCGACGCGATTTGTGTGTTCCATCGTCATTAACAGGCTCTGAACGTTACAATCAACTGTCAGTTTTGCGTCGGATTCGAAAATCTAGACTCACAGGAGAACGACCATAAGGTGCCCGAGGCAGCAATAGACCCTTGGAGACAGGTCGGCCGGAGGACGATGTATTGAATCGCGACGCGATTTGTGTGTTCCATCGTCATTAACAGGCTCTGAACGTTACAATTAACTGTCAGTTTTGCGTCGGATTCGAAAATCTAGACTCACAGGAGATCGACCATAAGGTGCCCGAGGCAGCAATAGACCCTTGGTGACAGGTCGGCCGGAGGACGATGTATTGAATCGCGACGGGATTTGTGTGTTCCATCGTCATTAACAGGCTCTGAACGTTACAATTAACTGTCAGTTTTCCGTCGGATTCGAAAATCTAGACTCACAGGAGCTTGACCATAAGGTGCCCGAGGCAGCAATAGACCCTTGGAGACAGGTCGGCCGGAGGACGATGTATTGAATCGCGACGCGATTTGTGTGTTCCATTGTCATTAATTGGCTTTGAACGTTACAATTAACTGTCAGTTTTGCGTCGGATTCGAAAATCTAGACTCACAGGAGAACGACGATAAGGTGTCCGAGGCAGCACTAGACCCTTGGAGACAAGTCGGCTGGAGGACGATGTATTGAATCGCGACGCAATTTGTGTGTTCCATCGTCATAAACAGGCTCTGAACGTTACAATTAACTGTCAGTTTTGCGTCGGATTCGAAAGTCTAGACTCACAGGAGAACGACCATAAGGTGCCCGAGGCAGCAATAGTCCCTTGGAGACAGGTCGGCCGGAGGACGATGTATTGAATCGCGATGCAATTTGTGTGTTCCATTGTCATTAAGAGGCTCTGAACCTTACGATTAACTGTCAGTTTTGCGTCGCATTCGAAAATCTAGACTCACAGGAGAACGACAATAAGGTGCCCGAGGCAGCAATAGACCCTTGGAGACAGGTCGGCCGGAGGACGATGTATTGAATCGCGACGCGATTTGTGTGTTCCATCGTCATTAACAGGCTCTGAACGTTACAATTAACTGTCAGTTTTGCGTCGGATTCGAAAATCTAGAGTCACAGGAGAACGACCATAAGGTCCCCGAGGCAGCACTAGACCCTTGGAGACAAGTCGGCTGGAGGACGATGTATTGAATCGCGACGCAATTTGTGTGTTCCATCGTCATTAACAGGCTTTGAACGTTACAATTAACTGTCAGTTTTGCGTCGGATTCGAAAATCTAGACTCACAGGAGAACGACCATAACGTGCCCGAGGCAGCAATAGACCCTTGGAGACAGGTCGGCCGGAGGACGATGTATTGAATCGCGACGCAATTTGTGTGTTCCATTGTCATTAAGAGGCTCTGAACCTTACGATTAACTGTCAGTTTTGCGTCGCATTCGAAAATCTAGACTCACAGGAGAACGACAATAAGGTGCCCGAGGCAGCAATAGACCCTTGGAGACAGGTCGGCCGGAGGACGATGTATTGAATCGCGACGCGATTTGTGTGTTCCATCGTCATTAACAGGCTCTGAACGTTACAATTAACTGTCAGTTTTGCGTCGGATTCGAAAATCTAGACTCACAGGAAATCGACCATAAGGTGCCCAAGGCAGCAATAGACCCTTGGAGACAGGTCGGCCGGAGGACGATGTATTGAATCGCGACGGGTTTTGTGTGTTCCATCGTCATTAACAGGCTCTGAACGTTACAATTAACTGTCAGTTTTGCGTCGGATTCGAAAATCTAGACTCATAGAGGAACGACCATAAGGTGCCCGAGGCAGCACTAGACCCTTGGAGACAAATCGGCTGGAGGACGATGTATTGAATCGCGACGCGATTTGTGTGTTCCATCGTCATTAACAGGCTCTGAACGTTACAATTAACTGTCAGTTTTGCGTCGGATTCTAAAATCTAGACTCACAGGAGAACGACCATGAGGTGCCCGAGGCAGCAATAGACCCTTGGAGACAGGTCGGCCGGAGGACGATGTATTGAATCGCGACGCAATTTGTGTGTTCCATCGTCATTAACAGGCTCTGAACCTTACAATTAACTGTCAGTTTTGCGTCGGATTCGAAAATCTAGACTCACAGGAGATCGACCATAAGGTGCCCGAGGCAGCAATAGACCCTTGGAGACAGGTCGGCCGGAGGACGATGTATTGAATCGCGACGCGATTTTTGTGTTCCATCGTCATTAACAGGCTCTGAACGTTACAATTAACTGTCAGTTTTGCGTCGGATTCGAAAATCTAGACTCACAGGAGATCGACCATAAGGTGCCCGAGGCAGCAATAGACCCTTGGAGACAGATCGGCCGGAGGACGATGTATTGAAAAGCGACGGGATTTGTGTGTTCCATCGTCATTAACAGGCTCTGAAAGTTACAATTAACTGTCAGTTTTGCGTCGGATTCGAAAATCTAGACTCACAGGAGAACGAATATAAGGTGCCCGAGGGAGCAATAGACCCTTGGAGACAGGTCGGCCGGAGGACGATGTATTGAATCGCGACGCAATTTGTGTGTTCCATCGTCATTAACAGGCTCTGAACCTTACAATTAACTGTCAGTTTTGCGTCGGATTCTAAAATCTAGAGTCACAGGACATCGACCATATGGTGCCCGAGGCAGCAATAGACCCTTGGAGACAGGTCGGCCGGAGGACGATGTATTGAATCGCGTCGCGATTTGTGTGTTCCATCGTCATTAACAGGCTCTGAACGTTACAATTAACTGTCAGTTTTGCGTCGGATTCGAAAATCTAGACTCAAAGGAGATCGACCATAAGGTGCCCGAGGCAGCAATAGACCGTTGGAGACAGGTCGGCCGGAGGACGATGTATTGAATCGCGACGCAATTTGTGTGTTCCATAGTCATTAAGAGGGTTCGAACCTTACAATTAACTGTCAGTTTTGCGTCGGATTCGAAAATGTAGACTCACAGGAGATCGACCATAAGGTGCCCGAGGCTGCAATAGACCCTTGGAGACAGGTCGGCCGGAGGACGATGTATTGAATCGCGACGGGTTTTGTGTGTTCCATCGTCATTAACAGGCTCTGAACGTTACAATTAACTGTCAGTTTTGCGTCGGATTCGAAAATCTAGACTCACAGGAGAACGACAATAAGGTGCCCGAGGCAGCACTAGACCCTTGGAGACAAGACGGCCGGAGGACGATGTATTGAATCGCGACGCGATTTGTGTGTTCCATCGTCATTAATAGGCTCTGAACGTTACAATTAACTGTCAGGTTTGCGTCGGATTCGAAAATCTAGACTCACAGGAGATCGACCATAAGGTGCCCGAGGCAGCAATAGACCCTTGGAGACAGGTCGGCCGGAGGACGATGTATTGAATCGCGACGCAATTTGTGTGTTCCATAGTCATTAAGAGGCTCTGAACCTTACAATTATCTGTCAGTTTTGCGTCGGATTCGAAAATCTAGACTCACAGGAGATCGACCATAAGGTGCCCGAGGCAGCAATAGACCCTTGGAGACAGGTCGGCCGGTGGACGATGTATTGAATCGCGACGGGTTTTGTGTGTTCCATCGTCATTAACAGGCTCTGAACGTTACAATTAACTGTCAGTTTTGCGTCGGATTCGAAAATCTAGACTCACAGGAGATCGACCATAAGGTGCCAGGGGCAGCAATAGACCCTTGGAGGCAGGTCGGCCGGAGGACGATGTATTGAATCGCGACGCGATTTGTGTGTTCCATTGTCATTAAGAGCCTCTGAACCTTACAATTAACTGTCAGTTTTGCGTCGGATTCGAAAATCTAGACTCACAGGAGAACGACCATAAGGTGTCCGAGGCAGCACTAGCACTTGGAGACAAGTCGGCTGGAGGACGATGTATTGAATCGCGACGCAGTTTGGGTGTTCCATCGTCATTAATAGGCTCTGAACGTTACAATTAACTGCGTCGGATTCGAAATTCTAGACTCACAGGAGATCGACAATAAGGTGCCCGAGGCAGCTATAGACCCTTGGAGACAGGTCGGCTGGAGGACGATGTATTGAATCGCGACGCGATTTGTGTGTTCCATTGTCATTAAGAGGCTCTGAACCTTACAATTAACTGTCAGTTTTGCGTCGGATTCGAAAATCTAGACTCACAGGAGAACGACCATACGGTGTCCGAGGCAGACTAGACCCTTGAAGACAAGTCGGCTGGAGGACGATGTATTGAATCGCGACGCAATTTGTGTGTTCCATTATCATTAAAAGGCTCTGAACGTTACAATTAACTGTCAGTTTTGCGTCGGATTCGAAAATCTAGACTCACAGGAGATCGACCATAAGGTGCCCGAGGCAGCAATAGACCCTTGGAGACAGGTCGGCCGGAGGACGAAGTATTGAATCGCGACGCGATTTGTGTGTTCCATTGTCATTAAGAGGCTCTGAACGTTACAATTAACTGTCAGTTTTGCGTCGGATTCGAAAATCTAGACTCAGAGGAGAACGACCATAAGGTGCCCGAGGCAGCTCTAGACCCTTGGAGACAAAACGGCTGGAGGACGATGTATTGAATCGCGACGCGATTTGTGTGTTCCATCGCCATTAACAGGCTCTGAACCTTACAATTAACTGTCAGTTTTGCGTCGGATTCGAAAATCTAGACTCACAGGAGATCGACCATAAGGTGCCCGAGGCAGCAATAGACCCGTGAAGACAGGTCGGCCGGAGGACGATGTATTGAATCGCGACGCGATTTGTGTGTTCCATCGTCATTTTCAGGCTCTGAACGTTACAATTAACTGTCAGTTTTGCGTCGGATTCGAAAATCTAGACTCACAGGAGATCGACCATAAGGTGCCCGAGGCAGCAATAGACCCTTGGAGACAGGTCGGCCGGAGGACGATGTATTGAATCGCGACGCGATTTGTGTGTTCCATCGTCATTAACAGGCTCTGAACGTTACAATTAACTGTCAGTTTTGCGTCGGATTCGAAAATCTAGACTCACAGGAGATCGACCATAAGGTGCCCGAGGCAGCAATAGACCCTTGGAGACAGGTCGGCCGGAGGACGATGTATTGAATCGCGACGGGGTTTGTGTGTTCCATCGTCATTAACAGGCTCTGAACGTTACAATTAACTGTCAGTTTTGCGTCGGATTCGAAAATCTAGACTCACAGGAGAACCACCATAAGGTGCCCGAGGGAGCAATAGACCCTTGGAGACAGGTCGGCCGGAGGACGATGTATTGAATCGCGACGCAAATTGTGTGTTCCATCGTCATTAACAGGCTCTGAACCTTACAATTAACTGTCAGTTTTGCGTCGGATTCGAAAATCTAGAGTCACAGGACATCGACCATAAGGTGCCCGAGGCAGCAATAGACCCTTGGAGACAGGTCGGCCGGAGGACGATGTATTGAATCGCGTCGCGATTTGTGTGTTCCATCGTCATTAACAGGCTCTGAACGTTACAATTAACTGTCAGTTTTGCGTCGGATTCGAAAATCTAGACTCACAGGAGATCGACCATAAGGTGCCCGAGGCAGCAATAGACCATTGGAGACAGGTCGGCCGGAGGACGATGTATTGAATCGCGACGCGATTTGTGTGTTCCATAGTCATTAAGAGGGTCTGAACCTTACAATTAACTGTCAGTTTTGCGTCGGATTCGAAAATGTAGACTCACAGGAGATCGACCATAAGGTGCCCGAGGCTGCAATAGACCATTGGAGACAGGTCGGCCGGAGGACGATGTATTGAATCGCGACGGGTTTTGTGTGTTCCATCGTCATTAACAGGCTCTGAACGTTACAATTAACTGTGAGTTTCCGTCGGATTCGAAAATCTAGACTCACAGGAGATCGACCATAAGGTGCCCGGGGCAGCAATAGACCCTTGGAGGCAGGTCGGCCGGAGGACGATGTATTGAATCGCGACGCGATTTGTGTGTTCCATTGTCATTAAGAGCCTCTGAACCTTACAATTAACTGTCAGTTTTGCGGCGGATTCGAAAATCTAGACTCACAGGAGAACGACCATAAGGTGTCCGAGGCAGCACTAGCACTTGCAGACAAGTCGGCTGGAGGACGATGTATTGAATCGCGACGCAGTTTGTGTGCTCCATCGTCATTAATAGGCTCTGAACGTTACATTTAACTGCGTCGGATTCGAAATTCTAGACTCACAGGAGATAGACCATAAGGTGCCCGAGGCAGCAATAGACCCTTGGAGACAGGTCGGCCGGAGGACGATGTATTGAATCGCGACGGGATTTGTGTGTTCCATCGTCATTAACAGGCTCTGAACGTTACAATTAACTGTCAGTTTTGCGTCGGATTCGAAAATCTAGACTCACAAGAGAACGACCATAAGGTGCCCGAGGCAGCACTAGACCCTTGGAGACAAGTCGGCTGGAGGACGATGTATTGAATCGCGACGCGATTTGTGTGTTCCATCGTCATTAACAGGCTCTGAACGTTACAATTAACTGTCAGTTTTGCGTCGGATTCGAAAATCTAGACTCACAGGAGATCGACCATAAGGTGCCCGAGGCAGCAATAGACCCTTGGAGACAGGTCGGCCGGAGGACGATGTATTGAATCGCGACGGGATTTGTGTGTTCCATCGTCATTAACAGGCTCTGAACGTTACAATTAACTGTCAGTTTTGCGTCGGATTCGAAAATCTAGACTCACAAGAGAACGACCATAAGGTGATCGAGGCAGCACTAGACCCTTGGAGACAAGTCGGCTGGAGGACGATGTATTGAATCGCGACGCGATTTGTGTGTTCCATCGTCATTAACAGGCTCTGAACGTTACAATCAACTGTCAGTTTTGCGTCGGATTCGAAAATCTAGACTCACAGGAGAACGACCATAAGGTGCCCGAGGCAGCAATAGACCCTTGGAAACAGGTCGGCCGGAGAACGATGTATTGAATCGCGACGCAATTTGTGTGTTCCATTGTCATTAACAGGCTCTGAACCTTACGATTACCTGTCAGTTTTGCGTCGCATTCGAAAATCTAGACTCACAGGAGAACGACAATAAGGTGCCCGAGGCAGCACTAGACCCTTGGAGACAAGTCGGCCGGAGGACGATGTATTGAATCGCGACGCGATTTGTGTGTTCCATCGTCATTAACAGTTCTGAACGTTACAATTAACTGTCAGTTTTGCGTCGGATTCGAAAATCTAGACTCACAGGAGATCGACCATAAGGTGCCCGAGGCAGCAATAGACCATTGGAGACAGGTCGGCCGGAGGACGATGTATTGAATCGCGACGCAATTTGTGTGTTCCATAGTCACTAAGAGTGTCTGAACCTTACAATTAACTGTCAGTTTTGCGTCGGATTCGAAAATGTAGACTCACAGGAGATCGACCATAAGGTGCCCGAGGCTGCAATAGACCCTTGGAGACAGGTCGGCCGGAGGACGATGTATTGAATCGCGACGGGTTTTGTGTGTTCCATCGTCATTAACAGGCTCTGAACGTTACAATTAACTGTCAGTTTTGCGTCGGATTCGAAAATCTAGACTCACAGGAGAACGACAATAAGGTGCCCGAGGCAGCACTAGACCCTTGGAGACAAGTCGGCTGGAGGACGATGTATTGAATCGCGACGCGATTTGTGTGTTCCATCGTCATTAATAGGCTCTGAACGTTACAATTAACTGTCAGGTTTGCGTCGGATTCGAAAATCTACACTCACAGGAGAACGACCATAAGGTGCCCGAAGCAGCAATAGACCCTTGGAGACAGGTCGGCCGGAGAACGATGTATTGAATCGCGACGCAATTTGTGTGTTCCATTGTCATTAACAGGCTCTGAACCTTACGATTAACTGTCAGTTTTGCGTCGCATTCGAAAATCTAGACTCACAGGAGAACGACAATAAGGTGCCCGAGGCAGCACTAGACCCTTGGAGACAAGTCGGCTGGAGGACGATGTATTGAATCGCGACGCGATTTGTGTGTTCCATCGTCATTAACAGTTCTGAACGTTACAATTAACTGTCAGTTTTGCGTCGGATTCGAAAATCTAGACTCACAGGAGATCGACCATAAGGTGCCCGAGGCAGCAATAGACCATTGGAGACAGGTCGGCCGGAGGACGATGTATTGAATCGCGACGCAATTTGTGTGTTCCATAGTCATTAAGAGGGTCTGAACCTTACAATTAACTGTCAGTTTTGCGTCGGATTCGAAAATGTAGACTCACAGGAGATCGACCATAAGGTGCCCGAGGCTGCAATAGACCCTTGGAGACAGGTCGGCCGGAGGACGATGTATTGAATCGTGACGGGTTTTGTGTGTTCCATCGTCATTAACAGGCTCTGAACGTTACAATTAACTGTCAGTTTTGCGTCGGATTCGAAAATCTAGACTCACAGGAGAACGACAATAAGGTGCCCGAGGCAGCACTAGACACTTGGAGACAAGTCGGCTGGAGGACGATGTATTGAATCGCGACGCGATTTGTGTGTTCCATCGTCATTAATAGGCTCTGAGCGTTACAATTAACTGTCAGGTTTGCGTCGGATTCGAAAATCTAGACTCACAGGAGATCGACCATAAGGTGCCCGAGGCAGCTATAGACCCTTGGAGACAGGTCGGCCGGAGGACGATGTATTGAATCGCGACGCAATTTGTGTGTTCCATAGTCTTTAAGAGGCTCTGAACCTTACAATTAACTGTCAGTTTTGCGTCGGATTCGAAAATCTAGACTCACAGGAGATCGACCATAAGGTGACCGAGGCAGCAATAGACCCTTGGAGACAGGTCGGCCGGAGGACGATGTATTGAATCGCGACGGGTTTTGTGTGTTCCATCGTCATTAACAGGCTCTGAACGTTACAATTAACTGTCAGTTTTGCGTCGGATTCGAAAATCTAGACTCACAGGAGAACGACCATAAGGTGCCCGGGGCAGCAATAGACCCTTGGAGGCAGGTCGGCCGGAGGACGATGTATTGAATCGCGACGCGATTTGTGTGTTCCATTGTCATTAAGAGCCTCTGAACCTTACAATTAACTGTCAGTTTTGCGTCGGATTCGAAAATCTAGACTCACAGGAGAACGACCATAAGGTGTCCGAGGCAGCACTAGCACTTGGAGACAAGTCGGCTGGAGGACGATGAATTGAATCGCGACGCAGTTTGTGTGTTCCATCGTCATTAATAGGCTCTGAACGTTACATTTAACTGCGTCGGATTCGAAATTTTAGACTCACAGGAGATCGACCATAAGGTGCCCGAGGCAGCTATAGACCCTTGGAGACAGGTCGGCTGGAGGACGATGTATTGAATCGCGACGCGATTTGTGTGTTCCATTGTCATTAAGAGGCTCTGAACCTTACAATTAACTGTCAGTTTTGCGTCGGATTCGAAAATCTAGACTCACAGGAGAACGACCATACGGTGTCCGAGGCAGCACTAGACCCTTGGAGACAAGTCGGCTGGAGGTCGATGTATTGAATCGCGACGCAATTTGTGTGTTCCATCGTCATTAAAAGGCTCTGAACGTTACAATTAACTGTCAGTTTTGCGTCGGATTCCAAAATCTAGACTCACAGGAGATCGACCATAAGGTGCCCGAGGCAGCAATAGACACTTGGAGACAGGTAGGCCGGAGGACGATGTATTGAATTGCGACGCGATTTGTGTGTTCCATTGTCATTAAGAGGCTCTGAACGTTACAATTAAATGTCAGTTTTGCGTCGGATTCGAAAATCTAGACTCAGAGGAGAACGACCATAAGGTGCCCGAGGCAGCTCTAGACCCTTGGAGACAAAACGGCTGGAGGACGATGTATTGAATCGCGACGCGATTTGTGTGTTCCATCGCCATTAACAGGCTCTGAACCTTACAATTAACTGTCAGTTTTGCGTCGGATTCGAAAATCTAGACTCACAGGAGATCGACCATAAGGTGCCCGAGGCAGCAATAGACCCGTGAAGACAGGTCGGCCGGAGGACGATGTATTGAATCGCGACGCGATTTGTGTGTTCCATCGTCATTTTCAGGCTCTGAACGTTACAATTAACTGTCAGTTTTGCGTCGGATTCGAAAATCTAGACTCACAGGAGATCGACCATAAGGTGCCCGAGGCAGCAAAAGACCCTTGGAGACAGGTCGGCCGGAGGACGATGTATTGAATCGCGACGTGATTTGTGTGTTCCATCGTCATTAACAGGCTCTGAACGTTACAATTAACTGTCAGTTTTGCGTCGGATTCGAAAATCTAGACTCACAGGAGATCGACCATAAGGTGCCCGAGGCAGCAATAGACCCTTGGAGACAGGTCGGCCGGAGGACGATGTATTGAATCGCGACGGGATTTGTGTGTTCCATCATCATTAACAGGCTCTGAACGTTACAATTAACTGACAGTTTTGCGTCGGATTCGAAAATCTAGACTCACAGGAGAACGACCATAAGGTGCCCGAGGGAGCAATAGATCCTTGGAGACAGGTCGGCCGGAGGACGATGTATTGAATCGCGACGCAATTTGTGTGTTCCATCGTCATTAACAGGCTCTGAACCTTACAATTAACTGTCAGTTTTGCGTCGGATTCGAAAATCTAGAGTCACAGGACATCGACCATAAGGTGCCCGAGGCAGCAATAGACCCTTGGAGACAGGTCGGCCGGAGGACGATGTATTGAATCACGTCGCGATTTGTGTGTTCCATCGTCATTAACAGGCTCTGAACCTTACAATTAACTGTCAGTTTTGCGTCGGATTCGAAAATCTAGACTCACAGGAGATCGACCATAAGGTGCCCGAGGCAGCAATAGACCATTGGAGACAGGTCGGCCGGAGGACGATGTATTGAATCGCGACGCGATTTGTGTGTTCCATTGTCATTAAGAGCCTATGAACCTTGCAATTAACTGTCAGTTTCACGTCGGATTCGAAAATCTAGACTCACAGGAGAACGACCATGAGGTGTCCGAGGCAGCACTAGCACTTGGAGACAAGTCGGCTGGAGGACGATGTATTGAATCGCGACGCAGTTTGTGTGTTCCATCGTCATTAATAGGCTCTGAACGTTACATTTAACTGCGTCGGATTCGAAATTCTAGACTCACAGGAGATAGACCATAAGGTGCCCGAGGCAGCAATAGACCCTTGGAGGCAGGTCGGCTGGAGGACGATGTATTGAATCGCGACGCGATTTGTGTGTTCCATTGTCATTAAGAGGCTCTGAACCTTACAATTAACTGTCAGTTTTGCGTCGGATTCGAAAATCTAGACTCACAGGAGAACGACCATACGGTGTCCGAGGCAGCACTAGACCCTTGGAGACAAGTCGGCTGGAGGACGATGTATTGAATCGCGACGCAATTTGTGTGTTCCATCGTCATTAAAAGGCTCTGAACGTTATAATTAACTGTCAGTTTAGCGTCGGATTCGAAAATCTAGACTCACAGGAGATCGACCATAAGGTGCCCGAGGCAGCAATAGACCCTTGGAGACAGGTCGGCCGGAGGACGATGTATTGAATCGCGACGCGATTTGTGTGTTCCATTGTCATTAAGAGGCTCTGAACGTTACAATTAACTGTCAGTTTTGCGTCGGATTCGAAAATCTAGACTCACAGGAGAACGACCATAAGGTGCCCGAGGCAGCTCTAGACCCTTGGAGACAAATCGGCTGGAGGACGATGTATTGAATCGCGACGCGATTTGTGTGTTCCACCGCCATTAACAGGCTCTGAGCCTTACAATTAACTGTCAGTTTTGCGTCGGATTCGAAAATCTAGACTCACAGGAGATCGACCATAAGGTGCCCGAGGCAGCACTAGACCCGTGAAGACAGGTCGGCCGGAGGACGATGTATTGAATCGCGACGCGATTTGTGTGTTCCATCGTCATTAACAGGCTCTGAACGTTACAATTAACTGTCAGTTTTGCGTCGGATTCGAAAATCTAGACTCACAGGAGATCGACAATAAGGTGCCCGAGGCAGCAATAGACCCTTGGAGACAGGTCGGCCGGAGGACGATGTATTGAATCGCGACGGGATTTGTGTGTTCCATCGTCATTAACAGGCTCTGAACGTTACAATTAACTGTCAGTTTTGCGTCGGATTCGAAAATCTAGACTCACAAGAGAACGACAATAAGGTGCCCGAGGCAGCACTAGACCCTTGGAGACAAGTCGGCTGGAGGACGATGTATTGAATGGCGACGCGATTTGTGTGTTCCATCGTCATTAACAGGCTCTGAACGTTACAATCAACTGTCAGTTTTGCGTCGGATTCGAAAATCTAGACTTACAGGAGAACGACCATAAGGTGCCCGAGGCAGCAATAAACCCTTGGAGACAGGTCGGCCGGAGAACGATGTATTGAAGCGCGACGCAATTTGTGTGTTCCATTGTCATTAACAGGCTCTGAACCTTACGATTAACTGTCAGTTTTGCGTCGCATTCGAAAATCTAGACTCACAGGAGAACGACAATAAGGTGCCCGAGGCAGCACTAGACCCTTGGAGACAAGTCGGCTGGAGGACGATGTATTGAATCGCGACGCGATTTGTGTGTTCCATCGTCATTAACAGTTCTGAACGTTACAATTAACTGTCAGTTTTGCGTCGGATTCGAAAATCTAGACTCACAGGAGATCGACCATAAGGTGCCCGAGGCAGCAATAGACCCTCTGAGGCAGGTCGGCTGGAGGACGATGTATTGAATCGCGACGCGATTTGTGTGTTCCATCGTCATTTTCAGGCTCTGAACGTTACAATTAACTGTCAGTTTTGCGTCGGATTCGAAAATCTAGACTCACAGGAGATCGACCATAAGGTGCCCGAGGCAGCAATAGACTCTTGGAGACAGGTCGGCCGGAGGACGATGTATTGAATCGCGACGGGATTTGTGTGTTCCATCGTCATTAACAGGCTCTGAACGTTACAATTAACTGTCAGTTTTGCGTCGGATTCGAAAATCTAGACTCACAAGAGAACGACCTTAAGGTGCCCGAGGCAGCACTAGACCCTTGGAGACAAGTCGGCTGGAGGACGATGTATTGAATCGCGACGCGATTTGTGTGTTCCATCGTCATTAACAGGCTCTGAACGTTACAACCAACTGTCAGTTTTGCGTCGGATTCGAAAATCTAGACTCACAGGAGAACGACCATAATGTGCTCGAGGCAGCAATAGACCCTTGGAGACAGGTCGGCCGGAGGACGATGTATTGAATCGCGACGCAATTTGTGTGTTCCATCGTCATTAACAGGCTCTGAACGTTACAATTAACTGTCAGTTTTGCGTCGGATTCGAAAATCTAGACTCACAGGAGATCGACCATAAGGTGCCCGAGGCAGCAATAGACCCTTGGAGACAGGTCGGCCGGAGGACGATGTATTGAATCGCGACGGGATTTGTGTGTTCCATCGTCATTAACAGGCTCTGAACGTTACAATTAACTGTCAGTTTTGCGTCGGATTCGAAAATCTAGACTCACAAGAGAACGACCATAACGTGCCCGAGGCAGCACTAGACCCTTGGAGACAAGTCGGCTGGAGGACGATGTATTGAATCGCGACGCAATTTGTGTGTTCCATCGTCATTAACAGGCTCTGAACGTTACAATCAACTGTCAGTTTTGCGTCGGATTAGAAAATCTAGACTCACAGGAGAACGACCATAATGTGCTCGAGGCAGCAATAGACCCTTGGAGACAGGTCGGCCGGAGGACGATGTATTGAATCGCGACGCAATTTGTGTGTTCCATCGTCATTAACAGGCTCTGAACGTTACAATTAACTGTCAGTTTTGCGTCGGATTCGAAAATCTAGACTCACAGGAGATCGACCATAAGGTGCCCGAGGCAGCAATAGACCCTTGGAGACAGGTCGGCCGGAGGACGATGTATTGAATCGCAACGGGATTTGTGTGTTCCATCGTCATTAACAGGCTCTGAACGTTACAATTAACTGTCAGTTTTGCGTCGGATTCGAAAATCTAGACTCACAGGAGATTGACCATAAGGTGCCCGAGGCAGCAATAGACCCTTGGAGACAGGTCGGCCGGAGGACGATGTATTGAATCGCGACGCGATTTGTGTGTTCCATTGTCATTAATTGGCTTTGAACGTTACAATTAACTGTCAGTTTTGCGTCGGATTCGAAAATCTAGACTCACAGGAGAACGACCATAAGGTGTCCGAGGCAGCACTAGACCCTTGGAGACAAGTCGGCTGGAGGACGATGTATTGAATCGCGACGCGATTTGTGTGTTCCATCGTCATTAACAGGCTCTGAACGTTACAATTAACTGTCAGTTTTGCGTCGGATTCGAAAATCTAGACTCACAGGAGAACGACCATAAGGTGCCCGAGGCAGCAATAGACCCTTGGAGACAGGTCGGCCGGAGGACGATGTATTGAATCGCGACGCTATTTGTGTGTTCCATCGTCATTAACAGGCTCTGAACGTTACAATTAACTGTCAGTTTTGCGTCGGATTCGAAAATCTAGAGTCACAGGAGAACGACCATAAGGTGCCCGAGGCAGCACTAGACCCTTGGAGACAAGGCGGCTGGAGGACGATGTATTGAATCGCGACGCGATTTGTGTGTTCCATTGTCATTAATTGGCTTTGAACGTTACAATTAACTGTCAGTTTTGCGTCGGATTCGAAAATCTAGACTCACAGGAGAACGACCATAAGGTGTCCGAGGCAGCACTAGACCCTTGGAGACAAGTCGGCTGGAGGACGATGTATTGAATCGCGACGCGATTTGTGTGTTCCATCGTCATTAACAGGCTCTGAACGTTACAATTAACTGTCAGGTTTGCGTCGGATTCGAAAATCTAGACTCACAGGAGATCGACCTTAAGGTGCCCGAGGCAGCAATAGACCCTTGGAGACAGGTCGGCCGGAGGACGATGTATTGAATCGCGACGAGTTTTGTGTGTTCCATCGTCCTTAACAGGCTCTGAACGTTACAATTAACTGTCAGTTTTGCGTCGGATTCGAAAATCTAGACTCACAAGAGAACGACCTTAAGGTGCCCGAGGCAGCACTAGACCCTTGGAGACAAGTCGGCTGGAGGACGATGTATTGAATCGCGACGCGATTTGTGTGTTCCATCGTCATTAACAGGCTCTGAACGTTACAACCAACTGTCAGTTTTGCGTCGGATTCGAAAATCTAGACTCACAGGAGAACGACCATAAAGTGCTCGAGGCAGCAATAGACCCTTGGAGACAGGTCGGCCGGAGGACGATGTATTGAATCGCGACGCAATTTGTGTGTTCCATCGTCATTAACAGGCTCTGAACGTTACAATTAACTGTCAGTTTTGCGTCGGATTTGAAAATCTAGACTCACAGGAGATCGACCATAAGGTGCCCGAGGCAGCAATAGACCCTTGGAGACAGGTCGGCCGGAGGACGATGTATTGAATCGCGACGGGATTTGTGTGTTCCATCGTCATTAACAGGCTCTGAACGTTACAATTAACTGTCAGTTTTGCGTCGGATTCGAAATTCTAGACTCACAAGAGAACGACCATAACGTGCCCGAGGCAGCACTAGACCCTTGGAGACAAGTCGGCTGGAGGACGATGTATTGAATCGCGACGCGATTTGTGTGTTCCATCGTCATTAAGAGGCTCTGAACGTTACAATCAACTGTCAGTTTTGCGTCGGATTCGAAAATCTAGACTCACAGGAGAACGACCATAATGTGCTCGAGGCAGCAATAGACCCTTGGAGACAGGTCGGCCGGAGGACGATGTATTGAATCGCGACGCAATTTGTGTGTTCCATCGTCATTAAGAGGCTCTGAACGTTACAATTAACTGTCAGTTTTGCGTCGGATTCGAAAATCTAGACTCACAGGAGATCGACCATAAGGTGCCCGAGGCAGCAATAGACCCTTGGAGACAGGTCGGCCGGAGGACGATGTATTGAATCGCGACGGGATTTGTGTGTTCCATCGTCATTAACAGGCTCTGAACGTTACAATTAACTGTCAGTTTTGCGTCGGATTCGAAAATCTAGACTCACAGGAGATTGACCATAAGGTGCCCGAGGCAGCAATAGACCCTTGGAGACAGGTCGGCCGGAGGACGATGTATTGAATCGCGACGCGATTTGTGTGTTCCATTGACATTAATTGGCTTTGAACGTTACAATTAACTGTCAGTTTTGCGTCGGATTCGAAAATCTAGACTCACAGGAGAACGACCATAAGGTGTCCGAGGCAGCACTAGACCCTTGGAGACAAGTCGGCTGGAGGACGATGTATTGAATCGCGACGCGATTTGTGTGTTCCATCGTCATTAACAGGCTCTGAACGTTACAATTAACTGTCAGTTTTGCGTCGGATTCGAAAATCTAGACTCACAGGAGAACGACCATAAGGTGCCCGAGGCAGCAATAGACCCTTGGAGACAGGTCGGCCGGAGGACGATGTATTGAATCGCGACGCTATTTGTGTGTTCCATCGTCATTAACAGGCTCTGAACGTTACAATTAACTGTCAGTTTTGCGTCGGATTCGAAAATCTAGAGTCACAGGAGAACGACCATAAGGTGCCCGAGGCAGCACTAGACCCTTGGAGACAAGTCGGCTGGAGGACGATGTATTGAATCGCGACGCGATTTGTGTGTTCCATTGTCATTAATTGGCTTTGAACGTTACAATTAACTGTCAGTTTTGCGTCGGATTCGAAAATCTAGACTCACAGGAGAACGACCATAAGGTGTCCGAGGCAGCACTAGACCCTTGGAGACAAGTCGGCTGGAGGACGATGTATTGAATCGCGACGCGATTTGTGTGTTCCATCGTCATTAACAGGCTCTGAACGTTACAATTAACTGTCAGGTTTGCGTCGGATTCGAAAATCTAGACTCACAGGAGATCGACCATAAGGTGCCCGAGGCAGCAATAGACCCTTGGAGACAGGTCGGCCGGAGGACGATGTATTGAATCGCGACGAGTTTTGTGTGTTCCATCGTCCTTAACAGGCTCTGAACGTTACAATTAACTGTCAGTTTTGCGTCGGATTCGAAAATCTAGACTCACAGGAGATCGACCATAAGGTGCCCGAGGCAGCAATATACCCTTGGAGACAGGTCGGCCGGAGGACGATGTATTGAATCGCGACGTGTTTTGTGTGTTCCATCGTCATTAACAGGCTCTGAACGTTACAATTAACTGTCAGTTTTGCGTCGGATTCGAAAATCTAGACTCACAGGAGATCGACCATAAGGTGTCCGAGTCAGCAGTAGCACTTGGAGACAAGTCGGCTGGAGGACGATGTATTGAATCGCGACGCAGTTTGTGTGTTCCATCGTCATTAATAGGCTCTGAACGTTACATTTAACTGCGTCGGATTCGAAATTCTAGACTCACAGGAGATCGACCATAAGGTGCCCGAGGCAGCAATAGACCCTTGGAGACAGGTCGGCCGGAGGACGATGTATTGAATCGCGACGGGATTTGTGTGTTCCAACGTCATTAACAGGCTCTGAACGTTACAATTAACTGTCAGTTTTGCGTCGGATTCGAAAATCTAGACTCACAAGAGAACGACCATAAGGTGCCCGAGGCAGCACTAGACCCTTGGAGACAAGTCGGCTGGAGGACGATGTATTGAATCGCGACGCGATTTGTGTGTTCCATCGTCAGTAACAGGCTCTGAACGTTACAATCAACTGTCAGTTTTGCGTCGGATTCGAAAATCTAGACTTACAGGAGAACGACCATAAGGTGCCCGAGGCAGCAGTAGACCCTTGGAGACAGGTCGGCCGGAGAACGATGTATTGAAGCGCGACGCAATTTGTGTGTTCCATTGTCATTAACAGGCTCTGAACCTTACGATTAACTGTCAGTTTTGCGTCGCATTCGAAAATCTAGACTCACAGGAGAACGACAATAAGGTGCCCGAGGCAGCACTAGACCCTTGGAGACAAGTCGGCTGGAGGACGATGTATTGAATCGCGACGCGATTTGTGTGTTCCATCGTCATTAACAGTTCTGAACGTTACAATTAACTGTCAGTTTTGCGTCGGATTCGAAAATCTAGACTCACAGGAGATCGACCATAATGTGCTCGAGGCAGCAATAGACCCTTGGAGACAGGTCGGCCGGAGGACGATGTATTGAATCGCGACGCAATTTGTGTGTTCCATCGTCATTAACAGGCTCTGAACGTTACAATTAACTGTCAGTTTTGCGTCGGATTCGAAAATCTAGACTCACAGGAGATCGACCATAAGGTGCCCGAGGCAGCAATAGACCCTTGGAGACAGGTCGGCCGGAGGACGATGTATTGAATCGCGACGGGATTTGTGTGTTCCATCGTCATTAACAGGCTCTGAACGTTACAATTAACTGTCGGTTTTGCGTCGGATTCGAAAATCTAGACTCACAGGAGATTGACCATAAGGTGCCCGAGGCAGCAATAGACCCTTGGAGACAGGTCGGCCGGAGGACGATGTATTGAATCGCGACGCGATTTGTGTGTTCCATTGTCATTAATTGGCTTTGAACGTTACAATTAACTGTCAGTTTTGCGTCGGATTCGAAAATCTAGACTCACAGGAGAACGACCATTAGGTGTCCGAGGCAGCACTAGACCCTTGCAGACAAGTCGGCTGGAGGACGATGTATTGAATCGCGACGCAATTTGTGTGTTCCATCGTCATTAACAGGCTCTGAACGTTACAATTAACTGTCAGTTTTGCGTCGGATTCGAAAATCTAGACTCACAGGAGAACGACCATAAGGTGCCCGAGGCAGCAATAGACCCTTGGAGACAGGTCGGCCGGAGGACGATGTATTGAATCGCGACGTGTTTTGTGTGTTCCATCGTCATTAACAGGCTCTGAACGTTACAATTAACTGTCAGTTTTGCGTCGGATTCGAAAATCTGGACTCACAGGAGATCGACCATAAGGTGTCCGAGTCAGCACTAGCACTTGGAGACAAGTCGGCTGGAGGACGATGTATTGAATCGCGACGCAGTTTGTGTGTTCCATCGTCATTAATAGGATCTGAACGTTACATTTAACTGCGTCGGATTCGAAATTCTAGACTCACAGGAGATCGACCATAAGGTGCCCGAGGCAGCAATAGACCCTTGGAGACAGGTCGGCTGGAGGACGATGTATTGAATCGCGACGCGATTTGTGTGTTCCATTGTCATTAAGAGGCTCTGAACCTTACAATTAACTGTCAGTTTTGCTTCGGATTCGAAAATCTAGACTCACAGGAGAACGACCATACGGTGTGCGAGGCAGCACTAGACCCTTGGAGACAAGTCGGCTGGAGGACGATGTATTGAATCGCGACGCAATTTGTGTGTTCCATCGTCATTAAAAGGCTCTGAGCGTTACAATTAACTGTCAGTTTAGCGTCGGATTCGAAAATCTAGACTCACAGGAGATCGACCATAAGGTGCCCGAGGCAGCAATAGACCCGTGAAGACAGGTCGGCCGGAGGACGATGTATTGAATCGCGACGCGATTTGTGTGTTCCATCATCATTTTCAGGCTCTGAACGTTACAATTAACTGTCAGTTTTGCGTCGGATTCGAAAATCTAGACTCACAGGAGACCGACCATAAGGTGCCCGAGGCAGCAATAGACCCTCTGAGGCAGGTCGGCCGGAGGACGATGTATTGAATCGCGACGCGATTTGTGTGTTCCATTGTCATTAAGAGCCTCTGAACCTTACAATTAACTGTCAGTTTTGCGTCGGATTCGAAAATCTAGACTCACAGGAGGACGACCATAAGGTGTCCGAGGCAGCACTAGCACTTGGAGACAAGTCGGCTGGAGGACGATGTATTGAATCGCGACGCGATTTGTGTGTTCCATCGTCAGTAACAGGCTCTGAACGTTACAATCAACTGTCAGTTTTGCGTCGGATTCGAAAATCTAGACTTACAGGAGAACGACCATAAGGTGCCCGAGGCAGCAGTAGACCCTTGGAGACAGGTCGGCCGGAGAACGATGTATTGAAGCGCGACGCAATTTGTGTGTTCCATTGTCATTAACAGGCTCTGAACCTTACGATTAACTGTCAGTTTTGCGTCGCATTCGAAAATCTAGACTCACAGGAGAACGACAATAAGGTGCCCGAGGCAGCACTAGACCCTTGGAGACAAGTCGGCTGGAGGACGATGTATTGAATCGCGACGCGATTTGTGTGTTCCATCGTCATTAACATTTCTGAACGTTACAATTAACTGTCAGTTTTGCGTCGGATTCGAAAATCTAGACTCACAGGAGATCGACCATAATGTGCTCGAGGCAGCAATAGACCCTTGGAGACAGGTCGGCCGGAGGACGATGTATTGAATCGCGACGCAATTTGTGTGTTCCATCGTCATTAACAGGCTCTGAACGTTACAATTAACTGTCAGTTTTGCGTCGGATTCGAAAATCTAGACTCACAGGAGATCGACCATAAGGTGCCCGAGGCAGCAATAGACCCTTGGAGACAGGTCGGCCGGAGGACGATGTATTGAATCGCGACGGGATTTGTGTGTTCCATCGTCATTAACAGGCTCTGAACGTTACAATTAACTGTCAGTTTTGCGTCGGATTCGAAAATCTAGACTCACAGGAGATTGACCATAAGGTGCCCGAGGCAGCAATAGACCCTTGGAGACACGTCGGCCGGAGGACGATGTATTGAATCGCGACGCGATTTGTGTGTTCCATTGTCATTAATTGGCTTTGAACGTTACAATTAACTGTCAGTTTTGCGTCGGATTCGAAAATCTAGACTCACAGGAGAACGACCATTAGGTGTCCGAGGCAGCACTAGACCCTTGCAGACAAGTCGGCTGGAGGACGATGTATTGAATCGCGACGCAATTTGTGTGTTCCATCGTCATTAACAGGCTCTGAACGTTACAATTAACTGTCAGTTTTGCGTCGGATTCGAAAATCTAGACTCACAGGAGAACGACCATAAGGTGCCCGAGGCAGCAATAGACCCTTGGAGACAGGTCGGCCGGAGGACGATGTATTGAATCGCGACGTGTTTTGTGTGTTCCATCGTCATTAACAGGCTCTGAACGTTACAATTAACTGTCAGTTTTGCGTCGGATTCGAAAATCTAGACTCACAGGAGATCGACCATAAGGTGTCCGAGTCAGCACTAGCACTTGGAGACAAGTCGGCTGGAGGACGATGTATTGAATCGCGACGCAGTTTGTGTGTTCCATCGTCATTAATAGGCTCTGAACGTTACATTTAACTGCGTCGGATTCGAAATTCTAGACTCACAGGAGATCGACCATAAGGTGCCCGAGGCAGCAATAGACCCTTGGAGACAGGTCGGCTGGAGGACGATGTATTGAATCGCGACGCGATTTGTGTGTTCCATTGTCATTAAGAGGCTCTGAACCTTACAATTAACTGTCAGTTTTGCGTCGGATTCGAAAATCTAGACTCACAGGAGAACGACCATACGGTGTGCGAGGCAGCACTAGACCCTTGGAGACAAGTCGGCTGGAGGACGATGTATTGAATCGCGACGCAATTTGTGTGTTCCATCGTCATTAAAAGGCTCTGAGCGTTACAATTAACTGTCAGTTTAGCGTCGGATTCGAAAATCTAGACTCACAGGAGATCGACGATAAGGTGCCCGAGACAGCAATAGACCTTGGAGACAGGTCGGCCGGAGGACGATGTATTGAATCGCGACGCGATTTGTGTGTTCCATTGTCATTAAGAGGCTCTGAACGTTACAAATAACTGTCTGTTTTGCGTCGGATTCAAAAATCTAGACTCACAGGAGAACGACCATAAGGTGCCCGAGGCAGCTCTAGACCCTTGGAGACAAATCGGCTGGAGGACGATGTATTGAATCGCGACGCGATTTGTGTGTTCCATCGCCATTAACAGGCTCTGAACCTTACAATTAACTGTCAGTTTTGCGTCGGATTCGAAAATCTAGACTCACAGGAGATCGACCATAAGGTGCCCGAGGCAGCAATAGACCCGTGAAGACAGGTCGGCCGGAGGACGATGTATTGAATCGCGACGCGATTTGTGTGTTCCATCATCATTTTCAGGCTCTGAACGTTACAATTAACTGTCAGTTTTGCGTCGGATTCGAAAATCTAGACTCACAGGAGACCGACCATAAGGTGCCCGAGGCAGCAATAGACCCTCTGAGGCAGGTCGGCCGGAGGACGATGTATTGAATCGCGACGCGATTTGTGTGTTCCATTGTCATTAAGAGCCTCTGAACCTTACAATTAACTGTCAGTTTTGCGTCGGATTCGAAAATCTAGACTCACAGGAGGACGACCATAAGGTGTCCGAGGCAGCACTAGCACTTGGAGACAAGTCGGCTGGAGGACAATGTATTGAATCGCGACGCAGTTTGTGTGTTCCATCGTTATTAACAGGCTCTGAACGTTACATTTAACTGCGTCGGATTCGAAATTCTAGACTCACAGGAGATCGACCATAAGGTGCCCGAGGCAGCAATAGACCCTTGGAGACAGGTCGGCCGGAGGACGATGTATTGAATCGCGACGCGATTTGTGTGTTCCATCGTCATTAACAGGCTCTGAACGTTACAATTAACTGTCAGGTGTCGTCGAATTCGAAAATCTAGACTCATAGGAGATTGACCATAAGGTGCCCGAGGCAGCAATAGACCCTTGGAGACAGGTCGGCCGGAGGACGATGTATTGAATCGCGACGCGATTTGTGTGTTCCATTGTCATTAATTGGCTTTGAACGTTACAATTAACTGTCAGTTTTGCGTCGGATTCGAAAATCTAGACTCACAGGAGAACGACCATAAGGTGTCCGAGGCAGCACTAGACCCTTGGAGACAAGTCGGCTGGAGGACGATGTATTGAATCGCGACGCAATTTGTGTGTTCCATCGTCATTAACAGGCTCTGAACGTTACAATTAACTGTCAGTTTTGCGTCGGATTCGAAAATCTAGACTCACAGGAGATCGACCTTAAGGTGCCCGAGGCAGCAATAGACCCTTGGAGACAGGTCGGCCGGAGGACGATGTATTGAATCGCGACGCAATTTGTGTGTTCCATAGTCATTAAGAGGCTCTGAACCTTACAATTAACTGTCAGTTTTGCGTCGGATTCGAAAATCTAGACTCACAGGAGATCGACCATAAGGTGCCCGAGGCAGCAATAGACCCTTGGAGACAGGTCGGCCGGAGGACGATGTATTGAATCGCGACGAGTTTTGTGTGTTCCATCGTCCTTAACAGGCTCTGAACGTTACAATTAACTGTCAGTTTTGCGTCGGATTCGAAAATCTAGACTCACAGGAGATCGACCATAAGGTGCCCGGGGCAGCAATAGACCCTTGGAGGCAGGTCGGCCGGAGGACGATGTATTGAATCGCGACGCGATTTGTGTGTTCCATTGTCATTAAGAGCCTCTGAACCTTACAATTAACTGTCAGTTTTGCGTCGGATTCGAAAATCTAGACTCACAGGAGAACGACCATAAGGTGTCCGAGGCAGCACTAGCACTTGGAGACAAGTCTGCTGGAGGACGATGTATTGAATCGCGACGCAGTTTGTGTGTTCCATCGTCATTAATAGGCTCTGAACGTTACATTTAACTTCGTCGGATTCGAAATTCTAGACTCACAGGAGATCGACCATAAGGTGCCCGAGGCAGCAATAGACCCTTGGAGACAGGTCGGCCGGAGGACGATGTATTGAATCGCGACGCGATTTGTGTGTTCCATTGTCATTAAGAGGCTCTGAACCTTACAATTAACTATCAGTTTTGCGTCGGATTCGAAAATCTAGACTCACAGCAGAACGACCATACGGTGTCCGAGGCAGCACTAGACCCTTGGAGACAAGTCGGCTGGAGGACGATGTATTGAATCGCGACGCAATTTGTGTGTTCCATCGTCATTAAAAGGCTCTGAGCGTTACAATTAACTGTCAGTTTAGCGTCGGATTCGAAAATCTAGACTCACAGGAGATCGACCATAAGGTGCCCGAGGCAGCAATAGACCCTTGGAGACAGGTCGGCCGGAGGACGATGTATTGAATCGCGACGCGATTTGTGTGTTCCATTGTCATTAAGAGGCTCTGAACGTTACAAATAACTGTCAGTTTTGCGTCGGATTCAAAAATCTAGACTCACAGGAGAACGACCATAAGGTGCCCGAGGCAGCTCTAGACCCTTGGAGACAAATCGGCTGGAGGACGATGTATTGAATCGCGACGCGATTTGTGTGTTCCATCGCCATTAACAGGCTCTGAACCTTACAATTAACTGTCAGTTTTGCGTCGGATTCGAAAATCTAGACTCACAGGAGATCGAGCATAAGGTGCCCGAGGCAGCAATAGACCCGTGAAGACAGGTCGGCCGGAGGACGATGTATTGAATCGCGACGCGATTTGTGTGTTCCATCATCATTTTCAGGCTCTGAACGTTACAATTAACTGTCAGTTTTGCGTCGGATTCGAAAATCTAGACTCACAGGAGACCGACCATAAGGTGCCCGAGGCAGCAATAGACCCTCTGAGGCAGGTCGGCCGGAGGACGATGTATTGAATCGCGACGCGATTTGTGTGTTCCATTGTCATTAAGAGCCTCTGAACCATTCAATTATCTGTCAATTTTGCGTCGGATTCGAAAATCTAGACTCACAGGAGGACGACCATAAGGTGTCCGAGGCAGCACTAGCACTTGGAGACAAGTCGGCTGGAGGACAATGTATTGAATCGCGACGCAGTTTGTGTGTTCCATCGTTATTAACAGGCTCTGAACGTTACATTTAACTGCGTCGGATTCGAAATTCTAGACTCACAGGAGATCGACCATAAGGTGCCCGAGGCAGCAATAGACCCTTGGAGACAGGTCGGCCGGAGGACGATGTATTGAATCGCGACGTGTTTTGTGTGTTCCATCGTCATTAACAGGCTCTGAACGTTACAATTAACTGTCAGTTTTGCGTCGGATTCGAAAATCTAGACTCACAGGAGATCGACCATAAGGTGTCCGAGTCAGCAGTAGCACTTGGAGACAAGTCGGCTGGAGGACGATGTATTGAATCGCGACGCAGTTTGTGTGTTCCATCGTCATTAATAGGCTCTGAACGTTACATTTAACTGCGTCGGATTCGAAATTCTAGACTCACAGGAGATCGACCATAAGGTGCCCGAGGCAGCAATAGACCCTTGGAGACAGGTCGGCCGGAGGACGATGTATTGAATCGCGACGGGATTTGTGTGTTCCATCGTCATTAACAGGCTCTGAACGTTACAATTAACTGTCAGTTTTGCGTCGGATTCGAAAATCTAGACTCACAGGAGAACGACAATAAGGTGCCCGTGGCAGCACTAGACCCTTGGAGACAAGTCGGCTGGAGGACGATGTATTGAATCGCGACGCGATTTGTGTGTTCCATCGTCATTAACAGTTCTGAACGTTACAATTAACTGTCAGTTTTGCGTCGGATTCGAAAATCTAGACTCACAGGAGATCGACCATAATGTGCTCGAGGCAGCAATAGATACTTGGAGACAGGTCGGCCGGAGGACGATGTATTGAATCGCGACGCAATTTGTATGTTCCATCGTCATTAACAGGCTCTGAACGTTACAATTAACTGTCAGTTTTGCGTCGGATTCGAAAATCTAGACTCACAGGAGATCGACCATAAGGTGCCCGAGGCAGCAATAGACCCTTGGAGACAGGTCGGCCGGAGGACGATGTATTGAATCGCGACGGGATTTGTGTGTTCCATTGTCATTAATTGGCTTTGAACGTTACAATTAACTGTCAGTTTTGCGTCGGATTCGAAAATCTAGACTCACAGGAGAACGACCATTAGGTGTCCGAGGCAGCACTAGACCCTTGCAGACAAGTCGGCTGGAGGACGATGTATTGAATCGCGACGCAATTTGTGTGTTCCATCGTCATTAACAGGCTCTGAACGTTACAATTAACTGTCAGTTTTGCGTCGGATTCGAAAATCTAGACTCACAGGAGAACGACCATAAGGTGCCCGAGGCAGCAATAGACCCTTGGAGACAGGTCGGCCGGAGGACGATGTATTGAATCGCGACGTGTTTTGTGTGTTCCATCGTCATTAACAGGCTCTGCACGTTACAATTAACTGTCAGTTTTGCGTCGGATTCGAAAATCTGGACTCACAGGAGATCGACCATAAGGTGTCCGAGTCAGCACTAGCACTTGGAGACAAGTCGGCTGGAGGACGATGTATTGAATCGCGACGCAGTTTGTGTGTTCCATCGTCATTAATAGGCTCTGAACGTTACATTTAACTGCGTCGGATTCGAAATTCTAGACTCACAGGAGATCGACCATAAGGTGCCCGAGGCAGCAATAGACCCTTGGAGACAGGTCGGCTGGAGGACGATGTATTGAATCGCGACGCGATTTGTGTGTTCCATTGTCATTAAGAGGCTCTGAACCTTACAATTAACTGTCAGTTTTGCGTCGGATTCGAAAATCTAGACTCACAGGAGAACGACCATACGGTGTGCGAGGCAGCACTAGACCCTTGGAGACAAGTCGGCTGGAGGACGATGTATTGAATCGCGACGCAATTTGTGTGTTCCATCGTCATTAAAAGGCTCTGAGCGTTACAATTAACTGTCAGTTTAGCGTCGGATTCGAAAATCTAGACTCACAGGAGATCGACCATAAGGTGCCCGAGGCAGCTCTAGACCCTTGGAGACAAATCGGCTGGAGGACGATGTATTGAATCGCGACGCGATTTGTGTGTTCCATCGCCATTAACAGGCTCTGAACCTTACAATTAACTGTCAGTTTTGCGTCGGATTCGAAAATCTAGACTCACAGGAGATCGACCATAAGGTGCCCGAGGCAGCAATAGACCCGTGAAGACAGGTCGGCCGGAGGACGATGTATTGAATCGCGACGCGATTTGTGTGTTCCATCATCATTTTCAGGCTCTGAACGTTACAATTAACTGTCAGTTTTGCGTCGGATTCGAAAATCTAGACTCACAGGAGACCGACCATAAGGTGCCCGAGGCAGCAATAGACCCTCTGAGGCAGGTCGGCCGGAGGACGATGTATTGAATCGCGACGCGATTTGTGTGTTCCATTGTCATTAAGAGCCTCTGAACCTTACAATTAACTGTCAGTTTTGCGTCGGATTCGAAAATCTAGACTCACAGGAGGACGACCATAAGGTGTCCGAGGCAGCACTAGCACTTGGAGACAAGTCGGCTGGAGGACGATGTATTGAATCGCGACGCGATTTGTGTGTTCCATCGTCAGTAACAGGCTCTGAACGTTACAATCAACTGTCAGTTTTGCGTCGGATTCGAAAATCTAGACTTACAGGAGAACGACCATAAGGTGCCCGAGGCAGCAGTAGACCCTTGGAGACAGGTCGGCCGGAGAACGATGTATTGAAGCGCGACGCAATTTGTGTGTTCCATTGTCATTAACAGGCTCTGAACCTTACGATTAACTGTCAGTTTTGCGTCGCATTCGAAAATCTAGACTCACAGGAGAACGACAATAAGGTGCCCGAGGCAGCACTAGACCCTTGGAGACAAGTCGGCTGGAGGACGATGTATTGAATGGCGACGCGATTTGTGTGTTCCATCGTCATTAACAGTTCTGAACGTTACAATTAACTGTCAGTTTTGCGTCGGATTCGAAAATCTAGACTCACAGGAGAACGACCATAATGTGCTCGAGGCAGCAATAGACCCTTGGAGACAGGTCGGCCGGAGGACGATGTATTGAATCGCGACGCAATTTGTGTGTTCCATCGTCATTAACAGGCTCTGAACGTTACAATTAACTGTCAGTTTTGCGTCGGATTCGAAAATCTAGACTCACAGGAGATCGACCATAAGGTGCCCGAGGCAGCAATAGACCCTTGGAGACAGGTCGGCCGGAGGACGATGTATTGAATCGCGACGGGATTTGTGTGTTCCATCGTCATTAACAGGCTCTGAACGTTACAATTAACTGTCAGTTTTGCGTCGGATTCGAAAATCTAGACTCACAGGAGATCGACCATAAGGTGTCCGAGTCAGCACTAGCACTTGGAGACAAGTCGGCTGGAGGACGATGTATTGAATCGCGACGCAGTTTGTGTGTTCCATCGTCATTAATAGGCTCTGAACGTTACATTTAACTGCGTCGGATTCGAAATTCTAGACTCACAGGAGATCGACCATAAGGTGCCCGAGGCAGCAATAGACCCTTGGAGACAGGTCGGCTGGAGGACGATGTATTGAATCGCGACGCGATTTGTGTGTTCCATTGTCATTAAGAGGCTCTGAACCTTACAATTAACTGTCAGTTTTGCGTCGGATTCGAAAATCTAGACTCACAGGAGAACGACCATACGGTGTGCGAGGCAGCACTAGACCCTTGGAGACAAGTCGGCTGGAGGACGATGTATTGAATCGCGACGCAATTTGTGTGTTCCATCGTCATTAAAAGGCTCTGAGCGTTACAATTAACTGTCAGTTTAGCGTCGGATTCGAAAATCTAGACTCACAGGAGATCGACGATAAGGTGCCCGAGGCAGCAATAGACCTTGGAGACAGGTCGGCCGGAGGACGATGTATTGAATCGCGACGCGATTTGTGTGTTCCATTGTCATTAAGAGGCTCTGAACGTTACAAATAACTGTCAGTTTTGCGTCGGATTCAAAAATCTAGACTCACAGGAGAACGACCATAAGGTGCCCGAGGCAGCTCTAGACCCTTGGAGACAAATCGGCTGTAGGACGATGTATTGAATCGCGACGCGATTTGTGTGTTCCATCGCCATTAACAGGCTCTGAACCTTACAATTAACTGTCAGTTTTGCGTCGGATTCGAAAATCTAGACTCACAGGAGATCGACCATAAGGTGCCCGAGGCAGCAATAGACCCGTGAAGACAGGTCGGCCGGAGGACGATGTATTGAATCGCGACGCGATTTGTGTGTTCCATCATCATTTTCAGGCTCTGAACGTTACAATTAACTGTCAGTTTTGCGTCGGATTCGAAAATCTAGACTCACAGGAGACCGACCATAGGGTGCCCGAGGCAGCAATAGACCCTCTGAGGCAGGTCGGCCGGAGGACGATGTATTGAATCGCGACGCGATTTGTGTGTTCCATTGTCATTAAGAGCCTCTGAACCTTACAGTTAACTGTCAGTTTTGCGTCGGATTCGAAAATCTAGACTCACAGGAGGACGACCATAAGGTGTCCGAGGCAGCACTAGCACTTGGAGACAAGTCGGCTGGAGGACAATGTATTGAATCGCGACGCAGTTTGTGTGTTCCATCGTTATTAACAGGCTCTGAACGTTACATTTAACTGCGTCGGATTCGAAATTCTAGACTCACAGGAGATCGACCATAAGGTGCCCGAGGCAGCAATAGACCCTTGGAGACAGGTCGGCCGGAGGACGATGTATTGAATCGCGACGCAATTTGTGTGTTCCATCGTCATTAACAGGCCCTGAACGTTACAATTAACTGTCAGTTTTGCGTCGGATTCGAAAATCTAGACTCACAAGAGAACGACCATAAGGTGCTCGAGGCAGCACTAGACCCTTGGAGACAAGTCGGCTGCAGGACGATGTATTGAATCGCGACGCGATTTGTGTGTTCCATCGTCATTAACAGGCTCTGAACGTTACAATCAACTGTCAGTTTTGCGTCGGATTCGAAAATCTAGACTCACAGGAGAACGACCATAAGGTGCCCGAGGCAGCAATAGACCCTTGGAGACAGGTCGGCCGGAGGACGATGTATTGAATCGCGACGCGATTTGTGTGTTCCATCGTCATTAACAGGCTCTGAACGTTACAATTAACTGTCACTTTTGCGTCGGATTCGAAAATCTAGACTCACAGGAGATCGACCATAAGGTGCCCGAGGCAGCAATAGACCCTTGGAGACAGGTCGGCCGGAGGACGATGTATTGAATCGCGACGGGATTTGTGTGTTCCATCGTCATTAACAGGCTCTGAACGTTACAATTAACTGTCAGGTTTGCGTCGGATTCGAAAATCTAGACTCATAGGAGATTGACCATAAGGTGCCCGAGGCAGCAATAGACCCTTGGAGACAGGTCGGCCGGAGGACGATGTATTGAATCGCGACGCGATTTGTGTGTTCCATTGTCATTAATTGGCTTTGAACGTTACAATTAACTGTCAGTTTTGCGTCGGATTCGAAAATCTAGACTCACAGGAGAACGACCATTAGGTGTCCGAGGCAGCACTAGCCCCTTGCAGACAAGTCGGCTGGAGGACGATGTATTGAATCGCGACGCAATTTGTGTGTTCCATCGTCATTAACAGGCTCTGAACGTTACAATTAACTGTCAGTTTTGCGTCGGATTCGAAAATCTAGACTCACAGGAGATCGACCATAAGGTGCCCGAGGCAGCAATAGACCCTTGGAGACAGGTCGGCCGGAGGACGATGTATTGAATCGCGACGTGTTTTGTGTGTTCCATCGTCATTAACAGGCTCTGAACGTTACAATTAACTGTCAGTTTTGCGTCGGATTCGAAAATCTAGACTCACAGGAGATCGACCATAAGGTGTCCGAGTCAGCACTAGCACTTGGAGACAAGTCGGCTGGAGGACGATGTATTGAATCGCGACGCAGTTTGTGTGTTCCATCGTCATTAATAGGCTCTGAACGTTACATTTAACTGCGTCGGATTCGAAATTCTAGACTCACAGGAGATCGACCATAAGGTGCCCGAGGCAGCAATAGACCCTTGGAGACAGGTCGGCTGGAGGACGATGTATTGAATCGCGACGCGATTTGTGTGTTCCATTGTCATTAAGAGGCTCTGAACCTTACAATTAACTGTCAGTTTTGCGTCGGATTCGAAAATCTAGACTCACAGGAGAACGACCATACGGTGTGCGAGGCAGCACTAGACCCTTGGAGACAAGTCGGCTGGAGGACGATGTATTGAATCGCGACGCAATTTGTGTGTTCCATCGTCATTAAAAGGCTCTGAGCGTTACAATTAACTGTCAGTTTAGCGTCGGATTCGAAAATCTAGACTCACAGGAGATCGACGATAAGGTGCCCGAGGCAGCAATAGACCTTGGAGACAGGTCGGCCGGAGGACGATGTATTGAATCGCGACGCGATTTGTGTGTTCCATTGTCATTAAGAGGCTCTGAACGTTACAAATAACTGTCAGTTTTGCGTCGGATTCAAAAATCTAGACTCACAGGAGAACGACCATAAGGTGCCCGAGGCAGCTCTAGACCCTTGGAGACAAATCGGCTGCAGGACGATGTATTGAATCGCGACGCGATTTGTGTGTTCCATCGCCATTAACAGGCTCTGAACCTTACAATTAACTGTCAGTTTTGCGTCGGATTCGAAAATCTAGACTCACAGGAGATCGACCATAAGGTGCCCGAGGCAGCAATAGACCCGTGAAGACAGGTCGGCCGGAGGACGATGTATAGAATCGCGACGCGATTTGTGTGTTCCATCATCATTTTCAGGCTCTGAACGTTACAATTAACTGTCAGTTTTGCGTCGGATTCGAAAATCTAGACTCACAGGAGACCGACCATAAGGTGCCCGAGGCAGCAATAGACCCTCTGAGGCAGGTCGGCCGGAGGACGATGTATTGAATCGCGACGCGATTTGTGTGTTCCATTGTCATTAAGAGCCTCTGAACCTTACAATTAACTGTCAGTTTTGCGTCGGATTCGAAAATCTAGACTCACAGGAGGACGACCATAAGGTGTCCGAGGCAGCACTAGCACTTGGAGACAAGTCGGCTGGAGGACAATGTATTGAATCGCGACGCAGTTTGTGTGTTCCATCGTTATTAACAGGCTCTGAACGTTACATTTAACTGCGTCGGATTCGAAATTCTAGACTCACAGGAGATCGACCATAAGGTGCCCGAGGCAGCAATAGACCCTTGGAGACAGGTCGGCCGGAGGACGATGTATTGAATCGCGACGCAATTTGTGTGTTCCATCGTCATTAACAGGCCCTGAACGTTACAATTAACTGTCAGTTTTGCGTCGGATTCGAAAATCTAGACTCACAAGAGAACGACCATAAGGTGCTCGAGGCAGCACTAGACCCTTGGAGACAAGTCGGCTGCAGGACGATGTATTGAATCGCGACGCGATTTGTGTGTTCCATCGTCATTAACAGGCTCTGAACGTTACAATCAACTGTCAGTTTTGCGTCGGATTCGAAAATCTAGACTCACAGGAGAACGACCATAGGGTGCCCGAGGCAGCAATAGACCCTTGGAGACAGGTCGGCCGGAGGACGATGTATTGAATCGCGACGGGATTTGTGTGTTCCATCGTCATTAACAGGCTCTGAACGTTACAATTAACTGTCAGGTTTGCGTCGGATTCGAAAATCTAGACTCATAGGAGATTGACCATAAGGTGCCCGAGGCAGCAATAGACCCTTGGAGACAGGTCGGCCGGAGGACGATGTATTGAATCGCGACGCGATTTGTGTGTTCCATTGTCATTAATTGGCTTTGAACGTTACAATTAACTGTCAGTTTTGCGTCGGATTCGAAAATCTAGACTCACAGGAGAACGACCATAAGGTGTCCGAGGCAGCACTAGACCCTTGGAGACAAGTCGGCTGGAGGACGATGTATTGAATCGCGACGCAATTTGTGTGTTCCATCGTCATTAACAGGCTCTGAACGTTACAATTAACTGTCAGTTTTGCGTCGGATTCGAAAATCTAGACTCACAGGAGAACGACCATAAGGTGCCCGAGGCAGCAATAGACCCTTGGAGACAGGTCGGCCGGAGGACGATGTATTGAATCGCGACGCGATTTGTGTGTTCCATCGTCATTAACAGGCTCTGAACGTTACAAATAACTGTCAGTTTTGCGTCGGATTCGAAAATCTAGAGTCACAGGAGAACGACCATAAGGTGCCCGAGGCAGCACTAGACCCTTGGAGACAAGACGGCTGGAGGACGATGTATTGAATCGCGACGCGATTTGTGTGTTCCATTGTCATTAATTGGCTTTGAACGTTACAATTAACTGTCAGTTTTGCGTCGGATTCGAAAATCTAGACTCACAGGGGAACGACCATAAGGTGTCCGAGGCAGCACTAGACCCTTGGAGACAAGTCGGCTGGAGGACGATGTATTGAATCGCGACGCGATTTGTGTGTTCCATCGTCATTAACAGGCTCTGAACGTTACAATTAACTGTCAGGTTTGCGTCGGATTCGAAAATCTAGACTCACAGGAGATCGACCTTAAGGTGCCCGAGGCAGCAATAGACCCTTGGAGACAGGTCGGCCGGAGGACGATGTATTGAATCGCGACGCAATTTGTGTGTTCCATAGTCATTAAGAGGCTCTGAACCTTACAATTAACTGTCAGTTTTGCGTCGGATTCGAAAATCTAGACTCACAGGAGATCGACCATAAGGTGCCCGAGGCAGCAATAGACCCTTGGAGACAGGTCGGCCGGAGGACGATGTATTGAATCGCGACGAGTTTTGTGTGTTCCATCGTCCTTAACAGGCTCTGAACGTTACAATTAACTGTCAGTTTTGCGTCGGATTCGAAAATCTAGACTCACAGGAGATCGACCATAAGGTGCCCGGGGCAGCAATAGACCCTTGGAGGCAGGTCGGCCGGAGGACGATGTATTGAATCGCGACGCGATTTGTGTGTTCCATTGTCATTAAGAGCCTCTGAACCTTACAATTAACTGTCAGTTTTGCGTCGGATTCGAAAATCTAGACTCACAGGAGAACGACCATAAGGTGTCCGAGGCAGCACTAGCACTTGGAGACAAGTCTGCTGGAGGACGATGTATTGAATCGCGACGCAGTTTGTGTGTTCCATCGTCATTAATAGGCTCTGAACGTTACATTTAACTTCGTCGGATTCGAAATTCTAGACTCACAGGAGATCGACCATAAGGTGCCCGAGGCAGCAATAGACCCTTGGAGACAGGTCGGCCGGAGGACGATGTATTGAATCGCGACGCGATTTGTGTGTTCCATTGTCATTAAGAGGCTCTGAACCTTACAATTAACTATCAGTTTTGCGTCGGATTCGAAAATCTAGACTCACAGGAGAACGACCATACGGTGTCCGAGGCAGCACTAGACCCTTGGAGACAAGTCGGCTGGAGGACGATGTATTGAATCGCGACGCAATTTGTGTGTTCCATCGTCATTAAAAGGCTCTGAGCGTTACAATTAACTGTCAGTTTAGCGTCGGATTCGAAAATCTAGACTCACAGGAGATCGACCATAAGGTGCCCGAGGCAGCAATAGACCCTTGGAGACAGGTCGGCCGGAGGACGATGTATTGAATCGCGACGCGATTTGTGTGTTCCATTGTCATTAAGAGGCTCTGAACGTTACAAATAACTGTCAGTTTTGCGTCGGATTCGAAAATCTAGACTCACAGGAGATCGAGCATAAGGTGCCCGAGGCAGCAATAGACCCTCTGAGGCAGGTCGGCCGGAGGACGATGTATTGAATCGCGACGCGATTTGTGTGTTCCATTGTCATTAAGAGCCTCTGAACCATTCAATTAACTGTCAATTTTGCGTCGGATTCGAAAATCTAGACTCACAGGAGGACGACCATAAGGTGTCCGAGGCAGCACTAGCACTTGGAGACAAGTCGGCTGGAGGACAATGTATTGAATCGCGACGCAGTTTGTGTGTTCCATCGTTATTAACAGGCTCTGAACGTTACATTTAACTGCGTCGGATTCGAAATTCTAGACTCACAGGAGATCGAGCATAAGGTGTCCGAGGCAGCACTAGACCCTTGGAGACAAGTCGGCTGGAGGACGATGTATTGAATCGCGACGCAATTTCTGTGTTCCATCGTCATTAACAGGCTCTGAACGTTACAATTAACTGTCAGTTTTGCGTCGGATTCGAAAATCTAGACTCACAGGAGAACGACCATAAGGTGCCCGAGGCAGCAATAGACCCTTGGAGACAGGTCGGCCGGAGGACGATGTATTGAATCGCGACGCGATTTGTGTGTTCCATCGTCATTAACAGGCTCTGAACGTTACAAATAACTGTCAGTTTTGCGTCGGATTCGAAAATCTAGAGTCACAGGAGAACGACCATAAGGTGCCCGAGGCAGCACTAGACCCTTGGAGACAAGACGGCTGGAGGACGATGTATTGAATCGCGACGCGATTTGTGTGTTCCATTGTCATTAATTGGCTTTGAACGTTACAATTAACTGTCAGTTTTGCGTCGGATTCGAAAATCTAGACTCACAGGGGAACGACCATAAGGTGTCCGAGGCAGCACTAGACCCTTGGAGACAAGTCGGCTGGAGGACGATGTATTGAATCGCGACGCGATTTGTGTGTTCCATCGTCATTAACAGGCTCTGAACGTTACAATTAACTGTCAGGTTTGCGTCGGATTCGAAAATCTAGACTCACAGGAGATCGACCTTAAGGTGCCCGAGGCAGCAATAGACCCTTGGAGACAGGTCGGCCGGAGGACGATGTATTGAATCGCGACGCAATTTGTGTGTTCCATAGTCATTAAGAGGCTCTGAACCTTACAATTAACTGTCAGTTTTGCGTCGGATTCGAAAATCTAGACTCACAGGAGATCGACCATAAGGTGCCCGAGGCAGCAATAGACCCTTGGAGACAGGTCGGCCGGAGGACGATGTATTGAATCGCGACGAGTTTTGTGTGTTCCATCGTCCTTAACAGGCTCTGAACGTTACAATTAACTGTCAGTTTTGCGTCGGATTCGAAAATCTAGACTCACAGGAGATCGACCATAAGGTGCCCGGGGCAGCAATAGACCCTTGGAGGCAGGTCGGCCGGAGGACGATGTATTGAATCGCGACGCGATTTGTGTGTTCCATTGTCATTAAGAGCCTCTGAACCTTACAATTAACTGTCAGTTTTGCGTCGGATTCGAAAATCTAGACTCACAGGAGAACGACCATAAGGTGTCCGAGGCAGCACTAGCACTTGGAGACAAGTCTGCTGGAGGACGATGTATTGAATCGCGACGCAGTTTGTGTGTTCCATCGTCATTAATAGGCTCTGAACGTTACATTTAACTTCGTCGGATTCGAAATTCTAGACTCACAGGAGATCGACCATAAGGTGCCCGAGGCAGCAATAGACCCTTGGAGACAGGTCGGCCGGAGGACGATGTATTGAATCGCGACGCGATTTGTGTGTTCCATTGTCATTAAGAGGCTCTGAACCTTACAATTAACTATCAGTTTTGCGTCGGATTCGAAAATCTAGACTCACAGGAGAACGACCATACGGTGTCCGAGGCAGCACTAGACCCTTGGAGACAAGTCGGCTGGAGGACGATGTATTGAATCGCGACGCAATTTGTGTGTTCCATCGTCATTAAAAGGCTCTGAGCGTTACAATTAACTGTCAGTTTAGCGTCGGATTCGAAAATCTAGACTCACAGGAGATCGACCATAAGGTGCCCGAGGCAGCAATAGACCCTTGGAGACAGGTCGGCCGGAGGACGATGTATTGAATCGCGACGCGATTTGTGTGTTCCATTGTCATTAAGAGGCTCTGAACGTTACAAATAACTGTCAGTTTTGCGTCGGATTCGAAAATCTAGACTCACAGGAGATCGAGCATAAGGTGCCCGAGGCAGCAATAGACCCTCTGAGGCAGGTCGGCCGGAGGACGATGTATTGAATCGCGACGCGATTTGTGTGTTCCATTGTCATTAAGAGCCTCTGAACCATTCAATTAACTGTCAATTTTGCGTCGGATTCGAAAATCTAGACTCACAGGAGGACGACCATAAGGTGTCCGAGGCAGCACTAGCACTTGGAGACAAGTCGGCTGGAGGACAATGTATTGAATCGCGACGCAGTTTGTGTGTTCCATCGTTATTAACAGGCTCTGAACGTTACATTTAACTGCGTCGGATTCGAAATTCTAGACTCACAGGAGATCGACCATAAGGTGCCCGAGGCAGCAATAGACCCTTGGAGACAGGTCAGCCGGAGGACGATGTATTGAATCGCGACGCGATTTGTGTGTTCCATCGTCATTAACAGGCTCTGAACGTTACAATTAACTGTCACTTTTGCGTCGGATTCGAAAATCTAGACTCACAGGAGATCGACCATAAGGTGCCCGAGGCAGCAATAGACCCTTGGAGACAGGTCGGCCGGAGGACGATGTATTGAATCGCGACGGGATTTGTGTGTTCCATCGTCATTAACAGGCTCTGAACGTTACAATTAACTGTCAGGTTTGCGTCGGATTCGAAAATCTAGAATCATAGGAGATTGACCATAAGGTGCCCGAGGCTGCAATAGACCCTTGGAGACAGGTCGGCCGGAGGACGATGTATTGAATCGCGACGCGATTTGTGTGTTCCATTGTCATTAACTGGCTCTGAACGTTACAATTAACTGTCAGTTTTGCGTCGGATTCGAAAATCTAGACTCACAGGAGAACGACCATAAGGTGTCCGAGGCAGCACTAGACCCTTGGAGACAAGTCGGCTGGAGGACGATGTATTGAATCGCGACGCAATTTGTGTGTTCCATCGTCATTAACAGGCTCTGAACGTTACAATTAACTGTCAGTTTTGCGTCGGATTCGAAAATCTAGACTCACAGGAGAACGACCATAAGGTGCCCGAGGCAGCAATAGACCCTTGGAGATAGGTCGGCCGGAGGACGATGTATTGAATCGCGACGCGATTTGTGTGTTCCATCGTCATTAACAGGCTCTGAACGTTACAAATAACTGTCAGTTTTGCGTCGGATTCGAAAATCTAGAGTCACAGGAGAACGACCATAAGGTGCCCGAGGCAGCACTAGACCCTTGAAGACAGGTCGGCCGGAGGACGATGTATTGAATCGCGACGCAATTTGTGTGTTCCATAGTCATTAAGAGGCTCTGAACCTTACAATTAACTGTCAGTTTTGCGTCGGATTCGAAAATATAGACTCACAGGAGATCGACCATAAGGTGCCCGAGGCAGCAATAGACCCTTGGAGACAGGTCGGCTGGAGGACGATGTATTGAATCGCGACGCGATTTGTGTGTTCCATTGTCATTAAGAGGCTCTGAACCTTACAATTAACTGTCAGTTTTGCGTCGGATTCGAAAATCTAGACTCACAGGAGAACGACCATACGGTGTCCGAGGCAGCACTAGACCCTTGGAGACAAGTCGGCTGGAGGACGATGTATTGAATCGCGACGCAATTTGTGTGTTCCATCGTCATTAAAAGGCTCTGAACGTTACAATTATCTGTCAGTTTTGCGTCGGATTCGAAAATCTAGACTCACAGGAGATCGACCATAAGGTGCCCGAGGCAGCAATAGACCCTTGGAGACAGGTCGGCCGGAGGACGATGTATTGAATCGCGACGCGATTTGTGTGTTCCATTGTCATTAAGAGGCTCTGAACGTTACAATTAACTGTCAGTTTTGCGTCGGATTCGAAAATCTAGACTCACAGGAGTACGACCATAAGGTGCGCGAGGCAGCTCTAGAACCTTGGAGACAAATCGGCTGGAGGACGATGTATTGAATTGCGACGCGATTTGTGTGTTCCATCGCCATTAACAGGCTCTGAACCTTACAATTAACTGTCAGTTTTGCGTCGGATTCGAAAATCTAGACTCACAGGAGATCGACCATAAGGTGCCCGAGGCAGCAATAGACCCGTGAAGACAGGTCGGCCGGAGGACGATGTATTGAATCGCGACGCGATTTGTGTGTTCCATCGTCATTTTCAGGCTCTGAACGTTACAATTAACTGTCAGTTTTGCGTCGGATTCGAAAATCTAGACTCACAGGAGATCGACCATAAGGTGCCCGAGGCAGCAATAGACCCTTGGAGACAGGTCGGCCGGAGGACGATGTATTGAATCGCGACGGGATTTGTGTGTTCCATCGTCATTAACAGGCTCTGAACGTTACAATTAACTGTCAGTTTTGCGTCGGATTCGAAAATCTAGACTCACAAGAGAACGACCATAAGGTGAACGAGGCAGCACTAGACCCTTGGAGACAGGTCGGCCGGAGGACGATGTATTGAATCGCGACGCAATTTGTGTGTTCCATTGTCATTAAGAGGCTCTGAACCTTACGATTAACTGTCAGTTTTGCGTCGCATTCGAAAATCTAGACTCACAGGAGAACGACAATAAGGTGCCCGAGGCAGCACTAGACCCTTGGAGACAAGTCGGCTGGAGGACGATGTATTGAATCGCGACGCGATTTGTGTGTTCCATCGTCATTAAGAGGCTCTGAACGTTACAATTAACTGTCACTTTTGCGTCGGATTCGAAAATCTAGACTCACAGGAGATCGACCATAAGGTGCCCGAGGCAGCAATAGACCATCTGAGGCAGGTCGGCCGGAGGACGATGTATTGAATCGCGACGCGATTTGTGTGTTCCATTGTCATTAAGAGCCTCCGAACCTTACAATTAACTGTCAGTTTTGCGTCGGATTCGAAAATCTAGACTCACAGGAGGACGACCATAAGGTGTCCGAGGCAGCACTAGCACTTGGAGACAAGTCGGCTGGAGGACAATGTATTGAATCGCGACGCAGTTTGTGTGTTCCATCGTCATTAACAGGTTCTGAACGTTACAATTAACTGTCAGTTTTGCGTCGGAATCGAAAATCTAGACTCACAGGAGATCGACCATAAGGTGCCCGAGGCAGCAATAGACCCTTGGAGACAGGTCGGCCGGAGGACGATGTATTGAATCGCGACGCGATTTGTGTGTTCCATTGTCATTAAGAGGCTCTGAACGTTACAATTAACTGTGAGTTTTGCGTCGGATTCGAAAATCTAGACTCACAGGAGATCGACCATAAGGTGCCCGAGGCAGCAATAGACCCTTGAAGACAGGTCGGCCGGAGGACGATGTATTGAATCGCGACGCGATTTGTGTGTTCCATCGTCATTTTCAGGCTCTGAACGTTACAATTAACTGTCAGTTTTGCGTCGGATTCGAAAATCTAGACTCACAGGAAATCGACCATAAGGTGCCCGAGGCAGCAATAGACCCTTGGAGACAGGTCGGCCGGAGGACGATGTATTGAATCGCGACGGGATTTGTGTGTTCCATCGTCATTAACAGGCTCTCAACGTTACAATTAACTGTCAGTTTTGCGTCGGATTCGAAAATCTAGACTCACAGGAGATCGACCATAAGGTGCCCGTGGCAGCAATAGACTCTTGGAGACAGGTCGGCCGGAGGACGATGTATTGAATCGCGACGCAATTTGTGTGTTCCATCGTCATTAACAGGCCCTGAACCTTACAATTAACTGTCAGTTTTGCGTCGGATTCGGAAATCTAGACTCACAAGAGAACGACCATGAGGTGCCCGAGGCAGCACTAGACCCTTGGAGACAAGTCGGCTGGAGGACGATGTATTGAATCGCGACGCGATTTGTGTGTTCCATCGTCATTACCAGGCTCTGAACGTTACAATCAACTGTCAGTTTTGCGTCGGATTCGAAAATCTAGACTCACAGGAGAACGACCATAAGGTGCCCGAGGCAGCAATAGACCCTTGGAGACAGGTCGGCCGGAGGACGATGTATTGAATCGCGACGCAATTTGTGTGTTCCATCGTCATTAACAGGCTCTGAACGTTACAATTAACTGTCAGTTTTGCGTCGGATTCGAAAATCTAGACTCACAGGAGATCGACCATAAGGTGCCCGAGGCAGCAATAGACCCTTGGAGACAGGTCGGCCGGAGGACGATGTATTGAATCGCGACGGGATTTGTGTGTTCCATCGTCATTAACAGGCTCTGAACGTTACAATTAACTCTCAGTTTTGCGTCGGATTCGAAAATCTAGACTCACAAGAGAACGACCATAAGGTGCCCGAGGCAGCAATAGACCCTTGGAGACAGGTCGGCCGGAGGACGATGTATTGAATCGCGACGCGATTTGTGTGTTCCATTGTCATTAATTGGCTTTGAACGTTACAATTAACTGTCAGTTTTGCGTCGGATTCGAAAATCTAGACTCACAGGAGAACGACCATAAGGTGTCCGAGGCAGCACTAGACCCTTGGAGACAAGTCGGCTGGAGGACGATGTATTGAATCGCGACGCAATTTGTGTGTTCCATCGTCATTAACAGGCTCTGAACGTTACAATTAACTGTCAGTTTTGCGTCGGATTCGAAAATCTAGACTCACAGGAGAACGACCATAAGGTGCCCGAGGCAGCAATAGACCCTTGGAGACAGGTCGGCCGGAGGACGATGTATTGAATCGCGACGCAATTTGTATGTTCCATTGTCATTAAGAGGCTCTGAACCTTACGATTAACTGTCAGTTTTGCGTCGCATTCGAAAATCTAGACTCACAGGAGAACGACAATAAGGTGCCCGAGGCAGCAATAGACCCTTGGAGACAGGTCGGCCGGAGGACGATGTATTGAATCGCGACGCGATTTGTGTGTTCCATCGTCATTAACAGGCTCTGAACCTTACAATTAACTGTCAGTTTTGCGTCGGATTCGAAAATCTAGAGTCACAGGAGAACGACCATAAGGTGCCCGAGGCAGCAATAGACCCATCGAGACAAGTCGGCTGGAGGACGATGTATTGAATCGCGACGCGATTTGTGTGTTCCATTGTCATTAATTGGCTTTGAACGTTACAATTAACTGTCAGTTTTGCGTCGGATTCGAAAATCTAGACTCACAGGAGAACGACCATAAGGTGTCCGAGGCAGCACTAGACCCTTGGAGACAAGTCGGCTGGAGGACGATGTATTGAATCGCGACGCGATTTGTGTGTTCCATCGTCATTAACAGGCTCTGAACGTTACAATTAACTGTCAGGTTTGCGTCGGATTCGAAAATCTAGACTCACAGGAGATCGACCATAAGGTGCCCGAGGCAGCAATAGACCCTTGGAGACAGGTCGGCCGGAGGACGATGTATTGAATCGCGACGCAATTTGTGTGTTCCATAGTCATTAAGAGGCTCTGAACCTTACAATTAACTGTCAGTTTTGCGTCGGATTCGAAAATCTAGACTCACAGGAGATCGACCATAAGGTGCCCGAGGCAGCAATAGACCCTTGGAGACAGGTCGGCCGGAGGACGATGTATTCAATCGCGACGGGTTTTGTGTGTTCCATCGTCATTAACAGGCTCTGAACGTTACAATTAACTGTCAGTTTTGCGTCGGATTCGAAAATCTAGACTCACAGGAGATCGACCATAAGGTGCCCGGGGCAGCAATAGACCCTTGGAGGCAGGTCGGCCGGAGGACGATGTATTGAATCGCGACGCGATTTGTGTGTTGCAATGTCATTAGGAGCCTCTGAACCTTACAATTAATTATCAGTTTTGCGTCGGATTCGAAAATCTAGACTCACAGGAGGACGACCATAAGGTGTCCGAGGCAGCACTAGCACTTGGAGACAAGTCGGCTGGAGGACGATGTATTGAATCGCGACGCAGTTTGTGTGTTCCATCGTCATTAATAGGCTCTGAACGTTACATTTAACTGCGTCGGATTCGAAATTCTAGACTCACAGGAGATCGACCGTAAGGTGCCCGAGGCAGCAATAGACCCTTGGAGACAGGTCGGCTAGAGGACGATGTATTGAATCGCGACGCGATTTGTGTGTTCCATTGTCATTAAGAGGCTCTGAACCTTACAATTAACTGTCAGTTTTGCGTCGGATTCGAAAATCTAGACTCACAGGAGAACGACCATACGGTGTCCGAGGCAGCACTAGACCCTTGGAGACAAGTCGGCTGGAGGACGATGTATTGAATCGCGACGCAATTTGTGTGTTCCATAGTCATTAAAAGGCTCTGAACGTTACAATTAACTGTCAGTTTTGCGTCGGATTCGAAAATCTAGACTCACAGGAGATCGACCATAAGGTGCCCGAGGCAGCAATAGACCCTTGGAGACAGGTCGGCCGGAGGACGATGTATTGAATCGCGACGCGATTTGTGTGTTCCATTGTCATTAAGAGGCTCTGAACGTTACAATTAACTGTCAGTTTTGCGTCGGATTCGAAAATCTAGACTCACAGGAGAACGACCATAAGGTGCCCGAGGCAGCTCTAGACCCTTGGAGACAAATCGGATGGAGGACGATGTATTGAATCGCGACGCGATTTGTGTGTTCCATCGCCATTAACAGGCTCTGAACCTTACAATTAACTGTCAGTTTGCGTCGGATTCGAAAATCTAGACTCACAGGAGATCGACCATAAGGTGCCCGAGGCAGCAATAGACCCGTGAAGACAGGTCGGCCGAAGGACGATGTATTGAATCGCGACGCGATTTGTGTGTTCCATAGTCATTAAAAGGCTCTGAACGTTACAATTAACTGTCAGTTTTGCGTCGGATTCGAAAATCTAGACTCACAGGAGATCGACCATAAGGTGCCCGAGGCAGCAATAGACCCTTGGAGACAGGTCGGCCGGAGGACGATGTATTGAATCGCGACGGGATTTGTGTGTTCCATCGTCATTAACAGGCTCTGAACGTTACAATTAACTGTCAGCTTTGCGTCGGATTCGAAAATCTAGACTCACAAGAGAACGACCATAAGGTGCCCGAGGCCGCACTAGACCCTTGGAGACAAGTCGGCTGGAGAACGATGTATTGAATCGCGACGCGATTTGTGTGTTCCATCGTCATTAACAGGCTCTGAACGTTACAATTAACTGTCAGTTTTGCTTCGGATTCGAAAATCTAGACTCACAGGAGATCGACCATAAGGTGCCCGAGGCAGCAATAGACCCTTGGAGACAGGTCGGCCGGAGGACGATGTATTGAATCGCGACGGGATTTGTGTGTTCCATCGTCATTAACAGGCTCTGAACGTTACAATTAACTGTCAGTTTTGCGTCGGATTCGAAAATCTAGACTCACAAGAGAACGACCATATGGTGCCCGAGGCAGCACTAGACCCTTGGAGACATGTCGGCTGGAGGACGATGTATTGAATCGCGACGCGATTTGTGTGTTCCATCGTCATTAACAGGCTCTGAACGTTACAATCAACTGTCAGTTTTGCGTCGGATTCGAAAATCTAGACTCACAGGAGAACGACCATAAGGTGCCCGAGGCAGCAATAGACCCTTGGAGACAGGTCGGCCGGAGGACGATGTATTGAATCGCGACGCAATTTGTGTGTTCCATTGTCATTAAGAGGCTCTGAACCTTAGGATTAACTGTCAGTTTTGCGTCGCATTCGAAAATCTAGACTCACAGGAGAACGACAATAAGGTGCCCGAGGCAGCACTAGACCCTTGGAGACAAGTCGGCTGGAGGACGATGTATTGAATCGCGACGCGATTTGTGTGTTCCATCGTTATTAAGAGGCTCTGAACGTTACAATTAACTGTCAGTTTTGCGTCGGATTCCAAAATCTAGACTCACAGGAGATCGACCATAAGGTGCCCGAGGCAGCAATAGACCCTCTGAGGCAGGTCGGCCGGAGGACGATGTATTGAATCGCGACGCGATTTGTGTGTTCCATTGTCATTAAGAGCCTCTGAACCTTACAATTAACTGTCAGTTTTGCGTCGGATTCGAAAATCTAGAGTCACAGGAGGACGACCATAAGGTGTCCGTGGCAGCACTAGCACTTGGAGACAAGTCGGCTGGAGGACAATGTATTGAATCGCGACGCAGTTTGTGTGTTCCATCGTCATTAACAGGCTCTGAACGTTACATTTAACTGCGTCGGATTCGAAATTCTAGACTCACAGGAGATCGACCATAAGGTGCCCGAGGCAGCAATAGACCCTTGGAGACAGGTCGGCTGGAGGACGATGTATTGAATCGCGACGCGATTTGTGTGTTCCATCGTCATTAACAGGCTCTGAACGTTACAATTAACTGTCAGTTTTGCGTTGGATTCGAAAATCTAGACTCACAAGAGAACGACCATAAGGTGCCCGAGGCAGCACTAGACCCTTGGAGACAAGTCGGCTGGAGGACGATGTATTGAATCGCGACGCGATTTGTGTGTTCCATCGTCATTAACAGGCTCTGAACGTTACAATCAACTGTCAGTTTTGCGTCGGATACGAAAATCTAGACTCACAGGAGAACGACCATAAGGTGCCCGAGGCAGCAATAGACCCTTGGAGACAGGTCGGCCGGAGGACGATGTATTGAATCGCGACGCAATTTGTGTGTTCCATTGTCATTAAGAGGCTCTGAACCTTACGATTAACTGTCAGTTTTGCGTCGCATTCGAAAATCTAGACTCACAGGAGAACGACAATAAGGTGCCCGAGGCAGCACTAGACCCTTGGAGACAAGTCGGCTGGAGGACGATGTATTGAATCGCGACGCGATTTGTGTGTTCCATCGTCATTAAGAGGCTCTGAACGTTACAATTAACTGTCACTTTTGCGTCGGATTCGAAAATCTAGACTCACAGGAGATCGACCATAAGGTGCCCGAGGCAGCAATAGACCCTCTGAGGCAGGTCGGCCGGAGGACGATGTATTGAATCGCGACGCGATTTGTGTGTTCCATTGTCATTAAGAGCCTCCGAACCTTACAATTAACTGTCAGTTTTGCGTCGGATTCGAAAATCTAGACTCACAGGAGGACGACCATAAGGTGTCCGAGGCAGCACTAGCACTTGGAGACAAGTCGGCTGGAGGACAATGTATTGAATCGCGACGCACTTTGTGTGTTCCATCGTCATTAACAGGCTCTGAACGTTACATTTAACTGCGTCGGATTCGAAATTCTAGACTCACAGGAGATCGACCATAAGGTGCCCGAGGCAGCAATAGACCCTTGGAGACAGGTCGGCCGGAGGACGATGTATTGAATCGCGACGCGATTTGTGTGTTCCATTGTCATGAAGAGGCTCTGAACCTTACAATTAACTGTCAGTTTTGCGTCGGATTCGAAAATCTAGACTCACAAGAGAACGACCATGAGGTGCCCGAGGCAGCACTAGACCCTTGGAAACAAGTCGGCTGGAAGACGATGTATTGAATCGCGACGCGATTTGTGTGTTCCATCGTCATTAACAGGCTCTGAACGTTACAATCAACTGTCAGTTTTGCGTCGGATTCGAAAATCTAGACTCACAGGAGAACGACCATAAGGTGCCCGAGGCAGCAATAGACCCTTGGAGACAGGTCGGCCGGAGGACGATGTATTGAATCGCGACGCAATTTGTGTGTTCCATCGTCATTAACAGGCTCTGAACGTTACAATTAACTGTCAGTTTTGCGTCGGATTCGAAAATCTAGACTCACAGGAGATCGACCATAAGGTGCCCGAGGCAGCAATAGACCCTTGGAGACAGGTCGGCCGGAGGACGATGTATTGAATCGCGACGCGATTTGTGTGTTCCATCGTCATTAACAGGCTCTGAACGTTACAATTAACTCTCAGTTTTGCGTCGGATTCGAAAATCTAGACTCACAAGAGAACGACCATAAGGTGCCCGAGGCAGCAATAGACCCTTGGAGACAGGTCGGCCGGAGGACGATGTATTGAATCGCGACGCGATTTGTGTGTTCCATTGTCATTAATTGGCTTTGAACGTTACAATTAACTGTCAGTTTTGCGTCGGATTCGAAAATCTAGACTCACAGGAGAACGACCATAAGGTGTCCGAGGCAGCACTAGACCCTTGGAGACAAGTCGGCTGGAGGACGATGTATTGAATCGCGACGCAATTTGTGTGTTCCATCGTCATTAACAGGCTCTGAACGTTACAATTAACTGTCAGTTTTGCGTCGGATTCGAAAATCTACACTCACAGGAGAACGACCATAAGGTGCCCGAGGCAGCAATAGACCCTTGGAGACAGGTCGGCCGGAGGACGATGTATTGAATCGCGACGCAATTTGTATGTTCCATTGTCATTAAGAGGCTCTGAACCTTACGATTAACTGTCAGTTTTGCGTCGCATTCGAAAATCTAGACTCACAGGAGAACGACAATAAGGTGCCCGAGGCAGCAATAGACCCTTGGAGACAGGTCGGCCGGAGGACGATGTATTGAATCGCGACGCGATTTGTGTGTTCCATCGTCATTAACAGGCTCTGAACCTTACAATTAACTGTCAGTTTTGCGTCGGATTCGAAAATCTAGAGTCACAGGAGAACGACCATAAGGTGCCCGAGGCAGCACTAGACCCTTGGAGACAAGTCGGCTGGAGGACGATGTATTGAATCGCGACGCGATTTGTGTGTTCCATTGTCATTAATTGGCTTTGAACGTTACAATTAACTGTCAGTTTTGCGTCGGATTCGAAAATCTAGACTCACAGGAGAACGACCATAAGGTGTCCGAGGCAGCACTAGACCCTTGGAGACAAGTCGGCTGGAGGACGATGTATTGAATCGCGACGCGATTTGTGTGTTCCATCGTCATTAACAGGCTCTGAACGTTACAATTAACTGTCAGGTTTGCGTCGGATTCGAAAATCTAGACTCACAGGAGATCGACCATAAGGTGCCCGAGGCAGCCTGTGCAAATCAGAATATCTTGATTATTAAATTTATTGTATTTATTTTTTGTTTATTTGATTATTTAATAGGAATAATTTTGTTGAATTTTGTCTTAGTATATTTTGTAGAATTGATTTTTTAGATAGACCCTTGGAGACAGGTCGGCCGGAGGACGATGTATTGAATCGCGACGCAATTTGTGTGTTCCATAGTCATTAAGAGGCTCTGAACCTTACAATTAACTGTCAGTTTTGCGTCGGATTCGAAAATCTAGACTCACAGGAGATCGACCATAAGGTGCCCGAGGCAGCAATAGACCCTTGGAGACAGGTCGGCCGGAGGACGATGTATTCAATCGCGACGGGTTTTGTGTGTTCCATCGTCATTAACAGGCTCTGAACGTTACAATTAACTGTCAGTTTTGCGTCGGATTCGAAAATCTAGACTCACAGGAGATCGACCATAAGGTGCCCGGGGCAGCAATAGACCCTTGGAGGCAGGTCGGCCGGAGGACGATGTATTGAATCGCGACGCGATTTGTGTGTTGCATTGTCATTAAGAGCCTCTGAACCTTACAATTAACTATCAGTTTTGCGTCGGATTCGAAAATCTAGACTCACAGGAGGACGACCATAAGGTGTCCGAGGCAGCACTAGCACTTGGAGACAAGTCGGCTGGAGGACGATGTATTGAATCGCGACGCAGTTTGTGTGTTCCATCGTCATTAATAGGCTCTGAACGTTACATTTAACTGCGTCGGATTCGAAATTCTAGACTCACAGGAGATCGACCGTAAGGTGCCCGAGGCAGCAATAGACCCTTGGAGACAGGTCGGCTAGAGGACGATGTATTGAATCGCGACGCGATTTGTGTGTTCCATTGTCATTAAGAGGCACTGAACCTTACAATTAACTGTCAGTTTTGCGTCGGATTCGAAAATCTAGACTCACAGGAGAACGACCATACGGTGTCCGAGGCAGCACTAGACCCTTGGAGACAAGTCGGCTGCAGGACGATGTATTGAATCGCGACGCAATTTGTGTGTTCCATAGTCATTAAAAGGCTCTGAACGTTACAATTAACTGTCAGTTTAGCGTCGGATTCGAAAATCTAGACTCACAGGAGATCGACCATAAGGTGCCCGAGGCAACAATAGACCCTTGGAGACAGGTCGGCCGGAGGACGATGTATTGAATCGCGACGCGATTTGTGTGTTCCATTGTTATTAAGAGGCTCTGAACGTTACAATTAACTGTCAGTTTTGCGTCGGATTCGAAAATCTAGACTCACAGGAGAACGACCATAAGGTGCCCGAGGCAGCTCTAGACCCTTGGAGACAAATCGGCTGGAGGACGATGTATTGAATCGCGACGCGATTTGTGTGTTCCATCGCCATTAACAGGCTCTGAACCTTACAATTAACTGTCAGTTTGCGTCGGATTCGAAAATCTAGACTCACAGGAGATCGACCATAAGGTGCCCGAGGCAGCAATAGACCCGTGAAGACAGGTCGGCCTAAGGACGATGTATTGAATCGCGACGCGATTTGTGTGTTCCATCGTCATTTTCAGGCTCTGAACGTTACAATTAACTGTCAGTTTTGCGTCGGATTCGAAAATCTAGACTCACAGGAGATCGACCATAAGGTGCCCGAGGCAGCAATAGACCCTTGGAGACAGGTCGGCCGGAGGACGATGTATTGAATCGCGACGGGATTTGTGTGTTCCATCGTCATTAACAGGCTCTGAACGTTACAATTAACTGTCAGCTTTGCGTCGGATTCGAAAATCTAGACTCACAAGAGAACGACCATAAGGTGCCCGAGGCCGCACTAGACCCTTGGAGACAGGTCGGCCGGAGGACGATGTATTCAATCGCGACGGGTTTTGTGTGTTCCATCGTCATTAACAGGCTCTGAACGTTACAATTAACTGTCAGTTTTGCGTCGGATTCGAAAATCTAGACTCACAGGAGATCGACCATAAGGTGCCCGGGGCAGCAATAGACCCTTGGAGGCAGGTCGGCCGGAGGACGATGTATTGAATCGCGACGCGATTTGTGTGTTGCATTGTCATTAAGAGCCTCTGAACCTTACAATTAACTATCAGTTTTGCGTCGGATTCGAAAATCTAGACTCACAGGAGGACGACCATAAGGTGTCCGAGGCAGCACTAGCACTTGGAGACAAGTCGGCTGGAGGACGATGTATTGAATCGCGACGCAGTTTGTGTGTTCCATCGTCATTAATAGGCTCTGAACGTTACATTTAACTGCGTCGGATTCGAAATTCTAGACTCACAGGAGATCGACCGTAAGGTGCCCGAGGCAGCAATAGACCCTTGGAGACAGGTCGGCTAGAGGACGATGTATTGAATCGCGACGCGATTTGTGTGTTCCATTGTCATTATGAGGCTCTGAACCTTACAATTAACTGTCAGTTTTGCGTCGGATTCGAAAATCTAGACTCACAGGAGAACGACCATACGGTGTCCGAGGCAGCACTAGACCCTTGGAGACAAGTCGGCTGGAGGACGATGTATTGAATCGCGACGCAATTTGTGTGTTCCATAGTCATTAAAAGGCTCTGAACGTTACAATTAACTGTCAGTTTTGCGTCGGATTCGAAAATCTAGACTCACAGGAGATCGACCATAAGGTGCCCGAGGCAGCAATAGACCCTTGGAGACAGGTCGGCCGGAGGACGATGTATTGAATCGCGACGCAATTTGTGTGTTCCATTGTCATTAAGACGCTCTGAACCTTAGGATTAACTGTCAGTTTTGCGTCGCATTCGAAAATCTAGACTCACAAGAGAACGACCATAAGGTGCCCGAGGCCGCACTAGACCCTTGGAGACAAGTCGGCTGGAGAACGATGTATTGAATCGCGACGCGATTTGTGTGTTCCATCGTCATTAACAGGCTCTGAACGTTACAATTAACTGTCAGTTTTGCGTCGGATTCGAAAATCTAGACTCACAGGAGATCGACCATAAGGTGCCCGAGGCAGCAATAGACCCTTGGAGACAGGTCGGCCGGAGGACGATGTATTGAATCGCGACGGGATTTGTGTGTTCCATCGTCATTAACAGGCTCTGAACCTTACAATTAACTGTCAGTTTTGCGTTGGATTCGAAAATCTAGACTCACAAGAGAACGACCATAAGGTGCCCGAGGCAGCACTAGACCCTTGGAGACAAGTCGGCTGGAGGACGATGTATTGAATCGCGACGCGATTTGTGTGTTCCATCGTCATTAACAGGCTCTGAACGTTACAATCAACTGTCAGTTTTGCGTCGGATTCGAAAATCTAGACTCACAGGAGAACGACCATAAGGTGCCCGAGGCAGCAATAGACCCTTGGAGACAGGTCGGCCGGAGGACGATGTATTGAATCGCGACGCAATTTGTGTGTTCCATTGTCATTAAGACGCTCTGAACCTTAGGATTAACTGTCAGTTTTGCGTCGCATTCGAAAATCTAGACTCACAGGAGAACGACAATAAGGTGCCCGAGGCAGCACTAGACCCTTGGAGACAAGTCGGCTGGAGGACGATGTATTGAATCGCGACGCGATTTGTGTGTTCCACTGTCATTAAGAGGCTCTGAACGTTACAATTAACTGTCAGTTTTGCGTCGGATTCCAAAATCTAGACTCACAGGAGATCAACCATAACGTGCCCGAGGCAGCAATAGACCCTCTGAGGCAGGTCGGCCGGAGGACGATGTATTGAATCGCGACGCGATTTGTGTGTTCCATTGTCATTAAGAGCCTCTGAACCTTACAATTAACTGTCTGTTTTGCGTCGGATTCGAAAATCTAGACTCACAGGAGGACGACCATAAGGTGTCCGAGGCAGCACTAGCACTTGGAGACAAGTCGGCTGGAGGACAATGTATTGAATCGCGACGCAGTTTGTGTGTTCCATCGTCATTAACAGGCTCTGAACGTTACATTTAACTGCGTCGGATTCGAAATTCTAGACTCACAGGAGATCGACCATAAGGTGCCCGAGGCAGCAATAGACCCTTGGAGACAGGTCGGCTGGAGGACGATGTATTGAATCGCGACGCGATTTGTGTGTTCCATTGTCATTAAGAGGCTCTGAACCTTACAATTAACTGTCAGTTTTGCGTCGGATTCGAAAATCTAGACTCACAGGAGGACGACCATAAGGTGTCCGAGGCAGCACTAGCACTTGGAGACAAGTCGGCTGGAGGACGATGTATTGAATCGCGACGCAGTTTGTGTGTTCCATCGTCATTAATAGGCTCTGAACGTTACATTTAACTGCGTCGGATTCGAAATTCTAGACTCACAGGAGATCGACCGTAAGGTGCCCGAGGCAGCAATAGACCCTTGGAGACAGGTCGGCTAGAGGACGATGTATTGAATCGCGACGCGATTTGTGTGTTCCATTGTCATTAAGAGGCTCTGAACCTTACAATTAACTGTCAGTTTTGCGTCGGATTCGAAAATCTAGACTCACAGGAGAACGACCATACGGTGTCCGAGGCAGCACTAGACCCTTGGAGACAAGTCGGCTGGAGGACGATGTATTGAATCGCGACGCAATTTGTGTGTTCCATAGTCATTAAAAGGCTCTGAACGTTACAATTAACTGTCAGTTTTGCGTCGGATTCGAAAATCTAGACTCACAGGAGATCGACCATAAGGTGCCCGAGGCAGCAATAGACCCTTGGAGACAGGTCGGCCGGAGGACGATGTATTGAATCGCGACGCGATTTGTGTGTTCCATTGTTATTAAGAGGCTCTGAACGTTACAATTAACTGTCAGTTTTGCGTCGGATTCGAAAATCTAGACTCACAGGAGAACGACCATAAGGTGCCCGAGGCAGCTCTAGACCCTTGGAGACAAATCGGCTGGAGGACGATGTATTGAATCGCGACGCGATTTGTGTGTTCCATCGCCATTAACAGGCTCTGAACCTTACAATTAACTGTCAGTTTGCGTCGGATTCGAAAATCTAGACTCACAGGAGATCGACCATAAGGTGCCCGAGGCAGCAATAGACCCGTGAAGACAGGTCGGCCGAAGGACGATGTATTGAATCGCGACGCGATTTGTGTGTTCCATCGTCATTTTCAGGCTCTGAACGTTACAATTAACTGTCAGTTTTGCGTCGGATTCGAAAATCTAGACTCACAGGAGATCGACCATAAGGTGCCCGAGGCAGCAATAGACCCTTGGAGACAGGTCGGCCGGAGGACGATGTATTGAATCGCGACGGGATTTGTGTGTTCCATCGTCATTAACAGGCTCTGAACGTTACAATTAACTGTCAGCTTTGCGTCGGATTCGAAAATCTAGACTCACAAGAGAACGACCATAAGGTGCCCGAGGCCGCACTAGACCCTTGGAGACAAGTCGGCTGGAGAACGATGTATTGAATCGCGACGCGATTTGTGTGTTCCATCGTCATTAACAGGCTCTGAACGTTACAATTAACTGTCAGTTTTGCGTCGGATTCGAAAATCTAGACTCACAGGAGATCGACCATAAGGTGCCCGAGGCAGCAATAGACCCTTGGAGACAGGTCGGCCGGAGGACGATGTATTGAATCGCGACAGGATTTGTGTGTTCCATCGTCATTAACAGGCTCTGAACCTTACAATTAACTGTCAGTTTTGCGTTGGATTCGAAAATCTAGACTCACAAGAGAACGACCATAAGGTGCCCGAGGCAGCACTAGACCCTTGGAGACAAGTCGGCTGGAGGACGATGTATTGAATCGCGACGCGATTTGTGTGTTCCATCGTCATTAACAGGCTCTGAACGTTACAATCAACTGTCAGTTTTGCGTCGGATTCGAAAATCTAGACTCACAGGAGAACGACCATAAGGTGCCCGAGGCAGCAATAGACCCTTGGAGACAGGTCGGCCGGAGGACGATGTATTGAATCGCGACGCAATTTGTGTGTTCCATTGTCATTAAGACGCTCTGAACCTTAGGATTAACTGTCAGTTTTGCGTCGCATTCGAAAATCTAGACTCACAGGAGAACGACAATAAGGTGCCCGAGGCAGCACTAGACCCTTGGAGACAAGTCGGCTGGAGGACGATGTATTGAATCGCGACGCGATTTGTGTGTTCCACTGTCATTAAGAGGCTCTGAACGTTACAATTAACTGTCAGTTTTGCGTCGGATTCGAAAATCTAGACTCACAGGAGATCAACCATAACGTGCCCGAGGCAGCAATAGACCCTCTGAGGCAGGTCGGCCGGAGGACGATGTATTGAATCGCGACGCGATTTGTGTGTTCCATTGTCATTAAGAGCCTCTGAACCTTACAATTAACTGTCTGTTTTGCGTCGGATTCGAAAATCTAGACTCACAGGAGGACGACCATAAGGTGTCCGAGGCAGCACTAGCACTTGGAGACAAGTCGGCTGGAGGACAATGTATTGAATCGCGACGCAGTTTGTGTGTTCCATCGTCATTAACAGGCTCTGAACGTTACATTTAACTGCGTCGGATTCGAAATTCTAGACTCACAGGAGATCGACCATAAGGTGCCCGAGGCAGCAATAGACCCTTGGAGACAGGTCGGCTGGAGGACGATGTATTGAATCGCGACGCGATTTGTGTGTTCCATTGTCATTAAGAGGCTCTGAACCTTACAATTAACTGTCAGTTTTGCGTCGGATTCGAAAATCTAGACTCACAGGAGAACGGCCATACGGTGTCCGAGGCAGCACTAGACCCTTGGAGACAAGTCGGCTGGAGGACGATGTATTGAATCGCGACGCAATTTGTGTGTTCCATCGTCATTAAAAGGCTCTGAACGTTACAATTAACTTTCAGTTTTGCGTCGGATTCGAAAATCTAGACTCACAGGAGATCGACCATAAGGTGCCCGAGGCAGCAATAGACCCTTGGAGACAGGTCGGCCGGAGGACGATGTATTGAATCGCGACGCGATTTGTGTGTTCCATTGTCATTAAGAGGCTCTGAACGCTACAATTAACTGTCAGTTTTGCGTCGGATTCGAAAATCTAGACTCACAGGAGAAGGACCATAAGGTGCCCGAGGCAGCTCTAGACCCTTGGAGACAAATCGGCTGGAGGACGATGTATTGAATCGCGACGCGATTTGTGTGTTCCATCGCCATTAACAGGCTCTGAACCTTACAATTAACTGTCAGTTTTGCGTCGGATTCGAAAATCTAGACTCACAGGAGATCGACCATAAGGTGCCCGAGGCAGCAATAGACCCGTGAAGACAGGTCGGCCGGAGGACGATGTATTGAATCGCGACGCGATTTGTGTGTTCCATCGTCATTTTCAGGCTCTGAACGTTACAATTAACTGTCAGTTTTGCGTCGGATTCGAAAATCTAGACTCACAGGAGATCGACCATAAGGTGCCCGAGGCAGCAATAGACCCTTGGAGACAGGTCGGCCGGAGGACGATGTATTGAATCGCGACGGGATTTGTGTGTTCCATCGTCATTAACAGGCTCTGAACGTTACAATTAACTGTCAGTTTTGCGTCGGATTCGAAAATCTAGACTCACAAGAGAACGACCATAAGGTGCCCGAGGCCGCACTAGACCCTTGGAGACAAGTCGGCTGGAGAACGATGTATTGAATCGCGACGCGATTTGTGTGTTCCATCGTCATTAACAGGCTCTGAACGTTACAATTAACTGTCAGTTTTGCGTCGGATTCGAAAATCTAGACTCACAGGAGATCGACCATAAGGTGCCCGAGGCAGCAATAGACCCTTGGAGACAGGTCGGCCGGAGGACGATGTATTGAATCGCGACGGGATTTGTGTGTTCCATCGTCATTAACAGGCTCTGAACGTTACAATTAACTGTCAGTTTTGCGTTGGATTCGAAAATCTAGACTCACAAGAGAACGACCATAAGGTGCCCGAGGCAGCAATAGACCCTTGGAGACAAGTCGGCTGGAGGACGATGTATTGAATCGCGACGCGATTTGTGTGTTCCATCGTCATTAACAGGCTCTGAACGTTACAATCAACTGTCAGTTTTGCGTCGGATTCGTAAAAATCTAGACTCACAGGAGAACGACCATAAGGTGCCCGAGGCAGCAATAGACCCTTGGAGACAGGTCGGCCGGAGGACGGTGTATTGAATCGCGACGCAATTTGTGTGTTCCATTGTCATTAAGAGGCTCTGAACCTTACGATTAACTGTCAGTTTTGCGTCGCATTCGAAAATCTAGACTCACAGGAGAATGACAATAAGGTGCCCGAGGCAGCACTAGACCCTTGGAGACAAGTCGGCTGGAGGACGATGTATTGAATCGCGACGCGATTTGTGTGTTCCATCGTCATTAAGAGGCTCTGAACGTTACAATTAACTGTCAGTTTTGCGTCGGATTCGAAAATCTAGACTCACAGGAGATCGACCATAAGGTGCCCGAGGCAGCAATAGACCCTCTGAGGCAGGTCGGCCGGAGGACGATGTATTGAATCGCGACGCGATTTGTGTGTTCCATTGTCATTAAGAGCCTCTGAACCTTACAATTAACTGTCAGTTTTGCGTCGGATTCGAAAATCTAGACTCACAGGAGGACGACCATAAGGTGTCCGAGGCAGCACTAGCACTTGGAGACAAGTCGGCTGGAGGACAATGTATTGAATCGCGACGCAGTTTGTGTGTTCCATCGTCATTAACAGGCTCTGAACGTTACATTTAACTGCGTCGGATTCGAAATTCTAGACTCACAGGAGATCGACCATAAGGTGCCCGAGGCAGCAATAGACTCTTGGAGACAGGTCGGCCGGAGGACGATGTATTGAATCGCGACGCGATTTGTGTGTTCCATTGTCATTAAGAGGCTCTGAACGCTACAATTAACTGTCAGTTTTGCGTCGGATTCGAAAATCTAGACTCACAGGAGAACGACCATAAGGTGCCCGAGGCAGCTCTAGACCCTTGGAGACAAATCGGCTGGAGGACGATGTATTGAATCGCGACGCGATTTGTGTGTTCCATCGCCATTAACAGGCTCTGAACCTTACAATTAACTGTCAGTTTTGCGTCGGATTCGAAAATCTAGACTCACAGGAGATCGACCATAAGGTGCCCGAGGCAGCAATAGACCCGTGAAGACAGGTCGGCCGGAGGACGATGTATTGAATCGCGACGCGATTTGTGTGTTCCATCGTCATTTTCAGGCTCTGAACGTTACAATTAACTGTCAGTTTTGCGTCGGATTCGAAAATCTAGACTCACAGGAGATCGACCATAAGGTGCCCGAGGCAGCAATAGACCCTTGGAGACAGGTCGGCCGGAGGACGATGTATTGAATCGCGACGCGATTTGTGTGTTCCATCGTCATTAACAGGCTCTGAACGTTACAATTAACTGTCAGTTTTGCGTCGGATTCGAAAATCTAGACTCACAAGAGAACGACCATAAGGTGCCCGAGGCCGCACTAGACCCTTGGAGACAAGTCGGTTGGAGAACGATGTATTGAATCGCGACGCGATTTGTGTGTTCCATCGTCATTAACAGGCTCTGAACGTTACAATCAAGTGTCAGTTTTGCGTCGGATTGGTAAAAATCTAGACTCACAGGAGAACGACCATTATGTGCCCGAGGCAGCAATAGACCCTTGGAGACAGGTCGGCCGGAGGACGATGTATTGAATCGCGACGCAATTTGTGTGTTCCATTGTCATTAAGAGGCTCTGAACCTTACGATTAACTGTCAGTTTTGCGTCGCATTCGAAAATCTAGACTCACAGGAGAACGACAATAAGGTGCCCGAGGCAGCACTAGACCCTTGGAGACAAGTCGGCTGGAGGACGATGTATTGAATCGCGACGCGATTTGTGTGTTCCATCGTCATTAAGAGGCTCTGAACGTTACAATTAACTGTCAGTTTTGCGTCGGATTCGAAAATCTAGACTCACAGGAGATCGACCATAAGGTGCCCGAGGCAGCAATAGACCCTCTGAGGCAGGACGGCCGGAGGACGATGTATTGAATCGCGACGCGATTTGTGTGTTCCATTGTCATTAAGAGCCTCTGAACCTTACAATTAACTGTCAGTTTTGCGTCGGATTCGAAAATCTAGACTCACAGGAGATCGACCATAAGGTGCCCGAGGCAGCAATAGACCCTTGGAGACAGGTCGGCTGGAGGACGATGTATTGAATCGCGACGCGATTTGTGTGTTCCATTGTCATTAAGAGGCTCTGAACCTTACAATTAACTGTCAGTTTTGCGTCGGATTCGAAAATCTAGACTCACAGGAGAACGACCATACGGTGTCCGAGGCAGCACTAGACCCTTGGAGACAAGTCGGCTGGAGGACGATGTATTGAATCGCGACGCGATTTGTGTGTTCCATCGCCATTAACAGGCTCTGAACCTTACAATTAACTGTCAGTTTTGCGTCGGATTCGAAAATCTAGACTCACAGGAGATCGACCATAAGGTGCCCGAGGCAGCAATAGACCCGTGAAGACAGGTCGGCCGGAGGACGATGTATTGAATCGCGACGCGATTTGTGTGTTCCATCGTCATTAACAGGCTCTGAACGTTACAATTAACTGTCAGTTTTGCGTCGGATTCGAAAATCTAGACTCACAGGAGATCGACCATAAGGTGCCCGAGGCAGCAATAGACCCTTGGAGACAGGTCGGCCGGAGGACGATGTATTGAATCGCGACGGGATTTGTGTGTTCCATCGTCATTAACAGGCTCTGAACGTTACAATTAACTGTCAGTTTTGCGTCGGAATCGAAAATCTAGACTCATAAGAGAACGACCATAAGGTGCCCGAGGCAGCACTAGACCCTTGGAGACAAGTCGGCTGGAGGACGATGTATTGAATCGCGACGCGATTTGTGTGTTCCATCGTCATTAACAGGCTCTGAACGTTACAATTAACTGTCAGTTTTGCGTCGCATTCGAAAATCTAGACTCACAGGAGATCGACCATAAGGTGCCCGAGGCAGCAATAGACCCTTGGAGACAGGTCGGCCGGAGGACGATGTATTGAATCGCGATGGGATTTGTGTGTTCCATCGTCATTAACAGGCTCTGAACGTTACAATTAACTGTCAGTTTTGCGTTGGATTCGAAAATCTAGACTCACAAGAGAACGACCATAAGGTGCCCGAGGCAGCACTAGACCCTTGGAGACAAGTCGGCTGGAGGACGATGTATTGAATCGCGACGCGATTTGTGTGTTCCATCGTCATTAACAGGCTCTGAACGTTACAATCAACTGTCAGTTTTGCGTCGGATACGAAAATCTAGACTCACAGGAGAACGACCATAAGGTGCCCGAGGCAGCAATAGACCCTTGGAGACAGGTCGGCCGGAGGACGATGTATTGAATCGCGACGCAATTTGTGTGTTCCATTGTCATTAAGAGGCTCTGAACCTTACGATTAACTGTCAGTTTTGCGTCGCATTCGAAAATCTAGACTCACAGGAGAACGACAATAAGGTGCCCGAGGCAGCACTAGACCCTTGGAGACAAGTCGGCTGGAGGACGATGTATTGAATCGCGACGCGATTTGTGTGTTCCATCGTCATTAAGAGGCTCTGAACGTTACAATTAACTGTCAGTTTTGCGTCGGATTCGAAAATCTAGACTCACAGGAGATCGACCATAAGGTGCCCGAGGCAGCAATAGACCCTCTGAGGCAGGTCGGCCGGAGGACGATGTATTGAATCGCGACGCGATTTGTGTGTTCCAGTGTCATTAAGAGCCTCCGAACCTTACAATTAACTGTCAGTTTTGCGTCGGATTCGAAAATCTAGACTCACAGGAAGACGACCATAAGGTGTCCGAGGCAGCACTAGCACTGGGAGACAAGTCGGCTGGAGGTCAATGTATTGAATCGCGACGCAGTTTGTGTGTTCCATCGTCATTAACAGGCTCTGAACGTTACATTTAACTGCGTCGGATTCGAAATTCTAGACTCACAGGAGATCGACCATAAGGTGCCCGAGGCAGCAATAGACCCTTGGAGACAAGTCGGCTGGAGGACGATGTATTGAATCGCGACGCGATTTGTGTGTTCCATTGTCATTAAGAGGCTCTGAACCTTACAATTAACTGTCAGTTTTGCGTCGGATTCGAAAATCTAGACTCACAGGAGAACGACCATACGGTGTCCGAGGCAGCACTAGACCCTTGGAGACAAGTCGGCTGGAGGACGATGTATTGAATCGCGACGCAATTTGTGTGTTCCATCGTCATTAAAAGGCTCTGAACGTTACAATTAACTGTCAGTTTTGCGTCGGATTCGAAAATCTAGACTCACAGGAGATCGACCATAAGGTGCCCGAGGCAGCAATAGACCCTTGGAGACAGGTCGGCCGGAGGACGATGTATTGAATCGCGACGCGATTTGTGTGTTCCATTGTCATTAAGAGGCTCTGAACGTTACAATTAACTGTCAGTTTTGCGTCGGATTCGAAAATCTAGACTCACAGGAGTACGACCATAAGGTGCCCGAGGCAGCTCTAGACCCTTGGAGACAAATCGGCTGGAGGACGATGTATTGAATCGCGACGCGATTTGTGTGTTCCATCGTCATTAAGAGGCTCTGAACGTTACAATTAACTGTCACTTTTGCGTCGGATTCGAAAATCTAGACTCACAGGAGATCGACCATAAGGTGCCCGAGGCAGCAATAGACCCTCTGAGGCAGGTCGGCCGGAGGACGATGTATTGAATCGCGACGCGATTTGTGTGTTCCATTGTCATTAAGAGCCTCCGAACCTTACAATTAACTGTCAGTTTTGCGTCGGATTCGAAAATCTAGACTCACAGGAGGACGACCATAAGGTGTCCGAGGCAGCACTAGCACTTGGAGACAAGTCGGCTGGAGGACAATGTATTGAATCGCGACGCAGTTTGTGTGTTCCATCGTCATTAACAGGCTCTGAACGTTACATTTAACTGCGTCGGATTCGAAATTCTAGACTCACAGGAGATCGACCATAAGGTGCCCGAGGCAGCAATAGACCCTTGGAGACAGGTCGGCCGGAGGACGATGTATTGAATCGCGACGCGATTTGTGTGTTCCATTGTCATGAAGAGGCTCTGAACCTTACAATTAACTGTCAGTTTTGCGTCGGATTCGAAAATCTAGACTCACAGGAGAACGACCATACGGTGTCCGAGGCAGCACTAGACCCTTTGAGACAAGTGGCTGGAGGACGATGTATTGAATCGCGACGCAATTTGTGTGTTCCATCGTCATTAACAGGTTCTGAACGTTACAATTAACTATCAGTTTTGCATCGGATTCGAAAATCTAGACTCACAGGAGGACGACCATAAGGTGTCCGAGGCAGCACGAGCACTTGGAGACAAGTCGGCTGGAGGACGATGTATTGAATCGCGACGCAGTTTGTGTGTTCCATCGTCATTAATAGGCTCTGAACGTTACTTTTAACTGCGTCGGATTCGAAATTCTAGACTCACAGGAGATCGACCGTAAGGTGCCCGAGGCAGCAATAGACCCTTGGAGACAGGTCGGCTAGAGGACGATGTATTGAATCGCGACGCGATTTGTGTGTTCCATTGTCATTAAGAGGCTCTGAACCTTACAATTAACTGTCAGTTTTGCGTCGGATTCGAAAATCTAGACTCACAGGAGAACGACCATACGGTGTCCGAGGCAGCACTAGACCCTTGGAGACAAGTCGGCTGGAGGACGATGTATTGAATCGCGACGCAATTTGTGTGTTCCATAGTCATTAAAAGGCTCTGAACGTTACAATTAACTGTCAGTTTTGCGTCGGATTCGAAAATCTAGACTCACAGGAGATCGACCATAAGGTGCCCGAGGCAGCAATAGACCCTTGGAGACAGGTCGGCCGGAGGACGATGTATTGAATCGCGACGCGATTTGTGTGTTCCATTGTCATTAAAAGGCTCTGAACGTTACAATTAACTGTCAGTTTTGCGTCGGATTCGAAAATCTAGACTCACAGGAGAACGACCATAAGGTGCCCGAGGCAGCTCTAGACCCTTGGAGACAAATCGGCTGGAGGACGATGTATTGAATCGCGACGCGATTTGTGTGTTCCATCGCCATTAACAGGCTCTGAACCTTACAATTAACTGTCAGTTTGCGTCGGATTCGAAAATCTTGACTCACAGGAGATCGACCATAAGGTGCCCGAGGCAGCAATAGACCCGTGAAGACAGGTCGGCCGGAGGACGATGTATTGAATCGCGACGCGATTTGTGTGTTCCATCGTCATTTTCAGGCTCTGAACGTTACAATTAACTGTCAGTTTTGCGTCGGATTCGAAAATCTAGACTCACAGGAGATCGACCATAAGGTGCCCGAGGCAGCAATAGACCCTTGGAGACAGGTCGGCCGGAGGACGATGTATTGAATCGCGACGGGATTTGTGTGTTCCATCGTCATTAACAGGCTCTGAACGTTACAATTAACTGTCAGCTTTGCGTAGGATTCGAAAAACTAGACTCACAAGAGAACGACCATAAGGTGCCCGAGGCCGCACTAGACCCTTGGAGACAAGTCGGCTGGAGAACGATGTATTGAATCGCGACGCGATTTGTGTGTTCCATCGTCATTAATAGGCTCTGAACGTTACAATTAACTGTCAGTTTTGCGTCGGATTCGAAAATCTAGACTCACAGGAGATCGACCATAAGGTGCCCGAGGCAGCAATAGACCCTTGGAGACAGGTCGGCCGGAGGACGATGTATTGAATCGCGACGGGATTTGTGTGTTCCATCGTCATTAACAGGCTCTGAACGTTACAATTAACTGTCAGTTTTGCGTTGGATTCGAAAATCTAGACTCACAAGAGAACGACCATAAGGTGCCCGAGGCAGCACTAGACCCTTGGAGACAAGTCGGCTGGAGGACGATGTATTGAATCGCGACGCGATTTGTGTGTTCCATCGTCATTAACAGGCTCTGAACGTTACAATCAACTGTCAGTTTTGCGTCGGATTCGAAAATCTAGACTCACAGGAGAACGACCATAAGGTGCCCGAGGCAGCAATAGACCCTTGGAGACAGGTCGGCCGGAGGACGATGTATTGAATCGCGACGCAATTTGTGTGTTCCATTGTCATTAAGAGGCTCTGAACCTTACGATTAACTGTCAGTTTTGCGTCGCATTCGAAAATCTAGACTCACAGGAGAACGACAATAAGGTGCCCGAGGCAGCACTAGACCCTTGGAGACAAGTCGGCTGGAGGACGATGTATTGAATCGCGACGCGATTTGTGTGTTCCATCGTCATTAAGAGGCTCTGAACGTTACAATTAACTGTCAGTTTTGCGTCGGATTCCAAAATCTAGACTCACAGGAGATCGACCATAAGGTGCCCGAGGCAGCAATAGACCCTCTGAGGCAGGTCGGCCGGAGGACGATGTATTGAATCGCGACGCGATTTGTGAGTTCCATTGTCATTAAGAGCCTCTGAACCTTACAATTAACTGTCAGTTTTGCGTCGGATTCGAAAATCTAGACTCACAGGAGGACGACCATAAGGTGTCCGAGGCAGCACTAGCACTTGGAGACAAGTCGGCTGGAGGACAATGTATTGAATCGCGACGCAGTTTGTGTGTTCCATCGTCATTAACAGGCTCTGAACGTTACATTTAACTGCGTCGGATTCGAAATTCTAGACTCACAGGAGATCGACCATAAGGTGCCCGAGGCAGCAATAGACCCTTGGAGACAGGTCGGCTGGAGGACGATGTATTGAATCGCGACGCGATTTGTGTGTTCCATTGTCATTAAGAGGCTCTGAATCTTACAATTAACTGTCAGTTTTGCGTCGGATTCGAAAATCTAGACTCACAGGAGAACGGCCATACGGTGTCCGAGGCAGCACTAGACCCTTGGAGACAAGTCGGCTGGAGGACGATGTATTGAATCGCGACGCAATTTGTGTGTTCCATCGTCATTAAAAGGCTCTGAACGTTACAATTAACTTTCAGTTTTGCGTCGGATTCGAAAATCTAGACTCACAGGAGATCGACCATAAGGTGCCCGAGGCAGCAATAGACCCTTGGAGACAGGTCGGCCGGAGGACGATGTATTGAATCGCGACGCGATTTGTGTGTTCCATTGTCATTAAGAGGCTCTGAACGCTACAATTAACTGTCAGTTTTGCGTCGGATTCGAAAATCTAGACTCACAGGAGAACGACCATAAGGTGCCCGAGGCAGCTCTAGACCCTTGGAGACAAATCGGCTGGAGGACGATGTATTGAATCGCGACGCGATTTGTGTGTTCCATCGCCATTAACAGGCTCTGAACCTTACAATTAACTGTCAGTTTTGCGTCGGATTCGAAAATCTAGACTCACAGGAGATCGACCATAAGGTGCCCGAGGCAGCAATAGACCCGTGAAGACAGGTCGGCCGGAGGACGATGTATTGAATCGCGACGCGATTTGTGTGTTCCATCGTCATTTTCAGGCTCTGAACGTTACAATTAACTGTCAGTTTTGCGTCGGATTCGAAAATCTAGACTCACAGGAGATCGACCATAAGGTGCCCGAGGCAGCAATAGACCCTTGGAGACAGGTCGGCCGGAGGACGATGTATTGAATCGCGACGGGATTTGTGTGTTCCATCGTCATTAACAGGCTCTGAACGTTACAATTAACTGTCAGTTTTGCGTCGGATTCGAAAATCTAGACTCACAAGAGATCGACCATAAGGTGCCCGAGGCCGCACTAGACCCTTGGAGACAAGTCGGCTGGAGAACGATGTATTGAATCGCGACGCGATTTGTGTGTTCCATCGTCATTAACAGGCTCTGAACGTTACAATTAACTGTCAGTTTTGCGTCGGATTCGAAAATCTAGACTCACAGGAGATCGACCATAAGGTGCCCGAGGCAGCAATAGACCCTTGGAGACAGGTCGGCCGGAGGACGATGTATTGAATCGCGACGGGATTTGTGTGTTCCATCGTCATTAACAGGCTCTGAACGTTACAATTAACTGTCAGTTTTGCGTCGGATTCGAAAATCTAGACTCACAAGAGAACGACCATGAGGTGCCCGAGGCAGCAATAGACCCTTGGAGACAAGTCGGCTGGAGGACGATGTATTGAATCGCGACGCGATTTGTATGTTCCATCGTCATTAACAGGCTCTGAACGTTACATTCAACTGTCAGTTTTGCGTCGGATTCGTAAAAATCTAGACTCACAGGAGAACGACCATAAGGTGCCCGAGGCAGCAATAGACCCTTGGAGACAGGTCGGCCGGAGGACGATGTATTGAATCGCGACGCAATTTGTGTGTTCCATTGTCATTAAGAGGCTCTGAACCTTACGATTAACTGTCAGTTTTGCGTCGCATTCGAAAATCTAGACTCACAGGAGAACGACAATAAGGTGCCCGAGGCAGCACTAGACCCTTGGAGACAAGTCGGCTGGAGGACGATGTATTGAATCGCGACGCGATTTGTGTGTTCCATCGTCATTAAGAGGCTCTGAACGTTACAATTAACTGTCAGTTTTTCGTCGGATTCGAAAATCTAGACTCACAGGAGATCGACCATAAGGTGCCCGAGGCAGCAATAGACCCTTGGAGACAGGTCGGCCGGAGGACGATGTATTGAATCGCGACGCGATTTGTGTGTTCCATTGTCATTAAGAGGCTCTGAACCTTACAATTAACTGTCAGTTTTGCGTCGGATTCGAAAATCTAGACTCACAGGAGAACGACCATACGGTGTCCGAGGCAGCACTAGACCCTTGGAGACAAGTCGGCTGGAGGACGATGTATTGAATCGCGACGCAATTTGTGTGTTCCATCGTCATTAACAGGCTCTGAACATTACAATTAACTGTCAGTTTTGCGTCGGATTCGAAAATCTAGACTCACAGGAGATCGACCATAAGGTGCCCGAGGCAGCAATAGACCCTTGGAGACAGGTCGGCCGGAGGACGATGTATTGAATCGCGACGCGATTTGTGTGTTCCATTGTCATTAAGAGGCTCTGAACGTTACAATTAACTGTCAGTTTTGCGTCGGATTCGAAAATCTAGACTCACAGGAGAACGACCATAAGGTGCCCGAGGCAGCTCTAGACCCTTGGAGACAAATCGGCTGGAGGACGATGTATTGAATCGCGACGCGATTTGTGTGTTCCATCGCCATTAACAGGCTCTGAACCTTACAATTAACTGTCAGTTTTGCGTCGGATTCGAAAATCTAGACTCACAGGAGATCGACCATAAGGTGCCCGAGGCAGCAATAGACCCTTGAAGACAGGTCGGCCGGAGGACGATGTATTGAATCGCGACGCGATTTGTGTGTTCCATCGTCATTTTCAGGCTCTGAACGTTACAATTAACTGTCAGTTTTGCGTCGGATTCGAAAATCTAGACTCACAGGAGATCGACCATAAGGTGCCCGAGGCAGCAATAGACCCTTGGAGACAGGTCGGCCGGAGGACGATGTATTGAATCGCAACGCGATTTGTGTGTTCCATTGTCATTAAGAGGCTCTGAACGCTACAATTAACTGTCAGTTTTGCGTCGGATTCGAAAATCTAGACTCACAGGAGAACGACCATAAGGTGCCCGAGGCAGCTCTAGACCCTTGGAGACAAATCGGCTGGAGGACGATGTATTGAATCGCGACGCGATTTGTGTGTTCCATCGCCATTAACAGGCTCTGAACCTTACAATTAACTGTCAGTTTGCGTCGGATTCGAAAATCTTGACTCACAGGAGATCGACCATAAGGTGCCCGAGGCAGCAATAGACCCGTGAAGACAGGTCGGCCGGAGGACGATGTATTGAATCGCGACGCGATTTGTGTGTTCCATCGTCATTTTCAGGCTCTGAACGTTACAATTAACTGTCAGTTTTGCGTCGGATTCGAAAATCTAGACTCACAGGAGATCGACCATAAGGTGCCCGAGGCAGCAATAGACCCTTGGAGACAGGTCGGCCGGAGGACGATGTATTGAATCGCGACGGGATTTGTGTGTTCCATCGTCATTAACAGGCTCTGAACGTTACAATTAACTGTCAGCTTTGCGTAGGATTCGAAAAACTAGACTCACAAGAGAACGACCATAAGGTGCCCGAGGCCGCACTAGACCCTTGGAGACAAGTCGGCTGGAGAACGATGTATTGAATCGCGACGCGATTTGTGTGTTCCATCGTCATTAATAGGCTCTGAACGTTACAATTAACTGTCAGTTTTGCGTCGGATTCGAAAATCTAGACTCACAGGAGATCGACCATAAGGTGCCCGAGGCAGCAATAGACCCTTGGAGACAGGTCGGCCGGAGGACGATGTATTGAATCGCGACGGGATTTGTGTGTTCCATCGTCATTAACAGGCTCTGAACGTTACAATTAACTGTCAGTTTTGCGTTGGATTCGAAAATCTAGACTCACAAGAGAACGACCATAAGGTGCCCGAGGCAGCACTAGACCCTTGGAGACAAGTCGGCTGGAGGACGATGTATTGAATCGCGACGCGATTTGTGTGTTCCATCGTCATTAACAGGCTCTGAACGTTACAATCAACTGTCAGTTTTGCGTCGGATTCGAAAATCTAGACTCACAGGAGAACGACCATAAGGTGCCCGAGGCAGCAATAGACCCTTGGAGACAGGTCGGCCGGAGGACGATGTATTGAATCGCGACGCAATTTGTGTGTTCCATTGTCATTAAGAGGCTCTGAACCTTACGATTAACTGTCAGTTTTGCGTCGCATTCGAAAATCTAGACTCACAGGAGAACGACAATAAGGTGCCCGAGGCAGCACTAGACCCTTGGAGACAAGTCGGCTGGAGGACGATGTATTGAATCGCGACGCGATTTGTGTGTTCCATCGTCATTAAGAGGCTCTGAACGTTACAATTAACTGTCAGTTTTGCGTCGGATTCCAAAATCTAGACTCACAGGAGATCGACCATAAGGTGCCCGAGGCAGCAATAGACCCTCTGAGGCAGGTCGGCCGGAGGACGATGTATTGAATCGCGACGCGATTTGTGAGTTCCATTGTCATTAAGAGCCTCTGAACCTTACAATTAACTGTCAGTTTTGCGTCGGATTCGAAAATCTAGACTCACAGGAGGACGACCATAAGGTGTCCGAGGCAGCACTAGCACTTGGAGACAAGTCGGCTGGAGGACAATGTATTGAATCGCGACGCAGTTTGTGTGTTCCATCGTCATTAACAGGCTCTGAACGTTACATTTAACTGCGTCGGATTCGAAATTCTAGACTCACAGGAGATCGACCATAAGGTGCCCGAGGCAGCAATAGACCCTTGGAGACAGGTCGGCTGGAGGACGATGTATTGAATCGCGACGCGATTTGTGTGTTCCATTGTCATTAAGAGGCTCTGAATCTTACAATTAACTGTCAGTTTTGCGTCGGATTCGAAAATCTAGACTCACAGGAGAACGGCCATACGGTGTCCGAGGCAGCACTAGACCCTTGGAGACAAGTCGGCTGGAGGACGATGTATTGAATCGCGACGCAATTTGTGTGTTCCATCGTCATTAAAAGGCTCTGAACGTTACAATTAACTTTCAGTTTTGCGTCGGATTCGAAAATCTAGACTCACAGGAGATCGACCATAAGGTGCCCGAGGCAGCAATAGACCCTTGGAGACAGGTCGGCCGGAGGACGATGTATTGAATCGCGACGCGATTTGTGTGTTCCATTGTCATTAAGAGGCTCTGAACGCTACAATTAACTGTCAGTTTTGCGTCGGATTCGAAAATCTAGACTCACAGGAGAACGACCATAAGGTGCCCGAGGCAGCTCTAGACCCTTGGAGACAAATCGGCTGGAGGACGATGTATTGAATCGCGACGCGATTTGTGTGTTCCATCGCCATTAACAGGCTCTGAACCTTACAATTAACTGTCAGTTTTGCGTCGGATTCGAAAATCTAGACTCACAGGAGATCGACCATAAGGTTTCCGAGGCAGCAATAGACCCTTGGAGACAGGTCGGCCGGAGGACGATGTATTGAATCGCGACGGGATTTGTGTGTTCCATCGTCATTAACAGGCTCTGAACGTTACAATTAACTGTCAGTTTTGCGTCGGATTCGAAAATCTAGACTCACAAGAGAACGACCATAAGGTGCCCGAGGCAGCAATAGACCCTTGGAGACAAGTCGGCTGGAGGACGATGTATTGAATCGCGACGCGATTTGTATGTTCCATCGTCATTAACAGGCTCTGAACGTTACATTCAACTGTCAGTTTTGCGTCGGATTCGTAAAAATCTAGACTCACAGGAGAACGACCATAAGGTGCCCGAGGCAGCAATAGACCCTTGGAGACAGGTCGGCCGGAGGACGATGTATTGAATCGCGACGCAATTTGTGTGTTCCATTGTCATTAAGAGGCTCTGAACCTTACGATTAACTGTCAGTTTTGCGTCGCATTCGAAAATCTAGACTCACAGGAGAACGACAATAAGGTGCCCGAGGCAGCACTAGACCCTTGGAGACAAGTCGGCTGGAGGACGATGTATTGAATCGCGACGCGATTTGTGTGTTCCATCGTCATTAAGAGGCTCTGAACGTTACAATTAACTGTCAGTTTTGCGTCGGATTCGAAAATCTAGACTCACAGGAGATCGACCATAAGGTGCCCGAGGCAGCAATAGACCCTTGGAGACAGGTCGGCCGGAGGACGATGTATTGAATCGCGACGCGATTTGTGTGTTCCATTGTCATTAAGAGGCTCTGAACCTTACAATTAACTGTCAGTTTTGCGTCGGATTCGAAAATCTAGACTCACAGGAGAACGACCATACGGTGTCCGAGGCAGCACTAGACCCTTGGAGACAAGTCGGCTGGAGGACGATGTATTGAATCGCGACGCAATTTGTGTGTTCCATCGTCATTAACAGGCTCTGAACGTTACAATTAACTGTCAGTTTTGCGTCGGATTCGAAAATCTAGACTCACAGGAGATCGACCATAAGGTGCCCGAGGCAGCAATAGACCCTTGGAGACAGGTCGGCCGGAGGACGATGTATTGAATCGCAACGCGATTTGTGTGTTCCATTGTCATTAGGAGGCTCTGAACGCTACAATTAACTGTCAGTTTTGCGTCGGATTCGAAAATCTAGACTCACAGGAGAACGACCATAAGGTGCCCGAGGCAGCTCTAGACCCTTGGAGACAAATCGGCTGGAGGACGATGTATTGAATCGCGACGCGATTTGTGTGTTCCATCGCCATTAACAGGCTCTGAACCTTACAATTAACTGTCAGTTTTGCGTCGGATTCGAAAATCTAGACTCACAGGAGATCGACCATAAGGTGCCCGAGGCAGCAATAGACCCGTGAAGACAGGTCGGCCGAAGGACGATGTATTGAATCGCGACGCGATTTGTGTGTTCCATCGTCATTTTCAGGCTCTGAACGTTACAATTAACTGTCAGTTTTGTGTCGGATTCGAAAATCTAGACTCACAGGAGATCGACCATAAGGTGCCCGAGGCAGCAATAGACCCTTGGAGACAGGTCGGCCGGAGGACGATGTATTGAATCACGACGGGATTTGTGTGTTCCATCGTCATTAACAGGCTCTGAACGTTACAATTAACTGTCAGTTTTGCGTCGGATTCGAAAATCTAGACTCACAAGAGAACGACCATAAGGTGCCCGAGGCCGCACTAGACCCTTGGAGACAAGTCGGCTGGAGAACGATGTATTGAATCGCGACGCGATTTGTGTGTTCCATCGTCATTAACAGGCTCTGAACGTTACAATTAACTGTCAGTTTTGCGTCGGATTCGAAAATCTAGACTCACAGGAGATCGACCATAAGGTGCCCGAGGCAGCAATAGACCCTTGGAGACAGGTCGGCCGGAGGACGATGTATTGAATCGCGACGGGATTTGTGTGTTCCATCGTCATTAACAGGCTCTGAACGTTACAATTAACTGTCAGTTTTGCGTTGGATTCGAAAATCTAGACTCACAAGAGAACGACCATAAGGTGCCCGAGGCAGCAATAGACCCTTGGAGACAAGTCGGCTGGAGGACGATGTATTGAATCGCGACGCGATTTGTGTGTTCCATCGTCATTAACAGGCTCTGAACGTTACAATCAACTGTCAGTTTTGCGTCGGATTCGTTAAAATCTAGACTCACAGGAGAACGACCATAAGGTGCCCGAGGCAGCAATAGACCCTTGGAGACAGGTCGGCCGGAGGACGATGTATTGAATCGCGACGCAATTTGTGTGTTCCATTGTCATTAAGAGGCTCTGAACCTTACGATTAACTGTCAGTTTTGCGTCGCATTCGAAAATCTAGACTCACAGGAGAACGACAATAAGGTGCCCGAGGCAGCACTAGACCCTTGGAGACAAGTCGGCTGGAGGACGATGTATTGAATCGCGACGCGATTTGTGTGTTCCATCGTCATTAAGAGGCTCTGAACGTTACAATTAACTGTCAGTTTTGCGTCGGATTCGAAAATCTAGACTCACAGGAGATCGACCATAAGGTGCCCGAGGCAGCAATAGACCCTCTGAGGCAGGTCGGCCGGAGGACGATGTATTGAATCGCGACGCGATTTGTGTGTTCCATTGTCATTAAGAGCCTCTGAACCTTACAATTAACTGTCAGTTTTGCGTCGGATTCGAAAATCTAGACTCACAGGAGGACGACCATAAGGTGTCCGAGGCAGCACTAGCACTTGGAGACAAGTCGGCTGGAGGACAATGTATTGAATCGCGACGCAGTTTGTGTGTTCCATCGTCATTAACAGGCTCTGAACGTTACATTTAACTGCGTCGGATTCGAAATTCTAGACTCACAGGAGATCGACCATAAGGTGCCCGAGGCAGCAATAGACCCTTGGAGACAGGTCGGCCGGAGGAAGATGTATTGAATCGCGACGCGATTTGTGTGTTCCATTGTCATTAAGAGGCTCTGAACCTTACAATTAACTGTCAGTTTTGCGTCGGATTCGAAAATCTAGACTCACAGGAGAACGACCATACGGTGTCCGAGGCAGCACTAGACCCTTGGAGACAAGTCGGCTGGAGGACGATGTATTGAATCGCGACGCAATTTGTGTGTTCCATCGTCATTAACAGGCTCTGAACGTTACAATTAACTGTCAGTTTTGCGTGGGATTCGAAAATCTAGACTCACAGGAGATCGACCATAAGGTGCCCGAGGCAGCAATAGACCCTTGGAGACAGGTCGGCCGGAGGACGATGTATTGAATCGCGACGCGATTTGTGTGTTCCATTGTCATTAACAGGCTCTGAACGTTACAATTAACTGTCAGTTTTGCGTCGGATTCGAAAATCTAGACTCACAAGAGATCGACCATAAGGTGCCCGAGGCCGCACTAGACCCTTGGAGACAAGTCGGCTGGAGAACGATGTATTGAATCGCGACGCGATTTGTGTGTTCCATCGTCATTAACAGGCTCTGAACGTTACAATTAACTGTCAGTTTTGCGTCGGATTCGAAAATCTAGACTCACAGGAGATCGACCATAAGGTGCCCGAGGCAGCAATAGACCCTTGGAGACAGGTCGGCCGGAGGACGATGTATTGAATCGCGACGGGATTTGTGTGTTCCATCGTCATTAACAGGCTCTGAACGTTACAATTAACTGTCAGTTTTGCGTCGGATTCGAAAATCTAGACTCACAAGAGAACGACCATAAGGTGCCCGAGGCAGCAATAGACCCTTGGAGACAAGTCGGCTGGAGGACGATGTATTGAATCGCGACGCGATTTGTATGTTCCATCGTCATTAACAGGCTCTGAACGTTACATTCAACTGTCAGTTTTGCGTCGGATTCGTAAAAATCTAGACTCACAGGAGAACGACCATAAGGTGCCCGAGGCAGCAATAGACCCTTGGAGACAGGTCGGCCGGAGGACGATGTATTGAATCGCGACGCAATTTGTGTGTTCCATTGTCATTAAGAGGCTCTGAACCTTACGATTAACTGTCAGTTTTGCGTCGCATTCGAAAATCTAGACTCACAGGAGAACGACAATAAGGTGCCCGAGGCAGCACTAGACCCTTGGAGACAAGTCGGCTGGAGGACGATGTATTGAATCGCGACGCGATTTGTGTGTTCCATCGTCATTAAGAGGCTCTGAACGTTACAATTAACTGTCAGTTTTGCGTCGGATTCGAAAATCTAGACTCACAGGAGATCGACCATAAGGTGCCCGAGGCAGCAATAGACCCTTGGAGACAGGTCGGCCGGAGGACGATGTATTGAATCGCGACGCGATTTGTGTGTTCCATTGTCATTAAGAGGCTCTGAACCTTACAATTAACTGTCAGTTTTGCGTCGGATTCGAAAATCTAGACTCACAGGAGAACGACCATACGGTGTCCGAGGCAGCACTAGACCCTTGGAGACAAGTCGGCTGGAGGACGATGTATTGAATCGCGACGCAATTTGTGTGTTCCATCGTCATTAACAGGCTCTGAACGTTACAATTAACTGTCAGTTTTGCGTCGGATTCGAAAATCTAGACTCACAGGAGATCGACCATAAGGTGCCCGAGGCAGAAATAGACCCTTGGAGACAGGTCGGCCGGAGGACGATGTATTGAATCGCGACGCGATTTGTGTGTTCCATTGTCATTAAGAGGCTCTGAACGTTACAATTAACTGTCAGTTTTGCGTCGGATTCGAAAATCTAGACTCACAGGAGAACGACCATAAGGTGCCCGAGGCAGCTCTAGACCCTTGGAGACAAATCGGCTGGAGGACGATGTATTGAATCGCGACGCGATTTGTGTGTTCCATCGCCATTAACAGGCTCTGAACCTTACAATTAACTGTCAGTTTTGCGTCGGATTCGAAAATCTAGACTCACAGGAGATTGACCATAAGGTGCCCGAGGCAGCAATAGACCCTTGAAGACAGGTCGGCCGGAGGACGATGTATTGAATCGCGACGCGATTTGTGTGTTCCATCGTCATTTTCAGGCTCTGAACGTTACAATTAACTGTCAGTTTTGCGTCGGATTCGAAAATCTAGACTCACAGGAGATCGACCATAAGGTGCCCGAGGCAGCAATAGACCCTTGGAGACAGGTCGGCCGGAGGACGATGTATTGAATCGCGACGCGATTTGTGTGTTCCATTGTCATTAAGAGGCTCTGAACGCTACAATTAACTGTCAGTTTTGCGTCGGATTCGAAAATCTAGACTCACAGGAGAACGACCATAAGGTGCCCGAGGCAGCTCTAGACCCTTGGAGACAAATCGGCTGGAGGACGATGTATTGAATCGCGACGCGATTTGTGTGTTCCATCGCCATTAACAGGCTCTGAACCTTACAATTAACTGTCAGTTTTGCGTCGGATTCGAAAATCTAGACTCACAGGAGATCGACCATAAGGTGCCCGAGGCAGCAATAGACCCGTGAAGACAGGTCGGCCGGAGGACGATGTATTGAATCGCGACGCGATTTGTGTGTTCCATCGTCATTTTCAGGCTCTGAACGTTACAATTAACTGTCAGTTTTGTGTCGGATTCGAAAATCTAGACTCACAGGAGATCGACCATAAGGTGCCCGAGGCAGCAATAGACCCTTGGAGACAGGTCGGCCGGAGGACGATGTATTGAATCACGACGGGATTTGTGTGTTCCATCGTCATTAACAGGCTCTGAACGTTACAATTAACTGTCAGTTTTGCGTCGGATTCGAAAATCTAGACTCACAAGAGAACGACCATAAGGTGCCCGAGGCCGCACTAGACCCTTGGAGACAAGTCGGCTGGAGAACGATGTATTGAATCGCGACGCGATTTGTGTGTTCCATCGTCATTAACAGGCTCTGAACGTTACAATTAACTGTCAGTTTTGCGTCGGATTCGAAAATCTAGACTCACAGGAGATCGACCATAAGGTGCCCGAGGCAGCAATAGACCCTTGGAGACAGGTCGGCCGGAGGACGATGTATTGAATCGCGACGGGATTTGTGTGTTCCATCGTCATTAACAGGCTCTGAACGTTACAATTAACTGTCAGTTTTGCGTTGGATTCGAAAATCTAGACTCACAAGAGAACGACCATAAGGTGCCCGAGGCAGCAATAGACCCTTGGAGACAAGTCGGCTGGAGGACGATGTATTGAATCGCGACGCGATTTTTGTGTTCCATCGTCATTAACAGGCTCTGAACGTTACAATCAACTGTCAGTTTTGCGTCGGATTCGTTAAAATCTAGACTCACAGGAGAACGACCATAAGGTGCCCGAGGCAGCAATAGACCCTTGGAGACAGGTCGGCCGGAGGACGATGTATTGAATCGCGACGCAATTTGTGTGTTCCATTGTCATTAAGAGGCTCTGAACCTTACGATTAACTGTCAGTTTTGCGTCGCATTCGAAAATCTAGACTCACAGGAGAACGACAATAAGGTGCCCGAGGCAGCACTAGACCCTTGGAGACAAGTCGGCTGGAGGACGATGTATTGAATCGCGACGCGATTTGTGTGTTCCATCGTCATTAAGAGGCTCTGAACGTTACAATTAACTGTCAGTTTTGCGTCGGATTCGAAAATCTAGACTCACAGGAGATCGACCATAAGGTGCCCGAGGCAGCAATAGACCCTCTGAGGCAGGTCGGCCGGAGGACGATGTATTGAATCGCGACGCGATTTGTGTGTTCCATTGTCATTAAGAGCCTCTGAACCTTACAATTAACTGTCAGTTTTGCGTCGGATTCGAAAATCTAGACTCACAGGAGGACGACCATAAGGTGTCCGAGGCAGCACTAGCACTTGGAGACAAGTCGGCTGGAGGACAATGTATTGAATCGCGACGCAGTTTGTGTGTTCCATCGTCATTAACAGGCTCTGAACGTTACATTTAACTGCGTCGGATTCGAAATTCTAGACTCACAGGAGATCGACCATAAGGTGCCCGAGGCAGCAATAGACCCTTGGAGACAGGTCGGCCGGAGGAAGATGTATTGAATCGCGACGCGATTTGTGTGTTCCATTGTCATTAAGAGGCTCTGAACCTTACAATTAACTGTCAGTTTTGCGTCGGATTCGAAAATCTAGACTCACAGGAGAACGACCATACGGTGTCCGAGGCAGCACTAGACCCTTGGAGACAAGTCGGCTGGAGGACGATGTATTGAATCGCGACGCAAATTGTGTGTTCCATCGTCATTAACAGGCTCTGAACGTTACAATTAACTGTCAGTTTTGCGTGGGATTCGAAAATCTAGACTCACAGGAGATCGACCATAAGGTGCCCGAGGCAGCAATAGACCCTTGGAGACAGGTCGGCCGGAGGACGATGTATTGAATCGCGACGCGATTTGTGTGTTCCATTGTCATTAACAGGCTCTGAACGTTACAATTAACTATCAGTTTTGCGTCGGATTCGAAAATCTAGACTGACAGGAGAACGACCATAAGGTGCCCGAGGCAGCTCTAGACCCTTGGAGACAAATCGGCTGGAGGACGATGTATTGAATCGCGACGCGATTTGTGTGTTCCATCGCCATTAACAGGCTCTGAACCTTACAATTAACTGTCAGTTTTGCGTCGGATTCGAAAATCTAGACTCACAGGAGATCGACCATAAGGTGCCCGAGGCAGCAATAGACCCTTGAAGACAGGTCGGCCGGAGGACGATGTATTGAATCGCGACGCGATTTGTGTGTTCCATCGTCATTTTCAGGCTCTGAACGTTACAATTGACTGTCAGTTTTGCGTCGGATTCGAAAATCTAGACTCACAGGAGATCGACCATAAGGTGCCCGAGGCAGCACTAGACCCTTGGAGACAAGTCGGCTGGAGGACGATGTATTGAATCGCGACGCGATTTGTGTGTTCCATCGTCATTAACAGGCTCTGAACGTTACAATCAACTGTCAGTTTTGCGTCGGATTCGAATATCTAGACTCACAGGAGAACGACCATAAGGTGCCCGAGGCAGCAATAGACCCTTGGAGACAGGTCGGCCGGAGGACGATGTATTGAATCGCGACGCAATTTGTGTGTTCCATCGTCATTAACAGGCTCTGAACGTTACAATTAACTGTCAGTTTTGCGTCGGATTCGAAAATCTAGACTCACAGGAGATCGACCATAAGGTGCCCGAGGCAGCAATAGACCCTTGGAGACAGGTCGGCCGGAGGACGATGTATTGAATCGCGACGGGATTTGTGTGTTCCATCGTCATTATCAGGCTCTGAACGTTACAATTAACTGTCAGTTTTGCGTCGGATTCGAAAATCTAGACTCACAGGAGATTGACCATAAGGTGCCCGAGGCAGCAATAGACCCTTGGAGACAGGTCGGCCGGAGGACGATGTATTGAATCGCGACGCGATTTGTGTGTTCCATTGTCATTAATTGGCAGTGAAAGTTACAATTAACTGTCAGTTTTGCGTCGGCTTCGAAAATCTAGACTCACAGGAGAACGACCATAAGGTGTCCGAGGCAGCACTAGACCCTTGGAGACAAGTCGGCTGGAGGACGATGCATTGAATCGCGACGCAATTTGTGTGTTCCATCGTCATTAACAGGCTCTGAACGTTACAATTAACTGTCAGTTTTGCGTCGGATTCGAAAATCTAGACTCACAGGAGAACGACCATAAGGTGCCCGAGGCAGCAATAGACCCTTGGAGACAGGTCGGCCGGAGGACGATGTATTGAATCGCGACGCAATTTGTGTGTTCCATTGTCATTAAGAGGCTCTGAATCTTTCGATTAACTGTCAGTTTTGCGTCGCATTCGAAAATCTAGACTCACAGGAGAACGACAATAAGGTGCCCGAGGCAGCAATAGACCCTTGGAGACAGGTCGGCCGGAGGACGATGTATTGAATCGCGACGCGATTTGTGTTTTCCATCGTCATTAACAGGCTCTGAACGTTACAATTAACTGTCAGTTTTGCGTCGGATTCGAAAATCTAGAGTCACAGGAGAACGACCATAAGGTGCCCCAGGCAGCACTAGACCCTTGGAGACAAGTCGGCTGGAGGACGATGTATTGAATCGCGACGCGATTTGTGTGTTCCATTGTCATTAATTGGCTTGGAACGTTACAATTAACTGTCAGTTTTGCGTCGGATTCGAAAATCTAGACTCACAGGAGAACGACCATAAGGTGTCCGAGGCAGCCTTGGAGACAAGTCGGCCGGAGGACGATGTATTGAATCGCGACGCAATTTGTGTGTTCTATCGTCATTAACAGGCTCTGAACGTTACAATTAACTGTCAGTTTTGCGTCGCATTCGAAAATCTAGACTCACAGGAGAACGACAATAAGGTGCCCGAGGCAGCAATAGACCCTTGGAGACAGGTCGGCCGGAGGACGATGTATTGAATCGCGACGCAATTTGTGTGTTCCATCGTCATTAACAGGCTCTGAACGTTACAATTAACTGTCAGTTTTCCGTCGGATTCGAAAATCTAGACTCACAGGAGAACGACCATAAGGTGCCCGAGGCAGAAATAGACCCTTGGAGACAGGTCGGCCGGAGGACGATGTATTGAATCGCGACGCAATTTGTGTGTTCCATCGTCATTAACAGGCTCTGAACGTTACAATTAACTGTCAGTTTTGCGTCGGATTCGAAAATCTAGACTCACAGGAGATTGACCATAATTTGCCCGAGGCAGCAATAGACCCTTGGAGACAGGTCGGCCGGAGGACGATGTATTGAATCGCGACGCGATTTGTGTCTTCCATTGTCATTAATTGGCTTTGAACGTTACAATTAACTGTCAGTTTTGCGTCGGATTCGAAAATCTAGACTCACAGGAGAACGACCATAAGGTGTCCGAGGCAGCACTAGACACTTGGAGACAAGTCGGCTGGAGGACGATGTATTGAATCGCGACGCAATTTGTGTGTTCCATTGTCATTAAGAGGCTCTGAACGCTACAATTAACTGTCAGTTTTGCGTCGGATTCGAAAATCTAGACTCACAGGAGAACGACCATAAGGTGCCCGAGGCAGCTCTAGACCCTTGGAGACAAATCGGCTGGAGGACGATGTATTGAATCGCGACGCGATTTGTGTGTTCCATCGCCATTAACAGGCTCTGAACCTTACAATTAACTGTCAGTTTTGCGTCGGATTCGAAAATCTAGACTCACAGGAGATCGACCATAAGGTGCCCGAGGCAGCAATAGACCCGTGAAGACAGGTCGGCCGGAGGACGATGTATTGAATCGCGACGCGATTTGTGTGTTCCATCGTCATTTTCAGGCTCTGAACGTTACAATTAACTGTCAGTTTTGTGTCGGATTCGAAAATCTAGACTCACAGGAGATCGACCATAAGGTGCCCGAGGCAGCAATAGACCCTTGGAGACAGGTCGGCCGGAGGACGATGTATTGAATCACGACGGGATTTGTGTGTTCCATCGTCATTAACAGGCTCTGAACGTTACAATTAACTGTCAGTTTTGCGTCGGATTCGAAAATCTAGACTCACAAGAGAACGACCATAAGGTGCCCGAGGCCGCACTAGACCCTTGGAGACAAGTCGGCTGGAGAACGATGTATTGAATCGCGACGCGATTTGTGTGTTCCATCGTCATTAACAGGCTCTGAACGTTACAATTAACTGTCAGTTTTGCGTCGGATTCGAAAATCTAGACTCACAGGAGATCGACCATAAGGTGCCCGAGGCAGCAATAGACCCTTGGAGACAGGTCGGCCGGAGGACGATGTATTGAATCGCGACGGGATTTGTGTGTTCCATCGTCATTAACAGGCTCTGAACGTTACAATTAACTGTCAGTTTTGCGTTGGATTCGAAAATCTAGACTCACAAGAGAACGACCATAAGGTGCCCGAGGCAGCAATAGACCCTTGGAGACAAGTCGGCTGGAGGACGATGTATTGAATCGCGACGCGATTTGTGTGTTCCATCGTCATTAACAGGCTCTGAACGTTACAATCAACTGTCAGTTTTGCGTCGGATTCGTTAAAATCTAGACTCACAGGAGAACGACCATAAGGTGCCCGAGGCAGCAATAGACCCTTGGAGACAGGTCGGCCGGAGGACGATGTATTGAATCGCGACGCAATTTGTGTGTTCCATTGTCATTAAGAGGCTCTGAACCTTACGATTAACTGTCAGTTTTGCGTCGCATTCGAAAATCTAGACTCACAGGAGAACGACAATAAGGTGCCCGAGGCAGCACTAGACCCTTGGAGACAAGTCGGCTGGAGGACGATGTATTGAATCGCGACGCGATTTGTGTGTTCCATCGTCATTAAGAGGCTCTGAACGTTACAATTAACTGTCAGTTTTGCGTCGGATTCGAAAATCTAGACTCACAGGAGATCGACCATAAGGTGCCCGAGGCAGCAATAGACCCTCTGAGGCAGGTCGGCCGGAGGACGATGTATTGAATCGCGACGCGATTTGTGTGTTCCATTGTCATTAAGAGCCTCTGAACCTTACAATTAACTGTCAGTTTTGCGTCGGATTCGAAAATCTAGACTCACAGGAGGACGACCATAAGGTGTCCGAGGCAGCACTAGCACTTGGAGACAAGTCGGCTGGAGGACAATGTATTGAATCGCGACGCAGTTTGTGTGTTCCATCGTCATTAACAGGCTCTGAACGTTACATTTAACTGCGTCGGATTCGAAATTCTAGACTCACAGGAGATCGACCATAAGGTGCCCGAGGCAGCAATAGACCCTTGGAGACAGGTCGGCCGGAGGAAGATGTATTGAATCGCGACGCGATTTGTGTGTTCCATTGTCATTAAGAGGCTCTGAACCTTACAATTAACTGTCAGTTTTGCGTCGGATTCGAAAATCTAGACTCACAGGAGAACGACCATACGGTGTCCGAGGCAGCACTAGACCCTTGGAGACAAGTCGGCTGGAGGACGATGTATTGAATCGCGACGCAAATTGTGTGTTCCATCGTCATTAACAGGCTCTGAACGTTACAATTAACTGTCAGTTTTGCGTGGGATTCGAAAATCTAGACTCACAGGAGATCGACCATAAGGTGCCCGAGGCAGCAATAGACCCTTGGAGACAGGTCGGCCGGAGGACGATGTATTGAATCGCGACGCGATTTGTGTGTTCCATTGTCATTAACAGGCTCTGAACGTTACAATTAACTATCAGTTTTGCGTCGGATTCGAAAATCTAGACTGACAGGAGAACGACCATAAGGTGCCCGAGGCAGCTCTAGACCCTTGGAGACAAATCGGCTGGAGGACGATGTATTGAATCGCGACGCGATTTGTGTGTTCCATCGCCATTAACAGGCTCTGAACCTTACAATTAACTGTCAGTTTTGCGTCGGATTCGAAAATCTAGACTCACAGGAGATCGACCATAAGGTGCCCGAGGCAGCAATAGACCCTTGAAGACAGGTCGGCCGGAGGACGATGTATTGAATCGCGACGCGATTTGTGTGTTCCATCGTCATTTTCAGGCTCTGAACGTTACAATTGACTGTCAGTTTTGCGTCGGATTCGAAAATCTAGACTCACAGGAGATCGACCATAAGGTGCCCGAGGCAGCACTAGACCCTTGGAGACAAGTCGGCTGGAGGACGATGTATTGAATCGCGACGCGATTTGTGTGTTCCATTGTCATTAACAGGCTCTGAACGTTACAATCAACTGTCAGTTTTGCGTCGGATTCGAATATCTAGACTCACAGGAGAACGACCATAAGGTGCCCGAGGCAGCAATAGACCCTTGGAGACAGGTCGGCCGGAGGACGATGTATTGAATCGCGACGCAATTTGTGTGTTCCATCGTCATTAACAGGCTCTGAACGTTACAATTAACTGTCAGTTTTGCGTCGGATTCGAAAATCTAGACTCACAGGAGATCGACCATAAGGTGCCCGAGGCAGCAATAGACCCTTGGAGACAGGTCGGCCGGAGGACGATGTATTGAATCGCGACGCAATTTGTGTGTTCCATCGTCATTAACAGGCTCTGAACGTTACAATTAACTGTCAGTTTTGCGTCGGATTCGAAAATCTAGACTCACAGGAGATCGACCATAAGGTGCCCGAGGCAGCACTAGACCCTTGGAGACAAGTCGGCTGGAGGACGATGTATTGAATCGCGACGCGATTTGTGTGTTCCATCGTCATTAACAGGCTCTGAACGTTACAATCAACTGTCAGTTTTGCGTCGGATTCGAATATCTAGACTCACAGGAGAACGACCATAAGGTGCCCGAGGCAGCAATAGACCCTTGGAGACAGGTCGGCCGGAGGACGATGTATTGAATCGCGACGCAATTTGTGTGTTCCATCGTCATTAACAGGCTCTGAACGTTACAATTAACTGTCAGTTTTGCGTCGGATTCGAAAATCTAGACTCACAGGAGATCGACCATAAGGTGCCCGAGGCAGCAATAGACCCTTGGAGACAGGTCGGCCGGAGGACGATGTATTGAATCGCGACGGGATTTGTGTGTTCCATCGTCATTATCAGGCTCTGAACGTTACAATTAACTGTCAGTTTTGCGTCGGATTCGAAAATCTAGACTCACAGGAGATTGACCATAAGGTGCCCGAGGCAGCAATAGACCCTTGGAGACAGGTCGGCCGGAGGACGATGTATTGAATCGCGACGCGATTTGTGTGTTCCATTGTCATTAATTGGCAGTGAAAGTTACAATTAACTGTCAGTTTTGCGTCGGCTTCGAAAATCTAGACTCACAGGAGAACGACCATAAGGTGTCCGAGGCAGCACTAGACCCTTGGAGACAAGTCGGCTGGAGGACGATGCATTGAATCGCGACGCAATTTGTGTGTTCCATCGTCATTAACAGGCTCTGAACGTTACAATTAACTGTCAGTTTTGCGTCGGATTCGAAAATCTAGACTCACAGGAGAACGACCATAAGGTGCCCGAGGCAGCAATAGACCCTTGGAGACAGGTCGGCCGGAGGACGATGTATTGAATCGCGACGCAATTTGTGTGTTCCATTGTCATTAAGAGGCTCTGAATCTTTCGATTAACTGTCAGTTTTGCGTCGCATTCGAAAATCTAGACTCACAGGAGAACGACAATAAGGTGCCCGAGGCAGCAATAGACCCTTGGAGACAGGTCGGCCGGAGGACGATGTATTGAATCGCGACGCGATTTGTGTTTTCCATCGTCATTAACAGGCTCTGAACGTTACAATTAACTGTCAGTTTTGCGTCGGATTCGAAAATCTAGAGTCACAGGAGAACGACCATAAGGTGCCCCAGGCAGCACTAGACCCTTGGAGACAAGTCGGCTGGAGGACGATGTATTGAATCGCGACGCGATTTGTGTGTTCCATTGTCATTAATTGGCTTGGAACGTTACAATTAACTGTCAGTTTTGCGTCGGATTCGAAAATCTAGACTCACAGGAGAACGACCATAAGGTGTCCGAGGCAGCCTTGGAGACAAGTCGGCCGGAGGACGATGTATTGAATCGCGACGCAATTTGTGTGTTCTATCGTCATTAACAGGCTCTGAACGTTACAATTAACTGTCAGTTTTGCGTCGCATTCGAAAATCTAGACTCACAGGAGAACGACAATAAGGTGCCCGAGGCAGCAATAGACCCTTGGAGACAGGTCGGCCGGAGGACGATGTATTGAATCGCGACGCAATTTGTGTGTTCCATCGTCATTAACAGGCTCTGAACGTTACAATTAACTGTCAGTTTTCCGTCGGATTCGAAAATCTAGACTCACAGGAGAACGACCATAAGGTGCCCGAGGCAGAAATAGACCCTTGGAGACAGGTCGGCCGGAGGACGATGTATTGAATCGCGACGCAATTTGTGTGTTCCATCGTCATTAACAGGCTCTGAACGTTACAATTAACTGTCAGTTTTGCGTCGGATTCGAAAATCTAGACTCACAGGAGATTGACCATAATTTGCCCGAGGCAGCAATAGACCCTTGGAGACAGGTCGGCCGGAGGACGATGTATTGAATCGCGACGCGATTTGTGTCTTCCATTGTCATTAATTGGCTTTGAACGTTACAATTAACTGTCAGTTTTGCGTCGGATTCGAAAATCTAGACTCACAGGAGAACGACCATAAGGTGTCCGAGGCAGCACTAGACACTTGGAGACAAGTCGGCTGGAGGACGATGTATTGAATCGCGACGCAATTTGTGTGTTCCATTGTCATTAAGAGGCTCTGAACGCTACAATTAACTGTCAGTTTTGCGTCGGATTCGAAAATCTAGACTCACAGGAGAACGACCATAAGGTGCCCGAGGCAGCTCTAGACCCTTGGAGACAAATCGGCTGGAGGACGATGTATTGAATCGCGACGCGATTTGTGTGTTCCATCGCCATTAACAGGCTCTGAACCTTACAATTAACTGTCAGTTTTGCGTCGGATTCGAAAATCTAGACTCACAGGAGATCGACCATAAGGTGCCCGAGGCAGCAATAGACCCGTGAAGACAGGTCGGCCGGAGGACGATGTATTGAATCGCGACGCGATTTGTGTGTTCCATCGTCATTTTCAGGCTCTGAACGTTACAATTAACTGTCAGTTTTGTGTCGGATTCGAAAATCTAGACTCACAGGAGATCGACCATAAGGTGCCCGAGGCAGCAATAGACCCTTGGAGACAGGTCGGCCGGAGGACGATGTATTGAATCACGACGGGATTTGTGTGTTCCATCGTCATTAACAGGCTCTGAACGTTACAATTAACTGTCAGTTTTGCGTCGGATTCGAAAATCTAGACTCACAAGAGAACGACCATAAGGTGCCCGAGGCCGCACTAGACCCTTGGAGACAAGTCGGCTGGAGAACGATGTATTGAATCGCGACGCGATTTGTGTGTTCCATCGTCATTAACAGGCTCTGAACGTTACAATTAACTGTCAGTTTTGCGTCGGATTCGAAAATCTAGACTCACAGGAGATCGACCATAAGGTGCCCGAGGCAGCAATAGACCCTTGGAGACAGGTCGGCCGGAGGACGATGTATTGAATCGCGACGGGATTTGTGTGTTCCATCGTCATTAACAGGCTCTGAACGTTACAATTAACTGTCAGTTTTGCGTTGGATTCGAAAATCTAGACTCACAAGAGAACGACCATAAGGTGCCCGAGGCAGCAATAGACCCTTGGAGACAAGTCGGCTGGAGGACGATGTATTGAATCGCGACGCGATTTGTGTGTTCCATCGTCATTAACAGGCTCTGAACGTTACAATCAACTGTCAGTTTTGCGTCGGATTCGTTAAAATCTAGACTCACAGGAGAACGACCATAAGGTGCCCGAGGCAGCAATAGACCCTTGGAGACAGGTCGGCCGGAGGACGATGTATTGAATCGCGACGCAATTTGTGTGTTCCATTGTCATTAAGAGGCTCTGAACCTTACGATTAACTGTCAGTTTTGCGTCGCATTCGAAAATCTAGACTCACAGGAGAACGACAATAAGGTGCCCGAGGCAGCACTAGACCCTTGGAGACAAGTCGGCTGGAGGACGATGTATTGAATCGCGACGCGATTTGTGTGTTCCATCGTCATTAAGAGGCTCTGAACGTTACAATTAACTGTCAGTTTTGCGTCGGATTCGAAAATCTAGACTCACAGGAGATCGACCATAAGGTGCCCGAGGCAGCAATAGACCCTCTGAGGCAGGTCGGCCGGAGGACGATGTATTGAATCGCGACGCGATTTGTGTGTTCCATTGTCATTAAGAGCCTCTGAACCTTACAATTAACTGTCAGTTTTGCGTCGGATTCGAAAATCTAGACTCACAGGAGGACGACCATAAGGTGTCCGAGGCAGCACTAGCACTTGGAGACAAGTCGGCTGGAGGACAATGTATTGAATCGCGACGCAGTTTGTGTGTTCCATCGTCATTAACAGGCTCTGAACGTTACATTTAACTGCGTCGGATTCGAAATTCTAGACTCACAGGAGATCGACCATAAGGTGCCCGAGGCAGCAATAGACCCTTGGAGACAGGTCGGCCGGAGGAAGATGTATTGAATCGCGACGCGATTTGTGTGTTCCATTGTCATTAAGAGGCTCTGAACCTTACAATTAACTGTCAGTTTTGCGTCGGATTCGAAAATCTAGACTCACAGGAGAACGACCATACGGTGTCCGAGGCAGCACTAGACCCTTGGAGACAAGTCGGCTGGAGGACGATGTATTGAATCGCGACGCAAATTGTGTGTTCCATCGTCATTAACAGGCTCTGAACGTTACAATTAACTGTCAGTTTTGCGTGGGATTCGAAAATCTAGACTCACAGGAGATCGACCATAAGGTGCCCGAGGCAGCAATAGACCCTTGGAGACAGGTCGGCCGGAGGACGATGTATTGAATCGCGACGCGATTTGTGTGTTCCATTGTCATTAACAGGCTCTGAACGTTACAATTAACTATCAGTTTTGCGTCGGATTCGAAAATCTAGACTGACAGGAGAACGACCATAAGGTGCCCGAGGCAGCTCTAGACCCTTGGAGACAAATCGGCTGGAGGACGATGTATTGAATCGCGACGCGATTTGTGTGTTCCATCGCCATTAACAGGCTCTGAACCTTACAATTAACTGTCAGTTTTGCGTCGGATTCGAAAATCTAGACTCACAGGAGATCGACCATAAGGTGCCCGAGGCAGCAATAGACCCTTGAAGACAGGTCGGCCGGAGGACGATGTATTGAATCGCGACGCGATTTGTGTGTTCCATCGTCATTTTCAGGCTCTGAACGTTACAATTGACTGTCAGTTTTGCGTCGGATTCGAAAATCTAGACTCACAGGAGATCGACCATAAGGTGCCCGAGGCAGCACTAGACCCTTGGAGACAAGTCGGCTGGAGGACGATGTATTGAATCGCGACGCGATTTGTGTGTTCCATTGTCATTAACAGGCTCTGAACGTTACAATCAACTGTCAGTTTTGCGTCGGATTCGAATATCTAGACTCACAGGAGAACGACCATAAGGTGCCCGAGGCAGCAATAGACCCTTGGAGACAGGTCGGCCGGAGGACGATGTATTGAATCGCGACGCAATTTGTGTGTTCCATCGTCATTAACAGGCTCTGAACGTTACAATTAACTGTCAGTTTTGCGTCGGATTCGAAAATCTAGACTCACAGGAGATCGACCATAAGGTGCCCGAGGCAGCAATAGACCCTTGGAGACAGGTCGGCCGGAGGACGATGTATTGAATCGCGACGGGATTTGTGTGTTCCATCGTCATTATCAGGCTCTGAACGTTACAATTAACTGTCAGTTTTGCGTCGGATTCGAAAATCTAGACTCACAGGAGATTGACCATAAGGTGCCCGAGGCAGCAATAGACCCTTGGAGACAGGTCGGCCGGAGGACGATGTATTGAATCGCGACGCGATTTGTGTGTTCCATTGTCATTAATTGGCAGTGAAAGTTACAATTAACTGTCAGTTTTGCGTCGGCTTCGAAAATCTAGACTCACAGGAGAACGACCATAAGGTGTCCGAGGCAGCACTAGACCCTTGGAGACAAGTCGGCTGGAGGACGATGCATTGAATCGCGACGCAATTTGTGTGTTCCATCGTCATTAACAGGCTCTGAACGTTACAATTAACTGTCAGTTTTGCGTCGGATTCGAAAATCTAGACTCACAGGAGAACGACCATAAGGTGCCCGAGGCAGCAATAGACCCTTGGAGACAGGTCGGCCGGAGGACGATGTATTGAATCGCGACGCAATTTGTGTGTTCCATTGTCATTAAGAGGCTCTGAATCTTTCGATTAACTGTCAGTTTTGCGTCGCATTCGAAAATCTAGACTCACAGGAGAACGACAATAAGGTGCCCGAGGCAGCAATAGACCCTTGGAGACAGGTCGGCCGGAGGACGATGTATTGAATCGCGACGCGATTTGTGTTTTCCATCGTCATTAACAGGCTCTGAACGTTACAATTAACTGTCAGTTTTGCGTCGGATTCGAAAATCTAGAGTCACAGGAGAACGACCATAAGGTGCCCCAGGCAGCACTAGACCCTTGGAGACAAGTCGGCTGGAGGACGATGTATTGAATCGCGACGCGATTTGTGTGTTCCATTGTCATTAATTGGCTTGGAACGTTACAATTAACTGTCAGTTTTGCGTCGGATTCGAAAATCTAGACTCACAGGAGAACGACCATAAGGTGTCCGAGGCAGCCTTGGAGACAAGTCGGCCGGAGGACGATGTATTGAATCGCGACGCAATTTGTGTGTTCTATCGTCATTAACAGGCTCTGAACGTTACAATTAACTGTCAGTTTTGCGTCGCATTCGAAAATCTAGACTCACAGGAGAACGACAATAAGGTGCCCGAGGCAGCAATAGACCCTTGGAGACAGGTCGGCCGGAGGACGATGTATTGAATCGCGACGCAATTTGTGTGTTCCATCGTCATTAACAGGCTCTGAACGTTACAATTAACTGTCAGTTTTCCGTCGGATTCGAAAATCTAGACTCACAGGAGAACGACCATAAGGTGCCCGAGGCAGAAATAGACCCTTGGAGACAGGTCGGCCGGAGGACGATGTATTGAATCGCGACGCAATTTGTGTGTTCCATCGTCATTAACAGGCTCTGAACGTTACAATTAACTGTCAGTTTTGCGTCGGATTCGAAAATCTAGACTCACAGGAGATTGACCATAATTTGCCCGAGGCAGCAATAGACCCTTGGAGACAGGTCGGCCGGAGGACGATGTATTGAATCGCGACGCGATTTGTGTCTTCCATTGTCATTAATTGGCTTTGAACGTTACAATTAACTGTCAGTTTTGCGTCGGATTCGAAAATCTAGACTCACAGGAGAACGACCATAAGGTGTCCGAGGCAGCACTAGACACTTGGAGACAAGTCGGCTGGAGGACGATGTATTGAATCGCGACGCAATTTGTGTGTTCCATCGTCATTAACAGGCTCTGAACGTTACAATTAACTGTCAGTTTTGCGTCGGATTCGAAAATCTAGACTCACAGGAGAACGACCATAAGGTGCCCGAGGCAGCAATAGACCCTTGGAGACAGGTCGGCCGGAGGACGATGTATTGAATCGCGACGCAATTTGTGTGTTCCATTGTCATTAAGAGGCTCTGAACCTTACGATTAACTGTCAGTTTTGCGTCGCATTCGAAAATCTAGACTCACAGGAGAACGATAATAAGGTGCCCGAGGCAGCAATAGACCCTTGGAGACAGGTCGGCCGGAGGACGATGTATTGAATCGCGACGCGATTTGTGTGTTCCATCGTCATTAACAGGCTCTGAACGTTACAATTAACTGTCAGTTTTGCGTCGGATTCGAAAATCTAGAGTCACAGGAGAACGACCATAAGGTGCCCCAGGCAGCACTAGACCCTTGGAGACAAGTCGGCTGGAGGACGATGTATTGAATCGCGACGCGATTTGTGTGTTCCATTGTCATTAATTGGCTTTGAACGTTACAATTAACTGTCAGTTTTGCGTCGGATTCGAAAATCTAGACTCACAGGAGAACGACCATAAGGTGTCCGAGGCAGCACTAGACCCTTGGAGACAAGTCGGCTGGAGGACGATGTATTGAATCGCGACGCAATTTGTGTGTTCTATCGTCATTAACAGGCTCTGAACGTTACAATTAACTGTCAGTTTTGCGTCGGATTCGAAAATCTAAACTCACAGGAGAACGTCCATAAGGTGCCCGAGGCAGCAATAGACCCTTGGAGACAGGTCGGCCGGAGGACGATGTATTGAATCGCGACGCAATTTGTGTCTTCCATTGTCATTAACAGGCTCTGAACCTTACGATTAACTGTCAGTTTTGCGTCGCATTCGAAAATCTAGACTCACAGGAGAACGACAATAAGGTGCCCGAGGCAGCAATAGACCCTTGGAGACAGGTCGGCCGGAGGACGATGTATTGAATCGCGACGCGATTTGTGTGTTCCATCGTCATTAAGAGGCTCCGAACGTTACAATTAACTGTCAGTTTTGCGTCGGATTCGAAAATCTAGACTCACAGGAGATCGACCATAAGGTGCCCGAGGCAGCAATAGACCCTTGGAGACAGGTCGGCCGGAGGACGATGTATTGAATCGCGACGCAATTTGTGTGTTCCATCTTCATTAACAGGCTCTGAACGTTACAATTAACTGTCAGTTTTGCGTCGGATTCGAAAATCTAGACTCACAGGAGAACGACCATAAGGTGCCCGAGGCAGCAATAGACCCTTGGAGACAGGTCGGCCGGAGGACGATGTATTGAATCGCGACGCAATTTATGTGTTCCATTGTCATTAAGAGGCTCTGAACCTTACGATTAACTGTCAGTTTTGCGTCGCATTCGAAAATCTAGACTCACAGGAGAACGACCATAAGGTGCCCGAGGCAGCACTAGACCCTTGGAGACAAGTCGGCTGGAGGACGATGTATTGAATCGCGACGCGATTTGTGAGTTACATTGTCATTTACAGGCTCTGAACGTTACAATTAACTGTCAGGTTTGCGTCGGATTCGAAAATCTAGACTCACAGGAGATCGAACATAAGGTGCCCGAGGCAGCAATAGACCCTTGGAGACAGGTCGGCCGGAGGACGATGTATTGAATCGCGACGCAATTTGTGTGTTCCAATGTCATTAAGAGGCTCTGAACCTTACAATTAACTGTCAGTTTTGCGTCGGATTCGAAAGTCTAGACTCATAGAGGAACGACCATAAGGTGCCCGAGGCAGCAGTAGACCCTTGGAGACAAATCGGCTGGAGGACGATGTATTGAATCGCGACGCGATTTGTGTGATCCATCGTCATTAACAGGCTCTGAACGTTACAATTAACTGTCAGTTTTGCGTCGGATTCGAAAATCTAGACTCACAGGAGAAAGACCATAAGGTGCCCGAGGCAGCAATAGACCCTTGGAGACAGGTCGGCCGGAGGACGATGTATTGAATCGCGACGCAATTTGTGTGTTCCATCGTCATTAACAGGCTCTGAACGTTACAATTAACTGTCAGTTTTGCGTCGGATTCGAAAATCTAGACTCACAGGAGATCGACCATAAGGTGCCCGAGGCAGCAATACACCCTTGGAGACAGGTCGGCCGGAGGACGATGTATTGAATCGCGACGGGAAATGTGTGTTCCATCGTCATTAACAGGCTCTGAACGTTACAATTAACTGTCAGTTTTGCGTCGGATTCGAAAATCTAGACTCACAGGAGAACGACCATAAGGTGCCCGAGGCAGCATTGACCCTTGGAGACAGGTCGGCCGGAGGACGATGTATTGAATCGCGACGGGATTTGTGTGTTCCATCGTCATTAACAGGCTCTGAACGTTACAATTAACTGTCAGTTTTGCGTCGGATTCGAAAATCTAGACTCACAGGAGATCGACCATAAGGTGCCCGTGGCAGCAATGGACTCTTGGAGACAGGTCGGCCGGAGGACGATGTTTTGAATCGCGACGCAATTTGTGTGTTCCATCGTCATTAACAGGCCCTGAACCTTACAATTAACTGTCAGTTTTGCGTCGGATTCGAAAATCTAGACTCACAAGAGAACGACCATAAGGTGCCCGAGGCAGCACTAGACCCTTGGAGACAAGTCGGCTGGAGGACGATGTATTGAATCGCGATGCGATTTGTGTGTTCCATCGTCATTAACAGGCTCTGAACGTTACAATCAACTGTCAGTTTTGCGTCGGATTCGAAAATCTAGACTCACTGGAGAACGACCATAAGGTGCCCGAGGCAGCAATAGACCCTTGGAGACAGGTCGGCCGGAGGACGATGTATTGAATCGCGACGCAATTTGTGTGTTCCATCGTCATTAACAGGCTCTGAACGTTACAATTAACTGTCAGTTTTGCGTCGGATTCGAAAATCTAGACTCACAGGAGATCGACCATAAGGTGCCCGAGGCAGCAATAGACCCTTGGAGACAAGTCGGCTGGAAGACGATGTATTGAATCGCGACGCAATTTGTGTGTTCCATCGTCATTAACAGGCTCTGAACGTTACAATTAACTGTCAGTTTTGCGTCGGATTCGAAAATCTAGACTCACAGGAGAACGACCATAAGGTGCCCGAGGCAGCAATAGACCCTTGGAGACAGGTCGGCCGGAGGACGATGTATTGAATCGCGACGCAATTTGTGTGTTCCATTGTCATTAAGAGGCTCTGAACCTTTCGATTAACTGTCAGTTTTGCGTCGCATTCGAAAATCTAGACTCACAGGAGAACGACAATAAGGTGCCCGAGGCAGCAATAGACCCTTGGAGACAGGTCGGCCGGAGGACGATGTATTGAATCGCGACGCGATTTGTGTTTTCCATCGTCATTAACAGGCTCTGAACGTTACAATTAACTGTCAGTTTTGCATCGGATTCGAAAATCTAGAGTCACAGGAGAACGACCATAAGGTGCCCCAGGCAGCACTAGACCCTTGGAGACAAGTCGGCTGGAGGACGATGTATTGAATCGCGACGCGATTTGTGTGTTCCATTGTCATTAATTGGCTTTGAACGTTACAATTAACTGTCAGTTTTGCGTCGGATTCGAAAATCTAGACTCACAGGAGAACGACCATAAGGTGTCCGAGGGAGCACTAGACCCTTGGAGTCAAGTCGGCTGGAGGACGATGTATTGAATCGCGACGCAATTTGTGTGTTCTATCGTCATTAACAGGCTCATAACGTTACAATTAACTGTCAGTTTTGCGTCGCATTCGAAAATCTAGACTCACAGGAGAACGACAATAAGGTGCCCGAGGCAGCAATAGACCCTTGGAGACAGGTCGGCCGGAGGACGATGTATTGAATCGCGACGCGATTTGTGTGTTCCATCGTCATTAACAGGCTCTGACCGTTACAATTAACTGTCAGTTTTGCGTCGGATTCGAAAATCTAGACTCACAGTAGATCGACCATAAGGTGCCCGAGGCAGCAATAGACCCTTGGAGACAGGTCGGCCGGAGGACGATGTATTGAATCGCGACGCAATTTGTGTGTTCCATCGTCATTAACAGGCTCTGAACGTTACAATTAACTGTCAGTTTTGCGTCGGATTCGAAAATCTAGACTCACAGGAGAACGACCATAAGGTGCCCGAGGCAGCAATAGACCCTTGGAGACAGGTCGGCCGGAGGACGATGTATTGAATCGCGACACAATTTCTGTGTTCCATCGTCATTAACAGGCTCTGAACGTTACAATTAACTGTCAGTTTTGCGTCGGATTCGAAAATCTAGACTCACAGGAGATCGACCATAAGGTGCCCGAGGCAGCAATAGACCCTTGGAGACAGGTCGGCCGGAGGACGATGTATTGAATCGCGACGGGATTTGTGTGTTCCATCGTCATTAACAGGCTCTGAACGTTACAATTAACTGTCAGTTTTGCGTCGGATTCGAAAATCTAGACTCACAGGAGATTGACCATAAGGTGCCCGAGGCAGCAATAGACCCTTGGAGACAGGTCGGCCGGAGGACGATGTATTGAATCGCGACGCGATTTGTGTGTTCCATTGTCATTAATTGGCTTTGAACGTTACAATTAACTGTCAGTTTTGCGTCGGATTCGAAAATCTAGACTCACAGGAGAACGACCATAAGGTGTCCGAGGCAGCACTAGACCCTTGGAGACAAGTCGGCTGGAGGACGATGTATTGAATCACGACGCAATTTGTGTGTTCCATCGTCATTAACAGGCTCTGAACGTTACAATTAACTGTCAGTTTTGCGTCGGATTCGAAAATCTAGACTCACAGGTGAACGACCATAAGGTGCCCGAGGCAGCAATAGACCCTTGGAGACAGGTCGGCCGGAGGACGATGTATTGAATCGCGACGCAATTTGTGTGTTCCATTGTCATTAAGAGGCTCTGAACCTTACGATTAACTGTCAGTTTTGCGTCGCATTCGAAAATCTAGACTCACAGGAGAACGACAATAAGGTGCCCGAGGCAGCAATAGACCCTTGGAGACAGGTCGGCCGGAGGACGATGTATTGAATCGCGACGCGATTTGTGTGTTCCATCGTCATTAACAGGCTCTGAACGTTACAATTAACTGTCAGTTTTGCGTCGGATTCGAAAATCTAGAGTCACAGGAGAACGACCATAAGGTGCCCCAGGCAGCACTAGACCCTTGGAGACAAGTCGGCTGGAGGACGATGTATTGAATCGCGACGCGATTTGTGAGTTACATTGTCATTTACAGGCTCTGAACGTTACAATTAACTGTCAGGTTTGCGTCGGATTCGAAAATCTAGACTCACAGGAGATCGAACATAAGGTGCCCGAGGCAGCAATAGACCCTTGGAGACAGGTCGGCCGGAGGACGATGTATTGAATCGCGACGCAATTTGTGTGTTCCAATGTCATTAAGAGGCTCTGAACCTTACAATTAACTGTCAGTTTTGCGTCGGATTCGAAAGTCTAGACTCATAGAGGAACGACCATAAGGTGCCCGAGGCAGCAGTAGACCCTTGGAGACAAATCGGCTGGAGGACGATGTATTGAATCGCGACGCGATTTGTGTGATCCATCGTCATTAACAGGCTCTGAACGTTACAATTAACTGTCAGTTTTGCGTCGGATTCGAAAATCTAGACTCACAGGAGAAAGACCATAAGGTGCCCGAGGCAGCAATAGACCCTTGGAGACAGGTCGGCCGGAGGACGATGTATTGAATCGCGACGCAATTTGTGTGTTCCATCGTCATTAACAGGCTCTGAACGTTACAATTAACTGTCAGTTTTGCGTCGGATTCGAAAATCTAGACTCACAGGAGATCGACCATAAGGTGCCCGAGGCAGCAATACACCCTTGGAGACAGGTCGGCCGGAGGACGATGTATTGAATCGCGACGGGAAATGTGTGTTCCATCGTCATTAACAGGCTCTGAACGTTACAATTAACTGTCAGTTTTGCGTCGGATTCGAAAATCTAGACTCACAGGAGAACGACCATAAGGTGCCCGAGGCAGCATTGACCCTTGGAGACAGGTCGGCCGGAGGACGATGTATTGAATCGCGACGGGATTTGTGTGTTCCATCGTCATTAACAGGCTCTGAACGTTACAATTAACTGTCAGTTTTGCGTCGGATTCGAAAATCTAGACTCACAGGAGATCGACCATAAGGTGCCCGTGGCAGCAATGGACTCTTGGAGACAGGTCGGCCGGAGGACGATGTTTTGAATCGCGACGCAATTTGTGTGTTCCATCGTCATTAACAGGCCCTGAACCTTACAATTAACTGTCAGTTTTGCGTCGGATTCGAAAATCTAGACTCACAAGAGAACGACCATAAGGTGCCCGAGGCAGCACTAGACCCTTGGAGACAAGTCGGCTGGAGGACGATGTATTGAATCGCGATGCGATTTGTGTGTTCCATCGTCATTAACAGGCTCTGAACGTTACAATCAACTGTCAGTTTTGCGTCGGATTCGAAAATCTAGACTCACAGGAGAACGACCATAAGGTGCCCGAGGCAGCAATAGACCCTTGGAGACAGGTCGGCCGGAGGACGATGTATTGAATCGCGACGCAATTTGTGTGTTCCATCGTCATTAACAGGCTCTGAACGTTACAATTAACTGTCAGTTTTGCGTCGGATTCGAAAATCTAGACTCACAGGAGATCGACCATAAGGTGCCCGAGGCAGCAATTGACCCTTGGAGACAAGTCGGCTGGAGGACGATGTATTGAATCGCGACGCAATTTGTGTGTTCCATCGTCATTAACAGGCTCTGAACGTTACAATTAACTGTCAGTTTTGCGTCGGATTCGAAAATCTAGACTCACAGGAGAACGACCATAAGGTGCCCGAGGCAGCAATAGACCCTTGGAGACAGGTCGGCCGGAGGACGATGTATTGAATCGCGACGCAATTTGTGTGTTCCATTGTCATTAAGAGGCTCTGAACCTTTCGATTAACTGTCAGTTTTGCGTCGCATTCGAAAATCTAGACTCACAGGAGAACGACAATAAGGTGCCCGAGGCAGCAATAGACCCTTGGAGACAGGTCGGCCGGAGGACGATGTATTGAATCGCGACGCGATTTGTGTTTTCCATCGTCATTAACAGGCTCTGAACGTTACAATTAACTGTCAGTTTTGCATCGGATTCGAAAATCTAGAGTCACAGGAGAACGACCATAAGGTGCCCCAGGCAGCACTAGACCCTTGGAGACAAGTCGGCTGGAGGACGATGTATTGAATCGCGACGCGATTTGTGTGTTCCATTGTCATTAATTGGCTTTGAACGTTACAATTAACTGTCAGTTTTGCGTCGGATTCGAAAATCTAGACTCACAGGAGAACGACCATAAGGTGTCCGAGGGAGCACTAGACCCTTGGAGTCAAGTCGGCTGGAGGACGATGTATTGAATCGCGACGCAATTTGTGTGTTCTATCGTCATTAACAGGCTCATAACGTTACAATTAACTGTCAGTTTTGCGTCGCATTCGAAAATCTAGACTCACAGGAGAACGACAATAAGGTGCCCGAGGCAGCAATAGACCCTTGGAGACAGGTCGGCCGGAGGACGATGTATTGAATCGCGACGCGATTTGTGTGTTCCATCGTCATTAACAGGCTCTGACCGTTACAATTAACTGTCAGTTTTGCGTCGGATTCGAAAATCTAGACTCACAGTAGATCGACCATAAGGTGCCCGAGGCAGCAATAGACCCTTGGAGACAGGTCGGCCGGAGGACGATGTATTGAATCGCGACGCAATTTGTGTGTTCCATCGTCATTAACAGGCTCTGAACGTTACAATTAACTGTCAGTTTTGCGTCGGATTCGAAAATCTAGACTCACAGGAGAACGACCATAAGGTGCCCGAGGCAGCAATAGACCCTTGGAGACAGGTCGGCCGGAGGACGATGTATTGAATCGCGACGCAATTTGTGTGTTCCATCGTCATTAACAGGCTCTGAACGTTACAATTAACTGTCAGTTTTGCGTCGGATTCGAAAATCTAGACTCACAGGAGATCGACCATAAGGTGCCCGAGGCAGCAATAGACCCTTGGAGACAGGTCGGCCAGGGGACGATGTATTGAATCGCGACGGGATTTGTGTGTTCCATCGTCATTAACAGGCTCTGAACGTTACAATTAACTGTCAGTTTTGCGTCGGATTCGAAAATCTAGACTCACAGGAGATTGACCATAAGGTGCCCGAGGCAGCAATAGACCCTTGGAGACAGGTCGGCCGGAGGACGATGTATTGAATCGCGACGCGATTTGTGTGTTCCATTGTCATTAATTGGCTTTGAACGTTACAATTAACTGTCAGTTTTGCGTCGGATTCGAAAATCTAGACTCACAGGAGAACGACCATAAGGTGTCCGAGGCAGCACTAGACCCTTGGAGACAAGTCGGCTGGAGGACGATGTATTGAATCACGACGCAATTTGTGTGTTCCATCGTCATTAACAGGCTCTGAACGTTACAATTAACTGTCAGTTTTGCGTCGGATTCGAAAATCTAGACTCACAGGTGAACGACCATAAGGTGCCCGAGGCAGCAATAGACCCTTGGAGACAGGTCGGCCGGAGGACGATGTATTGAATCGCGACGCAATTTGTGTGTTCCATTGTCATTAAGAGGCTCTGAACCTTACGATTAACTGTCAGTTTTGCGTCGCATTCGAAAATCTAGACTCACAGGAGAACGACAATAAGGTGCCCGAGGCAGCAATAGACCCTTGGAGACAGGTCGGCCGGAGGACGATGTATTGAATCGCGACGCGATTTGTGTGTTCCATCGTCATTAACAGGCTCTGAACGTTACAATTAACTGTCAGTTTTGCGTCGGATTCGAAAATCTAGAGTCACAGGAGAACGACCATAAGGTGCCCCAGGCAGCACTAGACCCTTGGAGACAAGTCGGATGGAGGACGATGTATTGAATCGCGACGCAATTTGTGTGTTCTATCGTCATTAACAGGCTCATAACGTTACAATTAACTGTCAGTTTTGCGTCGCATTCGAAAATCTAGACTCACAGGAGAACGACCATAAGGTGCCCGAGGCAGCAATAGACCCTTGGAGACAGGTCGGCCGGAGGACGATGTATTGAATCGCGACGCAATTTGTGTGTTCCATTGTCATTAAGAGGCTCTGAACATTACGATTAACTGTCAGTTTTGCGTCGCATTCGGAAATCTAGACTCACATGAGATCGACCATAAGGTGCCCGAGGCAGCAATAGACCCTTGGAGACAGGTCGGCCGGAGGACGATGTATTGAAACGCGACGCAATTTGTGTGTTCCATCTTCATTAACAGGCTCTGAACGTTACAATTAACTGTCAGTTTTGCGTCGGATTCGAAAATCTAGACTCACAGGAGAAAGACCATAAGGTGCCCGAGGCAGCAATAGACCCTTGGAGACAGGTCGGCCGGAGGACGATGTATTGAATCGCGACGCAATTTGTGTGTTCCATTGTCATTAAGAGGCTCTGAACCTTACGATTAACTGTCAGTTTTGCGTCGCATTCGAAAATCTAGACTCACAGGAGAACGACCATAAGGTGCCCGAGGCAGCACTAGACCCTTGGAGACAAGTCGGCTGGAGGACGATGTATTGAATCGCGACGCGATTTGTGGGTTACATTGTCATTTACAGGCTCTGAACGTTACAATTAACTGCCAGGTTTGCGTCGGATTCGAAAATCTAGACTCACAGGAGATCGAACATAAGGTGCCCGAGGCAGCAATAGACCCTTGGAGACAGGTCGGCCGGAGGACGATGTATTGAATCGCGACGCAATTTGTGTGTTCCAATGTCATTAAGAGGCTCTGAACCTTACAATTAACTGTCAGTTTTGCGTCGGATTCGAATATCTAGACTCATAGAGGAACGACCATAAGGTGCCCGAGGCAGCAGTAGACCCTTGGAGACAAATCGGCTGGAGGACGATGTATGGAATCGCGACGCGATTTGTGTGATCCATCGTCATTAACAGGCTCTGAACGTTACAATTAACTGTCAGTTTTGCGTCGGATTCGAAAATCTAGACTCACAGGAGAAAGACCATAAGGTGCCCGAGGCAGCAATAGACCCTTGGAGACAGGTCGGCCGGAGGACGATGTATTGAATCGCGACGCAATTTGTGTGTTCCATCGTCATTAACAGGCTCTGAACCTTACAATTAACTGTCAGTTTTGCGTCGGATTCGAAAATCTAGACTCACAGGAGATCGACCATAAGGTGCCCGAGGCAGCAATACACCCTTGGAGACAGGTCGGCCGGAGGACGATGTATTGAATCGCGACGCGATTTGTGTGTTCCATCGTCATTAACAGGCTCTGACCGTTACAATTAACTGTCAGTTTTGCGTCGGATTCGAAAATCTAGACTCACAGTAGATCGACCATAAGGT